>NC_135723.1:92401150-93601150 GCF_964656455.1 Halichoerus grypus
AAGACAGAGAATTGGAGAGTTGTGCCTATAAGCCGAGGAAGGCCAGAGAGGGACAGAAAACCTCCAGAAGCTAGGAAGAGGCAAGGATGCATTCAGGGGAGTGTGGCTCTGCTTGATTTCAGACTTCTAGCCTTCAGAGCAGTGAGACAATAAAGTTCTGGTGTTTAAGCCATTCCATTTGTGGTACTTTGTTTCAGCTGCTCAAGGAAACCATGCCAGTACGGTGAACATTTAGGCTACTCTGAACTTATTATTATAAATGTGACAGAGGAAGAAGAGTTGGGGATGAACAAACAATATGAATGAAAAATTACAAGGAAAACCAGAAAATGCTTTAAATCGATTCAGAATTGCCTGAAGACCCACAACTGCTGCTGGAATTCGGTGTCCTCACCCCCAAGGTGGGCTGGGGCGTTTAGATGAGGCGATGCTCGTAAAATCGCTTCACACACATAAAGTGCTCTAGGTATGTTCAAGCTTTGTCTTCATTTTAATTAAACTAAAACACAAGGCCATGTGTTGGGATTGCCCACATGCATAGTTCCCACCCACAGGCCTGGCAACGTAATTTGTGGAGCCCAGGACAAAATGAAAATGTGTGCCCCTTCTTCAGAAATTAAGAGGTTCAAGACAGTGACAGCTGAGGATCAAGCCAAGCACACAGTCCCGGTCCTGTGCACTTGAGTCCATGAAACCTCCCCGCCCTTGGGCCTGGAGCCAGACCTGTGTGATCTCAGAATGCTAACCTCCACCCAGGGCACCACAGGACTGGACGTGTGGAGAGAGGAGGAGAGGCAAAGAGGAAAGGCTTAGGGCTGGGAATGAAGGAATGATCATGGGGCACTGAATGGAGCTTGCCCTGTACCAACAGGGGATAGATGTCAGGCAACAGGGGATACAAAGTATGTCTACAGGTAGATGGGCCTGGACTGGGGAAGGTCTTTGGTACCAAGCAGAGGTATTTGACTCTATTTCCACAAGCAGTGGAGAAACACAGAATTTTTTTTTTTTTAAGATTTTATTTATTTATTTGACACACAGAGAGATAGAGAACACAGCAGGGGGGAATGGCAGGCAGAGGGAGAGGGAGAAGCAGGCTCCCCGCTGAGCAGGGAGCCCGACGTGGGACTCGATCCCAGGACCCTGGAATCATGACCTGAGCTGAAGGCAGACGCTTAATCGACTGAGCCACCCATGCGTCCCAGTAAAGAATATTTCTGGGCAGGAGTCCAAGATGGTGGAGAGTGAGCAATAGGAAGGAAGGACTGGAAAACAAAAGCTATAAGGTTTTAAGTCTGGGTAAGGACCCACCTTATAAATTGTTATAGAAAGAAGATAGCACCCTTCGTTCCAGTGCTGTCCGTGTGACCCCCACCTGTTTATGGAATGAGTCCTTGGAGTGATAGTATATCATTCCCACCCAGCGTAGCATCCACTGGTCACACATTCACCTTTTTTTTTAATATAAATTTTATTTATTTATTTGACAGAGAGAGAGACACAGTGAGAGAGGGAACACAAGCAGGGGGAGGGGGAGAGGAGAAGCAGGCTTCCCGCAGAGCAGGGAGCCCAATGCGGGGCTCGATCCCAGGACCCTGGGATCATAACCTGAGCCGAAGGCAGACCTTTAACGACTGAGCCCCCCAGGCGCCTTCACATATTCACCTTTTGGTCTGCTTTGTCATAATTTGAGAAATGACAGAAAATGCCTATACTTCTTAGTATTTAGTCTCTTAGTATGTTTAATCTCTTTGTTAGTAAAATGTGTGACGCACATTTTAGGAGTTGATGGTGTTTTTCCTATGGTCTCAAATCACCATATCCTGTAAGCATTATTTTTTTCTAGATTGTGTTTAGGTCTTTTCGTGTACTTCTAGGTCAGTTTTTTCATCAACCCACAGTGAGCCCTAACTGCGGCCTTGTAACCTGAGCAATACGGTTAGTGTGGCCCATGGATGACATGCCAAAGTCACCTGTTTAATACCTTCCATTATTTCCTCCTCACCATAAAGCATGCATAGCTCTCCACACTAGTCTCCCTTTATCCCACATACCTGTGACCAAGCAGCAATCCTTCTATCCCACACTGCTGTGTCAAGGTCTTAGGCTCACCAAACAGTTTCTCTTAGCTATACAAGTCAGTGTAGCTTTAGCTTAAAATGCCAGCAGGGACCATGAGAAGCCTTTGGACTTCATGTCTGAATGAAACATTCAAACTTTTACTACTGCTCACTCTTACCACTACTACTCACAGTATTGGCATGGCTTTGGGAAACCAGAACAATCCAGGAAATCCATGGTTTCCTTGAGCTACTGATATCCTTTAATCCCCCTTTCTTTCACTGCCCCAACTGTTTCCTATTCATCCTTTATCCTACCTTTAAAGCCAGAAAAACTGAAATAATTGTTTACAAACTTCCCATTCCTGTCAAGACAACAAAACCTCTGTAGTGCGAGTCATTAGGCAAGCACGACTGACAAAAAAGACAGTGCTCCGAAGAAAAATGATTCCTTAAACTCTTGGAGAAGAGAAATCAAACTAACTTAAGTTACATGGGAGTCAGGAGGAATTGTAATGTCAGAGCTTTTTTCCCCCTTGCTCCTATGTATTCATTCTCATGGATAAGGTAGGTGGGTTAGGACTCCATATTACATTTGTATGAATTAGTGGATATTAAGAAAATGTGTAATACACCTCACACCAGTCAGAATGGCTAAAATTAACAAGTCAGGAAACGACAGATGTTGGCGGGGATGCAGAGAAAGGGGAACCCTCCTACACTGTTGGTGGGAATGCAAGCTGGGGCAGCCACTCTGGAAAACAGTATGGAGGTTCCTCAAAAAGTTGAAAATAGAGCTACCCTATGACCCAGCAATTGCACTACTGGGTATTTACCCCAAAGATACAAATGTAGTGATCCAAACGGGTATGTACACCCCAATGTTTATAGCAGCAATGTCCACAATAGCCAAACTATGGAAAGAGCCTAGATGTCCATCAAGAGATGAATGGATAAAGATGTGGTGTATATATATACAATGGAATGTTATGCAGCCATCAAAAAAACAAAAAACAAAAAAAACCCCAAAATCTTGCCATTTGCAATGACATGGATGAAACTAGAGGGTATTATGCTAAGTGAAATAAGTCAATCAGAGAAAGATAAGTATCATATAATCTCACTGTTATGAAGAATTTGAGAAACAAGACAGAGGATCATAGGGGAAGGGAGGGAAAAATGAAACAAGACGAAACCGGAGAGGGAGACAAACCATAAGAGACTCTGAATCTCAGGAAACAAACTGAGGGTTGCTGGAGTGGAGGGGGGTGGGAGGGATGGGGTGGCTGTGTGATGGACATTGGGGAGGGTATGTGTTGTGGTGAGCGCTGTGAATCGTGTTAAGATTGATGAATCACAGACCTGTACCCCTGAAACAAATAATACATTATATGTTAATTTAAAAAATTTTTAAAAAAAGAAAATGTGTAATAATAACTGTAGAATCGATTGATACAAGTTCTGGATTTTATATCTGGTTATTCATTAAAAAAAAAAAACCCACAACCCAGAAACACTAATGTAGTTAATTAAATAGCAGAGCTAAGTAGCACAAACTGCTGGAACAGATAGATGCTCACAGTGGTCTAATACAGTGGAAGTTGATTTCTCGCTCTTAACGGCAGTCCAGAGTGGGTGCTCAGCAGGCAGCCTTCCACACGGGGCTTCAGGGACCCCGCTTCCCCCACCTGCATGTGGGACCTCGGAGTCCTTCACTTCCAGATGGTAGACAGGCAGAGAGAATGGAGAAGCCCTCATGGGAGACTTTTATGGGCCAGGCAAGGAGTGGTGTCCTGTCTTCTGTCCAAGTCCAAGGGCAAAACTCAGTCACGTGGCCTCATCTAACCACAAAGGGAGGTTGCGGAATGGGTCTATCCGAACGTCCAAGAGGAAGAGATCGTTTTGGTGAACGCCATACCATCCCTGCCCCGGCGGCATAAAGCTAAGCTGTCAGGGGTCCAATTTCTGCACTGGGTCACATTCAAACAGAGATTCAGCCTCAAGAAATAATTAAAATGAGAAATTTCAATGTGAACCCTGGCTGCCTCATCCAACAAAGCTTCAAAGAAGAATTATAGTCTTAATGCACAAATTTTGTAAGTCTTCTTCTCTCGTCTGCCTCTTTCCATGTGCGTATCCCATATACATGGCAGCTCTACCTGCCCAAATCCTCGCCTCCCTACTCCGAGCCCCCAAATTGCTTTGCAACTTAAATCACTCAGACTTTTCCTCCCTTTCACCCTAATTGTGCCTCATTTAACCCTCTGGGCTTCAATTTCCCCATCTGTGAAATGAGAAACTTGAACCAGATGACCTTCGTGTATTGAACACGCAACGAATATTTATCAAGTGCCCACTGGGCTAGGCCAGCTCAAATATTCTCCCATGCTATGAAAAGGGCAAAATGCTTAAATCAGGGGACTTCTCCCACTGTGACTGAAGTTTTATAAGAATCCACGTGTTTAATAGCCCCTTCATGTGATTAAGAGATACAGGTTTCTGATAAGAATAAGGTCCTTATCTGTCATTAGGAAATAGTCAACACAATTCATTGTAACTTGTGTAAAACAGCATATAGGGGATGCCTGGGTGGCTCAGTCATTGGGCGTCTGCCTTTGGCTCAGGTCATGGTCCCAGGGTCCTGGGATCGAGCCCCACGTTGGGCTCCCTGCTCAGCGGGAAGCCTGCTTCTCTCTCTCCCACTCCCCTGCTTGTGTTCCCTCTCTCGCTGTGTCTCTCTCTGTCAAATAAATAAATAAAATCTTAAAAAAAAAAAATAAAACAGCATATAGAACTGGAATTACCATTTCTTTTGAAAAGGCATTGACCCACTTTGACAGGAGTGTTTTAAACTTGATTGCTTGTATAGTGGCTAAAGACTAGAATTGCCCAAAAAATGAACTATTGGGACTTCATCAAGATAAAAAGCTTTTGCAAAGCAAAGGAAACAGTCAACAAAACCAAAAGACAACTGACAGAATGGGAGAAGATATTTGCAAATGACATATCAGATAAAGGGCTAGTATCCAAAATCTATAAAGAACTCATCAAACTCAACACCAAAAGAACAAAGAATCCAATCAAGAAATGGGCAGAAGACATGAACAGACATTTTTCCAAAGAAGACATCCAAACGGCCAACAGACACATGAAAAAGTGTTCAATATCGCTTGGCATCAGGGAAATCCAAATCAAAACCTCAATGAGATACCACCTCACACCAGTCAGAATGGCTAAAATTAACAAGTCAGGAAACGACAGATGTTGGCGGGGATGCAGAGAAAGGGGAACCCTCCTACACTGTTGGTGGGAATGCAAGCTGGTGCAGCCACTCTGGAAAACAGTATGGAGGTTCCTCAAAAAGTTGAAAATAGAGCTACCATATGATCCAGCAATTGCACTACTGGGTATTTACCCCAAAGATACAAAAGTAGGGACCCGAAAGGCTACGTGCACCCCGATGTTTATAGCAGCAATGTCCACAATAGCCAAACTGTGGAAAGAGCCAAGATGTCCATCAACAGATGAATGGATAAAGAAGATGTGGTATATATATACAATGGAATATTATGCAGCCATCAAAAGGAATGAGATCTTGCCATTTGCAACGACGTGGATGGAACTGGAGGGTATTATGCTGAGTGAAATAAGTCAATCAGAGAAAGACATGTATCATATGACCTCACTGATATGAGGAATTCTTAATCTCAGGAAACAAACTGAGGGTTGCTGGAGTGGGGGGTGGGGTGGGAGGGATGGGGTGACTGGGTGATGGACACTGGGGAGGGTATGTGATCTGGTAAGCGCTGTGAATTGTGCAAGACTGTTGAATCTCAGATCTGTACCTCTGAAACAAATAATGCAATATATGTTAAGAAAGAAAAAAAGAAGAAGAAGAATGTAGCAGGAGGGGAAGAATGAAGGGGGGGAAATCGGAGGGGGAGAAGAACCATGAGAGACGATGGACTCTGAAAAACAAACTGAGGGTTCTAGAGGGGAGGGGGGTGGGAGGATGGGTTAGCCTGGTGATAGGTATTGAGGAGGGCACGTTCTGCATGGAGCACTGGGTGTTATGCACAAACAATGAATCATGGAACACTATATCTAAAACTAATGATGTAATGTATGGGGATTAACATAATAAAAAAATTAAAAAAAAAAAAAAAAAAGACTAGAATTGCCCAGAAGTAAGACACCGGGTAGGTCCACCCACTTGATGGAATATGATGTAGTTATTAAAAGTAATGAGTTTAAGTTCTATCCATTGACCTAGGGGGGAGTGACCATGATGCATCAAATGAGAAGAGTTAAGTTTCAGAGCCAAGTGCATTGCATAACCCCATATTTATAAAAGAAACGTAAAAATCCCTAACTATGCTGTGTATCTTTGTTTGGCCCAAGGGGAAGGTGCAGAAGGCTGCACCCCCAGTCTCTCCACATCTATGACTACTGGGCTAGGAATGGAGACTATGGCAGAAATGTGAGAGGATTAACTTTTTCATTACACATCCGGGAATTTTTTTTTTTTTTTAATTTCTTGCAATGATCATGTACTTTGCAATTAAAAGAATCTTAAGTATGATTTTAAAATATTGACAAAGGACATTTTATAATGACATAGGTGAATGGATGGTAATCCTCATGAAACGCAGAAGAGAGAAGTGAAGAAGAAGAATGTGTCTGTGTGTGTCCACACTGGAGTATTCCTTTCCCTGGGAAGATCTTTTCCAAAGCAGGGCAGGGCTTGTGTGTATATCAGGCTGCACTATTCCCCATAGAAGTATACCCCAAGATTCTGATTCCATGCTTAGCAAGCTCTCTCCTCATTAGCAATGTAATTTATCAGTTCCATGTGTATCAGAAGGTAAGTTCCCTGAGCCCAAATATTTGGATGCTGAAAGGATATATCTCTCACTCTAAATTAATACACTGGTGCTATTGATGGGGGAAACAACAAAGCCAGTATGTGGTTTGGTTAGAATGAATTAACTCATTGGATCCTGATAACTCTTGGGGAAACTGATAAAATGGAGTTACCAAAACCACAAGGCTGAGACACAGACCCCAGGCTCCACAAGATTCCGCAGAGATACAATCCCTCTGAGGCTGAAAGACCTATCTGGCCTTACTCATGATCTTTTGTGGCTTGTTTCCTACCTGTATTATCACTTACTCTCTCGTCTATTCTCTCTGCAGTTCCCAGAGGTTGAAGACCTTGTCTTTTAAGTCAAATTTACCAGAGAAGTTGGCCCAGCGTCTGCCTACAGTCTATTGACAATAAAACAAACAAATCCACAAAACAGTGATGGAGGCATGGGTGGTTATTCTTCAAGAATTCCATGAGGCGAAGGTGGGGGGTTGGCTGGCAGTCCCCATAAGCCAGCAGGGATGTGGGGGCTCATGGGTTTCGATGATCTCAGGAGCTTGAGTTTGCTCCTAGCCAAGGTTTTAGCTACTAAGTCAGCTCTGCTGTGGAGGTTAAATGAGGGAGAAAGACAGGGTTGTATTCACTCCTCTCCTCCATGAGATCATCTTAAGAGAATGTATTTTTTAAGTTGTAAACATCATTGAGTATCGTTTGAGTCTCGGATAAGAGAATGTCAATAGGAAACAATTCCAGATGGTAAAGGAAAAGAACAGCAAATACGAATACTTGGTGCGACGTTATCTGACCTATATACCATGTGGGTTGTTGGTCTGCAACCTGCCTAATTCATGGCCAACTAGGTAAGATGTTCAAATCAGATCACCAGTTTCTAGATACGTAACTGAATGGTTATCTACTATGTAAATGGCACAAACTAAAAGTTTATGAGGAAGAAAAATGGCATAAAACATTCCAGCAGGAATTCTATTATTAGTCATTAGAACTTATAAAAAGTATTTATTGAACACCGACTATGCATCAGACACCACCTGAGTGTATAGCGTCCATCAGTGAGCAGCTCTGTCTCACAGCCTTGTAGTAAAAGACAAAAGAGAGACCAGAAGAAACGAACAAACAAAGGAAAGCTTGAATTTTGAGCCAGACATTTAGGGATGGATTCGGTTGAGAAAGGCAGAGAAGAAAAGGAAACTTATTTCACAAGAGATGGGACAGCATAATTACGGGAACATTTACAAAGTGCCTGATAGTTGGCGCAGCACTTTCTTGTCCACGCTACAGAGGTGAAAATGAGCAAAGCTTTTCAGAGCCCACTGCGGAGATCAACCTGACAGAGCAGAGGTAATCATGCCTCCTCTCCCCTCTGCCCTTTCCTCTCTTTCCTGATCAGGGTTCATGGTTTCATATTGACCTGCCAAACTAAGGCCCTTTTACAGGGGGATCTGTCCACACAGAACTGGCCAGGGGAGGGGTTGGAGGTGGTGGTGGTGGTGTGTGTGTTTGTGTGTGTGTGTGTGTGTGTGCAGTGTTGCTTCTGTAAATCATGCATGTGTGTGCACCTGCACCCACACTGTCCACTCATACTTGGCATGGAACCCTTTCTGTTGGGGGTGAGCAAGACATTCTGTAGTTTATAATCCCCAATTAAATATCTTCTTGACTTTGAGAGATTTCCCTTTCTTAGCCTGCCTTACTCCTCATCCCTTGCTTCACCAAACCATATCCTACCACTCCCCTTCAGTTTTTAGATCAAGCCCTACCACCATCGTGAGCTCTTTTCCAGCTACGAATGCACCCGATGATTATTCGCACCCCTCCTCATTTTTGCAGGGGTTCATGATATTGGGAGGAGGTGTAATATATCCTTTTGAGGATTTGATGAATACCTTGGGCCCTGAGCACATACACACAAAATACATATGTCTAATTTCAAGAGATTTATATTCCCCTGAAAACATTGCTTTTCTAGATCCCATTTGTTGGGTGCCAACTATATACTTTAATGCATTAAAATATACTTCTATATTATTTTGCCTAACATATGTCTTATCTTCATAATTAGACAAACCTTGCAAATAAAGCTATTTTAGATTTTTTTTGGTATCCCTCACAGAACTAGGTAGAATGTAAGTGGGGGTATTTAATTTAAAAAAATAATGGGTAAACAAACTGTGGAACATCCATACAATGGAATATCACTCAGTGATAAAAATAAATGAGCTATCAAGCCCCAAGAAGACATGAAGGAACATTAAATGCATATTAATAAATGAAAGAAGCTGGTGAAAAGGCTGTGTGGTGTATGATTACAACTATGTGATGTTCTGGAATAGGCAAGACTATGGAGACATTAAGAAGATCAGTGGTTTCCAGGGATGCAAGGGGAAGGAGGGATGACTAGGTAGAGCAGAGGGGATTTTTAGGGAGGAGAACTATTCTTTCTGATGCTGTGATGGTGGATACATGTCATTATACCTTTGTCAAATCCCATAGAATGTACAACACCAAGTGTGAACCCTGGTGTAAACTATGGGTTCTAGTTAATAATAATGTATCAATACTGGCTCATCAATTATAACAAATGCACCACATTAATGTAAGATGTTAATAATAGTGGAAGCTGCCAGGGTTGGCAGGGGTATATGGAAACTCTGTTTTCTGCTCATTTTTCTGTGAACTTAAAACTACTCTAAAATATAAAGTCTATTAATTAAAAAAAAAAGAGTTTTAGATTTCTGACTGCAACCTCTAATGACTGTTGGGATAAAGACTATTCATCTCCCTAAAGCAATGCATGCATTTTAGCTTTCCAAAAAATGTATCTATTGGTGTGAAACCTGCTTCTTGACATCATGTCGACACAATATGCAGGATTTTTAAATGAGCTAACTGAATGAGTAAGATATGTTCTCATGATACAGACTCAGTCCAATCCTAATGTCAATGGAAGCTTCCACCTTGAACACATGAATTTCAACATGAAAAAAATCCATTAAAGTATAATTAGTGAGTCTTAGACATAAACGGAAAGAAGGCCTACAAAGACATTGTCGTCATTTAAAATAGTTCTCTCTTCTTGTTCTATCTTTATATTCTTCACAGACAGTTTGAGGAAAAGCCCTATCTACCTGGAACAAAATGAATATTCGGAGCCCCGGAAAATCAGTTCCGTGAGTAATGGGGCCAAATTCAAATGGAGCCAAACTCAACTTTGAAGGAACATAGTGGGGGGTGACTGACCCAGGTGACTCCCCTACGCCCCACCCCCACCCAAGATGATGCCTGAATTGATGATTCCGAGGGCAGGCAAGAATTTTGGCCAGAGGATTTAGCCATTTGCCCCAAAATTCCCTTACATAACATCTCGTCTGGTTATTTAAAAGGCTGAAATGATAGCAGGAGCCATTCCAAAGTCCTATTATTCTGTCAAATAATTAGGTTACACATGTAGTGATTCAGCTTGTTGGGTAGGAAAGTGCTTCATTATGAGACGGGGAAAAGGAAGGCTTTCCCTCTACCCCGCCATCTTGTCCTATCTCCAGCAAGCCCTTGAACTCTTTACCTTCCTGTTTGCTCTTTGGCTTTGGGGGGAAAGGAGAGAAAGAGAGAATATTAAAGGTCAGCAAAGGAAGACTCACAGGTGGTATGTGGGCTGCTCTGAAGCCCCCTGTGTCCATTCCCAGCTGAGGACAATACAGCACTCAGACCTCCTAAAAAGGGCCACGCTGCCCTCGGGATGACTCCTTTGACCTCAATCACTGATCTGGCCACACGAAGCATTCGTTGGATGCCATTTATTACCTTCTTCAATAATTATAAAAATAATGTTTTCCAGATAAAACAAAGAGGCTGCCGGCTTAAACTCTTCTCAGCACACTCATGATATGCATTCGAAGCGCATAACCTGGGGGTCGCCATTGTGTACACACAATAAATCTTAGTTTATCTGGAATCCAGGCAGTCATGAAACTTGGATGACAAGAATTTTTTTTTTTTTTTTTTTAACAGACAGAAGTCAGGGAGGGCAGTCATTGCTCAGACAATGAGATTCAAGCAAGTGCTGTTCTGAATCTATGAGCTCCGTGGGGGAGAAGATGGATGAGGCAGCAGGCAAACTGAGAAAGAAGGCAAGCCAGAAGGGAAAGAAGGAAGGAGGTGAAGCAGGGAGAGAGGAAGACACAAAATGGGAGAAGCAGACCTTCAGCAGGGGAGGCGAACCAGGGGCAGCACCGGGAGACTGAAGGGGCGGAGCCATGTTCATTGAGCCTCGAGCCGGGAAAACCAGGTATACAAACCACATTATTAGCTGCCTACCATATGGCTTCCGAGGTACGTGAGAAGGGAAAGGCAGAAAACAAAATGTTAGTCAGTTAACACTGAAAACAAAATAATCTGGGTAAATTTTGAAAAGTGTGAGAATAGAAACCTAGTAGGCGGGCGATCAGTGTCTATATATCATATGTGATGTATATGACATATGACATAGTGTTATATATCAAGGTTCAAAGAGGACATTTGTTCCCAAACCATGGTAGCGCTATTTCAAATAAGGTGGTTTCGTGCAAACCGTAATTCATGCTCCTAATGGTGACCCTGAAGCATGACAGGAACCTAAAGGAAACTTCTAAATTTTCAGAGAAAGATGAATTATATTGAAGTGTGTTTTGACGAGTGAATGCAGTTTGGGTGTTAAGTGTACGTCGCTGTATTCTAGTTTTTGGAAAATTGTAAATACACGTATGAAAGATAGACGAGGCCGATGATCCAACAGCCTGAACGGGTGTGGTGAGGAGGCTGGGCAGCGAGGTGTCCTAAAAGGGAATCATAATCGTTCTCATCAGTAGCACCGGCTGGATACCAAGCCTTGCTGTGACACTTTTATGTATATTTCCTTACTTAATCCCTACAACAACTCTATGAGGTGTATTTTATCCTTATCCCTATTTTGCAGGTGAGGAGACTGAGGCTCAGTTTGAAGTAAATTATCCAAGCAAATAATTAGTAGAACCAGGATTCAGACCCAACCTGGCTCAGGAATCCACGTTCCTAGCTCGTATGTTATATTCTATGTCACTGCTGCACAATGTCTTCATTTACACCTCTGTCTTCCTCGTGCATGTTGGTTTGCAAACTGGCCCCCAAACCCGGAGGGCAGGGAGAGACGGAAGAGGCGATGCGCGCAGACTGCCAGGCGGCAGGTGCACCAAGCGGGGCAACTCACTTAGAGGCTCATCTCGGGAGCTGCAAGACGAGTAGCTCTCTGCATCCTCCCGCCAGGATCTCGAAAGTTGAGAGGTGATTAATATGATTAAGGAGGCTGACTCACGTATTCAGTGCAGACCTCAAGATCACCTTGCTCTCTCGAGGCTCCCTACCTCCTTGAACACGGTTTCCGCTGTGGGAACCGCAGGCAGAACGCACATTCCAAGGACAGGAGACGGGTGAGGAGCCTCCGATTGCCCATGTCCAACTCACCAGGTGCCCAGAGGTCACGTCCTCTCGATGACCTTCTGCAACACTGTTGGCCGAAATCACCAGGTTGGGTTGCTCAGAACATTTGAGGGAGGCTAGTTGCCCGAGGGCTTCCTTCCTGGGGTGGCTGTGCCTTGGTCCTGACCCTGGTGGGGGAAGGATGCCTCCTTCTCTGGCGGTTTCTCCCTTGCCATCAGTCCCCTACAGAAGCGGGAGGTTCCCTCTGTCTACTTCCATCCCTGGACACACATCACTTTCTGGTAAGTCGAATTTTGGATTGCCTTCTCATTTTGGTTCCGCCATTGCCCTACAATCTAGAACAAATCGTGGCTTTGGGGGCATCTACTGGCATATTTTAGTACTTCTCTGCCACAGAGCAGGACTTTCCCCTATTTTTGTTAAAGAGATGGTTTTGGTCCTTGCAGTGGTTTCTGGGGCTGGGGATTGAATGCCTGTGCTCTGCTCCTCTCCTTCCAGGTCTCTCTCTCCCTTCTCCCCTTTCGGTCTCTCCTGCTTCTTGACACATTCTTCTCTTTGGTTGTCCAGTACGCTTCCTTCTCATGGAGGGTCTCCAGATGAGCCTCTTCCTGCGCTCCTTTTCCATGGGCCACTTGCTTTTCTCCTCTGCTCCCCCAGCCTCTCGTACTTCTTCCTCTAGACCCTCTCCTGGTGGCCCCATGCACTCATCTGCACACCCATGGTGCCCGGTTCAGGGCCCCCAGCCAGATGCCACCGGAGATCCTTTTACATGTCCAGCTCTCTGCTGGGTCTCATAGACCAGACACCACACAAGTCCTCAGAAGCCTCTGGCTCCAGCTCCTCAACGTGGCCTGATAGGTCCTGTGGGATTTGGTAGCCTCTCTCCCTGCCCCCTCCTGCACTGTGTCCCCTGCTTTCTGCACGGCTTGATCTTGAATGGCCTTGCCCCTGCCTGCTGGTAAATGGCCTTCTGGGGAGGAAATAATCCCTGATCTGTAGCATGTGTGGCTTTCCTGGCATAAATACTCCCACCACAGCCAATTTCAAACTTACATGATGTCATTGAATGTGGCGTTGAGAAGCGGTGGGTAGTAGCCACAATTAGAGAGTATTTTCACCAGACATGTACAATAGACCAGAAAAAAAAAACCTAAAGGGCACAGATAATCATAAAATGCAGCAAAATAATCAGGGAATGGTACATTTTTAGTATTTATTGTCTTCGTTTTAATATGATTTATTCAATTGCAAACACATTATTTACTTTTTAATACTTCTAATAATTAAAATAATTTTGATGATTTACTACGTAATAATTTATGACCATGTGTAACAGCCAGCTTGCAAGATTCCTGAACATTTAATGACTGGTCCTTGTGAGCCCATTCAAACCAGCTCCAGGGTACCCCTGACCCCTTTCCCAGAGACCCACCTCTCCACCAACATCTGGTCAACTCTTATTTTTCCTTTAAGAGTCAGCTCTGCTCATGCTGGGAATATGCCCCTCTTCCGTCTCCATCACTGCTTTACCACATGGCCATGATCTGTCTCTACACCTGTCTCCCCTCCTACTGCATGAGCTTCTTGAGGGCAGAGGCTGTGTCCCCTTCATCTTAATCCCAGTACGGTGCCTGGTACATATAGTGCCTGGTACATTCTGTGAATTATTGTTGAAAATATTGATGATGTCTTTCCTGTTGTCCTCCTCCTTCCATCACCCATCTCCCTTCTAATTCACTATGGGAAGGGCTATGGGCTGCATTATGCAACAGTGAGCCAGGTCTCAATGAAAACAATGCTTGTGGGTTGGATTAGCTGACCCAGTGGACTAGAGCATTTGTAGCTATGAATAGTTTACTCATATATTCGAGGTAGGAAAGGGTGTATTCTCCCAACCCCAGACATGGAGTCCCCATGCCCATGACTGCCTTACTCATGCTGTAGGATGCAAATTTATCACTTGTGGGAAAACGATCACTTAAAACAGTTGTACATTTGATGTCCTTCCGCCCTCTATGCTCAGACCTAGTCTTTTTCACTGAGTGAGATGAATATCCTAAATCATCATGCTGACTGACAGAAAATGAGAACAGTCCACCAGGAAGTGTTATCTGGTGGCCTGAACAGAACAGCGAGTAAGCATCTGTTATGTAACAGGTGTATTAGCAATGGGAATAGATCAATGGAAAAGGAATCTATAAATGTACTGATGGTACTGATGAAATTTTTTCAATTTTTCAAGTGAGTGCTTGTTGTTTTAACGACACAGACTCTAATTTCTCAGCATTTTTCGAGTTGCTCACATTTTTGGTAGCTGATTAACCGCCCAGGCTGTTATCTTAGGGTACTTAATTTACCACACATCTGCAGAACTTAGCTCAGCCTCGCAGGGAAGGGGTAGCAGCGCATTCTCTAGAATTGTTATTTTATGCTTCATTGGGATGACTTGTTTATATAACGGAATCTTTTTGTTTTCTAAGAAGATTCAGCAGTTCCATTAAGCAACGGCAAAAGCAGTAGTCATTTCTTCAGAACAGACTTCAATGTTAGCAAGATTTATATTTCACAAATAAATATTTAAAAGCAAATCATAACAGAGTGAAAACCAACACTATCACACATACCCAAACTACGCCAGCTAGTCTGGGCCCATGTCTCGTAGGAATTAAGTGTTTATAAAACCTATGTCGATTTTATTCTGTCTCTAAAGAAAAGCTTGGTGTCTTTAAGATTCTGCCTGCACACACGTATCAGTCTGAAAGGCAAAATCAAAAGACTGAGGTCACACGAATTTCATTTGTGTGACCTCAGCCTTTTGGTTTTAATTTTTGAATTTAATTTGAATTCGCGTAAGTAGAATTTGAAAGAATTGGACTCGACCTGAAAATATTGAGACTTCTTAAAAATCTCCTTTTATAGGGAAACATTTCTTGCCTCTATTGGGTACAAATCTATATATACTCTGCACATACAGTCACTCTTTGTTACAGTGGATAATGGGTCACACCTGAGGTGAACAGATGTTTCTCAAGAGTCTGAGATTCACGAGCAGAGGTGTGGAGTGGGTGATAGGGGTGAAGCTGTTCTCAGTAGATGTTTCAAAAAGAGAGCCATGCCTCATAATTAGTCTGAAAGCCAAATTATCCCCATTGGAGAAGGACAGAGAGGCACGAACAGGCTCTTCCCACATCTTTGAAAACAACATCTTTGGAGAACTAACTGTTCATTCTTGATGATTCTGGACTAGAGATGATCCCATGGCATGACTGGGGCTCTTGGAAAGAGAAATTGTGGAACTTATTTCTGTAAGGAAAATCCAGACACGGTCTACAGAGTCAATAACTAATTGTTAAAGCAACAAATGAAGGAAAAGAAGAAAAAAAGAAAAGGACTTTTTCACTCAGACAAGAACCACAGGAGTAATTAACCCAAAAGATGGAAACAGCAAATGACCTTTGGTGAGGGATATTTTCTGCACATTTCACGCAGGATTTGACTGCTTTATGATGCTTCAGATGGCTTGGAAAAAAATGCTATTGTGAATGAGAAATACCCCTTTAAAATGAGCAAAGCCTTAAATTAGTCCACACGACACTGTCTCTGGCCAGGTGGAATATTTCAACCATGCACTTCCTGGCATGTACCCTTTCACCAACTGCATTTCATAAATTTCAGGAACGTGCCTGGAGCAGGTGGGTGAGACATGGGAACGGTCATAAATCTGGGGCACAGTGGCTACTAATTCCCAAATTCAAGGCTCCCAAGTGCTAGTCTTGGCACAACTAGAATCCATGCCACAGAGTAGTCTTCCACAGGTGGACGCTCAGTATCTTATATTTATTTCTTGCTGGCATCCTTGAAAAGCAATGGCATAGAGGAATGTTAAAAGAGCTTTCCTTTTTCTGTGCACCGTAAAAAGCTAGATGGAAGCTCTTTCCAAGACAAAGAAACTTAGGTTGAAATGTTCCACATTTTGTGGCAAATGCTGAATTCCTACTGAGCAAATATACATGAGCACAGGGAGATGAGATTGACCCCACATCTTTGGGGCGAGCCCCTCGGAGAAACTGAGATGGAGTGAACGAACACCTTCCATGCACCGTTATCCTCATCTCAGTTGCTTGCAGCCCAAATAAAAAGTTTTTCCAGAACTAACCCCCCCCAACCCCTTTACAAAAGTAATACATGTTCATTCTGGATTTTTAGAAGTTCAGACAAACATATGGAAGAAAATTTCCTTTGCTTTCCCCATGTGTCCTTGCAAAAACAAGTCTTTTGCCCTGTATTGCATTTTGTGGATGAGGCCCAAATAAAGATAGTACTCTTCTTAGAGACTGGTTTCGAAATGAATAAAAGGGACATGAAAGGAGTGGAGGGGACTATACCACTTCACCACAGTCCCAACTGTCTTTTGGGGGGAAAAGATGGAGAGCCCCAGTATTCCAACATTGATTAACATGGCACATGATTAGCTTCCCATAAAATATGGACAGTCACTACCTCATTCAAGGTGCTTTGAATGTCTGCATACACTTGACGGGTCACTTGGTTAGTGTTCTGAGGAGGAAACCATTCTGTTTAAGGACAATGAGTGGAGAAGAACATCTTGGGCAAGGCATGGACCTTTCTTATCCAGTCCTTCCAACATGCCATGTTCCAGAGATCTTCCAGCATGGGGTCAATGATGTCCTTGATGTTTGACTACCCTCCTTGGAGGCAACATATCATTTCCTTCATGTGTCAGTCATTCCACCGTACCATGGTACCAAGGACTGAGTGCATGCTGGCCAAGAAAACGTGCTTCTGGTCAAGGGGCTGAGGAAAATGTATTGCCCACTGGACTGCTTATGGCTTCCTGAAAAGTGCTTGAGACGAAAGACTAAGTCCAGGGTTCCTTAGGTTTTCCAAATGTTTCATTATTTTATACCCTGCTTCTTTTGAATAAAAATACCCATCATCGACTTATGGACTGTGGCCACCCAAACTGTCCTCAGACCTTGCACTGGGCCCCTGAATCCCATATAACTGTTTTTCCTCAGTTATGTAATTGAAGCTACCTGACCTTGTGTCAGGACCCCTAGAACTCCCAGACTGTGGGTTTTCTAGATCTTTTTTTAGAACTGTGTTAGATGTTAACAGATAGTAGGTTCAATGATGACAGAAAGTACATCTCTTCCTGCCAACAGCAGGTATAAATCAGAGTTGTGATACTTGGGACCCAGGCTCCAAGACAGCCAGGATGAATGAGGCGACGGCAACACAGGAGCTTGCTCGGTCCTCCCTCCTCTCTACTCCACACAAGCGAGTCTCTGTCGCCCATCTGTTGGTGTGGATCTGGTTGTCATCTCTCTGTCTGGCCCCATGTGGATGGGCATTCCTTTTGGACTATTCCTATGGCTTTTACGCTGCCTTCCTCCAGCACCACCTTTGCTCCCTGTCTCTCCTGGATGAAGCACCACGATGTTGGGAGAGTGTCAGCCCTTTACTGAGAAGTCATCTAAGCAGAAGGAAAGAGCCTCTGACTCCATATCTCTAGCTAGAGTATGAAGAACAGGCTTCCCTTTGACCTCAGCTCACTTCCCCATTGACTCAGCCCAGAGCCCAGGCAATGGGCTTGTTCTTCATGAAGGCCAAAGTTCTAGGGCACATGGTTCTAACCCTCACCTTCTCACCCAGGCTTGTTGGGAAGGTTAGTAGTGAGGTACATTTCAAATTCAGAAATCTGGAGTCTGGATTGCTCTCAATGCAATGGTAGAGCTGTATGATTTAAAAAAAAAAAAAATCGTTAGGCCAGGAGTTGAGCAGCCTGAGTGCTAGTCTTGTCTTTGCCAAGATTCACTGAACCTGACCAAGACTGAGTGTAACTGCTTGGCCAAGCGGGCACTCTACGACCCTGCCTACATCACAGGGTGTTGTCACTATCAGATGAAAGAACAGATGTGGGAGTGACGGTTCAGGTGAGGAAATGTCCTTGGGGAAATCCGGTGCAGCTTCTGAAGCCCTATAGCAAGAGAAGGGCTGCCTCACAAGGAAGAGAGCTCCCCAGAATGGGAGGAAATCAAGCAGAGACCAGTCGACCAGGTGCCCAGGATGCTATGAAGGTGGAAAACTGGACTAAGTGCCTGTAATCTTTCATTGGTTTCCCAAGATGATTTTCCTGACTTTTCCAAAGGTGGTGATTCTTGGCACTGACCTAGAGTCCTCAGCCGGACTCTACATCCTGTGGTTTTGCCTCAAGTCTAGTGTCCTGGGCCACTGATCCGCAAGCTCCCTGATCACAGGGCACTTTTCTTATCTATCCTCCTTTCCTGGCACCTGTTCCTGAAGTCCTCACCTAGCAGATGTTCCAGAGTGTTTTCTAAATGCGTGATAGCATGCTGGCTTCTCTGATCTCAGTTGCGAGCCTAAGTCCTGTCTCAAATCCAAAGTGGCTTGGCCAAGTTACAAAACCTGTTGGGAGAAGGGGAGGTGTCCACATGATACTGACAGCGAATGTCATTTGAATCTCAGTTTTCCCATCCAGGTGTTTTGATGTAAGAGAATACAGACCAAAGGCAGACATTCCAGCATGTGAGGGTAGCACAGAGAGCAGGACAGATGGAAAGCTAGGACAGACACGAGACAGCCAGCCAGACAGACGGATGGGGAGGCGCTCAGCAAAGCAGCCAGTGATAGAAGAGCCCCAGGTAGCTCTCAGCCCTTATCTTGGCAATATCCCTAGTTTTGAGGTCACCTGACTAAGCAGATAGAAAAATGTGGTCACTTCCATGAGGGGGTTGCCTCTTGGGAGATGTATTCATGGTTCATTTGACAAAGCAAAAGCAGGGACTAACACACCCCAAACTGATTTTGTCGGTAAACATCACCCAACTGTTTTCCTATTAATTTACCTTGGCAATACCTCTCCATTATGTAATTATGTGGGATTTCAGACCCATATTTACTTCTATCCCACACACACCTTATGTTACCTCTTCTTTCTACTACCATATTGAGAGAAAGGACACACATTTTTTTTTTTTTTTTAGTTTCTGCAGAACTTCGAATAATCATATTGGCAGGTAAGACAGACATCTACTCCAAAGCACTGGGTAGCTGGAGAGTGCAGGGGTGAGACCAGGGTTGGGGTAGGAGGAGCTCATGACTGAGAATGGTAGCTCCTATTCAGCAGGTAAGCAGTAAGCAGGCATGTCCTGCCCACAGGAAATGCAGGATAGATGTTTCTGGAATATCTAGAAGATATCTGGAAGAGCTAGACAAAGCAAAGTGGCAAGTACTTAGAATAAAGAACCAAGTTTGAAACAGTTCACACTGCTTCTCAGGGAGGACGGGACAGTTCTGGCCAGTACGGTACTCCGGTCAGGAAAAGAGGGGAAGTTGAATCCTCTCCTGGGGGAAAGAGGAGAGTGTTAGAGACAAAACGGGGGAAATTCATAAATAGAAGCCAAACACTTTGCCAAAATACTGCACTCTATATACAGCAGTGTCCTCTGACCTGAGTTGTCCGCAGGGCTGCTGTCTTTGAATCTATGGTGTAGGTACAGGGAAGATATCCAGATTTTCTTCCACCTGGATTCTGATTCATCTGGTTTGGGTAGGACTCCAAGAATGGTCCCAGAACCAGCAGCATCAGCATCACCAGGGAATTTGGCAGAAATGTCAGTTCTCAGACCCCAGCCCAGCCCTGCTGAATCAGACACCTAGCACCCTGTGTTTTAGCAAGCCCTCCCGTGTGTGTCTGACGCCCTCGAAAGTTCGAGAACCACTGCGCCGGAGATGTAGGAAACTCGAGATGCTCCTTCTCTTAAAAGCAGCCCCCCCTCCATTTGTCCCCATTTCTCCCAGAAATACCATCCCATTCCTGTCTCCTGCATCCAGGCTTGGAACTGGTCCCACCCCACCGTGGAGCAGGGCGGGCATGGACCGACTGACTCAGGGACCCTCCCCCCCCCAGTCATCCAGGAGCTTTGCAGACAAGATGGTTTGCCAGCAGGTAGAAGTCGAGTGTCATCCCTTCACTGAGAAGTCATCTAAGCAGAAAGAAAGAGCCTGGTTCTTCTGGGGTAGGACAGGCCTTTTTCTAATTTGCACAAAGGCAGGGTTTAGTCCAACAGTGGGGCTCCTTGCGAGGCTCTCTTCTCCCCCTCTGCTTCCCCCACCAGTCGTCCGATCCTGCAGCTGTCCTACCTGTGGAACCTACCCGAATCCACGCGGATGTCCGCCATCCCCGACCCCCACTGTCTGGTGCCTCCGCCCTACATCTTAGGTTGCTACAGTGACACCCCCCTTCCCCGCGCCGTGGGTCTCCCTCGCTCCAGTGCCCCCCAGCCCCATCATCCGTCCTTCTCCACACCACTTGGCACACACCCCTCCCTCCCCATTCCACTCCCCCGTCCCTCACGCGCATGCTCGCCGCCCGCCCGCACGCACGCAGGCGCAGATGTGCGAGGCGCTAGAACCTTCTCTCTACTGCTCTGTGCGTGGGGTAAAGTCCGCGCTCCTCAGCCTGCTGTCCGGAGGCGTCCTCCCGCGGGCCCCTCCCTCCGTCCAGCCTTATCTCTCACGAGCCTTCATAAACCCTCCTCTCTAGCCAAACTGGTCTACTGGCAAAACCCCGATAAGCTAAGCAAGTAAAATTAGAGCCAGCGAACCCGGAACAGGTACAGGCAGCCACGCGGGGGTCAGGCTGGGCAGCTTCAGAAACTTCACACGCGTCTGAAGGGATACTCTCGGGCCTTCGAGTCAAATAACCCCGTACTGAGATCCCGTGGAGAGGGCTACTAAGGACCCAGGGACTCCACGGTGCTTTCTCTGCACCTCTTCCTTTCCTTATGGGATGCCGTTTGTTAACATCTCTCCTACAAGGTCTAGCTTGAGCAGTGACTTTGTGGTTATTTCAACTAACTGATATATTTTACAGAAAAATAACCAAGGGCTCCGATGATGGGAACAAACCTCAATTTATTGCAGGTGCTCTTGAAGAAAGTCTGCGCATTTACCTTCATAACCCAAAGAGCACTATTGCCATCTGGTGGCTGCTACCTGAAACACGGGCATTCATTCCTTCGCTCAAGCATTTCATGAACACCTACTGAGGGACAGACAGGCTTTCTCCTTGCCCCTGGGACTACTCTGTTGAATCAGATGCACACACCCTCTGTTCTCAGAAGGCTTACGTCTGGAGTATAGAGATACACAACTAGTCAGGCGACTTCAATAGAGAAAGCCTGGGATGTTACGGCAGGACATAAAAGAGCAACTCATCATCATCGGTAGTCCTGGAGGTCTTCCTTGAGGAGGTGACATCTGAGTTTTGAAAATGCACAGGAGGGAGCCTGGCCTGTTTGGGGGGGGTGGGGTGGGCATGAGAATATAGAATCGCACAAGGCCTGTCATAACTCAGGTGGGCACAGGGAAAAGGCAGGTTGGGACCTCAGTGCACAGACTAGTACGGATGGGGAGGGAGCTAGGACCAGTGAAGACAGGGCTTGACAGAATGTTCCAGGTACAAAGTTGACTTCTTCAGGCAGAGCAAATATGTCTGATTCACATAGTCCATTTGGGGCATGGGGAGTTGATTCAAGTAGCACCACATTCTAAGAGGATCTAGTTAGGTGGACTAGTCTAGTCTAGTTGGGTCTGGATGAGCATCATACACGGATAGCTCCGATGGGTTCGTGGAGCTGTGGGCAAGCTCCTGTCTGTGACTTCAGAACAGAGCCCCAGCTGACAGCCAGTGCCATGGGACCCGGGCTCAGCTGGGGAGGAGGCCAGAACACAGACAGCAGCACCCTGTCATCTCACAGGCTGGCTGCTCTTTGTCCCTGATCCTGAACTGACTTTGGCTTTTTGCGGGGGCCTCAAGCAGGCCACCTCCCACCCTGTTCTAGTAGCGGGCTTCCTATGCAGGAATCACTGGACTGAGAACATACCCAAGATGGGACCTACCTGTGGCAGGAATGCTATGTGCTCGCCAGACTTCTTTTTCTCCATTTCCAGCCTCCTCTGCAGGTAGGTGTGGCCGCGTCTGAATTCTGGCCAAGGGTATCAGGATGGCTGATAAACATGCCACTCCCAGGCCTGACCTGTAAAAACCTTCCTAACGCCCTTTCTTTTTCCTTTTCCCCTTCACCAGCTGGCTGCAGGATGATCCAGCAGAGGCATCTGCAGGGGAGTGGATGGCGGGGCCCCAAAACTAAAGGAGCCTGATTCCCCAGATCACTGCGTGGAAGGCTACCTACTGAAAGCCCACATTTGGACTGTCCGGTGAGTGAGAAATAGAATTCTGTAGTGTTAAGCCCTTGAGATGCAGGGGCTCCTTGTTACAGTCCCTATTTGATCCATTCTCTTTCCATCCCCACCCCCACCAGGACTCAGATCTTATTTCTGTATTGCTATTCTGGGGCCTGGGCTCCTACAACTAGCTCATGTATGTATTTCCTTGAAAGCACTGTTGCCCAAACTTCTGATTATCTTTTGCTTTGGGATCCCCATTATTAGGCCCGTGCATATGTCCCAGTGCCCTCTTTCCTCCGTATGGGGACTTCACAGTACTGACTTGCCCCGAATACCATTGCGGTTGGCTGTCAAACTCTGGATTCTGGATTCTGCTTGCTGGGCATGCATTCTGCCTCCACAAGGCCTGCCCCACCTCCAGGGATAAGAGGTGGAAAATGGCGCATCTGGGCACTGGCTTGCCTGGAAGCTCCAAGGCTCGCCTTAAGGCAGTCAAGCCATCTGCTGACTCTCCACGTTCACAGACAGAGCACTGCGAAACCATCAACATGTAGCCACATTCAGCCACGTGGCGTGCCAGGAGAGAGAGATTCGATGATAATTTAGAAAGTGCTAACATCTGACAAGCTGAGATCATGGGTGACATAAATTGATAGAGAAGCTGAGATGTGAAGGACATAGGGTGGGTCATGTCTGATTAGCAATATCAAGAGCAGCCTATGGTCAAGTGCATCTCCCGCCTTCTGATGAAAGGCACAGTCACGGTCTGAATGGTAGCCCGGCTTCAGGGCCCCCACTGTGTGACTGGGGCATCTGGTGACCTGTGGATGTTAGACTGTCATCTGATGAGCTCCACACTCATTTTAATAGTGAAACCAGATGGGAAGAGTCGGCCCGAATAGCATTATGTCACTTCCCTGCTTGAAGCCTTTCCTTCAATGGCTCCCTGTTCCTTTTGGAAAGAAAGAGTACATTTTTTACAGGGCCCAGCAGATCTTAGGTGTTCTGACTGCTAGCTAGCCTCCTACATCAGCCAGCCTTCCATTGCCCCTTGCTCGATGCCTCCCAGTCACGCTGGCCTTTACGCTCTTCGGGCATACCCAGCACGGTGACAGGCAGCTCGTGCAGACTCGACAAATAAATGCTGATGGATGAACGAGAGGCATGGTGCCCCTGAGAAGACTACTGCAGTCTAGTGGGCGATCAAAGAGCTGCGACTGGGGTGGATCCCTCTCTAGATACAAGCTCTATGAGATCGGAGACCTAGCTTGTTTGCCGCACCAACGCATTCCCATTGCCTAATGCCGGCTAGCTGCCGGTGCGTTCACCGAGCCAGGGAAATGAATGTAAGAATGAACAGATAGGGCGCCTGGGTGGCTCAGTCGGATAAGCGGCTGACTTTTGATTTTGGCTCAGGTCATGATCTCAGTGTCCTGGGATCAAGCCCCGCCTGGGACTCTGCCATCAGTGGGGAGTCTGCTTGAGGATTCTCTCTCTCCCTCTCCCTCTGCCCTCCCACTGCTCGCTCTCTCTCTCTCAAATAAATGAATCTTAAAAAAAAAAATGGATAAAGGGAGTAGTGACCGGAATGAGAGAGACTTCACAGGTGGAAACAACAGGGCTTGGTGATTAACTGGACGTGCGGGCGGTGGGGGGCTAGGAGAGAAGGAAGAGTCAAGGATGAGCCCCAGTTTCTGACTTGGGAGCTGAGTGGAAGGAGGCATGATTTACTGACACGGGGAACACGGGACGAGGGTGAAGAGTTTAATGGAGGAAGGAGGCTGTGACCATGAGTCCAGTTTTAGACGTTTTGAGTCCGTTAGCATCCGTGGGCTACCCGTGAGAAGAGAAGCAGCAGGCCGCTGGATATACGTCTGACCCTCAGGAATGAGAACTGGGCTGGGGAGAATAGATCTGGGAGTGACTGGCTCATGGATGTTAATTAGAGCCGAGCGAGCATATGAGATCGCAGTGTGACAGACGGGGCGGTGGTGTAATGATATATAAAACACGGTCCCTGCCCTCACAACCAGTACAAAGTCAAGATGTGACATAGACCTGAAAACTGGTCACGAACCCCTCCATGTCTCCATAGCAACCTTGAAGAGAGGAGAGAGTTCTGTCCCCATCGCGGGAGGGGGACACACCCAGATGGTTGCTGTCCCCCACACATCTCTGAATGCGGGAGGTGGGTCCCCCTGGAGCGGCACCGGGAGAGTCTGCTCTAGCCAGTGCAAGCCTGCATCTTCTCCCACCTCTCAGCCAAGGGGCCGGAGAGATGACGGAGAAGGCTGAATCAGCCCGTTCCAAACCTCCTTTTCCCTGGTTCTGCCTCTCCACGCTCACCGCTCCGCCACAGCCATTCTGGGGGTGGCCATAATGACCCACGTGCCGAATCCAAGGATGCTTCGGTAACCACCTCACTTGACCTTTCGGCAGCATTCACACCCTTGGCCGCTTCCTGCTCCTTACAAGTGTTCTCCTGTGGCTTCGGTGAAAACATTCCCAGACCGCATACCCGAGTGTTTACTGGGTGTCAAGAGCTCTGCTAAGCAGCCACATGGGCACCCTGTTTTTCTTACAACAACCTTGTGAAGTGCGTACCGCTATCCCCACATCACAGATGACAGACTGCTGCTCGGAGGGGTTAAGTAATTCCCAAGCTAGAGAGCTAAGGGAGCCAGGTCATTTGAAAACAAAAAGCTGCATCCTCATGCAGGAACATAGGGTCCCTCTGCGGGTTTTCCTGCTCTCTCAGACCATTCCTCCTCAATTTCTTTTTAAGCTCCATTTGGCACAACCCACCCACCCCCCCTCGCCGCCCCCATGTCCCCTCTTCCCCCAAAGCTGCTGTTCTTGGTGTTCTTCCCATGACCCGCTTTTAAACACTCCACTTTTTCTCTGTGGCCAGTTTATCCTATGGCGTCACCCCCTCCATATACAAATGGCTCTCAAAACCAAAAGACTTCCCCGCTTCAGATTTCTCTCCTGACCTGGCTGCCTTCTAAGGACCTTCACCTGTATGGCCACTAGGGGCTCAGCATGCTCACCCCAAGCCGCACTAATTCTCCGATACTCATTCCTCCTCCCAAGTCCTTCTTGTGGTGCATAGCACACATGGGCTCAATCAGTGGAGCTAGAGATTGGGGCGTTATCCTCAACAACCCTTCTTCTTCATTCCCATACTCAATCAATGACCAAATACGGTTGATCCTGCCTTCCCAGTAATCCCAAAGCGCAGTCTTCTCTTCCCCATTTCCAGCTCTATGGCTTTATTCAGGCCATAATCTCTTGTTTAGATGGCCAAGCAACCTCTTCACTGGTCTCCCCATCTCAGGTCTGACCCATCCAATCTGTCTCCTGAGGGAAATTTCTAAAAGCAAATCTAATCATGTTATTGCTCAATTTAGGTCCTCCTCTGGCTTCCCATGGATCCTAGAATAATGTTTAAACTTTTTGGCATGGCCCACAATGGCTTGCATGACCTGGCCTCTGAGTATCTGCCCATTCTCCCTTCTTCCTGCCAGCTTCTGATGCCTTGGAGCAAGAGTGAACTGTGTTCTCTCGGCTAAGCACATCTGTCCCATTCTCATCTGCTCAGTGACATCATCTGTCCAGTCTAAGCTCACGTGTCATCTGTTCAAACTTTTTACCAATCCTCTCCCTCCTGTTTTTGCTCCCTCTGTGCCCTGTACATATTTGTTGTCATGGTACCTATCACACTGAGGGCACTTAGGTTCTTACATTTCTGCTTCCCTATCCTCGGAGGAGAGTGTGTTGGTGGCGAGACCTAGGTCTTATACGTTGGGATTCAATCCCTGGTGCTTAGGGCTTAGCAATTGTTCAATAAACGTTTGTTGAAGGAATGGACGAGCCCTCATCATCTGACCTCAGTCTCAGAAAGTGGACAGAGAATCTCTTAAGATATTGGATGGTGTTGAGGAGCTTGTTGTTTTCCCCTTCCAAAAGAGGCCCTAGTATCTTCTGCAAAGAGATAAAAGCAGCTCACAGGCCAACACCATCCCTCCATCTTCCCTAACTATAGCAACTCTGTGCCCCAGGGGGGAAACCTAAAGATAAAGTGTATCACAACCATGGGCTGGCTTGGTGAACTATGCATTTTTAAGCCAAAATGTGACTTTAGATTTAATGGGGAAAACACTAGGTTTCAAACCAGAAGATTGGGGCCTGAGCCTGGCTTCCGGAAATTATTAATGCATGATTTTTGTCATGTTACATCTCTGAGCTCCAGCTTCCTCCTCTCAGAGCCCAGGAATGAAAGGTCCTGCTCACCTACTCCTCAGGGTTGCTCTAGGCTGAAAGGAGGTTCTGTGTAAATGTTCTCTGAACTTCTGTGGTGCTGGGTAAGCCCCATTGTCCTTTCACTTGGGGCCCTACTTGGCAGGGAGAATGTGCCCAGTGCCTCAAACCTCCCTGAGACATCAGGCTTCGGGCAGGCCAGCTGGGAGCCTTCAGCAGAGAAGGAAGGCACCACTTAGACGTCTGCATAGGCAGTTTTTAAACACAGAGAACATGGAGGAAATACCACAGAATTTATGGAGTGAAAGCTTTAAAAAGAAACACAAGACTTAAGTCAAAACAGTTGACTCAAGTCTGGGGGAGGTATCTGCCTGGATGTAGGAGAAAAAAGGGATGGACTTGGGGTGGGTTGAGACAGAAGGAGCAAAGCTCTGTGGGGTGTCCTACCAGGTGGGGTAAGTGGGCACCTCGACACATAGCTCGAGGGAGGGAAAACTGAAACTGCCTTTAGGGATGGAAGCACCCACCAGCCTTTTTGGAGTGCATATCTTTGGGTGCCCCACTCCCATTTCTAAGACTTTCACTTGGGATGTCCTTCCCCAAGGCCATAGTGATATGTACAAGGATGTTCACTGCAGCCTCATTTGTGGATGGGAACGCTTGGAAGCAATTCAGATGCCATCCGGTGAAGGACAGGCTAAATGGGTCACAACACATCTGTACCATGGGATTCTAGGAAGCCAATGACGTACCTCTCTAGGTGTGGCGTAGAAGGATATGCACGCTACAGTAAGTGAAAAAGACCGGTTGTGGAAGGGCATGGGTAGGATGATCTTGTTTTTATAAAAACTGAGAATATACCTACTACATTTGTATTTGCAAAGAAAAGAATGTGAGAGGATATATGCTAGTTTGTTGACAGAGTTTATCTCTGGGAGTTGGAATTATAGAATGTTTGTTATAAAGTTCTAAAAATTTGGTTTTTTGAAAAGAAAATATTCAGGGGCGCCTGGGTGGCTCAGATGGTTAAGCGTCTGCCTTCGGCTCAGGTCATGATCTCCAGGTCCTGGGATCGAGCCCCACGTCGGGCTCCCAGCTCAGCGGGGAGTCTGCTTCTGCCTCTCCCTCTGCCTCTCCCCATGCTTGTGTGCTCCCTCTCTCTCTAAATTATAAATAAAATCTTTAAAAAAAAGAAAATATTCAGAGAGTAAAAGCCTGATGTTTAATTATGATAAACATCATGGCGACAGTCTGTCCTCCATTGTGGAAAAACCCCAAAATGTCCCTATATTGCATCATAGATTTCAAGATTGTGATACATTCCTAATCATGTTACTCCCTGATAAAAATCCTTAATATCTTTCATATCTGACCCTCCCACTCCATCTTGGTTAATTTACTCTCTACAACTCACTGAGTGTTATCTCTGCTTTGATGCTAGTGTGGGAAGGGTGTGATGATCTCTCCACAGCATTCGCAGCTCCTCCAAATCACAAATCACATAGAAAGGGCTCCAAAAATATTAGTCAGAGGAATGTATGAGTGAACTCAGTCACTTGGGGAGCTGGCAACCCCTCAAGGAAGTCAGACCTCTCAGAACTGGCCGCTAACATTCAGAGGTGCTCTGTGAACAGGGCAGGCCTGTGCCAGGCACAGGCAGCGACATGAGGAGCGTGTTCTAGATGAAGAGCCTGAGGCGGGAGATGGGAGACCCAGGTTCTATCACTAGGCAGCAGTGGGACTTTGTACCAGTCACTTTCCCTTTCTGGGTTTTTATTCCCTCCTCTGTAAATCAGAGTTGGGTTCAGTCAACATTTCTCAAAGCACATTCCTAAGAACACTACATCTGGGATGTGTTCATAAATGACCCTTAACAAGAATTCTGTGGTCAAATACGATGCTGCTCTCTGCATGCCACTCTCTGAGCTTCACAACGCACATTAGCAAGTTCAAGTCTCCGAGGGGTCTTTCAGGAAATAAGCTTACTTATCGATGCTTACACCAGCATTTTCTTGTATTTATTTCACCTTGGAGTCTTTAAAAAAAAAAAAAAGTTTTTTTCATGAGCATCTCTCTGATACGTCCACCGGCCTTAGTAATAGCTGAGGTCCTTCCAACTTTCTGAATCCGTGGCCATGATGATTTGCTTCCTCCCCACCTGGTAGCTCTGCCCCCAGGCCCCATCCTGTGGCTCCTGTGATTGAAAGCATTGTATTTCAGATGACCCTTGATGAAGCATAGCTCTGTTTTGTAAGCAGGGAATACACAGATCCCTTACCATCTCAGCACAGTCCTGGTCGCATGGGACAGGGGAGATACAGAATATGGAGAAGGGAGGGGACATCCAAAAGGGCTGGGCTGGAGTGTGGGGCACTTGGGGTGCAGCTGTTGGGGGCACCTAAGTAGGAATGAAAAACAGGGAGGCAGGGCAGATGGTCAGAGAAAAGGGAAGTATTGAGAAGGTACTTGGTCCTTGTGTGGTTTGCTATCCTATTTGTGGCTGTGGTTCATCTCTTCCTCTGGATTTAAATACCATTTGTATATTGATGCCGTCCATATTTTAATATAACCTATTGATTAGGAAAATGGACTTTGGAATCATACATCCCATGTCTG
Source organism: Halichoerus grypus (assembly GCF_964656455.1). Taxonomy (NCBI): domain Eukaryota; kingdom Metazoa; phylum Chordata; class Mammalia; order Carnivora; family Phocidae; genus Halichoerus; species Halichoerus grypus. The sequence continues at coordinate 92,430,659 of NC_135723.1, forward strand.
AGTTTCTTTTATAAAAGGGGGTTACTATAAAGCTTGGCCACATAGTGTTGTTTATGAGGATTGAATGAGTTAACACATATCAATGCCTTTAGAATAGTAATTGGCCCGTAGTTAGTACTCCATTAATGGCATTGTTGTTATTAATTATTATTTATGTTTTCAGCCAAGATCCCTCTCCAACTTGACAGTTCCACTCAGATGTCTCCCAGGCATTTCAGACTAAACAGGACCCAAACTGAACTCTTGATTTTTCCCACCAATACCCCATCTTCCTCATCTCAATAAATGTCACCTCTATACATCAACCCACAGCTCAAGTCAGGAGCCCAGGAGTCAGACTTGTTTCCTCCTTCCCCTTCCCTGTCACATCCCATCCACTGGGAAATTCTGCGGTCTACTCCTAAATATCGTTCAAATTCATCTATTTCCTTCTACTTCCATCCCTGCTCCATCCGAGCAGGCTCATCTTGGGACAAATGAATAGTCTTCTAAGTGGCATCCCTGCTCTTCCTCTTGCTCCTTTCCAACAAATTCTCCACACACAGCCAGAATGCTTTTACCAAGCATAAATACGAGCATGTTAAAACCCTAAGTGGCACGTAAAATGAAGCCCACGCCTCTCATTGTGGTTTTGTGCTGTCTAGTCTCTGGTGATGGTATCCCTCTCTTAGGGAAGAGAGGCCTCCCCAAGCTGGTCCGCTCTACTCCAGTAGGACTGGCCTCTTTCCAGTTCCCACCATGGGAATTCTTTCCCACCTTAGAGCCTCTGTCTGTGTCACCCTTTTTGCCCATGGCTCTTTACATGATGGACTCCTCTTCAACAGAGAATCTCAGCTTCAAGCTTTCCCTTTCCAGACATATTTCCCCTGCTACACTCCCTTAGTGGGTCTCCCCAGTTCTTAGTCCTAGCCCTGTGTCCGTGACCTTCACAGTACGTCTCTCAACTTGCAATTACTTATTTATTTGTCTACCTGTTTATTGTCCTTCTCTCCCCCGAGACATTTTCCCAAAGCCTGGTACAACTTCTATTTTTCAGACACTGTCAACTCAGCACAGAGCCTGGTCCCCCATATATATTGCATGAATGGATGAATATCATGATGAGTGAATGACTCACTCTCTGATACATCCTTCCTATTACTAAAAGTGTAATACGCTAATAAGCAAAAAATGATTCAGTCTACTTCAGTCAGATAAGCTCAGAGCTGGAACAAAGGACCCATGCATGAGCCTGCGGATGCACTTTTAGACATGGGAGAAATCCTTCAACCCATGATGAGAATGCTGATGCAAGGCAAGATCTTTGGTCTGTTCCATCAGCCAGTTACCAAGGAGCCCTCAGACCCCAGGAACCAATGAACTTTGTGGGATGGGTGTCCTCAATGCCACCAGCATTTTCCATCAGGCTGGTATCTGACCCCAATTTTTTCTGGGACATTCAGAGTCTCCGGACCCCATATCTTCATTGAGTTATGAATTTATTTTTTTTTGAAGGGGAGTCTTTCTCCAAAGACAACTGGTTGGAGTAGAAATCTATGGTTGCAACTATTTAGTGCCTCAGCAGACATGGGACCCGTCCTTCTGCTAATTCCCTGGGGAGGTAACATAAATGTTTATTGACAGTGCAATCCTCAAGAAAATAAAGTTGCTGATTCATCGCCTTACGTTGAAACCCTGTGTTTTTTCCCTCCCTTCCTTCCTCTTTATAAGGAGACACTCTGACGCAGAGCACATTTTGGGGACCCACTTGACGTGTCGTGGTCTTGGTTGCCTGATCCTTCTTCCATCTGCGGATCGTGGTCCCTGTAACAGCAGGGGGATCAGCCTCCCTCTTTCCTCTGGAGGATCGCCCTTCTAGAGACTCTGAGGAACAATGGAAGTCTTGGGGTTTCTCAAACTGGAAGTGAATGGCCCCATGCTGACAGTGGCCCTCTCAGTGATCCTCTTGGCCTTCCTGAAATGGTAAGTCAGCCAGCAAGTTCCCATGACCGTGACATTGTCGGTAACAGCAGCCCTGGAGCTTTGCTGGAGCCAGGGTGGGGGATGTGGGAGTGTGTTTTTCTTCTCTTCTAATCTAGAGGGAGTTGAGTATTAACACAGCTTCAGAATTAAAAGCAAACAGCCAGGTTAATCTTTTGCTAAAATGCATGAGATCGAGGTGTCAGGAAAGGCTGGTGATTCAGTGACTGAGAACGCTACACATAATTAAGTTTGAAAGATGGAAAAAGAAAAATATTGGAAAGGTTTGGGGAGAAGTTATTTCCTCGTACGTGTAGTATCTTCTCACCTCGCTTTTCTGAGATCCGCTCCCCGTGGTGGATGTACTGTGGATTCAGCCTCTTGGTTCATATGACATTAAAAACAAGAAGGACGTAGGAGCTGTCTGGCATCGTGGGCCCCTTTGCAGGAGGCCACTGGCAGGGATTTCTGTAGGTTTAAGGACAAAGTGGTGGAACTAATTTCCTAGATTTCTGCTATTTGATAGAAAGGAATGGATTCTGATGAACAGAGTGCATGAGACCTTGAAAGGATGTCAGATTTGAACTGAGAGTAGCTCCCTGTTATCTGGTTAATTCCACAGGAGGCTTTTCAAAGTTTGGCTCTGCCCAAGGCCTGTGTCTGTAGATGGAAGGACCCACAAGATGCTCCATTTATGCATATTCACCTGGCTGGTTAAACTTACTATAGTCACCCACTCGATCCAAAGCACCTGGATTTATGTTGGCTCCAGTTTTTGAGGGGAAAGTGGAAAAATTAATGGAGAACTCGAGTTTGAACAGAATTTCAATTTATGTTTCCGGTGGTAATAAATCCTCCCCTAGATTAATAACTGGGAAAGCACTTTGAAAAGCATCAAGCATTATGCAAATGTGAGGTATTATTCTTTTGGAATTTGCATAGCTGAAAATGGAGTTCACGTTTGATGTTCTATGATGATGAAATGACTTCTTGGAAATTGGCTCTGAAACTCAGCTTCAGTCCCATTGCTGTTTTTGCTTTTTAACTGGTTTAATTATCTTTTGAACTTTTCTCAGTATAGCTTATCTTGCCTTGAAACCAGCCATATACAAAACCAGGAGCCACGAGTAGCTCTCTTCCCTGCCCCACCCCATTCACCCATCTCAAAGTGTTCCTATGCTCAGGGATGTACACACCACAGTGCCTACACATAGTAGGTGCTCAGTAGATGGCAGCCACTATCATTAACTGCCATCTATGTAAGCTAACTGCAGAGGAAAATAAGTCTTTAGTGCTTCAGGTATATTTTAAATTTCTTCATATGGTTATGAATCTATTTTCCCATTGATAGCTATGCTCTGACCATGGTTCTCAAAGCGTGTCCCACCTGAATCCTCCAGACCGTTTCACAGCATTAATGTTGGTATTAGACACTTCTCTACACGTTTCTGTCTTTGTTTTGTTTTTTTTTCATTTCTGTGTTCTCAGCTCCCAGCCCAGTGCCTGACTTATAGCATGGCCTCGATAAATGTTTGATGAACGAATGAATGAATGACATACGCTAATGTTGCTCTGGTTGTGGAAAGGGGCATGTGTCCTGATTGGATGGTTATAATCAGTGTAGATCAGGAAGTAGCCGACAATAACACCGCACCATTCAGCAAGGCAGCTGTGCATCTGTAATCCACTCCCAGGGCCATATTAATAACCTGGGTCAAAGACACAGAGATTAGATAAAGGCATGAAGCAGAGGTGGTAAATAGGAAGTGAAAGCTGACTTCCATTTGTTATCTCAAAAATATTTGTTGATCTGTTAATGTATGCCAGGCATGGAGTGGAGGCTCTCTGGTACAAGGTCAGGAAACAGGAGGTCGGGATCAGATGCCCAAGGCAGGGGGATACATGGAGGCTCTGGGGTAAGCATGGTATCTGGAGGGAACCATGCTGAAGGAGAGCAGGCAGCAGAAGACGGTGGCTGTGGCCGTGGCTCTGGAGCTCCTGGGTCTATCCCTTGATCCAGCTCAAGGTAACCATTCTCGGGCTCTCAACCCTCCTCTTCCAGGCAAGGCTCTAGGTAGCCTCTGAGCAACAGACTCCTGCTTGAATGAGGTTGGGCCTCCCCTCCTGCTTCATTCTTTTGAGAGGACTTGTGGGAGAGAGAGGGGTGCTCAGGGAAAGCTGGAGGTGGACAGATCCCCATAGCCATCTTTCTCCTAAGAAGAAACTGTGGAGGGCGGCATGTCCTCACCATTCAAATTCCTTTGTCTTTCCTTTGAGAGTCATCTTGGCCATTGGGCCAGGTAAGATTGTCATGGAGAGCCTAAACTCTGAGAAAGTAAAATTAGGAGGACTGCTTCTTGCCTCCTCAACTGGCCTGAGAGTTCCTGCCAGGGAGGGGTGAAGTCTCATGTCTCATGGCAATTCCAGAAATCTCTATCCATGGCACAGATGTCCTTCTAGCATTTGGTTTAATGGGGGTAAAGGTGAGAAGTACACATTCATCAGCCCAGCACCCAGGACTTAGGGTTTGGCTCCTGCCTCTTTCGGCAGACTCCTCTCCCCCATCCTTCCCCCATATCCTGTTCTCAAAGTGGTCATGTTGCTGCATGCGTCCTTTCTTTGCCCTTCCATGCTTGCAATTCCCTTCCTCTTCTCTTTCCTTCAGTGCTCAGCTCAGGGGCATCTCCTCATGGAAGCTTCTCCTGTTTGTCTAGGGCACTTACGAGCCCCCACTCAGTGCTGCTTTTATCATATCTCTCACCAAGCCCCCACCCTCCCAATGCCCAGCATGTGGCATTGGTGCATAGTAAATGTTAGCTGAAGGCTAATTCCAGCCTCTGATCTCTGCTGGTATTTTTCTTGCTGGTTCTTCTCTTACCCCTCACAGATCAGTACAGATCTTAACAGTTGTGCCTACTCGAGTCACCCCTTTTCCTGAAAGCCTGTTGTGTTTTCAGTTTGTACCAACTCGGTGACCCCTTTTTAAATTGTTGCAGGCTTGCTGTTTCTGTCGCCCCAGCCACGTTGTAGAAGAGACCATGACGTGTACTCAATAAAGGCTTCTGAATTATGACGTGTATATGTGAATTTGGAAAGAAGACAAAAGAGTCAGTTTCATTTAAAAAGAGACCGTTATAAAATAGGCATAGCATCTTGCAATAGTTTTCCTCAAGGTGCATTTGACACAATTTTCAACAACACTTATTTAAATCTACCGTTGATGGGGTATCAGGAGATCAGAGCTGCTCCACCGGGGCTGGAGATGGAGCAGGCATATAGAACATATTAGCCAGAAGTACGTGGAGCACATACAAAGGTGATTAACACACATGGCAAGACATTTTCAAAGCTCATTTTTCTGGGTAAAATTGTTTGAAAGTCTTACTTCTGGAAGAGACTTGATATACAAGAAATAAGTTGTATGAACTCAATATTGCTAGAGGCAACCTTAACTTCTAGTGTATTTAAACTTTCAAGCACACCTAATACTTGGCAGCTGGATTCCCGTTGGCAAAGATTGCTTGATTCTTTAAAAGAGTATAAGGAAGTGGCCCAAATATTAACAGTGGTTTTTCTTCCTTGGTGGGATTACGGATGATTTTATTTCTTTTTTTAGTCTTTCAACAGCTTCCACATTTCTTTCATGAGTATGAATTACTGAGCAAAAAATACAAAATAAAAAAAGAGAGAAACTTTATTAAAAAGAGGGGGAAATTGCTCTTCTCTACTAGTGAAGAGGAAACCAGTTTTATGCTTTGGGTGTGGCATTTTTAGGACTATAATCTCATTATTTCTACCAATAGAGTAGAATGTACAAGGGGAATTTGGAGTAATGGGAGAACTTCTTGGCTAATGAGGCAGTGCAAAAAGTACTCCATTAAGTAGCTAAACAGTCAAAGAAGGTAAATATATGAATACACTGGAAGTTGAGAACTGCTATCTTGGAAAGATGCAAGGGCTTTTAATGCCAGGCTGCATTTAAAGGTCAGGAGCCTAAGACTCAGAGGGTAAGAATCAACTGGTTGTTAAAATAGGAATCAGGCTGCTTTAGGGCTCTGATCAAGTCTCATTCTAAGACCAGGCTAAGATTGGTTAAGACCAATAAAGTGTTATTGGTGATTATTAAGACTTATGACTATAATGAAAATCACTGTACCTGGAAGTGTCTTTCTCAGAGAGCTTGCTTTATGTATGGGAGGACTAATTCTAAGCCCAGACCATGTCTAGCAATCTAGATAATCTAGTCCTAAACTATATTCAAAAGAAACCATTGCTCTCTGGGAGGCAAGGAAGGCTTAATATCCACCAATCACTCAACATGATACACCGCACTAATAGAATGGAGCAAAAAACTATATAATCATCTCAATAGATGCAGAAAAAGCACTTGACAAAATTCAACTTCCTTTCCTGATAAAAATTCTCAATGGATTAGATATAAAAGGAATATAACTCAATATGATAAAGACTGTATATGACAAGCCCACAGATAACTTTATACTTGACAGTGAAAAGATGAAAACTTTTTCTCTAGGATCAGAATAAGACAAGGATGCCCACTCTCACCACTGCTATTCAATATAAAGCCAGAAGTCTTAGCCAGAGCAATTAGGCAAGAAAAAGAAATAATAGGCATCCAAATTGGAAAGAAGAAAGTAAAACTGTTTGTAGATGACATGATCTTGTGTATAGAAAATGCTAAAGACTCCATTAAAAAGCTGCTAGAGCTAATAAATGAATTCCATAAAGTTGCAGAATATGAAATCAAACATACAAAAATCAGTTACATTGCTTTATACCAGGAACAAACTATGTGAAAAGAAATAAAACAATCCCAGTTACAACAGCATCAAAAAGAATAAAATACTTAGGAATAAATTTAACCATGCAGGTAAAAGATCTGTACACTGAAAATTATGACATTGATGAAAGAAACTGAAAAAGATACGAATAAATGGAAAGATAGCCTGTGTTCATGGATCAGAAGAATTAATATTGTTAAAATGTCCTTGCAACCCAGAGTAATCTATAGATTCAATGTAATCCCTATCAAAATTCCAATAGCATTTTCCATAGAAATAGGAAAAAAATCCTGACATTTTTATGGAGCCACAAAAGCAATCTTGAGAAAGAAGAACAAAGCTGGAAGCATCACACTTCTGGATTTCAAACTATATGACAAAGCTATAGTAGTCAAAATAGTATGGTTCTGGCATAAAAACAGACATATAGACCAATGGAATAGAATAAAACATCCAGAAATAAACTCATGCATATATGGTCAATTAATTTTTGACAAAGGAACCAAAAACACAATGAAAAATGGATAGTCTCTTCAATAAACAATGTTGGGGAAAGTGGATAATAACATGCAAAAGAATGAAACTGGACCCTTATCTTATATCATATGCAAAAAATAGCTCAAAATGGATTAACAACTTAAATGTAATACCTGACACTGTAACACTCCTAAAAGAAAACATAGGGGATAGCCTTTTGATATTGGTCTTGGCAATGATTTTTTTGGATATGATACTAAAAGCACAAGCAACAAAAGCAGAAATAAACAAGTAAGACCACATCCAACTAGAAAGCTTTTGCACAACAAGGAAAACAATCAACAAAATGAAAAGACAACCTACAGAATGGGTGAAAATATTTGCAAACAGTATATCTTAGAAAGGCTTAATATCCAAAATATATAAGAAACTCACACAACTCAATGGCAACAAAACCAAACCAAAATAACCCGGTCAAAAAATGGGCAAAGGAATGCAAGAGACTTTTTTTTTTTTTTTAAAGATTTTATTTATTTATTTGACAGAGAGAGAGACACAGCGAGAGAGGGAACACAAGCAGGGGGAATGGGAGAGGGAGAAGCAGGCTTCCCGTGGAGCAGGGAGCCCGATGCAGGGCTCGATCCCAGGAGCCTGGGATCATGACCTGAGCCAAAGGCAGACAACGACTGAGCCACCCAGGTGCTCCAAGAGACGTTTTTTCAGGGAAGACATACTAATGGTTAACAGGTATAGGAAAAAGTGATTAACATCACTAATTATCACGGGAATGCAAAGCCAAGCCAAGAGCAATCACCTCACACTTGTTAGGATGATGATCATCAAGAAGACAAGAGATGACAAGAGTTGGCAAGGATATGGAGAAAAGGGAGCTCTCATGCACTGTTGGTAGGAACATACACTGGTGCAGCCACTATGAAAATAGTAGGGAAGTTCCTCAAAAAACTAAAAATAGAACTACCACATGATCCAGCACTCCCACTCCTGAGTATATATCCAAAGGAAATGAAATCAGCATCTTGAAAGGACATCTGCACTCCTGTGTTTGTTGCAGCATTATCCACAATAGCCAAAAGATGGAAACAATTTAAATGTTATTGTCCATGAATGGATAAATTGTGGGTCTATATGGACAATACTATATTATTCAGCTTTAAAAAAAGAAGGAAACCCACCATTTATGAGAACGTGGATGAACTTGGAGGCCATTATGCTACATGAAATAAGCCAGGCACAGAAAGACAAATATGGCATGATCTCACATAGATGTGGAATCTAAAGAGTTGACTCATGGAAGTAGCGAGTAGAATGGTGGTTGCCAGGGGCTGGAGAGTGGGGGGCCTGGGGAGATGTTGGTCAGAGGATACAAACCTTCAGTTATAAGATGAACAAGTTCTAGAGATCTAATGTACAGCATGGTAACTGTAGTTAGTAATAATGTCGAATATGTGAAATTTGCTAAGAGGGTAATCTTAAGTGTTCTCACCCCCACAAATGGTAACTATGTGAGGTGATGGATATGTTAGTTAGCTTAATTGTGGTAATCATTATACAAGGTATACTTATCTCAAACACCCCAAGTTGTATACATTAAATATATACAATTTTCATTTTGTCAGTCATACCTCAATAAGCAAAAAAAAAAAAAAAAAAAAGCAAACACCACTGGGCTGGTATAGAGCCCAGCTGAGACATCTTGAGTTTGTCAGAGCAAGGAAGCCACATAGGTGTTCCCTGGTATAATCAGAAGGAGAGGGAGAGGTATCTAGCTGCAGAATGAGGGTATTTGAAGATCAGTTTGGCCACCATTTCCCAAGTTCTGTTCCTAAAAGTGTTTGGGACATTAAGTAGAAGGCAAGCCTTCTTAGAAATAAATAGCATATCAAAGGTCCATAATGTTCTGCAGTAAAGAAATCTGTTTAACTTCATTTAACCCAGTTTTTCCTGAGCTTACTGGATTAAGAAATGCAGCGTATGGACGTAGTGAGAAGGGCGATCTCAACCAGCTGAGACATTCCCTTGAAAAGAGTGGTCAGACGTGTTGGTGGTGGTCAGGCAGCTGCGTAGCCTGGTGGAAACAGAGGGGCTGCTGAACAGAGGAATAAAACATGCGGAAGATCCTTTTGCAAGCTTTGAGGCTCCAGGGTTGATGATGGTTACTTCAGGGCACAGAGGGTGTGGAGCCTAGAGGGTAAAGGAGGGCCAATGTGCAGGCTGGTTCCAGTTCAACATTGAAGTAAACGAATAACCCCAGCTGTCTGACAATGGCAGGAATTCCGCCCTGGGAGGTGGTGAGCATCCCTCCACATCCACCAGGAATGCCACCAAAGCACTTCCTGCATGGTGTGGGTGCTTGGCCCATGTGACCACTGAGTGCCTTCTGGATCTAGACTCTGTGCAGGGGCCAGTCTGTACGGAACCAGCCACTGCTGGTGAAAAGCAAGTCAGATGAAATTCAAGTGGTCCACTAGGAACTGCTCCCTCTTCTGCCCAGACACCCTACTCATCCTCAGCAGTAGTGCCAGGGGAGAGGAGACAGTGTCCCAGGAGCCGGGAAACACTCTCACAAAGCAGCCTTTTGGGGCCTCATTATGGCTTCCTGAACGACTCTATTCTTGCCTTCCGGCCATCGCTCCTCAGACTTTCTGGGTCGCCAGCTTATCAGAGGTGGCTTTGGGAAGCAGAAGGGTCTGGGGCTGGGGCGGGAAATATAAGGAAGAATTTACGTGGCAGAGGAAAGGAGGGAGAAAATTCCGAGGGAGGAAGTGTCACAATGTCAGGGTTTGTAACATTTGGTGGAACAAAACATTAAGGGTGTGAATAATGGACACATTTTAGAAATACATCTTAAAGGCCATGGACAATTTCCAGTGCCCCAGAGCGTCTAGAGAAGGATGCGTGCTATTTCCCTTTTTAATTTTTTGTACTTTTTGTTTAGGATATGATGGGCACTTTGGTTTAATAACTCAGTGATGAGCTTGGAGATAAAATTGAACCTGCTTAGGAAAACTAGGTCTGTGCTTCCTCAAGGACCATTTTCACAGAATATTATTTTTTTGTATTCTCTCTTTTAAATAGTTATACACAATATCCCTAGCCTTCCCCTCACTTTATTGATTTTCCAGAACGAGAGTACGAGGCGTGACTATAAAGTAACGTGACTGATTATTTTAGCATACGCACCAGAACTTAGATAGCCAAATGAATTTTATGACCCTCAGAGGCATTTTCCTGATAGGCTAAACCTTTGCTGCAGATACGCAGCTATCAGAAAACACCTGCTTAGCACTTTTCTTTAGGAGTGGTTCTTGGTGTCTAGAAGCAGTCTTTTGACAGCCTCAAGGCAACCAATTGTTATCTTTTTGAGAATGGATTGATTTTTTTAAAACAGTCCAAATTTTGGCGGGTAAGTGATTAGATTGGGCAATATTATTTTTGACTCAAAATAAAGTGTGATTATAAAACAATAAGGCTTCTTGTTGTTCACTCGAGAGGTTTTTGAACCAGGAAGCCCGGGGATTCTGTGGAGGGGCCACACTCATGGGGCATATGCATTGTTCTTAGCTTTTTGGTTTGTTTTGTTTTAAAGAAAACAACAGCAATCATCTTAATACTTGTGGTCATACTTCCTCTTATCTTGCGAGGAGTTCAGACTTCTTGTAGCATCTACTCTTTGGGCAGAGATGAAAGAAGAATCTCATTCATTCTATAGACAAAGCAAATAATCAGATTAATGTTAGCGCCTTACTGGGGTGCTTGAGTATATGCTTGGTGCTGCTTGCCCTGGGAGAACAGTGGCTCTTCCAGAAATAAAGTTACTGAATGAACCCTTCCCTCCACCCCTGGATGCATAATAACAGCCATCTTCATAGGCTGCCATTTGCCACTGAGGGTAAGTGTCCTGTCTTTAGGAACCTGAGCAGTATTGCAGGGATTTATATGTATAATGTATATCTGAACATGGGGACAGAACTTTGGGGAGAGAAGGAACAGGGGACAGTTGTTCATGCTGCTGTGCATTGGTGCTTCCGTTATTAAGAGCCACCTCATTCCTGGTTTGCCAGAAATATGTGATGTTGCACAATTTCTCTGGGGTGGAGTGTTGGCTGAGTGGGGAGATGCCGGAGCCCTGGGCTCTTGGCTGTCTTTGGTCTCCTGGCAGAGTCTGGCACGGGGCCACACTGCCGGGCCATCCTCAACTTCCATATGTCCTTGCAAAGGTATGTCTTAGGTTTCACCTTAACAGACAGCAATTCCTGAACATGGTCCCAGAAGGAGGACAGCCCTTTCTTTGCTCAAAAGTGTCTGGAAAAAAGGTGTCAGAGATGCCCTGAATGCAAAATCAACCTCAACAAATAGTGGCTTCAACCAAAACCCTCTTTTCTGAGCACCCCTCATAGACACCCTGGGGAGAGCCAGTGCTGTGCACGAAAACCAGCCTCTGCCCCCACATGTCAACCCAAAGGTGCCCTCAAATCCTCCCCCACATTTCCCTCCTGCCTGCACATAATATGCCCGTTCTTCTCTCTACTCTTGTTCACTCATCAGTCCCTGCTGTCTGAATGTCCTCCTCTCTCTGCTTAAATCCTAGCCATCCTTCCAAACCGTGCCAAATGTCATTCTTCTTGAAGGTGACCTTAACCAAGCCAGCCCTCAGGAGCCCTGCCCACCTTGAACTTCCGTAGCGCCCCCCTGTGTCTATAGCCATCTTGGCATTTACCGTATTATCTTATTGTGTATGCATGTGTCCTATCTTCCTAGCCTGACTCTAAGCCCCTGAGCGCAGGGCTGAATCTTAAGCCAGTGAGTGCCTTGTGCACAGTAGCTGCTCAATAAACGTTAATGACCGTCACCATGCCTCAGGTCACAGAGATGCACGTGTGGGCATGTGAGCACCGGGGATGGCAGGATCAATCTCCCTCTGACTTGCTTGCACGCTAGTGGCCATGTGTTCCCAACACCTAGCAGAATGCCTTGCACATGGCTCACTGAAAGAGTAAATAAATGACTTCTTAGTTCACACGCTCATTGAATGCTGAAGGTTTTCAAGGCAGTGTGCTGGTTCTCCCTCATTGATGTGCAGTGGCTCACAGTCTCATGAATGCAGATAGATAAAGTAATTGTCACACGAGAAATTGAAGAGCAGGGCTCTGAAGCGAAAGCAGAGGATAGGACAGAATACAGGACACAGCCATGTAGAGGTGACATATGGGGCATCATAGAGCTCTTGGGGTCTGAGTGGGGTACCCTGACAATAGTGTAGGGGGACAGGAGGCATCCAGCCCTCAGAAGAGAGGCATCAAAGGACAAACACCTCCTCTTTCACTGTTCTATTGAACACTAATCCCCACAGTTTGAAGCAATGCTATCTAAACTCTTTACCAACGTCCACTGTTTATATTATTTCCCCATAGGTCCCATTGTCTAAATAACAATGCATATTTAAGTAATGATTGATTGATTTTCCCATTTTAATCATTCTAAGACAATGATAGAAGTTCTGCCAATGAGAATAGCTGATCAATGAGATAACCAGCATTAGCGTACCAAGTTATAATTCCACTCCAAAGCAAAGAAACTTGACATTTTCGTTAACCTGCACCATTTTATTGTCAGTAACTGCACGATTTACATTAGACTCTTTGAAATGTTGAAAATATCTCATGTGCCCCCTTCCTACCTTTGCAAATCAATAGGCATCTGGGGAACCCAGGCTATAAGCATTGTAAAGCATAGTCAGTTTATACATTTCGGGGTTTGAACTCTACTCGTAAACAGAGAGTGACCAAAATTGGGAGCATCATCTCATGACAAAAGGGATGATAAAGGAAGGTAACTGGGAAATTCTCAGGAGAAATATGGTACCATGGAAATCAGCTAGGCCTTTACAGTTTAGGACAGATACACTTTTTCCACCAGAAAAAGTTGCTCCATCCTTGCTAGTTTCCTCATTAATAAGAGAGGGCTGAGAGTCCCTGCCTCTCGGCATATGGCACCTTGCCACCTGGCCACCTAGGCCAGCTCTCACTTACCCCTAACGGCCAGCCCATCCGCATTCTTGCCAGTCTTGTTTCCTAAGTGGTCTTTGAATTGTTCTTTCCTCCCTCTCTGCTCTTTTACTACTGTAGGCCAGGATTTCAAGAGCATCCCTTGGCTGGAAATGGCCTCCCAACTGGTTTCCCTGCCTCCTGCCTGTGTCCCTCAACTTTGTCCTGCAACTCTGTAGCCAGAATCACACCACAGGAGCTCACCATTGTTCTGCAGAAAACCCTTCCATGGTGCCCTCCCACCTAGGGAATGAAGTCTCCCTGGCCTGCCACCACCCCAGCCCCCTCTCTGACCTGGTCCCTTCCCCCTCTGCATGTTCAGCTCCCATTGCTTCTCGCCTGACACTCTCCTCTCTGGTGCTCACAGTTCCTTCCAGACTCCATGCTGTGTACCACCCATTTCCTTCCCTCTATTGGGGTACCCTCCCCACCTTGGTTCAGGTGAGAGCCTCTGCATTCCCTGTGCTCCTGGCCCCGCTGCATCTGGTCCCTTCTCTCGCTTTCTTTCCACTTATCTAAGGTGAGCTCCCCAAAGGCAGGACTTGGCCTTACACACCTTCCATCTCAAGTGCCCAGCATTGTGCCTGGGTCACTTAGTACACTTCTATTGGGTAAATAGGCACTCAATTTCTTGTTGAGCCAAACTGAATTGGGAGATAATATATATAGAATTCTGTGTGGCATGGGTTTGGCATATGGGGACTCCCAATACATGCTAGTTGTTCTTTGCTGTCAGGAATATTATCACAGAGAATTTCCATTCATTTCTGGCTGCGTACCACTGCAACCAGCTACCACTCTCATTTGTTATATAACAAAATGTCATTGACCTGAACTCTGGATCTTGGTAAAACATTCTCTCTTTATAATTCAGGCGAGCCTGGGGTGTGGGTGAAGTTCATCTCTGCACTATTGATAAGGGAAGGGTTGCTAAACAAAATCACCGTGCAAAGGTGACCGCGGCACCCATCTGGGAAAGCCAAGGACCCTCAAGCACTTGAGCAGTGTGTCGGTTCTTCAACACCGTCTTTGAAAACTCACTAAAACTCACTTCACTTTTGGCTGCCTTTCTGCACTTGTGCAATGGTCCAGAGCGTGAGCTTTGGAACCAGATTGCCTGGATTCAAACCCTGGCTAGCCTTGCAAACTTAAGCAAGTTGGTCAGGTCTCTGCATCTCAGTGTCCCCATTTATAAACTAGGGACAGTAACCATGCTTGCCTCCTAGTGTGTTTGGAAGAGTCAATGAGTTAAGACATGGAGTAGACTGGCCAGTCTCAGTAACGTTCGATAAGTGATAGCTAGTTATTATCTGATCGCTGCAGGCTTATACTCAACAATAATTATGTAGATCTGGGTGAGATAGCTCACGATTTTGTTTTCAAGCTCAGTCATTATTAATTAATTTTAACACCATTTGGAATTGTCCCATGCTCTTCAGGAATGCACTGAAGTGAAAAGTGAGGAGAGCTGTATTTCAAACAAGTGGCCTTGTTTTGAATAATCTTGGGCTTATATGATGAGGTTGCAAAATACTTGTTGGATTTAGTGACTAAGAAGTCTTAGGTGCTGTTGGAGATGGCCACTGATGGAGTGGTGGGGACAGGAGCCAGAAAATGCAGCAGGCTTAGAAGCAACTGGGAAGGAAGGCAATGGAGAGGAGATGGACTTCTCCTTCAAGAAGGTCTGAGATGTCAGCTGCCTTCCTGAGCTTCAGTTTCCAATGATAAAGTAGAGACAGAAACAACCTTCTCTTGTCTCCTTAAAAGGGAGTAGGAGTACATTGTGATTGATAAATCTTATATCCACATATATTATTATTAGCCTATTGATGGCAGTGTGTACCTCTTAGTTGTAGGTGTTTAAGAAGAAAGGAAAATCTATTTCTTGAAAAGTGCTTTATAAATCACACTTTAAACCCAATTCACTTTCCAGAAAAATGTAAAATTTTCCTATGACAAAATTTACATTTCTCCTCCAATTTGAACCGTAACTGCACAATTCTCTTTGCCATTTGGTCACTGTTTCATTGGTTGACACATTCCTCGCCCATGGGTTTGAGAACTGGAAGTGTAAATGAGGCATATCAAATCAGTACATAAATCCCGGGAAGGCTTCCTCTACTCTCTCTCATAGACCAGACCTTTCGTTTCCTGCATACTCCTGTCTCAGCCCTTACCTCCATTACTCCTTCACTATGACAGCATAAATATTCCTTTGAAGATTCTAATCCCTCTCATCTTTTTTTTTTTTTAAAGATTTTATTTATTTATTTGACAGAGACAGAGACAGCGAGAGCAGGAACACAAGCAGGGGGAGTGGGAGAGGGAGAAGCAGGCTTCCCGCTGAGCAGGGAGCCCAATGCGGGGCTCAATACCAGGACCCTGGGATTATGACCTGAGCCGAAGGCAGACGCTCAACGACTGAGCCACCCAGGCGCCCCTAATCCCTCTCATCTTAAAACATCCACATAAGCCAGCCAGCCCACCAACTAATCGACTAACCACCTCTTCTTTGTCTGTGTGCTCCACTCAGCTGCCATTTCACTCATCCTTCTCTTTCCAGCCAAGAGGTCAGAAAGGGGATCCCTCACTTTCTTACATTCTCATCTCCCATTTACCCTTCAGCCCCACTGAAATGACTCTCTCCGAGGCCACTCCTAAATGGAATTAACATCTCCCCATCCTTCTCTTTCTTTAGTGATTTGTAATATTTGACTCTGGTATGTTTAAGCTCTATTACTGTTGGGTGTGTTCCAGAGACCTCAGTAGCGTAGGTGTAGAAAAGAGGTAGAGTATCTTGATTATAATCCAATGGCCTCATTTTACAGATGAGGAAATGAATGTGCAGAGAAGTCAAGTGAATTGACCTGTATTAGCTACTGCTGCAATGTTGTGTAACAAATCACCCTAAACTCATTGGCAAACAATGTTATTTATTTTTCTCACAGTCTGTGGGTTTGCGGGGGTAGCTCTACTCTAGGCTGTGGATGGGGTTCAGATCTGCTTCATATGTATTTGTAATGGGGCCCAGGCTGAAGAGGATACTTGGGGAAAAAGCTCTATTCCTGACAGATCACAAAAATGCAAAAGATACCAGAGGAAATAATGTCTCTTGAGGCCTCAGCCTGGAAGTGGTTTAACGTCACTTCTGCCCATATTTCTTTGGACAAGGCAAGTGACATGCCCAAGTGTAACATTCATGGGATGGGGGTAGGGAAGAGAAGACTCCACCCACCATAATGGGAGGTACTTGAAAGTCATCAAATAAAGGGCGATGATGTAGAATTTTGATACAGGGAGGGCATGAAGAATTGCAAGCAATGATTCAATCTACCATATGCTCCAAGATTTCACATCTGGGTTCTGATCTCTTGCAAAGCAGAAAGAGGCCATGAATGACAAAACAAAATAAAAACAAAAATATAAACAAACAAAGAACCAACAAACAAAACCTTAAAGCTATTAGACACCTGGATTTTTACTGTAAATGAAAACAGTGATCGCTGAAAAAAAGAACAGACATTGATGGGGAATTTGGCAGCTGAGACACTGACAAGGAGGATCTCAGCAGGTCTTGGCTGTGGGGTGACGAGTGAGCACCAAGAGTACTAACATGGGGTCACGAGCTCAGGGGAGGAGCTCAGGTGGACCTGAACTGAGCCCGGGGATGTGCCCGGGAATTTCTAGCTGAATAAGCAATGGAGGCCAGGGGCTGACTGATGACAGTACTGGAGCATACTCTGAGAAGAGCAAATATTGATTCAGGACATCGATGAGGCGGGAAAGGGAGTAGCTGACTCCTCGAGGACCCAACTCCTGTCTGGAAAAGCAGGATGGAAGGGAGGCATTGCTGAAGTCCAGAAGACCCGAAAAAGCCTGAGAGCAGAAAACCAAGTGTGTCCACCCTATCCTGAAATATATTACAACCAGGGGACATCCTTGTAGATTGTGAGCTGGATTGTTCAGGATAAATTTATTGTTCTACACTGGGCAGTAAATTTATGGATGCTGTTATGCCAAGAAATGGCTATGGCTGAAAACATAAATAGCTCCAGAATTGTTTTAAATATTCTCATGGGTGCTAAGGCCTACTGTGTTATTAAAAATATATATATGTTTTAGGATTATCTCTTGCCCTTCAAGAAACTACCCTTTGGTGCTGGCTGGTGGTTATAAGATGAAAGGGCGTATCCCAGTATCACGGGGCCTGTTACACAGGGTGAATTTCACTTAGGTTTTCAAAAACAAAAAGAGACTTTTAACTCACTTCCATGCTCCTCCCTGTCATATACTTGTGTACACTGTCTTCTACAAAGTTGCTGGCAGATCTGAACAGGGGCCTGCTCTTGCAATCCAAAAGCAGCCACAAGATTTCATTTCCTTTTTCCCTATAAACCGGGCGTGCTGAATAAAACAACTAAACATAGATGAGTTCACATAATGATAAATACGAAAAGAGCCAGGGTGCCTGGGTGGCTCAGTTGGTTAAGCATCGGACAGTTGGTTTCGGCTCAGGTCATGATCTCAATGTCATGAGATCAGCTGCATGGGGCTCCCTGCTCAGCAGGGAGTCTGCTTCCCCTTTCCCTCTGCCCCTCCCCCCACTTACATCCTCTCTGTCTCTCTCTCTCTAATAAATAAACAAATCTTTAAAAAACTACCAAAAGAGCCCCCACACCCCAGCAGGCAAACAACAAAGCCTAGCATTCAGAATGAGCTGGGAAAAAATTGTTTTTGAATTAGCGTCTTCTTTCATTAGGGTCAGTTTCTTTCTGTCTCCTCTTTTCTGTCCCCAGAGTGGCCAGGAAGACCCCTCCCCACCAATCCACACATACCGGGTTACTCCCTTCAGGTTTTTTTTCAGGGCTCCTCACAGCTCTGATGGTCTTTGCCCTGGGTTGAGTAGTGTCCCCCCAAAATTCATGTCCACCGGGGACCTCAGCATGTGGCCTTAGTTGGAAATAGGGTCTTTGCAGATGCAAGCAAGTTCAGATGAGGTCACAGTGGATTCCAGTGGGCCCTAATCCATGAGTGACATGCTTATAAGAAGAGGGATACTGGAGGCAGACACAGGCAAAGCAAAGATGATCTGAGGTCACAGACACACAGAGGGGATGCCATGTGACAACGGAGGCAGGGTTGGAGGGACGTGGCTGCAAGCCAAGGACTCTAGGGATTGCCAGCAACCCCAGAAGCTAGGAAGAGCAGGAAGGGTCCTTTTCTAGAGCCTCAGAGAGCATGGCCCTGCTGACACCTTGATGTCAGACTCTGGCCTCCAGAATGGCAAGAGAATACATTTCTGTGGTTATAATCCTTCAGTTTGGGGTGCTTTTCTTTTCTTTTGTTCCTAGGAGACTCTTATAGTCTCCTTTTTCTCATCGGCCTTGCTGAGCCAGAGCAGACCCATCAGAGGCCTGGCTGGAGGCCAGGCCCTTCCGTCAGTCAGACCAGGCCTGGGCTGTGCCCCTGGGGCCAGCCTCTAAGCTTCAGTTTCCCCATCTACATGGTGGACATAAGAAAGATGTGGATGGAGAGGAAAGGGCACAGTGTTTACAAAGCATTTGGTACAGTGCCTGACCCATAGCAAGAGTTTAGGAGATGTTCGCTATCATTAGCCATGTCTTTCTGATGGCTCTACATCCATTTTCATCCTCCTTAGCTGGAAATTTCCCTTGATTTTACTCTTCAGTAAAAACCAAGAAGGTCCTATGTATTCTCTTGGTGAGGTACAAGGGCATCTGGCCCAGTGCCCAGCACAGAGGCAATACTAACTACATCTTTATGGAATGAAGAATAGAACAACCAAATCTTGTTTCAGTACCTCATCATAGGAAGGAACAGCTTACAGACAGCCTTTACAAGCACAGTAACCAGCTTGAAAAACCCAAGGTGAAACTTTGGAAGAAGGATATACCTTAATTAAACTGGCTCACACTGGGGCAAGGGCAGATGTGGTAGCCAGCTCCCAATATGGCCCCTAATGGAAATCCCTGTTCCCCCAGTTTTCAAAGCCTTGCATAGTCCTCTCCCCCACTGTATCAGGGTCAGCCATGTGACCAATAAAATACAGCCGAGGTGACGATCTATCACTTTCCAGATTAGGTTGTAAAAGATTGAGGCTGCTATCTTGGGCTCTCCCTTCCTCCCTTAGACTGCTTGTTTAGGGGGGAGTCAGATGTCCCATTGAAGAGCCCTACAGAGAGGCCCGTGTGGTGAAGCCTGCCAACAGCTACATAAGTGAGCACGGAAGCAGATTCTCCAGGCCCAGGCAAGCCTTAGACCACTGCTGCCTCAGTGGACAGCTTGACTGTAACCTAATGGGAGACCCTGAGCCAACGCCACTGGGGGAGCCCGCTCCCAGATTCTTGACGGTCACACAGAGTCTGTGTGAGATAATAAATATTTGTTGTTTTAAGCCACTTAGGTTTTGGAGTGATTTGTTACACAGCAACAAATGGCTAGTACAAATGATGAGCTAAGAACGGCCAGGATGAGCCAAGGCTAGGGCAGGAGGCAGTAATTATACAAGAGATAGTAAGGTGCAGGAGGCAGGCAAGAGGCCAAACCCAGATGGGTCGACCATGGGGAAGGTCAGGCTGGTTCTGTAGGTCTGCACATCTGAACCAGGGCCCAGAGGCATAAACGCCGGAACCAACCACACTGATGAGCAAAGGGCATCAGGACTCTCGGCGATCTTAGACTGGAGCTATTATTGCCTTTTGACCTTTTCCATACAGTTTCCAGTTGGTCCTGCAGTTGATCACTGTAGCTAGGAGATGAGCAAAGGCCACAGGGTCAACTTGCTAAGAGTTAGGTCAATGCAGAGATTTGGGGATTACAGTAACAAACAAGATGCAATGGGATTATAAATATTTTGAAACACTCACAGTATCCTTTTGTTATTTCGATTGCCTAAGCATTTTAAGCCATCTGCTAAGCTGGGAGACAGAACTGGGTTTCCCTGGCCTGTTCCAGGCTATTGGGCAGCTCACAGTTCAATAGAAAGATGGCAATATTGGCTGGGTTTATGAAGACATAACCTCAAATACAATTGGCAGATATTTTTTGAATGCCTACTAGGCAAGATACAAAAGAACAGAATCATTCTGTGCACCATTACCCAATGCCCCTGCGTACCAACCTTGGCTACTTAGAGATATTGAAATTCGGCTGGCCAAAGAACTCATGTACCCTGCACAGGCCAGGCTTCATCGAACTCACCTGTCCTTATTTCAAGTCTTGTGGCCCTGCTGACTCAGTGGCCAGTCTGATCGATTGATTTGATCCTGGGGGATAACGGAGTCCTGTGAATGGCATCTGCCTTTTCACAGGGGTCTCAGAGTCCTTAACCCACTCTGTGCATCTCCCATCTGGTAGACGGGTTGGGTTGTAGGCAATCGGCTGCTCCGCAAACATAAAAGGAGAGACAGCAGAGGCTGCTGGCTAAGAGCACAGACTCCAGAACCAGACAGCTCAGCTACTTACTAGCTGTGTGACCTTAGGTGAATTACTTAATCATTCTGAGCCTCAGTTTTCACATCTCCAAAACGAAAAGGATCATAATAACACCACTTGCACAGAGCGTGGAGAGGAATAAATGAGTTAACATGTGTGAAACACTTAGACCAGCTCCTGGCTCGCAAGAAACATTCTGTAAGTGTTCGCTATAATTATGCAGGACACAGAGACAAGAGTAGCCCCCTCTGTCCTCTCTGGGCTCTCATTTAATTGTCTGTTAGGGTTTACCCAAGGCAGATGTCTCTCTCAACAACATCTAAAGGGTTCTTTAAGGACTTCATAAAAACAAAAGGATTAACTACAGATGACTAAGCCCACATGATGGAAACAGAACCAGGTACAGTAAATAATGAACTTAGACAGGATTATATTCCTACAAACAATACACGGAGCTTTCCTGCTCTTCATTTGCATTCCTTCCGCATTAGGGAGCTGGTGGCCAAGGAGAATGTGTCTGTGTGCCGAGGACAGTCTGGGCTGGCTCCTGGAGGATCTAGCCCTCTGGCAGAAACCTGGAGAATGATCAGGACTTTCCAAGTGGAGAAAGAGGGCAGACACACCAGGCAGGGAAGAGTGTGCTGGGACCAGGGTGAGGTAAGCAGGCCTCTGGGACACAAGATTTAAGAAGGCACTCACTCTCAGGTTTGCACATCCATGAGAGTGAGTGCCTCCTTAAATGTTGCACCCTAGATCCCTAACTTGTGTCATCTTAGTCCTGGCCCTGAAGAAGAGCATGGGGAAAAGCCTAGAAGGGTAAAACAAGTCAGCATAACTAGAAATGTTCTAAGTCATGCAAGATTGCTGGAGTCTAAAGGCAGGGGAGAAGAGACCAGTTGGAGTGGCACTGAAGAGTCAGGCCAGGGCCTGATCATCCAAGGCCCTATGTGCCAGATAAAGGAGTTGAGTGTGTCTTGACAGGGAGCCAACAGAGAATTCTGAACTGGGCTACAACATGGTCAGATTTGCGCGTTAGCAAGATTCTTCTGGCACTGGTGTGGACGGCAGATTGTTGGATGAAGGGAGAAACCAGAGGCTGGGAGGCCAGGTCAGGACATGAATGAAGAGCCCATGCCCCAGGGAGAAAGTGAGGGCTGAAATAGGGCAGTGCCAGTTAGAAGAAAGGAGAACACGCCCGAGATGTTTTGAAAGCAGAACTGACAGTACTTGAGGATTGATTGCAGATGAAGATTGATGGAAAGAGTCAAAAATGACACTGAGGATTCTAATTGGGGAGTTATTAGGTAAGATAAGAAGTACTTGGAAGGCTGTTAGTTATCAGGGCTTCCCTGAGTCCAGGGGAAATCCCCCATTCCCCCATTTGTTTTCCATAGGATATACTCTCTGGAGGCTAGGATGTCTTACTCATCCTTTGTATGGTATCTACGCTCTGTAAGGATTGCTGAACTGGACCCGGGGGGCTTCTGGACCCCATCCCCTCACCCTGCTCATTGGCTTACAAGTAGCCTTGGGGGTGTCTCTGTTCTTTTAAAGATGGGTGTGCAGCTGGGATCAGGCCAACCCAGCAATGGGTCCAGCCTCCCATTCTGGAGCTGCAGGATCTCGGGGCTCTGATCTTGGCCTGCATGATCTTGAGTTGGGGCTGCAGTGTGACTGGATGCCAGGGCTGGACCTGGGCTGGTCTGGGGCTCTGGGAGGTAGGGGGAGAAGGAGGTGAGGCAAAAGGCAGTGGGGCCTGTGGGGAGGCTGGGGAAGCTTGAGCTTCAGGTGGAGAGAGCCATTTTGAGGTCGGAAAGTTGGCCAGAGGGCAGACTGAAGGGCAGCTGGGTTGAGGAGAGCCCAGAGAGGCCGAAGCAGCTGAGCTGGGGGGAAGGGGGAGGTGTTCAGTGGCACCCCAGAAGCCAAGCCTGGGCAGGAGGAAGTGCTGAGGCCACAGGGCAGCGTTCGGAGGCAGACACTGGGACTGACTTCCTCTGACCCAGGCTCAGCCCCACACATTGACCCTGCGGTTAACAAAAGCCCCCAGATCCTTTTCTAAGAAGCCAGTGAGGCCAGGCCTCACTCTTCCTGCTCTGCATGCAGTTCACCCCATTCTCATAAACATAAAGTGAGTAAAAAAAGCCAGTCTGAGCTCTTTGAAATATTAATTAAAGACACCACAGTTTCCTTATTTAACTGAGGGTTGCTACCTCATTTGGGATTATTAGCAAAGCAAGACAGCCTTTGTTGTGCTTGACAAAGTGATTAATTCAGACTCTAGGTGAATTTTGGCTTTCTCAACATCTTTTGATGTGCTAAGATTCCCTAGTGAGGACAAACATCATCAATTACTTAAACAAGCCATTACCTTGAGAGCACAATTAACAGTGAGGCCCAGTCTCCTAATTGGCAGATGGAGAGATAAAAATAAACTCTGGGCTCTGGCTGGACCCTTACCTGTCCATGAGGAGCAAGAGTTCTTTTTCCACCTCTGCAAAAATACATCATCTCGGGTGACTTGTGTCTCTAGATCTAGAAGCTGCCTGTGTCTCTCTGATGAGAACCTCATTCTTGTGGTCGGGGCTGCAGAACTCAGCAGGAGGGCCACTCAGAAGACTTGAGTTCCCAGGAGCAAAATTCTTTCATGACGGGAGTTTGGAAGAAATGTGGGGGGCTTGCTTTTTTTTCTCTCTCAAGAGCCATATATCCTCCAGCTTCTGGGTGAAGCAGGATGAGGCAGGGGCTTTTGTAGGATGCCACATCTGGGCCTACGATCCCCTGACACATAAGGAATTCAAGGCCCAAATACAGGAGGCAGCATTTCATTTTCAAATGTGTAAACATATGAAGTTATATGTGAAGCGCTCTGTATTTAAAATTTATAAATTTAAATATGTCATAATAAATTTAAATGTTGTATTTAAAAATATTTACTATAAATATTTTTTAAATGCATTAAGCCATTAGTCTTTTTTTTTTCCTCCTTCACACTGGAAGAGAAGTTTGAGGGGAAGATTTTATGCCTGCATTTATATATGTCATTGTTTTTTCTTGTGTGTGTGTGGGGGGGGGGGGCTCAGACCAGTTAAATTCAGTCAAATAACCAACACTTAAAAAAAAATCCGGATATGTTTAATAAATATCAGTCACTTAACTGGTTTTATGACATAATTCAATTGCTTTGCACTATTTTTAAAACAGAAAGCTAGGTTGTGTGTGTTTTCATCTTGTGAAACTTCTCTGCGCTACCTCATCATTCTCCTTAATTCTCGCTGGCGCCCAGAAGGGCAAGGCCCGCTCCCAGAATCTCTCCGTGGCCACCCGCGTGGCCTGGGGGACAATCGTGGAACAGAAGCTGAGGTGGCTTCACTGAGCCCCTCCCTTCCTGACTGCCAACCCCAACTCCCTGCCCTTTGCTGCCTCAGCCCCAGAGGTGCCGACTAGTCCCTGCCAGTTGGTTTTCTTGGGGCAGGATGGGCATCGGAAAGCCTGAGAAAGCAGGACCCCCTCAGTGCTCCCGGACCTCCTGGTTGACCAGCCCTTCCAAAGCAGCACTCTCTTCCCACGCCTTCTCCAGCTTTGACTCCTCTGTCCTCAGTTTAATGGTTTTCGAGAGACTGGTCCTCTTTGGAGGGCCCTGTTGTCTGAAAACTAGCCCTGAGGGGAAGTAATAAGCATAATGACCGCTTGTCATTTGTTTTCAGCTTCGACAAATACCATCCAGTAGTCAGACAGAGGAAGAGCTCTTAAGTTATCAAAATAACAAAGCGTACGTTTCAACTGGCACAGGGTGCTTCTTCGCTGTGAGGATCAGAACATAAATGCTTAATTAACTGCTTGTCATGAGCCACTGAAGTCTGTCTGGTCCACTAGGCTGTAAGTGCCACGTCCCTGCAGCCTCCCTGGCACCCAGCACCGGGTCTGCTATGAGACATGCAGTGAATGTGTATTGACCCAGTGATACTCTTCATTTGTAACATGTCAGTTCACATTAGCCCTAACAGTGATAAAGCACTTCACTACGAGGACCTCTCCCCTTCGGGAGGGTAAACTACTATCATAGTTTAGAAGAAATGCAATGGCAGAAGCAGACCAGCTCTCTTCGGTTCTGAGAAAGGGAAATACAGGACGATGATATTCATTCCCTCTAATTCCGCATGTGTGCCCTGAGAAACGGGCTTCAGCATCCTCTGGCCGTGCTGTTAAGCTATCAGCTGAGTTGGGGCAAACTTGACAGAGCACATTAAAAAAATGTGACCTGCTTGGACCATCCTCGAGAGCCGGATCTTTCCAGCAGTGGCCTATGGACCGTCCGCGGCATGACAATCCTTCTAAGGGGTTCACAGACTTCAAAAGTTTTCCCTGCTAAGGTGTTGATTTTTACCATTACTTTTTCTTTATGGAAGTGGTAATGGTTTTCATTTATGGTCACAACATAAAGTTTCCTTTTAAATAAATTTATTATTATATTTTACATTATTATACAATTTTAAATAAATGCATTTAAGCTTATTTAAAGGAAATTGGGAAGCAAGTAATAGCAGAGGAAATTTGCAGCTATGACAAAAATTGTAAACATGTTATACAAATGACTGAATTTAGAAGATTAATGTCTTCATGCCGATTGAGATTTATTGACTCAATTGACTCTCCTGTTCTGAAAAGTTGGGATAAAAATGGAAAAGTTAGCTCTGTGTGCTATAATAGTCATCAACTGGACGACTTATTCTTTGTTAAAAAAAAATTGTAGCAGTTTCTTTAAAATATTTATCTGTTGGCTGTTGAGGTGGTAGGGCCAGCAAAGCCTAATTCAGTGATGCCTGAGGCAGAGGCTGAGTGTCACATGAGCTTTGAGCTTGCCTCTGCCCCATCCCCAAGCAGCTGTACCACCCAGTTCTCTCTAAACAGGAAGCCCTGATGATCTCATAGTCCCCACACAGACATTTCCCCTTTTCAGGCACACTCCAAAATAAAGTCAGGATGTATACACAATATAAGGTGGTGTGGTAACTGAATAATGACTCCCAAAGACGTCCATGTCCTAATCCCTGGAACCTGTGAATGCCACTGTAGATGGCAAAAGGGACTCTGAGGATGTGATTAAGGCTCTTGAGATGGGGAGGGTGTTCTGAATTCCCTGCGTGGGCCCTAAATGTAATCACAAGGGCCCTTATGAGAGGGATGCAGGATGAGTGAGAATCAGAGAAGTTAATATGGTTACTGAAAGTAGAGATTGGAGTGATGTGGCCATCAGCCAAGGAAGCAAAGAACCAGTATTCCCCTGGACAGAAAGAATGGGCCCTGTTGACATCTTAACTTTAGACTAGCAAGATTGATTTTGGACTGCTGACCTCCAGAACTGTAAGATGATACATTGTTTTGTTTTAAACCATTAACTTTGTGGTTATTTGTCATAGCAACAACAGCAAACTAATACAGCTGGGAAAGCTTACTTTAAAAATTTCCTTCACTTATTTTATTTTATTTTAAAATTTATTTTTATTTATTATTTATTTATTTTATTTATATTATTATTAGTTTCAGAGGTAGAGTTCAATTCCTTAGTCTCATATAATACCCAGTGCTCATTACATCAGGTGCCCTCTTTAATGCCCATCACCCAGTCACTCCACCCCCCACTGCCTCCCCTCCAGCAATCCTCAGTTCATTTCCTATGATTAAGAGTCTCTTATGGTTTGTCTCCCTCTCTGATTTTGTCTTGTGTTATTTTTCCCTCCGTTCCCCTATGATCCTGTTTTGCTTCTTAAATGCCACGTATCAGTGAGATCATATGATAATTCTCTTTTTCTGATTGACTTATTTCACTTAGCATAATACCCTCTAGTTCTATCCACAACATTGCAAATGCCAAGATTTCATTTTTTTGATGGCTGAGTAGTATTCCATTATTTATATATACCACATCTTCTTTATCCATTCATCTGTCAGTGGACATCTGGGCTCCTTCCATAGTTTGGCTACTGTACTATTGTGGAGATTGCTGCTATAAACATTGGGGAGCAGGTGCCCCTTCGGATCACTACATTTGTATCTTTGGGGTAGATGCCTTGTAGCGCAATTGCTGGGTCATAGGGTAGCTCTATTTTCAACTTTTTGAGGAACCTCCATACTGTTTTCCAGAGTGGTTGCACCAGCTTGCATTCCCACCAAAAGTGTAAGAGGATTCCCCTTTCTCCGCATCTTTGCCAACATCTGTCATTTCCTGACTTGCTCATTTTAGCCATTCTGACTGGTGTGAGGTGGAAAAATTCCTTCATTGAAGAAATCCTGATAGGATTCACCATATTGATCTTTTATGTAAAGTACCACTATACATTTAAAATAACACTAATTACAGAGGATTCAATTAAAACGTTTCAAGATCTGTTTAAGTTTTTGACTAGGCATCCATGTGATTGAAGTATCAAAATGGTATCATGAAGTATCACCAAGAAGTACAGTGAAAAGTCTTTCTCCTCTAATGATCCCTAGATATCACTTTCCACTAAACAGAACCATGGCTTCTTGGGAAAGTGGCTAATCTAGGTCTGGGGCAAGAAATGCAAATGAACCTGGAATATCTTGTCATTTCAGAAAGCAAGAAAGACATTCTATCAAAAATACTCGGGAGCAAACTTATACATGCTCCCACTAGCCAAAGATGGGACAATTTGATGAATAAAATGATCATTGCAGTGGATCAAAACACATCAAATATATTTAAATCCATGAATTCATAAGGATACAAAAATATCATGATACAGAAGCTATAAGATGATACAGAACCAACTCATTATTTTGAAAACTAACAATAAAAGGAAAGAATTGAGCACTGATCCTACTTTTCTTATATGAACTGTTCCTCAGAGTAATCATAGCAGACGAGGGTAAATTCAGAATTATTCCAGCTAATAAGTGCAGAAGGAATATCACTGTTTTGCATCCTAATAAATTAATAGATGTCGGTGATAATCCTCCCAGCTGCTAAGATCATAATAAAAGCAAAAAATAGACATTATCAATCTCCTCAAAAGCAGTCTTGCAGAAAAAGCCTCTGGATCAGTGTTTTTCAAACTTGGAACACTGCAATCACCTGAGGATCTTTTTAAAATTCCAAAGCCCAAGCCACACCCTAAATAATTAAGTCACCATCTGGGGGTGGGGGTGGAACACAAACATGAGAATATTCTGAAGGTCCTCGGTGCGCAAATTCAAGAACCAGTGGTTAAGATCTCACTACCAGATTGGGACTGAAGAACACGTTGAACTACACCTGGGGATGCAACCAGTGAAATTCAGAGTTTGGGAAACCCTACAAGACACAACCTGTTTTGTTTATAAAAAATGCAAGAGGGAAAAAGGTGGCTGGGGGGAAGTTGAGGGGAATTTAGAGACTTAGAGATACTTAAAAGGCATCTGACCCAATTACAACATATAGAATTTATTTAGATCTTCATTCAACAAACATACTGTAAAATTATGAGACAATTGGAGAAATTTAAATGCTGACTATGTGTAATATTGTATCTTGATGACTTTCTTTGTTGCATAGTATATTATTCAATGGATGCATAATGATTTATTTAAACAGCCCCAAACTGACAGGCATCTAGGCTGTTTCCAATCTTTTGATGTTGTAAAAATGCTGAAATGAATACCCCTGTACATATGTATATGTTCAAGTATATGGGTAGAACAAATTTCTAGATGTGAATTTACTGTGTCAAAGGGTAAATGCATATGCTAGATACTAGCAAATCGCCCTCCTAGGGCTTGTACCAGGGTAGAAGCAGTGGAGATGGAGAGAAGTGGGCAGATAGGGAGAAGGAGCTAATTTGAAGATGGAACTAAAAGGATTTGCTGAGAGAGTGTATGTAAAGTCTGAAAAATGAAAGAGAAGGCTAAATCAGGTCTAATATCAGTCAGCTTCAGGTAAGTTTCACATGGATAGCAACTGCCTCCAATCTCAGTGATTTACATCAACAAATATTTATTTCTTGCTCATACTAAATGTCCAGCATGGATCACTTCCAGCTCTGCTCCTCATCATCTTCATTACAGGACCCAGGCTTCAGGAACAGCTCTCACCTGGGAGACTAGTGGTCTCATGACAGAGGGAAAAATATCAAATGGCTCACCATGTGCTGCTCTCTTGGCTTTTGCTTGGACATGGTACACATCGTGCCTGTTCATGCTCAGTTGGCCAAAAAAAGTCACATAACCAAGCCTATTGTAAATGGGCTGGAGATGTATAATCCTCCAACTAAAAGGGGTAGTCATATTTTAAACAATCACACACTCGACCACGTCTCAAATTTTCTGGCTTGAGCAATTGGTGGATTGTGGTTGCAACAGTGACATAGAGATGACTAGGCAGGATGAAATTTAGGGGGGAAACTGAATTCAGGTTTAGATGTGTTAAGTTTAAAGAGTCTAATAGACATTAAAAGGGTGCAGCCAATTTGGCAGTGGGATAAAGATGAGTTCAGTGGAGAGAATAGAACTAGAGATAGAAATGTGGAAATTATTGATGTATAGGTGGTATGCAAAGTGATGAGACTATTAGAAGGAAAGGAGCCAACAAAGACACCGAGGAGCAGCCTCTGAGGTAGGAGGAGTGCTGACAGGGAGCACAAGGAGGAGAGTGTTTCAGGAAGAAGAAAGTGTTCATCTGTGCCAAATGCTACTGAGAGGTCAAGTACAAAGATGGGCAAGAAATCACTGATTGACAAGGTCAGGATCATGGACGACCTTGACAAAGGCAGTCCCAGTGAAGTGGCGGGTACACAAAACATAGTTGGAACAGGTGGAGAGGAGACTAGGGGTGTAGAAGGGGAGAGAACAAGTCTAGATAATGCTTTCAAAGGATGTTACTGGCAAGGAAGGAAGAAAAATAAGGCAATAACTGGAACTAAAGGAGTTTGCCTTTTTCCTTTAAGATGAAAGACACTGCAACATGTCTGTATGTAGACAGGAATGATCCAGTAGAAAAGGAGAAAGCAACACAACAAAAAGAAGAAATAGTTGAGAATTCTGAGTAAGAAACAGAAGTGAGGGGGATGGCTTTTAGAAAAACAAAAGCTCTCTCATCATGATCATCAGTTAATTAGTATCTGTTATTATTATACCTTTGGTTTCTAATAAGCTTGCCTTTGTTCTCAGCCTATTCACTGTGTGTTCTCATGTGGTAGCTTATCCACAACATCCTAGCCTAGAGGACAAGAAGGAACAGGTTGGTGGAGTTGGTGCCTACCAGCACTTGTTTGAAATGTGGCAGACCTGGTTTCCACTCTGACTCAGTTACTTAGCAGCATCACCTTGGGTACATTCCTTAGCCTCTTAAGATTTAATTTCCTGATCAGTAATATGAAGATAATATTGATTTCTATCTTTATATGATTGTTGGAAGGCTCATGTAAGACAACGTATAAAAAGTTCTTAGCATGGTGCCTGGTACATAGGAAACATTAAAAATTATTATAAATTATAATAATAGTAATGACTGTATAACTCTCTTTGCATGTCTTTATAAATGTATTTTTCTTGTGTTGTGACAAGGCTGTCATCAGGTTAATGATTACAGTGACTAGGCTTTTGTGGTTTTTACATTTTGGGGAAAGAAGTGCACATCAGTCAGATACTTAGGTATTTATTCAGTACTCCTTCATTTTTTTCTCCTAGAGGAGTGAAGATTATAAGCAGTTCCCTTTTCTGGGTCTTTGGATTCAAATTATAATGAATTTTACTTACTATGTCTTGTGAATAAGGCTGGGCAGAATTGGAAAACAATAGGAAGTTCTTATAATTCTAAAATATCTCCCTCATAGTTTTGCTTGTGTGCATTTTCTAGCACATTTTATATTATATTCAGAAGTTTCCTATTAGAATGTTATTAGATAATAGCCAAACTATGGAAAGAGCCTAGATGTCCATCAACAGATGAACGGATAAAGAAGATGTGGTATATATATACAATGGAATATTTTGCAGCCATCAAAAAAAAAAAATGAAATCTTGCCATTTGCAATGACGTGGATGGAACTAGAGGGTATTATGCTAAGTGAAATAAGTCAATCAGAGAAAGATAAGTATCATATGATCTCACTGATATGAGAATTTGAGAAACAAGACAGAGGATCATAGGGGAAGGGAGGGAAAAATGAAACAATGCGAAACCAGAGAGGGAGACAAACCATAAGAGACTCTTAAACTCAAGAAACAACCTGAGGGTTGCTTGAGTGGAGGGGGGAGGGAGGGATGGGGTGGCTGGGTCATGGACATTGGGGAGGGTATGTACTATGGTGAGCACTGTGAGTTGTATAAGACTGATGAATCACAGACCTGTACCCCTGAAACAAATAGTACATATGTTAATAAAAAAAATTTTTTTTAAAGAATGTTATTAGACAATGAAAGCACTACATTTCAAAATGTGTGGGATGCAGGTAAAGAAGTACTTAGAGGGGGGAAAAAGGAGTACTTAGAGGGGGATTTACATCCTTAACTGCATTTATTTTTTTAAAATATTGAAAATAAGTGAATTAAATTGTTAACTTAAAAAACTAAAAACAAAGAACAAAGAGTAAACCCAAAGAAAGTAGAAGGAAGACCATATGAAAAAAATGAGTATAAAATAATGAAATAGAAAACGAACAAACAAAAAACCTAGAAATGATCAACAAAAGCAAAACTTGGTGCTTTGAGAAGATTAATAAAATAGATAAGCTTATAGCAAGACTAATCAAGAAAAACTTCTCTAAGCAAACTAGGAATAGAAGAAATGTCCTTAACCCAATAAAGTGTATCTATAAAAAATCTGCAGCAAGATCTCACACTCGATTTTGAAACGTTAGATACACTCCCACAGTCAGGAATATGAAAAGGATGCTCTCTTTTATTGCTTCTTTTAAACATTGTACTAGAGGTCCTAACCAATGTAATAAGGGAAGAAAATGAAAAGTGAGAGAAAAGGATTAGAAAGAAAAGAACTGGGACACCTGGGTGGCTCAGTCGGTTAAATGTCTGCCTTTGGCTCAGGTCATGATCCCAGGGTCCTGGGATCGAGTCCCACATCAGGCTCCCTGCTCAGCAGGGAGTCTGCTTCTCCCTCTGCCTGCCGCTCCCCCACTTCTGTGCTCTCTCTCTCTCTCTTTCTGTCAAATAAATAAATAAATAAATAAATCCAAAAAAAAGAGAAAGAAATAGAACTGATGTTATTTGCATAAAATACGACTGTCTGCATAAGAAATCAGATATTCCACATGTGAATCAGTAGAACTAACAAGAATGTTTAGAAGGATCCTTGCTTATAAGACTGGCATAAAAAACAAATGGTGAAATCATATGGTATTTGTCTTTCTCTGACATATGTGGATTTTAAGAAACAAAACAGATTAAACATAGGGGAAGGGAAGGAAAAATAAAATAAGATGAAAGCAGAGAGGGGAAAAAAACTATAAGAGACTCTTAAGTGTAGGAAACAAACTGAGGGTTGCTGGAGGGGAGGTGGGTGGGGGGGAGGGGTAACTTAGTGATGGGCATTAAGGAGGGCACTTGCAGTGATGAGAACTGGGTGTTCTAGGCAACTGATGAATCACTAAACTCTACCTCTGAAACTAATAATACACTATATGTTAATTTAAAAAAAACCCAAATGGTGTTTCTACACATGAGCGATACCAATAACAAATATATGTAGATGGCAAAAAGATACTCTTCTGTGCATAAAATTAGAAAATGTTATTGAAGGACAGAGATAAAGGAATCATTGGAGAGATATAATACATTCCTAGGTTGAGAATACTCAATGTGGTGATAATGTTGGTACTCTAATTTATAAATTTAATGCAATTCCAGTAAAAATATCTCAACAGAATTTTTGATCAAACTAGACTAATGAATTCTAAAATATGAGAAAGTAAGATATGAAAAAGTATTACAGAATTATAATAGTTAAAATAGTGAGGTATTTCCATAAGCCAGACAAATGGATCAGAATAGACCCAAGCACCTCTATTACTAAGATGTGTGATAGAGGCAGCACAACAAATCAGTGGGGAAAGAGGAGTGAGACAGCAAACACACTGTCTCTTTGCTAACTCGTTATAGGGGTATGCTTGGCTTTAGGGCAGGATTATTTTACCAGGGTCCCAGTGACATACTTGTTCTGATGAGCCACCTCTCATTATAGAACCTGGCTCAACACATTACCCTCTGAGGATTGATTTGGTTTCTCAAGTACTTGGAAAGGAGGGGCTCTGAGTAGGGACATCAGATTTTTGTTCCTGGAAAATGACATCTACTCTTATAGGTTAGTGAATGAACATTCTGGTTTACAGGTTATCTTGGTAGATAATCTAACTACTACTAATTGAGACACGAATTAATGTACACTAGATATTTCCAGCCCTGAGGGCAAGCTGAGAGCAAGGTCTTGAGGGAATGGGCTCCAGGAAAGGGGACTGAACATGAGGATTAGGATGCTGAGACAGAGATGAGGTGCTAACAGGGGAACTGGGATGACCTCATCTAGAAACTCAGTATTTCTAAGGAGCTCCTGCCTGGAGGCATGACTGATGCAACTGCTATGCTTACAGTGTCTGTAGTATTAATGGGGCAAGGAAGGAGAAGGAAATAGAATTTAAAATCAACTAACAAGGCTGTAGGAGTTGTTTTCAAATAACAACTATTCAGAATTCATTTGCTTGTTTTCCTATCCCTGCCCAAATGTGTGCTTCGAGTCAGCCTGCAGTCACCTATCAATGACTGCTCAGTTTCCAATTAATTATTTAACCAGTCAGTGTGGCACAATTATGCCTGCCACCTAGATAAGCCATGGTAGGAATGAGGGGGGAAAGGAAGAGTCATTTCAAAGTTGGGTAATATTTTTGAAATCAGAGAAAAAGAGATGGCAAAATGTTATCTCTCCCCTCTCTCTCTCTAATAATGAAAGAAATACAGACATCAAGATACATTGATGGGTCTACAAAATTAGAAAAAAATTTTATGAGAGCCTTTGGTGAAATGGATACACTGACAGTGAGACTTGCTGGGACAAACTTTCTGGAAAGCATTATGTACCAGTGTTTGAATCCAGTGACCCATGGATTTCAGGTCCGGGAAACCTCCGTGCATAAAGTGCTGGAAAAGCTTGATGCACAGAAATATTCATTACAGTAGCATAACTTAAATTAGCTAAAAATCAAGAACATTCTAAGTATTTAATAATAAGAATAGTTTAGTATATTATGATATGTCCACAATAGGAATATTATATGGCCATAAGAATAATATTCATAAAGGATTAATAACATGGAGATTTTCCCCTTATATTAAATGAAAAAAAGTAGAAATACCAAGAAATAGAAATAGAAAAACAGTATAGAGGATATAATCTCAAAAACAGAAAAAATCCTCAGAGAAAAAGCTAGAAAGAATTAGAGTAAAATGAAAGTAGGCTTTGTCTCTGATAGTTGTAAGTTTTTTTGCCCAAATTTCTGTCAAAGCTAGCCAACCTCATATTCTGCTCCCATGTCTTAAAACCTTTTGAGAAGGTAACAATTTAAGGCCTTGTTTGTAATAACATTTCCAATGTGGCCACAATTTTTAATGGAACTGATGGCCATACATGTCACAAGGGTAGAGAACCATGACAAAGGGCTTTTCTTCTCCAAAGAGCAGGACAAGTGGGTTACCTGGCTTCACTGGAGAATCACAATTTCTACCCCAGGAGATGTGCTATTTGCCAAAGGAATCTTTCAGCATTTCAAAAACATCAACAGCCTCTGAATCTCACCAAGGAGAAATTCTTTGATAGTGTTGGTGAGAACATAATGGATGAACCAAGAAGTTGGCTGTTTCTAGAAGCACAAAGCAGAGAAACCACTTCCCCTATGGCTGCTTAAGATATGCAACGAGGGAAATCCTGGAGGGCAGGCCATCATTTGACTGTCTTCTCTTGCTCCAAACCTCAATCAACTTGACTATCTCTTTAATGAATGATTCATCAAAATATCCCCCAGTTTATCACAAGTGGCTTCTTTGGCTCACCAACAGGCTGACCACTTTTGTTGAATCCATCAAGAAAGGGCTTTGTCTTGGGGGAAATGAAATATTGGGGAATTTCTAGGCTTTAAAAATTGAATCTTACTTTGAAAATGATCCATATGGTTCAATTTAATTTGCAGTATAAGGCACACTACTGACATTACAGGAATGTGTCTGCTGTAGCAAGAAGCAATGGCTTGAGTTGTGAAATGAAACCGAAGGATGCTATCTGAAGCTACTACGTACACTTTCTGATGTCATTTTCCAACGTAAGCATCCTTAATGTAAACAATGATAGATGTCCATAATCATAATTAAGGGATATCTGCATTAATTCCCATCAAAGAGAAGCTGTTCTAAATATCACAATATGCAACCCTTCATGAGGGTTGCCTATCACCTGCTTTCCATAGTAGCATCCCAGGCCACCTGCACCTTTTTGATGGCACAGGACTTAATGGCACAATTTGACATAAAAAAGAAATTTCCTCCGCAATGATAATTTTTAGAGTAGCAGGAGGAAATTTTTTTAAAAATCTTTTTTCATTGACTCTTTAAAACTCATTCATGGGTATTCTTGGTGTGCCAGTTTCCTAGGGGCTGCCATAACAAAGTACCACAAACTGGGCTTAAAACACCAGAAATGTGTTGTCTCACAGTTCTGGAAGCTAGAAGTCTGAAATTATGCTTATTGCAGGGCTGTGCTCCCTCTGAAACCTGTAGGGGAGAATCCTTCCTGGCTTCTTTTTAGCTTCTGGGGTTTGCTCACCATCTTTGGTGTTCCCTGGTCTGCAGCTGTGTAACTCCAGTCTCTGCCTTTGCTGTCACATGGAATTTCCCCTGTGTCTCCATGTCTTCATGTGGCCATCCTTTTATGAGGACACCAGTCATAAGGATTAGGGATCCACTGTACTTGAGTATGACCTCATCTTTTTTTTTTATGATTTTATTTATTTATTTGCCAGAGAGAGAGAATGTGCACAAGCAGGAGGAGCGGCAGAGGCAGAGGGAGAAGTAAGCTTCCCGCTGAGCAAGGAGCCCAATGTGGGACTCAATCCCAGGACACCGGTATCATGACCTGAGCCGAAGGCAGCTGCTTAACCAACTGAACCACCCAGGTGTCCTGATCTCATTTTAACTAATCACACTAGCAACCACCCTGTCTCCAAATAAGATCATATTCTGTGGTGCTAGGGGTTAGGACTTCAGTTGATCTTTTTTGGGGTGACACGATTCAACCCATAATACCTGGGGTCCATGGGTTGTCCAAAGAGCCTTTTCGAGACAGAGAGAGGGCAGTGTGGGAACACTGGAACCAGGGAGTATGAAACAAGGGTGCAGAGAAGGAAGTGGGAGCAAGACAAATGGAACCCACTTTGCAGTTTTACCCGCAAGTCTGGTGGCAGTGATCTTTCCCCCTGCTGATTTTGGTGCAAGGACTCTGGTTACTGATGGCAACTTTTGGCCAATTCCCAGCTGAAGATGCTCAAGTTCTATACTTGAGTATGGGTTGCAAAATGAAGTTTATGGTTGTGTCCAGAACATTCTCCGCTGATGCCATATGTTTGAAAATGTCTAAATTTTGTGCAGAGACACACAAGCAAGTGTTTTTGTAAGTGGAGTTACATAATTAGGGCATGGACTTGCATAATAATTAGCACATGTAATTAGGTACAGACTTCTTGTCCTTTAATTAGACAATCAAGACATCTAATTATAAAATTAAGATGTAATTATATGGCCCAAGATCTACATATTTCCTTCCATCCATTAGAGATCACATTTAGAAAATAATTCACAAAAACTGATGGAGAAATGAACCTAGAAACCAGATTCAAGGATGTTGAGGGAAGTCTTAAGTGGACTGGTAAGTCTTCTTTGGTCTTCCCTCCAGGGTGTGAGGGGAGTTATTTAAAATATCATAGTCTACTGGTACGAGTAACTCATACATACTATGCTGTTGACCTTTGGTACACATGCTAATGAAGAAGAATGTTGGCACGACTAATCTGTGTAATTCACACGTGGCTCCTGAGTGCAGTTTGTAATCACATTTGAACATGGACTTACGTGTGATGTCCTGGGAATTCATTCAAACCCAATAAAGCAGCCAGATGGTGGAAACCTCCTTCCCATTCTTGGTTCTCCCTTGTGACTACTTTAAAAATAGACCCATTGCTCAGAATAATGCAAACCAACACTTTGGTCGGATTGTCCTTTCCCTGAATATTTGAACATTTGATGAAAAGTACTTATTTTAAGTGCTCCTTATTGGACTACAGGTTGAAAAGGGGAAGGTCAAAGACTATAGCGAACACTCCATCTTTCTAATGATGAGTGATTTTTAGAGCAGCATTTTGTTCATCTAAATTCTAATGCTCCTAGGAAGCTTGGCTGTAATGATATGCTCTATATTTTTCCTTGCTCCTAAATTGAGATTTGGCTGATCTCTGCATGATGCTAAACACCCAGTTTGACTCATTAATTTTTCTGAACTGACTGAACTTTTGACCTAATTGGCTGGCTGATTAGGGATTACAGCCATATGTCCAGGTTTTTCTAAGCCAGTTCTGACTTAAACTGTGTTATCCCTCTGTTCCCATAAACTGGTGAAATATCCTAGTAATTCCAATGTTTTGACAGCTATGCTGCACTTCTCAGACTGCTGCTTTCTCCTGGAAAGTGGCACCAAAATCTGTCGGGCCACGTTTCCTGATTTTTGGTTAAGAAAATATGCTTCCCATATGGTTTCAGGCCATGAAAACAAAGACACGAAGAGGTTATAAGCGGTTGGCAATGAGGTCTTGTCTCCATGGTGTGTTCTCTCCCTCTCTATTTTTGTGTTTCTCTATTAGGCCATGGAATGTGGTGAGGGACAAATTATGTGCAGGGGTCAGTTTTGACCAGCAAAACACACAAATTTGCACAGGGAACTTATTTTTGCCATTGTGACTTTTTTTTGCCTTGCCTTCTAATAATTGTTCATGGTTGATGTAGAAGCAAAGGAATTGAACTGGGGAGAGGTACATTTTTAAAAACAATGTATTGATGGAAATTTTAGGTGGGGAAGGAGCATTTAGAAGACAGCATCGCCAAGATCTCTTCCACCTGTGAGATTTTAGGATTCCTCCATCTCCAGCCCGTCACGGGATCAGGAGGAATTTCCACTCACTCATCTCTACGCTTCGATCTCTTCTGTCCTTAGACACTGTCAACCGGAAACCACTCCTCCCATCCTTCCTTGAGGAGAACTCAGTAATTCTGTTTCCTAATAGGGCCAATGTATGAATGAAAACTTCAGTTTCTTGATTTTTAAGATTTGCTTTTCCCCTCAGGTACTCCACATCAGCGTTTTCAAGACTGGAGAAGCTGGGCATCAGACATCCCAAGCCTTCTCCTTTTATTGGAAACTTGACATTTTTCCGCCAGGTAAGGGCAGTCTTCCATCATCTTCCAGCATAAGATATGCTGAGCCCAGGGCAGCTGTACCCGTGAAGCACTGCTTCCATCTAGGTCACCCACACTGGGGTGGTCTATATGTGAAGGAGCTGTGTGATGAGCCTTCCCCTCCTTGAATGAATTATCACGTGATGACAACGATCCATTGCTTATCACTCATCAACATGTGTTGAGTCCTATCATCCATTCATTCATCCATTCACCCCAAAACCCACTGACTGAGTATCTAAACATGCCAGGCCCTGGGATGTGGAAGAAGTAGAAGTTACTTATACCCTCAAGTGTGCACACGAAATCACGGTGTTCAGCACCAGATGGGATGTACCCTAGTGCTAGATTAGGCAAGAGAGATGGTAGTTGTTGTGTCCTTCAGAGGAGAGGGAGATTTATCAGGGCTAGAATCATCCTAGAGGACTTCCTGGAGAAGGAGGTCTGGCAGAAGCAATAAACACAAGGGCAAGAACACAAACCAGGTGGGGAGCAACAATGTGTGTGATTGCACTTAAATGAGAATTAGGGCAAGCTTGATTAGCAGCCTGGATTGACTAGAAGCCAAAGATGGGGAGCACTAGGGGAAGCAATTATGTGAGAGAGTGACAGGCTAGATGGTTGGCAGTCTAGAAAGGTCAGTGTACTATCACTTTGGAGTGGGAGAGGGACCCTGAAGTGGATGATCACTCTTCAGGGGAGATTTAGTTTAAGAAGTCTAGGTGACATGGTGAGGGCTTGGCCCAGATGGTGAGGGTGAAAAGAGAAGGACATTGGGGGCAAAGTTAGTAAATCCTGGGACTAATTTGTAGTAGAGAATTCAAGACAAATGAGCCAAAGCACCTCTAAGTGTTGAGCCAGGTTCACAGGGAGAATGGCCATGAGTTGACAGAAATAGAAGGTCTGGAGGGCAGCTGGTCCAGGGAGATACCTTTGATTGGCCGGAGTGACATGCAAGTGGAAAGGTCCTGCAGGCATTTGTAGATAGAAGCCCAGGACACTATCTTCTAAGAGTATATTTTTTCTCTTCATTGGGTTTTCTCAGAAGCCAGATGGTTTAATCTGCGAACTCATGGTGGTGCTGCCACCAGACCCTTCATCAGGAGCCGACAGATCCCGTGTGTGAAGAACCGCTGAGCTAAACAGAGACATGCAGGGCTAACTGGGCCAATCCTGGTCATATCTGTTCAGCATCTCTCTAGGATTTCCCCACCCCCAGCCTCAGAAAGGCTGGCCCTCAGCATGACACAGATAACAACTTTAGCTATTTCTATCCTTTTCCCTCTTCCTCAGTTTCTTTTCTCTTCCTTTCTGTCTCTTTTCTCTGTCCAACACTCTTTTTCCCCTTTATTGTTGTTGTTGCTCTCTTCCTAGTGTTTTAAATACCTTCTCCTCACCTCTGTCTCAGGGGTGGCGCATTCACAACACTAAGCCCTCAAACAGCAATCTCATTAAGGCTTCCGGTGAGTCCTTGAAGCAAGTGTGAAGAAATTTCTAAGTGTCAAAAGAGAACACGCTGGATAGGAAATTCAAAGTAAATAGATTTCACATATTTCTGGGGGAGGGGGGAATGATCAGTTGTATTCAGTTGAGTAATTTAGTATTAACATTTTGAGGAAAAATTGTAGAACTGTCGATACGAAGAGAACACTGTGCTCCTGCCTCTGGTTAATTTCCACATATGCTCCTTTTCAGCTCGTCATCCTTGTATGTACAAACCTTGCCAAGTTCCTTCTAGAACATAGTAATTTCAGCGACTGTTTTTATATTCATAGAAGCTTTCCTTGATGTATGGCAAGCTTAGATTGTGAAAGTAGATGTAATCAGAATGGGATGTATTTCCATTAAGGACATCCACCTCTTCTATCCCCACCAACTCTTTCCTCTCCCCCACCCCTCAGATGTCTCTCCTGTATACTGCATTCCCACAACACAGGGATCTAGCAGTTTCCAGCCTTTCACCCCTACAGTTCCTCCATCTATATTTGCACACACACTCCATCCCCACTACATTACCCCAACCCTATAGTACAATGGGTGTGGCCTTTTCTGACCCCTCCACCCCACAGCTGTCTCCAGGTATACTCGTTTCCCATGACAAAATGTGTCTAATGTTTTGTCCTATATAAAGTTACGCTAAGGTTCTTATGTTTTGACTACATTGATTTTAGTTAAAAATTTCACTTGGATCATGATAATTCAGAATTTACAAGCGTTTACATATAGAGTGGCTGTCAAAAGAGGCTTTGCCAAAATTAATAATAATATAAACCAAATTGCCGAGGGGAATGTTAACATAGTTGAGAAAGCAAACCGTTTTCAAATATTTTAGCAGCAATTACACACAAATACTTTAAGTACAGATGATCTCTTTCCATCCATTAAAGCAGAGTTGACTAAGATTTTTCCTTGGCAATATATTTTTTAAAGCTACTTGTTTATTCTAATACTTCAAAGTACTTGAAAGCAATAGAACTTGAATTCTTTTTTATTGTTTATGTAATTGTGTTCTCACGGTTCCGGACTTTTTCCTGAATAAATGTGAATACTTGAAATTTTGTTTAATCTTATTCTTATGATAGTCCTATGTTTTCCACAGGGTTTCTGGGAAAGCCAAATGGAGCTCAGAAAGCTATATGGACCTCTGTGTGGGTAAGAGAGAAGTCCACTTTTCTACCATTTATCTTGATTTCTGCATGTTCTGATAAGGAAGTAATAACCAGAATGGGGATGTTGCATGTGTTTAGGTCTTTTAAGGATCCACAAAGAGAGGGCCTAGCTGTACAGATAAGGCTCCTGGAGGAGTGGAGGAGGCCCCAGGGTTGCCCAAGGGGGCCCTATGCTAGGCTGAAAGAACACCACTTCCCAGCCTTTAAGACCCTGACCAGTTAGGTCAGACCCTGGGTGCCTTGACCATCTCGCTCTACTGCTGCAATTGGATACAGTGGCCCTCCATGCCTCAGTCTAGTTTGCCTTGAGAACCCACAAGTCGTCTTTTCTTATGAACTTACCGAAACCTTACTTGGACCCGTTTTGTTCAACTCTGTGGGAAAACATGCTGTCAGCTGTATGACCATATAATCTACCATCCAATACAATACACTGTGTTGAACGTGAAAGGGGATGCTATTAATAATTACCCCAGACAACAGTGGACACAATGACTGTCCTGGATATATTGGGACATCTGGTCACCCTAGTTCTCAGCCATATAAAGTACTAGAGCCCCTTTTTTTTCTTGAATTTTCCCTTTTTATGCCTCAGAGAATGCTCCTTCTTTTTAAAAAAAAAAATAAATAAAATTCCAGAATCTGGTGAACAAACATATGTTAAGACCATTTATTCTATTCAAGATTTGACAGACTTGAGTCATATTGGTTCTCAACATGCATCTTTCCACATTGGAGTCCTAATCGTTTTAGTCTGTTCTCGTATCATTCCTCCTCAGCCATGCGGTGATTTTTAGCAGCTCTTCTCCAGACCTCCAGGTCTGTGATCACTGTTTTAGGTGCAGTAAACTTCTGTTGTGTTCCTAATGTACATGCTAATGGGGGCCCATGGTTTGTGAACCCTTCTGTCCATAGGATCCATGACGCTTATTCTCCCAGTGATGATTTTCAAAAGATTGACTTGTACTCTGTGGAAATGGCCCTACCTGGGAGACCCATAGTTTTGGCCAAGTTGTTCTCACTGCTCTTTAGTTTGCTATATGATCCTGCAAAAGTAATAAATTGTCATACTAGATGCTGTCTGAATTAGTTTGTTATCGCTGCATAACAAACCAATCTAAATTGCAGGGACTTAAACAATAAATTATTATTTATCACATGTCTAAGGGGTGGCTGGAATCAACTAATCTAAGCTACCCTTGGCTCAACTCAGCTGGGCTTTCTGGTGCATCTGCTGGTCCTCTGGGCAGGAAGGTCATTTAGGACAGGCTCAACTGGGGCAGCTCTGCTCCACTTATCTCTCATCCTTCTTGGAATAGCAAGCAAACCAGGGA
Source organism: Halichoerus grypus (assembly GCF_964656455.1). NCBI lineage: Eukaryota > Metazoa > Chordata > Mammalia > Carnivora > Phocidae > Halichoerus > Halichoerus grypus. Next base: position 92,472,913 of record NC_135723.1, read on the forward strand.
AGGCTCTTCTCAAGGTGAAGGCAAATGTTCAAGAGAGCAAACCTAATAGCACAAGAACATCTTAAGTTTCTGCTGCATCATGTCTGCTAACATCCTATTGGCCAAACCAAGTTATATGGCCAAACTCAAAATCAGGGCAGGAAGCACATCTGCCCTCAGTGAGACCAAAGCAAGTCACTTGGCCAAGCCTGACATCAATGGGGCAGGGAGGTGTGTTCCTCTGATGGAAGGGCAGGGAGGTGGTACACATCTTTCAATAATAAGCAACTCTACCTAATTCTCTAAGATATCTTTTAGCTTGGTCTTAACTTACTTTTTTTTTTTTATGTGCATAGCTTCTTGCTTTAAGTATGATAGATACTTAATAAAGGCTCAAGGGATTGACCCATTTACCTTTCTCCTACTCTTGGGCTGCTCTATTGCTTTTTTAAAAGTTCTCATTCCAGTTCTCTCTTTCCAATAGCCTCATTCTGTGGTTGACTTGACACTGACCTTGGAGGCTGTCCCATATATTACTGAGACATCGCACTGACTCAGAATGACAGTAGCTTCCCTAGAATTAGGAAAAGGCCTCTCTAAGTTTGAATTCTAGGAATCCATTCCCTGGAGTACTTCTTGTACAGATTTTTCAGAGTAGAACACTTGGGTATTTTAAAATAATTTAAAAATGTCAGATGAAGAGTTTAAAGGGCACTGTATTAACTGGTGGGTGGTGTGGTGTGCATGCGTGTGTGAGAGGTGGGGGACAAAGAGAGAGAGGGAGGGAGGGAGAATTAGTTTCCTTGACGACAGGATGTCTAATAAACTACCCCCCCCAATTTTAACTAAGTTAACTCCATTTATCCTTTTCATTTCAAGAAAACGTAAATCAAAGAGAATGATTTCAAATGAGGTTATAGAGATAGAAATTGCAGTATCATCTCCACTCTTTGTTCCCACCTCTGGTGAAAAGGGGAAAAAAGAAATGGTGATGGCATAATTTCTTCATACAAAACTGTCAACCTTTTTCTGCTTTAGAAAAAAAGATGAGCCATAAAATGCTGACTTCTTTTTAAACATGTCCATTCCTGGATTTGGAGGCAAGACGGTGGTGGGGCAAAGTCCTGACTGAGCTCTGTAATCTTGATGAGACTCAGTGTGCTCACCTTTTAAAATGAAAGGGATGAACTAGCTTCTAGCCCTAAAAATTATCTTGTTACTCCTTAAATTTTACCAAAATGTTTTCACTGGTTGGGAATGTCAAGGATGAACTACGTTCAATAAAAGACCCTTCCTTTACACAATGATTCAGTTTGAGTTATTTAATTTTTAGACTATTTTTATTTATTTTTTAAAATATTTTATTTATTTATTTATTTATTTATTTGAGAGAGAGAGCGTGCACACATGAGCAGGGGGAGTGGCAGAGGGAGAGAGAGAAGCAGGCTCCCCACTGAGCAAGAAGCCCGACTTGGGGTTTGATCCCAGGACCGTAGTATCATGACCTGAGCCGAAGGCAGACGCTTAATGGACGGAGCCACCCAGGCGCCCCTGACTACTTTTATTTTTTTAGAAAATATTATCAAGACCAGATGGTCCTCTTAAAAATTAAAATGATAGACTGATTCACCATTTGACAAGGGAAGCCCCACACTGTTGATGCCATATAGAGATGCACTGTATCGTTAGGTGGCAGGACAGTATTCCATGTTGGGAGAAACATGCTGCTCTGGACCTGAAAGCCAAATATGGGGATCATGATGCTTATTATCTGGTTGTTATCATAGCAACCCAGTCAGAGTTTGGGTCCCCAAACTGGAGATCGGCTCCTTATCCATTTTCCCTCCCACTCACTGCTATGGGGAAGATACTGCTAGAGAAACTTTCTGCCAAGAAGGGTTGACAATCACTGTTTATTGTCACCACCACCACCACCACCACCACCACCAAGAACAAAATGTCTTTACCAAGTATCTAATTACATAGCCTGCTTTGCCACGCGCTGTGCAGATAAAACTACACATGTTGTCTCTGCCTTCCTTGAACTTGACTGTAAAGCAGATGGACTGGCATGCATACCTATCCAGATTTATTCACAATACTTGATTTGAACTCTTTTGAATTGCACAGTAGTACCCCTGACAACATAATAGGAAGAAAGCGAAGCTTTACGGCTTTAGACAACCTGCAGTCAATTAATAATGACTGGTTAGCTCCTTCAGTCTGAGCAGGAGCCCCAAGTTGGATTTATATTCCTTCCTAAACCCTAAAAGAACAGCATCAACATAATCATCAGACATTTGTGACTGGATATAAACAGGATGGATATTATTTTCCCTTCCAATTTGTAATTGACTTTATAATCCAGTGGATGACAAGCCTTTATTATACTATTACTATTAATTACTTATAAATACTTATGGCACCTAAGTTCAGCTCATTTGTGACTCCTAAAGGCTCCCATCTAAAGCTTCTTTACCTTTCTCTTGTCTGTCTTTTAAGTGATAGTTCTATAGCTGTTCTTTTATTTAGCCCCATCCCCATCTCTTCTTGCTCTCACATCACTTTGACCTTGATTTCTAGTATAAACTTCGCTCCCTCTTGTTGAATTTGATTCTCATGCTTCTCGGCCTCCATCATTCTCTGCCCCTCCATTTGATTAGTGGCCCCCTCATTCCTGTATCCCTCTATCAAGACAGATTTGTTCAATGATCTCATATACCCTCATTAGAACAGTAAGTTGTAAGTAGGTAAGCATGCACATTGTATATAATTCATAAAGTACAAATAAGTATTCAGCAAAAAGTAAAACTGACTCCCTTCTTGGACCCTTAGCCACTCTTCCCCAGAAGCAACCTCTGTTATCAACTTTTTAATACTCAGATGGATAGTATATGATAGATGCTGTTCTTTATCTTGCTTTGTCCATTAATGATATTTGTGAAATTGTCCCATTTCAATACATTCATTCTTATTAAATGCTATTCTATTTTTTTAAGGATTCCATTGTATGGATGTATCCTAGTTCTAAAAATAAGTTCTCAATTGATGAACACCTTTTGCTCTTATAAATAATACTGCAGTGAATATGCTTGTATATATATCATTGCTGTCTTATGTTAGTATGTCTGTAGGATAAATTCCTAAAACAAATTATTAGGTCAAAGATTATCTACATTTTTTACTTTATTTTAAATGGCTCTGTCTAGGACTTATATCAACATACATTCTCATAAGTATATGAGGGTACCTGCTTCTCTCATGTGATTGCCATTAAAATGTGGTGGTCATGATTTTAAGTCTTTACCACTTGATGGTAGTTTTGATTTGCACTTTTCTAATTATGAGCAAGCTTGGATATCTTTTCATATGTTTAAAATCCATTGCATTTTGTTTTCTTATTCTGTTGGATTAGTGATCTTTTCCCAGTTTAGTTGTAGAAGCTCTTCATATATTAATGAAAATAGCCCTTTACATCTAATATACATTGCAAATATTTTCTCCTATATATTGTTTAACTTCGTTTATTGTGTATTTTTTCCAATCAGAAAACATTTGGTTTTTTATTGTTGAATTTAATCAATTTTAATGGTCTCTACATTTTGTTTTGTTTTGTTTTGTTTTGTTTTTTAAAGATTTTATTTATTTATTTATTTGAGAGAGAGAATGAGATAGAGAGAGCATGAGAGCGGGAGGGAGCCCGATGCGGGACTCGATCCCAGGACTCCAGGATCATGACCTGAGCCGAAGGCAGTCGCTTAACCAACTGAGCCACCCAGGCGCCCTGGTCTCTACATTTTGGATCTTACTCAAAAAGATACACTTTTTTACCTTTCATTTTTCTGGTGTTTTTTGTTTCATCTAAAAAATTTAGATATTTAATACATCGAGAATTTATTTGAGAGTAAGGATAGGAGGAGGCATTCACTCTTATTTTTTTCAGATGGTGGTGTTCCATCTGGAAATTCATCCTTTTCCAACTGAAATGAACGCCATTGTTACCATTTATTAGCTCCCATATATATCTCTGACTTCTGTGTGCCATTCCCCTGCCTAATCACATGCCAGTGCTGCACCAGATAACCTCGTGTGGGTATCATGCATGTAGTACCTCCTGGTACCTAGCTGCAGTAGAATGTTCTCAGAACATCTTTGCAAGCCTCAGAATCTGAAGCAATCTCTCAGGGAACCTTGAGTCCCTGAACTGGAAAAAAAAAAAAAATCAATTTAGCAAACAAATGAGGCTTTGGTATAAAAGATCTGGCACTTAGACACAAGGTTCATGCCCACAGGAGGTGGAGGTGTCTCATCTGCCTCCGACTTGGAGGTTTTTAGCACCATTTTTATTTAATTAGCTAGCACACATGAACTAATAGCACCTTGTCACCAGGCAGTGAGGAAGCTGAGAACTCTGGGAGGCATGTGGAAAAGCAATGAAAACAGGAAGGTCATTTCACTGTGTTTTTAAGCTCAGATTCCACTGCGCCGTCCATTAGGAGAGTGTGCGCTCGGGAAGAGAGTACGGTATGGAACCTTCTCCCGTGAGCGCTCACGTGCTGGGCAGGTGCGGCTGCAGGACCGCACCGAGATGGTTTGCTTTAATGCAGTCGGATGGCTGTGTCATCAACGTGCGGGACCTTTGTGGGCCTACCTGCATGGATCCCGAACTCTGGGAACTCTCGGGCTCTGAAGGGCTCAGCCCGCTGCAGCCCTGTGCCCCCTGCTGTTCTCTAAGAAGACACAGGACCCTTGAACACACTGGACTTGAAAACGTGGCCGAGGATGGGGCGGGCTGAAAACTGCCGCTGCTTTGTTCAAGAAAATACAAGCATTCAGACTCACGCCTGGGCAACTGATAGGGGGAGAGGATTCTCCTTTTGAAACTGGACTGAGCTCAAGAGAAGCGCAGATGCTGGAGGAAGGCAGAACTCAGGTGGGAATGAGGCCACCATTGCAGCAAAGCCGTACAGATGCTGGTGCTTAGGAGTCAAACGTGTGAGTTCCTGCGGCTGGTCCGGGGTGCATGCCTTGGAATGGGAGTCCTTTACTAAGTGTTGTGTGCCCTGAAAATGTGACTCAGTTTGAAGAACAATTAATGAAAATGAAAACTACTCTGACCTCAGAGAAGACACGATATCCCTGAAACTATGGAATGAACTACAGAAATCCTAAATTATTTTAACATCTCTGGCCATGAGGCCAGACCGGTGGGGGGGGCGCAATATTTGGGTCTCCTAACTTGGTAAAAGTTGAATCTTTCATGAAAGTGTGGAAAACAAAGCTTAGAATCACCATTTTCAAGTGATATGAGTCTGAAACCAAAATTAATATGAGACCTGGTGGTCTGTATCCATAATTATTGAGAATCATTCAGTGAGTTAAATATCCATATCCTCGCTGGTCAAAAGAGATCAATCGCTAACACTCAGCTTGCAAGGGCACATTTTTAAATGAGTGATTAATTATGCTGGTATTGCATTTTAGGGGGGGTGCATTTTTTTTATAAAAATGAATATAATTGGCTGATTTTTTTCTAGGAGTCCTTTAAGAGTAGGAAGAAAGTTGTCAGCAGGAAAATACATGATAATTATCACCCATTGAAACATGTAGCCCAATAGGTAGAATTATCAAAGGAACAGTTGTCCTAAGATAAATGGGCAATCTAGACCAAAAAGGACAGGAAGAATTCTATTAGCGTCCCACTTATCTTGAATGAGCCTTGCATAGACCCTTCACCTCTCCTATTCCTATCACAGTCTCTTGTTACCTGAGTTACTACAAGGCTTCCATTCTTCCTTATGGTTTAAAAATCACCCTTTTTTCCTAGTCTTTATCCAAAGACCCTTCTGATGTTTACCCATATTTTTTCTGGACTTCGAATCTCTTCTTTTACCCACCATTTCTCACCACTTCCTTTCCCCTGTTCTCATTCTATGACAGCCTATAGGTGGTGGTTGCCGCCTACTTGAGGGACTCCTACTATCCAGGTCTTTGGGACCCACACTCCTAAAGATCGAGAGCCCATATGAATTCCTCTTCCTTGGGTAGAAAAACATCAAACAGAGCATGCCAACTTACAATAGGAAACTGGGGTTCACATTCCCGCTCCAGCTCTCCTATCTGCCCCTTGAGAGCTTGATGGATTTAAGCCAATCTCTTCCCCTCTTGAAGCCCCAGATTTCTCAAAATAAAATGAGGGATGTGGACTCTATCAGTGACGTCGACACTTGAATTATGAGCCTCGGTGAATAATGTATTTTACATGGTGATCCAGGAAACACACGCACTTGAAATAAAAGTCTTACAAAAGAATATCTTATTTACTGTAAGATCCACATTGACCTATTCTAACTCTATTATTTCCCGGGAAAAAAAAAAAAAAAACCAGCAAATACAAGCTGGTCACGACATACTAAGTTGGTTTCATAACCACTAGTAAGTCAAGATGAGCAATTTGAAAAGCAAAGGGCCAGATGATATCTGAAACCCTTGCCAGCTCTAAATGAGGTGGCTGCAAACCGATGGCTCAACCCCAACAGTCTGCACTAGAAAATTTGTATAAGCCCCTGTTTTTATGGTGATTTAAGACTCTGAGAGATCCCTGGACAAAATCGGCAGCTAAAACCGAATATAAGCTGAAACCATCCCTCCGGAGGTGGGGCTCCTGCATCTCATGGCAGAACCAGCACTCGCTGCCTAAGAACACCTTGCTCCTGCTTCTTTAAAATTACAAGTTCAGGCATTATGACAATTATTGCCCAGCCTTAACCCAGAATCTTTCAAGCGAAAAAGCGTTAACAAAATATATGGGTTGGCAATTTAAAACATCTGTCAGTACGATTTTTGCATTGAGGGTCAATATCTAAGTAATTCATGGGAACACCCTGTCTCAGTGAGGTATGGCCATCATTGCTTACTTCCAAGGGATGGGGCAGGAGAGGGAATGGCCTAGAAACTGGAAGGAGCCCCATTCACTGGGGTGGCCGGGTATGGAAAACTGACCAGGCTGGGGTGCCGACGGAGCGGGTTCCAGCCGATGAGCGAAGCACAGTGTTTAAAGGGTAAGAAATTGGCAGCTCTCCATTCCAGCAAACACTGGCCATTGTGAATAGTCCAGGAGAAGGCTGCCCACGGAGAAGGTCGGCTGGACAAGATTCAGGCATCCAGAAAAGCAGGAATCAGGAAGGCCTGTCAGTGGATGTTAGGGGCCAACAACAGGGGGTTCCAGGCCCTGATATGAGCTTCTGGGAGGAGGACAAGCAGGGCGTCAGGGGGAGAGGCCTGGGGACAAATCCCTCACAGGCACTGAGTCCTCAGACTGGGACCCAGGAAGCAGAAACCAGACCTAGTCCCTGCTCTTGGCTGGGGACAAGAGATCCATCCTGGCTGGAGCAGATCAAGGCTGAGGACGGGACATTGGGGGTTGTTCTACTTCTGGGGACAGGCTGGAACTGCAGCTGAGGGATGAGCACTTGGCTGGGACGAGTGGAGGGCTCAGACGCAGGGAAGTCAGCCTCAGTTTTTCAGTTTTTCACTCCTCATTGTGTGTTCCCCAAATCTACCAGTATAGCAGGTTCAAGGTGGAAGGGAGCTCATCCTCCATCAGTGACAACTGCATAAGGCATCGATAACTTCTTTATCCCCCAGGCGACAGCCGTGCACCAGTGTGCCCCCAAACAGTAGAATATCTCAAATTAAGATTGCATAAAAGCTCTATTTCCAGCTAATATTTTCAAATAATAAATTCCATATTTAATTGAATTGTACCTGCAACAAATCCAAGTTGTTCAACCCAAAATGCAAAATAGAATTATGTAACCTAGTCATGAATCACTGTGGCATTTGCCAAGGCATTCTCCCATCTGGACGCAGGTCCAGATAACACATGGCATTAGCAGACATCTTCTGTCGAGAATTCTTTTGCACAGATACTCTCAAAAATTGCACACGCTTACCCAATTCTTATGGCTCTCAACCCTAATTAATGAGAATGCAAATAGCATCCCTATTCTGTCCAAAAAGAAGACTGACACACCATCTTTGATTTCATGATGTAAAATAAGTCATTACTAAATTCAAAGGAGCAACTAATTCCCAATTCACGCAGAGTTTAAAGTTCCTCTTTATCCTGATTTTGGGAGCAGAGAAACTTTTTTCAAGTTCCTGGAACCCTTGAATGATTAAAAAAAAAAAAAGCAAATAGTTTTAAATCTTGTTACTCACATAGGGCAGAAGTCAGAGGCATCTAAATGTCTACACCGAATTAACTCTATGTATATAGTATAAACTTTCAAACAAAAAAAAATCATGTATCATCACAGACATTTGAAATTCTACTAAGTTTTGAATTACCAAATTTTATCTTTAAAATGGACCATATAGGGGCGCCTGGGTGGCTCAGTCCATTAAGCGTCTGCCTTCGGCTCAGGTCATTGTCCCGGAGTCCCAGGATCGAGCCTCGCATCGGACTCCCTGCTCAGCGGGGTGTCTGCTTCCTCTGCCTCTGCCCCTCCCCCTGCTTGTGCTCTCTCTCTCTCTCTCTCTCTCTCATATAAATAAATAAAATCTTTTTAATAAAATGGACCATATAGGGGCGCCTGGGTGGCACGGTCAGTTAAGCGGCTGACTCTTGGTTTCGGCTCAGGTCATGATCTCATGGATGGTGGGATCAAGCCCCATGTCAGCCTCAGCTCTCAGCATGGTTGGGGGGGGGCGGTTCTGCTTGAAGATCTCTCCCTCTGCCCCTCCCCTCTCACACGCACTCATGCACTCTCTCCCTCTCTCTAGATAAATAAATAAAATCTTTATTAAGCAAATAAAACAAAATGGACCATATTCTCCTTTCTTCCTCAGGACCCCTAAATCTTTTAGAGTTTGGGTCATTTACTATGCGCCGCAATTATTCCTGGCCAGTCTTAAGTGTGATACTTCCACCGCTGTGCACACGAACTAAGTCCTAGCAAGGGGCTGCCAGGTTTTATGATGCCTGCATGCCTGGGGCAGATCATAGCAACTTAATTACTAAAAGAAGTTGCTTGATTATTGTTTGCATCTCAAGACCATGCTTCTCACAACTTCTCCCCCATCACACCCCCAAACTGTAAGAATTTTGCAACCTACTATATGAAATTTTCCCCTCCGAGTGAGGCTCGCAGTGTACTGGCCTACTGACAAAGGCCTGACTCTCTGACATGCTCTCCAGGCTCCCCACATTAACCACCAAGGAGGCACTGTTACCAAATGATGCTATCTCTGCCCCTATTTAAAGAGGAACTTACAACCTTTGGCCTGGGTCTTTGGCTGGTGGATGGCCCATCACCATGCGGTAGGTGGATGTGATGAGTGTGGTCTTTTGTGTTCCAACACCCACCAGCACCTCCTGATACTACTCAGGCTACAGGGGAAGTGGGCATCTAGGTATTGATCAAGACTACTGCCCTTCCCAACAGGACCCCTGGGGAAGGAAATCCGGGTCCCATGGGGGTCATCCCCCTCCAGCTTCTCCATTGCATATTAACCACAGAGAGGCCATTGTTGAGTGGACCTTCCAGTGTCCTTTGAAGGGTGTCTGTAACTCTCTAAGTTCTCTTCTCAGATTCACTGCCAGACTATGGCTTGTGCCTTATGACTGACATGGCCACTGGATCCTTCTAGAAGACTCCAGCCTAAAGATTCTTAACTGCCTCCCCAAAGTCTTAGATGTCCCTCAGACCATCCCAGTTCTTTGTCCTCTTTAGCCTGGGATCCCACTAGGATGCTATCTCCTGAATGGACACTTAACATCCTGAGTTCTGCCCTCCCCCCAAATCCATACTCGTTAATGAGCAACGGGCTTCAATGTCTGAGACTCCCACAACAGACACCCACAGAATAAAGATTTCATCGAAGTAGGTGGAACGGGCTTTCATGCCTCCAAATCCCATGGCTATGGGATCAATGGGTGCCCTGATTCCTGGTCAGATCCAGGTGTTGAACACGGCATGCATGAAGGACATTTGGCTGGAGGGCTTTTTTTGTGTGTGGTAAAATACAACATGAAATTTACCATCCTAATCCTTTTTAGGTGTACGGGTCAGTAGCACTAAGTACATTCAGACTGTTGCGCAACTGTCACCACCACCCATCTCCAGAACTCTTCTCATCTTGAAAAAACAAACTCTATACCCATTAAACAAAACCTCCCGCTTCCCCCCTTCCTCCAGCCCCTGGAAGCCACCATTCTACTTTCTGGCTTTATGATTTCGACTGCTCTAGGGACCTCAGATAAGTGGAATCATACCATATTTGTCCTTTTGTGACGGACTTATTTCACTGAGCATAATGCGCTCAGGGTTCACCCGTGTTGTAGCAGGTGGCAGAATTTCCTTTTTTTAGGGCAGATCCCTTTCTCTGTCTGGGTCCCTCGGGCTATTGTGCACAATGCAGCTATGAACGTGGGTGTGCAAGCGGCTCTTCGAGACCTCACTTCCAATTCTCTTAGGGATATATCCAGAAGTAGCATTGCTGGATCATATGGTAATTCTCTTTTTAGTTTTTTGAGGCCCTGCCCTACTGTTTTCCGTAGGGACTGCACCATTTTACATTTGGACAATGCTTTGTGACAACGCTTTATTATTCCCTTTGACCGTGGCTATGTGGCCATTACTTCTTGCCTTCCAACCTTGAGAGTGAACTCCAGGAGAAATGTAAACTTCCCCTTGGGCTCTGGAATCCAACTGGTCAATGTGAACCACACATTTCTAATTGGAATGCATGGCCCCTGTCATCTTGCCCCAACTTCCTGTTGACTATAAGCCAGCGAGCACATTCTTTACCAGACTAGTCCTGTTATCAACTAATGCTTGAACTGCACCATAAATTCAGTTCGTTTTAATAAATTCCCAGTAGTCCCCTCCTGGAGCCCCTTCTCCTCTTATCTCACTCTCTGCCAAACCCTTTACAATTTATGTGTTTGCTTTTCAATTCTGCTTTCAGCCACTCCAAGCTTCCTCCTTCCCGCCAGGTCACTGTAGCCTTTGTGTCTGATATAAATTTAGTCCTCGCTGTCTGGGACTCCTGTTGACATCCACTCTCTTGTTCACGGGGCCACATCTCCTCTCCTGGGCACCGGCCCTTCACTCTCCGGGCTTCCCACCTCAAGGAACTTGTCAAGATCATGGCTTTGCGACGGTTTGCTGGAGGAGGTACACCGAAGTCCCCCCCCCCCCCCCGGTCCTTGCAGCCTCTGCACCGAGTTGTGCTCATGGAGAGAGGCTGATGGCATTCACAGCTGGTCCCATCAAGGAAAGATGGTGGGTGGTCCATGAATAGCGCGCCCAGGCACATAAGCTTGGGAGGAAGTTTTGGGGTTTGGACTGGGATAAAGAACAGGCCGAGGGTGTGCTAGGCCAATGGGATCTTTGGGGCAGCGATAGAGAGCACGATCTTGGCAGTGGGGGAGAGGAGACAGCCCGAAGCCATGGTGCTAAGGAAGTGGGTTACTCGAAGAAGTTGTGCAGGTGCACGGAGTCGTGGTGGGGGAGGAGAGGATGGAATTTATAAACAAACAATCCTTCTAATGGCCCAGGTGAGCAATGACAGTGATTTGGCTCATCAGAAATGTAAGGTCTAAATGAGAGGGAGAATTTTATCCAGGAAACGTCCTGTAGCAGCAGAAGTGAACAACTTGTCCATTCTAAGGACTAAGACATGAGTCGACATTCATCCCTGAACACTGGCTTTGAGTTCTGGAGACGAAATGGTCCTTCCCCCCATCCTGAGGAGGGGAGCATGGCAGAGGGGAAGGCAGTTCCATCTCTGCTGCAATCAGTGGGAGCTATGGATGAGACATGGGGTCCCCGGTGGCTTAGGGACAAAGCACCCTAAGGATCACGGAGCCACATTAGGAAGGTGATGGGAGGGTTTGAGTCCCAGAATATGCCTGGAATCTGGAGTCTCTGGCCTCTCATCCTTCAACAATCTAACGTGCTGTTTCCCACAGAGCATCCTTTGGACCATTTCCACAGACAATAATAATTGTTACATGGAAAATAAAAAGGGGGCGTTCCCCCGGTCAAATGGTAGAAACACTAGGTTAGTCAAAGGAACACAGGTCTCTTTATTGTGGGACTTCTCAGAACCTTTCATGAAATAACGTGCTTGGAACATCTCCAAATGAGACATTTAGCTGCAGGGTTTATTTGACCACAGAACTTTTTTTTGTTGTTTTCCAGAATATCTCTTGGAACTAGAATATGGAGAACAGGCTTTGAGAGAAAACACTGATCTAACAAATAGCAGCATTTTACTCCCAACGTATTCCCCATGAAACACAGCCATTGATAAGAACAGCTTACTTCACCATGGTGAATTATCAGTGTTGCAACCAGTAATTACTAATTACCTCCATTTCAAGATTTCCTCTCTCTGTCTCTGTCCCTATCTCTGTCTCCGTCTCTGTCTCTCTCTCTGTGCGTGTGTGTGTGTTCATTCTGAGACACTGTGGAGAATAGGAAACACATTGCCACTTGTTTTGCATGCTTATTTATTCCCTTTTATCCTCATACCTTTCTCTCCCCAACAGACAACCATTCCATTGTCCTTACCATGTATTTTTTTTGGCACACGTTCTTGTAAACTGTGTATTTGTGTGTATTATCCTTAGCTTATCCCGATGGCGGTGTCCTCGTTCCCTGCTTTGGTTTTCTCACTGAGAGCTCTGCTTTGCGGACCCTCACGTCACGGGGCTCCCATAGGGTGTATGGCTCCACCTATTCTGCCCATCCCTGTCCCCGCTCTGCGGGGGGGACACCCGTGGCCTCCAGCAAGCAGCGCTGCCGTGGACCTCCTTTTATGTCTTATGGACCTGTGTGCGCAAGCTATGGGCATATATCTTGCTTTTATGACTGTAAGAAACATATATCTTTGTTTCCTGGGGCCACTGACGTGGTAAATACCCATCCATAACTGTTTTCTGGTCCTCTATCCGGATCTTGTCCCTTCAGGACAGTATCTCATGTGACCATCCCAACAACCCTACGGGTTTGGCTGGGCTGATTGCATTATCCTCCATTTATATGGAAACAGATAGGACAAGAATAATATGTGGTTAGCAAGAGGTGAGTGCAGGGCTGTGCAGGTTCTCCTTTTTTTTTTTTTTTTCCAAATTTTAAGTACACTCCATGCCCAATGTGGGGCTTGAACTCACAACCCTGAGATTAAGAGCTGCATGCTCCACGGACTGAGCCAGCCAGACGTCCCTGGTTCTCCTTATTAATCCAAAGCCTTTTCTGTTCCACTGTCCCCTCTTGTTGTTCCTCGGATGCTCCCAAGGACATTGGCCCTAATGATAGGTCACTTCATTATTTGCTTACTGCCCTCCTCGCTTGCCAGAACGCAAGCTCTCTGAGGACGCGAAGCCTGTCTCCTCTGCGGGGATATTCCCGGTGCTCACACCGGTGCCTGACGCATAAAAGGCGCTCAAGGAGCATTTGTTGAGTGACCAGAGAAATCACCTCCGAGCACGTGCCTTTCAGGACGAAACCTCAACGGGAAGGTCTTGTGATTTTGCTGATTTTGGTAATGAGTATTATTTCCTTGGGACATAATGAAAGGAATTGGGGGAAAGTCGCTTATATTAAAATCAAGGTTTTGGGTGGAGGGGTCTATAGTCTTTCCCCATCAGTGACTATGCTCCATCAATTCAGAGGTGAGCCCATGAAAGTACAAAATTGATTCTCTGCCATGGCAGGCCATCTTGAGATCCACGGGATAAACAAATAAGGGAAAGGTGATGCTCTCATCACACAGGAACAGGGCTCCCCTCACTCAGGTCATTCCTCAAGCTCTTCTGGGGCTACTGACCCATGTCCCCCTCCCAAGGGGCCACCCTCTCCCCTAGCCTAACCCCTTGGGGGTCTGCCTAGGGTGCCCGAAAGAGCACTGGATTGCGAGCCAGATCTGGGTTCTGGTCTTAGCTTGGCTGTTCCCAGCTATGGGAGTAGAAAAAGTGACTTAACCATCGTCCCCAACCTTTAGTTGAGTGAGTGCCTGCTATCTCCCAGGTCTGACATGAGAATCAAAGGAACCGTCAGTGCAGGCTGCCCAGGGAGCGGGGATGATTCCTCTGCTCCTCAGGTCAGTCCTTGAAAGGTCTTCTTACACCAGCAGGTGCCCCGGGAGAGTGCCAGCTTCAGGAGCCGTCCCCAGACGGGTGTGGGATGAGCTTCACTCCTCCCTGCTGCGGGTCCTCAGGAAAGCTAGGCAGTGTCTCTGGACTGTTGTGCCTCCCGGAGAATTCCTGTCCCCACCCCTCCTCCCGGCCATGGCAGGTGTCCAGGCGGTGCCCACGAGTCACCTCAACTCTTGGGACCTTTATTTTCCTAGCTATGCAGTGGGGGGGGGGGGGGGGGGAAGGTTGGGCTAGAATGATTATCTTGGAGCTTCTCTCTCTAAAACACTATGATCTGGGCTTAAATTTTTTTTTTCCTGTCCCTCGCCTCTCCCCCACTGTGCCTGAAATCCTTCTGCCACTGAATTCTCCTGTCTTTGGAGTCACACACCCGCTCTGCTACCTAGCCCAGGCCCGCACGTGCGTCATCCTGGCACTGGGGCTCCTCCCCGACCTCCCTGTCTTTTTTAGAACTGACTCCAGCGTTTGTGAAGCCCCACTATTCATATTCTGCGTCCACATGGCATCTGGGGAGAGGAGATTTTGCTACGAGTCTCACACAAATATATGCCCTCCACGTCCTCTCTGCAACAGGACACACACCCACTGGAACACACACACGCAGCCCCCTCCAGGACCCAGGAATCTACATGCCTGGGCATCACTGTGTGGGCGCAAATATTCAGGGACAGCCAAAGGACTGTTTTAATGTTTCTTTGTCCCCGCGGTGCCATCTAACTATTTATTTAGTAGCCTGATGTTGTTTGCATCAACAACTTTGCCTTATAGGCTGTTCTTCACGTTTATGATTCTTACTGTGAGAAAAATTGCTTGCCTAACATCTGTTCTGAATTTGTTTTTTCTTTATTTTTATTTATCTATTCCCTATTGAATTAAATTTGCACCAAGGACAGTAACTTGAATTGGACTCTTCAGTGTCCTTCAGGATTTCTATACACTTCAATACATCTCTTAATTACTCTTTTTTTTATTGTTATGAGCTAGATATATATACCCATGCTCACTCAGGCACATTGGTTTGTAGCTTACCTCTGCCTATCCCCCTCTGGGGAATAAGTTTTATTAACTGAATAAATTAGATGGGCGGGTATATTCAATAGACTAGAGAGGTTTATCGTTGTTGGTTTGTTTCAGATAATTTTCCCCCCTGTGCTGCCCATTGCCCTTTTTCCACCAAATCTCTGTTCTGGAGAAAGCCCGATGGTAGCTTGACAGAGTCACAACTCACCAGGACTGGAAGGATCCCTTCATCTTACAGATGAAGAAGCTGAGGGTCAGGGGAGAGGCTAACTTCCTGCCCCAGAGCCAGAAACTCCTGAAAAGTGGAGTGCTGCTTGAACCCAAGTCTCCTGGCTGCCAGGCCTGGGATTGTTCCTAGGCAGCGTCGGGCCTCCCGGTAGGACCCTGCCACCACGCACACACCATGACGGCTGTGGGCCTGGGCCCCTCACGAGCACACATTGCATGTTTTCCATGGGTGTGGCTGATATGGGTTGGGTGAGGGACGAACAGGAGATGGCCTGCAGGCAGGGTGGGTCACAGGCGGGCCTGGCTCTCATGGACTCCCCTGGGGGCTCTGTGGTTCTCCGGCCTCTTCCAAGCTGGCTTGTGTGAACTCAGTCGAGAGTCCTCATTCACCCCCTATTGTCACCACTAGAAATCCACCTCAGGACCAACAAAGCGTATTCCAGGCAGGAGCCAAGAAGGTCCCTAAGGAAGGGTGGTGAGACCTGCTTTTCTACTTGATACCTGGGAAATCTGCCAGGTGTAGGGACTGTGACCTCAAGACTCAAGGGACCAACCCACAGTCACAACATTCTAACTCCAAATGCAATGCTCTTTCTGCCATCAGTTCTCAGCTCATCCTGGGAGGGGCGTTCCCTTTCCCCCTGCTTCTTTACGACCTTTCCCACACTCTTTTCAGGGTCTGGGTCCCTTTCTTCCAATGGCACAAAGACAGAGGGGACAGTTTTCCCCACGTCTGGAAGAACTCACTGCTGGCTCCACCCCAGGCGTCGTGCACCCAACAGGTGTTTTAGTCTTGGTTGTGCGGATAGCACTGAGCTGATGGCAGTGGGGGACCATCCTGCCCTTCCACACACACACACACACACACACACACACACACACAAATAGTATCACTCATTTCTTGTTTCCTGAAGAAATTTGGCATCTAATTTAGAAGAAAAACACAGACCTGGGCCAAGTTACACAAGAATGCCAGGGAGTAAGTGACTGAATACATGATTAACCAGACATCCTGAAGCCATGAACTGGGTAGAACCATGGGCCCATAAAGGCAGGGAAGGCTTCCAGGGGGAGACAGTACTTGAGCTTGGTCTTGAGGGATGATAACAGGGAGATGAGGAGGAAGAAGGAAGAGAGTTTTACGCAGTAAGAACAATTAGAGAAAGATCTTGGGGTGAGAATTGGAGCAAGAGAAGTTGACCATCTGGACAGGGGGACAAAGATGGAGCAGCATCCTGGTCCGTGTTGACCCATGACCCTGAAGTGAGACTGGAGGCTCCCTGCTGACTACACCCTCAGTGGCTGGACAAGTCCTCCCCTAAAGGGGGATCTCAGCAGCTCACCTCAGTGTCACCATGTCATGGAACCTCTGATTCCAGTGAAATCTTTGCCAGAGCCACTGGGTTGCAGTGGGGAGGTGATCTCAGTGTTCTGCGTGCTCAGCGCACCCCCCCCCCCACCCGGGTGACTGCACACAGCCCGAACTGAGATCACCAGCACCGGCCACTAAGGCAGACACGCCGGTGAAGAAGCCCACAGAGCAGTCCTGCACGTGGATGCCTCTTCCATAGCAGTGGGAGAGAAATAGGAGGAGGGGGCCACAGGGACTACCAGCTGGCTTTCGGAATGCAGGATAAAGAGAAACAAGGTTCTGAGGTTTCAAGTCTGGCTTCAAATGGGCCGGTAGCAGGAATTGGGAAGTCCAGAGGATACCAAGTGACTTCCTAGAACGAAAAAGACAGATTCCGAACCATCCCGCCATTTACTCCTATGTATGGGGTGCTCTGCCAGCTTCTCAGGGATGCAAGGGAAAAATAAGAATAAGGCTTTATCCTCAAAGAATTCATAGTAGTAATGAGCCTGTCCATAAATAAAACAGAATGAGGGGCAAATCAATGGAGGAGTGGACCAGGCGCTATAGAAACTATAAGGAGGGGTCTGGGAAGGCTCCACAGAAGAGCGGACAGGTGACCCGACTCTCAGAAAGGGTTTTCCAAACTAACAAGATGGAGACCAGGATATCAGAGGGAAAATTGTGAGTGAAAGAACGGGGCATGGAGATATACTGCGAATCTGGGGAACCACAAATAATCTTTTTTTCAGCAACTGCATGTGGCTGTGGGTTCCCAAACTGTGTACTAAGGCAACCCAGGGTGCCACGGTGAATTTGCAGGGGCTTCCTGGGATATTTTAAATATTCACGGGGAACACAGTGACATCTGTTGGACACTATGAGAAGTACTTTCAATTTATGTGTATTCCTTTTTCCAATGTCCACTAAGTTGTTAGAACACGAATAATTATTGAGTTCTTTGGACTTATGTGCTTAAAAATGAGACTGTTGGATACTTCCTTTGGCCTTGGGGGGCTCTGAAAAGCTACTGAGTCACTAAGGGTGCCATGAATTGAGAAAGTTTGGGAACTTTGGTGGAAGAGGAATAGGGTAGGGAGAGAGGTTATGAGTTCCCGCAGGGCTCCTCCTGACAGGCCAAGAGGCTGGACCTATTACTTCAAACAACGGAGAGCCATTACAGGCTTCTCAGGCATGGGATGACATAATCAGCTTCTGTTTTCAAAGGTAGATTTGGTCTTGAGGGAGGAGTTGGTTTGGAGGCAGAGCCCATTAGGGGCTACTGCGGTGGTCCTCGTGAGAGATGGGGCCCCTACCCAGGAGCCATAGAGGTTGGGACTGGTATACACATGCTCCGTTAACATTATGGAACTCCTACTGCATGCCCACAACTGTAGTCAGTGCTAAAGGCAAAGATAAATAAAATAAGGCTCCTTGGTTTAAAGCACTCACAATGAAATGGAAAGACAGCCAAGCACACATCTAACTAGTTAGTGGAGAATGACTAGCAGCTAACCAGGCAGGAAAACGAGAAGGAGGGATGCGGTTCCAGGAAAGCGGGGGGTACAGCCTGTGCAAAGGTGTGGAGGTGAGGGATGGTGGAGGGTTTCAGTGAGTCAGGGTGATCATCAGTCCTGGCTCTTGGGGTGATGAGGAATAGGGAAGGATGAGGCTGAAGATCAAGGCAGGGGCCAGGTTGTGAGGGATGCTGCAGTCCAGGCTGAAGACTGCCAAGGGCCTTGAGGGTGACCAACCTTTGAAGGGTTTTAAATAAAGGAGTGGTACCATTAGGTTTGCATTTTACAAAGTCCTAGGTGGATAACTGAGTCGGGACCCATGTATAGACAAGCAGTAGGTTGGGAAGACAAGCCAGAATGATGGAGACATACATCTCTGAATGGGAGATCCAGAGTCCAGCCAGGAAGTGAGAGGCCAGAGACTCTACCAGGAGGGAGAGGGCAGGAGGAAGAGGCTGAGCAGGCCCCAGGCCCCGCCAAGAGGGGCCGGTTTGGTCCATCAGGCTCCGTAGGGCTGTGAGGTCAGGATCAGCCCCCGGGCATGTGTGCACTGAGGTGTCCCCACACAGGTGGCACACTCCCTGGTCCCAGTGACTCCAGACCCCACGGGCCTGTGACTCGGTCACTGCTCCTCTAGAAAAGTGTCCCTGGCAGCTTGAGTCTGCTCTGCCTCTCTGCTAACTCAAGCCTCCCGGGCTCTCATGCCAGATTGGATAGCGAGATGCCCCAGTGAGCTGAGCTGGGACAGACCTCCGGGCCTCCTAGGGCCATTCTTTCTCCCAGTGCCATGACAGCTGCCCAGCCCAGAAAACCAAATGCCCTAGTACAACTGGCACTGGACTTCTACTTGGCTTTTCTCAGAACTTTCTGGAAGGTGAGAGTCCTAGACTCTCACCACAATGACCTCCTTCAGGCTCTTCCCCACCCCCCCACCTGAGCGCCCTACCACTTGCACATCTACAGGGTGGGCCAGAGGTTAGGCTTAAGGCCAAGCCAGTAGTTAGCCTTCGGCATCCTCCACCCCCCGGGAAATCACACGGTCACCGAGGCAAGGATTTATCAGATGCTTAATGCTTAGCAGCTGCCAGAGAAGCTGAAGGCCCCCATCCAGTCTTCAGACTCTACCTGGAAACCAGGAGTCTCTGGACGAGCATCTAGATTCCTTCTGCAGATGCTGGGGGGGTGGGGGACCAGCATATCACCTGCTCCCGCAGGGGCACCCCTCACCCAGCCTCTTCACCCCCTACAAAGTGGCTCTAGCAGCTTCTGCTCGTGCACCTGCTGGGGCACGTGGGGGGGGGGGTGGCTCACACTTCTGATGGAGAGGTGATGATGACCAGTGCTTACCTAAAACTTTACTGTGGGCACAACAGTTTCATGTGTTTCATCCGACCCTCCGAGCCGGCCTCTTTGATTAGAGAAGCTGGCTCGGGAAGGCTGTGGTTTGCCCAAGGTGACACAGCTGTGAAATCACAGGGCAGGGCCTTGAACCCAAGTCCCGGCAGGTACACCACTGCCAACCCCCAGCCCCCACCCTGACTCTTGAAAGACACCGCGGGGCCAATCCGGTGAGAAATTCTTTTTTTCCCCCCTTTTGTCTTTTTCTTATTAGAAAAGTCACACGCAGTCATTATAAAATACTGGAACGGTAAAGAAAGAAACACAACGTGACAAGTCCAAGTCCCCCATCATTTCCTGCTCCGGATACCAGCACTGTTGGCTAGTATAGCTTCTTCTAGACTTTTTCCAGGGATATTATTAGCATGCCCCAGCATAGTACCTGACACAGAGTACGTGCTCCGTAAATGCTTGTTGAGTGAACTGATGAAGAGTCAGATGGGCTATTATTTATTTACCCAACTCTACATACTAGTTTACAACATGCTTTTCCGTTCGGTTATGTCACCTGGCCATCCTCCCGTGTCGGGTCCTGTAGGTGCCTCTAATGAACAGCCTGGAGAGCCTGGCTGCCCCTGACAGGTGCAGGCCTTCTGGAACAGGCCCAGGCAGCCCACAGGCTAATAGCAGCAGGTTACCCAGCCTCGGTGCCCAGAAGGCAGTTACCAACTATCTTGATTGAACGGACTGGTCAGTTAAAAAAGAAAAAGAAAACCTGCTATTTAAACAAACAAGTGGGTTTTCTTGTTTGCACAATACCTCACTGATTGGCCTAAATTTTCTCTTCAACCAGTTGCTCTGGAGTTCAATAAGCAGATTCTTATGTGCATAAATAAATATAAATGAACATAAGTGGCTAAGAACTTTTACTAAAAGATGAAGCAAGAACTTACCTTTGTAATTGGGCTGGCGGGTGGGGGTGGGGGTCTGGCCCGTGAAACAGGAAGCTAGTCTGAGTTCCCTCCTTGAAAAGACCCTGTCGGCGCAGCTGGTGGCCTGGTGGCTTCCGCTCGTGCACCTGCTCAACGCTGAGCCGCTCCATAGACCAGGCAGCCTGGGAGAAGCGCGTCCTCGGGCAACTTCTTTCTCTCAGCCTCAGTGTCCTATTCTGAAAAGTGGGTATAGTAACTACCGCATCCATGTCCCAAGACGATGAAACGAGATCATACGGGCAGCGCACTTAGAACAAGGCCTGGCAGGTGGTAAGCACATAGTAAATGGGGACAGCTGTGGTTCACTCAAAGGGTCTGAGGACGGTCCTCAACCCAGTCGAACACTTCACTGGCTCATTTCACTGATCTAGGAGGTTCCTTCACACCCTATAGAAAGGAGACTTAAAATTCAAAGACCATGATGTAATTTCCTTTTTAATTCATAGGAATTACAGGATTCAGAGGCACACCAGACTGCAGAGATTGTCATGTTTTGCTTCCATATTTCAGAGGCGAGGAAGCTGGAGCCCAGAATTGGGCTTTACAGAGTTTGCCTGCCGTGGTCGTCTGAGCGAGTCGCAACGCTGGCTGATCCCAGATACAACGTCCCGGGCTCTAGTGCATATTACTTGGCAGTATACCACCCCATCTCAGGAAGCAGTGAGATGCCCCCATAACTTCACACTGAGATCAGACCCCTTAGGGAAGTATATTTTGAGAGGCGGAAGGGCATCAGGTATTCACAAAGTTGAGGAGGAAAGGGGGCACCATATTGGTTAGGACTTCTGATTTACAAAGGATAGAAACCCAACTCAAATGACCTGAAGCACACAAGCTATAACTGAAGTGGGGAGGACCCGGGAAGGACAGCAACAGGCAGAGCCTCAAACCAGATTTGTACTTCCTTGACACCCCGTTTGTCTGAAATCTCTGCTTGTCCCAATTAGCTCCTTCTGCAGGCAGTTCCTACATGTGGTAGAAAGATGGCCGCCGACAGTCCCGTACTCATATATTCCCAGTTTAGCAACTCCAGGAGAAAGACAAAGCTTTCTCCCTGCAGTCTCCATGTATATATCCAATGAAGGTTTCTGACTGGCCCTAACTGGGTCATGTGTCCACCCCAGGACCAGTCACTGTTGCCAAGGAGATGAGGCACTGTGACTGGCATGCCTGGGTGGCGAGTCCATCCCCATGACCAGATGCTGGGGATGGACTTGGTGGGTGGAATGACAAGGTGTTATCATCAACAGCTCCTCAGTACTGCACGGAATGGGGGAGGGTGCTTCCTGGCACGGGGCTGGGCGGACAGGAACACTGGAGGCCTCCCAGGCACCCAAAAGGGAAGCCTGAAAAACAATCTTCATTACATTTTTCTCTGTTCGAAATCTTTCCAGGACCTCCTCAAACTACAGATGAGCGTTTGTGTAAATATAAATTCATAAGATTACACAATTTACATGTAAAATGGGGCCAGTTTTCTCACGAGGTTCATAAACCAGTTCTGAAGCAATTCTAAAGGAATTGTGACAAAATTGTTTTTAGCATTAGCAATATTACTAGAAAAAAGCACAAAGACTCCCAAGGTGCCCACTTGGAAGGACAACTTCCATTTGAATGTAGAAGTATTATTTTGTTTTTCG
Organism: Halichoerus grypus; assembly: GCF_964656455.1. Taxonomy (NCBI): domain Eukaryota; kingdom Metazoa; phylum Chordata; class Mammalia; order Carnivora; family Phocidae; genus Halichoerus; species Halichoerus grypus. The sequence continues at coordinate 92,495,148 of NC_135723.1, forward strand.
GGGTTTTTTTGAAAAATCCAGATCACATGTAAAATTATTTTGGTAATAACTAAATCAGTACAAATATATTACCAAAATATGTGTACACCCTAGTGTAAATGCTTTTGTTTTAGGCCTAAGAATATAGGGAAATGAGAATGAGTACGAACTTTGGTTACATATAGAGCAGGATTTTTAACTTGGGGTTTGTGGGTCCCCAGCCTGGTCACCATCAGTCACATCAGGACTCCCTTGGGAGCTTGTTAAAATTAAAGGGGACCAGGTTCCACCCCAGAGACTCTGGTCAGGCAGGTCTGGGTGGGGCCAGGCATTATTTTCTGAGCGCTTAACAGATAGTTCTGATCAGCCATTGAGGCTGAAAATCACTCTCTCAGACAGCATTTCCCAGAGCGTGGGGGTTGTGTCTCCTGGCATCAGAATCTGGAGAGCCTGTTAAAATGCAGATTCTTGGCCCCTCCCAGGCCTACTTGATCTGACATAGTGAGGAGCAGAGCTATGACTGTGTAGTTCATTAAGCTCCCAGATGACTTAAAACATTTGTTTTGAGAGAATTCTAGATTCATAGAAGCTGCAAAAAAGGTACAGAGTGGTCCTGCGTACCCTTTACCCCGTTTCCCCCAGGGATGGCCTCCCACATAGCTATAGTACAATATCAAACCAGGAAACTTACTGGTATGATACACTGGTACAACCCACAATACTTCTTCAGATTTTATCAGGTTTACACGCACGTGTGTGTGTGTGTGTGTAGATGTATGTGATTTTATCACATGTGTAACCACTACCACAGCCAAGATACAGAACTGTCCCATCACGACAAGGCTCCCTGGTGCCACCCTTTGGAGCCACATCGGTCCCCTCACCACTCCCATCCCTAACCCTGTGACAACTGCTCATTTCTTCTCCTTCTCTACAATTTTGTTATTTCAGAAAGGTAATATAAACAGAATCATATGTACCTCTCTAGATTGGCTTTTCTCACTCCCATAATTCCCTTGTGATCTATGCAAATCATTGCATATATCAACAGTTTGAGTTTTTGTTGCTGCGTAGTATTCCATTATATGGATATACCACTGTTTGTTTAACCTTCTATCTGTTGAAGACCATTTGGGTTGTTTTCAGTTTTTTGCCTATTATAAGAAAAGCTGACATGAACATTCATGAACATGTTTTAGTGTTAACATAAATTTTCATTCATCTGGGATAAATTCCCAAGAATGCTATTGCCAGGTCATATGGTAAGTGCATGTTTAGTTTTTTTAAGAAACTTCCAAACTGGGGCGCCTGGATGGCTCAGTCATTAAGCGTCTGCCTTCGGCTCAGGTCATGATCCCAGGGTCTTGGGATCGAGCCCCACATCGGGCTCTCTGCTCCGCGGGAAGCCTGCTTCTCCCTCTCCCACTCCCCCTGCTTGTGTTCCGTCTCTCGCTGTGTCTCTCTCTGTCAAATAAAAAAAAAAAAAAAAAAAAAAATATATATATATATATATATATATATATATATATATATATATAAAAAGAAACTTCCAAACTATTTTCCAAAGAGGCTGTACCATTTTACATCCACACCAGCAATGCATGAATGATCTGGTTTCTCCACATGCTCATCAGCATTTGATGTTACTATTATTTTATATTTTAGCCAATCTGATGGATGTATACTGATGTCTCATTGTGGTTTTGATTTGCCTTTCCCTAATGACCAATGATGCTGAACCTGTTTTCATGTGCTTCCTTGGCATCTGTATATCCTCTTTGGTGAAATATTTTTTCCTGTCTTTTTGCCCATTTTGGGGTAAGAGTCTATTTATTTATTTACTTACTAACTTAGAACATGCACAAGCAGGGGAGGGAGAGAGGGAGAGAGAGAATCCCAAGCCGATTCCCCGCTGAGTGAGGAGCCCAACATGAGGCTCAGTCTCATTGACTCTGAGATCATGACCTGAGCTATAATCAACAGTCAGACGATTAACCAACTGAGCCACGCAGGCACCCCTGCCCATTTTTTATTGGATTGGTTTTTTTTAAACTATTGAGTTTTATGAGTTCTTCATATACTCTAGATGGAAGTCCTTTGTCAGATATATGGTTTGCAAATATTTTCTCCTAGACTGTCAATTGTCTTTTCATCTTGACAGGGTTTTAAAAGAGCAAAAATTTTTATTTTGATGAGGTACAATTGATCAATTTTTGTCTTTTATGGATTGTACATTTGTTAAGTCTATGAACTCTGCCTAGTCCTAGATCCCAAAGATTCTTCCCTTTTTTTTTTTTTTCCTAGCAGCTTTATGTTTTACATTTAACTCTGTGATCCATTGAGTTGATTTTTGTAGGTGTGAGGTTTGGTTTTTTGCCAATATATATCTAAGTATTCCAGCACCACTTGTTGAAAGGCTATCCTTCCTCCATTGTGTTGCTTTTGTATCTTTGTCAAAAATCAGTTGAGGATATTGTGCGGGTTTATTTCTAGGTTCTCTATTCTGTTCCATTCATCTATGTGTCTATTTCTCTGCCAATATCACACATTCTTGGCTACTATAGCCAAGTCTTGGAATCTGGTAGACTGATTCCTCCCACTTCACCCTTTTTTTTCAAAATGGATTTAGTTATTCTAAATCCTTTGCCTTTCCATATAAATTTTAGAATAAGCTTGTCTATGCCTACAAAAATGTTTGCCATGCTTCTGATAGGAATTGCACTGAACCTATGGATCCATTTTAAAAGAACTGACATCTTTATAGTGTGGAGTCTTCCAATCCATGAACATGCTATATCTATTTATTTCGGTCTTCTTTATTTCCTCTGCATTATAAATGGCATTGTATTTTAATTTTGAATTCAACATGTTCATTGTTGGTATACAGAAATACTATTGATTTTAATGTGTGTATGTATTGATCTTGAATACTGCAACCTTGCTGAATTCACTTATTAGTTCAGGATCTTTTTTTTTTATTCCATAGGATTTTCTATGTGGACAATGATGTCATCTGAGAGTAGGGACAGTTTTGTTTATTCCTTTCAATCTATATGCTTTTTATTTATTTTTCTTGCCTTATTGCACTTGCTAGAAGTTCTAGTACTATGTTGAATAACAGTAGAGAGGGTAGACGTCCTTGTCTTGTTCCCAATCTTAGGAAAAAGCACTCTTTCACCATTAAGTGTGATGTTAGCTGGGGTTTTTTTGTAGATTTCTTGTAGATACTTTTTAGTTTAAGGTTGAGGAATTTCCTCTCTTTATGAGAGTTTTTATTATGAATGAGTGCTGGATTTTGTCAAATGCTCTTTTCTACATCAACTGAATGATCACATAATTTTTTAATGCAACTTATATGTGGATCATATTGATTTTTAAAAAAATATTGAACCAGCCTGGGGCACCTGGGTGGCTCAGTCGATTAAGCATGCGACTCTTGATTTTGGTTCAGGTCATAATCTCAGGGTCATGAGATGGAGCCTGGTGTCAGGCTCCACACTCAGTGGGGAATCTGCTTGAGATTCTCTTCCTCTCTCTCTGTCGCTCCCCCCACTCATGCTCGCTCTCTCTTAAATAAATAAATAATTAATTAAATAAATAAATTTTTTAAAAAAATATTGAACCAGTCATGTATACCTAGAATAAATACCACTTGGTTGTGGTGTAGAATTCTTTCTAAAGATTGCAGGCTTTGACTTATTGATATTTTGTTGAAGATTTTTGTATCCAAGTTCATGAGAAATACTGATCTAGTTTTCTTTTTTTGTACTGTCTTTTTCTGGTTTTGGTATCAGTGTAATACTGGCTTCATAAATTGAGTTGGGAATTGTTCCTCTTTTATTTTCTGGAAGAGAGTGTGTAAAATTATTAATTATTCTTTAAATATTTGGTAGAATGCTCCACTGAAACCATCTGAGTTGAGACATGTCTTTTTCAAGAAATTTAAAATTATGGATCCAATTTGTTTTATGGTTATGGGATTATTCACATTGTTTATTTCATCTTGGGTGAGCTTTAGTAGTTTGTGGTTCTCGAGGAAATGGATCGTTTCTTCTAAGTTGTCAAATTTATTAGTGTAAAGTTGTTACAGTAGTCCCTTATTATTTTAATGGCTGTAGAGTCTATAGTGATATCCCATTTCATTCCTGATACTGGTGTCTTGACTTGACTTGTCTTGACTCCAAGATTTGTGTCTTGACTCTTTATCTTTGTCAATCTTGCTAGATGTTTACTAATTTTATTGATTTTTTCCAAGAGCCAATTTTTTTCATTAATTTTCTTTTTTCTGTTTTCAATTTTATTCATTTCTGCTCTTTTTTTATTATTTCCTTCCTTCCATTTGATTTAGGTTTTTTGCTCTTTTTCTAGTTGCTTGAAGTAGGAACTTATTCACTTAAGATTTTCCTTTTTTTCTAAGATAGCCCTTAATGCTATAAATTTCTGTCCTAATACTATGTTAGCTACAGCCACAAATTCCAAACTGTTATCTAATCATGGTATTTATAACAGAGTAATGTACTTGTTTTCTTCTATTTCTTGTTTCACTTGTCTTTCCTTCTTTTGGGTTACTTGAACATTTTTTAGAATTCCTTTATGACATTAAAAATTTTTTTGTATATCACTTTGTAGAGTGTTCTTAGTGGTTGCATAAATATACATATGTAATTTTTCAGTCTACTGGTATAGATGCTTTACCCCTTTGAGTGATGTGAAGAAACTTTACTTCCATTTTGGTCCCTTTATCCTCCTTACTTCTTAACTATAATTATCTTAAGCATTATCGCTAAGTATATCTCTAAGTATACCGAACCCCACATCAGATGGTGTAATCATTTTTGCAAGCATCAAGTATGATTTGAGAAACTCATGAGAAGCCTAGTCTTTTACTTTTTAGGCATTCCATAGTATTCTTTCCTTTCTGAAGTTCTAAGTTTTCTTCTGTTATTATTTCCCTTCTGTTTGGAGAACTTCCTTTAGCCATTCTTTAAGGGTAGATCTGCTAGTGACAAATTCTCTTAGTATTCCTTCATCTGACAAAATTGTTATTTCTTCTTCTTCCCTGAAATATATTTTCTCCCGGTATAGGACTTGTGATTTACAGTCCTCTTCTTTCAGCATTTGAGAAATAGGCCACTTTCTTCTGGCCTCCATGGTTTCTGATAAAAAATCTGCTCTCTTTTGAATCAGTGTTCCCTATAAATAATCCCTCCCTTCTCCCTGTATGCTTTCAAGATTTTTTTCTGTTCTTGGTTTTCAGAAGTTTAATTATGATATGTCTTGGTGTGGATTTCTTTGGGTTCCTCCTATAGGGGATTCACTCAGCTTCTTGAATCTGTAAGTTTATGTTTTTTGTCAAATGGGAGAAATTTTCAGCAGTTAGTTCTTCAAACCCAGGTGGCTTTTAAGCACATTTTATATTTGAGAAGCTTTGCTCTAGAGTGGGTTTCAGGGGTCCAAGAACCCCTCAAGTTGTATATAAAATGCTGTGAATGTCCATGTTTCTTAGGAGAATGTCTGCAGCTTTCACTAGATTCTCAAGAGTTCCATGACACACCCCATAAATTTTATGAAAGGATTGGTTTATTGCCATATTGAGTCATTTGTGGTCTTCTTGATTAAAAACAATAAAAACTACTTAGTATCGTTTCTTCCCTTCTGCCATATCTATTGAATTCCTGTTTCCCAAAGATTTCCCCCACAATTTTGGAAGATATGATCACTCAGGTGAATATTTTCTGAGGGCCTAATATGTGCCAGCCACATTTTTTTTTTTCATTTTTCCCCTAGTCAGTGAGAAAAGAGTTAAAAAAAATTAAAGCCATTTTTAGGTTTTGGAAAGTTCTTCGTAACTAAGAATTAAGAGTAAGCTTTGCTGTTTCATATCTTGTGACCTTACCCTTTAAAATCTATTCTTTACTGCTCTGAGCTAGATATGACAGTGATCACATTACATCCTGAAAGTATAATTTCATAGACTAAAGACATGCCATTATGCAGTGGACCCATTCATCATCACCACATGGGTTTGCTTCATGTAGCCAAGCACTCCTAGTTCCCCTAAGCAGACTTGTCCCCGGACAGTTGCACAAACAGATTCCTCTGCCTAGTATAGCCTCACCCCCTTTGCCACCCACTTTACTGAACTAACTCCTGCTTATCTTTTGGAACTCAGTTTGAGAAGCACCACCTCTGGGAAGTTGGGTGTGCCTCCAATGTTACCCCTGCTTGTCAGATGCCACACTGGGTGCTGATTACCTAACTTTCACTCCCATCAGACTCTGTGACCCTTGAAAACTGTGACTGGGTCTTACTTGCTTTTGTGCCCCCAGTACTTAGATAAATGTAACCAGACATGTACTCAAGTGCTGCCTCCACTCAGAGTTCACTACCACCAGCTGACCGGCTGCTCCTTTCCTCCATTTCTTCATTAATGTCAGAAGTATCTGTTGAACTTCTTCATGCACAGGTGTGGCAACCAGATGTTCAGCCCTTCACCAGCAGGTTTGATTTTTGCTAAATTTGCGCAGCATCTATTAATTCACTTTAGACTTTCTCCAAGGATCAACATATAAAAGTTTTGGCTTCCTTTTGCTAGAATGCCTGTCTCCCCATTTTTGGACAATATGGACAATGCTGACCACTGCCATTTTTACTTACTACTGGATCTTACGAATTCCTTAATATTTACAGATCTATCTTTTCTATCAGGCCATGAGCTCCTGGGGGCAGGGACTCTGTCTTATTTGTCCCAGAATTTCCAAGGCCTGGTGCACGGTAGGATTCCAGAAATGTTTGTGGAATGAAACTTGATGCTAGATCATCACAGCTATACTATTCCTCACGATTAGCACACACATTTCTACATCTTCTCCACATCTTTACTTCCTATTTTCCTTTTATCCTTCATTCTAAGCACGGTGAATTCTTTTTGGAAAGGAGAAATGGGTAGATAAATACAACACATTTTAAAGTAATTTTCTTATTCCCCCAGGTACTATCTTGGTCGCCGGATGTTTATTGTTATCTCTGAGCCAGACATGATCGAGCAGGTGTTGGTTGAGAACTTCCATAACTTTACCAACAGAATGGTATGTCGTTTTCTCTCTGCGTATGGATGAATGGGGAATCATTTCAAAGATTCAAAGACTGCACATCACATCTAATAGGGACATGATTGGGTCTCTTACCAGGTTTAGATCAGTTCCACTCAAAACAGCTCTCCAATGAATTCAGGTTTTCAAAAGAGACATGCAGGACTGGTAGAAAAGAATGGCATTTGCATTTAAGAAAGACTTCAAGAAAGCTAAAGCTCAAGAGAAGTTCTGGCTAATAAAAATGCTAAAACCAGAAGGGTTTTTTTTTAAAGCTTGTGCTCAAAGCTAGAGGAATCCAGAGGGTGCAGGTCAAGTGACTGAAGAAGACAGAGGAAGGTTAATAAATATCAGAGGGAAGGCAAAATTTCAAGCCTCTTGTGCTTACATCTTTCCCAGAGCATATAAAAGTCTTAAGGCTGGAAAGGGAAGACAAGCAACATTACAAGGGAAATTCGTCCTCTTGTAGCAGGAGAAGCCTGTAAGAGGGCTCCCCGATGTCAGTTCAATCCAATCCACTAAAGAACGTGCACATTCCATCTTTTTTAGAAAGTACATATCCTACTTTCTATCTTTGACAAGAACTCCCAAAGAATGAAAGAGGTGACTGATAGAGGCAGACGTCAGTGTTGTCCCTATTTTACAGAGATGGGGAGGATTGGAGTTCTAGCAGAGAAGACCAATAACCTTTATGTTGATTCTTGGAAAGATTCTAAAGTGAATTAATAAGCATTTGCTTATGAGAATTCAGAGAATCACAACTTTTTGGGGGGAGGGGGGCAAATTGAACTCAACTTCCATTCTTATGGGAATAGTAGGTAATATATTCACTTTTCTTGGCTATTTGGCAAACTTTCGCACACCCACCATATGCCAGGCACTGTCTAGGTGCTGATTTTAAAGAGATAGAAGATGTGGGCTTGCCCTGAAAGAGCTTGCAGTCTAGTGACAGTGGCAGACGGGCGAAGAGACCAGTACAATATGGTCTGGTACTTGTGCTGTAGTGGGAATCGCTGTGCCATCCGGGATTGGACCAGGGGAAGGCTTATTAGATAGATCTCTGGGGCTGAGTCTTAAAGATATTAGCATAGCTCTCCTGGGTTCTGTGCTGGTTGAGCCACCCAGAGTGGTTTTTTCTCATTAAATTTCATGAAAACTTAGGAGATTGGTACAATCTCTATTTTCCAGACAGGGAAACTAAGACTCAGGGGTTAAGTGACAACCCTGGTCACATGACTAACAGGAGGAAGAGCAGGGCTTCCCGTGCCACCTCCCAACTCAAGTCCTTACTGCCACCACTATTAACAGCTGCCTCGGGTGACATTTCTGATCATCAAGGTTTCACTGAGTAGTTGGTTGCTCACCCCAAACGAGCTCATCTTCTGTCCCCAGAGTGTCAGGCCCAATGCCAGACACCACATGGCCACTAGAAGGAGGTGACCGCCTGACCTGTTAATGCTGTCTCCTCAGGGTGGCTGAAGGAATTGCAGAAGCTTAACTTCTCTGCTGCCTCTAGATGTTCCTCCCCAAATGTGATGTTGCTTCTCTGCCGTTCAGAGTCCCCTGAAGTTCTCATGTGCTGCCGGGATCTTAGGGACGGAGTCTGATGTAGCACACAGTTCTGGCAGACTCAGTAAGGAAGGTCAATTAAAGAAATGGGGGAAGCCAGTGCATCACAGGGCCCGGACCCCCAAGCTGCGTCCCAGCAGGTGAAGGCACCTCTCGAGCCACCTGAGCCCTCCCCGCCCCCCAGCAGTGACATGGGACGTGGCAGCCATGTGACATCAGGATGTCACCAGGGCACGAGACCCTGAGAGCTGACCTGGAAGACGGCTGTGCTCTAAGTGATGTGCTGGGGGGCAGGCATACACTCAGCATGCAGGTTTAAGCAGGGAGCACAAAATAAAGCTGCCTCAGCTTCAGCCAATTTCTCCTCCAAGCCAGTTGTCTGTCCTTTTTCCATCCCCCAGATTAACTTTTTGCTACTTCCCAGACTACCATCCCCAGAATATGGTTCCGTTTTCCTTCTTCCACTCCACACAGTGCCCTGGGGATAAAGTTCAAGCTCCCCAGATGAGACTGAAGGGCCTTTGTCATTTAGATCATTACATATGCTCCACCCTCCCCCAAGACAGGCTGTCGCTCCAGCTGGACCGACCCCTCCATTCTTTCTCTAACCTGCTCTAGAGAGTCCTGCCCCTGTGCCTTTGCTCATGCTGCCACACTCGCTGAACTGGAGGCAGCTAACAGCGGGTCTCACGGTCTCACGTTTACTAGCCATGTGAGCTGGAGTAGATCATTTACCTTCTTGAAGCCTCTCATTCCTCCTTTGGAAAAGGAGCATCTGATCGACCTCACTGGGTTGCTGTGAGGCTAAATGAGATCACGCAGACAAGCCCCACCTTCTATGCAGGCGAGACAAGCGCTCCACGTGCATTAGCTGCTGTCGACAGCAAGACCCTCCACTTCTCCTACAGCCATTCAACCCTAGCTGTTCCTCAAGGCTCTCCTCAAATGCTGCCTCCTCCAAGAAGCCTTCCCTACTTCAATCCACATTTACCTTTCCCCTTGTCTGAACCCTCATGGCATTTGTCACGTACAGAGACATCATCATCATCACTGACCCCATGGTGCCTTCTGCTATTTACAGTTAAACAAAGGTGTGGCTTTCATGCTAACTTGATTATTAGCTCCTTCAGAGTCTATGTCTTTTGAATACCTCATGGCCCAAACACACGATGACTATTCAGTACCCAATATATTCTTGTTCAAACCGAAGTGAATCTCCATCAACTTAACATCCTCCCCAGAAGAACCATTCTCTGCTACCTGACCCTGGAGATTCGATCCACACTTCTTCTATGATCATTCACAAACATGTAAAAAGACCCATCAAAGATGAGATCTCTAGGAAACCCCAATGTTTATAGTTTTCCATCTGGGAATGTATTCATTTATCTTTAGCTTTGTTTATGGTCTTTAAGCCAATTCCATATTCATGACAAAACAATCCTTAGTGACTCAATTTTTTAAAAACCATCTTTAGAGTGGGATTTTCTCACAGGTTTTTGAAAGTCAAATTAAATCGGGTTCTGTGGTTCCCTCTTATCCATATGCTTATTTATCTGCTCAAAGAACTCAAGGAGATTAGTGAGGCGTGCTTTCTTCACACTGACACCATGCTGCCTTCCCTCTAATAAGCCATGTTTACTTAAGTGTTCAGCAATTCAGCTTTATTATACATTCATTCAGTAAACATTAAATGCTTACTCCATGCAAGCTTCCACCAAATGGTCCCTTGTGATACAGAAAATACCTCAGCATATTAGTCTGATACATTAAGTGAGAAGGAACTTAAATAACGCATGGTTTCATTTTTCAACTGTGAGAGCCCATCTCTGCTCACAAATCCAGGCTTGACTTACGCGTGTCCCAGAACAGCCTGGTGCAGAATGGCTGTGATATGGGAAGCTGGGTTTGGCTCTAGAATTTGCTGTGAGCTGTAAGCGTCCTGTGAGGGACTGACGGAGCCGAGCGGCCGGAGGTGGAGTGACACCACAGGGAACTCGCTGACACACATCTGTACGGAGCAAATATTTGAATTCAAACTTGTTGAGTGAAATATTTTTTCCACCTCGAGAAGCCTGGGCTGAAGATACCGTGAGTCAGACCCGGGGTGGCAGTTCTGGTATCTCGCCTTCCCACTCGCCTTCCTTGAGGCCCTCACTTCCGCGTGGCGTCCCGGCCGCGTCCTGCCCCTTCTCCACGTGGGCTCCGTGGGCCGCTATCACAGCCCTCAGCGCTTCCTGAAGTACCTTCGTGGGCCTGCAGCCACACCTCACCGTTAAACCCAAATCAATCTTCTCGCATTTCTAGAACCTCAGTTGTCCGAGCACCTCAGGATCTGGGGGTTTTTATTTAGATATTTTTAACTAGCTCCCCTTTGCTATCGGATACTCAACGAAGCCATGGGGCAGCCTTTTTTTTTTTTTTAAGTATCTGTGGAAACTGGAGCTGGGCTCACGTGACTCCACAGAAATGGTCAGAACCAGCAGTGGGACTTCTTATTCCTGGCCTCCCCTCAGGGCCTGGAGTCGGGGAAGCTGTGGGAAGGTTGATAAGAGGTAGAGCGGTCTGTGGCTCGTGTTAGAGTGGTGTAGTTGGATGCGGGCATGGAGACAGTGTGGTCGATCACTAAGCTGCTGCCAGGAGCTCTATGTTCTGGTCCAAAATGACAGCATGGGGCGCGGGTCAGGCCGCAGGCCTGCCCACCCCCAGTCCTGCTGCTTGCGTGTGGAGCAGAGGTGAGAGGTGGTGATAGTTGTATGTGTGTGGGGTGTGCGTTCCAGCCCTCAGGTCCTCACGGGCAACACAGGAAGGTGGGGGGGTCTCCCGTCCAGGCACAGGTCCAGCCCCACCACTGCCTCACGAGAGTCGCACCTATAGCCACGTAATGGATTCGGTGAATGGTTTTATCCAGAATCATGGAGACCCAAGGGCCTGGGTTGCCGCACTGCTGCCTCTGCCCACACGCACATGGGCATCATTGGTTTCCCTGTGAAACCACAAGCTTTGGCTGCTGGCAAAGATTATGAAAGTTCTGAGGCAAATGAGTCACTGAAAACCTTATCACCCCCAGCATCTGCTGCAGTGCCCCGTCCCAGAGAACAGGAGCGTGTGGGCTCCTGACAGAGCGCATCAGCTTGGAAAGCTCTGACCGGGGCTCCAGGTGGAGCGGGCCAGCTGTGCTGGGGCCCTGGGGGCCTGCCTGCGGGGTCCACGGAGCTGGGGGGGGGGGCGCTCCATGGGTTTGCCATCAAATGGGCCCCTACACCTCCAGCTGGTGACAGCTTTGGGAAACTTGCTCCTCTAGAATTTCTGATTCCCTTTCCCTTAAATAAAACGTCCAGTAAATGAAAACATTCAGGTTTTCAAATGTGAGCAGTAAGATTTACGCTGTGAGAATGTCAAACCCTGAGCGCTCTTTTCAGCTTTGTGGGTTTAAGTTTTAAATCCCAGGTAGTTAACGCACAGTGTAATAGTAGTTTCAGGTGTACGATTTCGTGGTTCAACACTTCCGTACAACACCTGGTGCTCATCACCAGTGCACTCCTTTTATGGTTTTGTCTTTTTTTTTTTTTAAGATTTATGTATTTATTTTAGAGAGAGTGTGTGGTGGTGGGGAGGGGGAGGAGGGACAGAGAGAGAGGGAGAGAAGCAAACTCCCCTCTGAGTGTGGAGCCCAACGCGGGGCTCAATCCCACGCCCCCGAGACCATGACCTGAGACTAAATCAAGAGTCAAACACCCAACCGACTGAGCCACCCAGGCACCGCACAACAACACAACAGGTGCACTCCTTAATCCCCCATCACCTATCCCCCATCCCCCCACCCGCCTCCCCTCTGATAACCATCAGATTGGTCTCTGTAGTTAAGAGTCTGTTTCTTGGTTTGTCTCTTTCTCTCCTTTTCCCTGTGTTCATTTATTTTGTTTCTTAAATTCCACATATGAGTGAAATCATATGGTATTTGTCTTTCTCTGGCCAACCTATTTCACTTAGTAGCTTTGTCTTTCTTGAGAAGAGTCAGTGCACATGATTGGTCCACAGCTCTGAGCAAGGCAGAAATTCATACGTAAAACCCAGACCGCCAAAAGCCAGAAACAGATGTGTGCAATCTCATTTGCCTGAGCCCTATTTTGAGCCAGGACGCCCTGACTTCTATGACACACTGTGCTATGCACCGGAAACCCTCTAGCCTGAGCTGGGAGTGTCTCATCCTGGGATGGGCTGCCCATGGGAAGTTCCCAAGTGACACCCACAATGGGATGCCCACCCCCTGTAGGCCTCCCCTTTCACCTGCTTTTCTCAGGTCTGGACGTGGCTGGTCCTGAAAAAGCCAGGCCCAGGGAAGTGCATTTGATCTGTGAAATACACTTAGCTTCATGTTTTCAACTTGGTAAGTGTGAACTCTAACATTTTTAAAGGTGCTGAGTGCATGATGAAGCCTGAGGAAGGTAGGAATAGTGCTAAGTGGTATTGATTTCAATGCTCAAATTCTCTTCTCTCAGTGCCCTGCAGAACTTTTTAAAACTTCAAAATCTTGCTGAAAATGATTTCATATTTCATGTCTTACTAGACCCTTGCTTCGACAGGAAGCCATCTTTACATTTTTCAAAAAAGACGAAGTAAAATCTTGTTCTTGTATTTATACCTCCTTTCTTTAACTTTTGTGGTGGCAGAAGTAGAAACAAGTGTGTAAACCAAGAGATTAATATCTAGAATTTGGGGGAGAGAAGAGTCAATAAGCCACAGAAGCAATTCTGGTGTCTCAGTAGTTGTATTCCTGAACATCTCATGAAGTCAAGTCACCGTGCCCGTGAGTCCTGACCCTCGTGCTCCTCCATTGCCCCAATCTCTTTTAATAACACCCAGTTTCTTCCCATTCTCCCCCACCTTCTACAAGCCATGGCCCAGCGGTATGGTGAAAGGCACATGGCTTAAAGAAATGAAATCAGATTCTGGATTTCCTGCCTTTTATTAGCTGAGTGACATGGACCAGTCCTTCAACTTCTCTGAGCCTCTTTCCTCTTGCATCAAGTATGAGCGTCAGAAGAACTAACCACCAGGTGTGTTTGGCTCCCAGTGCAGGGGGCAGTCAGCGCCAGTGGGTAAACCATGGCATCCCGCCAGCATCCCAGAGAGCCGTTTTGAGCTTCAGATGCAAGGGTCCCTCTCAGGGCCCACCGGGAGAATTTCTTCTCCCAGTCAAGCGTGACAGGTGCTATATCCAGAATACCTGTCTCTCCTTAACACTGTTTCTGTCAAGGAACTGCTGGGAGCTTTTGAAGGTGTTCCTCCGACGACTTCACAAGCCCCCCGGACCCCTCCCCCAGTCAGGAGGAGCCCGCGCTGTGGGGTATAGGGCTCACAGAAACACAGTTCCAAGCCTGTGGTTTCCTCCTCTTTGGTGGATAAAGTTCTAGGAACTATATCAGACAGGGCCACCAGCGCCCATATCAGGACTTTGTCCAAATTAAAAGAGGTCCCCTTCCTTCCAGCAGCTGACGCCGAGTTGGCAGATGGAGGCTGATCTGGGCTGCGCCCCCTAAGCCAGCCCCCTAGACCAGTCCCAGTCTAAGGCAGAGCGAGGGACCAAAGTGTGTCCCTTAGGGTCATTTTCTACTGGCCAAGAGTGAATGGATAAAAACTCCCCAGTGGGGACAGAACACTTTTTCTACATCAAAGCACCAAATCCAAGCTGTTTGTTTGAAATCTTTGTCCAGCCGGATAGCAATCGTCATATGGTGAAAATAACATGTTTTCAGGTATAGAATTGGGGCTTATCCAGGTGAGAGAATTCTAGAGCTTTTGTTGAGTCATATAATAAGGGGCCGAGCAAGAGGTTTCACGGACGCAGATGAGGAGAGAAAGAGGTGGTGCCGTAGAGCTTCCTCATCTGGGCAAGGTTGTGTGAGAATTCGAAAGTTTGCAACCGCGGGCCCAGCATCTTGTGATCGTGGCACACTTTGATATTCATATTTTTGCAGCGTACCTGACATACTTTACAGTGAACGGGTTGGCAACACTGGCCTCATGACCGGAGATCTGTAACAGTACCTTGGAGTCTTCAGAAGCACCTCCCTCTGTAGATTGCCTGCAGCCCTGTGTGGCTGTTGGAGGATTGCTGACTGCCCTGCCAAGGCATCACAGAGATCATACACATCTTAAGTCAACGTTCTTGCAGGTGCCAGGACACAAGAAACCTTTTTTTGGTGGGGCGGGGAGGGCTCCAGCTTCATATTCTATTAGGCCTCTTACACATTTTTCATCATGACACACCTGCTCAGTGATAGCAAAAACATGCACTGCATGCATTTTGCATTTCGCAGCATTTTCCAGAAAGAGTTGGTGGTTCTCGTGTGGCTCTCTCAGGCCACGGGTCTGGCCCACGCTCAACCCCCAATGCATGGTGCTCTCTTCCTGGGAACACGGAATGCTGAGGTGTTGGTTTGCTTTAATAACTCGTTCCTCCGGATGGTGTGGTTCTTCAAAGTTTAAAGCTTATGCTTGGCGGGCCTAATAAGAAGCTAGACTCCATTTTAAGAGATCTTAATGGAAAAGACAAGCACATTCAGCTGTCCCAGGGGAACTTGGCCACAAGGCCACTATTGAACATTTGCGGCTTGCCAAAGCAGTGTTTTCATAATTCCTGGAGAATCACCCCAAGATTAAGGAAATGATGTGAAAAGCACTTTGTTAGCGGTAAGATCAACATATACTGGTTGTAAACCACCCCATTCCCACCCTCCAAGTCAACTGTGAGCTCCTTTGAGGGCAAGGATTCCATTCTTTGTCTTGATAGTTTCGGTGCTGACATAGAACCTGGCACCTAATAGTGCTCAATAAATGGTCACAGCTTGGTAACTCCGCAACTGGCAGGATTTTAGTCGAGGGAGGGGGAAAACTCCCAGTTTTGGGGTTTAGGTTAGAGTAGGCTTTTGGAAATTTTTTGACTGTGTAAAAACACATTTCACATTATGACACAGAATACACACCCACACACTCTCCCACACACATACACTCTCACATGCTCTTTCTTACACACACACACACACACCCCTATCTTGAAAACAAAATACTTATTCTTACTTTGAAATGCTCCTCAGAGTATCTTCTACACTGTTCTATTCCTTGTTTCCCTTAGCTTTTCTTTTCTAAAATGCTGTTTGCCATCCGCTACCTTGATTTCATGGCTGGTTATGGCCTGTCCCCTCATCACCCCACCACTCCTCTGAAGGGACCAATCAGCTGCTCTCCCTCTCACAGTGTCATCTCTAGAAACGAAAACACGACTCTAACCAATGCCCTGAAATTTCCCATCACGAAATGGAGAATTCTAATGGCAGCTGTAGGCTGAGAGGAGAGTGTTGGCATGGCAGGCTGATGAGGAAGATATTTGAGGACAACGCTGACGTATTACGTGGAAGATTAGATCTGTCCTCTGGGTGCAAGATTAAAAAAATCTCATGGATCCAATCCTTAGGTCTGAAGGACAGATGCAAGATCCAATCAACCATGACTCTTACCTCTAATATATTCTGTTCCGTCAGAACCCCATAAACCACCACCCAGCTCTCCTTGCACTGAAATGCTTTATTACATGTAGCGTGGCCCAGGACTGGGTGTTTGCCAATATGCAAATTTACATAATGTACCATTTCCTCCTTTGACTCTGGAACCCAAACAAATGGGTCATGTTCCCAAAATTCCATAAAAGTACAATTCTGTATAGTGACCACGGCACTCCTAAAGAATTTCATTCTAAATAGGGAGAGGGATTTCTCTGCAGAAAAATATCTCAGCAGCTTCATTCTACTATATAATTAAATCCCCCCTAGTTACTTTGCAGTTACGTTTTATAGCTTATTTTGAATGTTCATATTTTATCAGAAAATTATAATTTTCCTCTAAACACGAGTTTTTACCAGGCTTTTGAATTATGATGGCTGGCTTCATATTTCAACTCAAAAACAGTGAAAAGAAATAGTGAAAGTGTCCATCAAACAAGGTGCCAGAGAGTGCTTGGTCTTCCAATCCCCCTGCCTTCCTGTACTCTGGCGCCCTGGGTCTAGGGGCACTCCGACCAGCTTGTAGGACCCCAGTTTGGATGACCAGGTAGGAGTAGCTGCTTTCAAAATGGAACAGAATGGCCTGGGAAGAAGGGTGAGGAGTGTTGTGCGGCTTTCATGTTTTGCGTGCTTTCAGACTCAGTTTGAACAGCTCCCCTCAGAGCCACCTTCCTGGCCAGTTAGGCCTATCATTCTCTCACCTGGCTCTACTTCTCTCTCATAACACGCATATTTGTTAGTGTAGGGGCTTCCTGTCTGCATCCCCAAGAGACTGTCAGCTCCTTGAGGGCCACTGCAATGCCTTCTTTATTCGACACTGTGTAGCCAACTCCTTGCACATGAGACCCAACAAATGTTTGCTGAATGAGAAAAATGAATGAATAGAAGAACCCAGAAACACAGTGAAGGAGTCGTCTTCGAAGCAGCTCTGTTGAGACGTACTTCTGAAAGATTCTCTTGCTTTTCCCTGTCCTTCCCTCCACACTCCCCATGTTCTCTCCCCCTCCACACCCGTGTCCCCAAAGAGCCAGAGACACGAGTCTGTCATCTCCCGGCCCAACGTAACCAATCCAGCCACACAAAACCTCTTGCCACCAAGTTCAGACATGAACCTCAATCCCAGGAAAGATGAGCCCAACTCCAAGAAGCCTTCTGTGTGGTCCTCAGGGAACTCTCGCTCCGCAGGGGGGCGGCAGGACCCATAGAAGCCGCTGAGTCACTTGTATGGTGAGGACCGCATTGTAAGAGGGTAGAAGTGGGTCAGCAGAGCCTACCCATTTGCTGCCCCCGGGCCCTCAGCCATGAATCTTTGGACCATTATCTGTGAGCCTTTACATGCTTCCTCCATATCCTTGTGAGAGAATTCTTCTAGTTTGGTGGACTTTAACCAGAGTGTTTGTCATAGACCCGTATTGTCACCAAGGTGGCTTTGCCTCCCTCGTGTCCTAATCTTCTGCTTGTTTCTCTCAGGTGTCGGGTTTGGAGTCCAAACCAGTAATGGACAGCATCCTGTTTTTACGTGACAGAAGATGGGAAGAGGTCAGAAGTGTGCTGACTTCGGCTTTCAGTCCTGAAAAGCTGAATAAGGTAAGATGCAGGAAATGCAGACTCACCCCTTACGGTTCCTTCTCTCCAAATCATGATGGAGAGCGGGTTTCCGTGGCACCCCTTGTCCACGCGGCACTTTAAAATGCCCTGCCCACAGGGGCCTTCAAACCTCCCTAGGACGCAAAAAAGCCCAGGGGAGTGTACTGGAGTGGGTTCCACTTCCTCAGGCTCCCCCATCTCCAGTTGCCACAAAACAATTATGAGTGTACAAGTGCGTCTGCCACTTCTGCGAGGTCCCAAGACTCTGCCCCGGGCACTTTGAGGCCACCCAGGAGAAAACGGGAGCCGTGCCTCTCCTCCTTCCATGTCTGATGGATCGCCTGGGGATCTTGTTAAAATGCAGATTCTGATTCAGCAGATCTTGGGGGGAGGGGGGCTGAGATTCTGCATTTCTAATAAACTCCCAGGTGAAACACCTTTTCCATAGGGAGGAACCAGAGAACCCCTTGAAACAAAGGTAAGCTGTGGATCCAGTCTGAAGGAGGGAAGAGAGGGCCGTGGACCGCGGGGGAGGAGTGAACGCCAGGCACACAGGCATGCCCAGGGTAACCTTGGAGGCCGCGTCAGTGGGATAGGAACACAACATGCTGCCAGCTCTTTAAAACCCTGGGCTCCCTCTTTCCCCCACCCAGAGACCCACCCTTTTCTTCCGGCCCTTGGTCCTGCCTCTCGGCCAAGTTCCATCACACATGATCTTCACCAATTGCTGGTCCGGCTTTGGTGTTTGGCCTGAATTCTGCAAGCATTTGGGGGACCGAGCACTTGAGCCCTTCTGATGTGAAGTGCTCAGGGACTGACTCAGAGTCCCAAGTACCTGGGCAACTCCAGAAGAAGCATCCTTCCAGAGCCATCCACCATGTCTAGCTGTTCCAGACAGCCTGGGCTCCGAGCAGTCTGTCTTCAGGTCAAGAAATGAAAGCTACTCTTAAACTCAAGATGCTCACCCATACAGTCCTGTTTAATTCCTATAAATCTTGGGAAGTCCCCCAGAAGGGGAGAGGTCCCATACTTCGTAATTAATCCCATCCAATAAAATGCGCTCAGAAACCAGTGATCCTGCCCACGTTTGGTGAGGTTTGGTGTTGGAGGGCGGCGGGTGAGCTCGGCCTGTAGGCACCAGCTGAAACTCACTGAGCTCTTCTCTGTGCCCTCTGTCTCACCACACTTCATCTCCACCACATCCCTGGGAGGTCAGTACTATTAGGGTCACCCTCACTGCACAGGGAAGGAAACTGAGGCACAGAGAGATTAAGTAACACGCTCCATGTCACACAGCTTGTTAAGTGGCACAGCCAACATCTTAATCCAGCTCCAGAATATGCTTCGCCTCTCTTACCTTCGTGTGATTTTCAAACATTGTTCTAAGGCTCCTTAGGACCGTCCCAGGGGCCATCTGGACGGCGGGGGGAAGGAAAGGGTAGCAAACGGGGCCTCTGTGGAAACCTAGGGGGATCAGAAGCAGCACTTCTGTCTTTTCTGCCCAAGTCTGGAAGCTACTAAGGTATGGAAACACGTTTCACACAGAGGAAGTACACATTTCTCCTTTCTTACCTGTAAAGCCCTTTGAGAAACGTCGCTCCACCATCTGGTCACGTGGGCCTGCCACTGCTTCACCCAGATGGGACACGGCAGCATGAGAACGGACCCAGATCCTAGTAGGGCTGCCCACGCACGCTCGGTTCCCTCCTCGCAGGCCCCAGTCTGACCCGGGAGGGCGCGGAGAGCAGGAGACACACCGCCCTCCTCAGCCGCAGGTACACATGCGAATCACCTGGGAGCTTTGAAAACCAGGACTGAGGCCCACGTCGACCAGTTCTGATTAAATCGGTCTGGTTTGGAAGGCAGCCCGGGTCTGAGGGGCTTTGCGGCTCCCCAGGTGATTCCCATGTGAAGCCAGCGCTGGGTAAGATCCCCTCAGGGAAACACAAGGACGGGCGGTCTCGCTTCAGCTGGAGGAACGGGCCCCGCTCCACGCTTCGCTGTGCTACATACCGAGATTTCGGGTGAGGATCTGTTCCAAGGAAGGGCCTGCTTCTTTAAAAACTGCAAAGCAGTAGGATGACCACCCAGACAAGGTGGGGGGAGTGTCACCTTTATTACAGGCAGTCACTAAAATGTTGAGGTAGCCGAAAAGAGGGGTGGGGAAGAGAAGTAGGTAAACCGAGGGTCGACGTCACTAGCTCAAACATGTCGCAGCAAATTTCTTTGATCACGAGTAAACAGTGGTTTCGGGCAGCACGGCAGATGCAGAATCTCAGCACTTGTTGAAAAGAAATTGATGAAGGGTAGCTGATTTTTTTTTTTTTAAGTAACCAAGAAAGGGGAGAAATTTTTCTCGACAGATTTGAGCTGTTTCTTTGGGGAAAAAAATAATAAATCTGGGTCTTTTTTCAAGGTCTAGATTTCTTTAGCACTCTATAGGGTATACTCCAAAAACTGATAGAATGTCGTTTCCCAAACAAATTCAGTGCTCCTAGGTTCAGAAGGAGAAAATGCTTTGGATTCGTTGCAGAAAATAGAGTTCCTCCAAGTGGTTTATTGCACTAAGGTACCTAGGGGAAAGCGGGAGGTCATATATGACGTGAAGGAGTAGGGAAGAGGGGAAGGGAGGAGGGAGAAATTTCATAGACCAGATTCCCTGGGTTTTGCTTCAGTTCTACCCCATTACTTAACATATACTACCCGTAAACTTAACTCTATTGAAAAATCTTCCCACTCAATATAGTTGAATTTAAGTTCTGGGGTTTCCATTAGAAAGGATGCCATTCCAGTGGCAGCAATAGTCACCTCTCTCCCCACCTCTGGGGCGTTTAGACTGGGTGAGTTTGAGGTTCTTGGGTGGGAGGGGGCATCTAAATAGATATGTCAGGAAGTAGTTGACTGCAGGTCAGGAGCTCAAGAGAGAGGGCAGGAAAGATGGTCATCCAAAACAGACATGGCAAGGTCACGCCCAGCGTGCGTGCAGTACAGGAAGAGAAGAGCGTGGTGGTGAGAACCATATTCAAGTGAGCGGCGGAGGAGAGACCTACGAGTAAGACTCAAGAAGAGCAGCCTGCAATAGAAGTCCAGGAGAATGTGGAAGGGAAATGTATTTCAAGGAGGAAGGAGCAGCCAAAGGTGTTAAATGTTGCTTAGGTAGAAAGGAACACCAGCACAGAAAACTATGTGACAAAGATAATATTTTCAAACATTCAAGCAATGTCTGTGTGTGTTGTACCCTACAAATCATGTCCCCTGTGGTCTTCCTTCTTGCACTGAATCAGTGGTGCATGTTGCTTCAGAAGGAGGCAGGGGAATGCCTTCCAGAATCAGGAGGTCGGTGCTCAGTTTTGACCTGCACGCACATCAGGCTTTCTCAAGCCCTATTGAGACAGTGGTCTTGGAAGCTAAACATTCTTGGGAAAGAAAAGATTTTTCTAATTTAGAATTTTAGAAATTCTAATCTTAGAATTTCTAATTCTAAGAAAAGAATTTTCTAATTCTACAGGCAGCTTCCCTTGGAATCTGAAGAGCAAGGTTTGGGACTCTGAGCACAGAGCATCACTCTGCACCAAAGTACAGACAGGGTGGAGGCTATGACAAGGGCTAGTTGCTACCCTGTGGAAGATGGGTGAGGGGGGGAGGGAGGGAGGGCAGGGTGCCAGTCTTAGTGCCCCTGACTACCTCCTCCCCCAGCCTAAGTGACCCTCTAGGTTTCTAGATGCTTCTTTGGTCTTTAACCACCCATTGCCCTTTGCTCTCTAGGTCACTGGTGCTCAAACCCTATGTGACCAAGGGTTGCACCAGAATCACCTAGAATCCTTGTTAAAATACATAATTCTAGCCACTCTAGGACCTCAGAATGAGACCTTCTACAGGTGACTGAGAATCTGTATGTTTTGCAAGGTCCCTGCCATAATTCTGGTAAGAGTCAGAGTGGAAAGCACTGGTGTGAGTCTTCCTCTTGGTCCCTCACCTGACCATCAGAGACCCGGGGTATCCCCAGCCTTGCAGGAGCTGAGCCCCAGAAACTTGTCTCCCCTTCCCTGCTCTGTTTTTCTCTGTAGCTTTACTGCCGGCTAATAGCCCATTTACTCCTCTTTTCTCTATCATTAACTGCATAGCAATAGGCACATAATGTGTACTCAGTGATGATTTGCTGGATGAATGGATGGATGGATGGATGGATGGGTAGGTGGGTGGATGGACAGATGGAGAATCAAAGAGCCGGGAAGCTTTCTACTGAAGGATATATGTTAAGACAAAGATAAAAGTAAAACAAAAGGGAATAATTTTATCAAGGAAAAGCTAAATAAGGGGATGAGGCACATCATTGGCTTTCTCTTTGGAGAGTCACAGGTATATACATGCAGAAATAGAAAAAGCAGTTCCCAAAGACAGAGAGAGGAGAGTGAGGCACACAGGGACACGGGGTGGAGGAGGCAGAAACGACGAGAGAAGCTTGGACAACAGACCCGAGCCTGCCCTCCCCTCGATTATGGACACCTGAGTCCGTCCTCCCCCGAAATAGCTTTGAAATATCAATATCTCCATTCCTTGCTGAATTCATAAATAGCTTGGGGACTTCTGTTATCAAACTTCAGAATTTATTCTTGAAATAAAGATTTGTTTTCCCTTGGAATTCTGCAGCTTGTTTCCATTAGCACCTTGGCAGTCTACGCCCTCTCCTACCTGTGTCTGGAAGTGTCATTAATATTCAAAGGGCCGAGATGGCCCTGTCTTTATCCATGTACATATTAGACAGCCGTGTCAGCAATGCTTGAAAGTTACTTTAAAATCAGCATTAAATCACAAAGCCGTATTTTTTATTTAAAATAAAACTGGGTTGGGCGCCTGGGTGGCTCAGTTGGTTAAGCGACTGCCTTCGGCTCAGGTCATGATCCTGGAGTCCCTGGATCGAGTCCCGCATCGGGCTCCCTGCTCGGCAGGGAGCCTGCTTCTCCCTCTGACCCTCCCCCCTCTCATGTGCTCTCTCTCTCTCTCTCATTCTCTCTGTCTCAAATAAGTAAATAAAATCTTAAAAAAAAATAAAATAAAATAAAATAAAATAAAATAAAACTGGGTTTTGGCTTCATATTTGGGATGACGTAGAAAGATAAGGCACTGGTGAAAATCTGGTTGCTGCATTCCTCATTCCAGAAAAAGAGACCACCGAAATCATAGTCCAGTGACAGCCAAGCTATTGAGGTCTATGTTACAGGATTCCTGAGCGCTGCTGGGAAAATGATGGATTTTTTGTTTTTATTAGGAAATATTTTGCCCAGTTGACCTGCCAGAGTGTTCGCCCTGTCCCCTAAAAGAGAATTTTTTAAAAAGGGCAACCAGTAGATTTATTGAGATTTTTAGAGTCTTATGCTAGATTCTCTACCAAAGACTATTAACGAGTAACCCTGGGGTTGTATAAAACTTTATTATGGGTCAGAAAGTAAATAGATTTAATTTTAGGAAACAAAACTGGAGCTAAATTAATTCTCTCTGAGGGAAAAATATAAATAATGGGGAATCCCTGGGGACCCAGGTTAGCACTAATTTTATTTTTAAATTTTATCATTCATCTGAAAGAGGGAGCATACCGTGCAATCTACACATTTGTAAATTCCTCTAAGCTCTTCTGATTTTACAAATATTAAGTCAATTAGAGTAAGTTTCTAAGACTCTTCTAAGACTATGTAAGTCAGCACAAAAGTGGCAGCTAACTTTCAGTGTAACCAGGAAGAAAATAATACACTTAAGAGGAAAGCATCAAAACTGTACTTACATGATAATGAACTTTCAAGCTATGAATTACTACCAAGGAAAAGGACTTAAAATTGTTGAGGTCTGAAAAGGCCCATGGTCATACAATTCCGTAAAATATTGCCAATCATCTTCTTTTTTATTTTATTTTATTTATTTATTTGAGAGACAGAGAGAGCACAAGCAGGAGGAGGGGCAGAGGGAGAGGGAAAGGGAGTAGCGGACTCCCTGCTGAGTGGGGAGCTAGAAGCAGGACTCGATCCCAGGACCCTGAGATCAGGACCTGAGCTGAAGTCAGACACTTAACCGACTAAGCCACCCAAGCACCCCTGACAACCATCTTCTGAGAGATTAGCTATGTACCTTAGTATATGAATGGGTTGGGAGAGTCTGCAGTGAAGAAATCTGTTTAACCTTGTTTGTTCTGGGCTCACATAAGTTTTTAGTAGGTGAAAACACGGGTCGTTAATGTCAAAGCCAGCAACTGGGAGAAATGAGGCCACAGGGCACTGTGACTTTGGTGGTCCATGGGGGACGCCATTTTTAAGTGCCTCTAGCAGAGGCCAGGCTCCAGACTGGATGGACCATGGATCCTACCCAATATGGTGGCTCGTGTCTTCTCAGTCCTCAAAGCACAAGAGAAGGAATGGGATTTCCTCATTCACCCACATCACTAAGCTGATGGTGACCCGCTGAGCAGACACAGGAGAGCTGGAAGCTTCACACAGGAGAGGCTGAGCCTGGCTGGTCGTGTCACTCAGCAGCAAATGAGCCAATCATATCTCTGGGCATAGGGACTCAGTTAAAGAAAAGCCAGACTGACAGGGAAGGCTGGTGTCTCTCACAGTCGCCAAGAATCCAGCGCTCTGCCTAATTTTTCACTTTCATCCAGATGTTTCCTGTCAGAAAGGCACAGTCAATAATATATGAATCTTAAAGGCGGAGACAGATGTGGTTATTATTCCCTCTAGGCCTTTCCTGCCTTGGAGAAGACATATTACTCCAGAATGACTACAATTTTAAAAAATTTAAGTTGATATAGCCAGCTTATGAGTAAATGCATAGCTGCGATCATTTCAGTGCAAAAGTCTTCGCAGGGTTACAGTCTTCATCACGGTTTGGCTTGGCCTTTAAATTTTCACTGTACACTCTTCAGACGATTGTGCACGAGGGCTTCTAGAACAGAACCCGCTCTCCCAGTAATGTTGCAGTAAGCAGCTCTCTCTCGGCTGCACGAGCCTCCAGCAGTCTATTTTTAATATTTGCTTTTATTTCTTAATCCTTCCGAACAATAAAAATGAAAGTCATTACAGCCAAGTGTGGCTGTGGTAATAAATACTTTGGAGCCCAAAAATACATTGTCTCTGCCTGACCAGTTGCCCATTTTCCAGAATGTCTGGGTATTTCTCTAGCAGCAAGGGACCATTATCCTTCGACACAGTTGTATTCCACTGACACCTAATCTCCTAATTAAAATTGGTATAATGATGGACTGTTTAAATTCTGGTTAAAATGTTCCTTTTCCGTTTGCATTTAAAAAAAAAAACCACACTCCTCATCACGGGTACCCCATCCTGGGTTACAATTTGGCTTTCCTTTGCCAGACTCATAATGTCACTCTGACTTGCCACTGGTTAAATCTAAGCGAGCATCTAAGTGTGCCTCCCAGCTGGGCTGTTGCTGGGCAACCCCAGCAGCCACCTCCTCATCGGGGTGAGTTCTCATTGGTCACAACTCTTGACAGGAACCACTGACTTATTAGAAATGACACTTGATTATTCACCTAGATGGCTAGAGCTGATACTTATCAGCAGGAAATTCTGCATAAAAATAAGTCGTGGATGTTTCTAATATCTGGGTGGCAAAAGGAGGTAATAAGTTTTGTTAACTGGTATTAATTTTACATTTGTTAGCCACCCATTTAAAGCACTTTAAGGTATTATTTTTTATTATTTTTGAAGTCAACAATATGTTTAAATACCATCTCCCATCCCCATTAGCTGACTCTTTATTTATTCAGAAAATCCCCCTCTGACATCAGTTCCAAAACAACATTGCCCACAGGTCTAAGAGTGCCAAATAGAATGAAACATTAAATTCATAAAATTCAATGAAGATTTATTAGTCCCTGTCTTTAAGGGGGTGTTTAATGTACAAGGGCAACAAAGTGCACAAATCCTACGTTATTACCGAGTAGTGGAAAACGGTGACAGAGTTCACGTCTTCTTTCGAGCATCAGAAGCCACTTTGGGGGCAGGGGATAGCATTGGAAGCGAGTCCTGAAGATTTTACTGAGCTTTGACAGAGGGAGGAGGTGCACTGCAAGTAGAATGAGCTACGGGAACAAAGGCATCTGGACGAAAAGTACAGGATGTGTTCAGGGAATAGAGGAGTACAAATTGGCTGGAACACAGGGTACATGTAAGGGATTAGTGAGAGAAAACTGGAAAAGTAGGTTGAGGCACAGAGAGTTCTGTGCCGGGGGAGTGTTTGGTGTGAGCTTCACTGGAGGGCGAGGAGCTATTAAGTACTTGAAAGTGTGGGAGTAAGGAAAGGGGTTTCAGCCATTTAGCCTGCAGGATGCGAGACTTCCCCCTAGATCCTGCGACAGACACTTCCGGAACAGATGAGGACAGCTGCAAGTCATACCTTTGGAGTCTCCACTTTCCATGGCCCTGGGGTGGGGGGAGGGGGGGCGGGGGGACACAGCTCCCGGGAGCCACATTTTCATCTTAGGGTGGGGCCCTCTGCTCAGGCTCTTTTCTGAATCCCTCTTCATATGTAGACCATGAGTCACCCTGCCTTTACACCATCAAAGTGTGGGGGGCATCTCAGTTTAGAAGTACGAGATAATGCAGAAGGGACCTTCTCTTTCCCTCTCCCTGCTCAGGAGCCTTCGGGCTGACTCTGTTCTCCAAAGTTCCAGGGGGCGCCAAGGGTTTAATGGTGTTTGTTTGTTTTCCAAGTTCATGGCATCAGAGCTGCATTAAGTGAAATTATAACCTAGAAGTCAGTTGACTGAGGAACAAAGGGAATGTGGAGGCAAAAGCAACAAACCAGGAGTCAGAGGATCTGAATTTCTAATTTTCACTTTTACTAAATTATTGAAACATAAAAATAACCAGATTTAGGTCTTTATGTAATTCTGAAGTCAATGCATGAAAGAGATATAATAAGACTTTCTTACGGGGTCTTGGGATGTGTTGGAGCAAGTAGAGAGGCTCATGCATCCAACTCTTCACTCTGCCAAACTAGGAAGTTGCCTGCTCTTTCCATGGTCCCTAAGTAACTGTCTCAATCTGTTGCTTAGTGACCTCATTCAGATCCTAGAATGTCCATGGAAAGGGACTTTATAGTGCACTGCAATTGGCCCCTCGTTTGGGGGTGAGGACCCCAGTTCAGAGAAACTCAAATGACTTGCCCAAAGTAAGAGGTAGAACGAGCATGGGCACCAGATCTTTCACACAGAGCCAGCGCCCAGGAAACTGCACTGCATTCGTGCTCAGACAGAAAGAGCTCTTCGATCAATTAACATTCCTTCTATGTCAAGGCCCTCAAGGAACATTCAGTCAACCTGTCATCGCATAGATATTTCTAGAGATGCAACTGCATGTGTTGCAGTGAACTCATTCCTGATAGAACAAATACTGAAAACTTCAATAATACATGACAACACACAAGAGTTGCCACAAGAGGGTGACATTGAAAGTATATTAGTTAGTTACCCATTGCTGTGTAACAAATTACCCCAAAACTTAGCAGCTTAAAACAACAAAACTTTATTAGCTCATGGTGTCTGGGGGTCAGGAATCTGGCATAGCTTTGCCAGGCACCTCTGTTTCAGGGTCTCTGCATGTAGTCGTCAAACTGTCGGCCTGGGCTGTGATCTCATCTGAAGTCTTGACTGGGGGAAAATCTAAGCTTATTCACATGGTTATTGGCAGGATTCAGTTGTTAGTGGGCTTTGGAAAATAGGATAACAAGCTTGTTCTATGTCCTTCAATCAGTGTCCCCACAAGTATTTTCATTAGACCAATCTGGTGACTGAGCACAGAATGGATTGAAAGTGAAAAGAAAGAGGGCTAGGAAGCTCTTTGAAAATTGTTTTTTAGTCCACCTATATGTCTGGCACTATACAAAGTACTGAGACTACAAAGATGCTTACGCTTCTTTGTTCTCGAGAAGCAGGATGACAGCCACATTCCAGGTGACAGGTGGCAAAGCCTGAATTAGAGTAGTCGATGGGGAGGTACAGATGAAGGGAGAGAGACAAAGAACTAATGATAACATGGTGAGACAAGAACAGGTGGATCCAATGGGAATAAGAGGAAAGAAAATGGTGCCAGGCATCCAAAGCAGTCTGGGAGCGTGAGGGTCCTCCAGAGGACAGCTGGCCTGCCTTCTAGTGCCAAGCCTTTTACATATTTCTAATTGCTGTCACAACTCTTCAAAGAAGGTCTTATTATTCCCATTTTGCAGATGAAGAAATAGACCCACTGAAGTTGAGCAATTTGCCCAAGGCCACACAACTAAGAAGTGCCAAGCAGAAGAAATCTAACAACTGGCAGTGGCTTTGAGAATTTGCTCTCCCAGGGTCAAGTTTACTTAACAAGGTCAGCATCTTAGCCTCAGAGAAGGAAACACCACTGAAGAAATTCTGGGAATCACCTAGAAGGAGAGAAGAAAGCCTATGAGCGGGAGAATTTCTTAGCCCTTCTTTGTCATTACCCCATGAGTTGTCTCTTTTGATCACTCAGAAAGCTCTCTCCACCTTGTTAAATTAATTCTGTTGCCCTCTGTCTATACCTTGACTCAGAATTCCTCAGGCAGTCTGTAAAAAAAATCCTTTTTTTTTTTTTTTTTAACTGGGTGATTTAATAATACAGTCAACTCCAGGTAGAGAGCAGTCCAGAGCAAGGACTTCCTTCCTTCCTTGAAGAATTTCTTCCCTAGGCTGAGGGTGGTACTTTACCCTTGATGGTGACTGCTAGTTTCCAAATGGCTGACCAGCCGCACACTCAGCATCGTCTAGAATAAAGCCAACCCATGTGAGAGGTGAGAGGAGCAAAATGGGAACCCTTTCTCCTCGGGTGTGGCTGTTAGACTGTCATCCCCAAGAAGAAATCATTCTTTTAAAACCTAATAACATTAATATTTTATCTGATGATAAGTATCATGTCCATACATTATGAAAGCTGTGGGAAAAAACCAAAAATAAAAATTTCTCATTCTCCTACAAAGATGAAATGTAACAATCAAATGAGAATCTTTTATTAAGATCTGACGATAGCATTGTGTGCTCATCTGTGCGTGTGTGTTTGCACAAGCCACCCATGTCTGCTTGTCTGCAAATCCAGGGGAGTAACTGCTGGGCTTGTGGATTGTATAAAGATGATTGCAAGCCCATCAAAGAGAGCTTTTGTTTGTATGCAACTCATGTGAGAGTGAATATTCCATAACTTCTTGTGTATAATGCAAGGAAGAAAGCCTGAAATGACGCCTATTGGCCAACATACAGATCATGCTCCACTGTCTTATAATATTTTCTCTGCATTGCTTCTTAAAACATTTTTCATATTACATGCCCCATCTCATATCACATTAACCCAAATAAAAATGTCATCATCCATTCAGTGCAACAGACAGCAAGCAGAGCATGGTAGAAAATTACAATCATGCCCGTCAGCCACAAAGCATTCTAGTTACAAGCTCGTAGAGGAACCAAGGGTGGGCAGTGGGTCCAGCCCCCCTTTGCACTGTCCAGCATATGACTGGATTGAGTACGGGTGGACCCCTCTTTATGCAGAGGGCGTGCTTCTGAAGAGTTGAGTATAAATCTAATTTTATGTTGCACACCATTTTTGTTACATTAAGGGAGCTGTAAGCTTGATATCTAAAAAGACTTCCTTTCGAACAGCATTTTTCTTTTTTTACCACGTTCTTACTCCTCTGAAATAAATCGAAGAGAAATTTTGGTATATGGGATTTTATTAAAATAGAGTTCACTTGTACCACTAAGTTTATTAAAATAATGGAAGGATATAGCCAGCGAAGGCAGTTGCAGAAATGTGGATGAGATAGTAGAGTTCTCCAAACACGAAGGTAGTCTAAGATTTTTTGAGAGTGATGGCCCAGAGGCCACTAAAAGTGACCCATTTACACGCACTTTTGTACTGAGAGATTATTAAATTGACAGTGGGTGAACATTTAGAAAAGAATGCAGTTGTCATGAAGAGTCCACCCAGAGTTACGAAGAATAAATCAGGATAGCGATTCTCATCCCTGTTTTGAGCGGACTTCAGGATAGGCATATGAGGTAAATTCCATTCCTATTTTGGCAAATCATTTGACAAACTTCCCCAGCCAACTTATTGATCAGTTGCTGCCCGGCTGAATATTTACTTAGGTTCACGCACAGCTAGCCAAAGAGCCAGAAACCGAGATGACTGACCAATTCTGTAGCTACCTAAAGTAGCAGTCTAGTGGAGGGCCACAGGCTCTGTGTTTGCTCCTGGATACACATTGACAAACCGAACGAAGGCTTAGAAGGCACACTTACCAAATCTCAGATGGAACAAGAAGGAATCGCCAATGTTACAGGAGAGGAGATTTGAATGTGTGAGTACACCCCGTGGCCCACCTACACTGAGTACAAGCACTCTGGTGCTCTCAGCCCTTGAAGCTGGATGAGCAGAAAGTCCTTTTTATCAGAATTTTCCTCTCCTGGTACTTCTTCCAGAAGTCTTGGCAACAAGGAAGAATCTCAGATGCTCTGCCATCTCTCCACTGAGTGCGGGGGTGTACTCTGCTCTGAACGTCTGCTCCTTGACCTGCCTTTAGGTGCTGCCCAGGCCACCGTCCCCACTCTGGAAACTCACACGGCCCTGAGCTTAGCCTACAGCTCACTCTTACTCACCAGGGGTGTCCTTCTGCTTCTCAGCACCATCTCCTCCAGGGAGGGCTCCCACAGCAAACAGTTGGGCCCCTGGTATCACAGTTCTGTCCTTACACTCCAGAGCACATGGGGTGACTGACTAGCAGACCTACAGGAGGGAGGGGTCCAACAAAGCCATGTGTCCCTCCAACATCTGGCCAACAGCCACCCAGGCTGTCCCACTGTGCCAGGCTTCTCCAATCACCTGAATGTTTTAGGGCAGTTAAAAGATTGTCCTGCTCAGAACACATGGCAGGACAACTTTTTACAGCAATAAATGTAACGTAAATATAAAGCTTTTCTAATGAATGGAGTCTGAAGTGTCAAAAACTCAATTGCATATGGTGATGATTTGTGGAAAAAGATCTTGTAGCTTTTGTTGACCCGAACCTCCATATTTGCCTGTCCTACGTGTCTTCTCTAGAAGTCCGCATACACCTGGGCTTGTGATTGGCAGGCAGGGAAGTGATCCAATTACGATTTGTGGGATCTTACCTGAAATATTGTGTTCCATTTATGGAGCTGCCTTTTAGGAGTAACACTGATGAGAGAGAGAGCGAGTGATAAGAATGGAGAAGTGTGCGCAGACCATGTTGCACGAGGAGCGGTTGAAGGGACGGGGACGATTGTCTAGAAGATGAGGAGGAGCAGTGCTTGCTGTTGGAGTATTTGAAGCACCACCACATGGAAGAAGTCAACTGAAACCAGTGAGAGGTTGTTAGAGGGGCCAGATTTTGGCCTCAGCACAACATACCTTCTAACAAGTAGATTAACATCCTATAACTTTCCCTAAAGCCTCCAGACTTTTAAGGGCAAAGACTGGGTCTTAAGTATTCATTCAAATTCATTCCCTCGTTCAACAAATAATTACTATGTGCTAGACATCGTTCTAGGCTCTGCGGACATAAAAATGAACAAAAAGACAAAGAGACAAAAAGACAAAAATCTTCCCTGCACTCAGGAAGTTATATTCTAGTGTCAAAATCGTAAAATCTGAACATATTTAACATTTCGAAAATGTTTTCCATAAGAAATGCTCAGAACAATGTTATGGCATGTTGCTTTAGCTACGGTGTCATTCTAGAACAGACACTGGTTAGAAGGATTCCCCTCGACGTTTCCGACTTGGCTTTGCAAACATATAGGAGGAAATAGAAGATCACATGGGTGGCCATCAGGCTCCGCAAAGAATCCCACCCACTTGAGCCAGCCTGCTGGGGTCAGAGTGGCGGCAGCCAAAAATGAGATCCAAACTTGATGAAGCTGGACAATAATTACATGAATGTTCACGATACCATTCTCTCTGTGTGTGCATATGCTAGACGTTTTCCATAATGAAAATATTTTAATATAAAAAAAAGAAATTCAGCAATTTTTCTGGGTGGGCATGGAAGGCGTCTTGAAGTCAAGGGTTCCCTTACATGTACGTATTCAGAGGTTTAAGCAGCTGAAGCAGAAGTGAATAGCCATCCCTCAGAAATGCTCTACAAGTGATTATTGTATTGAGTAAAAAGTTGAAATGGACGACCTTACGTTCCTTTGGAGACTACGATTCTATATTCTAGCAGAAGACCTAAAGTATAATTGGAACCAAGCAAACATGGATTTGGGCTAATTCCAGAGAGAGTACATATGGATTGTGGTCTATTTACTCTCTAATGCTAACCAAATGTCATGAAACCGAGTACTGATTCTCATTTCTGTCTAAGCACTTAATGATCATTTTTGTAATTATTTCACAGTATTTACTCTAAATCCTTTCTTCTTTTTGCTTCCAAAAGAACAGATTGTATAAGCTAAAACAGACGTTTACAGCTATTGTATTTTATGATATTTGTGAATTTCAGACCCTCCCCTTGAGTCTTAGCTGCATGAAAGTTACCTTGAAAACAAGGTCTGTTTTCCCAGGAAGCGCCACACATAACCTCTTTATCTGCAGCTAATTTAGGTGTGCTCCCTGCATGGTGTCCTAATTACCCCTTTGTTATCTGCTATCAGATGATGCCCCTAATCAGCCAAGCCTGCGATCTGCTCCTGGCTCATTTAAAACGCTATGCGGAATCTGGGGACGCTTTCGACATCCAGAGGTAAGGTGCTATGTGGATACAGGACAGATGAGAAATCGTGCTTTTGAATTGCTGCTTCTTGTAACTGTACATAATTGCTGGACAATTACCTCGGGACCAGCAAACTGTGGAAATGCTAGAAGCTCATAAAAAGCATGGGTGGACTGAATAATAAGAAGAAATGAAATCCACGTAAAATGTGAAGAGAATGTGAACAAAGCCCAGGGTAGGTGTGGCGTGGTGAGGGAAGCCTTGAGTGGGGAGTGGTGTGTGGGTGGACACGCCCTCTGACCTCTGCAGATGCAGGAGGGGGCAGAGAGGACAGGGTTCTGGCGGGGGAGGGGGGTGGTCGCGGGGAAAGTCCATGCATTTTTACTGCAAGAAGAAGTGTGCTCCTCAGTCTAGAAGCCATTACTTAGCGGTGGACACCAAATTTAAATGGCTGATTGTCTGGCTTCCCCTCCAGTTGTCCTAGGCTAAGTTACGGCTTACAGCACAGGAGTAGGGTGAGAGAGGCAGGTCAGCCAGAAGCCGACTTGTTCCTATTATCATTGCTAATAAAGTAATAACATAACCATCACCAGCATCCAAATTCTGCCGTGGTGTTTACAAAATCCTCGCACACACTTTGCTCTCTGGTCATGAGCCGTGTGAGCTGGCTAAAGAGCAACTACGAAAGCAAAGTAAATAACTTAAAAACCCTGAACTCTTGGGCCGCTAGGATCAGAAGCAATCACATTCAGTAGGCAAACTGTTTTCGCTATAGTGGGACATGTGTAATCAATTGTAGGAATGTTTTCAATAAAGCAGTCAAAATAAAAGAAGTCATCTGGAGACGTCTTTTATTCCTTAACGATAAGCTGGTGGTGATAGAACCTGGAAGGAAAGGAGCTCCGTGTGTGCCCCCCATCGAGCCACAAAAATAAGAACTTTTCGTTATAAGAGGATATGCATACCCCGTTGGTAGCTTTTTTTAGAAATAACTTCACCTGACTGCTCCCGCAAGATACCAAAATGGCCCTTTGAGGGCAGGTTTCCTGGAGCTGAAGAGGTTAATTTTTCTGGAGCTATTGCCAGACACTTTTCCTTCTGTTTGTTTCTAAAGTGCAATGTGTGTTTCCTGTAATAATATACATATGTTCATGAAGCTGGTCCCAAAGTTTGTCTTGTATTTATTCGAGTGTGAAGGGCCCTTGTTTTTGGTTTGTTACTCTTAGAAAAACTGTACAATCATTAGGAGGAAGAGGGGGACAGAGCTTATAAAACTAGACAACCAGGTTGCCAATTCTTCAGTCCCAACTTGCTCTGTAACAATTAACCACTCGATCCTGGCTTTGGACGGACTCTGCACAGCTTTGGGACGATACAGCATGGGCTTTGGGTCATCTGTTTCCCTCCTCCACGGGGAGGGAGATTTAGAGCATGCTTCTGGGAATGTGACGGTGGCTGGTTGATTCAGGCTGCCCGAAGCCGGAGAGCCGAGGAAGTGATGCTCTCCTCGCCTCCCCAGGCTTCGTTGGCATCAGCCATCCGAGATGTTTTTGTGTCTCGTCTGGAATTCTGTTGCCATGCTCAAAGGATCCCATCCCGGGGCCGGGGGGGTGGGGGAGCTCCTCTCCCACCCCCTCACTTCAGCTCTGCAGGAAGCTTCCCTTTGCGGCAGGGAGACGGTGGAGAGCGGTGCCTCTTCAGGAGCGTGCACGACGGCGAGGCCAATGGCAGAGTCCTCCCCAAACCCAAATGGCTCCCTCTCCCACAGGTGCTACACCTGCTACACCACGGATGTGGTTGCCAGCGTCGCCTTTGGCACCCACGTGGACTCCCGAGGGGCCCCCGAGCACCCCTTTGTGATGCACTGCAGGCGTTTCTTTGCATTCTCCATCCCCAGGCCTGTCCTGGTCCTGATCTGTAAGTACAGCTCCTGCCCGGGGCCGTAAGACCGGGGTCGGGCAAGCTGGCCGGGCCCCATGCCTGCGGGGTGGGCCCAGGCAGCTCTCGGGGCTCAGCCCCCACCACGAGCAACGGGCACTCGAGGGGTCTCTGAGAGTTGCCCTGCAGGGTCCACCCCACAGAGGCCTCATGCTCCTGGAACCAGCCGGGGCCGCTCATTACCAAGGCGGGTAGCGCGGGCCTCTCTTGCCACTGCCGCAGGGAGGACCGTGCTGGGCACTTTGCTCGCACTGCCTCATCCCCACTTTGCAGATGAGAAAACTGAAGCTTAGGAATGCAGAGCCAAGGGGCGCCTGGGTGGCTCAGTCGTTAAGCGTCTGCCTTCTGCTCAGGTCATGATCCCAGGGTCCCGGGATCGAGCCCCGCATCAGGCTCCCTGCTCTGCAGGAAGCCTGCTTCTCCCTCTCGCACTCCCCCTGCTTGTGTTCCCTCTCTAGCTGTGTCTCTCTCTCTGTCAAATAAATAAATAAAATCTTAAAAAAAAAAAAAAAAGGCAGAGCCAAGATGGGAGCCCAAAGCCTTTCATTTTCTTATTTATTTATGTATTTATTTATTTGAGAGACAGCAAGTGAGCAAGAGAGAGAGAGCACGAGAGCAGGGTGAGGGGCAGAGAGAGAAGCAGACTCCCCGCTGAGCAGGGAGTCCGATGCGGGACTCGATCCCAGGACCCTGGGATCATGACCTGAGCCGAAGGCAGACGCTTAACCGACTGAGCCACCCAGGCGCCCCCAAAGCCTTTCATTTTCTACAACATATTCCTCCCCTCCAGCAAAATCCTCTTCAGAAGTCTCCTCCGCTGGAAGCCCGGCGCACAGCAAACTAGAAATCATACGTGAAGGGTGACTGGCAGGTTACCTAATGCCGTGGGGACGGGTCGATTTATTTTATTTTTATTTCAGAAGTGAGTTTTTGCCCTCTGGCCAATTCCGGCACCTTCTTGCTTTTATGGAAGTATTGAAGTGCTGCTATTGCTGTTATTGATTATTGCCCTAACTTCTAACCTTTCTGCTGGGCTGCTAAATTGTATTCATTCCGTGGTCAGTTTCGTTCCCATTTCTGAGTCCATTTCTGTGGAAGTCCCCGGCACCTGCATCAGCTCCTCACTGAAATTGTGGGAGGGGTCGCCAAGGGGGTCAAAGCAGCCTCCCTTTTGTCCTTCACCCCAGCCACCCCCTGGGAGCCGCTCCCCCGAGTCAGCTCCACCTGCCATGGACCACGAACACGGACACGGACGCGCCCTGCGGTGGGCGGCTCCGCTGTCCCGCCCCAGCTACCCCTCCTCTCTCGGCCACTCTGAGCCCACCTCCCTGCTGCACCACAGTGGTTTGGACTCTGGCTCTTGAAAATGGGCAGAGTGTTCTGGGAGCTCCGAGGGTCCAGAACTACCCTCCCGATCCAGGTTCCCATGCAGTGCCATGCACGGTGGGCCCATTGTCCATGCTGGGAAGCTGAGCTGACCTGAGCCCCCCTGCAGCGGCTCAGCCCCTCGACATAGACCCCGATCCATGAGAGGATAAGTGTCCCTGGCCCGGGGAGCCCCGCCAAGGCCGTGGCAGCAAAGGCACGGGGCCGCGCCTGGCACAGCAAGGGAGGTACCGAGGGGCCAGCATTCTTGCCAGCAGCGGCCTGGGCAGCTCTTAGGGACCGTTCCGGTGGTAGCTCCGGGGACAGTGACCCCATGCGAAACAAATGCAAATGGCCAGAAAGTTAAGAAAGTAGATGAGCTTCCACCACTTGCTCAGATGGGAAACGTGGCCCATCATCTGTCCTTTCTTGATGGAATACGAAGACCTTGGGCCCTCCTATCTGGGACCTGGAAAACTAATTTCTAAGTATGAGATTGACTTCCTGGGGGCGAGAGGGAAGTGCGGATTCAGTTGCGCAGACGCGTATGGAGAGCTTACAACGTGCAAGGGACGGTGAGGCGTGGGGAGGTGGAATCAGGCACGGGCCCTTTGGGAAAGCTCGGACCGAGGGGAGCCCCCGTTGCCTTCGGGTGACTCTTAAGTCAAGGCCGCGGTCTGCCTCCCGGGCAACAGGCATTGGATAGCTCCGGGTTACTGCCGCCCTGTTTTCAGCGTAGCTTTTGTTTTTCTCTTTCAAGTATCATTTCCATCCATAATGGTCCCACTGGCCCGGATTTTGCCCAATAAGAACCGAGATGAACTGAATGGCTTTTTTAACAAACTCATTAGGAATGTGATTGCCTTGCGGGACCAGCAAGCGGCAGAAGAGGTAAGGGATCTTAATAGGACACGGCGTGGAAACGGAACGGGGCCTAATTTGGCACCGCGCTCTCTTCCCTGTCTCTTGCCTCCCAGCCCCGCACACCACAGCACGCTGGCCTTCAGCAGCCACTGCTTAGAGCTTTCCAGGGCACTTGAAGGAAAGGAGAAGGGGTGAGGAGGGGCGAACATGGAAGAGAAAGGTGAGGACGGTTGGGGCGGGGGGGCGGGGGGGGGACGGTAGAGAGAAGCCCAGAGCAAATTGTCCACATTCTGACATGGATGCCCCCCCAAATTCATGGCCTCTCTATTTCAAGCACCGGCAACATCAGCCCCAAAGAATTTTCTAGGTAAATGTGCCAACATGGACTTTTCATAAGCATATTCTTTCTACTGAAAGTCGGCAAGGTGGAGTTTTACAGCTTGAAGAGCGTCAGCAGTAGGGAGGAGCCTGGGCAGCGGGCAATTAACCCCCCACTGGCTTTCGGCATGGAGGATGTGGCTACAAAATTTGGGGCGGAGGGCTCGCTCGTGCGTCATCCGAGACCCAGAGATTTCTTTCCTCCTCAAAGATTTGCACCATGCTTGGTGCATAGTGGGAATCCAGGAAATATTTGTTCTTTGAACTTGGCTGAGAACAGAAATAGGGCTTTTCAGGGTTTGGAAAATAATTTCACTGTTGGATACACTCATGCATGTGTAATGCTATTCTTTAAGGGCCTCACTGCATTCAAGAAAGTTGCTTCCAAAGGAAAAAAGAGGGCTAAAATTCTTCTCAGGAATTGACTTGTGCGAGCTTTGAGAGAGTAGCTTCAAAGACTGGCTCAGAGGGATCAACAAGGGACGCCAGTGAGGTCCCGTAGTTGCGCCAATGGGCCCAGAATGAGATCGGGGGGTCAATTAGTGGCTGGATGCACCAGCAGCAGCCTCGTCCAGCCTGGCTTCCCCCTCTGGAGACTGGGAAGCAAAGGTGTCCCTGTTCAGAAGGCAGGGCAAGGTGTATAGAAGCTCCCGGCCCCTTGGCGCACACACCATCGTCAACTCCACTCGATGCCCTTGGAGGTGTGGGAAGAATCCCCTCACTGGTATCCCTGGCCCGGCTCTGCCACCTAAAAGGACAGAATGTTCTCATCCGGGTTCCTGCATCTCCAGAATGAGGATGAAGCCTGGGGAAGGAGCGGTGAGGAAAGCTGCATTTTCAAAACCTCAGCATTGCTCTGAAGGGCTTCCCGATGACAGTTTTCTCACACACACCCCCGCCCCTCCCCCAGCCTGAAACCCACAGGCTGTGGAATCAGGCTGAAAATTCTAAAACTGTTGCGCCGAATGGCTTACTATGAGGTGAGGGGTTTATTAAAGATCCAATTACTAGGATTGCCTCGAGCTCTTCCTTTTATAAACTCGAGAGCTGTTTGTTTCAAACAATGAGCTGATCTGAGAAAAACCTCCCAACCACAAATCCAGGACTGCCCGTGTCAAGACAGAGCTATATGGTTACTAAGAAAACTTGCTTTAAACCCATCTAAACTCTGTAGACATTCCATCAAGCAGATGTGTGTTTGCGCAGTGGAAAATGCAGCACAGATGTTAAAAGGTAAATATTTTTCTAAGCTCTAGCTGATGGGTGGATTAGACACCTACATCTATCAGGGTGCGTACTTTTCTTGGGTATAACCATTATAACCATAAAGCAGCTCTGTTTCGGTCCTAAATGGGCAGTGTTCAAATACCGTCGCTGATGCAGTGCAAATACAAGAAACCCATCTACACTAATGCTCTTCTCCGGCGCCCAGGCCCCAGAGAGCAGCCCTTTCCGCCGGCCTTGGTAGCTGGAGGTGAAAACAGATTTCTGCCATGCCCGATGGCCCTCTAGCAGCCTGTCTGAGCAGGGATGAGGGGAAAGGGTGCCAGCCCCGGCTCTACCACTGGAAAAAGCTGCCGGAGCTCTCCCACCCGCCATCGTCCCCGTCCCCCTCCAGCAAAATCACAGGGGGAGCCGGAGGGACAACTTCGTGGTGCCCCGAGGAGATTAACACTCCCCCAGCTGACAGGCCTGGCAATGCTCACCCAGGAGCCAAAGTAACAGAAGGTACTCCGCTCACACATGGTGCCCTGCCCTGTCCCGACTCTGGCCCCTGGGACCAGGGCTGGCAGTGGAGCCCCAAGAGCCGCCCCGATGTTGGCCAAGCATCAGGAGCGAATAGGGGGAAAGCCAGCCCTTGAGGATGCCGCCTGGAAATCGGAGTGAGCAGGGCCGGGGTGGCAAGAGACAACCAACTGTGGCTCAGCTGAGCCGGCCGGCAGGATCCCGAGGCCTTCGCTGCCGAGACGCAACGTTCTTGAGGCCCACAGGCTTAGCTGCGAGAACCTGCTGGAATCTCAGGCGATGTCCTGCAACGTCACAGAAGCTGGGAAGCAGTCAAGCTACAAAGGCCTCACGCCCCAAGGCTCCCGCCCCAAATAGCGTGCGCTCGTAAGCAAATCCAACACAG
Organism: Halichoerus grypus; assembly: GCF_964656455.1. Lineage (NCBI taxonomy): Eukaryota > Metazoa > Chordata > Mammalia > Carnivora > Phocidae > Halichoerus > Halichoerus grypus. Next base: position 92,534,360 of record NC_135723.1, read on the forward strand.
CCTTTCTCAAAACGCGTTTACTGCGTCGCATTGTTCTTCGCGGGGTTGTTTATCACAGGCCTAACACGTGCTCAGCACCACACCAGGCCAGGGGTGGGCCACACGGTCCTGCCCTGGACGTGTTTATATGCTCACGGAGGAGAAAAAGCAACAACACGTAGCAACTATCTTACGAGATGGGATTCAGTGCTGACGGGTGGGCCATCGATTATTAATGCGACAGAAATTCAGAAGCCCATGAATTGAGCACACGCCGCACCAAGTAAAGGACTTTGAAATCACAATCTGTTTCTGCTGGTGGTTCTGACACCCTCCCTTTCCTGGTCTGGTCCCATAAACTTCAGAAAAGAGTAACATACTGGTTGTCACTCATCACATTAACACGCTTTTCGAAGAAGGGATATGCGGGGGGTGCGCTTTGTCAATGCGAAAGCAAGACGTAAAGGCTTCTATTGTTACAATTAGTGGTAGTGAAAAACATAAAGAATATGCAAATTGCTGATAAGGAAGGTAGGGGAAGACGGTAAGAAAGCTCTAAGCACTTAAATGGGGTAGGGGATCAGTGGGGGAAAAGGGACCCGAGGGCGGGGGTGGTCTTTGAAGACAAGCTTCCCCAAGGAGCAGCTCTGTCAGCCTCCTGCTTAGTGTGAGGGGTGTGTGGCCACCCGTCCGCGCCCTGAACGGTGCATAAGGGAACAAGGGAGCACGCGCTTTGGTTTAAAGCTGTACGATGTTTTAATTGTTTTATTGTTGGAAAACCAAGCAGCCAACCAACAGTTCAAACATGTACAAAGTAAAAAAAAAAATCAAAGCCCCCCCCCCCCCGCCCGGTTTTCCCACCTCCTCCAGCTCACTGTGAGCCTCCGGGTATAGATGTTGCTACACATTTTCCATGCATGAACAAATACGTGTAATTATATATATTGCACATGTACCGCTTTTACAGAAATGAGATTCCACTGTGCGTATTGTTCTGCAACGTGCTCTATTTTTTCTTTCCCAAAATGGCTTAACACGTTTCCCAATCAGCCCAGATAGAAGGGCCTCATCCTTTTTAATGGCAGTGTCACCCTCTGCGGTTTGCTGCACCAAAGTCTGAGAACCGGTGCCGCGTAAGGGAATTCGGGGCTGCCAGGTTCTCGCCATCTCAGAGAAGCCCGCGGTGAGGGTGCTGGTTCCCATCAGGCTCAAGCCCATTAAAGGCTATGCGTGCAGGTCTTCTTCTTCTGAGCTCCAAGAAATCTCACTCGTGTGACTCAAAGGCTGGAATGGGTATTTTTCCTTCTGTCCCGTAGAGGCGGAGAGATTTCCTCCAACTGATCCTGGATGCCCGACATTCTGCCACCTCTGTGGGGGTGGACAGCTTTGATATGGTCAGGCAAATCTTCTCCTCCACCGACTGTGCCGCGGGTCCCTCCCAGCCACACCAGCCCGGCCGCCTGTCCAAGCCACTGACTGTGGACGAGGTTGTAGGCCAGGCCTTCATCTTCCTCATCGCTGGCTACGAGATCGTCACCAACACGCTCTCTTTTGCCACCTACCTCCTGGCCACCAACCCTGACTGCCAAGAGAAGCTTCTGACAGAGGTGGACGGCTTTAATGAGAAATACGTGAGTACAGTCATCTATGCGAAATCCGTAGGACACATGATTTTGTGTTGGTAGAAGTGAAACTTAATGATATTGATAACTTCCTCGCGAAAACCACATTCTAAGTTTATAAGATGAAATTGGGCTGTTTTGCACACATTCTCCACCTCTCTGGGTTAGCAAGTAAAAGGACGTGTTCAGAACAACAGAAAAAAAGAAAAAAGAAAGAAAAGAACGTGTCTTGTACATATACTTCACTGTCTGGGGCCTTCCGTGAAACCAGGCCTGGCTCGGGAGGCTCAGAGTCTTAGCTGCAAGGGAGGGAGTGAGGGTCACGGGGCAGGGACTGGAAGGAGGTGTGGTTTCCCAGGGCGCTGGCTGTGGAGTCAGCACTCTCTCTGCGGAGCAGGTGTGAGGCAGGAAAGGGAACCAAGTCCTAACTTGCAGGAGCAGACAGAAGGATGGCCAAGCCAAAGCAGGAATGAGGAGGAGGGCTGTAAATGGAGTGAGGTGAGATGGGGCTGGTCAGCGCTGAGTCTAGATTCTGGATATTCCTTCTAGATGAGCCTCCTCTTTGGAGAATTTGAAGCAAACTTTCAGGGGTGCTGAGCGAGGCAACTTTAAGACCTCATATTTTTCCAGATGCTTTTGTGTGTATTGCTTTGACTTACTAGTTGTTAAAATCATTTTTAAAATCTGTGCTTTTAAAGGGAAGACCACCCTAAGAGACTTTTTTCTATTCCATTCTGGTATAATTATTACACTCCCAGTTTGGGGGAGGTGGCCTGTTGTTAGAATCCTTAGAAACTTTTTTTAGATATTGAGCTGAAAACTGCTTTCCAGTAAATTCTACTTCTTTATCCCACTGGGGAAGTAGATGTAAGGTCAGCCTTTCTTCACCAAGGCATTTTTCAAATATTTTGTTATCTCAAATATTTGAAAACTTCATTAACTGTGTTCCTAATTGCCTCAACTTTGGGCTCATCACGAGCTTATAGTCCACTTCAAGTTCCACACTGTTGTGACATCTGCCAAGCCAGGTCTCCACCATCCACTGCGTATACAATTGATTTTTTTGAGCCTAGATGCAAGAGTTTGTATTTATCCTTATTATTGCTCAAGTCAGTCAAAATAATTTTGAATCTTGATTTTGCCATCTGTCATATTAGCAATTCTTCCAGCTCTGTGTCATCTGAGACTTGCTAAGCATGCCTCCAGTTCCATCCAAGTCATGGATTAAGATGTTGAACAGAACAGGGCTTCCCTCCAGGTTGACATTGATCCATTAACCAATATTCTTTGGGACTCCATAAGCCATGCATCCAAATAACACTACTACCTATTCCCACCACCCATCTTATCCTGTTTCATGGGTACTTGTGGTGTTTGTCTGTTTGTCTGTCTGTCTGTTTGTTTGTTTGAGGAGGGACCCAAGATGACAGGGGTACATGACTGCAAGAGAAATAAGGGGAGCTAAAGGGCATATCTATGAGGATACATTTAATGGCACATAACAAAACCCAACGCAAACTGATTTAAGCAAAAAAAAAAAAAAATGGCAGCGGGGGTAGGGAGGGAGTACTTATCAGTACAGATCACCGAACAGCCTAGGAATAGATGTGGCTTCAGGTCCCAGTGTCTTCTTGGTTGTGCATCCTTAGTCACGGCCCCATTCTCGTGTGCTTTCCTCTCAAAGTCCAGGCAGCCTGCCGAGAATGTCTAGGACTCCAGCAGGCCTCCTTGCTCATTACCAAGAGAGAAAAGAATTGGTGGCCCCAAATTCTCAGCAAGAGTCTTCAGGTTCACTCTCGTCGGGATGCTTAGGTCACTGCCCATTCTGGAACCAACTATCATGGCCATGGGAATGGGGGCGTAGAAGGGCTTAAGCCGGTCAATCCCACCCCTGGAGTCAATCATACCCATGTCATAGGACTGAGAACTCGGGAGAGCACATGCCAGAGGGAGCTCTGGCTGCTATCCCAGGAAAGCAGTAAAGGCAATAAAGGGAATTCGCCCCCTGGTCTCAAACAAACCAGGACACAGGTCAAACTAAAGACTTTCAAGCACCTAGAGAGTGGTCAGCAGTGAGGGAGACAGGGCAGTGGGTTGAAGAGGGGGCAAGAGCTCTAGGAAGTAGAAGTTATCCTCACCTTCAGGAAATCTAATCACCAATTGAAAAAAATAATAATAATGTCTATGAAAACAATACCTCCCTCCCAAATGACACCCTCCAGGGCAATAGAAGGCAGCAAATGATCAAGTCTAGAAAGTGTGGTATCATTTAGAGAGCTGTGGGGCTCTAGGAGTCTGTCCCACCAGCTACATCATAATTGTATCTGGTTATGTTCCTCGACCACAAGGACACAAGGACTGTTACTGGCTTCCATTCAGAGGCCCTCACTCATGCAACCCCTTACCTCTGACATAGCCTTAACTGACCATGACCTCAGGGAGGGTGATACTTTATCACCAAACCCCAGCTTCCTTCCAATCCCCCTCAACCCCGGGAGAACCACCTTCCCTGGGGCTGTGCAGAATGTCGTCAGGCACTGAGACCCCACAGGAAAATAAACAGATTCTGGTAGGTACAGTTTCTCAAACGTTCATGTACAGAAAAGCCTCTGGGAAGATGGTTTAAAATGCAGATGCCAGGGCCCTTTCCTCATAGGTTCTTATTCTGTAAATCTGGGCTAGGGCCTAGGAACCTGCGTTTTTTTTTTGTTTTTTGTTTTTAAAGATTTTATTTATTTGACAGAGAGAGACACAGTGAGAGAGGGAACACAAGCAGGGAGAGTGGGAGAGGGAGAAGCAGGCTTCCCGCTGAGCGGGGAGCCAGATGCGGGGCTCGATCCCAGGACCCTGGGATCATGACCTGAGCCGAAGGCAGACGCTTAACGACTGAGCCACCCAGGCGCCCCTGGAACCTGCGTTTTAAATAAACATAACCAGGTGACTTTGATACACATGGTCCCTGGTTCCACCTTGGGAAGTCAGTCCTAGACTCTCAGGGTCCAGACCCCTCTTCTAAGAAGAAACAGGGTCCAAAGCCCTGCCCCAGCCATGAAAGATACCCCCCCCCACCACAAGCCAGGTCATTTTCTTTCTCCAGGTCATAGTTGGGACTGTCTCTGAGAGATGGGAATACATAGGTGTTGTCTTTTTTAAAAAATTGATTTGACGGTTGTTTTAATAGTTAGGTGTTGCAGATGGTACCCACTCAATGAGTATTTGTAGGTTCTTTTTTTCTCCTCCCTCCCTCCCTCCCTCCATTCCTTCCTTCCTTCCTTCCTTCCTTCCTTCCTTCCTTCCTTTTCCTTCTTTACTATAACCAGAGTTCTGTTAATATGGGCCATCTGTCAGGACATGGAAATGCAGATTAGATGTTCACACATTTGATATTTTCCTGAAAATTTGCATGTAGAGTATGACTTTTTATAATTTTCCTGTTGCTTTTCATGCAACAAATATTTCTTGAGTGCCAGTTAATGCCAGACTCAGGCCCCAGACCCTACACCCAAGGATGCTCTGACCTAGCTCTTCCACGATGCCCCTGGAGAGCCCCACACACCTCATCCAATGGTTTCCCTTGTATTTGTCAATGAGATCGCTGGATTTCAGCTCCAGAGTTTCTTTCCTCTGAGCCGTATCCTTTTATAGCAATGCCCTGTGAGAATCCAATGAAAGCTGTGTCCCTCTCCCCAAGAACAAAAGTGTGTATGCGCACTGTATCAGTCGGGATTCTTTCTGTTAATAGTGATAGAAAACTTAACTCAGATCAGCTAGGGAGTTTATTGACCCACATAACAGAAAACTCCAAAGAGGAGATCTACCTTCAGGTATGGCTTGATACAGGGGCTCAAACTCTATCACTGGAACCCAGGTTGTTCTCTCTCCCCATCTTTCAGCTCCATTTGCTCCATTTGCAGACAGGATCTGCCCTAGTGGTCTCAAGACAGATGTGGAACCAGTATTTTGAACAGTCTTGACTTAAGTGAGGTACAAACATGGAAACATTTCGTGTTTTCTCCAATTATTTCTTTTAAATGTGCTCTGATGAATCTCCTTTTCCCTTTCCTTGATGATACCTCCAATAGATCTCAAAGATTTCTGGTCACTTTTAGGCATTGAAAAGTCCAGACTAGTCTGGTCCAGTTTAAAACTTCAGTCTCAGATCCAATTTCATGTCCTTCCATCTCCTTAGCTCAGGCTGACCCGTGGCCTGAGGAAGCTGCTCTGGGGAGGGCCAGTGGTCTGTTTTCTCACCCTCCTTCCTGTCTTTGCCCTGCCCCACCTGGACCCGTTCTCCCAGGGTTGGGGCCTTCTAACAGATGCCCCATTGCTACGTAACGGAGGCTTCTCTCAGCACCTCCCCCGCGGTGGCCTCTGGGATGGGGCCCTGGAGGGGTTGTTCGGAGTGCTCCTGGGACCTCCCCACTACACAGCTCACTGACAGGGTGGGGCTGCCAGTTCCTGCCTCATGCCTCCGGGTGCTGGCATCTCCTGGCAAGATGGCTGCTCTGAGCTTCCATGCCTTCCTCAGCATCCACGTGGCCCACGGGGACGCACACTTTGGCCACACCAACGGGGCTGCCCCCTCCCTTTGCCCTGACATCTCTTTCCAGTTACTTTTCCTCTGCTCAAATAGGTTGGGGGGGGGGGGCGCAAATGAGCAATTCTGCTGCATCCTCAGGTGAACGAACTGGAGAATGGAATGCCAGGCCCAGGCTCTATGGGTGTCCTATCCCAGACCCCGTCCCTTGGCGGGCCCAGGGAACTCTTCTCTAAGCTGATGACTCCTAGCTCTGACGAATGTTCCTTAAAACCCTCTAATCTTTCCATAGGCTGATGGGGGCGGGGGAGGGGGCTATTGCAGAGCTGGTTCAGGTCCGGCAGGAAGCAGCGAGAGTCTCCTTCTCCTAAGTCTCAGCGGAAGTCTCCTGCATCTCATTGAGAGCGACTGGGCTGTGCCCACCCCTCAACCAATCACCGGGACCGAGGGGAATCGGACGCTCTGATTGGCGCAGACCTGGGTCCCCTGTCCCGTCCCTGGAGCTGGTGCCTAGGTGTGGTCTCCTCCAACCACTCAGACCACAGATGGGGGAGCGGTGGATCCCCGAACCCTTTCTCTTGGGACACGGGGAGAATGGCTGGCTGTTGGGTGCAGAAAACAGTGTGTCCACCCAAGTACACAGAATCCGCGGTCCCCAGATTAGAGGCTCCGAATTTCAAATCTCTTGTTATGCAATCACACACTCCTTCCCGCTGGATTTTTAAAACCCAGCTTTCCAGAGTCACGGGTGTAAGTCCAAGAGCACCTAGAGCCGCTTGCTCTTTCGGACTTCTGAGTCATGTGTCCCGCCTGCTCTTGTGTACTTCTTGTAAACGGTGTGGCCGCTTCATACCAAGCGTCCTGTGGTTTCCACGGAGCCAGTCAATGCTTCCTTTTCGGTGAGAATGAAGTCCTGGCTGGCGGCTGGCCTCACGGCATCCTTTGCCAGTCAACACTCGGCTTGTAGCGGAACTAAACTTCTGGCAGGCATAAGGATACTGGAAGGTCTTCCCTCACTGGTGAAGATGATCTTGGCCAACCTTTTACAGCTCACACGCTCCATCTCCCGCCACCTGTTCTGACCCAAGTGGCCTTGATGTCTTTCTCCTTTTGGGGTTCGGATTTCTGTTTCCATTTATAATATGGTTATAACCCACTTTATAACTCATGCCTCTTAGGTTGCTTCATTCCAGGGACACATGTGTTTTCTTCCAAATCATCTGGCATTGGAATTTGGTCTGGCTTCCCTCTCATCCCACCACCGAAATCCAGCTTAAAACTTGCTCTCTCAAGTCATCCGATCTCTTGGAGAACTCTCTCTCTCTCTCTGCCCCCATGATTCCTTCGTCATACTGAGGGGGAGGTACCTTCACTAAATTCAGGCATTGAGGAGCAGGGAGGGGTTTGTACCCCTCGTAAAATTGAGAAAGCACACCAATTGTTTAATAAGGCCTTCGTAATGTAGATGCTTCATTGTGTTCTCCAATATCTAATTTTGAAAAGGACGGGAGGAAAAAAAACCAGCTTCTTTCCATATAAATGGTTTTTGCTATAGCTTTAGCACTTTATGTGGAAATTATTGACTTTTGATCTGGCCAAACCATTCTCTTTTCTTCTCTTTGGTGCTGGACTGTGCCAGCCAGAATTTATGACCCATTTTCCTTCTGTTTAATTGTTGTTATAAATCTGCTGTGCAGAACCCAGTTGTAAATTTATCACAAATTGGGCTGGATTGATATACGACCTCTCTTTAGGATAATCTGAACACAGCTATGCCTTAGAAGGAAGGCCAGATTCTTAAAACTTCTCTTGAAGAGCTGCTTTGTAACCATTATAAATATCTAATTAAAATACAACTTACTCTTTCTTTTTCTCTGAAGGATAAAAGCATTCCATGCTGGGTATTTCAGCTGATTAGCTCATGCTGCTAATGTGGAGGATTTGTTCCTTGAAACAGCCAGGGGATCTCAAGGGGTAAAAAAAAGCATATTCTGTGGCCACACACACACACACACAAAAAGCCATTTTGCCCCCAACCAGCTGTTTCATAAATATACATCCTTTGTCACAGGAGGAGGGTTGGGTGAAAAAATGTGAGTAGCTTAACACAAATCTCATCCTCACTATGGGAAAAAAAATGTCTCCCAATTTGGATCCTACCGAGGGTGAATACTCAGGGTCATCTTCACACAAGGAGTAGGGCATGGTTGACTTTAAGATTCAAGTGAAAAACTCAAAATGGGTTTTTCCCCATTGGGCAGGTTTCTCCCCTTTGCCCAGGTCCTGCTCTCCAACAACTGAGGAGGAATAAACTTAGGTGTCCTCTTCAACTCCCTCACCCGGCCACGTGGGGCTTAGTGGTGCATCTGAGCCCTTCCCTAGAGATCCTGCAATAAACAGAGCACAGAGCCAAGAGGTACAAGGAAAGAGGCAGGAACTCAGGACAGCCTACAGCCCTAAAGTCGAACCAAAATCCAAAGACCAGAGCAGAGACACCAGCACGGCGAGATTCGTGGTAAGAGACCACTAAAGTTTCATGGCAGGGCCTGAGACTCCGCGTTTCCGACAAGCTCCCAGGGGATGCCAATGCTGCAGTCCGCGGCCCACGCTGCGAGCGGCCAGGTTCCAGAGCCCATATCCTGCGTCTCCCCCAGTTGACTGGAGGTGGCAAGTCCTTATTCCTCAGGAGAAAGCGCGGATACTCCCCAATAATTTGCCTTTTGTTAAGAAATTCAAACAGTTGCAAAAGCATTCCAAAAAAGAATGATGCCACACTCACTTTACTGAGTGGGAGAGAAAGTGACGTGGGGTATCACCCAATCCTGGGAATGTCTTCAGAAGTGTACTGCCTATAATCCTAAAATCAGCTTGCTTCCTTTAACAGTTTTCTCCAGGCTGGGAAGCTAGGGGGAGCGTCTGGGTTGATGTGAAGTTATTTTCCAGGCAGATGAAGGGAGTAACCAGAGCCCTCTCTCAGGATGCACGTGTAGACTGGAAACCTATCATATCCAACAGTTCCCGTCAAGCTGGATCTTTTAGGGAGGGAGCTCCCCTAGACCAAATGGTGAGTTAGTGGATATGGTAGCTATAAGAGTCCCCAGGTAAGAGTCCATGTAGAAGTATTACAGTCAAAGAGAACCTCCTCGATGCTCTTCCCCCGGGGCCTGGATTTCACGGCAGGTGCAGGAGCTGTAGTGGGGGGAACCTTGGAACGTGTCCAACCTGTCCACTTCCTGTCCTCCGTTCTGGAAGCATCTGACCTACAGAACGAGCTCCTCTCACCCTTCCCTGGCATCCCTATAGCTAATATTAGAGCCCAGAAGTCTTGGTGGCCTCCGAGAGAGGCCTCTCTGGGCGTGTCCCTAGAACGCCATCCCGGAAGTCATCATTTGTGGCCACTGCTGGGAGAGTACCAGCTCTGGGAAGGAAAACAGCTCAAGACAACTCAAGAGTCACCAGAGCAGGGGGACCCATCACCCTGGATCAGGTGGCAGGCCCAGTTTTTAACTGCCCATGTGATGGTTGGGTACACACAATGATCTTCGTGATCCAGGTCACCTGCCCACGTCTGCCCTGGGGACACCTGCAGGAAGGCAGGGACCGTGTGTGCCGTGTACCAGTGCTGCCCAGTGCCAAGGCCTTCCTGCACCACCCGGGGCTCCAGGCTCTTCCCCGCGGCCTGGAGGTGCCCCCAGCCCAGGCCCACGCGCCACCGAGGAACATCACCTGCCCTGACTTTGAGCTGCTCCCCTGAGCCTCAGCAGTGACCACCGAGCGCCAGGCCTCGTGCCATCCAGAACTCCGAGAAGCTCCATTGCCCCTTCCTGTCTTTCCTCCCCTCTCGTCCTGCCCCTTTTCTGTCTCCTCTCCTCTCTCTCCAAAGTTCACAACAGCATTTAATCTCCTTGCCCTTGTCCTTATTCTGGTCCTAGTCCCCAGATCAAGGAGACACAGAAGCTTCCCTGCTCCACCTCCTGACCCGCTGCCCACGTGGGAGCCCCTGGCCACCCCTGAAGCCTGTAATTTTGTACAGTGATATCCCGAATGAGGGCAGTGGGGGCGATCAAGTGAGAGGCAGGTTGGAGAGCAGAAGGGACTTGCAAATGTTTTTCCTATGCTGTCAGGCTTAACACTTCAGCATTTTTAATTTTTAGCAATTAATGCTCCAAGCCACCACCGCCCCCCACCCCCCACTGCTCCCACCCCCCTCTTCCCCCACCCCCGAGGCCCCGCAGAGCGATTCTGTCTTGGCAGAGGGAGAGGCGACCTGCAAGGAGCGGCTCCTCAGGGGACAGGCCACACCAATCAGCATACATTTGGTGCCTTTCATGTGGCAACTCCGAATATTTTATATTCAATATCTGGGCCTCTGGAGGGGCCAAGCTTTGCTAAGCAAATAAGCTGGTGGGGTCGGTGCACATCAATCCAGAAAAGCAAGAATTAAAAATAAACTTGGGAAAGTGGACTCCACAGGTGCAGCTCGGCGTTCTGTGGGGTCCTCTTGGCACTGAGCTAGATTCTCAACTGAGTGGCTCGTTTATGTAACTATTGCTCACGTTATGGGCTCTTCAAACATCAGAGGGATGGGTTGTATTCCCAACAATTAGCTTTTGGAATAAAAGAATAAACACACGCACTTTTTTTTTTTTTTAACTTCACTGGACTCTATCGACCAAAGCCTCTTTGACGCCCATGGAGCAGGGACCTCAGAATGGTATCCTCCGGTGCAAACTTAAAGACTTCTGCTCCTTTTTCCATCCACCCATCACTAGGCTTAAGACCTCACCATTTGGAGGTCCTTCCTTTGTTCCAACACAGTATCCGTTATTAAAATGCCCCTTACTCTTGGAAAGAGGCGGTATGATCAAGTCCCCACAAGGATGGGAGCCCCACGAGAGCGAGGACTCGTCTGCTGGGCACAGTGTACCTCCCAGAGCCTCCGACAATGTCTGGCCCCTAGTAGGCTCATGACGGATAGGCGTACGACGAATAAATGCACCAACAAATGTCATGACGTTTGCCCCTTCTTTTCTAAGTGCAGATGAACTGAAAGCAAATTTGAGTGGCGGAAGTGTAGGGAGGTACGCGGGAGGTAACGTGGTTATTTCACCCTGGAAGGGAGGACGTAGATGGGAGTCAGAGAGACAAGGCCACCACCGAGGAAGATGCAGGCAGATGAAGGCAGCACGAATGGAAACCTGCCTTGGTTCATTGCCCACCCGCTTGCCTACTTGTTGTCTCTCAGCTCATGGCCTTTGTCTACTAGAGTCAGCGAATCAGTAGCTTCTGCCTGGGGGCTACTTCCACACTCACTAGTCGCCAGTGACTGGGCATCTCACAGATGGAGAGAGAATATGGGAAAGTGGGGAGTCAGGAGAGAATAGGGACCTTTCTAAACGGTTTGCTTGCGGCCCAGACATTCAATTTACTCTGTTTTCTGGTAAAGTCTTTGTTGCCTTGGCACTGTAGGAAGCATTATGTTTTATTTTGGGTGTTTTGCATGTGTTGCATTTGTTTTTTGGTTTTGGGGGTTTTTTTTAGCATTTTTGTTTTACAGTTGAATATGGGATGTGTGAAGATAGCAACCACACGAGCCTGTTAGCCCAAGCATATGAATATGCCAGATCAGAAGGGAGGCTTGACTCCCCTATGAATTGCAATGGGTAAGGTTTATAAAGTTAAGCACTTAGAATTCTGTCTTTAAAATTTAAATATTTAGATTGGGTCTCTAGGACACAAAAGGCAATGCCTGTTTCTCACTGGCTTAATTTGATTTTTTTTTTCTTTTTCGTGGCACAAGTTGTTTTTCAAAGCCTCGTTCCTTGAACGTTCCCTATAGGAGGAATGTAATTAAACTCCACTGGCCTCCCCCTGCTGGGACCGAACTGGGGCCAGAGCTGTAGGAAGCATAAAACAGATACCCCGCGAAAAGAATCCTTATTATAAAGATGAGAAGAGAATCAACTTCCCTCTGGTTATGAACAAGCAGCTTTAGAAAGCCACCCAGGCTCTTTTTTGCAATGGGCTTAGTCTCCAAGACATTTTAATTAGTAATTTAAAACTGGAAGGCAGAGGATAAACTCACCTCCTTAGCTATAGGCAAGAACTTCAACTCGTTGAGAAACTGGTTCAAGCGGCTGAGGAGGAGGGAGGTCTGGGGGTGGAGGGGAGGATGCTTGGTGGAAAAGCACAAACTTTTTCATGAAAATGGCGTAACTAGGTATCCTGGCCTCGTCAGTCACTATTTGGGGGTCCCGCTCCTCAAAGGCAGTTCTCACTGCTGGCTGGCGACAGGTGCCGCATCTTGGTGGTTCACCTGCTTGGTAGCAGAGTCCAGAAGCTCTCACTGGGGGCGGGGGTCTCCCCATCACATTCAGACTTTTCTCTGACCAAGGAGCCCAAAAGAGGGGACCCCGGGACCTGGGTGCCAATGGCACACATGGAAGCACCAAGCTGCCACCCCCTGGCAGTGTGACATGGAGGACTGGCATAATAATCTCTGTTCCTCAGTCTTCCTGTCTGTAAAGTGGGGATAACAACAGTACGTAGCTTGTAAAGTTGTCTCGGGGATTAAGTGAATGAACCCAGGTATGATTCTGGGCACAGGGCCTTTGGACAGACATATTCTACTATCATACCCCTTTCTGTGCCTCAGTTTCCTTATCTGTGAAAGGAAGAGACCGAACCAGACTTCTTTGCTGTTTATATGCCATACAAAACTCGACTCTCACAACTTTATGAAGTAGAACTACCACCATCCCCATTTAATCGATGGGGGGAAAGGGGCTGGATCAGTCAGGGATCTCCAGAAGAGCAGAACCAATGGGGGAAGAGGAGAGACAGACAGAGGTCTTAAGGAGGGGACTCATTTGACTGTGGGGCTGGCAAGTCCAAAATCCACAGGGCAGTCTGGAAACTCAGTCTGGATTCGATGCTGCAATCTTGAGAGAGAATCTGTTCTTCTCCAGGAAACCTCAGTTTTTGCTCTCAAGGCCTTTAACTGATTGGCTGAGGCTCATCCACATCATCAAAGGTAACCTTTACTTCAGGTCAGTTGATGGTACGTTGTCAGCCAAGAAAATCTTCACGAGCACACTGAGATTCGTGTTTGATTAGATATGGTGCGGTGGCCTGACCAAGTTGGCAGGAAAGACTCACCATCACAGAAGCATCAAGAAGATAACTTGTCAAGGGTTACACACGGGGAAGGGGCCTAGCTTGGACTGGAACTCGCGTCTCCCGACGACTTAGTCTCCGTTCTCAGCATCGTCTCTCGTGTTCAGTACCTCTGAAGGAGTTGCTCGATCCTGGGGTGCCCTCCCTGAAGGCGTGGGTCAGTCATGGCTCCAGCCCTTCTAGAAGGGGGGACTTCTGGGCCGCCTCTTGAGGGGGAGGCTTATAGCTCTGTCTGCCACTTTAATGGCGCTGAGATGTCAACTGTCCGAGCAGATGGGGGCACACACCCCCATCTGGCACCTTCTTTGGCCTGTCATCCTGGCTCTCTGCCCTAAGAATAAGTTTTCCTGGAAGGTCTTGGGTTTGTGGTGGCTTCCCCCCTCATTCTGGGACTTTTTCAAGGCCCATTCTCTGAGTCCATAAGTGCTCTTTCTCCGTGGCCCACACAGTGCAAGATGAAGAGTATACCGGCAGCTTCTTCGCTGACCTGCCTCCCTGGATGCCCACCCCCTGCAGCAGGAATATTCCTGAAACAAACATCGTATCCCAGGGCTTCTCTCTCCCTCCACAGACACCGTTCTTGGTGCTTTTCTCATATTTTTTTTTGACACTGATCCTGTCTCCTTTATTGTAGAAAGTTCTCCAGCCATCCTAGGCTCTCTCTTTGGGCTCCATGGCCCTGGAATTTTTCCATTAGTTGCATTTCCTTGTGGTTCATTTTCGTTGTGTTCTTTGGTGAAGAGCATGAAATGTGCATCTGAGACATCTGTCTTGCAGCCTAATGACCAACCTGGCCCTCTTCTGTTCTCGACTGTGCCGCAGTCTCCAGACTTGCTGCTCTCCTGGCTGGGGCCAGCCATTAGCTGCTGCAGAGTGCCATTTTCCTCATCCTGAGACTGAAGGTACTGCCTGCCCTCTGTCTCAGAAGGATGCTCTCCTTGCCCGACTCCTCTGTGATCTGCAGTTGCTCCCCCCTGAGGCCTACAGAGTGCTCCCCAAATTCCCTGAGTCTCTGAATGAAGTAGACTGAGGCCTAGGCAGAATCTGACTTCAGGCAACTAGAGACCTCTTAGCAGTTCCTTCTCCTATCCACGCGGCCACTGGAACTGAGGGCCACATGCGAATCAAGGCCCAAGAGCCGCCAGGGGTATTCCCTGTCCTTGAGAACTTACTAGAAACCACAGATGTTTGGGATCCACCCCCAGTGATTCTGATGTAGTTGGCCCGCAGCAAGGCTGGGCATCATGCTTCTTTAAAAGTCCCCAGATGGGGCGCCTGGGTGGCTCAGTTGGTTAAGCGACTGCCTTCGGCTCAGGTCATGATCCTGGAGTCCCTGGATCGAGTCCCGCATCGGGCTCCCTGCTCAGCAGGGAGCCTGCTTCTCCCTCTGACCCTCCCCCCTCTCATGTGCTCTCTCTCTCTCATTCTCTCTGTCTCAAATAAATAAATAAAATCTTTAAAAAAAAAAAAAAAAAGTCCCCAGATGGGGGGCTTCTGGTTGGCTCAGTCGGTTAAGCGACTACCTTCAGCTCAGGTCATGATCTCTGGGTCCTGGGATCGAGCGCCGCGTTGGCCTTCCTCCTCAGTGGGGAGTCTGCTTCTCTCTCTCTCCCTCTGACCCTTCCCACCACTCATTTTCTCTCTCAAATAAATAAAATCTCAAAAAAAAAAAAAAAGTCCCCAGATGATTCTAAGATGCAGCCAGGCTGAAAAGCTGGTGCCATATTCCCATGAGGTGCATCTGCAAACTTAGCTTTAACAGTGACCTTGGGTTACATAATTAAGGACAGGACTAACTTTGTAAATACTCTGCATAATTACTGGAGTTGCTTTTTACTTTTTTAGAAGTCACTCATTTGGTCACCAGGAAGTAGTGGGTTTTCTGTGACTGTGTTGCGGTATAGACCCGGCCCATCCAGAGAGCCCAGAAACAAGGTGCTGTTGGCAAGAGCCAGAGGTGCTGGCCTCGAACCCTCAGCAGCCCGGCCTCTTTGAAGGCACCTCTTATGATTATGATCCTTAGACCTGGAGGATCCCAAGCTGGAGGTCATCGGGTCTGTGTCCCACCTCCAGGGGCAGGAGGGGCTGTTTCTCCATCTTCTGGACAAGACAAGTGAGGCCCAGGGAAGTCCCTAGACCACACATTATCTCAGAATAGAGGGAATGTGTTTCTGACTGCCCAGAGCACGCCTCTCTCCTCTCTCTCTCTCTCTCTCTCATCCTCTCACCTTTCTCTGAAAAGCTCCTTTAATGATTCCCTAAATCAATGATTTGTAGGCCAGAAAGCTACTAATGATGTGGTCACCACCATCATCATCCTAACAGTAACCATTTATGGAGCTCCATAACTATTCATAATCATTTTCCGTGTTAAGTAAATCTGACCTAACTCTGTAAAGAAATGGGCCTTACGAATCAAGATTATTACGTAAATTAGAAATCACCTACAAACAGCAAACGCAAGTGTCTCAAGTTCCATGACACGAGTCCCCATCTGGCAGTTTTGTTTCTGGGCTTGAGTCACTGTGAGTCACTCACACAATTTTAGGGGGTTCTGTCTGTCTTCCTTAACTCAGTCTCGAACCTGCGGCCAGTTGTAACTGTCTGCTCTTTATGTGAGCTACGTTAAAGGTCAGCTTCAGAAACGCCCCGTTCCCAATTTGTTTTCACCAAGGAGTGATCCTTTGGGATCAAATATTTAATATCAAGTAATATTGATAATCATGATGGATAATAAGAAGAATTACTATTCATTGAACACATGTTCTGCGCCTGGTCCTGGGCCAAGCAATTCTAACAACCAGTTCAATATGTCTAAATATAGAAAATATTTCCTTAAAGATTAGGAAATTGAAACTCGGAGATTAAGTGAATGGCTCAAGGTGGAAACCAAGTCTAAATCTGAACTCAGATCCACTAGCTCCCAGTTCCTTGGTGCTGTCTTGCGAACGACCAGTAGGTCTGTGGTAGATTGTTCTATGAGAGCAGATGGTTGTCCAAAGTGGGTTAGCACACATTCGGACACATTTATGACCATCGTGTTCGCCCTGTGATAACCAGGTCTCTCTCAGGATGTCGCAAAGTTCCCAAAGTCCTTTCTCCTCCTCTCTTGGGTGGTCCTCTCCTTGTCTTCTGCCACCAAGTACCTAAGGTCATTATCAGAATAAATGGCATTTTCTACTTAGATCTTTGGCTTTGAGGAACTAAGAAATCCTAATAAATCAAGATGTGTCAGACTTCCCCATAAAAAATTAATTAATTTACTTCAACAACCAATAAACAGATCAAACAACATAAAAACCTATAGCAAAAGAAAGAAAACCCTAAGCCAAGAAGTATATGGTTTCTTTTTACTTAACATCTGATAAATTTACATTTTCCTCCTCTGCCCTTGGGTCTCTTAAACTAAAATTCTGTTGATATTTCCATGTAAAACAATTTTTTTCTACGGAAAATGCACCATATCAGAATCCCTCTATTCATTCTGTTTCTTGGGTTTCAGACAGACAGTTTCTCCCCTCGGGAATAATTCGTATGTCACACCTGTCATTTAACATCGTATCTGGTAGCATTTTTCTCCCCGCCCCTCAAAATTTAGCTTAAGGCCCACTTAATAAGGTTTGTGGGTATCCTGACAAACACCCTTCTCAGGCTCCATGAGATTTCTGGTGAGGCAGGCTGTGATCCAGCAAAACAAACCCTGTCCCATTGCTGGCATCTAAACAGTGTCCGGTTCCATGTCCAGACCTGCTCTTCTTCTCCACAACAGGAGGAAAGGATGAAAACACCACCCATGCCTCCAAATCTGACTTCCTATAGCAAACTTAGCCTTTGCAGCTGCAACACCCGTTTCTTCTGATTAGTGCGTTCACTTCCGTGTGAGTTAGGTGAAGGGGTCCGTCAGCTTAATCCCTCCCTGCTGGTGCTCCATCTTGGATAGTAATTTCCAGAAAGGAGCACCTCCTCCTAGTTGTCCGGGTCGGCCCATTAGAGACCTCTGCCTTCTCAGCCGGGAAAGCCAGTGACCAAGAAAAAGCAACAGACTGCCCCTCTAGGGATCTGTCTTTCTCAGCCGTTTTCAGAAAATCGGGAGTCAGCAACCTTAGAAAGAATTCCATATCCTATCGAGTCCTCCCCCTGCTCTTCCTCCTTCCCCTTTGGCTGCTCTTAGGCAGATGACACGCTTCTGCTTGCTGGCCCCTAGACAAGCTCAGCTGTTGGCACCATGAGAACAGTGATCTGCCATCATATCCAAGCACATAGTAGGTGCTCAATGCTGGATGAATGAATGAATGAATGAATGAAAGCTAAAGCTGAAAGACACTTAGAGACCATGCAATCTAATCCCTTTGTTTTGCAGATGAGGAAACTGAGGCAGGGGGCTTTAGGAGACCACCCAGGATCACGCTGTTTGGGTGTGGTTTCCTGACTCCAGGCCTATGCCTGTCACCCTCTCGGCTAAGACCAAGCGTCGCCAGGGTGCCTTGCCCCTAACCAGAGTCTGCATTTGTGGTGGGAGAGCAAGCATGGTGTAGGCCCCCCCACCCCCAGCACGACAGTGTCTGTATTTTCTCTTCGGGATGAACAAAGAGTCCCCTTTTAACTCAACAGACCTCACCTGCCTTCCTCCCGGTCATTCCTGCTGCAAACAGCCTGTCTTCCAAGCCCAGCCTGGCATTCCTCAAAGATTCCTCAGGGCCATCTGCTCCCTGGCCTCCTCTAAGCTTCGGCTCTGGGGATGTAATGTGCCCTTAGTGAGACTTGACGCCTCCCACCTTTCCAGAACAGACACCAGCATTCCTTCCACAGACAATATCCCACAATTAAAAAAAAAAAAAAATTATAAAAGCTAAAAAGAAAAAAAAAAATGCTGGTGGCATACCAGAAGTCTCCAAGAGGGTGACGGTCATCAGTGACAAAATTAAGCGGATCAGCCCAGAGATAAGGCATATCTATTATACTGTAAATGTTAAATTAGTCAAGTGGTGGGCATTTGTATAGCGATGCTATAGAAAGGGAACAGCAGAAATTGCTTTCTTCCCTTTGCGTATAATCACCCGGAAACATGAAGGCCAACAGAGATTAAAAACCAAATCATGTCCCTCCGTGCTTGTCCAGTGAGGCAAACCTTCATACTGCACAGTGTTTACTGGTGGGAAATGGCCAACTTCTAGATGAGAGGAGGGGGGTTCTTTCCTGCTATTTCGCCGCTGACCTGCATTTCTTCTGAAAGGCAATGAAAATGGAGGGAAAGCAGCTCCTGGCCACTCCCTGGGATTGTTCTCGAGGATCTAGACAGACCATAAGTAATTCGGGGAATCGCTCACAAAGACCCCGGCCCTGCACGTCTGTGGCTACGGCATTCAGGCGAGCGGAAGGTAATCAGCGCCACCAAATGCAACACAAGACTCTTATCAGAAGATGCCATTTTTTCCTAAATGTCATATATACAATTTTTATTGGAGCGTGATGACAGATAGTGAATAACTTAACATAAATTTGCATAATACAATACAGCTGTTAATTTATGATCATATTAAAGCACAAACTTTTGTAGTTTGGGTGCTTAAAGTCATAGTCTTTGGAAACTTTCCCTCCTGTTTGCTCTTTATTTATTACTTATTTAGGGTTGCCAGATAAAATACAGGTGGCTGGTTAAATTTAAATTTCTGATCAACACTGAATCATTTCGTAGTGTAAGTATTCTCGTGCAGTATTTGGGACATACTTATACTAAAACATGATTCATTGTGTAGCTGAAATTCACAGTTAACTGAAGGCTTCTAGTTTTATTTGATAAATCTGGCAACTCTATTCTAACTTCATAAACACCTTATCCCCTACTGGCTCTGTGCTCACAGCGGGGAGGGGGGAGGTGTTGTGTAGAGAAGGGTGCTGGCCTCTGGGCCCTTGGTATCTTTATGCAAAGTCAAAGGGATCGGATTATAAAGGTACCAGTGCAAAGGGGGAAACTGAGGTAGGCAGCATACCTGAGCTTTCCTGGCAGCACCGAGTGTTACAGAGCTGGTTTTCAAACTTTCTGACCACAACGCATCATAAGAAATATATTTTATAAATCAACCCAGTCCAGACATACCCATGTAACTGAAACAAACGTTCTATGAAACAACATGTCGTCTTCTATGTGTGATACACTCTATGTTCTATTCCATTCTATTTCCTTTTTTAAAATGCTGGTCTTAATCCCCTAAATTGAATTCACAGTTCCCTAAGGCATCGTAGCCCACATTTTGAAAAACACTGGGTTAGAGGGTTATAGCTCAGGAAAGTGAATGAAGAGATTTCTTAAAAACCCACTATACAAATGAGGAAATGTGTCAGATCAGTTAAGAGACTTTCCAAGTCCATTTCACTAATTTGTGGCTAAACTAGGAATAAAACTTGGGTCCCCCAACTCTCAAGCCTGTGTTTCTGGTTTCATTCTACCGCACTTTCTAGTGTCTGCTTTCTTGATCTCCAAGTTACAATGAACATTCTGGGAGCCACATTGTTTTTGTTTTCTTTTACCTAATTATATTACTTCTAAACCATTTTGTTATCACTTCATATTCTTCTAAAATCCCCAAGATTTACATCATTGCTGATCTAAAAGGATTATATTATTGCTTTGACATAGCAACATTTAAACTAATTCATCTTGGCACTTACCATTTGATCTTTAGCATCTTCCTTCCCTTCTGGCCCCAACCTTGTCTCACTATTCTGTTGCCTCGGGAGATCTTTACAATGCATATTCCATGTGCTCCCCCCCGGGACAGGCACTGTAAGAGGTGTAAGAAAAACATAAAAACAGTAACTGTTGTTTGTTACCATTTGTTCTCCCTGACCTATGAAGTTGACAGAGTATCTCTTGTAAATAATCCTTTTGGAGTTGAGAAAACATCGGTTCAGAGAGGCTAAGTGTTTTTCTCAGGGTCACACAGCAAATGCAGACTGGAAGAGCTCAAGTCTTCTTTCTCTAACTCCTATGCTCTGCCATCAGGACATGGAGGTCTGCTGAGCTGAGGGCCCGCAAACAAGTACACTGGCAGGAAAAAGACATCAACCCAGGAGATATCCATGTGTATTGTATACTTTTCTCACACACTCAGTCTAGATTTTCAAACTACATTCAGAACTTTCTGGGATCTGATGATCATTCAGTTTACTATCCTCTAGATCCTCTCTATGGCCATCCACTCCACAACATACTTTTTTGCTAGTTGTGATGACAAATTCCAAAGTCATGCATGGTCCCCAGAGCACCTTTCCCGTTTCTTTTTTTTTTTTTTTTAATATTTTATTTATTTGTTAGAGAGAGAGAGAACATGAGTGGGGAGGGCCAGAGGGAGAGGGAGAAGCAGAGTCCATGCTGAGCAGGGAGCCTGACATGGGGCTCGATCCCAGAACCCCAGGATCATGCCCTGAGCCCAAGGCAGATGCTTAACCAACTGAGCCACTGAGGCACCCCTCCCATTTCCCCTCTTGTGACCCTACAAGAGTACATCCTGGCCTACAGAATCCAAATGCAGGGCTCCTTCTGGTATTTTTATTAGCTCAGTAGTCAGTCAGTTTATGCAGAGAAGTCGACCTGGTGCTTTCCCTCTACCCCACAGAATAACCTTGCCTTTGGTTTCCTCTTGGCCCCAGCAGAACTCACAGGGCTCGGCACAGGGAGCCACAACCCACCTCCTCAGGGACGCACGAAGCAAGATGCTCATAGCATGACTCACAGACAGCATTTTGCAGCTCCCGTGGCCCTTTCCCCAATTTATCTTCCTCCACCCTGAATGGAGCTGGGCTGATGGCGAAGGCTCCGGGTTGGATTCCCTGCCTCAAAGCCAGGCTGAACCCCCGAACCAGCTGCATGAGCCTAAACCTCAGTTTCCTCAACTGTTAAAAGGGGATAATAAGCATATCTGCTCCCTTCTGTTGGGGCCAATTAAATGTGGTGACAAACATAAAGCACTTAGCATGGGTCCCAGCACCTGTGCTCTCCAGAAGCATATGTTTCTCTTCTGCCGTCGTTTCGATTCTTCCCGTTATTCCCATAGTAAAGATATCACCCCAGAAGCCTTAAGTAGACACGTGTCCCTTCATGTGCCTCTGGTTCTCAGCATCCATGCCCCTCAGCCAGCGGTCCCTTCCCTGCCACTCCGGGGTCCCCTTTCAGCCTGGAACTTTCCCTACCCTCCTTCCCTTCCAACAAACTTGCTCTTTTCACATCCCATTTCCCCAGGATACTGTTTCCTGCTAGAGACCAACAAAATAATGGTCGAATTACCAAGACCTGAGGACTTTGAAGGATTTCAGCGATTGCAGGTCGATCCCGAAGGCCCTCTCCTAGGCCTATCATCCAGCAGTCACTCCAGGGATGAGGGGCTCCCCTCTTCCATGTTTCACACGCTGGACCAGACCATTAATCCACAAATCCATCTCCCTACAGCTTCCCCTCATCGCTTCAAACTCTGGGCCCCCATCAAATGACCCTTTACAAGTTAGAGACTACACCCCTCTGGCTTCTGCAAATGTTCTCCATGTGGCAGAGGTTCAAGTGCCCCGGCCACCTGAGTCCCGCTCCAGTCTGTGTCCCTCTAGAGGGTGACACAGCCAGAGTGGTGGCCAGCCCAGGGTGTGGGCAGACGGGCAGAGGAGAACGCGGCAGCTGCATCTGTGATAGTGGTTTCCAGTAACCGGGTGGCCCCATTAATAACCTGTTCTCCGGTAATCTTCCCTGAATGTGTCAAAATAGATCTCGGTTATTGTAACCCTGTAGAATAATAAGTCCTACAAGTTTAAAATATACTAGATAGAAAAGGTACTTCCTTTTATGTGCTCCAAAAAAGTGAACTCCTTCAAGCATTCTGAAGCATGGTGAACAAAGTCATACTTTACCCTCTTCAAACCTTTCCTTCCAAACACTTCGCTCTGCGGTGCTTTTCTGTGTCTGGGATTAGTCTGTGTCTCCCACGGGACCGGAAGCTCCACAGGAGACAGACTCACCATAGTAGCCCCAATGCCCATGGGCCTCCCGGGGGGCCCTGAGGAATGAGCAGATGGACTACCCTTGCAGGCTCTGATCCCACCTCATCTCATCCAGCCCCTTCTCCTTTCCTGTCATGTGCCAGACAATCGGGCGTCCGGGCACTGAGGTCCTGGGTGGGGGCAACAGGGCAGCCTGTTCCCAGCGTGGTGTCATGGCAGGGGCTGGTCTTCAGGTGTGGCGTGAGACGCCAAGTGGGCATTCTGGGAGCATCTCCAAGGAGAAACCAAGTCAGAGAGTTGGTCGGGCCTACCAGAGGAGTAGTCAGTCTACACAGGCTGGCCAGAGGGGAGGAAGCCCGGGCTGAAGACGGCGGGATGGATGGGGGGGGGGGGGCACACACAGCTACAGTCGTTAACAGCCGTGCACACTCACCAGACTTACTGCCCGCCGGGCGTGGGCAAGTGCTGGCCGTGAACAGGCTTTTTGCTGACTACCCACTTTTTGGAGAAGTCAGGATTATCTCCATTCTGCGGGGTGAGAAACTGAGGCTGACCGTGAAGCTGTACACACAGCCACTGTACGATTCTGGCTCCCAAGGCGGAAGTGTGATGTGGAAACAGGGAGCAGACCCTGAAAGAATTCCCCGGGGTCGCGTGTACAGAGCTAGACTTTATAGAACCTTCTGGAAGCTTGGGGCTTAAACAATGCCCTGGGAGCTTAAAGGTACAGCTCAGAGCTGACACTGAGACCCTGAGCGAGGCAGGGCTTCTCGAAGGGATATCACAGGGTCCCCGGTGACTCCAGGGTGCCGCTCAGCTGGAGAACCAGTATGAGTCAAAACACTAGAGGAAGCAGCTCTACTGTGCCCTTTCCACGGCGGAGCCCAGGGGCCAGGGGGACCCCAAAACTGGAGTCTCACTTCCATCCCCCCATGGGGACTGGAGTTTCAAATCCACACACCCTGCGCGAGAGGCCAGAACGGGTCAGGGCAGAGGGACCGTGCTCCAGCCAGAGACCAACCGACAGTCCGACACGCGGGGACAGAGACCACACGCGGGGACAGAGACCGCACGCGGCTCTTTCTTTGACTGTGTTGTGCTGTTTCCAGCTCGTCTGGCCAGTAATCGTACAGGAATGTTCAGGCCCGAAGCCCCCTTCCTTGGCTACGTCCATGTAAAGCCTCACCCGTGTTTCCCAGCGTCACTCCCCCTAAATCTGTTTCCAGGATTTAATTATTTCAGCTATATACACGATTATAACGTGGCCCTCCCACTAAGAGTATCATCAGAAAGAAAGGTAATGTGCAGGTACATGAAGAGCCTTCTGAAGTGAATTCTAGGCGCTTTTGCTCTAAATCCATAATGATTGTTGCCCTGTTTCATTTACCTTACACACACACACACACACACACACACACACACACACACATCGGGAAGCTAAGTAATCTGGGGGTCCCAAAGACCAGAGCAGGCTGCCCAGGCCAGCCTGGCATTGGCCTAGAAGACGGTGTGGGTCACGGGCCCCCTGGAGCGCAGGGCACAGTGACAGCTGTCGTAACAAATGGTGCTTTCTCATCAGGCAGATTTGACCAGTTTTACAAAATTCAGCTCCCAAACTGGAAGCCCAACCCTAGGTACCATTAGTCTCAGTTTTTGGAAAAGACTCTCTTTCCTTAGATCACTGGGGGAAGATCACGGCATAGCACGGGCTGGGCCAAAGGGAGCGGACACCAGAAGGATTTCTGTGGAAGGTGATGGCTCGTTGTGGGGTTAACGAACCTTGAGAAGATCCCACAGGGACCTTCCTCCTGCTGTCATTTAAGCCCATTTCCTCCTGCCCTTCCCTTAGAAAAAAAATTAAGAACAGCTGGGCACTGTGCTATTTTCAGTCAACTTTGCAGATAGACTTACTGGTCTGGCCAGGACCCTCAGGGGCGGCCCCCACTGGCCCAGGGACAGCCTCGGAGCAATTGCTCTTCGTGAAGAAGCCAGAGCCTGCTGGGGCCAGAGAGAGGAGAGGGGTAAGCAGCCTGAGACGGGGAGCCCTGAGCCCCCTGCAGGTCCCCTGCGAAGACCGTAGGGTAGAGCAGTGATCTCGTGGGCCCGGTGCCGGGGAACGCCCCAGACGCTCGGGGGGTGCTAAAGGTCCAAGGCTCAGGACTATGACAAGGCAGAAACTCTGTATCTACCACACCAAGAGCAGGGCTGCAGAATTCTCTGAGGCTCCGTCTTCTTTCCCAAGGAGCACCCCCTACACCCTCGCCCATCCGGGATGAGACGGGCCGTCGCCAGCCCGAGCACTCGGCCGGGCACCCAGGAGGACCCGTGAGGTCTCTGTCAGGGCTTCTCCGGGCTTCTCGGGGAGAGGCCCCACTGCATACTCCCCGTCTCCCTGGCTGGGGTTCCTGAACACTCAGGACCCACAGAGTCCTGTCCTCCCACATCGACCCCAGGTCCTCCTGCTTCTGGAGTGCTCCAGTCCCAAGCTGGCCCTTTTACATGCTCCTGCCGTTTCCCCCGAGGGACAATCAGAGGGCGCAGCGCATCCCTGCGGGTCCTGCTTGGATGAGGACGAGAAAAAGGGCTTTCTTCCTCGCTTTCCTTGGCTTGGCCTTGTCAGCCTTTAGAATAGGGCAGACTTGGCGTTTCCTCACTCAGCACTATTTCTGCCAGGCTCCATCCTCTCTCTGCCTCCCGACCTTGCACACAAACCCCTCTGAGCCTCAGTTTTGTCCTCTGTAAAATGGAAACTCAGTGAAATGATACGCGTGACACTCGCCCTGTGCCTGCCCCGCAGGATTGGCCAATAAATACTCAGTGTAGCTGCGAACTTTCCTTTCGTACAAGGGCATAGCTGGTTCCACTCTCTAACCGCCCCCCACCCCGCCCCTGCCCCAGGCCAGGCTTCCTTTCTCTTATCCCCAGCCTTGTCCCCACATCACCTGGCACTGGCTTCCCTGCCCCTCGGTGCACCCGGGCTGCAGCTAGCAGTTGGGGGGTCCTGGGGCTGTGCTCGGGCCCAGCAGCCCCCTCCCCTTTCCGAACCGTGCAGGTGGGTCCAGCACTTGTGGGCAGGATACGGCAGCCCCAGCACGAAAGCCACCAGCAGTCTGTGCCCCCGGTGAACGCGGCAGCTCGAGAGCCTGGTGCTCGGGGTGGCAGCTAGCTTCCCAGATCGGTCTCTTGTGTGGCAGGACGTGACCCTCATGTCCTCTAGGGGGTCCGGCCTCCTCATGTCTGCTGGGAGGTCATCCCACCACCTCTGGTCCTGACCCCTGGGGGCCTCCTGTCCAGGACCCTGTAGAACAGCCAGGCCCTTGCCCCAGAAGCTCCTGGGGCCACCTGCTGTCACCCCCTGATGGGCAGGAAATACAACCTGGCAAACGTGCCCAGCCCAGCTCAGCCGTGCCCACCTCCTTAGGGCTGCGTCTCTGTCCCCAAGGGACCCCTGCTTCCCTCCCTGCCCACACCTCCTCCCCTGCCCTGTCCATGGCTGTGGCCTTGACCCCTGGCTGCCTGGGCCTAGGAGCCTGCAAAAATCCCTCAGCCTGCTGGCCGCTGCCCAGGGCCTCCTGCCGTGACACGGTCACCTCCCGCACCTCCGAGGATGCCGGTCTGCCCCCACCTTCAGGTCAGGCCCCTGTGAGAAGCCTCGCCGGGTACAGGGGAGCTGCACCCCCCAAAACAAATGGCCGTAATTAACACGTGCCAGCTCCATGCCCCACGGCCATGAGGCAGAGAGCACGCGCTCCGATCAAACGGCAGTAAACGACGTGCCTGCGAAGGAATTCGGTTCAGTGCTGCTCCAAGACCTTGTTTAAGTGCTTTTATTGTTTCTGTGCGAAAGAACACAAAAGCTTTTGGAAAATTGCTTCAGCACAAGCCTCCCCTTCTCCAGGAAGTGTTTCTGATCCCCCCCATCCCCGGCCCGGGCAGGTTGGGTGGCCCCCACAGTGCCCCCTCCATGTCCCCACTCTGGGCTTCCCGCCCTCCGAGGCACAGCAGGGTCCACAGGGCTCCTTCCCCTCCGGGGCCCCCACTGGCCCGGCGGCACCCCATCCCTCTGTCAATGCCCACACACAGCAGGTGCGGGGGACTTGCTCCCAGTACAATGGTGGTCTAGAAGAGGTGGTCTGCAGACATCCCGGGAGCCTCAGACGTTGCTGAGAGAACCCCTGTAGGACAGATGAAGTTCTTCTTAGGAAAGATATTACAAAGATCTTTAAAATAAATATGTAAAATAAAAGCATAAAGATCGGAACACAGAAACAATCATTTTTCATAGAGAGGAGGGGAGGGAGAGGTAATGTCCCCTCATGTGGCCACAGTCACCCTTTTGGGGTTTTGTCCTACATTAAAGGAACAGTCCAGTATCAGATAAAACAAAAACAAAAATGGTTAACGAAAGTTACGCCCTGAGTGGGGACTGGGTTGAAGCCCCTGAGGGCTCGTGCTCGGCAGCTCTGTCCACAGGAGCCCTGGCGGAGCCCCTAACTAAAGCCTTTGTCGGATGCCTCAGGGGTCCGCAGGTCCAGCTTGCCCAGCAGATGGGGGGATGGGAGGGGAGACCTGGCTGGGAGCACTCAGCCTCCCATTCCATGAGGGATGGGGTGCGGGGCTCTCATTTGCAGGGCAGTCTCCCTGTGACCCTCCCTCCCCACCTGCAGGCCTAGGAAGTGCACGTGGGCAGGACAAGGATGGCAGAGTGACTGCCATCTCCCCCCACATCCACTCCAGGGAGGTGAGCCCTCCACATCTCGAAATGTGGTATGAGGGGAGCATCTGCCAACATCTGCCGTTCCGAAGGCCCGGTGGGGGCCACCTGCAGGCCGGCCGAGCCTTCCCTCTGGGCCTCGCGGCCCCCCTTCACCGAGGCCCAGCCCCCTCCCAGCAAACCAGAGGCTGAATTCAGCGTCTCAGCTCCTCTGAACAGAAATCACTACCAAGGCTCTGAGGCACGCGCTATCTGTGGTTCAGTGAGTCTCCTCTCACGGCCAAATTTAATTACAAAGAAAGGGGGGCCTTTCCCCCAAGAACCTCATTCTTCTATATCCAAGCCCAGTCCTCCAGCTCCAGGGGGAGGGAGGGACACTCTGTTGTGTCTGTGGGCTCGGGAAGCGCATGTCAGCCGTTACTCCGGCCCATGTTTACTTAGCTTCACCACCACCGCCACCACCGTGGAGGCCACTCCTGGCAAGGAATCCTTTTCACTAAAAGACGCCAGCTACAAGAGAAAGGGCAAGGGCTAAAACTGCGTCAGGTGGGAGAGCTGGGGAGGCAGCCACCGTGGAGGGTACGAGGCTGAACACCAGCTCTCCCAGCGTGTGGCCCTGGCACGCAGGCTCTGGGCACCTCCATCTC
The DNA here is from genome assembly GCF_964656455.1 of Halichoerus grypus. NCBI lineage: Eukaryota > Metazoa > Chordata > Mammalia > Carnivora > Phocidae > Halichoerus > Halichoerus grypus. Next base: position 92,562,020 of record NC_135723.1, read on the forward strand.
CTCCGGGGCAGAGTGGGATCTTACCAGGGGACACGAGGGTTCTGGGAGGCTCTTGGCTCAGGGAAGAGTTGAGGCAGGTCACCAAGTGCCTCTGCCCTGTCTTCCAGCATCTACCTTCTAGCACCTTTCTCCCTCCTCTGGTCACAGGAGTGGGGAGGCCTCTCTCCCCGGCATCTCCCCCAAGGCGGCCCCACTGAATTCTTAATTCTCACTGGCACAGCTGTGTCCTTCTCTGCTGGGACGACCCCACGCCTGCAGCTACGGGGGTCTCACAGGGTCCCTGACCAGCATTTGTAGAAACAAGCGAATCTGATTCATGCACTCCCCGCCTCATGTCCCAAAGCAAGGGAATTACAAATGGAGAACTGATTATAAAAGAGAAAGACAGTGAATTGTTCCTTCTGTTTTGTTTTGTTTTCTTTTGTTAATTTTAACTTCAAAAACTTACTCACAGTGAGGGTTGGATATATTTTAAAGGGTAGCTGGATTAGGGGGATTATTTTTTGTAAGAGCAGTAAATGAGTATTTCTGCGTGGACACGGGCGGGGGGAAGTCACCCCACCTCTCTGAGCTGTGGGTCCTCGTCCGTACCGTGGGGGCTGGGGGATTGAACTCATGGACCTTCTGAGGCTCCGAGTCTCTTTATGGTCCTGGGACTAATCTCCCACTCACGTGCCAGGGGCCAGGGTCGGCCACTCTTTTCCCCCGAAGCCAGCCAGCAGACATACTGCCCTTCTCCATTAAAATCTGGTATCAGACTCCACTCGGGCCTCTGGACAGCAATCGTGGGCAAAGGAGACTTTTTTCCTTTTTTTTTAGCTTGGGCCTAGCCCTCCCCACTTATACCCTGAGATGGGAAAAATGGACTGAGCAGGCAAGAGGGAATTTAAAATGAGCTGAAAAAAAAAAAGAAAAAAAAAGAAAAAATCCTGCCACAATAAATCACATCACAGTGGAGATCTCTATCTAACCAGAAAATTCTCAGCCCAGACAATGGCTCATTTATTTCCAACAATATTCAATACAACAGAATTCCAGCCCGACAAAAGGATTTCTACAGGTTCTTGGAGTTGGTTGCAAAGGGATTTAACCTACATAGAAAAGAGAGCTGTTCAATTATAGATTCCCAGGCGTGAGGGAGACCTTTGTAAATAAATTGTAAGGGGGTCTGCTGTAAATGTGGCTGCTTCCCTGGGGGAGCATCTCGCCTCCAGACAGCGAGAGGCAGAAGCACTGTGGCCCTGCCTGGAGGACGTTTGGGTAAATATTTGGGTAGAGACGGCTGCTGCTGGGATGGTGAGGAGAGCTGGTGATCAGAGGGAATGGCCCTCTCTCCCAGGCCCGCAGATGATACATTTCTATAAACATCCAGGCAGGCAGCCTCCAAAGACTCCTGAGCTTTCCAAACACATTTCCTATTCCATGGTCAGCGGGACTGCGTTGCAAGCAGGGGCGGTAAAGAGGAGGCAGGAAACAGGAGGGTGGGGAGGGGTCTGGAAAGCCAGCTTTCTAAATTTAACACACAGTGGCTTTTAGGCCGAGTGGATAAAAAATAAATTCCAGTGCTTAAAGCTCTTATCTTTGTTTACCATTTCCCCAAACAGTACATGACCTGGCCTCAGACTTCTAGACGGAGCAATGGAGATGCACACAGGAATGAGGGACGGGGCTGCTGGGGGCGGAGGAGGGGGGTAAAGAGAGCAAGCGGATCACCTTCCACCCTCACGTGACATTTCCTCGGCCGGCAAGTGACCCAGGACCTGCTAGTGTCACAGGCTGTCCCTGACTAGATGGGGTGGGGCTGAGGGTGCTCGTGATGCTTCGGACCATCCTAGCTGTGGAAGGCACCACGGGGTTGCCCACGTCCACCTCCTTTTGATGAGGGACCCATGAATACCCTCCAGCGACCTTTTCAGATGCTTAGTGACAACTTTTGACAATCTCCAGTGGCCAAGGGGCCTTGCCTATTTCATTAAGTTCTAGTCACTGGAAAATCCTTCCCTATATTGAGTCAAAATCGTTCTCCCTGGGCCTTACACCATTGGGCCTGGGTCCGCCCCACTAACTAGAGGGGCAGCACGTGCTTTTCCTTTGTCGCGTGTCTGCTGCTCTCATTTCTGCCCTTGGCTTGCTCGGGTCCCCCCGCCACCCAGATTCTTTCAGTGTGCCTCTGGGAGGGGTGCGTCAGCCCCAGCTCGCTCCCACTTGCTCCATCCCCTCTCCCGGTGCTCATCTGGAGCTGGCTTTGGTCTCCCCTCCCCCACTCAGCTGACTGAGGCAGTGTCCTTTCCTTGTCCCTAATCTCTGTGGCTGTGTCCGTGGCTGGTGTCCAAGACTCCGTCCAGAGTCCCTTCCTTTCCAGTCCCTCAGCCTCCTTTCCCTGGGTGGCCCTGTGGTTCAGTCCTCAGTGCCCTGCTTTTCTTTCTGACCCCCATCCCAGGGGACTCATCCCCCTCTGTGCAGCTGAGCTGGGCCCCATATCCCCTGGGGCCCCCCCGCACAAGCCTGCCAAAGCAGAGCTCTCCTGGAGGGGCAGCCTCGCCTGGACCCGTCCTCCTTCCAGCTTTCGGCCACCCAGGAATGAAACCTAGGGATCGCTTTCATCACTTCACTCCCTGCCTCCTTACATGTGAAGACTCACCTCCCCTGGCAAGTCTTCCTTTAAAATTATGGGGACTCGGGGCGCCTGAGTGGCTCAGTCGGTGAAGCGTCTGCCTTCGGCTCAGGTCATGATCCCAGGGTCCTGGGATCAAGCCCCACATCGGGCTCCCTGCTCCGCGGGAAGCCTGCTTCTCTCTCTCCCTCTGCTGCTCCCCCTGCTTGTGCTCTCTCTCTCTGTCAAATAAATAAAATCTTCAAAAAATTAAAAAATAAATAAATAAAATCACAGGGACTCTGTCTCAGGCTGCACATGAGAATTTCCCGGGGAGCTTTTAGAACACTACCAACCCCTGCACACCAATCCACCAATTAATGCTGAATATTTTGGGGTGGGGCTCCGGCCTCAGTGGGGAGCAGCCAAGATGGAAAATCACTGTTTATATAGCTTCCCTTTCAACCCCATGCCCACTCTGACTGCTGTACTCTCATCAGAGCTCTTCATTCCTGCCGGGACTATTGCAATAGTCTCCCATCTTATTGTCCTATTGACCAGCTCGTCCAACTGTCCTCTTGTACGTCATTGTCAGAGCACAAAATACCATTTTTCAGCCTGTCACCTCTGCTCATCAAACCTTCAGTGGCTCCCTATTACCATAATAATATATCTCTGAATAAAGAAGTAAATGGTTTCCCAAATACATAGTGAGTTGAATGTATGGGATTGGGTCTTGTCTCCTCTCTTCCCCCCTCCCCACCCCCACACGCTGCTAAGGACATGCCACACCCATGTCATAAACGTACTCACTGTCTACGTGGGGAGAGAGTGAACAAAAAGAATTTCTCTGCAAATTAAATGCAAAACTCTCCCCAGTGCAGAGAAGGTGAGCAGGGTGATTTAACGGTCATTTACTTAGGGGCTTAGTTCTTTAAACATCATATAAAATCGGCTGTTAATGGAGAGAACAGAATCCTAAATATTACATAACAGCAGATAATCCAACGACTCGAATCTAGTTGATCTGGGAATTTTATGCTTATGAGTGCTTATGTCTGATAATTGGGACAATTTTGAAAAACCAGGTGATTAGAAGTGTCTTGTTTGTCCCTGCCTCTCCTCTTCCCTCCATGCCCACTATAGGGATAAATAACTCTGCTCCCCCAATAATACGCCATTTTTTCTCTCAACCCTTTCCTGGAATAGAGACAGTGGTTGGGTTTCAGCATGTTGGAGGGGCAGGCGGAGGGAAGCAGGGGCTAGGGGGAGCCCACAGTGAGATGTGATCAAGGGAACGGGCGTGTGTTCAACAGGTCAGCCATTAAAATTTCAGGCAAGATGTACACCCAATATGTAAAACTGCCCAAAATATCTACTAAAGCTGAACATACACATTCCTTGTGACCCAGCAAATTCGCTCCTAGGCATAGACCCTGCAGAAGGGGGGACACATGGCCACCAAAAAACATCTGCAGCAATGTCCAGCTTTATTTATAATGGCCCCAAACTGGGGCAACTCAAATGTCCACCCACTGTTGAACACGAGAGTGGACACACGTCAGTGCCCCGCCTCACATGTGGGTGAGTTGCCAACACACGCCCAACAAAAGCCTACATCGTGCATATTCTGTTTAGATGCAGATTTTTTTTTCTTTTTAATGTTATTTATTTATTTATTCATGAGAGTCAGAGAGAGAGAGAGAGAGGCAGAGGGAGAGGGAGAAGCAGGCTCCCCGCTGAGCAGGGAGCCCGATGCGGGACTCGATCCCAGGACCCTGGGATCATGACCTGAGCCGAAGGCAGACGCTTAACCATCTGAGCCACCCAGGCGTCCTAGATGCAGATTTTTAAAAGGCAGAGTAATCTCTCGAGTTAGAAGGCAGGATAGTGGTTGCCCTTGAGGGGGGCGGGGGCTGTGACTGGATGGGGTCACGGCGGTGATCCAGAATGCTGGCGATGTCTGGGGTCTTGAGCCGGACGCGGGTACACAGGTGTGCTCGCCTTGTGAAAAGTCACTGAACTCTGCGCTTTAGTTTGTGCGGTTTTTTTTTCTGTCTGCATGCTATTCTTCCAAAAAACATACATAAGGAAAGGGAGGGAGGGAGGGAGCGAGGAAGGGGAAGAGGGAGAGAGGGGAGCGGGAGGGAGGTCGAGGCAGTACAGCATGATGGACAAGTCATGGGATTTGAAGATCTGGATTTAGTTCTGACTCTGCCATTCACCAGCTGTGTGACCTTGGATAAGTCACTAACCTCTCTGAATCTTTTCTTTTTTCATCTATAAAATAGGCAATAAAAACTGCCCTACCTCCCTACCTACCGCACGGTGCAGTTGTCAGGACCCAATGGTATAACAGATGTAAAAATCCTTCTGTGCACAGTCAACTACTGCGAGAGACAAAGCTATTGCTATCTTAGATCTGTGAAGACAGGAATTCCTGGGGGAAGTCAGGGACATCAATAAAGCTCCAGCCAGGGCCATCGGTGGTGAAGGGCTAGCACTTGCGGGGTGTGTGCTTGCGTGTGTGTGTGTGTGTGTGTGTGTGTGTGTGTGAGTGCGCACACAGGCAGGGTTATGTTCTTTCATTACAATCCCCTCACCTAATCCCTTAATGGCCCAGCCCTCAGAGTACAAGAGCTCCTGGAATAATCCACAGGTTTACGTGACATGGGTTCTGTCTCCTTTCCTTTAAAGTGGGTGTAAATAGATACTATATACACTCTCCTAATTACTTTTTCTAAGGTATGGACGCATGGCTGCATCTAAGTCTGCCACATTCTTTAAATTAGCACGCAGGACTTTCTGGGCATCGGCGAGGCAAGGCAGTGATGCTGAAAGATCATCCCTCCGACCCCCGTTGCCTCTTGCCCCCAACCTGGACCAGCTCACACGGGCCCATTGCTGGACTCTCAAAGACAGCAAGTCAGAGCCTCTGTTTAGAGAACCGGTCAGCGAGGAGCCCAGGTCCCCGAGGAGCCGAGGTCCCCGCTCGGGCCTCGCCCGCGGGACTCAGTGCTCATCTCAGGAGACTGGTCACAAGGGGAGGGGCTTTTCTGCTGGGTCAGTGGTCAAAAGGGCAAATCCAGGGTTGCTCCATTTTCCATGGTTTGGTTTCATATTGTCGTCTTATGTTCCCCAGAGAATGAGAGCGAATGGAAATCTTTATTCTTCCTATGGGCTGTATGAGCCCTGGCTGTCCCCAGGCTAGAGTGCCGGGTCTTAAGGGATTTCAAGTTCCCCGAGTCTGGAGGGCAGAACGGAGCCCACTTTCTGTAACACCGCATCCGGCGACAAATGCCCCATTACCAGTCCAACTGCTTGGGGAGGACAAACCTGAAGCCGCCCCCACTTCTGTTTCCTTTAGCAGAATAAGAAAACGTCAATTTTTCTATTAGGTTCCCTGAATCTCCAGGAAAAATCTTTTTGAAAGCAGTGACATTTTTGTTTTCTTTTTCTCCTTTATTCTCCACATCCTATCATGTGCACACACGCAGCATGTGGTGTATGTGTAGGTGTGAGTGACTCAGGGAGGGGGTGTGTGTGTGTGTGTGTGTGTGTGTGTGTGTCTAGGTCTCAGAGAAAATGGCACACAAGAATCTAAATGTGGCAAAATGACATTAATAGGTCAGGAAATAGTATTATTTCTTATTTAAAAGGATTTACCCATAGATTTTCCACGAGGTTCCCTTAACCATCAGGTTTATCCATCACATTTAAATATTGGTTTACAGATCTAAGCTATGTGATAAAAAGACTAAGAGACCAAGGACCTTAGAAATAAAATTAGAAGTTACTGCCCACTGAAAATCAAATATAGATGGAAAAAAATCTTCTGGGAAATTAGGGAACTTTGGATTGAGAATGTAAACCATGTGGCAAAGATTCAGTTTATGTTTTAATCTCTATTTTCCCCAATATTTAGCAATCAAATATTTACTATTTAATCAGTATTTCCCACTATCGGATAATAATAAATATTTAATATCTATTTTCAACCTTCTAAGAGCGCAGTTACTTATTTTATGAAATAAGTCCCAGCTGAAATAAGTTTTATAGGATTTTAAAATCACTTTCTTCCTTAACACGTCCTTATAGAGTCATTTTAATACGTGCCACGGAAGGCCTGGTGGTGAAATGAGCTCCCTGCCACGGAATACATTCAAACAGAAGGATTATCTGCTCATTTGGTGCATTACGGTTTCCAGAGACCCGTCACCTTACCGTCTCCTTCGCCCTGCCCTGCGAGCTGGGCATGACCCCAACTTACAGGCCCGGTGACCTGTTGATGTTGCCTTGGCAACCGGCCCCAGGCCACAGCTGCTGGGTGATGGATCCAGGACGGAGACCCTGGCTGGACCCAGTGACCACCCCGAGGCATGGCCAAGGTCAGGGAGAGAGGCTGCAGCAGCAACCATCCCCGTTGGGTGGGAGGCAGGACAGGTTGATTCTAATTCTGAGTAGTATGGCCCATGCAACAGGAGTCAGGGAGAACCCTCAGGGATCCCTTTTTTTAACGTTATCTTCTGGAGACACAGATGCTTAAAGTGCTTCCTGGCTTGAAATGAGAGGATACTCTGCTCAGAAAGCCCCCTGGGTTCTCCTGACATTCCAGGCCAAGCGGGCCCTCCTCAGCCCTTACCAGCACAGAGGGTCTGAGCACCAAGGGCGACAGCAAGGGAGGGGCTGGGCCAGAAAGCGCAGCTCCCGGCTCCCAGCCTCCTGCCTGCGAGGATGGCGCTGCTATTTTAAACATGTTTAATTCTTTAGCGCAGCTCCAAGTCTTTGCATGGAGCTACTCCACACACTACTGTTATTTACATTGCTATTTAGTGTTTCAGCTTTTTTTCTTTCTGAAGGAAAACTTTAACCTAGACAAATTAGAAGACCACTTGGGAGAACTCTGTCCCCCTCACCCAGCGTCCATGAGAGTCCACTGCGACCCCTCTGCTTTCATCCATTTCCCCACCTTCCCTCACTTCCAGGTTTTGTTTTTTTTTAAATCCCAGATGTCCTATCATGTCATCGGTAACTATTTCATTCTGTATTTCTAAAATACAAAGGCTCTTTTCTAAAACAGGACCACCATACCATCATCACACTAAATACAAATGAACCATAATTTCCTAAGTGTATCGAATTGAATACCCAGTCAGGGGTCAGGGTCCTGTGATGGACCCATGGATTTTTTTTTTTTTTTAGATTGGTTTGTTTGAACCAGCATCCAAACAAACCCACCCACTTTTCACTGGCTTCTTCTATTCATCCTAAAGATCTCAGTTTAGGCATCACTTCCTTTTGTCAGCTTCCCTGATCCCAAATGCCTGGGATGTCTGTCCTCTGTTCTCTCACAGAGCCTTGTGCTCACCACTCTCTAACCCTCCCCATTGCTTTGCGTCCTGAGATGGACGGTGAGGTCCAGGAGGGTGGGGAGGGTCCCCATGTGTCAAAGTGATGTGCCCTGTGCCTAGCACAGTGCCTGGCCAACAGTCTGCACCAACTCGGCACATGTCCAACGAATACATGAGTGAATGAGTTCTCAAACAGAACTCTGTTTCCCATTCCTCCTAAGTCTGTTCTAGAACACGTTCCACATTCAGTATAATGATTTGCATAGAAGGCAGCTTCACCAAAGAGCAGAGACTTGATCATTTTTGGATCCTCAGCACCTTGCCCTGCACCTGACAGGCTAAGTAGGGGCTTATGGAGGGACTGCTAAATGAATAAGGACATGGGTTTTCTACTTCAGGTTCTATCTGTGTGCTTTTGGCTTCGAAGGCTTCCCTCTCTGGGTCTCATTTTTCTCATCTCCATAATGAAGAATTTGGATTCACGATTCCTAAGTCTTTCGGGGGTATAATTTGTGATTCTGAGTAGGGGCCCAGCGTTGCTGGGGAGTCCCCATTTGCCGTACACTTGCTGCCCTCTGCTGGCGGGACTGGTGCAGGACCCCTTTATCCCCAATTTTCCTGAAAAGGACTCAGGGAGCCAAAGGTCCAGATGGGTGGATGGTCTGTCAGTGGGATAGGGACTTGAATTTCATTGCCTCACCTGGGTTTGATTAAAATGTGCAGGCGTGAGCCTCCCTCCACCCCATCTGCCCACTTCTCCCGTGGGAAGGATCCCTGGGGTAGATCACAGAAGGACTAAGGCAGCGAGTGGTCTCTCCCCAGGGCTCACATTACAACTGCTGGGGGGGGGGGGGTGTTGGGGGGAGGGCTTCAAAGGGAGAACTGGTGCCCAGGCCCCACTTCAAACCAACAGATGAATCCTTATATATTAAAAGCCGTCCCACTGCTTCTAATGTTCAGCCACACTGAGAACCACTGGACTAAGCTGATATTTACATGTGTATCTTGAGCCAAAAGCTTAGAAGTACAGTAGAAAGCTCATCCAGAGAAAGAATAAATGAAGACTTTGACTTTATAATATCAAATTCCCTTAGCCTGCTTTTAAAGGCTTTCTTTCTCTGACAAATGCTGATAGCTTCTAAATCACAAATTTTGTCTGGGGAACCAATACCATTTACTGCTAGGGACGCTGCTTGCAGATCTGTTTTTTTGGTTTCTTTTTTTTTTTTCTTTTTGAGATTTAGTTCTATATTTTGGTACACAATACCACCATTTCTTATTTATTTATTTTACATGTTCTGCATTTGGTAAGTGTCCTTTGGTGGCAGGTAACAGAATTCAGCTGTTGCTAACTGGGGCCATAAACGAGAAAGTGCTTTAAGAGTTCTGATCCACCACCCACGGGGCTACTTGCAACCAGAAACCGGTGCTCTAAGGGACACCAGGATATGGTGTCTCTCTCTGTCGTTTGCCTCTGCCTCTCTGCACATTTAATTCATTTCTTCTGTCTCACAGCCAACTGGAATTTTCTGCTCATTCATCCACAAGGCAGAACATGGTCACCAACAGATCATGACTCACCAGTGTTCAGTTTCCACCCGCTGGACCAAAAACTCCTTTTTCTCTGCACTAGATCCAAATTTCCAGACTGGTGCCCTTGGGTCAGAGGCTCACCCTCGGGCCAATCAACCGTGGCCTGCATGGCCAACTCCACCATTCTTTGACATAAAACGGAACTATGGGGCCCCTCACTCAAAAGGCAGGGGCAAGTGCCATTAACAGTAGATACAGAGGTTCTCCCTTTTTTCTTCTTCTTTAGCATGAATCTTACCATTCACCTTTACGTCACGCAACGCCAGTTTTAAATGTAAATATCAGAGCATTTAACTCACATGCAGAATCACTGAAATTACACAATTTGTATTTTGTGACTCACAGGCCAGAAGAAACAAGCACAAATCAAACTACTAAGCATTAGAAAGAAGAGAGGTGCCCCAGGGTCCCCAAGGAGGCACTCCCCCATGCAAGGGGGTAGTGCGTGGGCTGGGGAGCCAGGCCCTCACGCGTGTCTGGGGGCCCTGCCCCCTTCTGCTAGCCACTAGACCCATGCAGGGCATGGTGTGGCCAGCTGCAGGCCCGAGAATGGTTCTCTGAGGCGGGGGCCACTCAGGGCCCCTCCGTGGACAGCTGGGGGCCTGCAGCCTGGACTTGCCCCCAGTGCTGCCCTCTGCCGCCCTGGGAAGGGGGGGTCAAAGGAAGCGAACCTCCAAGCTGAGGATTGCTCTTGCAGCAGCACTATCTGGTTGAGAGAAAGAAGGTGGTCACCAACCAAGCAGGTGATGCACTCTGGCTCTGTAGGGAGTGGGGTGAGCGGGAGGACTTGGGGAAACCCAGCAGAGCCGCGAATAAGCCTCCATGACCCCATTCTAACCCTCCCCCCCCATCCTTCTCCCCAGCTCACATCCCATGTGTCCCTCCTCCCCAGGCCAGGGGTGACAGCGAGGGTGACAGTTTCACTCCAGTGGGCACTGTCCAAGGGACCCTGGGGTCCCCCCAACACAGGGTGCTGGGTCATGCTTCTCCACGCCTCCGCCCTTGAGTATCTAATCTGCATTTCCCGACCTTTCCTAACCTGACTGAAGAGCAAAATCTCCTTGTCTTCATTTGTATTTTTCATCACGGCAACTTTATTTCTCCTTCTATGCTCTGCCCGTTCATATCCTTTGCCCATTTTCCTAATGAGTTTCTTTTCTTACTGACTTAGAACGGCTCTTTGGGTTTTGTCACTATGCGTCTTTTATTTCACTAGAACTTTTTTCTTTTTTTTTTTTTTTTAAGATTTTATTTATTTATTTGACAGAGAGAGACACAGCGAGAGAGGGAACACAAGCAGGGGGAGTGGGAGAGGGAGAAGCAGGCTTCCCGCGGAGCAGGGAGCCCGATGCGGGGCTCGATCCCAGGACCCTGGGATCATGACCTGAGCCGAAGGCAGACGCTTAACGACTGAGCCACCCAGGCGCCCCTAGAACTTTTTTCCTTTATCTGCGATTTCACGCTGCATTTTTTAACTTTATGATGTACCAGTTACTGCCCCCGTGGTCACCCCTCCGAGGCTCGGTTTTCTCATCTGAGAGATGGGAGAGCGGCTGCCTCGTGGGTCTACAGGGAGGATTAAGCCAGATCGTGTCTATGCAGTGTGTAGCCACCACGCCACCCTCTCTCCATCAATGCTCGCAGCTACGCCTGCCGCCGTTGCGTTAGAACCAAACTTCTCTGTAGGACACTCCAAGGTCCCCAAGTCGCAGGCTGGCCGGGCTGGTCCGCGGTAACATACAGCACCACGACACAAGTCCGAGGGAACACGCGGGGTGCTGACCTAACGCAGCTTGGATTGTACTGACTGCATTTTGCCGAGTCTCCGTTTATGAGCCTGCGAAGTTGGAGCAGGACTCTAAAGCTAATGGAGAAGCCAGAAAGCTGTGGGACTCAATGGGACTCAACTTTCTTCATTTGTCACGACCCCCCTCTCCCCCAGACGGCCCCTGACTACAGCAGCCTCCAGGAAGGCCTGCCCTACCTGGACATGGTGATCGCGGAGACCCTGAGGATTTACCCACCGGCTTTCAGGTATGCCTGAGCTCCCCCACCTCCTCCCCCTGCCCAGGCCCCCGCAACCCAAAGGCCCTTCAGGACATCACTGTCTAGGCTCCTCACCAGTCCTCAGTCTGTCACCACCTGCGTTATCGAGAATGCTGGACTCAGGTTCCTGGAAGGCAAGGCCTGAGTCTTGGGTTTCTTGGGTTTCAGTGGCTTCCACAGAGTGACCATAGCAGTAAATGTCTGGCTCATTTTCCTCTACATTAACTACCTTCTCAAAGGTTCACTGGTCTGTTCTTAACATGACCTTCCTCCCCAACCCAAGCCAATCTCCTTGGCCTCGTAGCCTTCAATGGCATTTGCTAGTCCTCCTGCCTGTTCGTCCATTTGTCCATTCTTTCATTTGGCAACTATTTGTTGAGTCGAATGCTGGGCCAAGCATGGGGAAATCGGCCGTGTACAAAACAGATAAAACCCCTGCCCTTGGAGTTGATGTTCCAGGGGGAAAATTCCAAAGTCTGGGAGGCTGCTCCTCACTCTCCAGCCACCCACCCCTGCCCCATCCTTCGAGCTCCAACCCGACCCTCGCTACCCCGGGCAGTTTGCCTCTCCTCCCCCAGCATTTTCGAGCAAACTGTACTTCCTATTACATTCTTGGACACTTCTCACCCCCTCTGGAACATCTCGCCCGTGGACATCTGCTCACACCACCAACCTGTAAGTGCCTCGAAAGCAGGAATCTGGTCTTCTGCTTCTTTCCAACTCCCCCTAAACAAGGCAAAACATGGAGCACAGGATCTTAACTTGGGCCCCCAGGCCTTTAGGGAGGGAAACAGTGACCAGATTTCAGGTTCTAGAAACAAGAAGCAACACAAAGCATTTAACCTATCATAAGTTCCACTCTGCAGGTCTAAAAATTAGTATACCCCATCATCCATATGGAGGTACCTTTTGCCATTCTAAAAGAGAAAATGTGGATGCTTTGAAGATATCTCATTATATTCCAAACCAAAAACATCATACAGAGTGTGATTATAGATATTGTCCAAAGTGTTTGGACCCGGAGCAAATACAGAGAATTCCAGAGATGTGAGTGGAATCACATGGTCCTCAAGCACACAGGGTTTCAGGGCCCTGAAACCCCAGCACTTGCCGGGCCGCTCTCCTGACGCCGGCGTTAAGACCGATTCTGTGGGCCTTCCCTGATTTCCTTGGGAGCCATGGCACTGTCATCCAATCCTGCTTTTTTAATGATTTATATCCAGCTTCCCTCCAAGGGAACTGTGGGCAGCTGCTATACACATTAAAATGAAGCTCAAAATAAGACATTCAGTGATAGAACAAAGGCCATCCAGGGGGAAGAAGACTTTACAGGACCCCAGAGAGGGCCGATAACGGGGGTCAGGTCCCCGCTCGGGTGCGCGGCTCCTGCCAGAGAGGAAAACCAGCTGAGTTGAACAGGCGCGTTCTCTGGCAGGAGGAAAGTCTATAAAGTGATCAAAGACAGGTCCTTTCCTGGATCTAAACCCAATCAAGAACTCGACGCGTGAGACCTTGTAGCGGAGATGCGCTGAGTGACAAAGTGAACAGGCTCTTCAACACCCAAATGCTCTGATCGATTCTCCGAGTGACCCTTAGAAACAGTACTGCGTAAAAGGCGGCCACACGGCTCCGGGGAACCAGCAGTGGGTGATCTCACTCGAAGGCAGGACAGAAATGAGGGAACTGGGATGAACTGGTTGACTCCCTCATCAAGTCACATAGAGTACCAGTGCTCCGTAATCGCAGAACAAATTCAGACAGAAAGTCGAGAGTCTCACACCTCTGCCCTTCGTGGGCTGTGTGACCTTGGGTAAGCGCTGTGCTGTTCTGTGCTTCTGCTTCCTGGGTGTTCAGTGGGCACACAATGCCTGCTCGCCCCCCCCACCCCCAACGAGTGGTGAGAAACAGTGGGACAGAACTTCTGAAAAGCTGCACACTCTAAGTCATATGTCACCTAACGTATGAGGTGAAAGCAAGAAGGACTGCCCTTCCAGGCGAAGGGCCAGCTTCCAGCCCGCTCCGGTCCTGGCAAGCCACGAGCTCCTGGGCCTCACCCTCCTCCATACCTACTCTGCTGGAATTTTTTTTTTTTTTTTTTTTTTTTAAAGATTTTTTTTTTTTTTTTTTTTTTTATTTGAGAGAGAGAGAATGAGAGAGAGCAAGCACATGAGAGGGGGAGGGTCAGAGGGAGAAGCAGACTCCCTGCCGAGCAGGGAGCCCGATGCGGGACTCGATCCAGGGACTCCAGGATCATGACCTGAGCCGAAGGCAGTCGCTTAACCAACTGAGCCACCCAGGCGCCCTCTGCTGGAATTTTTAATCCTATCAGCTCTGCGGACTTCTGTTAACAAACAACAGAAAGGAGAGAGCCAAGCCATCATTATTCTCAGCCAGACGAGAGGCCAATTCGCTTCAGCCCAGGCAACAGATTTGGGGGTGAATACAGATAGAATGCGAATTTTATTTATTTTATTCTACTTTATTATTTTAATCTCAGAAAAGTGCATTGTCTTTTCCCAGGCCCTGACGCACCTTGACTGATAACCATTATCCACCAAAAAAAAAAAAACTCAGAATGGCCCCTGTAGAAAACTTACCAACTCTTGTTGAAGTATTATTAATGTGAATCCAGGATTCCATGCAGTATACATATTAATAGCATTGGTAGCTTAGGATCCGAATGGGGGCCCCCAAGTCCTGGCTTCTCTTGTTACATTAAAGGTTCCTGACAGAGTAATGAAGGCTGCCAGGAGCCTCGGGTTGCTCTTAATTCTTTTTTATAAGCAAGAACAGAATATAATGGTAATTAGTATAATAACTTTATCTCCTCTGAGATATTTAGGAAAGTCCAGCCCTACAATTTGAAATAAAAGCCAGCATAATTTTTAATTTTTAAAGTAATTATCTGTATTACGAAAATAGTAGGCTTGTACTTAAAAAAAAAAAATACAAAAACCAAAAAAGCCTAAACAATACAGAAGGATCTGAAGAAAAAGTTGGCACCTCTGGTCCCCTGCCATCCTCCAGCCCAGTCCCATCCCTTAGAAGAAATCATGGTGGAAGTTCAGGTATTCTTCAGAAATTTTATATTTGTGTGCAAACATCTATAGTCTGGCCCTTAAAAATACAGTGTAAAACGGACTGTGCCATGGCATTTGGTAAACAATCTGACCAGAAGTTTTGTCCTCAGTAGAAGTTATCCATAGTGACACAGACAATGAATGGAGATCAGATGTTCAAACCCAAATTTCCTTTAGGTAAAGCGAGGGGGTAGGTGAGGGCCATTTAAAGAGGCTTAGCCATGGACAGAAGATGAGGGAAAGTGTGGCCAGGGTCATAACCCAGCAAGCCTCCCACAGGGAGAAGCCCTTCAAAGGTACCCGTGGGTTCCCCCAGGCAGGCCTAAGAGAACTCTTCAGGCTTGACGGATGAATGCATATTCACTGAGGGCCAAAGGAGTCTAAAGAGCTTGGAGGTTTCAGGGTTGTGGGCAGTAGAAGGTTAAGGGGCAGGGGGTAGAAACCATCCTGGTCACCCCTGCAAGAGGGCTGGGCCTCCTGTCCCCCTACCCCCCATTCCACACTTCAGGCTCAGACCCCATTTGCCCCAGCGCGCTGCCGGCAAGCTCTGCTTGTTGCTGTGCATCAAGGCAGGGGTGACCGACATGTCCCCACAGGTTCACGCGGGAGGCGGCGCGGGACTGCGAGGTGCGGGGGCAACACATCCCCGCGGGCACCGTGGTGGAGGTGGCTGTGGGCGCCCTGCACCACGACCCTGAGTACTGGCCACAACCGGAGACCTTCAACCCAGAGAGGTGAGCTCAGTCCCTTCAAATGGGCGACGCGAGTGTAAGGCGCTTGGGGGAGGCGGCCAAGGGGAGACAAAGATTTAGTAAAGTTGTCCCCAGTTAAAAGTCATGGAAAATAGATAGTCGAGAGACATAATTTCCAAAGGACATAACTGTACCATTTTTAAAAGGCCCGAACAGAATGCAGAGTTTTCGCATTTCAGCAGCCCTGAGTGCAAGTAACAGGGCAATTTCTAATGGGTGTCCTCTGTTCAAGCCAAGAAACGGGACACAGGATCGAATTGCTGGTGTGCACTGGAACGTAACAAAACATCATTTCCTTTTTTAAAAAAAATCGGGAGCTTGTTCCAAAACAAGAGTAATCACAGAAATTTCTCCCCGAACTCAAGAGATCCAGCTATGCTAACAAGGTCGACCCAGATCCCCACTCCTTGGTCCCCTATGTGGATTGGGTCCCTTGTCTACATTTCATTTCTAGGCTCCCGGGTTGAAAATGTCTGAGCAGGCATCCACACCCTCCTCATCGGAATCGATGGCTACCCCTTCCTGGTGTGATCTGGCAGTGGGGAGGGCTGGGCAGACAGACCCTGTTTCCACCTTGAGGAATTTCAAATTCCCGTGGAAAGAGGCCCCACCCCTACGACCCCGCCCCGGGGAAGCCATGGGCAGCGGGACCCAGATAAATAATTTCCGGCTGAACGCGGTGAATATCGAGCGCCAGGGCTGAAGCCGAAGTGAGCTGGCTATTATAAGACAGTGTGGGCACCCAGCTCTACTGTCCCGGAGCACAGGTGGCAAATGCTATGTGACAGCAGGTAGGAGAATTCCTGCAGCGGCCCAAACACAAAGCCCCCAGTGGTTCCAGTTTCACCGCGGGAACCGGAGAGGCGGGTGTGGGCAGGGGAGCCGGCGGCCAGGGTGGCCTCCGTGGATAAACCCGCACGACGCCGCCTCCAGGCAGGGCTGGTCCCCAGGGATTCTGCTCAGGGAGCTGGTGACGCCTGGTGTCCTGTTCTGGCTCATGGGGAATCTGGAGCCACCTGTGGATTCTTAAGACTTTTATCCTGGTGGATCCTAGTGAGCCTTCAGATTCATTAACAACACAATCCGTTCTGGGGGCGGGGGGCAAGAGGGCCTTCCAGGTGATCCTTCTCCTCCGCAGTCCGTCTAGGGCTTTGCGGGATTGAGGAGAGGGCGGGACGGAAGCTCAGGGACAGCGCGAGGGCCCGAGGGGACAGGAGTCTGTTGACGGAGACGGGGTTCAGGCCCACGTGCTGGGAGCGCGGCCTCAGATGAAGGGGCCCCTCGGCCACTGCGAGCGGCTGACGAGGCCCCCCCGGGAAGGGAGGCGGGTGTCCCGGGGCCTACCCTGACCGCCCGCCCCCCCCCCCCCCCCGCAGGTTCAAGGCCGAGGCGCAGCGACGACGACGTCCCTTCACGTACCTGCCGTTCGGGGCGGGCCCGCGGAGCTGCCTCGGGGTGCGGCTGGGGCTGCTGGAGGTCAAGCTGACGCTGCTGCGCGTCCTGCGCCGGTTCCGGTTCGAGGCCTGCGCGGAGACGCCGGTGAGGCCGCGGCTCGGGGCGCCGAGGGAGGGGGCGGTCCTCACCCCGGCTCTCAGTGCCGGGCCAGTTCCTCCGGATCCGCGTGAGGGGGGTGGGAATAATCACACCTTCCCCCCCTCCCCGCCCCGGTCCTGTTGTGTGAGGGTTGAATGGGTCCGCACAAGTGCTCCGGTACGCGCCTGGCACAGAACCCGAGTCTGCGTTCCTATTACTACGACCGACCTCCTCTGTTCTGCGAGGCTGCGCCTGCGAGGCTGGAGCTCTTCCCTGTTCAGCGAAGAGGACCCAGGGATCCCCCAGAGTAGGTTGTATTATTCCCATTCTTCAGGTGAGGAGCTAAAACAAAGCTCAGAGAGGTTAAGTCACTTGTCTGAGGCCACGCACCTGGGCTGCAGGCTCTGTGAGGGCAGGAACCAAGTCTGTCTGTCCTATTCACTGTTGCAGTCTCCAGCACGAGGAACGGCGCAGGTGCTCACGCGTTCACTGAACGAATGTTAAAGAGCAAATGAACGACTAGCCAGGGAGCGAAGAAACGGGTTCCAACCAGATGTGGCGCGCCCCCCAAACCTCCCTCCTTCCTCTCCCTCTAGCTGCCTCTCTGCCGTGTCTGTGCCTACACAGCCTGAACATGGTGCCCCTCCATGCCTGTTCAGGAGGCCTCTGCACAGCCGGACACGAGCATGAATGGGGGCAGGTACTAAGTACACAGTGATGAGTGGACAACTTCTAGAGTCCGAGAGTGACATTGCCTCTGACAAACAGAGACTGGGTTCAAGGCTGGAGAGAGGGAGGGGCAAATTGGAAACACAGAGCCAAACCAACAGAGAGAAGGGCAGGCCCCCAAATGACTGAGGTGTTCCGTGTGTGCAGGACTTCCTTTTGGGGTTTGTCTCATTTCCCCTTGATCTTGACAAACGGTACAGCAGCCTTTGTCCCAAAACCCTGCTTATGCCTGGCATTCCCCAGCTCAAGAACCAGGCATGAGTCCCTGAGCCTCCTGGATCTACGGAGAGCTCGTCTGAGCCCACTTTGTGTTTTCTGCCCCAACTTCCCACTCTGGGAGGGTTTACCCACTCCTCCCTAGCTGGAATGCCATCCCCCGCCTCCACTTCCCTGCCCCCAGCCTAATCCCATCTTCCAAATCCTTTAGTGTTCCCTCAGATCCCAAAGTGGCCCTTGAGAAGTCCTGCTTACAGGGCTTCTCCCATTCCTAGCCCCACCTCAGGTGTCCATTCCTCCAGGAAGCTCTCCCTGACTTTGCTAGCTCCAACTGATTCCTTTTTGGAAGTCCAATGGTGTTTCCAGTTTGTCTAGACTGGTGTTAATACAGTAGCTGCTAGTCACATGTGGCTATGTAAATTTTAATAATCAAGTAAAAAACTCAGCCCCTCATTTGCGCTAAGCATATTTCTAATGCTCAGTTGCCATGCGCGCTACTGGCTACCATACGGGATAGCACAAGTTTAGTTCATCTTGTTTCTTGGTGATATAACTTGTCTCCCATTTGAACTGTAGCCCCCAAAGACATCTGAAAAGCCCACCAAGACCCCAACACTAAGGCCCGGTGATTCTTCTTTCCCTTAAATCGTTCATTCACATTAGCCATTGAACCATCATTTTACACAGGACTCAAGGGGACATGCTGCTTCTTGAGTAATTCTTTGGCTTTTCTTCCAAGTCCCCAGTCCACCATCAATCTGCCTTGTAAGTTAATGAGGAAAGCTTTCTGAATGGCGGTGAGGCTAGACCACGGCACACATGAGAAGGGGACAGTATGAAGCCACTCTCCCAAAGCCCCTTGGAAAGAGAGGGGGCTGCTCAGTTACCACCAGGGCACCGGGGAGTGAGAGGAGGGGAGGTGAGAGAGTTTGAGGCTTTGCTCTTCACTTTCCAGTTGTGTGACCTTGGACGAGTCACTTGGCCTCGTTGAACCTCCATTTCTTCTTTTGCAGAGTGAGATACTACTACTTCTTATGCAGGCTTCTTGGGAGGATAAATGCTAAGTTCCTTACTCAGCGGCAGCATTTTATTAACATGGGAAAGAGGGTCAGGCACCAGTGTGCTGCTGGGGCCCCAGCCCCCAGTGTCCCAGAGATGCAGCTTTGCCGGCTTCTCAGGGCCATGCTAGGGAGGCTGCTTTGCTCACTCAGCCCTGCTGTCCCTCATTTCCACAACCCCAGGCCCAGTTCCAAAGAAGTTTCCCTGTAGATGCAGTTAGCTGTAACCAGTCTCTTCATCTCTCTTTTAGGTACCACTGCAGCTAGAATCCAAATCTGCCCTAGGTCCAAAGAATGGCGTCTACATCAAGATTGTCTCCCGCTGACAGTTAGTGTTATGAGGACACTCCCAGATTCAAAGAAAACCTTCATGTGGAAATTCAGATTTTGGGCAAAAACATCACTGAAGCAATTGAAAGAGTCCCTGACATGCAAGTATAAAAGAGGTCTTTATATAATATTTCCTAAATGCTTAATAAATGTTTGTTGCACTTAGTTTTGACTTTGCTGATGATGTACAAACCACTGATCCACCTCTCTCCATCAGGGATTGCTGATAAATAAGCAAAAAATGTACTTTTGCCAAAATGACTGAGAACTCGGGGTTTTGAAGGAAGTCCTGGCCTCAGGATGGAAGGAATCTATAGGGCAGAGGACACGGGGACGCTCAGGTGAGCTGCCCTGGATGGCACCAGCTCCTGGGCCTCTTCAGCTTCTGGTGCACTCGGGGTGTGTGACTTAAAAAAATGACATTTATCAGAAGCCCAGCTTCAACAGTAGCTCAAAAGCTTTCTTATGCTTTGATTTTCCTACGTAGGATAATACTAACTTTATAAGGTTTTAATACACAGAAGAGTGAGAGAGACTGAAATGTAGTCATCAGACGTTCTCTTAATTTTGATCAAAGAGTCAAAATATAGAAGCGAATTTGTTAAAACTATCATGTTGCTGAGAAGGGCTCTCAAGTTGAATCCCACATCTGCCACCAGCCACGTGGCTGCTGGTCTTCCCACGTCCTTGTGCCTCTGTGTCCTCATCTGTAAAACGGGGCAGCTGACCTCGATCAAAGCCCCCTCCTCTGCACCATCTGAGCAGCATGAAGGGGCTGAATGTCCTATAGATAGCATTCCGAGCAGGAGTCGGGAAGCATGGCTACCCAGACACTGACCCATCTTTAGGCTGTTTCAGGAGAGCTGGCACAAGAGGTTTCCACGTATCCATGGCTGTGGATGCTGCCTCTGCCATTGGGTCCTCTTCCACTCCAGCCCAGAAGACCCCATGCTTCCCCCAGAGTCCTTCCCCAGAGACAGGAAGGCAGCCTCGTCCCCCAGCGCTGTCCCAGCCAGCCCATCACACAGCTCTCTCTCCACCCTTGCTCTCACCACTTCTCCTGCCTGGGCCCCAGCCCCTTCTAGATGTCTGGTCCTGGGGCTCAGACTCATCGGAGAAAGCCACACGTTCCCATTCCTGGTGACCCATCTGCCCTTCCTGACTGGCCTGCCCATCTCCCAGCCCCCGACCCTCTATGGCCATCACAGAGCCTCATCCTCGAGAAGGGCCCAACGGAGCAGCTGGCTCCCTCCTCAGAGCACAGCCTGCACCCAGCGCCCCTGGCCTGTCAGCTCCATCCATTGGCTTCCCTCGCCTTCTCTGTCCAGGTGCTTCTCATCTTCAGACACAGCAGTGAGGCTTCCTCATGTTCTAGAATTGCTGGACTCGGCCCTTCCACTGTTTCAACCCACAATCCCTAGCTCCCCTGAAATCCCACCATCCGTGTGCAATGCCAGCTACCACGGGGCAGGAGATGGCATGGACTGGACCCTCCACAGGACCCTTTAGCTGGATCTCAGCCAGGTCCTCGTGACTAGTCGGTCACACACACTTGCCCTGGGTGCCACCGCCTCTTTGCACCAAGAGAGTTACCATCATTTTGACTTCGTCCCATCACATGCCCACCCCCCTGATCCCACAGCCTGGTCACACGGACCCCGTCCGTCTCTCAAATTTCAGGTCCAAGTGGGTGTTCTTCCTGGCTTGCTTTCTGAAAGGTGAGCAAATCCAGGGCCCCTGCAGTCTTTGTAGCTCAACTGCCTTTTCTGGAGCATGTGATCACCTCCCACACCAGGTTTCTCCAGCCATCCGTCCCACCCACACTCCCCAATGGACCATCCTTGCTGCCCATCATTCAGCTCCCAGCAGCCAGATGGTTAATGAGCATGGGATCATTTACATTTAAGACTTAGCAGGCAAGCACCTGATTTGATGGTTCTCCCTGACACCCCTCTGCCTCCCCGCCTACACTGTAGTAGGACCATGACTCAATCAAAAAGCAGTGAATAAAATTTCATCAGTCAGGGTATGGGGTAAATATTTTGGTGGCTCTGAAAATCATACCATGTCCAACCAGGTGACGAGCCCAACAGGTTGGGTAAGATAGTACTGCTGTTGCTACATTTTTCTGGTCATAGAATTCAGTTCTTCTCTGCCTTGATTAGCTGACCTGTGTAAGGTTCCAGGGCATTCCCTACACCTGTTCCAAAGATGGAAAAACTCAACAGCCTTGGATCTGAGAACTTGAGGCCAAATGACAGAAGCGGAGGCGTCCCATGAAGTGGACACACTGTATTAGGAAGGTGGGGGGATGGGCAAGAAGGGTGTAGGGGAGGAGGAGGAGGAGCCCATTGCTGAGGACTGAACCCGGAGACCAACAGGGAGAGCCACCTCATGACACAGAGCTGCCCTGCCCGCCCCTCCTCCCTGGAGCAGAGCCAGCCAGTGCCCAGCAGAGACTCCCATCGACGGGGTGCTTGGGTGGCTCAGTCGGTTAAGTGGCTGCCTTCGGCTCAGGTCATGGTCCCAGAGCCCTGGGATCGAGCCCCACATCGGGCTTCCTGCTCAGCGCGAGGCCTGCTTCTCCCTCTCCCACTCCCCCTGCTTGTGTTCCCTCTCTGTCAAATAAATAAAATCTTAAAAAAAAAACAAAAAAAACAGAGACTCCCATCGACTGCTATGTGTGCAAGACACACTCAGAACGCACCCACCCCTCCATGTCCACAACACACGCTGCTCAGTAGTCAATCTGGGTTTTGTGGAACTTGAAATTCATAGCGGTTGGGGGAAAGAAAAAAAATATGAATATGTAACTTTTGCAAATTTAACAGAGATGTAGGACCATGTGGCCATATAGTTAGGGCCCCTCTTATGGTTGTGGAAGAAGCCCCAGCAAGTGAGTGGCCCTGAACCTTCAGGTTCATCAGCTTTAGGATAAGTCACACACACAGCCCCCAAGGCCAGTACTGGGGGCTCTGTTATATCCCAACACCCAGAAAAGTGTCTGTACCCCGCAGGTGCTCGATAAATAGATGCTGAAGAATGAGCTTTGGTTGTCGCCCACTTCAGATAAATATTCTTTTATTTCCATTCTCCGTTGTGACATTTGCAGTACAGGTATTCAAATCTCACAGGAACAGAAAACCCACATTCAGAGGGTGTCCAGTGTGCTCAGATGTGGGAATGGGCCTTCGTGGGCAGAGCCCGGGGGTCCTTGGCAGCCACTCATCCCTGTCACCTTCCACTGAATGGTGTGGACCCCACGACAGGGCCCCAGTGACGCCACACAGTAGCCACTTGCTCTCACACCGTGATTGATGGGCCGACTCCAAGGCCAGAAGCCCAGGAGAAGAGCTGCCTGGATTAGAGCCAGAGCAACAGACAGGGAGGCCTCCTGCACTGATGGCTACTGTGTCATTTTGACAAAAAATTAAACAAGATGCCACTGAGACCCTGAAAAACCAAATGACTCACGGCAGAGATAGAAACTTAAATTTAAAATCAATCCATAAAATAGTATCTAGAAACTCTGTGCCTGGTGCTGATCAGCCACAAAGTCAACAAAGAGTGTAAGTAATAAAACTTTAACACACTAGTAAAAGGCAATAACAGGACCACCTATAATCACTTCTGGTTAGTCTAGTAACGAGCCCAAGAGTGGCTTAAAACCGAAAACCATTACCAGTGCGAGATTAAGAATGTAACTTCATCAGGAAGTCAACGTTAAATGAACAGTTCATTAAAAGTTTTTGTTAAAAAAACAACAAAAAAAAACCCAAAAACCACACCTTCCTGAATAGCTACTCCAAGGAAGACAGGCCTGAAAGGCATTAAAAACACCCTGGCGGGCTCACTACCAGCCCCCAAAGAAAGATGCCAAGGAGAAGAGGGTGGAGGCCCCCACCATGGGCTTGGTGGAGCTGACGTACTGGATGATGTACTCCGGGTAGACCTGGTGCTTCTCGAAGACCACGAAGATAGAGGGGTCAGACATGCTGTTCACGCAGCTGTCGTAGAAGACGTTGCCAAGGCCCTCCTTGGCCGGGGGGCGGACGAAGGCGGCGTTGCCTCGGATGAACTCCCCCACCAGCACCCGGGCCAGGAACATCATGTGGGACTTGGTGTCGGATTTGCTGTAGTGGTGGGAATATGCGGCGTCTCGGGCAAAGTAGCTCCCTGCAAGGACACACGTGGGCTCAGCTGGGCGGCGGGGGTGGGGGGTAGCCCGCAGCCTGGAAGGGGAGGCTCGGGTGTCCCGTCAGCCAGGTGACACCCCTGCCTCCCTGTCCTCCCATTTCTCCAGCCTCTTCCCTCATGAAGGGCATCAGAGGCATCACCAAACTCTGAGAAAACTCAAGTTCTGACTTGGTCCCTCAAATCCTAAAGGTCCCCTGGGCACATCACTCCCTAGCCCCCAAACCTCAGCTTCCTCAGCTCTAAAATGGGGCTGTCATGCCAGCCTCATAGGGTTGGTGCGGAAAGAGCATAAGATCCCATACACGGAGCACTGTAGCCACCAGCAGCCCCGCATCGAGAATTCCGAAGTTCGTTGAATGGGACCTGCATTGGAGGCTGCCACGCACACATTTGGATATACGACCCACCACTGGCTTCCGTCCATCCTGCCCCTGCAGCTGTTGCCACACCTGATTAAGGCTGATTGATGGACAAGTGATGGAGTCGGAAGAGGAGCTGCTGACTACAGCATCACATCATATGAGAAGTTTCAACTTAGCAACCATGTCATGGTTACAGCAAAGAACGTCCTTGTTCTTAAGAGGCACTCAAGGAGGAAAGGGCATGATGTATGCCACCTACTTGCAAATGGGTCCAAAGAAATAAAGCCAATGCAGCAAAAGGTTAAAGCTGATGAATCTAGGTAAAATTTATGCAGGAGTTTTAAAAATATTATTCTTGAGACTTCCCTGTGAGTTTGAAATTATTTCCAAATAAAGCTTAAAAATAACACAGGAAAACAGCTAACTCCCATTCCAGCTGGGATCTCAAGTGTTCAGATCCCCATTCTGATGATCACGGGGGCACAGTCCGGGGCCGGACTCGGGGTTGGGAAGGCACCTGCTCTCCTCCCCCCACCCATGCTCACCATCTCCAGGGCCTCCACTCCACAGGGACACAAAGCCCAGCCTGAGCAGGGCAGCTCCTGCTGGAACCTTGGGTGAGGCTCCTGGCTGCACACAGAGAGGAAGGGTGCCACCAGCTGGGCATGCCCCCCAGAGGGCCAGGAGTCCATAACTCATGGAGTTTGACCCAGTTCATCAACTCACACAGGTTCCCCCATGCCCTCCATCAATTTGCTTTAAAAGGGTTTCCCAGCCCCTGGGAGGAAAGCCGGGTTCTGTCAGCAGGGCCACCTTTGCCCTTACCCTTGCCGTAGGAAGTACCATGAAGACCACAGACCCGCCAGTCAAAGTTCTGCTGGCAGATGGCATCGACGAAATTTGCACTGGTGCCATGGAACAGCTGCCTCTCATCGACCACCTTCCCTCCGCTTCTCTTCTGCATCTGCCCTTTTTGCCTAGAATCATGGGACAGGAGGCAGAGGGTGCTTGGTGCCAAATACAGGCCACCTGACCCAAGAAAACACATTGTATTAGAAGCATCCTGAGTCCAGGCCCGTGAGACCAGGGTGAAAAGCACAAGGGAAGCCTTTGCCTCCACAGCTCAAGGCCTCTTCCACTTCTTGAACTCCCGAAGCAGACGAGACCCACTTCTTCCTCACCACCTTGCTTCCCCTGGAGCTTAGCTAGGGAAGCTGGGAAGCTGGAGCATGCTGGTCAGTGGGGGGGCCATCCCTCTCCCCCTCAGTTACCCTGATTTCATCACTGGTCCCAGAGTACAGATGATGCTGCTCCAACCCCCTCTTCTGGGGACAGGTCAGCAGGACCCCAGGCCTGCCTTGGTGACCCGCTGCAGATCTCCTCCCTACAAGGACAAGTTGCTAAGCACCCAAAAACATGCTAGTCCTCAGGCACAAAAATGAGGCCCGGCTCCCTGGCTATCAGGACAACAGCTCTATCTTCCTCTGGGCATGGGTGGCTGACACAGACCAGTCTGCTGATCTTCAGGCAGGGAGGCAGAAGGCACCAGCCCAAGTGCTGGCTGTCACCAGGGCAGCTTGAGCCCCCTCAGCTCTGAGGGATGTGCCAGCACTAAGCTATAAAGATGGAGAGATGGGGAGGAAAGCAGGGACACAGCTCCCGATGCCACTAGCACTGGGCAAGCAGTGGCTGCCATCTCAGATTGTCCCTGAAACCCAGGACACGTTTGGCAAGCAGCTAGCCTCCCATGTCTGTACTGGAGGGGACGGTCACCAGCCCAGCAAGAGTGGGCCCCTCACGTACCACTGGTAGACTTCCCAAAGGGCCAGATTCTGGACTCGCTCAATCTTCTGAACAAAGTAGAAAGGCAGCGTACGGCTGAATAGGTTCCAGACCTTTTGATACTCATCTGATGAAGAACTGAGGGTTATCTTCTGCAGGAAGCAAATATTTTTTGTCTGTTACCCTCAAAGTGTAAAATATAGATCAGTCCCTTCCCAAGGCTGCTCATAAAATGCTAGAACTGCCAGCAAGCCCAGACAGTGATCACCACTCTCCCTTCGCCCAGGGGTGTAGGGGTGTAGTCTCTCCAGCTGTGGGGTGTATGCAGTTTGTGGTCACTTGTCTTTTGTTCACTATGAAACCCTCCTAAAGGACAGGTACGTGATGCTCACGTCAGCACCACTCCGGGTGTCCCCAGGACGTCCCCGCTCCTCCTCTGTACCCACACAGGGCAGACTACATAGTCTACAGGATCAGAGCTGGTGTCAGTAAATGTGGAGTGCACACGTTTGGCGGAGGGGGGCAAACCCCGCTACAGCAGGTTCAGGCTCACGGGCAGCAGTGCGTGCAGCAGGAGCACGCCTCACTGCGAGTGCTAAGGAAGAGGTCAGGCTGGCAGACGGGCACGGATCAACTCAGGAGCCCGAGGAGACTTGCGGGACGGTGCCTGGCTACTGCATCCTCCCAGCCGAGCCCACCTCTCCCTCAGTGCCTTGCTCTGGGAAATAGCACCCCCTAGGGGCCGGGAGGGGCCCTGACCAAGGGCAGCTGACCTTTGCACAGTGACAATCCACAAATTCCTGCACTTGCAGCCTGCACTTAACCAACCGCCCTGTTCCCTACTCTACAAGGCTTGGCCCGATGACAGCCTGTTAGGGGATCCCTGGGAAACCCCTCTGTACATGGCCTTCCCCTACCCTGAGTGCAGTCTGAACGTCCACAGGGCTCCTGCAACTGAAACTCTGACTCTGGTTTCCTTGCTCCCATCCCATGGGAGGACATCAAACTCCTCTACCTCAAGTGGGGACCAGCCTGCCCCCCCGGACCAGACTGTCAAGGGCTCCCATACCTGTCATGGCCTACAGCTCAGCCCCACAACCAAGCGCTCCACAGCACGGCCCTGACCTCCCTCCTGTTCCCCAGCATCCTTGCACACCCTCCATCCTGACCTGGGCTCCTTCCCTATGCAGTTTCCATTGACCTTTATGTTCGTCCCCTACTTCTGCATGTACAAGCATCGGCCATCACTTAGGTGTGGACCCAGTGAAGCCTTCCCTATTCCCCTTAATATGGTCACCTCATCCTGTGACACTGAGTACTGCTGTTCAGACTCACGCAGCCCTTCGCACGTGTGTCTGGGCTGCTGGGATCTGGGTGCATGCCGGGGTCTGGGTACAACTCAACGAGAGGAGTGCTCTCAGGGCAGACAGACCCAGAGCCCATCTGCACAGTGCTCGGCAAGAAGCCAGCGTCAGAGGGCAGTCTGAGGGCCCCACATACATGAGGGAGTAGTGGACAATGACCTGAGTACTCTACAGAACTCAGTGTAGCTCTTGTCAGCTGGCAGGCCTGACATGAGCCATGTGAATTGGTGTTCCTATCTTCTGGTATCTGGCACTTTCCAACAGGAACTCCCCTCTACATGTCCCTCATCATATGCAAATCCTCCCCTGGTTTTGTTTTCTTGCTTAGTAAAACTAATACTTATTGGCTAAGCAGCTGTTAAGCTCCTATTTCTGCCCTTTCCAGAAATTTCCAGGTCATCATCCTTCATCCACAATACATCCTTTCCCCTTGGGGCCACAACCATCTTCCTGGTGGTCATCCAGCCTTAAAATCCCCAAGACCTGAAAATAAAACCCCACACAGCTCCTCCCTCCAGCCCCAGCCTGGCCTCACAGCTTCCTCAGTGGTGGAGTCTTCTCACTCACTATGTCTAAGAACACCCTCCTCCATGGCCCAAGGCAGCGCAAGTCCCATACCTTAAAGCCAGGGTCTGGCAGGGCTGAGGGATCCCAATGGTCTGGGATGCTCTTTGGGCCTTGAAACTTGACACTGCTACAAAATGTAAACAAAAACACTGAGATTTTGTTCTTAGACTCAAGCAGATCTACTATCAGCAGCCGCCACTAGCTGGTACCACCAGTCTGGGGTCTCAGCCTAACATTTTGTAAAAGCAGGTAAAAGGTGAGGAAACACCTAAGCATACTATCCACCATGTAGGAGCACGTCTGTCTTTGCCCACGTGGCCAAACCCTAAACAATCAGGCACGAGGGATCCATTTCTCACCTGTATCTCAACACTTGCATGGAAGGCAGAGAGTATCTGATAAAAGGAGCACACACAAACTTTCATCCACAATTTAAAAATTCAAAGAGCTCTTTTTTCAAGCGGCCTCAATGAGGTATAATTGGCATACAAAAACATTTTAGAAAATGTATGTCAAAACTCATTTGGCAGGAGCACCTGGGTGGCGGTCAGTTCAGCGTCCAACTTGATTTCGGCTTAGGTCATGATCTCAGATTATGAGATCAAGCCCTGCATCAGGCTCCGCACTCAGCAGGGAGTCTGCTTGGGATTCTCTCTCTCCCTTTCCCCCTCCCCCAACACTCATGCTCATGCTCTCTCTCAAATAAATAAATGAATCTTTAAAAAAAAAAAAGAAACCTCGTCTGACAGTAGAAGTTTGACTGGAACTGCTAAGAGGCTATTTGCAGTCTGTATATATCCTATTTAAAGGGACTAAGCTTATTTCATACCGCTGCAATATCAGCATGTTTAATTACAGGTTTCACATAACATAAGCACCATATGATCTTTCCAAAAAATATAAGTAAAGAAAGACTGAGTTCTAAAAGACAAGGGACACAACAGGTCTAGGAACAGGGACTACATCCCTGTAATTCGAAATCCTTCTGACTCCATTTCAGAATGCTCTGTTCTTCCTACAATAGATCTACCTTCTGTTTCCACTGGCATGAGACATGTACCTTCACCCTAAGCCTCAAAGAACTCCCACAAATAACTCTCCTAGGAAAACAGCACAGTTATAACTAACCAAGGTCCCACAAGCAAGAATCAGCCAGAAACAGACCGTGGAGACTGAAGATGCTGAAATTATGAGGCAAGATCATAAGATTATAACACAACAATTATTCTTTCTGCGTTTAAAGAAATAAAAGACAAACTTCAAAAATATATGCAAGGAACTGAACTATAAAAAGATGTGGAGGGTTTAAAAAAGAACCAGAAAGAACTTGTAGAAGTGAAAGAGACACTCTTTGCAAGGACAGCCTTGCGAGCAGGGCAGACCACCTAAGGAGATAAGGAGTGAGCTGAACAAGAAGGGAAGGGCAGTTATCCAGAATGGGGCCCCAGCAATGAGGGGATGGGAGATGTGGGGGAGAAGCTGGGACATAGAGAAGAGAGAGAGAAGGCCTGGATCTGGTCAGAACCTAACCAAAGCTCTGAAAAGAGAGGAGAGGAAAGGCTGAAGGCTATTTTAAGGAGAACAAAGGAGACTCACTGACACAAAGTTCTAAGAAGCCCCAAGAATCTCCAACAGGATAAATAAAAGCACATGCCCAGCCACACCAGGGTGAGAGTGCGTAACAGCAAGACCAACACAATCTGAAAATCAGCCAGAGGAAGACAAGAGTGAGTCTGGAAAAGGGGCTCCGGTTAGACTGACAGCTGATTTTGCAACCGCAGCAATGGAAACCAGGGGACAGTGGAATGACCTCTTCAATGTTCCAGGAGAAAATAACCACACCCCAAAATGCTATAACCAGTGAAAATATCTTTCAGGATTGGGGGCAAAATAAAGATGTACTCAGGCAAACAAAAACACAGTTTTCCAACAGACCTTCATCTAAGAAAATCTGAAAGGACAAAGCAGTAAAATGTGGGTAAATCTAATGAAACATTCATTGTTTAAAGTAACAGTACCTCATGAAGTTAAAAAACAAGAGAGGAAATTAATGGAATAAGGTATATGGGAGCTCTTACATTATTTGATAGGAGGACAAAGATGCTGACCAACTCATACCTAAGAACACGTTACAATTTCTAGTGTGGCCTTTAAAAAAAAAAAAAAAGTAATACAGTGTATAACTTCCAAACTAGTAGAAGGGGAAAAAAAAATGAAATGACCAAAAATATCCGTAAGTCGGCAAGAAAAGAAAAAATAGGACTCAATCACATGAATAAAACATTTTTATAGAGGCTAGGAGGACAGTAAGGAACTAAACCAGAGAGCTGATGTGTAAATGCCATTTCAAACTTGCCCTCAAACTCTGGTATTATAACTTTGGAATGTGGAGATCATATTCTGTGACCCTGTCATTTGTGTAAACAGAGAAGTTGTTTCTGAAAGCGACCCACTCTCCAAGTCCCAGCTGGCCACAGAGGCCCCAGCAGCCTTGCTTGCTAGAGTTACGACAGCTGTCTGCTGTCACCTGGGTTGCATGGACACTGTGTGACTCTCAGGTCAGTGGGGAGATCCTGAATCAGTCATATCTTAGTCTGAATTTGACCAAAATGATCACTTTTATTTCTGATGTGTGGTGTCTGTGGCCCCCTGAAGACTACGTTACAGTAATAACAAAAGACATGCAGTCTCAGAAAGGCGACAGACATATTTTTCCAAACTGTATCTAAGGTAGGCTCTGATTAGGGAAAAAATCAAAAATAACTTCCAGAAGTAGAAGCAGCCACAGTTAACTAAACTCTAAATCCAGAAGCAATACACAAGAGAGATGGATACATTTCACTAAAAAATAAACATTTCTGCATGGGTAAAATACTCTATAAACAAAGCTGACAACTAAGAAATCAAGAGAAAAGGTTTGTGACTTGTATAAGAAACTGAGTGCTCATCTCCCCAGTAGATAAAAGGCTCTTAACGTATTAAAAAAAATACCAAAAGGCTGACAGAAAATTGAACAAAAAGACAAACTGTCCATAGAAAAAGGCAAATGGCTGTTACAGTTAGGAAAAAATACTAAACTTCACTCAGAAGAGAAAGCAAATCAAAATACACTGTTAACACCCTTTGCTACCCATGAGAAGAGCGAAAGTCCAAGAGCTTGATGACTCACTTGTTGGCAAGGCCAAGGCAAACAGGTACCTCAAGCATCTTGAGGCAAAGTGCATAATGGTTCAACCCTATTTAAGAGGAATTTGCATTCACCTTCTCGATCTTTAACCTCCATGAATATGAAACAGCACGTATACCAGATCATCCACTGTGGCGTTTCCCTTGTAACAACAAAAGACCTAAAACAATGCAAAATATCCCTCCAAAGGGGACAGATTCAATAAAACAGGGTATGTACTGGTGATGGAGAGCTATGAAGACTGACAGATTTCAGAAGACTTCAGTGTCCTGAAAGGGAATAAGTATTTTTTTAAAAGATTTTATTTGGCTGAGAGAGAGAGTACAAGCAGAGGGAATGGCAGGGAGAGGGAGAGGCAGGCTCCCGCTGAGCAGAGAGCCCGATGTGGGGCTCGATCCCAGGACTCTGGGATCATGACCTGAGCCAAAGGCAGACGCTTAGCCGACTGAGCCACCCAGGTGCCCTGGGAATAATTATTTTTAAGTAGAAAAGAAAAGGTACAGAACAGTATATATAGAACGCTACCTTTAGTGCAAGAAAAGGGAAATCAGAAAATACTTTTATGTATATGCATTTGCTCGTTTTTGCAAAAAGAAAGATAAGGATAAATCCGAAATGTACGTAAATGGCTACTCATTGTGCAAACATTGGAGACAACAGGGAGGAAGATACTGACTACTGAGTATACCTTTTTCTTGGACTGATAGTATGGAACTCCTTTAAATGACCACGCTCCACAAACACAACCAGTGAAGTCCATCTGCGGGGCCCCAGAAGAACCAGCAGAGAAACTATCGGTTCGCCGTGAAACAGAAATGAGCCCGATTTCTCTGGCTAAAGGAAGGTGTAGCTGGCTGACGACAACAGCTGAGGCTGTGACACACCCAAGTGTACCTGGCGCTGTAGTACCCGCTGCCATCCAGGCCACTCTCCCCCTGTATGTGGCCATGTAGATTGGACAGGAAGGACCCTTCTCCCAGCTCCAACCCCAGGACATCTGCACTCAGCCTAAAACTACTGGTTCAGAGGGGGTCTGATCAGAACCAAGCTCATAAATATGCCCCATCAGCTGCAGGAGGGCCCTCTCCTGCTCCTAAATGCTTACAAAGACAGGGGCTCCCCTCGTGGCTTCTGGTAGTCACACGGGAACCCGCCCTGAGGATGAAGCTGGCCTCTTAGTGCCTGCAGCATCCATTTTTGGGTTTTTGGTATCCCATGATATTCAAGTACATAAAACCATGAAATACAGGGTTTTGTTTTTTTTATTGGCATATAATTCCATTATTTTTCTATTACTTCAACATTTTCAAACACTCAGGTCTATGATTCAACTATTTGACTGAAAATACAAGCTGATGAGCCAGCTTCAAGCCTAGACTGGCTTGCAGATCACAACAAGCAGCCTTATAATTGTGTATCACAAATCTTTTACCCACAAAGATGATGCTCTGGTTCCAAACCTTTCCCAGCTCATGGCACATGGATGCCAGCAGTCAAACTGCCACAGGTGACTTGGCATCAGAGCTGGCATTCATTCGTGATGCAACCAGAGCACAAAGAGCAACATGCTTTGTTAGAAGCCAAGACCGCAGCTCACGCTACCAATAACAAAATCTGACTCTAAAAACAAACAGAAAAACCCAAAGAGCTACTGAAAAGATCCCTTCTAAGTTATAAAAAAGATACAATCACTTGAAGATGGAAACAGAGAGAAAATATGAGAAGTGAGATTATTACTGTTCCCTAATCATTCTCTAAATTATACCCTAAGTCAGGAAGCAGTTTTTTGGTTTCTGGAAAAATCTGCAAAAGAATACCTTTATGACTCAGTAACACCCTCGCAAACTTACAGTTAAAATATCTAATTATACGGGGCATGCCTGGGTGGCTCAGTCAGTTAAGCGTCCCACTCTTGATTTCAGCTCAGGTCATGATCTCAGGGTCGTGGGATCAAGCCCCATGTCGGGCTCTGTGCGGAGTGTGGAGTCTACTTGAGAGTCTCTCCCTCTGCCCCTCCCCCCTCCACAAACACCCTCTCTCTCTCAAATAAATAAATCTTTTTTAAAAAATCTAATTAAAGGGGAACCCTCTTACACTGTTGGTGGGAATGCAAGCTGGTGCAGCCACTCTGGAAAACAGTATGGAGGTTCCTCAAAAAGTTAAAAACAGAGCTACCCTATGACCCAGCAATTGCACTACTGGGTATTTACCCCAAAGATACAAATGTAGTGATCCAAAGGGGCACGCGCACCCCAATGTTTATAGCAGCAATGTCCACAATAGCTAAATTATGGAAAGAGCTAAAAAATGGATAAAGATGTGGCATATATATATATGTGTATACACACACACACACACACACACACACACACACACACACACACACACAGAGAGAGAGGAATATTATGCAGCCATCAAAATGAAATCTTGCCATTTGCAACAACGTGGATGGAAGTAGAGGGTATTATGCTGAGTGAAATAAGTCAATCAGAGAAAGACAATTATATGATCTCACTGATATGTGGAATTTGAAACAAGGCAGAGGATCACAGGGGAGGAGAGGAAAAAAATGAAACAAGATGAAACTAGAGAGGGAGACAAATCATAAGGACTCTTAATCTCAGGAAACAAACTGAGGGTTGCTGGAGTGGAAGGGGGTGGGAGGGATGGGTGGCTGGGTGCTGGACACTGGGGAGTGTATGTGTTGTGGTGAGCACTGTGAATTGTGTAAGACTGATGAATCACAGACGTGTACCCCTGAAACAAATAATACATTATATGTTAATTTAAAAAATCTAATTATACGATTTTTTTCCAGTGTCTTAGTTTTTTTTCCCTTTATTTCATGTTGCATTTGGTTTGGCACCTTAATGCTTTAATTAGAAATTAATTAATCTATACCACAATTAGAATAATACTCTGACATCTTTCTCTCTATAAACCTGCATTATATTTATCATCTTATGATCCATGCTAATACTTCTCTCACTGAAATGTGCTAAGTGTACCCTGATTTTCCAGTTTCATGAATTCTCAGACCTTTTCTGGAACACTGATATTAACACCAGCACTATGGTATTAAGTTATGGAAAGTACAAAGGTACTGGGGGGCGGGGCTGGGCACTTGGAGACAGAGCACTGGCATATTCAGTGACACAAGCCAACAAACCCTCTTACTGCATTAGCCAGTCTGAGGAGGCTTTCTGTATGTGCAGCAGAGCACACCCCACCCGGTACACATGCCACCTACCAGGCTTGTTTCACCTTCACCTCCTGCGGGGACACATATCTGGGTCTCCGGCAAACCTTTCTGACTGTGCCATAGACCAGGTTTTTCTGAACAAACACTGAAAAAAAAAAAAAAAAACCACCAAATGCATATACACACACAGGACAGCAATGTTTTATAAATACAAGCTAAATGGGTTGGAAACTAATCCAAATGTGTAAAGCCTAGAATCAGTCTGTTAAAAAAAATTAGGCAATTTTCACATTTCAAATATTCATAAAGAAAATAGGTATCCTTAGGAGACTGGGTTTAATGAACACATGAATGATGAGTAATTGACGTATCAATTATACATGAGTACTTTTAAATTGTTCCTTCCAATCTTGTTTAAACTATTATTTTGCTTAGCAATTTTTCCCAACTTGGATATAAAAAAAGCTTCAGCCCAGCCTGAGACCAAATTACCACATCTTGAGCCAGTGGGATTTAGAATTAATATAGTAATTTTACTCTTACGGCTTTTTAAAATTTGACTAAACCGACTCCACAGCAGTATTTCCCAACCTTTTTAAACCTGTACCATCTTTAATAAATAAAATTCTTGCCCCATGCCCACCCCCAAGATCCTGAGGTTCATTCTAAGGGTTGAGGAGACACTGACCCCGAGATGAAAAATCACAAATACCTATGAGCTCAATTACGTGTCCCTAGCCACCAGGAAAACCCTGTCACGTCTTACTTTCTGCACTTGGAGTACAAAACCAGTTTTTTTTTCACTTAAAAAACATTTTAATATTAATTTGTAGGTTTCTGTAACTTATGTTACTGCATTTGAGCATACACTGTGCGATCACCGAGGTGTGTGTCCCTCATGCTGTCGCCGAGGTGGTCATCAAGATCGGCACTCCCAGGGGTCCTCCACATTCTAATCAGGAGCCCATTCACCAGACATGGCTACCACAAGCCCTACTGTTGTCCACCGCTCAAATCCCATCAATGATTAGCACACTTACATGGGTTTTTATTCGCCTGTTGACTGACATCATGATAAATCTCAAATGGGTTTTCACTGGTGAAACTACTTAAGACATGCAGACTGGCTAAATATAAGTAAGACCCACTCCCTACCCTTCCACAGACAGGAAAAAGTGAGACTTTTCCCCTAATTTACCCCCAGCAGGGATACACTAGGCTACGTCCCTAAACAAGCGTGACCTTAGGGATTCTACCCTTCTGATGCCAGCTAACAGATGTCAGAGTTCTGCCTCTGGAATCTTGGCACTGACAGTGGCCTTGAGTGATGCTTGGGACAAGAGTCCCTAAAATGACAGCACTGAGTCTTCCTCAATCTTACGGAACCAATCATTTGACCTGCTGTGTGCATTTCTTAACTGTACTTGTTTCCTAATAATATTTAGTTCATAAATGTGTCTGGCAGATTTGGGTCTGAGACTTGCTTTCACTACACCTTTCAGTGAGATGGGAACCTAGCTCACCTCAAACTACTTCTATAGCTGCTGGGATCCACCACCAACAAAAAGAATTGAGTGAGTCTGGGTCAGGTGGGGTGAACACACTTTTTCCTGCAGTTTGCAGAAAACTGTATGCATGTGCTTTTCCCCCACCCTTATCCTGATTCTCTGTTATGTCCCCTGGGGATGCAGCCTAGGTTGAGAATGATAAAGGCTGCAACTGACATTTCTGGATTTGATATTTTCTAGATGTTTAAAAGGAGTATTTCAACCAGTTGCCAGCCACAGTCCGATCGGTGCTTAGACTCGATCCTCGTGTAGCTTGCCATCCCCTTTTGTGCATTTTTATCTATCAGACTACGGACTGCAAACCACCTGACCTACAGCTGGTGTTCTCCAGCAGATGCCGAAAGCCGGTAAGCAGTTGTCCCTGCGGAGCAGAACACACTTTTACGTTCTCTCGAAGGGCACACTGAGGGGGCAGCGATCCTACCTTCAGCAAGATGATAAGCACTACAAAACCACAGCAGGGCAGGTCAAGTGGTTTTAGGATAACTCACCACATATACTTTGCTGCCCTCCACACAGAAGAAGGTCCACAAAAATAGAGAAAACAGCAAACCGCACTTACAGGAAGGCCCAGTGAATTCCCTCAAAAGGTGCTGAACGTTCAGAAGGATTCAGAGTTTAAAAGGTAAGGCAACACTGAGTTAAACAGAGCTGAACTGATAAATCCATAAGGAAACGGCTTAAGAGAAGCCACAAAAAAAACTAAAACTTAAGAAAAAAAAAAAAATCCTCCAAAGTCAGTCACTAGATGAACTGGCCAAAGGGTATTTGGTCTGTTTCTATCTGTCTGCAAAGGCAACCAGGACAAGTCACTGAAAGCTCAGTGTCAGGACACCACAGGCACAGGATAATCTGCTTCCAGCAACTTTGAATCAAAGTGTGTGTCTAGCACATGTCCCATCCGCAGCCCACCTAGGCCACAGGTGCCGACAGAGGACAACATGGAGCTGTCACGCTGGGAGAACGAGGCAGAGCGCAGAGCGGAACGGCTAGGACATCAGTCAGGGACTGAGGTTAACCCTGGGACCAGAGGAACTTGTCCATGGCCTACAAGACCAGCACCACAGCACACACGCAGACCCGGCCTGTTCCTTCACACTTCGGGCTCCTGTCCTTCCTCAGGCTCCTCTCCCTTCACCTCCCCCTCCCCGGGCAGATTCTCCTCCACCCCCCTGGGCTGCCATCATTGGTTATAGGTCTGTCTCCCCTTCCAGGTGGACAGCATTTCAGGAACAAGAACCCCCTCCCCTTCCTTTTCTTTCCTAGTCCTCAGTGTGTACATGGACCTTCTCCAGGGCGAAGGCAGAAAAGGCGAGCCAACAGATGGCCAAGCCCTGCTGGGTGAGGGCAGCAGGTCAGGACGTACCTTTGAAGTCTAACTCGTATCTGTGCTTTCCAGCCTGGAACTTCAGGATGGCTGCCTGGGCATCAGAGCCCGGTGCACAGTATGCCAGGTAGGCCTTCTCCAAATCGCTGCTGCTGACAGTGGTCACGGGGTGCTCCATGCCCTACAGGGGAAGCCAGAGACTTCGTGAAGGCAAGACCCTACAATGATGAAGAAAGCTGCTGGGTGCGATCCACACCACACTGCAGACATGCCCACGGTGGATATCCGTGTCATGGGGGAGGCAGGGGAGCAGGGAGAGAGGAGCCAGGGAGCAGGGGTGTGGCAGGAGAGGGAGGCACAGAATAGAAGCCAACACGAATGCCTCCTAAAAGCTGCCCAGGAAAATAGTAAACGCAGGTCCTACTAATCAGGATAAGTGTATGGCAGCAAAAGAAGAAGGAGCATTCAAATTACTCATAATGGATGACATAACCATTCGAATAAAGGTGGGCACCAACACTGAATTCTCCAATCCTCTTGGAGGGATGGCCTGAGCACGGCTGCCCCTTCTCTACCCATTCTTGTACCCACCACCCTTTAGAGCGTAGTCCTCCTCTGTCCTTTTCCTGGGCCCGTGGAGAGCTCTTCTATTTTTGAATTATCCATTTTGATCCATACCTTCTCTCCAATTACCTATAGGATATCTAAGATTTGGGGATGACTGAGTTTGAATTCTGGCTCCTCTATAACTGTGACAAGTTATTTTAACCTCTCTAAACCTCAAATGATCTCAACAGAACAGTAACAGGAACAGTAACAAACTTAAATCATACTCCATCATGATCCAAGAGTGCCATCCCATCCTTAAAGGGCTGGGAGAATCATTAAAACAAGGCATGCAGAGCACTTAGGACAGTGCCTGGAACAAAATGCAAAGGTGCCACAGAAATATCAGGCGGGTACTAGATATACCAGCCTGAAGTTCGAAGAGGAATCTGGTCTGGAGACAGAGGTGTAGAGATCACTTAAGGTGGCCACTAACGCAGAAGAATGGGGTCTTGGGCTGGACTCTGGGACACCGCAACATTCATGAAGGAGAGCGAAAGCAGCAGCCCATGAAGGAGACAGAAGGAGCAAGACAGCCAGGAGAGTGAGGAGGGAGTGGGCGAAGTCTGGAAATGCCGCAAGATTTGGCACCTGGGCCCCTGACCCTTTGCCAGCGTCTATAGCACAGCAAGGGTTGTGCCCGGCAGGGTCCCACCTCCTACGGGCACTCCATGAAAAGTGACAAGTAACAGGAACAGAAGTCAGATCCTGGCAAGTAGAGGAATAAACAGGGGTCTTTCCTTTCCAGTAGAGATGGATGGGTTGTTCAGGTACCAAAGGGTGAGGGCAATTGTAGAGTGTTTTAGATCAAGGCAAAGATCACAAGAAAGGGGGAAAAAAAAAATGCCAAATATCAACTGGCATGAGAAGCCTGTTGAGAATGATCCAAAGAGGATACAGGTCAGGGTAAGGCATCCTGGAGCCCAACACCTCAGGGAGGTCAAGGTTAACACAGGAAAATTCAGTGGGCTGAGAACAGTAATACCTTTATACCCAAGATTAGGCTATGAATTGAATTGTGCCACGCCCATCGCCAAAAAAGATAGTCTTAACTCTAGTGCCTCAAAACTTGACCTCACTGCAGGTGTAATTAGTTAAGATGAGATCATATTGGAGTAGGATGGGCTCCTAACCCACATAACCTATGTCCTTGTAGGAGAACGGCCATGCCATGTGCAAACGGACACAGGGAGAAGGCCACTTGATGACAAGGCAGAGACTGGACCGAAGCACCCACAAGCCAGGGAAGCCACCAGAAGCTAGGAAGAGGCAAGTATGATTCCTAACAGGTTTCAAAGGGAACATGGCCCTGCTGACACCTTGATTTCCAGTATCTAGCTGTGAGACAATGAATCACTGTTGTTCCAAGCCACCCAGTTTGTGGTACTTTGTTATGGCTGCCTCAGGAAATTAATATAGGGTGGAGGCAATTTTGGACCTGAAATTGGGCTGTACATCCTGAGCTCAGGCAGAAAAGAACCTAGCTTCCCTGAATCAAAAGAAAATGATCCTCAATTGGCAATTAGCAGAAAACTAAGAAAAATCCAAATATGGGGTGACACCAGAAGTGTGTGAGGGAAAGGAAAAGCTAGAATGGACAGGCCACCCTATGAGAGGATCCAGCTGATGGTACCAAATGAGACCACACAACCAAAAGTCACTGAGTCCACACATGTGCATCTGTACCCCAGCATCATGTGATGCATCCAGGTCATTCCCAGAGATTCTCACTGTTCTAAAAGAGGTTATATACTGACTATACTTCAAGAAAGAAGTAGCATAGAAAAGAAAAAGGGAAAGCCCTAAGTATGGGTTGTTTCGAGGAGAAAGGCCTCCACTTCCTAAAGTCGTGACAATCCAGTTTGCAAAGTCACCCAGGGAAACATACTTTTGCATAGGTGTCCGTAGGGTCTCGTGTCATCCCACTCAGCTCCCCAAGAAGGGGGACAAATCACAAAACGAAATGTGAGACGTTCTCACATTTGCTAAGTGCTTCTCACCTGCCATGGGCTCCTCCATGATGTCACCATTCACAGAGCATAACCAGCCCCGCATTCTCTCCTGCTCCTCCATGCCAGGAACGACCTCTCCCCTCCTGCTCCTGACCAAACCAAGAGCAATGCCAGGGAGCCTCCTTGAACAAATCCACATGGCAAGGAAGCTGGAAGAAACCCCAGGATGCTCAAGAGGGGGAGACGGGTGGGAAAGAGGGCAGACGGAACAGCCACCAAGGAAAGGCAGGCACTGGAGGATGTAGAGGGGAAGCAGATGAGGGCTCAAGTGAGGCCCCTACTGAGAGTGACCATGACCAACTATCTAGAGGGCAGCAAATACTCTGTCCTTCAGCCAGCCAATGTCTGTGCCCTGAGGACCTGCTAGGTACAGGCACTATCCTCCACACGGGGGCACACCGGTGGCACAAGAAAGACCTAACTCCCTGCTCTCATGCAACTCTCATTACAGTGTTCCCAGGCAAGAACAAGAATCTCAGGCTTTTATATAGCCTCTTACAACCTGGAAGAGTATAAATGTCTATCAGACCACATATCCCAATATTCATTTTGGAAAGCTGTCCCTATAGACGTGGTGACCTCCCTATCCTTGTACCTCTACAGGTGACCAGGGGGCTCCCTCTAATCTGATCCAGCCATGAACATCTTCAAATAATTGACAGCAGCAATTAGATCCAGATTCCAAATCAATACCTGAAATAAATCCATTTTCTTACACTTGCCCATGTCCTGTGAAGTTGCTGCTACAGAGAAGGCAGAAAGCCACCTTCAAAAAGCCTTAAAAGTTTATTGTGCAGCTACACAAACTCTCCTGCACACACAGGCACTTCCTCTGGAGCTACCTGTTCGACAGTAAGAGAGGCATCTTTCTTTGCCATTTAACAAAACCAATGAAGAAAAGTCATCTTACTATAATTTACAGTCACTCAGTTCTCATGAGGCCAACAGATACCTACACATTCAAAGACAGAACCTCATACAAAGGAACAATTCACTAGTTTTGCCCTTATTCCCCCAAAGCAAGTGAGTCATAGGGGGATCTGGGGATCTCTGGCTCTGTCAAGGACTCTCCAAGGACTGTCCAGAACAACCCTCATGCTCATGTCTGGAACAGCTCCTCCATCATGGACCCTTGGGGGAAAACACTTGCCCTCTTTCCATGACACTTACTTGTTTTCCATATTCCTGCCAAGAACCAAACTCGTCAGTCCAGTACCAAACCCAGTCGGTGGTGAGGATGAAGTGTGGAGGTTTAGTAACTGAGGAGGCTGTGGAGAGGCGGCGGGCTGGGGCAGCGCCAAACATCATGGAGTCAAAGTCTAGACAATCGAAGTGAAAGTTGCTGGCTGACTCAGCACACAAGATCCTGCAAAAGAACGTGAGAGGTAAACCCGAAATCTCCACCAGCCAAGTGAACACTCAGGTTCCACCTGTGGTCTTCTAGAGGCTCAAACGGTAGATGTGAACATAAATGTGACACACACCTTAAGGGGAAAAAAGGTTCCACGTGGGAGGAGGGGAGGAGAGTTGGTTCTTATAAAAAATAATAATACTAATAATAAAATTAAAATTCTCTGAAAATAAAACTAATCTCTACATGACTGATCAAGAAAAAAAGAATATTAGAAATACAGAAGGTAAAAAATTAAAAATGCCATAGATACTAAAAGGGATATTATAAGCAACTTTATGACAATTAGTTTGACAATAAATAAAATAAACAAACTCCTGAAAAAAATCATAAATTTACCAAAACTGACTCAAGAAAAATAGAAAACCTGACTGATCCTCTAACAATTTTAAGACACTGATCAGTGGTTTAAAATCTTCCCATAAATTAAATATTGCTCCTAGATATTCTTAGAGACACATGGTTAATCGTTCAGGAAAAAATAATTCTAACTTTACATAATTTTTTTCAGAGAACAGAAAAAGAAACCATCCCAATCCCATCCTTATGAGGTTAGATACTTCTTAATATAAAAACCAGGTCAAGATAATATGAAAAAATTATAGACCAATCTCACTCAAACATGGATGCAAAAATCTTAAATAATACTGGCCATCCAAATTCAGCAGAGAGAGAGAGAGAGAGAGAGAGAGTGTGTGTGTGTGTGTGTGTGTGTGTGTGAGAGAGAGAGAGAGAGAGAGAATTGCATTAACTATGACTTAAGCCTAGAAATGTGGTGGACTTATCAGAAAATTAATGTCATTAACTGCATTAACAAGTAAAGGAGAGCAAAACATGGGCTCTTAATACAGAAAAAGCTCTCAATAAAATTCAATTTTTATACACAATTAAAAAAAAACAAACAAACCTCCCAGAATACTAGGAATAAAATTAGGATTTGTTAGCAAGGCCAAAGGTTCCGAACATTCACTCATGCTTAAGGTGAAACATTTAATAATTACTCCTTTTAAAATCAAGGGAAAAAATAAGAAAAAATAATATTCCAGCTGTCACCACTTACATTCAGCATGGCACAGGAGGTCCTAGCCACTACAATAAAGCAATAAAAAGAAGATGCATAAGAATAAAAAAGAAAGAAATTAAAATGCTATTCACAGGGGCGCCTGGGTGGCTCAGTCGGTTAAGCCTCTGCCTTCAGCTCAGGTCATGATTCCAGGGTCCTGGGAT
This sequence comes from Halichoerus grypus, assembly GCF_964656455.1. Taxonomy (NCBI): domain Eukaryota; kingdom Metazoa; phylum Chordata; class Mammalia; order Carnivora; family Phocidae; genus Halichoerus; species Halichoerus grypus. The sequence continues at coordinate 92,604,113 of NC_135723.1, forward strand.
CAAGGCCCGCATCAGACTCATTATTCAGCGGGGAGTCTGCTTCTCCCTCTCCCCCTCCCTCACCCTCTGCCCCCCACTTGTGCTCACTCTCGCACTCTCAAATAAGTAAAATCTTTTAAAAAGTGCTATTCACAGAAATTAATTTCTAGGTAGACATGAAGAGTAACATAGACAACTTTGAATTATAGTTAATTCAAATTATCAGTAGAGTCTTCTGAGTTAAAATATTTTAGTAAAGTTGCAAGATACAACAGTTGACAAAAGTTTTGTCATTTCTGTGCATCAGCAGAGAGAAACATAAAATTTTTTTACTGGGGATGCAATGTACAACATGATGACTATAGTTAGCAATGTTTTATGGCATATTTAAAAGTTGCTAAAAGAATAAATTCTAAAAGCTCTCGTCGTATCATAAGGAAAAAATTGTTTTTGTAACTGTATGAAGTGAGGGAGGTTAACTAAACTTATCGTGGTGGTCATTATGCAATATATACATCTATCAAGTCATCATGCTGCACACCTTACACTTCTACACTGCTGTAGGTCAATTCTATCTCAATACAACAGGAAAAAAAAAGTAATTCTCTAACAAAAGATATCCAAGACCTTAATGGAGAAATTACAGAACTACTGAAAGGTATTTTAAAAGATTTAAATAAATCAGATACTATCACGTAAATCAAGAGAAAATCTCAGCATCATTATGATGTCAATTCTTCTAGGACTGTCAATTTCAATTTCAAAATTGAATGCAATTTCACTTTCAAAAATCACAACAGGATAAACCAGTGAGATTTAGAAATTTCTAAAGAGGAGCAAAAGACCAAGAGCCTGGGCAGTTCAAAGACAGATAAGATGGGAGACTGCCTTAACCAGATGCCAACACGTCCTCTAAAGCTCCACTAGGTAAGACTCTGGCACAGAGAAAGACAGACCAACGGAAGAGAAGAGGCCAGAAACAGACTTGGGTGTATTTGCTAATTCCGCACCTGCCACAGGTAGCACTGGAAATCCGTGGAGAAGAGACGGCTTACTTAAACAAGTGGTATTTGGCACATGAGTCTGAAAATAAGCTATAAAATGTGTTAACATTTTGCCAAATCTGGTTCAATTCTGATGGGTTTAAAAATAACTGCTGGCAATGGATGGTGGGGATGGCCGCCCAACAATGTGAATTTAATACCATTGCAGCGTACCCTTAAAGATGGTTAAGATGGCAAATTTTATGTTATGTGTGTATTATTGCCACAATTTTAAATTTTTTAAATTAAATATGTTTTTAAAAAGCAGTTTTGGCAAAACTGGTTAATTCATCTGTGTAAGAATGAAAGTGGACTCATATTTCACCAGTGAAAGAGTAAACACAGTCCTTAAAACACTGAGACTTTTTAAAGAAAATTTAGAAAGATTTTCTTACGGTCTTGGGATAAGGAAGGATTTCTTAGGACTCAAAAAGTACAAAACCATAAAAGAAAAAGATGGATAAGTACTTCTCTATATTAAAATATACCATAAGCTGACAGGAAGAGTTTATTTTCAATGCACATTTAACATCCAGAAATTTAAAGAATTCCTAAAACTAAATAACTAAACACACAACCTTCCCCTTCAACAAAACAAGCAAACTACAAGGACAGACACTTCAGAGGAAGCACAAATGGCCCATAAACATGCGAAGAGATACTTTACCTCATTAGGACCCAGAGATATGCAAGCGGAGGCACCACTTGACATCCCCAGGCTGGGAAAAGTTCAGATGGCAAACAATACCAAATGTTAGGGAGACGGTCACCACAGACTGTGAATGGGGGTGGAAAGCGGCGCCATCACTTCAGAAAACAATTTAGCATCACCTGGCAGAGCTGAAGGTGGACCCAGCCCACCCCCAACCCCCCCCCCCCGTTTCATCCCCGAACATCTGCCCAAAGAAGCCCTCGTGCATGTGCACCAGAAGACAAGCACAACGTGGCTCAGTCTTGAGAACAGAGCACTGAGAGAAAGGCACCAGACATGGTGGAAGAGAGGGTAAGGCTCCATTTAGATGGGGTTCAAGAGCAGGCGAGACTAATCTGTGGTGACAGATGTTGGAACAATGGTGGCCCATGGGTGGGCACGGATGCAAAGGGGACAGGAGAGGACTTTCTGGGGTGATGAAAATGATCTCTATTTGGATAAGAGTGTCCCGCTACATGAGCACATGCATTTGTCAAGACTCAGTGAACTATACAATTACTATCTGTGCACTTTCCTCAGAAAAAGAGAGAGGGGGGAATATGTGAGCCAATTCATCTTCCAAATGGGAACAATTTGTTTCACATACTTTACCAGAAGCCATTTGTGCATAACTGCACTCTAAGCACAAATTTATTTTTCCCCACTTAAAAAGTAGGCTTAAATTCTCTTCTTGGCAACATATTTTAGCAAGTTCAATCCACAATATGAGGAGTATTTGAAAATAAGCCTCCCCGGGACTTGCCAATTCACTCTGAATTGACTAAGTGAAAATAGTGAGACACACTTAGAAAAATTACAAAGTTAAAAGCCGAACAATAAACAGTAGTTCAGCTGCAGGACTTTACACGAAATGGCTAAAATTTCACAAATGAATGCCTCTCGCTTTTCTGCAGTAATCAATGTGGATATAGGTATATGATCAATCCCAGCAGCAAATGATTCAAAACTTACTTGGTACCACCATCTCCTTTCCCCACAGCTCCTCCCTAAAGGAGAGAAAGGTGGGAAAACAGAGGCACCAAACTGCAGTGTGAACATTAACTTCCAGTTTCCAGCCCAGAGCTGTCACCTCTGGACCAGGCTGGGGCGGAGGGAGGTTGCTGTGTGTGTGTGTGCGCGCGTGTGTGTGTGTGTGTGTGATCAAACCTCAACTCTGCTGTGTCTAAACTCCCCACACTGCACACAAAAGCCCAGGCACACAGCAGACCCAAGTGACATATTTCATACCTGTCTTTTCTGGGATTGCTATATGCCTCTTCAATAAGCTCCATCTTGTCCAAATCCTTCCACTTGCCTCTGTCCAAGAACTGCCATCGATACGGCAAATGGAAGTGAACTTTATTGCACTTATCTAAAATAAGAATATAAAGAAGTAAGACATCTTGGCAAGACACAGCGTGACCTAGTGCCGTGGTTCTCAACGGAGGTGGTACCGCCCACTGACCTAGGAACACTTTGGAGATCTGTGGGGAAGTCATTTTTAGTGCAGCCATACCTGAGCATCTAAATATTGAAATACTGTGTTTTGTTATACACACTTCCCTTTTATGCCTCCCCTTTTAACAGGACATTACGTCAATTTTTAAAAACACGTATGTTGGTAGGTTACATCATGTATGAATTGCATCTCACCAGTAAAGAAGCTGATAGTGAGAAGGCCAATCAGACTTCAGGGGGCAGTCTGATGACCCATTATCACTATACATGTAGCATGTGGACAAGAAGCGGTCACACCAAAAACGGAGCCAGATTCATCTCTACTAGAAATCCATCCAAACCCTGACACATCTGACCACAGGTAAGTCAGCAGTGTGGCTCCAGCCCACCTTGATCTTCTGGCTGCTAACACACCCCCTCAACACACCTCCATATCCCTGAAGGTGTTTATACATAATGCCCTACCCCTGCCAAAATACACAGAATGGCCCAGCTCTACAGTTCCCAGCCAGCCAGCCCCCTACATCTTCCCTGTGCTCCCTGGGACCTCTGTCTCTCCTAGCACATCCTGCCTGTCTCATCTGGAATGCACCCAACACTTTCTCTCTCCACCTTCCATTATCCTACACGAGGTGCTGGTACATCCCCAGAGAGGAAAGGCAGACTGGAGACAAAAGCGGCAGGAAGCTCTCTGTACTCTGGACCTACCTCCAAGGTATATGCTATTAGGTAGAAAGATACATGACAAGGTGCAGAATGCCTCTATTTGGGTAAAAAACAGAAAAGAAAAATTAGAGATACTCTGACTGAATACATAGATACACACATATTATTCCTTGCCGAGGGGAATTGGGTCACCAAAGTTACAAGGAGAGATTTCTGTTGTTTTCTATGTCTTCGGAATTCTGAACCACAAGAATATATTCCAAAAAACTAAATGTCTAGTTAAGTGGAAAAAGGTAAAAAACAGTGTGCGTAGTGCACTTATATGAGAAGGAAACCGACGGGACATACATACTTGGGCATGTATAAAATCTTTATGGAAGGATAGTCAAGGAACTGGTTAACAATGATTGTTTCTGGAGGGGATCTGGGTGCTAGAAAAAAGAGGTATGAAGGAAACATTTCTTACTGGCTGTCCTTTGTGCATCTTTAATTCATCTTTCAAAATAATGACAATGAAGCATGGCTAATTTGACACTTGAAAAAAATTAAAATTTTCTAAAATTCTATGTAGGGGCACCTGAGTGGCTCAGTCATTTAAGCGTCTGACTCTTGATTTCAGCTCAAGTCATGATCTCAGGTCATGGGATCGAGCCCACTTGGGCTCCATGCTCAATGGGGAGTCTGCTTGAAAGATTCTCTCCCTCTGCCCCTCCCCCCACTTTTGCACATGCACCTCACTCTCTAAAATAAATAAATCTTTAAAAATAAATAAACAAATAAAATAATAATAAAATTGTATGCAGCCTTTCAGGCACTCTCAATGCCACTTCTTCCCCACAGACTCTACAAAAGTTACCTTGGTTGGGGAGGACCATGGAGGAAGGTGAGCAGGCTGCCTGGGGTTGTCAAAGCCCAGGCCTGAGGCCAGGCAGGCAGGGCAGACAAGAACACCCAGCCAAGAAGACTCAGAGAATAAGAGAGACCCTAAGCGAGGCAATTCCCAAGTTCACCAAGGCTGGGTTCGGCCACTCTGGCCACTCAGGACATCCTGACTTGTCCTGAGTTACCGCATGGAGGGCTTACACCAAGCCAGGAGACCTCTTGGACTCTCTACCAGGGGTATGTACAATAGGATGATGATGAAGGGCCCAACCTGGATAGATAAGGCCACAGTCATGGTCCAGAGGTCATAACCAAATAAGATTTCTTGTTCCCTCCCTGAAGGGCACTAAGAAAATGATCAGGGTTAATAATCAGTGTTCAGTAACTGCACCTATAGACCCCGGCTCAGGTGAGTCCCGGACAGCCTAAAGAAAGACTCTCCCCTTAAGAAGGCCCCCTTCAGGGAAAGCACATCACCCACTGCTCTCCAGGCTGACACTTCCTTGGGAACGACACAGGGTCCTGGGGCCTCCAGTTCTTATTGTGAGCTCAGTGTGGAGCCCACATCACTCACAAGCCAGAAGGTGCCCAAGAAAAGAGGGTGCCATACAGGCCAACACAGCCATGGTGGCAGGTGAGAGCAGAGTCCCAGCTAATGAGGCCCCTTCTCTCCCTGGTCCTCTTGTCCCCTTTCTCAACTTCTTCTCCCTCCTTTTCATATTCCCTGCTTTGTTGTGGCATTCTAGAGTCTAGGCTTTCTGGAAGGTGAGTTGCACAAAACAAATTAATTTGGGAAACAAAGTACCACATCCACATACCCCTCCTTCCTACATCACTTGAAAGGACAGGCTGGAGAGAAGAACAAATCCAAAAATGCTGGAAAACAATAAATAGTGCCATCAAAAGACCAGCATCATTGAAGAATTCCTAAAATATGAAGCACACAGAATCAAACTGACAGAGTTAAAGAGAGAAAAACACACGTAAAATATGCAGAAGAGAGCTGCTATGGAAGTGGGAAGTATTGGGGGGGGGTGTCCTTAACAAACTCAGAGTTATATGTAACAAAAAGCAAGAAAGACCCCAGGCCAGTCACAATGAGAGTAACTGGGACCACCCACTTGAGCAGGCAGTCTCTCTGCACCCTGCTTGTGCCCAGCAACCTTGTTCTTTGCCCCAGTGAACATGTGGGTGTGGACAGAAGTGCTGGAGAGAAAGAGAAGCCATCAAAGCCCACACCCCATGGGCGCCTGGGTGGCTCAGTTGGTTAAGCGACTGCCTTCGGCTCAGGTCATGATCCCGGGGTCCTGGGATCGAGTCCCACATCGGGCTCCCGGCTCAGCGGGGAGCTTGCTTCTCCCTATGACCCTCTCCCCTCTCATGCTGTTTCTCTGTCTCTCTCTCTTTCTCTCAAATAAATAAATAAAATCTTTAAAAAAAAAAAAGCCCACACCCCACTCCAAGGATACAGGCCAGCAGCCCACGCCACCAAGCAAAACATGCTGTCTCTTCCCCACTAAGCCTGGATCAGAATCCGCATCACCAGCAGACCCCACGATTCTCAAGAATGTCTCCAAGGATGTCTCCAAGAGTAACCCAACACGTGAGGAAAAATAACACAGACGAGAAGCTAACTCACATAGAAGAATCAATACCTAAGGAATAATTAGAGTAAACAGATCAAGAACAACAGCTAGACCTAAACATGAAAGTGAAACCTATAAAATTGCTAGAAAAAAAACAACATAGAGCCATTTTCGGGGGCTTGGAACAGGCAAAGATTTTTAGGACACAAGAAACAAACTATAAAAAAAAAAAAGATACTAAAATAGTCATCGATATTGTAACTTTTATTCTTCAAAAGACACCATAAAGAAAATGAACATGAAAGACACAGACTGGGAGAATATATTTTCAATACCTCTAACAATGACTTGTATAAACAATACTCAAAACCCTCACAACTCAGTAATGAGAGATCAAACAATCCAATTAGAAAATGGGCAAAACAGTCACAAAACACCACATATTGTAGGATTCCATTTACATGAAACACCCAAGCAAATCCATAGAGAGAGGATATAAACCTGTAGTTGCCAGGAGCTGGGGGGCGGGGAGAATGCAGAGGCTGTTAATGGGCACAGCACCTCTTTGGGCTCATGAGATGACCTAATATTGACTTTATGATAGCTGCACAATTCCATAACTATGCTAAAAAACATTAAATGGGTGAATTGCATGGTATGTGAATTATACTTAATACCTCAATCAAGCAGTCATATAAAAAAAATTAGCAAAAAATTTAACCAGATACTTCACAGAAGACATACAAATGGCCAGTTAGTACATGAAAATAAACATGAAATATCATTATCATCAGGGAAATGTAAATTAAAACCACAATGAGATATCATTACTCATTAATTACAATCGCTAAAGTTTAAAAGAGTGACAATACCAAGTGTTAACAAGAACACAGAGCAACGAACTCCCCTACATTGCTGGTGGGAAGGTATACCTACTTTGGAAGACAGTGGCAGTTTCTTACAAAGTAAAACACATACTTACATGTTCCAGTAATTCCACATCTAGGCCTTCACTCAAGAGAAGTGAAAACAGAGATCCACATGAAAACTTGTACATATTTATAAAAGATTTATAAAAGCCAAAAACTTGAAACCCCTCAAATGTTCATCAAACATATGAATGGATAAACAAATCGTAGTCAATCCATGCAACAGAATACTACTCGGCAATAAAAAAGAATAAACTACTTATTTCCCAGAGTGGACAAATCACACAAACATGCTAAGTGAGCGAAGACAGAGACAGAAGAATACATGCTGTATGATTCCATTTATATGAAATTCTAGAAAGGGCCAATCTACAGTGACAAAAAGTACATCAGGGGCTGCATGGGGTAAGGAAATTGGGGGGTGAGGATTAACTGTAATGGGACAAAGGGACACTTTTAGAATTAGGAAACTGTTCCAATCTCTAAATTGTTATTATCAGAACTCAGTGTACACTGAAAAAATTTAAATATTTAAAATTTTACTGTGTGGGGGCACCTGGGTGGCTCAGTCATTAAGCGTCTGCCTTCGGCTCAGGTCATGATCCCAGGGTCCTGGGATTGAGCCCCGCATCGGGCTCCCTGCTCTGTGGGAAGCCTGCTTCTCCCTCTCCCACTCCCCCTGCTTGTGTTCCCTCTCTCGCTGTGTCTCTCTCTGTCAAATAAATAAATAAAATCTTTTTAAAAAAATAAAATAAAAATAAAAAAATAAAATTTTATTGTGTGTAAATTATAGCTCAATAATGTTGATTTTAAAAACATACATGTAGGGTCACCTGGGTGGCTCAGTCAGTTAAGCGTCTGCCTTCGGCTCAGGTCATGATCCCAGCGTCCTGGGATGGAGCCCTGCATCGGGCTCCATGCTCAGCAGGGAGCCTGCTTCTCCCTCTCCCTCTGCCTGCCTGTCTGCCTACTTGTGATCTCTCTCTCTCTGTCAAATAAATAAATTCTTTAAAAAAAAAAAACAACATACATGTATATATGACACACATATATGCTTGAGCTAGCATTCCAGCTTCCAGGAATCGAGGTATGGAAATACACATGCGTACTCAGATGCTCAGTGGAATATCACTCTAACTGGATACTACAGTTGCTTTTTAAAAATAAGGTGGACTTACACATACTAAGGCGGAAAAAAATCCCCAAGACACAATGTTAAGTAAAGAAAGCACGTTAAGGAGTACCTATCACATGTACCCATCTGTTGAAAAATATGCAAAACAAGCACCATGACCACACAGCACGTGTTTACCTTTGGGGAAGGCTGAAGGAGGGCTTCAGACTTTACTCTGTATTATTGGACTCTTTTACAAAGTGAAAGTAGTCCTGAATTGCTTGGGTGGCTTTTAAAGACTGAAAACGAAACAAGAAGTTTGGTGGTTGTTTTTTTAAGAGTCACCAAATTTGAGAAGGAAGCTTTCTTCAGTCAAAGCCCAGGACAAGAAGAAGAAGAAAACAAAGGTTTAGTGAAAATACAGATACACATGTACACACAAGAATTGCTACTTCTGATAAAAGAGGGACCATGGAGAGAAACCCCTAACTTAAGTTCTTGTTCCCCAAGAGCACACAGGGGCATCTCCTCCTCAGGGAGGGCTTTCTGGGTTTCTGAGGCATTTCTAAGTCTACAACTACCCTTTAGGAGGGACACTCATATTTGTTCCCACTAGACTGTTCCCACTATCTGTGCAGGTCTGTGACCTCATGCAAAGCAATCAAGGGTCAACAACACTTGACACTTTGCTGCATGAATCAGGTATGTTCCCAAAAACTCACCTATAGTCTGATTTCCAGAAATTAAATTCTTACCATCCTCAACTCCCCAACAAAATTGCTTGGCAGAAATGCCACCCCAGCTCACAATTAAGAAGGCCCTAACCCTCTCAGGACGGGGGAGAAGACCTTGAAATGAGAAGCAGCTGTCCCGCCTGCAAGTCGATGAAGGGGCTTCCTCTGACTTACCTTGAAAGCTACAACTTTTTCGGATGTGGTACAAGCAGATCTGATCACTCTCCTCTTGGTTAGCTGTGTTTGGGGACACAGAACCTGAACTATCTCTTCTTTCTACAAAGAAACATCACAAAGACGTATCAGCATCCATCAAAGCTTCTGATGTGGAGTCAGCATAGTTCAAGATACAAAGGAGAGAAAAGAGAATTCATTTCTCTGCAGAAGACAACAGTGGGCGAGGCAATCCTACAAAATCCTATGATGTTCAGGATGAAATTACCCTCAGACATGTAAGTGGACCCTCTGCTTTTTAGGGAGGAGCCAGGGAGCCCAACACCACACGGCTGCTTTCCAAATCCAGGATGCCGTGGAGGGACCCTTTTTTCTCAGCTCTGGCTATGCTCCTAATCTTAAAATGAAACCTCCTGAAGTAACTTTACGTTAATTATAAGAATTTTAATATAAAACAGGCACAGAGGTGATTTCAAAGTTTCTCTCTCCTAGTAGTGCTCTAATGAGACTTTACCTAACAATTACATTTACCACCGCGCCCCGCACCATACAAGCACATAAAACTCATTCGTAAACCTTCAGTATTCAGTAACACCTGTTATTTTGTTATTCATTTCCCTTTTTGTTTTTATAGGCCCCTCAAGACACCCACAGGGTGGGACTCAAAACCCACACCTTTGGAGCCTTTGAGGTCACCTCCCTTGCTCCCCAAGGGCAGGTAGCTTTCCCTCCCTTTCTAAGGCCATAATCCAATTGACACTCTTAAAGATATATTTAAAGCAAAACCTGTCTACCTCTAGCTTCCCACAATTGAAAGAAATTAACCCAAAATAACTGAAGAAAATGTAAAGAAAAAAACACATATGGCAAGGACAATTTTTAAATATAATAATCAGGTAAGATTAGAGTGTTAAGTTTGTTTGCTGGTAGTCCTAGCACTCACCTGATATTTTACGAAGTGGTCTAATAAAAATCCTAGATAACCCCTATTAAAGGTCTATTAAAATCCTACAGCCAACAAATGGTTTGATTGTACATTCTGGGGGTGAGGGGGCGGGGGGAAGCCCTGTGTCCTAGTCTTCAATGTAAAACCAGGGCCCAGGCCAGTGGCTAGCACGTGGCAAGCACACAAATTTGTTAACTGAAAGAATGGATAACCAGAATGGCCAGCCAACAGCTGATACTGTGAAATTCAAAGGACCCCAATGTGTCATAACTTCTCCAATGGACTACATTATTAATTTCCCACATAATAGGTAAAGAAATGCTTATTTAATAAGCAATCTCTGCTCAAAATTTCCCCATTTGCCTGTCACTAAACCTGATATTCCTTAAAAAAAAAAAAAAAAATCTAGACTCTTGATCATTCAACAAATGCCTGAGTGCCCATTGTGGGCCAGGCACTGTCTAGATGCTGGAGAGGAGTAGTGAACTAAGCAAATTTACAGGGACTAAAAAATTCCCTTTATTCATGTCAAGAAGAGAGCTGAAATTAAAATAGGCTTCATTCACTGCAGATCAGACCTGTCGGGAATTCATTCATAGTCAACATGAATTGGCATTTGTCTAGAATATCTTGCTTGTTCATGGCTATGATTTCAACTCATCTTCATAATGCCCACTAGCTGGGAAGAAATCACCAACTGCACTTTACTAAAAGCAGCACAGACTAGCCCGAGGTCACACATTCCATTAATGTGGAATCCAAGCGTCCCAGTCCAGAGCCTTACCAGAAGTCCCCTGTGGGCCCGGGGTAGGAGGGTGCCCTCTGCTGGGGGTGGAGTTCTTATTCTTGATGTCATGAGCATTTCTGTAAATGGAAGGCAGCCTGCTCACCAGATCTGAGCTCATGCCCAACTTCTCCAGTTTTTCCAGATTCTCAGCATTAGAGATATCATGTGATCTCTTACAGCTAGTGCCAAACTTGCATTCGCCCTGTAAAAAATACTGGCAAATATGGAGTTTGATACACTGCTTTTGAAAGGAACAAGAGCCGTATGGTCCATCTCCTTTGTTATAATGAAGGCAGATCTGTTGACAGAAAAGGAAAAAACACCAGCTTAGGAAGGCCTCACAGGACACCACCCTCCCTCCTGACCAGCGCACAGTCACAAGAGGTTCCTCTAAAGACCTAGCCAAAGCTGTGATTCTGTCCTCCTCACAAGCCACAGAGCTATGAGAACATCCCCCACTCTAGATGGACAGCTGCTAATGTATGCCCTTGGATAAAATGGGAACTGGGTAGACAGCAGAATGTACAGAATAAGCCCTTCCACTGGGAAAATCCAAAGAACTTCCAACTGATCAGAGCTGCTCCCTTCATAGGAGACATTTCAATGTAACTCATATAGCAGCATGCTAACAACCCTCATACTCCACCTACAACCTTCCCCCATTGACTCACCAACACTCTCTAAGCCAGGCCTCATCTCACCATCTTCCTTTTTCTGAAATTCAGGGTCAAAGAGGCTCTGAGTATTTAAAGCATCTTAGAGAAGGCCAAATACAGTCCTTGCATTTCTCAGGAGCAAACGGAAACTCAGAGAAGTTCACCAGCTTGCCCTAGGTCACACAGCTATCTACATTTGGCATGTACAACGTCTGTTGAATTGGGTTGTTGGTAAAGCTGGAACTTGAACTTGAACCAACTGCTCCTTCTCTACATTCCAAATTCCTGGAGATGAGAACAGGCCAGAGACCACCAAGGGCCTACTATGCAATTCACAGGCATTACACTAAACAAGAGGTAGAAATGAAGCAGAGGGCTGCAGAACCCAGACTTAAATCAGTAGGAACTCTACTCTGGGGATGGAAGCCCCAAGGGAAAAGGCCCTAACATTGATTTTGCCACTTACAAGATGCCTGACCTTAGGCAGGCCGTTCACTAGCTCTGAGTTACAGCTTTTGAATCCCTAAAATGGGAATAATGCCACCTACATCACTAGGCTATCATGAGGATTAAATGGGAAATACACAAAGTGGCTAATACAAATGTCCTGGAACATAGCAGGTGCTCCATTCATGGTGGTAGCCCCTGACTGCTCATCTGATAAGGTGACTAGCCTGAGAGCAGAAGGCCTGGCAGGAAAGCTGCACTGGGTCCGAATTTATGGTCACAACTCCCAGTTGCTGGCACTGTGTTCTGAAGCAACCTGCACACCCAAGTACACAAGAGGCTACACACTCCAGACTGGTCACTTTCTGATTCATTTTTCATACTGACAAGATGATCTCTCCAAAACATTAATGCCCACTCTCCAAACACAACCCCCAAACCCAACTCCTTCCCATGATACTGAAGGCTGCATGGATGAGTCTCCATTCACCCATTTCTCCTCCTTCCCTCTCCCATCCTAAATCCAAGTTGTGCTGACCTACATGCTGTCCCCTGACCATGCCAGTTCCATCCTCTCTGTGCCCCCTTCTTCCCAGACCTTCATCCTTCATGCATCCTTCAGCCTTCAGAGCATGCACCATCTACCCAGGACGCACTCCCAGGCGCCCCAACTGTGCCCCAGGGACCAGAGTGCTGACTTCTACTGCAGCATCTACAACAGCACCTTGCAATCACATGCTGACTTGTCTGTCTCACCCAGTAAATGTGCCTCCTGGAAGGGCAGCACAGGGTCTTTGCTCTCCTTTTCACCAGTGCCTAACCCATAGTGGATAGTCAATAAAGTTTAGCTGAATTAAATCAATACTAATTTTCAAAAGGCAAAAGGAAAAAGTTAATACCTATTATGTGCCCATCACTAAGCCATGTAGCGCCTTTCTCAAATGGGTGGTTTTAATTGAATAATATGGAAGCATTTTCATTAAAACAGGTCAATCTAATCTCTGTAGCCTTACCCCAGAAACAGTGCCAGAGCATCCCACAAACCTGTGCTGTCCACAGGACACACCACTCAGATCTGCTGCTGCCCTTGGGAGCCACCACCTTATTCACACAGAGACCATGCTCCCATAGGCTGCTGCCAGGCAACGATGAGCTACTTTAGCTCAGAACTTCCCGCTGGCCAGGCAGAAGCTCTCCTGAATTGTGCTACAGTCAGGGTCTCTTCCTACCCAGGCCTCTTCCTTTCCCCAATCCTGCCACATCACTGCCCAGAGGCTCCCCACCTTCTGCTCCCTCTCCACTCCATCTCTTGCACTTTGATCCCATCTTGGTGTCTGCTTCTCAGAGGACCCAAACTAGTACATAGTCATTGCAGCAAGATTTGGGTAACATCTGAAATGCATTATGAGAATCCACATCAACAAAAGTTCCAAATTCCCTAGGTGCAACTGACTTAGTAGAGAGAGCATCATCTGCCTGTCAGCATCTCTTAAAAGTTTCCTCACAGACAGACCCCCTGGGTCTGGCAATAATACGTGGTTCCAAGTCCTGCTAGATGGGGACGAGCCGGCTGGAGTCTCTCATCCCCTCATCCCTATGCAAGGAACACCTTGCTGCAGCCACCGGCCAAACAGACTCCCCCAACCTCAAAGAAGCCCGGCAAAGGAGGTGCCAGCCCAAATGCAATAGAAGGAAAGGCGGCTTCTAGACGGGCCAAGTTTGGCCCAAGGTCACAGGTATAAAAATCAGCAGAGCCACGAATGCAATCCAGGTCTCCTCCAAGCAGATCCCAGTGGTCACTATGGGGTCCTTGGCTTCTCTTCTGCCATAATATTTCCTATCTTCCAACCTTCTGGCTTCTCCCCCATCACTTACACACATACACACCCCCTCCTGGAACTCACCTCTGGCAAAAGCCAGGGGTCATTCTGAAACAAAAGCTGGCAAAGCTCACTGTAGCTGAGGTGGTCAACACCGTGAGTTCTCAGCACACTCAGGTTGTGATCTGTCGTCAAGCTGTGACTGTTTCTACAGTTCTTCCTGCAAAGAAGCAGAGCTGGTATCACAGTTCAGCTGCGCCTCCCCAAAATTCTTATGCTGGAGTTCTAACCCCCCAGTGACTGTATTTGGAGATAGATTATAAAGAGGTAATCAATGGGGTGCCTGGGTGGCTCAGTTGGCTAAGTGTCTGCCTTCGGCTTAGGTCATTGTCTCAGGGTCCTGGGATCGAGCCCCAAGTCAAGCTCCCTGCTCAGCGGGGAGTCTGCCTCTCCCTTCCCTCTGCCCTTCCCCCCTGCTTGTACACTCTCTCACACATAAATAAAATCTTTTAAAAAGTTAAAAAAAAAAAAGTTAAAAATATCAAGTTAGAAAGAGGTTGCTGGGGTAGAGGACCTAATCCAATCTGACTGAAGTTTTTCTAAGAAGATGAAATAAAAACACAGGTTCACACATGTAAGGACACAGGAAGAAGATACCATCTGCAAGCCAAGGAGAGAGGCCTCAGAAAGAAATCAATCCTGCCTTGATCTTAGACCTCCAGCCTTGAGAATTGTGAGAAGTTTCTATTTAAGCCCCCAGTCTGGGGTACTTTGCTATGGCTGCCTGAACAAACTCATACAACTCGTAAAATCAGTCTTTAAGATAATTTTTCAGGAACAGTTCTTGACATTGCATAGCAGCACCAGAGAAAAATCAGCATGTTTATACAATGAAAAAACCATAATGCTTATTTACAAAGGAAGAGATAGTACCTTGCAAGTTCTAGGGACCAGGACAGCACCTCTTATCAGTGTCTGGTAAGAATGACAGGGCCATTCCCCAAGCAGTCACAGCATGCCAGTCAGTGGGCACTTAGCAGACACTTAAACAATGGCTGAATAAATGCGCGTGGACACCTATGGTTAAAGGTATGTGTACACCCACTGGTGCCTTGAGGCCCAGCCCTCTTCTCTGCTTCCCTCCTCTGTTCTTTCCATTAACAAGCCCCTGTTGAACATTCACCGTGAGTCAGGCCCTGGCACACGCCCTGATGATCCAAAGTCTTCAAATGATCACCCAGGTCACCAGGACGCGGACGAGTTAGGCAAATATCATTTGCTTTACTCAGACACGGCCAAACCTCAAAGGTCATGCTTATTATAAGCATTTCAAAAGAAAGCCGAACCCCTGATTGACTCCCCCAAGCCAGCACCTTCCGTAGGCTCCCCCATCTCAGTAAAAGACAACTTCCCTCTTCCACGGCACAGCCCAACAACCGTGGAGTCATGTGGACTCTTCCCCTTTTCTACTCTAGCGGAAGTGACAGATACGGAGAGGATTCTAAGATGGCTGGGCAAGTGCAAGGTCAGCCGTGCTCAGAATATATCAGTGCAGACAGGAGGTGCCCCTCCTGAGCCTGAGAGAAGTGGAGAAGCAATCAAGGGACAGTGCCTGGAAGGTGTCAAGCCTGGGCCAAATATTTAGGTTGAGGAACCAAGCAAGGAAAGAAAAGAAAAACATTCTAGGCAAACTTGCTGCCACCAAGATTACGATGACGAGGATGGTGACAACAGCTGCTAAAACTTGTTGAGCATTTATCACAAACGAGGGATTACCTGAAGGTTTTATAAGTCATTCAGTCCTCAACAAGCCCATGAGGTGAGTTAGATATTATCCTCATTTTGCAGATGAGGGAACTGAGGCTTGGATATAAAGTCGCTTGCCCAAGATCATGGAGCTAGTAAGGAACAGAGCCAGGATTGAAACAAGGTAGGCTGGTCTTGGGATTGTGCTCTTAACCACCATGCTCACTGCCCCTAAGCACAGGACAGAAGTCAGGGACCTGGGACCCTTCCCAGCTGTCACCAATGAGCAAAAACAGGAGCCATGATCTGTTTCTGAAATAGCTGACGCTGTGGTTCAGAAAGACAAGCAGAGTAATAGAGAAAGCATCGAAATGGCAGCCAACCACACCCACTCTCCCTTATGTGACCCAAAAGCAGTCAGGGAAGGAAGGTTCAAGAAACCATCCTAGGTGAACCAGAAGGAAAATGGAACCGAGAAGAATGAAAAAGAAAGCTCAGAATCATCTAGGCCAGTAGGTATCAGACTTCCAGATTTCCAAGACAAACACAATCCAACTCCAAATTTTGGGAACTGGCTGGAGAACAGGGCTTCTGTCTTTGTTTTACCAAACACCGACATTAACAAGATCCATCAGTTATCCCCATCATTCAATCCATCTATCCATCACTTATCATGTCCACATTCTTCTCCAGATGCTGCTCCTCATTCTCCCCTGAGGGGACACTTCTCCACCAGTTCCTGAGGGCCCAGTTGCCCTGAGGTTCCACCCTCAGCCTCCACCTCAGATCTGGCCTGCTCCTGGGGCTGCAGCGTTGGCATACACCAATCAATAACTCCCAAACCAGCACCTGGGACCCTGACCGTGCTCCCAGGCTTCAGACTTGGCTAGCTGTCCCTGGGCACACTTCTCCTGCTCTCTCAGCCAATAAGAAAGAAAAGGAAGAATCATCCTTCAGTCGGTAATAAGGGAAAAAAAAGAAGTATGAGTCATCTCTCAGTCAACAGTAAGAAAACAGCCATCACCTCTCTCCCATCCTGTCACCACACTCACACCAACTTCCCGTCTCTCAAATTTCTCACAAACACATCCCTCCCTCTTAAGGTCTTAGCTGGGCCTTGGAATATTCTAATCAAGCTATTTCTGAGCAGCTGCCTCCCGGGGGGGGGGGGGGGGGCACATTTCCCACTCTCACCTCCTTGCATCTAGGCATGAGGGGGGTCATGAGACATCTCGTGGTCCAGGGGATGTGTGGAAAGATACCTACCACGTCCAGACCCGGCCATATAAAAACCTCCCACCAACCCTCCACCGCCCATCTCCACCTGCTCCCTGTAACCTGATAACCAGAATGGCCGTAAGAGCCACGCTTGAGGAGGCTGAGTCTAGGTCCGCCAACCTGGGTCCCTGAAGGACTGCATGGATCAAGACCCCGACCTCATGCTGACTAGTGGACCTGATGTGAGCAAGAAACAACATCTACTGTGTTAAGCCAGGAAAAAAAAAAAAAAGAAAGAAAGAAAAGAAAGGGAGGGAGGAGAGAGAGGGGAAAAAAGTCAAGAAAAAAGGAGCCAATTCTTCTACATAAATGGACTAGCTTCTGAACAGGAGCACGCATTTTCTTCCAAATGCTACAGAAGCCACTGCCAGCTTGGAAGCAGGTGAGCAAGAGTGGAGACAGGTTTGAAGATGCCTCGGCTGCCGGGCGGAGAGAGCCCCGGCTGTGTGGCCCTCAGACTCCGCTCGCAGAGCGGGGCCTCGGGGAGCGCCAGAAGCCAGCCGCGGCCGCCTCTCCTCTGGAGAGCCCCCCCCACCCCCGCCACACCCCGGGTGTCCCACCGGCTACCGCACTCCAAGTCACTCTCTGCGGCTGCGGGGGGGGGGGGGGACACCGTAAACCCCGAGTCCCTCACACAGCGCCCGGTATTCAGTAGGTGCTCAATAAACGTTCGCGGACGAGAACTAAGGCGGAGAGGCCGGGGAACGGCCCCCTCCTGTTGTCCCCACACTTTAAGGGGGGGCCCCTCGTCGGGCTCCCGGAGCGGCGCTTACCCGGCCCTCATGAACTTGCAGGCCCCGTAGACCAAGAACTTGCAGAGGTGCAGCTGCGCGCACAGCCCCACGCAGCCCGCCTTGGGGCTCTGGTGCGCGCGGCACAGGCGCAGCGCCGAGACGGCCAGCACGACGCGCTTGGCGGGCAGCACGCCGCCCGCGCCCGCCCGCGTCGCCACCGCGAAGCGGCCGCGCTCCCGCAGCAGCTGCTCCAGCGCGTCGGCGCCGACGCCCTCCCGCAAGCGGCGCCGCAGCTCCTCCAGCTCCAAGGCGCCCCCGGCCGCGCACAGCACCTGGGTCACCTCGCCGAGGACGGCGGCCTGGGCCATGGCCGCGGCGGCGGGGGCGTGCTGCCCGTCGGAGTGCGGCTGAGCGGACGCCGGCGGCGGCCGACGCGGGCTGGGCGGGCGGCTCCCGCGGGGTGCAGACGCCAGCTGGAAGCGAAAGCGAAAGCGCCCCGGGGCCCGAGAAAACGAAACCCGTGCCGCCTCACCACGCCCACCGGCCCGCAGCTGAGGGGGCTCGGCGCCTTCCGGCCTCAGGGCCCCCAGCTGTGCGCAGCCGCCGGGCTCCGCCGCCCGGCTCCGGGGCCCGCTCCTCCGCTCCGTCGGCGGCCGGGGCGGGGGGCGGGACGAGGGAGGGGGCGATGCGGGGACCCCGACAGTGGGTCTCCCGCGCTTGAGGCAGAAGCAGGCACGTCCTTCGGGGCAGCGCCTCGCGGCTCTCGAAGCGCCTTCACCTAGTGGCCGGGGGCGGAGACGCCCGGGCCGTGCGCAGCTCCCGCTGAGGCCCCGAGCGTTTGGAAATCGCGCGCTCGCCAGACCCCGGTACCTCTCCGCCCGCGCGCTGGCCGAGCCGGCCGGGACGCCCGCCCCCCTGGCGACCGAGTCGGGCAGCCCCGACGGCTCCCGACGACGCGGGGTGGGGAGTGCGGGGGCCATGGGCCTGGTCTCTCACACGCGCGCGCGCGCGACAGCAATCACGACGTGGGGTGGGGGTGCGGGGGCCACGGGCCGGGTCTCTCTCTCACACACGACAGCAATCACGACGCGGGGTGGGGGGTGCGGGGGCCACGGGCCTGGTCTCACACACACACGACAGCAATCACGACGCGGGGTAGGGGGTGCGGGGGCCACGGGCCTGGTCTCTCTCACACACACGACAGCAATCACGACGCGGGGTGGGGGTGCGGGGGCCACGGGCCTGGTCTCTCTCACACACACACACACGACAGCAATCACGACGCGGGGTGGGGGGTGCGGGGGCCACGGGCCTGGTCTCACACACACACGACAGCAATCACGACGCGGGGTAGGGGGTGCGGGGGCCACGGGCCTGGTCTCTCTCACACACACGACAGCAATCACGACGCGGGGTGGGGGGTGCGGGGGCCACGGGCCTGGTCTCTCACACACACACAAACGACAGCAATCACGACGCGGGGTGGGGGGTGCGGGGGCCACGGGCCTGGTCTCTCTCTCACACACACACGACAGCAATCACGACGCGGGGTGGGGGGTGCGGGGGCCACGGGCCTGGTCTCTCTCACACACACACACACACACGACAGCAATCACGACGCGGGGTGGGGGGTGCGGGGGCCACGGGCCTGGTCTCTCTCACACACACACACACACACGACAGCAATCACGACGCGGGGTGGGGGGTGCGGGGGCCACGGGCCTGGTCTCTCTCACACACACACGACAGCAATCACGACGCGGGGTGGGGGGTGCGGGGGCCACGGGCCTGGTCTCTCTCACACACGCGCGCGCGCGCGACAGCAATCACGACGCGGGGTGGGGGGTGCGGGGGCCACGGGCCTGGTCTCTCTCACACGACAGCAATCACGACGCGGGGTGGGGGGTGCGGGGGCCACGGGCCTGGTCTCTCTCACACACACACGACAGCAATCACGACGTGGGGTGGGGGGTGCGGGGGCCACGGGCCTGGTCTCTCTCACACACGCGGGCGCGCGCGCGACAGCAATCACGACGTGGGGTGGGGGGTGCGGGGGCCACGGGCCTGGTCTCACACAAGCGCGTGTGCGACAGCAATCACGACGTGGGGTGGGGGGTGCGGGGGCCACGGGCCTGGTCTCTCTCTCACACACACACGACAGCAATCACGACGCGGGGTGGGGGGTGCGGGGGCCACGGGCCTGGTCTCTCTCACACACACACACGACAGCAATCACGACGCGGGGTGGGGGGTGCGGGGGCCACGGGCCGGGTCTCTCTCTCACACACACACGACAGCAATCACGACGCGGGGTGGGGGGTGCGGGGGCCACGGGCCGGGTCTCTCTCACACACACACACGACAGCAATCACGACGCGGGGTGGGGGGTGCGGGGGCCACGGGCCTGGTCTCTCTCACACACACACACACGACAGCAATCACGACGCGGGGTGGGGGGTGCGGGGGCCACGGGCCTGGTCTCTCTCACACACACAAACGACAGCAATCACGACGCGGGGTGGGGGGTGCGGGGGCCACGGGCCTGGTCTCTCTCTCACACACGACAGCAATCACGACGCGGGGTGGGGGGTGCGGGGGCCACGGGCCTGGTCTCTCTCACACACACACACGACAGCAATCACGACGCGGGGTGGGGGGTGCGGGGGCCACGGGCCTGGTCTCTCTCTCACACACGACAGCAATCACGACGCGGGGTGGGGGGTGCGGGGGCCACGGGCCTGGTCTCACACACACACACGACAGCAATCACGACGGGGGGTGCGGGGGCCACGGGCCTGGTCTCTCTCACACACACACACGACAGCAATCACGACGCGGGGTGGGGGGTGCGGGGGCCACGGGCCTGGTCTCTCTCACACACACAAACGACAGCAATCACGACGCGGGGTGGGGAGTGCGGGGGCCACGGGCCTGGTCTCTCTCTCACACACGACAGCAATCACGACGCGGGGTGGGGGGTGCGGGGGCCACGGGCCTGGTCTCTCTCTCACACACACACGACAGCAATCACGACGCGGGGTGGGGGGTGCGGGGGCCACGGGCCTGGTCTCTCTCACACACACACACGACAGCAATCACGACGCGGGGTGGGGGCTGCGGGGGCCACGGGCCGGGTCTCTCTCACACACACACACGACAGCAGTCACGACGCGGGGTGGGGGGTGCGGGGGCCACGGGCCTGGTCTCTCTCTCACACACACACACGACAGCAATCACGATGCGGGGTGGGGGGTGCGGGGGCCACGGGCCTGGTCTCTCTCTCTCTCACACACACACACGACAGCAATCACGGCTCCCGACGACGCGGGGTGGGGAGTGCGGGGGCCACGGGCCTGGTCTCTCTCACTCACACACACACACACACACACACACACAACATGGGGTGGGTGGTGCGGGGGCCACGGGCCGGGTCTCACACACACACACACACACACACACACACACACAACATGGGGTGGGGGGTGCGGGGGCCACGGGCCGGGTCTCTCTCACACACACACACACACACACACACACAACATGGGGTGGGGGGGTGCGGGGGCCACGGGCCGGGTCTCTCTCACACACACACACACACACGACGTGGGGTGGGGGGTGCGGGGGCCACGGGCCGAGTCTCTCACACATATACACACACACACCACACGCGGTGGGGGGTATGGGGGCCACGGGCCGGGTCACCTCCACCTCCCCCCCACACACACACACACACGACAGCAATCACTCCGAATTGCCGGTGGGACTTCGGTGCTACTTTTCTTCTTCAGGGCTTGCAGTGAACCTCCCCTTTTAAAAGAGTCTGTCTCTCCTTCTAGAAAGCAGATCCGTTTCTCCTCTTCTCCCCTGCCGAATGGAGTGACGAAGTGTTTAAAGAGCATACGGAGCCTAGGCACACACTCGGGTTGTTGACAGAAATGTGAACTGTTAGAGCCCTTTGCAAAAGGAGTCCGGGAATAGCTATTAAAATTTGTAAATATGCATGACTTTTGACCCAGCAGTCTGTCTTCTGGGAATCTTCTAGAAGTACAAGCAACAGTAGATAGGTTATGTACGGAAGTGTTTATGTGGGGGGAGACATGGTGCCGGGAGCAACGTGGTTGATCCTTATCCAGACTGTTACACAGCCTTAACAAGCATGACCTAGAAGGATGTCCATGATGCGTTAAGGGAAAAAAGAAAACCGTATAGAAATGTCTAAATCAATAGCATAAAGAGCATCTATGTGTGTGGGAATGTGGCTATTTTTGAATGAGCAAGGAGAAAGCTGAGGAGAGACGCACACTGTGCCAGAGTCTGCACTAACGGGCTGTGGGGAGTATGCAGTAAGAGGTACTAGGGAAGTGGAAAAAAGATGAGGGACAGAAAGATTGTGGGGAAGGAAAACAGGTATGACGTTAAAATTCCATATAATATTACCATAAAACCGTAAAAATCTGTTAAGTGTAGTAACGTACAAATGAATTAGGGGATGGGATGAGGGGCAATTTTCTCTTGGCTTTTAATTGTGGATTTTTAAAAATTGTGTAAAAAAATTTTTTTAAGATTTTATTTGAGAGATTGATAGAGAGCACAACGATGGGGGGGTGGAGGGGCAGAGGGAGAGGGAGAAGCAGGCTCCCCTGCTTCGACAACATGGGGCTCAATTCCAGGACCCCAGAATCATGACCTGAGCCCAAGGCAGATGCTCAGCCGACTGAGCCACCCAGGTGCCCCATAAAGTTGTGTGAAACTTTTTTGTTAAAAATTTAATTTTTAATTTAAATTTAAAAATTTTAATTGTGGTTTTGATATTGAAGGGTGACATCAGTGAAAATGGCGGAGTAAGGACCTCGGAAAGTTTGCCCGTCAGTGGCAGTGTGGCCGCAGGGAAAAACTGGCAAAAATGGTCAGAATCCATGTTTTCAGAGCTCTGGAAATTAAAGTCTAGCAGCAACTCATTTAACATTTAGTCAAGGAAAACAGCTGAATCTAAGTGAAAACATCAAGCTTTGTAGCGTTTTAACTTACCCTGGTCCTAGCCCCTCAGCTCCGTGGCAGCCTTGAAAACTAACAGCCCACACTCCTGGTACCAGTACCAGAGAGGGCAGAACGGGGCTGGAGCTTTCTCAAAACTGCATTGTTTGACCCATCTCCTGGTTCCCTGGAAGGCCCTCCTGAAAGGGCTTGTATTTATTTGTCCTCACTGGAACTAGCCCAGTCCCAATGGCTTCTCCCCAGGGGTGGTTTGGTGTTTTAATATCATGACTGGGGGACTGACACAATGGATAAGAGCTGAGGCAAACAATAGACTTAACCAAAAGTTTAAAGGAAAAGCTGAAGGATGAGATGTCCACTGGGGCTTTGAAAAGCTCCCGCATATTTCTAGGAATCTAGAAGGCTGCATGCACGCCTCACTGGGTGCTTCTCCCAGAAGTCACAATAAAGGTTCTTGCCCACATTTTCCCCACTCCCTCTGCCTCCTGGCAGGTGTGCTGGCCTCCTGTTACTAGGGATCTGTGAGTATAAAAACATCTTCCTTCATAACAGACATCTTCATGTGTGCACGTCTTACCATACCTGATTAAAACAAAGCCCGTTTAAAACCCAGGTCATGGAGGGTTTTAAGGTGGAAGAAGAGTTAGAGGATTCCTACAAGACATCCAAGTGGAAATGCCCAGCCTGCACTTGGATCTGTAAGTCTGGCACTTGTAGAAGGGGTCAGAATTAGGGCTGTGAACAGAGATGGTTAAACCCCCAAGACTGATGAGATCACCCGGTAGGGGTATAAAACTGAGAAGAGAAGCCCGAGGATCTGCCTCTCTGATGAAGACTGAGCTGAGGCTGAGAGGGAGCAGCCACTGAGGTAGGAGGAAAACTGGAATGAGGGAAGGATGAAAGCCAAATATTTAAATATTTCAAGAAGGAATGATCAACTACACTGAGTGCCATCAAGAGACTGAGTGAAAGAGGGTAGAGAAATGTGTTATCTATTGCTATGCAACAAACCACCCCAAAACTTAGTGGCTGAAAACAATGGTTTATTTTTCATGATTTTGTGAGTTGACTGAGATCAGTTGGGTAGTTCTGCCCTGCACAGTATAACCAGTCATTCCTGGACCTGCATCCAGCTGGGAGCTCAGCTGGGGCCGGAACATGCAAGATAGCCCCTCATCCCCCAGGGTCTCTGTGGCTGCTTATCACTTGGTAGTCTGTCCTGAGCTTCTTCCTAGTATGGTGGGTGGCAGAATGGTGAGAACAAAACTGGAGGGGGTTGAAGCATGAATGGGCAGTGAGGACATGGAAACAGCGAATGGAGATCGTATCTGCAGGAAGTTTTGCTGTAAAGGGAAACAAGAGGTGGTGGTTAACAAGTGACCTTACTACAGGGAGGAGGGGGATGTGGAGTTAAGGAAGCTTTTGTCCACATTTTGTTCTAAGATGAGGGAATCATAGCTAATGCACAGTTTCATTCTGTCTAACTTATCCAGTGGGGAGATTGTTGATGTTAAGTGAATCACTGGTTGGGGTAGAGAGAGGGTCAATTTGAGGACAGCATCCAAGAACCTGGCTTGGGAAACTGAAGTTGGTGAGGCCATTCACCGAGGAGCCTGCTTGTGACTGAACGTGGGATTTGGGATCTGATACAGGAAGTGTAAGGTGTCCACCAGGTGGAGTTGATCTGGAGTTGAGGAACTAAGCCTGGAGCTTGGGTTCTGTTGGTCCTGCTCTTGACCAGGCTCCTCTCTCTGACCAGGAATCTTTAGAGCCCAAAGTCTCTACTGGGCTCAGCGTACTTACACGCTCGTCCGTGGCCAGGCCAGCGGTGTCGCGATCTGCCTTCCAAGATGAGCCCTGCCGAGACCCTGAGCTGTCCCCTTTCCGACCATCACACTGCCCAGGAATAAAGCAGAGCAACAGCACCCATGAAGGGTCCTGCTTCAAAGCTCTAGAAATACTGCTCTGTGGAATCAAGTAACTTTCAGCGAGCTCTTTTTCCTCTCCTTTAGATAGAAAAAAGCCTTTCATAATTACGTACCACCCAATTAGTTTTGTAGTGTTACACATTAGCCATTACTATATAACCACTGCTATATTTTCAGAGCAAGGCACACCTATATAAACTGATGTTTACAAAGCAAGTACAGTAAAATTTTAAGTTTTAGGTTCTATGTGAGCTATCTAATCAGTTTATCTCATTAAAGAAAAATCTATTCTACCTTCTTTTTCTTGCTGTAAAGAAACTTGAAACATTCATTTTTATAATACTGTATTGGTGAGTTTCCACAGTTTTTTATTTTATCTTCTCGTATTTATTTACCGAAAGAGAGCGAGCACGCAAGTGAACGAGTGGGGTGAGGGGCACAGGGAATGGAAGAGAGAATCTCAAGCTGACTCCACGCTGAACACAGAGCCTGACTCGGGCTCCATCCCACGACCCTGAGATCATGACCTGAGCCGAAATCAAGAGTCAGACGCTTATCCGACTGAGCCACCCAGGCGCCCCGCCACAGCTCTTAATAGTTGAAACAGAATTCTACAGTCGTGTAAGGTTCTTTTCTCATCGTTCTGCATTTTTCTTTTACCCTACCCCTTCTATCCCCTCCCATATCATCCCACTGCTAGAGAAAGAGGGAGAGAATCATGGTAATAAGGACTGGGTTTATGTGTTCATTCAGTGTATTTTTGGTGAGATTTGTGCTAAACTCTGGAAGGTGCCAAGGATAAAAGAACACATTGAGGATGGGAGTTCAGACAAAACAAGGAACAAGTACACATTGCAGAGTAAGAAGTGCAGCAATGGAAGCACAGAGAAGGCAGAGAGCAGGAGAGGAGGGACAAAGAGCTCCCTGGTGACCTGCTGTGTCTGTCCCAGCCCCGCTAGGTGGCCAGTACAGCACCCCAGGAACACAAGGGCCTGATTTCTGATGGGTGTGAATAGGTACAAGAGTGTAAGTAGTGTGTTCTTGGGAAGCTAACCCATACCCTGTGGCAGAACAAATTTCTCTTTTAAATACAAATTTGACAAGTTGTTTGAATTGGGATAAAACCCAAAAACATGAAACCTAAGTGTGTACAAGTTCCCAGGCTCAATGCTCTCCCCACTCTCATTCCCCAGGTCACCAGCCACCACTAACTTGGTGGGCGTTATTCCAGACACAGATATATCTGTGGTAGGGCAGCTTCTAGAGTGAATGATTAGGGGAAGGTCAAATACTATTCTTACTGCTGAGAATCTTTTGTCCCAGGTTTTGTCTTAAAAAATGTACGGAATTTACATGTTACTTTCTATTTGTAGGGCCTTCATTTTTTCCTTTTTCCAATTCTGGCATAGAAGGGACTTCACAACATTTCAGAATTAGCACTTTAAAAAGTGCAAAGGGTATTTCTGGGACCGAGGGTGGAAGAGCCCAGGAAGGGGGAATGGAGAACCTGGAAGTGAATGAAGATGAGGACATGGATGGGAAGGAGTTTTGGGGGGTGAGGGTGATGGGCTGGAGAGAAGCCAGGCTCTGGAAGGCGGGCAGAAGGCCTTGTCTTTCTCCTTCCTTACCTGGGCTGGCCCGCTTACAGAGCTGAGGGGCAGAAAATGGCAGGAGAGGCTTCGGCGTGGGAAGGGCAGTGGCAGGAGCAGGGAGGGAGGCAGCTGCGATCTCACAGGGGCCGTGTCCCGGGCCGTGGAAGCCGTGCACCGAGCACAGCCTCTACTCATGCCCTTGGTAGGTGGCTTTGGGAACTGCTGTTAGGTTCATGTATTTCCACAGTATCCCATGCCCCTTGTTTACAGCCTATTCTCCACTAGAAGGTGAAATCCTAGAAGATAAACTGTCTTTTGTGTGTGCCTGTCCCTGGGAAAACTAGACTTGAAGTTGAATGACAGAAAACTTCTGAAGAAAATATGTGTCAATCCAAAATGGGTACCTACAAAGAAATGTTTAGAACCCAAACCATGCCTAAGGACCATCTATTCCTTTTATATATATATATTTTTTTAAGATTTTATTTTATTTGAGAGAGAGAGTGAGAGAGCGAGCACGAGGGGGGGGGAGTGGGAGAGGGAGAAGCAGACTCCCTGCTGAGCAGGGAGCCCAATGTGGGACTCAATCCCAGGACCCTGGCATCATGACCTGAGCCGAAGGCAGACGCTTAACAACTGAGCCACCCAGGCGTTCCCCATCTATTCCTTTTTAACAATTGAAAGTATGTAACTAGAGAAAGACAAATTCAGGAAAAATAGGCTTTTGATTAAAGTCTCAATTTTCTTATTAGAGTGTGAACCCAGACATATTATTTACCCTCTCTAGCCTTTCATCTGTAGGATGAATGGACAATATAGCACCTACCTCGCTGGGTTAGTCTGAGGAAGAAATGAAAATCTGCCTTGTACACAGGAAGTATTCACATGGACTAAACATAATGAGGGCTTCTGTTCAAAACTCTGTAGAGCACCTGATTCTTCTCAATCTAAAATGAGGGGTGGGTAACACGCCGCATCGCACAGTGATGGGTCTGTCTCAGCCTCCCTGCTTGGTGCAAACACAAAGATCAGGCTACAAGTCTGAGAGTAGGTCCTGATCACTAGTAACTAACGAGCCTCATGAAGGCTGAGCATCCCACAGGTATACAGACAGACAGTCTGTGGATTTTTACAAAAGAACAGATTAGTTCAGATTTAGGTCTCAATCAGCTGGACCAAAGCAGGCCAATTAAGATGAAAAGAGCGTAAACGTGCTTTGGGTAACCCTCTCGTAACAGCAACTGAGGTACGCTAAATGTGAGCCCTCGGGCATACCTACGGTCTTGCAGGTATTAGGTACAGGAAGGAGGAGAACAGGCCTCTGTTCCCTCTGGAGCCTTGGTTTCCATGACCTGCTCTCAGGGTCCTCCTCCAGAATGGACTCTTAGCCACTTCCGGCCCCCTTCCCAGGCCCTTCTTCTGCCCTCAAGCGCTGCCCCCAACCCCTATTCCTTCTTCCTTGGTCTGCGGCTCCTCACTTTACCACATATCATCCCAGACCAGGCGTTGGGTTCCCTCAAAAGCACCATGTCTGAAACAGAATTCGTCTTTCTCACTAAACTAGCACTTCCGCTCCCACCTTCACCGAGGCAGTGGGTCACCATGGCACATCCTTGCCCCCCACTTTCACATCCACCCTAAGCTCCCTGAGGACCGGGGCTGTGTTTTGTTCACTCCTGCAGCCCCAGCACTAGAACAGCACTTGGTATAAGGCAGGTGCTCAATGAATATTTGTGGGGTGCCCGGGTTGGGGACAATGAGTGCTCTTAAATGTCCGTCAGTAAACACCCACAGCAGCATCTTGCCAATTACCCTCTTTGTGTTCGTTTCTCTCTTTCGGCAACTGCTTCCCCAGCAATACTTCTAATAAAAGAATAGGACACATTACTTTTCACATTTAAATCTTCAGAAATAGTAAGAAGCATAAGTTTGACACAGTTTTTCACATTCTCAAATCTCCTATGAGTCAATAAGCAGAAAAAGGGAACGGAAAGTCAGAACTGGATATAGAATTCAGATTTTTTTTCTTTCAAAGACACATTTTATACAACTTTCAACATTTATACTTTCAAACAAAATGAGCAAAAAATACACCGAGTGCTAAAAAAATCAAAACAGAAGTAATACAATTTTAATTTCAATATTTTAAAATACAGAAATTGGAAAGTAAGAACACTAAATACAACTTTAAACAAGTCACTGTCCTCCTCTATAATAACCAATGTAAGCTACTTAAAGACTTACAAATTTAAAACAGAAACAAAATAAATACTGTACACTTTCCCTGCCTGCAGGCAAAAGATGGGAAATACTGTTATGAATCAAAAAAAAAAAAAACTGCTCTTAAAGCTTCAGCATCCCATTTCCCAGCCACACCCCACTCTGCTGTCACACCGTGTGCTTCCGTATTCAAAGGACACACATGTGCACACATACTGACTGCCTATACAAACAGACAAGACACTACTCCGCAGACACCCCAAACAAGAAAGGGTAACAGTCACCTTGGACCATGGGCATAAAAATCAGTTAAGGAAAGTCAGTCAGGCTAGCAAAACATTACTACAAAACTAGTAAATACCATAGCCAACAACTGTCCCCTTTTCAAATTTCACAGATTTAGAACCCCTAAAACCAATACTACCCCCACATCGCCACCCTCTACACCCCCACCCCCCCAAAAAAAACCTGCTGAAGCACTGGCAAAGTTAGACATTTCACAGTAAATGTGAAAATTCATATTATATAATCTCTTAAAATGAACCTTTTCACCCTCTTTCCACAGCATGAAACTGTTATGGCTTAATTTATATTAAAAGTAGAAAAGTCTTTTCGGAAGGAAATACAGTCTGCAAAGATGCATATGTGTTTCCTGATCAGTGCTATTTCATACCTAACAACTGCATGACTTGCTTTTGCAGTCAGAAGCTGTTTTTTGAAAAAACTGAGGTTATAGCTTTTGATTCAGTCTAACCATAAATGTAAGGCCCTTAGTTTGGTTTAGGTTTCTTTTGCAAGATAAAATAACCTTGGGGTTCACTTAGCAAGTTACACCTCAGGTCCCTGACTATAATGTGGAAGTTATATGTATGCTTTGTAAAAATAAAAGGTTACTTATGAATCTTAGAAGGAAGAAATGATTCTAGGCAAGGAATCAACTCATTATATATCATACTTAATGCTGGTAACTGTTACCAACCAAAATCCACCAAAGAAATGTAAAAGTATGTCTGGGTTACTTTATTCCTGCAAAATATTATATTTTCCAGCACTTATGATCATTGTTTTGGTGAAAAATCTTGGGGAAAAAGAGCTGACATTTAGAAAAGGAAATGGCCAAAATAAAACTGGGTGGAGGCAAGGTTTATCTTTATGATTAAGTTCCCTTTAGGACTGCTTTCTGAAATAAAGAAAAGTGAATTCAGAATGTCACAGGTCTTGCATAGGTAAACTACTTGGAGGTCAAGGGCTACGTGGTAGCCAGGGTTTATTAGTGAAATAGTGCAGAGCAGATAAACTTGGAAGAATCACTGAATACAGTTTCAAAAAGGTTTTAACAAAAAATTTAATTTTGCACTTATTAAGACAAAGCTTTAGGACACCAGAAAGGGCACCAAGGGTGAGTGGGAGAGTCTAAGGGGTAGAATGCAGGCAAGTGAGTATTATTTTCCCTACCCATTATAAAGGGAAGAAATACTATAAAAGAATAAAACCACAGTCATGATAAGCTAATTGCTTTGGAAATAGGCATTTGCTTAACGACCTTACTTTAAAATTTTTGTTTATGTAAGGGTATCAAATATTTGACTTACGGCATGACGTTCAGTGAAAAACAAAACAAAAGGGTTTTTAGTAAGGCTACAGTATTAAAATTACATTACGTTCATCAGCAATGTAGTAAGTATATTATTTGTCCCCCCTTCTTTCCACCTGACTTGTAGTAAGCGTGTGATCATCATCCACCACTGGATGAGCAGAGGATGCACAGTGTCACACAACAGAGGCTGAGGAAGCAAGGTACCTGAGGTCTAAGGGTTCACTGTGACCCCAGGTGAGTCACTGCCCTCCTGGCTTTCATTTGTCTCCTTTATTTACTGGCAACACTCTTTTCCTAGGCTCACAATTTGAAGCTCAACCTTCTCAAGATTGCTTTACATAAAGGCCTAGGATATCTGAAAATGACTGATGATTTTTAGCTTCTCTTTTCGGAGGGAGCAATTAGCTTAATAGTTAATGGGGAAAAATGAGCTTTTGAAAAATTTTCAGATTTACATTATTCATTTCTTAATATGAAATTGCAAAATGCTTACATGCTGCAATAGTTACTTCTGGCAGTAGTCAAGTGGGCCGTACAATTACTCATGCCCTCTTTGGGGAGTAGCCCTATGACTATAGAGAGCATCTCTTGAAAAGGGCAGAATCTTCTCCTTTGAAGATGTCCAGTCAGGTCTCCTGCCCAGCACTACAGTGCTTTCTCCCTCTACCCAACAAGCTGCTGTTAGCCAACCCTGAGCTGTCTTTGTTGGTTCCCATCTTCTGAATACCTTCTATTTTTTCCCTAGCTCCTTGGATAGTTGCTACATCATTTTAATTCCATGACTTATTTGAGCAGAGACCCCAACTTTTATCTAGTGCCTGAAGAGTAGGCAGACTCTGTGGAGCAGTACTGTGCTAATTCCTCTTTGAGCAAAACCTAAAACCATCTTTGAATTCCTTAAAATCATCTTAATGATCACTTGGGGATAAACGTTCTCACTCTTATCCATAAACTATCTCACTTCTTTTTCTTTCACTTCAAAGCATGGATTCTGATTTTAATTCAACACCTTGTTAGCAATTCTTCAGAGGTTTTAGGTAGCATGCTCTGGGCATATATATATTTGATATGAAACAAATTTTATGAGTAATAGTTTTCACTTAAAAAAGCATATAAATGTGCATTGTCAGTTGTAACTTAAATAATGATAAATTATCTGCAAGTATAAAATGTGTTAATAATTAAGGAATGCTTTCCTATGTTTTTCTTAACCACATTTTTATCCAAACTTACAAATGAGAAAACCAAGACTCAGAAAGAGTAAGTGACTTATTTACGGTCACACAGTTGATACATAAATGACAGAACTTGCACAAAAACCCAGGTTCGTGCTCCCTTCCATGCTATATACCACACCTCTCTATTACGAACATTAAACTATTAACTTTTGAAATGTTTCTTAAATTTTAAAAACTAAAAAAATTTACTTCCACTTCTACAGTTGTACATTTCAGTTGAAACTAATAAAGTTATGCTATTTTTCTTAATACGTGGGCCCTCTTTTGCTTAAAGTTTGCTGAGAAATGAAAATAATACTGCTTATTTCTTGGAGAAGATACCTTCAAGAGCAGAGACCCCAACTTCAGCTTTATATTCCCCCACAGTGCTAAGTCGTACTGGGCACACAGACGTTGGATAAATACCTGCTGCCATCATACAGGTCAATACAGTAGAGTTCATTTAAAAGGCAATCATTAGGATTGTTAAAAAATAGATCAGTATTCAAGCTAAGTATTTAAGTCGTGATAACGATGGTCTTGTTTTCTCTTGAGTTTCTATGATGTCAGTCAGATTTTTAATTCTGTATGCTTATGAAATTCAGTGTATTTCTAGGATGCTGCACTACTATAAACTGCCAGTTTTGTACTGTTGACTCCCTTAATCAGTCCTGGAAAGCATATTATGTGACATTATGAGTTACAGTACCGAGGATCCCAGGTTAACAGAAGTCACTTACTTGAATCAATACAGAGAAATCATTATCTACTACTGCCATTAAAATCGCATACGTTAAGTCCAACTGTTTTACCTATTTATTTGCACCTAACTAGCTAAATGCCACCACTGTTGTCTCCTTGTCTAAGCTGCAGTGTCTGTGTGGTAGAAGGGTTTATAAACGAGACTGAGGAAAACATGAAAGGTTGTCTATCACAGCCAAATCCAGACCCTGGCTGCAGTCACCTCAAAGTCCAGCCACTTCCATGACATAAAGAGATGCATCAGAGCCAGTAAGTTTAGAACAAGTTTGACCAGGCAACTCACTGGGCCAGTAGGCTGAATCTTCACCAATTTGGAAAAAGACACATGAATTCTGTTATAGTGCTTAGATTATCTTCCTGCAAGTTTTTTTTAACTTAGCCAGTTCATGGGCTAAACCCGCCAAAAATGAATCCACAGTACCTTCACTTAATACTTACACGTACTGGCTACTTAAAATTAGATTTATTGGCCTAAGTACACAGGGCAGATATTGGTCACCATCTTAATTTATAAAAATAAATTGATTTTAATTTTTATAGCTAAAGAAAAGAAGTCAGGTAATTAGAAATACTTAGAGCTATGAAAAATGTAAAGAAAACAAAAGAACCCAAGATCACGATGTAGCTGGAAGAACAAATTATAATTCTGATTTCTTAAACCAAAACAAAATCATGTGAACTCTAACACTAAAACGGTGTCTACAGAAAACCAAAACATCACAATAATATATTGGAAGGTAGGAAAATCAGTCAAACCCCAACTTTTGACATCTTGAGATCCAATGACCAAATGACTGATTATATCCATCTCTTAACCAGTTTTGGCATAGTGTAGACAGAGTCTAAGTAGGCCCTTTACAGACACTTAGTGTTTCCATAAAAATTCTTTTTCCTGACACCCAGATAAGTCCCAGAATTTGGTCCAGTCACTTGGACCAAAAAGGTTAATCCATAAGCTATTTTGTACTTATTCCATGAGATATTGAAATGGAGACAGAATAAGAAATATTTCTCTTTGAAAATACACATCTGAATGCAACCATGAAAGATGATGGTATAGATTTTTTTTCTTAGAGCTTCAAGTGATACTTAATACAGAAGGGAAAGTCCTGCTACCTTGCTGAGTAAAAAAGAGACAAATCCATAATATGGCCATATTACTTCTCCATAAAAATAAATTTTATCCTATTTGCCTCTATTTTCTTTGTAGAAATTTGTAAAATGTTCTTTTGTCAGAATTGGGGATATCTTCACCCCAGCCCCAGAAATCACTTCTTTTTATGCCATGGGAAGGAAAAGGGAAAATATAAGCTATTGCGAGCAACCGAAAACTGGCATTTAGTAAGAACTGTGCATAAAAGAGAGAAATGATTCCTTAAAGCTCAACCAGATACTTAATCTCAATATGCACTGGTTAAGTTAGGACAGATGGAAGAAACTGCAAGAAGCACCCATTTTACTCCAAATCTGTATCTTAAATAATTCTTTAGAAGGTTAAGAAATAAGAAACTAAACACACATACACCCAAAAGATCTACTCCAACATGCTTGCTTCTATACAACTTAATATAGTATAGTCCTATTATATTACGGATTATGCAGATTTGAATATACTAAGTCAAACCATATCTCATTATTTTCCAACAAGTTAGGTACACAGAATAAAAGCGTCATAAAATATAACCTCTGGGGCAGGTGCTCATCCTGCCCTCCAACACCAGCAGTATGAAGAAGGCCCTCTGTAGTTACAAATGTTTTTGAAAAACTATAAACATGACAATTTAACCAAACTTATAACCCTTTTCCCACAAGTAGGAAAAAGATATTAAAGCTGTTCTCTTTGGGACCCAGATATCATCAGCAAAAATGAAAATGCAAGAAGCCTATTTTTATAGAATTAGAAGAAAACTGCAATGTCAAACGAAAGAGAAATGTGGGATCTTTTATGTAATTCTTACACGTTGGCTATGAAAGTGTTTCCCTGCAAAGAGAAGAGTCTTGTTGCGTCGTCACAAAAGGATGGGGAGTGCAGAGGGAAGGTGGGGATATAAGGTAATCGACCTGGATAACAGTATGCACCTTGGATGTTAGCAAAAGCGAAGCTAATAGCTTATAAAAAACACATGAAATATATAAAATAAAATGATTTTCATATACATCTTAATTTAAAATAATTAATGCATCAAATCCCTGTTTAAGACTTTAACCTGAATATCAAATTTAAGAGTCCAGACTAGTTACTGTTACCGTGGCTCTTCCCCACATGTAACATACACACTATCAAAAATAATTTAAAAACTTTCACATTCTTAAATCTAAATTAGTGAGATAGTTCTCCAGAAATCTTCCAAATAAATAGCTTTAAAAAAGAAAGAATTTAAAAGCTGTTAACTTTAAAAAAAAATCTGTTAAATAAATTATTGATAATTCTTTACCCTACCACTGAAAATAAATCAAGACACTACCAACAACAAAATGAAATTCAAGCCCTGACAAGAGACCTTTTCCAGTTCAAGGTCTCTTTTAAAGGTTCTACCCTCCTTCCTCCTCTCCCCCACCAGGTCCAGACGGTTATTGCTGAGTGGGTGTGGCACAGTGAAAATGCAGCATCGGTTCATTTTGTTCTTCAGGCAGTGCTCTCTACTGTACATGCAAACTGCTCGGGCGGGGGCGCGGCGGGAGCGCCAGGCTCGCGCGCCTCCGAGACCGGTCTGTCTCCAAAGGGAAGAGTGGCCACAACAGCAGCTCGTCACACAAAGAAACGGGCATGGCCATTTCTGTTCAACTTAAGGATCTTCCCAAGACGTTGTTTGGCTGTTGCCATTCCTTTTTTTGGACGTTTACCTGTGAGACAGCAACAACAGCGTAGATAATAGTGAAAATCATTCTTGACAGACAGCACCCGGGAGACTTCAAGGGAGAGCTATGCGGCGAGCAATGCTTTTCGGTGTTCTGAAGGGGCAAAGTCACACTCCTGGAGTTCTACGGTTTCGAACCTCCCATCTCATCACTTGAGAGATAAAGGCCAACCTCCTTCACGTGACTTACCAGGCCGACCCACAGTCTGATCCCTGCCTCTCTCTCTCTTGAGCAGGAGCCCTGACCGTATCTTGCCTCAAATTGTGCTTCGGCCACAAAACTGACTGCACTTTCATAAACAGCCCACGTACTGTTTCTCACGTTGGTACCGTGAGCCATACTACCTCCTTGACCTTCACTGCGGTCTACTCTGGCACTTCCCCAACCCAGCAGAGCTAACCCCTTACCATCCTTATCGGGATTTACCTCCTCCGCCAGGAAGCCACTCCTAATCCTCAGGACAGACCTAGGGAGCCTTCTTCTCTGTTCCCACAGTAACCTGTGCATACCGCCCTCACTGCGCCGTCCAGAGTGCATCAGGCTGGAAGCGGCTTGAGGGGAGGGACCATTACACGTCTATCTGAACTGCCGCTGTCACCGTCATACATGGTCCAAAATACACTCAGCCCACAGACCTGTCAAAGTTACCTTTTGTTGCCTGGTTGCTGATAGGTGGTGGATTTGATGCAGGTCTCTTGGTGGGGTGAAGGGGCACTGAAAAGGAAGTTTCACCAACTGGCCTTTCTGGGCTTATGCTGCCATTATTTATCTGGCACGCCCCCGAAATCAAGCTTGAATTCTGCGTATACTTCCCATTTTGAGGGCTTGAGCCACTGCTGTCCACAGAATTCCTACTTTGTACCTTCTGACTGATTTCTGACGAACCTTCCTTTTTGATGCATTTCTGGCCTCTACTTAGATCCTAAAAAAGGAAGGAAATAAGGCTGGATTTTTAGAGTTCCTTTACGATAAGCAAGATATTTAACCTCTCTATGCAACAGCAAGTCAAGGGAGAGAAGAAATCAACTACTGAACTTTGGTTTTCTTAACATGTAGCAGCCACAGACGACCACCCCTTCAGGATGGTCATGTCATTCCAAAACCTCACAGCACGAAAAGACTCAAGTATGGAAGTTTTACATCATAACTCAAGTCCAGAAGAAAACATTTTTATTTATATATTATATATATATAAACTTTATACATATATATTTAAATGTGTATATTTATATATAACATATATAATATGTAATGTCTATTATTTATTATAATATGGCATTCTGCATGTGCCATGACATGCCATGGAAGGAACACGTGGCTGGGACATGTGGGCCTACCAATTCCTTAGCACGTCACAAATCCCGTCTCTCTCACGATGTAGTGCGCTATCTTTTTTAGAATCTAACTTCTGTTAAGGTTCATCTCCACTGTATTTAAATTGTTTGCTAAAAAAAGCACCTAGGTGCTGAGCCCCAAGCCTGGTTTTCCTCTAACAATTCTTCCTTCAGTCTCTTTACGAGATCACCGAGTGAGCCATCAGGAAAAAACCAACAATGCTACTGACGGGTAGGTCTTAAAACCAATGGAAAGGGTCATGACCAGAATATAAAAAAGGAAAATATAAACGTGAAAAGAGCATACTGCAGATGTGATGTTTCATGAAACTAGCTGTTTATGTGTGTGTGATGTAAAATAAATTCCTAATTCTGTAATGGTCAAATAAGTTTTAAAAACAGCACTACAGGCAAAAGAAATCTGATTTTCTCTAAGGTGATCTTGCTAATCATCTGTCCTCTCCTTCTTTATTTTCAAAGACAATTATAAAAACAACAGCTAGCTTTAAATAATACCTTACTTTTTTAAAAAACGATTTTATTTTTAAGTAATCTCTACACCCAACGTGGGGCTCAAACTTACACCCCTGCAATCAAGAGTTGCATGCTCTACCGACTGAGCCAGCCAGGCACCCCAATAACAGCTTATTTTCAATACTGAATCCTATAATGCTAATAAGTTATAAACGTAATGACCGGTGAGACACTATACAATCATACACTGAATTAAGTGAATTACTGATAGTTAAGGGATTCCTTCCTTGACCTTTGATTCTGGAGCATATTCTTCTATTAAAAGAACTTGTACTTACAAAACGTTACCTTAAAAAATAACTTGGCTCTTTTTCTCATTGTAAAATGTGTGAGTATTTAGAAAATGTAGGTAAGCTACATGAAGAAAATAAAAACCACCCTTGAGGGGTGCCTGAGTGGCTCAGTTGGTTAAGCGTCCGTCTCTTGATCTTGGCTCGATCTCAGGGTCCTGAGTTCAAGCCCCGCATTGGAGCCTACATCCCAGCATGGAGCCTACTTAAACAAACACCTAAGATTCCACTACTCAGTGTATGCTTGGGGTTGGAGAAGTTAGAGGACTCTACTCTGCAGCATGAGAATTTTGATTCTTTGGCTGTCATTTTCCAAAGTTTGTAGCAAAAGGTCATATTGCCTTTCTTGTTTGGTGCTACTGGTAAAGCTGTGGCTTTTCAAAAAGCTATCTGAGGTTCATTTTGTTTGTATAAGCATTAATACGCTAGCATCCCAAGACATCAAGTGTCTTCTCTTAGAGCAAGGGCTCTTAATCTGGAGTTAATGGATGGTCTGGGTTGGTAAGGGTGGGGCACAAAACCATGAGAAAATGCTATGCAAAAATCAGTATTTATGATGAACACTTTCCTGGTAAGAGAGTCAATAACAGTCATCAAATTCTCAAAGAAATTTACTGTCTAAAAATGTTCAAGAAACAATGTCATAGATTAAAAAGAGATCCTCAGGGTACTTTTTTTCCCCCCTTTCCTTCTAGCCAGACATAACCTAGAAGTGTTGGCTGCCAGGAGTTTTTAACTTTCCTTCAATCAACTATTCTTTTCCAAATCGCAGTCTATCCGTGAGCCTTGCATTAGTTGTTACATCAGAATTCCTAAAAACGGACAGCTGTTCAAATGAGCATTTAACTGTAAATTATTTTTTAGCTTTCCATATCTAATGGTTAATTACTGGTTGCAGTAAAAAAAATAGAAAGCAAAAACAGAGTTAATGACAATCCTAAATCTCCTTTTGATGTTTCAAGCCTTGCATATACCTGAAGATGAAATCTGGAAGTTGTATCGAATTGTTTAATCCAGGAAGAGCTCCTCAAATCTTGTTCTTCGGTCTTGACATGGTACCCTAAACAGAAGTTTTAATTAAATTATCTCCACACAAATTTGATCATAACAAGCAAAATTAACCTAATGTTATAACTGAAAGTACATTTAGGTTGACGTTTTATTAAAAAACGAATATGTTAACTCTATTTACTCATACACTTTCCACCACACTGCTTTCCCTCTCAAAAACAAGAGAGTCACCAGCTCACAATCCAGCATGTTAATTCTTTAAATTCTCTCAAAGACTGCCTCTATATGACAGGTTTTGTGCCAGATGCTGAAAGCTCCAGAGTCAAATTCTATGGCCATCTGTTGTAGATGGAAAAGCCAAATGCAATATACTCTCTAAAACCGGTATATTTTTCCATACAGAATGAAGGCATATGCTTGCCTGAACTCTGCAGTACTTTCATAGAAGCCTTCTTTTCAAGTGAGGACCAAAGAAATGACAGGGAGACAGAATGGTGTGGACAGACAAGCCCAGACCTGAATTTGGGTTTTTCCATTACCGATGCATCTTTAGGCAAGTTACTTAACCTCTCTAAACCTCAGTTTCCTCTTACACAATAAGCCAAGATTTTGAGATCAAATAGTCCTGGGTTCCAATTCCAACACCACTGGATAATAATAGCTATGTAAAGATGGGCAAGTTCAATTAACTTCACTAAGTCTTCTTGCCTCTACCTGTAAAAGTCTTACTACATACACCAAAATGTGGTTTCAAGAATTAAGTGAAATGGATGTCAGGTTGCTGGTATACAATTCACACAACTAGGCGGGAATGAACACAATTTCTGCAACAGGCATTTGGTTTTCTTGTGGTACCATCTTCTCCCCCTTCCTCCTCAGACTTTCGGGCAACAAAATTTCCCCCAAAGGCACAGAGAACAAAACACTACATGGCCATCACGGGTACTGTCACTGAGTCTTCTCTTTC
The DNA here is from genome assembly GCF_964656455.1 of Halichoerus grypus. Taxonomy (NCBI): domain Eukaryota; kingdom Metazoa; phylum Chordata; class Mammalia; order Carnivora; family Phocidae; genus Halichoerus; species Halichoerus grypus. The sequence goes on from NC_135723.1 coordinate 92,643,089, forward strand.
CCAATACTTCTTTTTCAAGTAGGAGAATGTCCTCAACCAGAAACGGATCAAAACTTGTTTTCCCTCCTGCGTAAGGAAAGAGGATTGATGGTTCAAGCCTAGCGGACCATGTAAGACGTCTCAACACTCTTTCCACTCGGAACAGCTTATGAAAGGAAACAAGTACTAAGTGTCTCACAATAGCAGTGGTAGGATTATGCTGGTGAACATAATTCTCCAGCCATTAATTTACATTTTGAGTTCTTATAACTTGCATCTTATATTTGTCAATATTATGTATTTTTTGGCCAACACGCTTAACATCATTTCCAACTACAGATGTGCAATTCTTATCCATAATGTCTAACCTCAACTAGGATTACAGAGTTATGAAGTTGGGGGTCCTATGTTACTTTTCAGAGACCGATCATTTACGTTTCTTACCATATTCCACTGGTTTATCACAGCGATACACCTGTCTAGCCTCATGGTTACTGCTGTGGCAGCCGCCGGGATCCTGGAGAGAGTCTCTTTCGCCACTGCAGCCTGTGCTTTGTATCTGCCTCTGTAAACATGTGGAGTAGTGCAACCCTGCCATAGACAACATGCCCTGAATAGCTTCTTCCTCTGTGCTCGTCGAGGTAGGACATTCCCTAAAGAGAAGTTAAGCAAAAGGACAAGAGCTTATTTCTTCATTCGGCATCTTCAGTAACATTTAAAATTAAAAAATGTTTTCATATACGCACAGAGTTTCATATAGTTTAAATCACAATGTAATAAGACTACTAACCATCAGAAAGCTTACCTTTTAATTGGAATTTCACTTCTAGATGGCTTCTGGCCCTTCTGAAGGAAGTTCCTCATCACAGTAGAGTCCTCCTTGAAGTTTGATGTTATTTCTTGTTTCTTTTCATCACCTGAACTTTCAGACTCTTCAGTGGTAAAATTATTTTTCTGAGATAATAAAAATAGTTAAATGGAAGCAAATCTATATAAGAAATCTGATTAAGTCTCTACTAACTAAAAACATTGTATCAGTCTAGGCAAAGTTAGAATCTTAATTATCACGGAATTATTTCTGTATTTCCTATGACAGAGTTAAAATCTCTAGTAATTACAGTATATTATTCCTTAGTAAAAAACATACAGTACAGGTTTTCTTTAAAGTGAAATGAAATATAACCTATGAGAAATATGAGAAATGTAAGAACAGTATCTCCATCCACCCTTTCTAAAACCAGACAAAAGCTATGTTTATCAAATGTAAACAGTCACATGACAGGATGCGTGTGTGTGTGTGTGTGTGTGTGTGTGTGTGTGTGTGTGTGTGTGTGATTACCATTACAGGGAAGACCTTGTGCCACAAAGGTCATAGAGACGGTCTTAGGGAAAAGCGGTCATTCATTTTCCCCCACAGGTAAAGGAAAGGAGGTGTCATCTTTCCATCAAACAATGCACAAGTCACAGGGGTTTGGGCATACCAGTGCATTGCAATCAGGTCCAGAGTCTTCTGAATCAGAAATATCAGAATATTCTGATGATCGATTCCTGAGTTCTGATTTCACACTTGTAAAAAACCCTGCAAAGAGAAAGGAAGAGAGAAAAAGAGAAAGTCAGTGGAAGCTTATGAACAGGGTGGTACCTGAAGTCAGACCAGCTTCCGCGCAGGTCCCGACTGCCCTGGCTCCATCCATTTCCACTGCTTTCATCTTCTTCATTCCTTTCTTCCCCCAAAGACTTTTCTCCCGAATTGACCAAGATACAGATTGCACTGTACTCTTAAAACGTTTGTGGCATTTACTGAACATGATGGTACATTCCTCATTTGCGTGGAAATTTTCTATCTCTTTCCAGAAAAAAACCTCCGATGCTAAAATTGCCTACAAGATGCTTTTCACTTTCCCTCTTGCATTTTTTCTCTCAACAGAAAACAAAAAGATAACTCTTCTAAACCTCAAAAGCACTCAAATAGACAGTGAATTCAACAAGCTTAAAAAGCAGGCTTTCCCACTGCTCTTCTCCCCCACACGGCGCTGCCAACTAACAACTGTTTGATAACTCCATTGATCAGCTGCCTTTCCCCTGGCGTGTGACACATGCAGAGTCACCAACTACAGCCATACCAAATTTACTTAGAATTAGCTGGAACTGAGGTATTCAACACAGATGAAATGTTAATTTTTCTTGTCAAGTTATCAAAGTATTTAACCACTTTTTAAAATAGAAGGAGGGTATAAGGAGGCCCCAAAAAATGCTAAGAAATTAAGACTTCACTCAAAGAAGAACGATCTCAAGAAGGAGGAGGCGTTACTATTTGTCACACTGATGATAACCAATTAGTAAGCAAGCAGAGGTCTTCCTGTCAACAGGCCATCAAACAGAACAATACATGGATTACTAGTAGCTTCAGAGAGCTAATTATATATGACTCCTAATTCTGAAAACCATATACATGTTAGCTAAAATTATATATGACACTGTATTAAAAAAATAAAAAATAAATAAAAAGAAACTGTATTAAACTTCTATCTTATTATTTCGAGTAGAGGCCCATAAGATGCAAAAGCTTTCATGTCACTCTTGTAAAAACTGTCACCCAACAAGGGTGTCACTGACCAGCACATACCCTCGTCACTAAAAACACCTTCCCTGGGCACGATACCTTGATTGGCAGTCACATTCACGTTTCCCTCATGGACACACTACTCAGAAATACTTCAGGTTTCTCCGAAGAGTATTAGGGACACGACAATTTTCAGTCCCACTACAAACTTAAGACCTTTAAGATTAGCACATGACTTTACATATTATCATGTAGGTAATAAGCAGACCTTCAAACGGCCATGAAAACAAACATACTGTTACGTGGCTTTTGAGACTCGTCATTCTCCACCCCTTCTATTCCTGAATTCTCTTCCATCTTCATTTTTGCCTTTTTTGTCCTTCTCTTGTCCTCCTCACTTTCACTATCTGCTGTATAAAGACTTGGATCTGCGAAGGGTTGTCTCTCATCCCTGCACATAGAGGGGAAAATAATCAAGTCACAAAACAGTGCGACATTGCAGCCAAACAGTATGCCCTCCCCCTTAATCTCCAGCTGGAGAGGAGAACTGAGACACTTTCCCTGTATGGGAGTCGGATGTGCACTGGTGGGGACTAGGGGTTAAACAGAGGGAATCCAAGGCAAACTCATCTGTATGACACTTTGCTCTACTTTACGTACTTAATTATCCTTCCATTTGTCAGCAGTAACCGTAGATCATTATCTTTTGCCCTCCATTCAGGTACCGTGGAAGATGGCTGGAGATGCTTGTTAAATTTTCCATTCAGTTTAGAGCTCAAGATGTCCTTAAAGTATAAAAACAGAACTTAACTTACCATCTGCCCTCAGATGTGCCTGCCTGCCTAAAGGAACCCAGGACGGCGCCACCTCCCGCCTCAGCCCTGCAGCCCGAACTGCGCACGGTGCGCCGCCCTGACACTCAGTGGCTCCTGAAACCAAAGCAGGACTATGGTTCCCCTTTCTGTCCAGCCACTAACAATAAAACACATTTTATAAAGCAGAATGTAAAATTTACATCAAGTAAATTCAAAGACACTTCACTCTTGCAGAAAGCTGAAGAGCTAGAGAAGCAGCGCCTTAATGTGTTTGAATTCTCTTTCCCTCACTCCTTCCTGCTGAAGCACCAGCTGCTGGCTCCTTTCCGGTCCTCCTACCCTTGACCTAATAATCCCTCCTTCCCACGAGGCACTGTCAGCAACTCCTGGATCACCACCCTGCTACCACTGGGGACAAAGGCCACCGTGTGACATAAAAGCACAACAGTAGCTGGTTTTTAAAAAAGAGTATTTCCTTCTTGTGGAAATTTCTTTCTTTAATAACAAATAGAACCTTTCATAATAAGCTAAGTCTTCTCCCAGAGGGCTAAGGGTTAAAGAGGTTCAGAACAACAAAGTTTAAAACAATATCAATACAATTATTTAAATGCAAAATCTTTAAGTTATAATTTCTATAGAATTTCTGCAAATATTTTAATTCAGAAATACTTCTATCTTACTCATTTTAAATTATTCCTGTCCTTTACTTAAGATGTGCAATGATGGATGATATGTCTCATCACAAACTCACTACCATGTTTTACAAAGGCCCCGGCCCCTCTTCCCTTTGTCCATTAAGCCAGCATTTCCCAAATTTAAATGGGTTTATTCTAATAGTCTCCCAGTCCGACAGTTGCCCGTGCTGGTACTGCTGGGGGAGGAATAGGCTTTCTGCACTTGCTCTTCCCTCTGTTTCCTCAAAGCTTTGTACCCACTTGACTTCTTCCAGTATTCGTCAGCTCAAATGCCACCACCTGAGAGGCTCTCTGACGGCCCCAGCTAACGTAGCGAGCCACAGCCTAGCCCCTTTACTCTCTCTCCCTCTACTGTTTCAGCTTCCTTCAGAGTACTTATTATCTGAAATTATATTATTTTAGTATATCTCTCATCTCCTATTCTTCCAACTTGAGCTGGAATGGAAGCTACACAATGGCAGAGACTTAAGTTTCACTCTGGTAACTTCCCCAGAGCCTAGAAGAGCATAGGTTATTTCGTAAACACTCAGTAAACATGTCCGGAAAGAAAATGAGATCTACTCAGCCTACTACACTGATGCCTAGAAAGCTGAAGCACATTCCCGGTCATGGACATCAGTACTATTGGCCCCTACAATGCTAAGCAAAGATTAGAAAACAAACATGGCCAGACTATTCTTTTCATTATCCCTTTAAAGAACTTTCAGGAACAACCAAGTCTCTTTCTATAACCATAAAACATAATACTTGCCTCTTCCCATGGACACATCTCTAACCTTCTGAGGACCTCCCTTGTATGGAGCTCTAGGATGTCTAGGTTAGAAGGAGTTCGGACATTATGATCTCGAAGTTTCCTCATCTTTCGTCGGGAATGGTATGGGGAAGTTGCTTCATTTGAGGATCGTGAAACTGGACACACAGTAGGAATTCCCTGAGATTTAACTGGTTTGCCATTTTCCTCCTTTAAGAATTAAATTCAGAGTGTTTTTATGACAAGGACACATATATACCTGACTCAATAATCAGCCATAAAAATATTTTAAAAAACAAAAACCATTCATATAAATAGCAAAGACCAAATCGTAACACTCATAAAATTCAACATCAGCTTTGCTGAGATCTTTATTCCCTTCTCTCCTCCACATAATATACTGTGAACATATTTCTTTGATTTTAAATATCATTTTAAAAGCTGGGTAGTATTCCACCATATAATTTATTGACCTAATACTTACTGGTAGTTATTATAGGCTGCTTCCAGTTCTTTCCTATGATGAACACTCTTTCATATATATACTTGAATAAATCAGTAATTGCTTTTTAAACCAAGGTCACCAATCTCTGTAGTTTTAAAAATTAACTCTATAAATATATCATGAAAAGCAGTGGTATACTCTTCCCCAACCCTGATTCCCATTCTCCAGAGGCAACCACTTGCAAGTTTCCTTTTATTGTAGTGACATATACATAATTTTGTAGCACATATGAGGTAATATATACATAACTTACCATTTTACCATTTTTAAGTGGACAGCTCAGTAGCCTTAAGGACATTTCACACTGTCATGCAACCACACATCACCATCCACCTCCAGAACTTAATATTCCCAAACTTAAACTCAGTGCCCCTTACACAGTAACTCCCATTCCTCCTTACCACCAGCCTCTGGCAACCTTCTACTTTATGAATTTGATGCTTCTAGGAACTTCATATAAGTGGAATCATACAATAGTTGTACCTTTGTGACTGGCTTATTTTGCTTAATGTATCTTTTTTTTTTTAAAGATTTTATTTATTTGACAGAGAGAGATAGCGAGAGCAGGAACACAAGCAGACTCCCCCCACAGCAGGGAACCCAATGCAGGGCTCAATCCCAGGACCCTGGGATCATGACCTGAGCCGAAGGCAGACGCTTAACAACTGAGCCACCCAGGCGCCCCTCACCTAATGTAATATCTTAAAGGTCCATCCATGCTGTAGCATGGGTCAGAATTTCCTTCTTTTTGCAGGCTGAATAATATTCCATGGTGTGTATATTATGTATATGCCACTTCTTGTCCACTCATTCCTCCATCATGGACAATTAGGCTGCTTCCACCTTTGGGCTGCTGTAAGTGCTGCCCCTAGGAACACGTATGAAAGTCCTGCTTTCAAGCCTTTTGGGTATATACCCAGCACCTGCAACTCTTACAGCTGTTTTTGTTGGTGGTAGTGTTACTTGTTCAGTTATTTGCCTCCAAATTTCTAATATGTTTAAACTGTTATTTCTTGGTTTTTCGGCTTTATTTTTTTTTAAGATTTTATTTTTAAGTAATCTCTATACCCAACGTGGGGCTCAAAACCACAACCCTGAGGTCAGGAGTCACATGCTCTACTGACTGAGCCAGCCAGGTGCCCCTTTTAGCTGTAGATGTTACTGAATTCCTACTACTCAAGATGAAGTCTCAATCCTTGCACACTTCTAAATGTACACATACTTCCTGTTCCTTCAGTAAACTGGACTTGGTAAAAAGTATTTACAACCCAGTGCCACACAGTATATTATTACATTTCCTTTTTTTTTTTTTTTTTTTTACATCTTTGACTTTCCCTTGAGTTTATAATTGTCTCACTCTATAGCTGCTTTGTTTTCTATGTATCTATCACTAGTTGATCCCAAAATTCTTTACTGGAAGAATGCAAACATTTAAACACATTAGGTAATCTATAAATTTTGTATTTTTCTTCGGAGACATCCCTCCTGGACAGGAATGCCAGCTAAAGTACAAGATGCCCAGTTCAATTTGAATTTCAGATAAACAACAAATATGGAGCCCTTCATCCTCCTGAATCCAACCCGGACTGGCTGCTCTCCCGGCCTACACAGGTCATCAAAAATCCCTCCTGCCCTGCTTGCACTCCACCACTTAAAACTGCAACCCCCACCACCATCTCTGGCTGTCACTCCCTATCTTTTCCCCCTTCTATATCTTTCTTCATAGCATTTGTCAATTCCTGATACATTAAAATATTTATGGCTAGTCTCTTCCTACTCAGCTCCATGAAGGCAGAGCCTCTGTTTTCTTCCCTGCTCTCTGCCCATCTGGGTATTCCATATTTGTTGGAAGAATTCCAGAGCTCCTTTTTTGGCTTATTTCCTCTCTTTTGGAACAGCACCCCCTCTAAGAGTTTCCTGAGAAGGGGTCCATGGGAGGTAAATTTTTTGAGATCTTGCCTCTTTGACATCTTTTTTTAAGATTTCATTTATTTATTTGAGAGAGAGCAAGAGAGCACAAGCAGGGAGGGAGGCAGGCAGAGGGAGAAGCAGGTTCCCTGCTGAGCAAGGAGTCCTATGTGCGGCTTGATCCCTGATCCCAGGATATACTCTGTTACATGCATTCTAAAATGTAACCACTATGTGCCTTGGCATAGGTCTTTTCTCACTCACTGTACTTGGGCATTCTGTAGGGAAGATGTGTCCTTGAATTCTAAAACATCATCTTTGACTATTCCTCTAATTATCTTCTCCTTGTTTTCTATGTTCTATCTGGACCTCCTATTATTTTGATGGTGACTATGTAAAATGACCTTCTAATTTTTCTGTCCTATTTTAGTCCTTTTTTTTTTTTTAACTTTATGAGAGATTTTCCCAACTTTATCTTCCAATGATTTTACTAAATTTTTTTTAAGACAGAAAGGAGTTTCTTGGGTGTTTTTTTTTAAATTAAGATTTTATTTATTTATTTGTCAGAGAGAGAGAGCACAAGCTGGGGGGGGGGGGATAGGAGCAGAGGTAGAGGGAGAAGCAGGCTCCCCACTGAACAAGGAGCCTGATGTGGACTCGATCCCAGGACCCTGGGATCATGACCTGAGCCGAAGGCAGATGCTTAACCAACTGAGCCACCCAGGCTTCCCTATATTTTGTTTCTATTATATTTCTAATTTCCAAGAACCCCTTTTCTTTCTTCTTTTAATGTTCCTTTGTTATAGCCATCTGTTCTTTTTTCATGGAAGCAATATTTATGTACTCTTTTCTCTCAAGGATATAAATTATTAATATTTGGGTTTTGGGCTAAAGAACTTATTTATTTCCTTCAAATACATTTTTTTTCTTTTTCTCCTTTATTTTTGGTCGTCGTCTTCAAAACTCTTCCTGGCACTCCATGCATATTAAAAGAGAAAGCAATAAAAGCTAATTGATTTCAAGAAATGGTATGTTTATCTAGAGAACTAGATAAACATATGGGAGGAAAATAATGCCTTAAATTTACCTTATGCTACACACAAAAATTCACGATTAGCTATTTACCCAATTGTAAAACAGGCTTCCAGAAAAAAAAAAAGTATCTTCAACCCTTGGGGTGGGCAAAGATTTCTTAGAGAGGACACTAAAAAAAACTAACTATAAATAAGAAACTATAAATAAGAAAACTAATTTACAAATTGATCTTCTATAAATAAGAAAACTAATTTACAAATTGATCTTCTTCAAAATTAAAAATTTCTGTTCGGAAAAAGACACCATTAAGATAATGAAAAGATAAGCCACAGGCTGTGGTTTGTAAATATTCACTATATTCATCATACATGAATGCATGCATGCCAAATGACAAAGAACTTGTGTCTAAGATATATAATGAACTCCTACAAATCAATAAAAACAACATAATTTCTTAAATGGTCAAAAACTTCAAAGAGGTACCTCATAAAAAAAGATATCAAAAACTAATGATGTAATGTATGGTGATTAACATAACATAATAAAAAAAAAGAAAAGATACACAAATAACCAATGCACAAGAAAAGGTGCTCAACATCATTAGTCTTTAGGAAAATGCAAATTAACACCACAATGAAAGACTATTTCATACTCTCTAGAAAAGCAAAAATTAAAAGACGGAAAACACCAAACACTAGCAAGAATATAGAATGACAACTCCTACACGTTGGTGGTGACAGCAACACAACCATTTTGGAAAACTGTTTGGCAGATTCTTATAAAGTGGAAATTCACTTATGACTTGATAACTCTACTCTCAGGTACTTACCCCCCGAAACATGAAAACATGTATTTGCCACAAAAGACATACAAGGTTGTTTATAAGTTTTATTCATACTAGCCCTATCTGTATATGACCCAAATATCCATCGAAAGAAGAAGGGAAAACAAATCACGGTTTATTCATTCAATGGAATACCACTCAGCAACAAAAAAAGAACTCCTGGCAGATGCAACAACATGGATGAGTCTCAAAAGCATTATGCTGAAAGAAGCCAGACACAAAAATAGGATATACTGTATGATTGCCTTTATTTGAAATTAAAAAACAGGCAAACTAATCTGCGATGAGAGCCACACAGGTCTGAATGGTGGTAGCTTATGGTAGTCAGACTGACTAGAAGGGGGAGAAAAGACTTTCTGGGATGACAAAAATGATTTATAGGTCTCAATGGCAGTATTCATTACACAAGTGTCTACTGAGTTTTCATCAAAACTCAAACTGTACTTTTATGATCTGTGCATTTCACTGCATGCAAAAAGAAAAAAGCTAACTGGGAGCTCTGTGTGAGTAGGGCTTGGGTTCATTGTAGGAAGCTGCCTGGGTTGTTCCATCGGAAGGTTTCAAATGGTCACTATCAGTGGATCTTCTTGGCCTGGGAGGTATAGGCCAGGCTGCTAGTGTTTGGAGAGTCAAGTGGAAAAAGAACCATTCACTATGTAGACTGTCACTTAATCCTCTTGTTTTCAGTATGGTACCCATGTCCCTCAGCTGGGTTCAGTGTCCCGAAGTCCAGTCTCAAGTTCAATCTCTCAAACAACTAAACCTCTAGAGTTTTCAGCATGTGTTAAGATAGGGATTTGGAAATCAATTCATTTCTTAAATGGACCTATAATCAATCCTGTTCTCAATCCCACCTCCACTCATATTCAGAGAGTCCTAGTATCCCTAATTCCTGGCTTTTTGTAGGTTCTCCTGTACAAGTAAGACTTGCCTCTGGGCTTTTCCCTCTGCCCACACAATTCTGGCTCTCTAGCCAGCTAAACCAGTGATCACTTGTATATTTGCTTTCCAGCTTCCAAAACTGGCTGGAGTTCATCTCGATTATTCTCTATGTCTTCAGGAATATCTTTTTTATTCTTTTTTTTTTAAGATTTTATTTATTTATTTGATACAGAGGGAGTGAGCAAGCACAAGCAGGGGGAATGGCGGGCAGAGGGAGAGAGGGAAGCAGACGCCCCACTAAGCAGGGAGCCCGATGTGGGGCTCGATCCCAGGACCCTGGGATCATGACCTGAGCCAAAGGGAGACGCTTAATGTCTGAGCCACCCAGGTGCCCCAAGGAATATCTTCTTTATTCTTTTACTATCCTTTTAGTTCAGGTATGGTCAATCTACCAAGTTTAATTAGAATCCTCTTATTTTATTAAAGGGAAAATGCTCAATTAAGGGATATGCCATTTAGAAAGCACAAACTAATTTATACTTCCTAACCAGCAGGACAAGAATATAGAATTTTATCTCTGCCCATTAGACAAATGATCATATGAAATCACAAATTTGGCATAATGTGGCTGAATACATTTTCACATACTGAGGACATTTTTCATATTTTTATTGGATTGTCATTTCTATTTCTTCTTCAGTGAAATACCTGTTTATTTTCTTTGCATATTTTTCTACAGCCATTTTGCTGCCTTCTGTACTCTCAACCCTCCAATTTTTAAGAAAAATAAACACGTTGGCTACTTTTGCCCAATTATTCTTGCAGGTATAACTCAGCATTTTAAATACGTAATATTAACTTAGTACTGACATATTTTAGAAATGACATTTATTCAATTATTGTTTCACTTCTCTTAGTAAAGATTTATAGTTTTCAAATAGACCCACACCTTTCTTACTGAATTTATTCTTATTTTGGTTATCATATATGAGATTTATATATTTATACATCTACATATATATTTAAGATTATATATGTGACTTTTGATTAAAAAATCTATTTATGTGCAATTACTACCACTCTTTAAAAATAGAAAATATTTTTCTGCCATATCTGAACACCCTGAGAATTATATGAAATATTCTATCCAAGGATATTAAACGCAGCACTTCATTATTTCTTAGATGTATACCTCTTCCATTCCCCAAACACAGCCCTAATCTAAGCTGTTAAATTACCAGGTAGCCTCCATTCCTCCACTTAATTTCCTTTCAGTTCAAGCTAGACACTAACAACCAGCTTCCTGAAGAATTACTTTAATTAAAATCTCCTTTAATACCCAGAATAGCTCCTAATTAATAAGTTAAAACACTTAATCTCAGATTTTATGGACTTTTATCAAGGGGCATTTACATAACCAAGTTGTTCTAATACTTCAGAGTCAAGGGGGTCTCCTTGCCTCACGCCACTTATAGCATCCCAGTTTCCAAACCAGCTTCACCTGGCTCTACTCACCCCACCTTACATTTTCTCTCTTCCTCTAATTACTTAACACATACTCATCTCTGCATAGCAGAAATGAATGGGATCTGAAATTTTGTGTATGCTGTATTTCTTATTCTTGGAGTATGCTGAAGAAACTGAAGTAACTGGTAACTGCTTCCTTCTTACCTCATTAGGATACAATAATCTAAATTTCTCTGTAGGACTTTGGAAGCCTGAAAACCTGAGAGTCCTTCCAAGACACAGCTCATTCTATTTCATCTAAGAGTATAAGGGCTTTTGAAGTTTGTAATGTGATGGTAGATCCATTTGCTTCTCAAAGGAGACAGTAACCAAGCATTTAGATGACAGTTTCTACTCTTACCTCTATTGCTCGAATTACTTTTGAAAGTTCTTTAATAAGATGTCCAGGTCTGACATTGTCTGGGATCTCAAAGGCATGTTCAGATACAAGCTGTATTTGGATTAACAAAGATAAGACAACCAAAGTTATTTACACTGTAATAGACAAAAACTAGTTACTAAACAAATTTTGGATTCTCTAGATTTTATAGACACAGCAAAATACTAGTAAGCCAGGTCTCAGAGTTCATGTAGTTGGTACAATACTCTTTAAGGAGATCCTTATTAACTTACAAAATCCTCTTAGCTTGAGTTAAAGATGGACTGTCTCACAGTGAATTTTGCTTTATACTGAGAAGTAACCCTGTACTCTATCCCTTAAAGCCTACTGTGATTCTAACTACTACTATAATTAGTAAAGTAACTAATTAAGTCCAGCATTTAATTCATAATACATTAGGATTTATAAGTGGGAACACAGGCACTAAAAAAATGATCCTCTTTCCTATGGGAGGTCTGATTTTGAATAAATTTTTGTAAGCTTTTTTTCTTTTACTAGGAAAAAGATCCCATCAATAGGACAGAGGAATCGCTGAGTTACCACATCTATCTAAATGCAAACTACTGTCATTATTTCTTATGTCTATTTCTAAATAATAACCTTTGTATCTAAGAACATTTTAATTTTTTAGACGCATTCAATATGCTAGTTTTTACTTTTGCTTTACATCTTCTCCTTGGTTTTAGCATAATTTGTTAAAACAGACTAGTAACAACAGATTAACAATAAGTGCTAACTGTGTCAGTCAAGATTCTATACTGTTAAGCACTTTACGAGCATTAACTCATTAATCCTTTCAACAACACTATGACAGAGATACTACTATTATTCTCATTTTACAATTGAGGGAACGAAAGCACAGAGGTTCGCTAGTTTATTAGCAGCACAGCTGAGATATGAACCCAAACATCTGACTCCAGAGTCCATGCTCTTGAGCACTGTGCTGAGCTGCCCTCTCCTGGTGGCGCAAGGTGAAGAGAGAGTTAAATGCAAACATCATGCTTTTAAAAGAGCACTTCAAATGTCATGAATTAACAGTATTTATTACTGATGTATCTTACTGTGCATCAAAATCACCTACAATGTTTGTTAAAAACAGAGGTTCAGATCCCACCACCAATCTATTAAATCAGTATCTCTCAGGGAGGATCCAGGGAGTTTATTTTTTAAAAGATTCTGACAAACACACAAGTTTGAGAACAACTTATCTAAAGCCTTCAGCAGGTAACAAATTATACAGTTTTTGCAACATATACTTTATTTTGTTATTACCTTGTTACACAGTTCTGTAATGGACTTACTCCTTTCATCTACATGATGACCTCTCTGACCCTCAAAGACCTGATTTCTACTTTCCTGATTGCTTCCACAGTGCCGTGCTCTAGTGGGTACACAACAGCAATGGTAATCAAGTGAAAGGAGTAGAAAGTTACTGGGAGGGTAACCTATTAATAACTGTCTCCAGTATCTAAGAGCAGGATTTTTATTTCAAGTGGACATTCAAAAAATTAGTATGGAAATATATTTTCATCAGCTCACGTATCTATCACTTGTTAAAGAGTGGCATGTAAAGTTCCAGGAGGGAAATAAAGAGGAGCAAGTCCCTGGTTTTCAAGAGCTCATAAACCTAGTGAAGGGGATAGGAATATATTACTTTACAGACATTACTTTTAAGTCCACTGGCACAAGAAATGTGCTACATAAGCAGAAGGGAAGGACACGGACATGCTGATTCCAAATGGGGATCTGGGATGACCTCTTGGAGGCAGAAGGATTCAAATGCAAACATCACATTTTAGTGAAAAATGAGAGCTCCTGCTTGAAACTTGACCTCCCTTTTCCTTCATTCTTATGAAAGTCTAGCAGATGGAAAGGAATATGGGCTTTGCAGTCACAGAGACCGAGCTTTAGTCCGAGGTCCACCACAAAATCTTGGGCAAGTTACATAAAATTCTTTGAACCTCAGCTTCTCCATATGTAAAATGGGGATAACGAGAGCAGATGCGAGCTCAAAGTTATTTATTATTATCCTGTAACTACATGTTCATTTCTTAGTCAATATCCTAAATACATCTGAATTACTTTCTTTTTCAGATTAAAGAAATACTTACTTTATTCTCATAAATATAAACATAAACCAGCACATTTGTATACACTATACAATAAAATGGAGGTTGTACCAAAAGCGTGATTTCCATTCCCTCGACTGCCACCACTCACGTGCTGCCAAAGCAGCATAAGGACTCTTGTTTTCGATCTTGCCATAGAAACAGTAACAATTACTTCTCCAAAGAAAACGACTTACTTCTTTCTTCATCCATAACTTTAAAGCAGCATGCAGCGCCTTCACTCCCTGTACTAGGTAAGTCTGAGGCTGGAAACCATCTTCTCTCAGTTCTGTGGGGATGGAAGTGGGTGGGGAAAGGAGTTAAAGTGCTCCGAAGGTAACAGGGTCAGCTTCAGATGCTGAGCAATCACCAACTATCAAACTGTGTAACTTCTGAATTCCCAGAGAGGGAAAAAGGTGAAATAAAAAGCAAGAAAGAAAAAGAAACGGAATGACATTAAATGTGGTCGTACCGAATGCTCCAAGTAAATGGAAGCTCACAAACTGTGCTGAGTAAGAGACAAGTCACGGAACAATGTCGGCATGGATCTATTCACATGAACTCTAAAAATGGAAGCCATTAAACTACTGTATCATTTGTGACACAGGTGATAAAACTGAAGAAAAGGATTACCACAGAAGTCAGGATAGGGGTTCTCTTCAGAAGGCAGGGAGGAGGGTGCAGTGGGAAAAAATGACGGGATGTTTCAAAGGTACCGGCAAGGCTGAGCCAGGGGTACAGGTGGCCCAGGTGAGCCCTATAATTAATATTTAAACTGTCAGAACCGTGTGTATGTATGCAGTGTGCGGTCCCTACAGTCAGCCACGGGCATGACATAGCTCACGAACGTGAAGGTAAACACACCACACACACACACACCTTTTCCAGGTCTTTAAAATTATCTGAAACTCACACAAAATATATTAGATATGATCTAAAATTCAGGTAAGTTGAAGCAAAAGCAAAAGGTTTCACTTCTGCCAATGGCTAATTTACTTACATAAGTCCAAAATTAGTTCACTGTTCTATTATTACACTAAACACAGTTAAGTTTCATACACCTCATTTAACCCATCATATAAGCCTTGTAACAGTCTGACAGCTGGTAAATAACAGGCCACAGTGGCAAGTTAAAAGATCAGGGATGGAAGAACATAATGTGGCATGACAAGGCCACCATCCCTGCTTCCAGGATGAATGCCTAGGATGATGGCAATTGGTACAATGGTCATTTCACCCCAGCCTTAGTGGGACTGGATTGACTCACTAGTACTGCCAGGTATCCTAACCTGTACTGATCCAGCTGATGAAATAAAAATATGCTAAAACCTGACCTACCAATATCCTTTTACAGTAATCTCTTTTAAGTCGTTAATGTATAGGGTCATCTATTCAATCAGACCTCAACGTGTCTGAACTCTCAATGGCCTAAAACAAAGGCTAAATCATTCTAAGACTAAGCACTTTGCTGTTTGTGGCTGCAAGAGGAACAGCAAGATTTTACCTTTCAGATAAATTCTTTTTTTTTTTTTTTTTTTTTTAAGATTTTATTTATTTATTTGACAGAGAGAGACACAGCAAGAGGGAGAACACAAGCAGGAGGAGTGGGAGAGGGAGAAGCAGGCTTCCTGCAGAGCAGGGAGCCCGATGCGGGGCTCGATCCCAGGACCTGGAATCATGACCTGAGCCGAAGGCAGACGCTTAACGACTGAGCCACCCAGGCGCCCCATCCTTTCAGATAAATTCTTAATTTTGTTCTAAAAAGTTGACTGAAGAATCCCCTCTTGGACATTAGGAAAAAACATCACTTGAAGTGTGGGTGTATGTTAGTGAGGACAGAAAAGATGGAAAAAGACTCTGAACCTTCTGCGTACTGAATTGCCAATCTCTTATCTGGAGGGTTCGGTAACCGGGTTTTATTTCCAAAACACAAGGACATTTACAAATTTTTTGTAAGTATTTGTAAGTGTTCCTATTTTTCTAGGCTTCTACTTGGATAGGAGACTGAAAACTTTACTGCCCATCACTCTACTAGAAGCTACATACGGCAACTCTATGTGTGGTCCCCTGTGAGATTCCTGCAGCCAAGACACCAAGACACACTCACTGAAGATGAGCTGCCTCAGCCTCACCAATACCTGAAAACACTGAGTAAGTCAGGGACTCAGGATAAGGATGCATCTTTGGAGAGAGACTGGTCTTGTGGAGAAAGAAGCCAATCCTCTTCATCCATGGGCTCCTTCTTCCATCATACATATATACCTGCACCACATCAAGACATTGATCTCTATACTGCTGCACGGTGTGGGATGGGGCCCTACTGTTCCTTCCAAAGAGAATGAGGTTGTTTTTTGGTTTTGTTGTTTGTGGAGAAAATCATAAGTGATTTTATCATTTAATTCTGTGCATGCTACCCTGGGAAGTAAGTTATTGTTTCTTTTCATTTTACCTTTTCTTCTTGTGCAACTTTTAAATGGAAATTAAAAAAACCCATATGTTTAGAACAGACTTTACTGTTTAATCTGTTATAATAGTAGCACTATTTGCAAACTGATTAGAAAAGTCAAACAACACAAAAAGCAGACAAACTGTATTCTCATGGGCACAAGCAAAAGAACAAATAGAAGTAGACGCGACAATCAGTCTCCAATTTGACTGCTCAAAGATTATTAAACCAAAGATAAAACACCAAAATCTGAAATTCCACATAAAAAAGGTAGCTAAGTTTAAATAAATGTCCCCTCCCAAAACCATTTTCTTCAACAGACTCGTAGCCTGACCTTCCGCTGGTTTGTGCTAACAGGTGCCCTGGACCAGCCAGCATCATAGTCATAATGGTAATGGCACAGGCACTCCCTGGTTCTCTCAGGACATGAAAAATTCCCTCGATTTTTTTTTTTTTAAGATTTTATTTATTTAGGGGCGCCTGGGTGGCTCAGTCGTTAAGCATCTGCCTTCGGCTCGGGTCATGATCCCAGGGTCCTGGGATCGAGCCCCGTGTCGGGCTCCCTGCTCAGCGGGAAGCCTGCTTCTCCCTCTCCCACTCCCCCTGCTTGTGTTCCCTCTCTCGCTGTCTCTGTCTCTGTCAAATAAATAAATAAAATCTTAAAAAAAAAAAAAAAGATTTTATTTATTTGACAGAGAGAGACACAGCAAGAGCAGGAACACAAGCAGGGGGAGTGCGAGAGGGAGAAGCAGGCTTCCCACTGAGCAGGGAGCCCGACGCGGGGCTCGATCCCAGGACCCTGGGACCATGACCCGAGCCGAAGGCAGAAGCTTAACGACTGAGCCACCCAAGCGCCCCTTCCCTCGATTTTTTAAAGCAAATGTTTGGGAACACACATGACAGAAACAGTCCTGTAGCTTGAACTGCACTTTTGTGAGGGAGGCACGTTTACATGTCTGACAGTGTGTGCAGGCTGCTAGAGTCCAGGGTGAAATGAACATTTTTCAGTATTACCTGTGCTGTTCTGATGCAGCTCTTCATAGATCTGATTTTTAAGGCTACGGACTAGAGAGTCTGATGTGCTAAAAAGGCTCCTGACAGGGGAAATCATGCATATTTTAAAAAACAAAACAGGAGCAATAGCTACACCATAATAATAATAAAGGAGCCCCTCTTTCTATCAGTGGCTTTTCACGAATTTACAAACATCATGCATCATAATGTATAGATTATTAATTACCTTTCAAGGTTTCCAGCAAATTTTTGGCTACAAACCAACATATGGCTTCAAAGAAAGGGAATTTGAAAAGATCTGGTGTTTTTAGCCTTTTTTCCATCTCATAACACCTAGAGAAAATTTGAAGAAATTTAGTATTAATATTAGCATTTCCAAGTTAAATGGAGGCAACCAACTTAAGGAAAATAAAACGAGCACACATTTGAATAAGAATGAACTGTGATCTTACCCAGGTCTGACCTTAACAAATCTGACAGCATACTAAAGATTTACACTGGTCTTCCCAAAGATCAGAACCTTGGGATATGCACCGTAGTCTTAGCAGAAGGAATTTCACAAGGGTTCCACCATAACAAATAAAACAGTATGTGTAGAAAACAGCTCCCTGTGTTAGCACCACAACACCCACTCCAGGAGTCTTCTTTAGGCTCTACTAAGCATTCAAGCTCAAGGACACACTTGGCGCTGGTGGAGGTGAGAAGACAGGATCCACAGCCTGCCACAGTGTTATTCTTCTGTGGGAGTCCTGGCAGCAATCCCTACAGCCAGTAGTCCTCTTTCCCCCAGGGACACTCCAGGTAAAGAAGCAAGATTCACATTTGACGGTGTGGGAGGTGCCCTGGCTTCGAGCTTCATGACACTATTTCTCGAAATATCTCTACAGACACATAGCTTCCAGGGTTCCCTCTGGGCTTGCCAAGTTACAAGAGTCACCACACTCAGGAAAGCCCAAACATATGGATTCTCTAGTTCTCCCAGTCCTGATGCAGTTAATCAGTCAGAAGTCATTTTACCTTAAACAGTGTAGCCTGGTAACATTCTACTCTCTTTAGGCTACCGGGGGAACAGAGTTACCCAAAGGTCAATCTCAGACATAAGGGAAAATAGCTGTTAATCCTTTACCCACAGCAAAACTAAAGCAGCAATCTTAAGTTCGGATTACTTTCCACCAGCACCGAGTCTGACTGGATTTGGTTCCTTTCCCTAACTGTAAAAACAGCCAAAGGATAGAGCCCACACATTTTTATAAAATTTTGAAATTCAGGGATATATTTAGTGTCAAACTGAATAAATGACTCTTTTTGTTTTTAGACTTGAAATGCATCAAGGAGTCTTCCTAACAAAATCTTATGATAATACATTTGGTTTAAAGGTCCTATTCCTAATAATTCCTCAGGGCCTACCTCCATGAGATTGCAATTAAAATATATTGCTGAATTTATTTGTTTGAAACTTTAAAAATAATATCTTATTTAAGAAAAAACAAAAGATCTTTTAGATCCTGATGACACAAACCTGAGCTGCATGCCAATGTTAAGGTTATGCAGGAAGTTCCCCCCAAAAGCCATACAGTCCTGAGATGTGAGCACAGCATGAATCCACCCTGGAACAGTTAAAATATACATCAGTGAGTTTCCAATAGTTAAACCAAACAAATGTGATCTCTACCTGTGAAATGAGAAACTCAAAATACCAACACCAGTTTACTTCATACTCCACCAGAGCTGGAGAAGTTAATGCCTATTATAATCTAGAGACACATTCGTTCAAGTATTTATTAAATACCGATTATATGCCAGACTCTGTGCTGAGTTTCAGAAAACAAATGCATTGGTCCAATCAGACAAAATCATGGTACAAGATAGGTGATGGTTTTTGTGGTTGCTGCTGTTTTAGTTTTTTAGTTTAAAAACACAATCCAATTTCACATTCAAAATGTTACTCTAAGAGGAGTCAAATGTGGTTAAGAATGAAGTGAGCACATTTCCATTAAATGAACATGGGACTGGCTGTGCCTTCACTTCTTTAGTGTCATCCAGAAATGAGCAGTGCTCTGAGGGACTAAGCAAGGAGGAGTGGAATTTAACTGGAGACCTGGCGCTAAGAAGAAAAAGGGAGATCACCCACATTTCGCTGTGGAGGGCTATGGGTCCTAAGATACAAATGTTGGCAATTAAAATGATGTCTTATTTTCCCACAAATATGTTTTCAAAGTAAGAATCATTTCTAAAAGATGATGCCTAACTTTTGAAAACAAAATCCATAGACTGAACATAAAGCCTTCGTATAAAAATAAATATGTACAAATATGTTTGCGAGTAAAAATTAGCTATTAAAATAGATCCCATTTTCTTTATATTTTTCATTTTTTGATCCCTCATTATGCTGTGACACGGAAAAAATTCCGTTAAAGACTGACTTTCAAGTGGTGCCATTTGTGTGCTCAAAGGCACAAAGCCTTGAGCTTCACCCTGAAATCACAAATGAAAAATTTTTGTCAGCTACAAATCCTACCGATCAATGGTTCTCAACAGAGGCAGCACTGCCTGTAAAGGATGTTAAGGAACGTTTGGAGGATTTTTTTTGATTGTCTCAATGATCAAGAGGCATCAGTGATATTACATGAGCGAGAGCCAGGGATGCAACAAGCAGGCCACTCCATATAGTAAGCAACAGTCGTGCATTACTCAGGACTCTCTGCTGGGCATTCACATAGGTACAAAATCTGCCATTAATGGTCTAAGTCTAGAAACTATAAGTCCATTATATAAGTAAACAAAGTATTTTTTGCACAGTTTTGGCACAATTTTCCAGGAATACAACTACTCTGTAAATTGAAGGAAACTATAGTTTGTCTGGAAATTTATCAGTTGCCAGCTACCCTGGGAAAAAGCAACAGTCCCTAGGGCAGTGGTTGTCTAAGTGCGGTCCCAGACTGGCAGCAACAGCCAACAATTGGGAACCTTTAGAAATGCAATTCTCAACAACCCCCTCCCGCCCCCCCGCCCCCCAGATCTACTGAATCAGAACCGCTGGGGATGAGGCCCAGCAATTCATGTTTTAATAAGCCCTCCAGGTGATTCTAATGCTCAGTGACATTTGAGAACCACTAATCTACACCAATGCTATAGAATTTGAGTTGCCAATCATACACCTGTATGAGCAGGCACATTTTGAAATAGTATTTTATTATAAATTGCTTTTTGGTTTCTTCTTTCTATTCTAGTTAGATCATTACATCAATTTGGGGGGACATAATTGGTATAGGAGGTTATAGCATGAATGAATTTGAATTCAAGGTTTTGAAGAGAGCATAACAAAATATTTGTTGCAAAAGGGAGCCCTGGGAAGAGGAATTAAGGGAGGAGCTGAGCCCACGCACAATAAAAATATTGATACTTATCTAGATTTTATAAAGTCTGGCATGTATTCATTCATTTATTCAATACCTATTTATTATTACATACACCAGAGGCAAGGCAAGAAAGCAAGGCCTGTGGCAACAGATCCCTGTGAACTCCGGCAAGTAAGGTCACCCACATCGGAAAACCATAATTCTCAAAACCAGTGGCTGGGAGAGTCCACACCCTGCATTCAGTCACATCTCAAAGTGACACTCCTGATACCTATACTTGAGACTATAGCTAAGGCTGGTATTCAGTCCCTTCCCAGGGTCCCTCAAAATATACCCGCTGCCTCCAGTGTCCCAGGACAGCAGCCCAGATTCTTACAGCAGGGTTGGCCTTTGATAGCAATGTAGAGCTGACCCGTTAAAATTGAAAGCATGTCATCAAAATTTTAAAATTTTGTGCAAAGGACATTACAAAGAACATATAAAGAAAATGAAATGATAAGCCCCAGAACAGGAGAGTTACTTGCAAATCATATATCTGGACATATCTAGATCATATATCTAGTATACAGAATATATCAAGAACACTTACAACTCAACAATAAAAAGACAAATAACCCAATTAAAAATGGGCAAAGAATTTGAATAGACAGTTCTCCAAAGATAGATATACAAATAGCCAATAAGCACAAGAAAAAAGTTCAGCATCATTACTCATTAAGAAAATGCAAATCAAAACCACAATAAGATACCATTACTTCACATCTACTGGAACGGTCAAAATAAAAAAGATAATTACAGTGTTGGTAAAGACGTGGAGAAATTGGAACATGTGTACAGTGGAGAGAACATGTGTACAGACGTGGAGAAATTGGAGCTGGTGGGAATGTAAAGTGGTGCAACCACATGGAAAAGAGTTTAGCAGTTCCTCAAAAAGTTAAACATCATAAACTCTATGGCCCCACAGTTTCATTACTAGGTATATATATAACCAAGAGAAATGAAAACCATACCTCCACACAAAAACTTCTACACAAATGTTCAAAGCATCACTATTCATAATAGCCAAAAAGTGGAAACAACCCAATGTTCATCAACTGATGAATGGATAAACAAAATGTGGTTTATCCATATAGTGGAATATCATTTGGCCATAAAAAGTAAGGAAGCGCTGACATGTGATACCACATGGATGAGCCTAGTAAACATTAAGCTAACGAAAAGAAGCTAGATACAAAAGACCACGTATTCCACATATTATACATGAAATATCCAGAATAGGCAAATCCACAGAGACAGAAAAGTACAGTAAGTGGTTGCCAGGGGCACGGGGAGGGGGAATGGGGAACACCTACTAACTGGTAGGGGTTTCTTTTTGAGGTGATGAAACGTTCTGCAAGTGGTATGGGTGCACAACTTTGTTAATCCACCAAAAAACACTAACTTGTACACTTTGAAAGGATAAATATTATGGCATATGAATTTTATCTGAATAAAAATTAAAATGAAGGCAAATGACATAAAACACAATTCCAAAACAGATCCTAACTACAAGAGAAGCCCTCTAAGGGTCAAAGCAATGAAAAGTCCAAGATCAGAATTCTCTCTCAGGCTATGCAAAGCTCTTTTCCAACCATGTTAAAGCCAGAGGTTCTAATAAAAAGCCGACTCCATGTGACTGAGCATCAACTATGGGGAGAGGGGATGGGAGGAAAGCCTTACCTGTAGGAACAAATAAAGTATGTCCCTGCTTTACCACACATTTGTAGCATTTATCCACCTTATCTCCAAAGAACACCTCACTCTGGGTCACAGATGAACTCCAAGACTCATAAAGTGCCAAGTTTTCATCTGTTGGCTTTATCAAATAGAAAATCTTCTCACCCTAGAAGGAAGTAATCACACTATTTTTGAAAAAAAAAAAATGCCACTCTTAGGATGGCCTACACGGATCAATATTCCAATATAATGATCTAAATTAAATTAGATAATTATCAGATTTTTTAGGCTCAAGAAGACATCTTTCACAAACTGATCAATAACTATTGCCCTTAATAAGCATCTTCACAAAAGCTAAAGCTCCCCCTCCAAAATATGACCAGGAGTCAATAAAGTAGCATTGGAGAAACAGTCACAAGAGAGGAGGGTAAGCATCACAGACATCTTACTGATCTCATTTTCACGGTAGGGAAGTAAATACATGTACGTTAACAGGCCCAGGTCACAGAGTCATCTCTGCAAACTTTGCCCTTGCCCCTAAGATCTATAATATGATTATTTTTTTTAAAGACCTGTAAATAAACTTCCTTTAATCAACTAACCCTTTGCCTTCTCATAGAGAAGAAGAACAGGAGCTCAAGGACACAGCATCGAATACAGTCCAGAGCACTGCTGAAGCATAGGCATTGTATACAGACCAAGGTCTGGTTCTAGACCAGCACTGCCCAATAGAACTTTGTGTGATGATGGAAATGCTTTATATCTGTGCTATACAATACACTAGTCAGAAGCCACGTGTGGCTACTGAGCACTTGAAATGGGACTAGTGCAAATAAGGAACTGAGTTTTAAATTATATTTCATTATAATTATTTAAATTTAGCCACATGTGGCCAGTGGCTACTGTACTGAATAGCGCAGTTCTAGATAAAGCAAGGTCAATATAAGCTGCCAAGAAGAATTAGTATTTTCATGGGCATTTCTGACTTATTCAACTAGCTGTCCTGGCCTACCCTTAAAATCAGAAGCAAATATTACTGTAATTTTGCTGTAATCCGCTTTTTGATTCAGGGATTAACGGAAAATTGACTAGGGCGAAGAGGAAACAAAGAGACAAAAGGCTACAAGAGACCAATTTATAAGATGGGGACAAAAAAAGGAAACTAAATATAAATTAAAAACTCATGGTGGCCCCTCCATTACTTGAGATTTAAAAAAACAAAAACAAAAACATAATGCTTAAAGGTAAAATGCTGGATCCTACTTAAAAAGTACAAAAACTTCCCTCTTTATAAATGTCATTTACAGCAAATGAATGCATTCCTGGAAAAATAGGACTAAATGTTTCTGTCAATGAGAGAACAAAGAAATACCCCAATCTTACCCAGAGGACATGGTACCAAACTGAAGTTCCACCAAAGTCAATGTGGAAATCTGTGTAGCTGTCTTGAACTCCCATTAAGCAATATTTCTGAACAAATGGCTTGGGAAAAACTGAATCATCTGGCCAATAATTTTCCACCCAGGAAAGTTTTCTGGCTATATCAGGGACCTCCACCAATTCAGACATCCTTTAAAAAAACAAACACACATATACACACATACCCACATCATGCAAATTAAAAGTTCTTAAAGTTTCATCTCCCATCTCAACCCAAACCAAGAAATTAAATGGAACTCTAGGTTAACAACAATACTTAAAAGTTTAAAATTCATCATATTTCTAAATATTCTCGGTGCGTGCCAAAGCAAAGTGTACAACAGTGCTATTACTGGACCACTTTAGAAGTCATAATTAGGTTTCTTACTAAAATAAATTTATCATTTAACTACATTTAGCTAACACTGAGAAAACTAAACCAAAATGTCCAGGACTACTCACTTTGTATCTGAAAATTCAAGGCTGATCACATTTAACACTTTTGGTCTGTTTGGATTCGTGAAGTATTTAACATAATTGTGAAGGGTCATTTTGCTGTCTGCCTGCCTTGCCACATCAATGACATCTATCACTTTGTCACCACCTGCAGAGAAAAATTATAGTCTTATTATCGGGCTTAAGAGTTACATCAATAGATGCCTTAAACAAAAATATTTTAAAAACTGTATTTACTTAAAGCCAACCATAAAACTACGTAGCCTAGACAAAGATTCTGCCTGTATCCTTACTTTTTAAGTCCAACTGGAACTTTTGGAAAAGGGGGCCGCTTTTCAGGGAAATAATAAAGCAATTAAGACAGAGTTACTAATTAACACGAGAAAACTTAAATGTTTATGAAGTTTTCTACACACTAATGATTTCTTGTGTGCAGCTCACACTGACAAAAATGCATTATATTGGTATGTGGGAACTGTGCCACGTGCTCTGAGTTTCCACGTCCTCATGCATAAAATGAGGAGACTGACTTCGTCCTTTCACTTCTATAACACCTAAGATTCTATCATTTAGAAAAACCAGTCAGTCACTGTGGAATTAGTGAACAATGTAACCATGACAATTTCTGCTTGCCAGGTAGTGTCTTCTAATACTCTGCTTCAAGAAAAAAAATCAGTGGTTAGGAAGCAAAAATCAGTTCATATTAATGCATGTGAAACGAGTTCTCAATTGGGATTTAGAGTTTTCCTAGAAAACCATCAGGCATCTCTCGCACATCACTGTACTGTCACCCTAGAAAGCATACCCAGTTTTGCAATGTCCTACAAGACAAATGGAATTCAAATTATGGCAATATTTAATCAATCTGAGAGAGAAATCAAATAAATGCCATTTTCTTACTATAGTGTAACGTTATATTAATGCACTGCCTAGTAGACTTTATTTTATACGTAAAAGGCAAAACAGTTCTGTTAACCGAAGCATTTTGCAGTGCTAAAAAGTAAACTATCTAGGCGTTGGACTATTTTTTCCTAAACTTATATTACACTAGCCACTTATTTTACAGTGCTACTTATGCAAACAGGCTCAGGTTAAACCTCAGCCTCATCCCCTAGTTTATCAAATAATTCAGAATTAGCTGAATGTGAAGTTATGACATTAAACTGGGTTTCCTCAGTGAAGCAGTTATCAATGAAAACTGTCACCCAATGGCTCAATAAAGGGACAAGTTCTCAGACATTTTATACTCAGGAGATAATGCACTGCAGTAAATGTACAGTTCGGAGTCAAGGTCGATTTGAGATCTAATCCTCAAAAAAAATCTCTATCTATAGCTGACATGGAATGAGATCTACATATAGTCAGTTTTATCTATAGATACCATGATGAGAACGAACAAAATGACTGAAAATGTCAAGAAGACTGCAACAGAGAAATGGTTTTCCCCCTTGTTTCTTATACCTTTCTGGGCCTCAAAATCACACACTGAGTCCAGACACCATGAAGTGGCAATATCATCAAGTCATGAATATAGAAACGGCTGAACATGGTCTCCTCTTTTTTCCAGCCTTTCTCTAGGTACCAGAGGTCAATGATCCTGCTCCTGAATGCTACAGAGTCCTAGAACCAGTCCAATTTCCCAGTGTCTTCCTCCTGGTATCTGTAGTTACGCCTCAGCAACTATTTCTCCTAAGCAAGTACCAGAAAATTTGATGATAACAAAAAAAGTGGCAGGATGAGGTTGAATAAATAAGAACAGATCAGGTGTTTCATTCTCTTTTTCTGACAATTGTAGGTCTGCTCAGAAGAAACAGTTTTCGACCTAGGTGATACTGAATTTCACTATCCCTGACCCATAAAACTAAACTAACATCTCCTCACTCAACTTCTAATGTAATTAGAACAATACTACTACTACTTTTACCACCATTTTCCCAAGTATTTAAAGGAATCAAGTGCGTACCTACATAGCGTTCCACATCCATGACAGAAAAAGTAGGTGGAGGGAGCCTGAGTCCTAGATCATCTAATTTGGGGACCATAATAGGAACTTCAAATCCATGTTTCTCCAGGTATCTTTGTGTCAGCTGGCTGCCATGCATCTTTACAATGATTTCATCGGCACTAAGGAAAACATAAGAGTAAAACGTCATCTTTGTTGGAAAGTTCACTTTAAGAAAAATAGTCTGGTAATGGGTTAACTCATATACTATATTATTGTCTATATCAGCAGTTCTCAACCTATCATACCTGATTCTCCTTTCTAGAACAAATGGTTTATCAAGTCCCTTTTACTATCCTAAAGTAAAAGTCATAGATAATTACTTCAATACATACAATTGGAAAAATATATATGTATTATATTAAATGCCTTCACCAAAACAAGAGAAAAAATTAGTTTAGAGCAAAATATATATTTCAATATGTAAATGTTTAGATAACTACACTAGAAGAGATAATATAATAATAGAATGATTACAACTTGTTGTAATGAGTGACTGAATTTAAGAGAAGTAACTAGATCAGAAGGCACTAAATACAAGTTGTGCAGGAAATCAGAAGAGCAAAAGGTAAGGGGGCACATTAGAATAAAACCTGGTGTCAGGATAAGTAAAACAGAGAAGATTCTATCTGGCTATAAAATTTTACACAAATATTTGTTAGACATTTCAAAGTCTCATGGACACAGAACAATTCACTGTTGTCTTGCACAACAGAGGATGGCTAGCTCCCATGGTCCCCGTCCACTGAGACAAATGTCGAAAATGAACTCCCAATTTATCTGTTACAACCAGTATTTCGTAAGTTTCAGCAAGTGGTCACCTTAAGCCACTTTTTAAAAAGGGATTCTCAACCCCAGCTGCCCACTCTCATGAGTAACACGTCATAAGCATCATACTTAAGTGTGGTTTGTCCCTTTCCATTGTCCTCTAACCATAAACCAAAGATCCCTTTAAATGGGGATGTTCTAGATTTTATCTCCCAATTGCTCAGAATGCAGCTATTATACCTTCAAAAAAGAACAACACTTGCTTTACAGGTTAAAACACAACAGTTGCCATTTACACAATCAGACCTTAACTGTCTTGCTGTCACCTGCAGCCTTGGCATCAAGAAGACAAGAGATACTGGTTCTCTGAATTATTGGGTTCTGATCTGTCCACCCTCTCAATAAGAAAAGGTCAGTTTGAAGCTCCCCAAAATGAGACAGACTTTTTCTGGATAGTCTTATATTTGAAGGGTTTAGATCTCCTTCATCTGACTCATTGAGTTCTGTACTGCCTTTTAGTTTCCCCACAAGCATCTCCCAGTTGTCCTCTTTACCCAAACTCTGAGAATCAAACAATTCCCTCAACTCCAATCTGAGGGAGAATTTCAAATCACTTGTACTTCTTGATCTTTAATGTTTGTGGTGTTTTACTTAACCTGTTGATCAAAAATATATAAATACAAGTGCTTAAAAATATAGGTACATCATTATTTGCAAGAGAAAAGAATTGGAGACAAACTAAACATACACCATAGAGGGATGGTTAAGTAAATTATGGTGAATATACACAACTGCATACTACACAGCAGTTAAGGAGGGAGGTAAATTTTTGTATACACAGGGCAAGATACCGATGAAATAGAATAAAAAAAGCAAGTTGCACATCATATGCAGAACATAACCCCATTTTATTTTTTTTAAAATTAGATGCATATATATATACACACACACATCTACACATTTATATACATAAATACTTTAAATGTAATCATTTATGTAGAAAAATGTCTCAAAGGCTCACCCTAAGTTTAAAATGAGAGGGGGGAGGTGAGATAACCCGTTCACTTTATTTTATACACTTCTGTGTTAATCACATCAAGTATGTGTAATTTAATTAATTACTGTCACTCTATATATGGTTTTAAATGATGTGAAGGTTTATGGAGTTAAACAAAATAAAACCAAAAACCTTAGATTAGCGGTAATTAGAGTTTAGACATTTGTGACCACCCCTATAACCTGCTCTCCGCGGTTATTACTTTGGTACAGAGGCCACAGGCAGCCCCAGGCCAGCGTTTTTAACACTGTTCTTTCAGGTCACAAGCCTATTTGAAAAAAATAAAAGCCACGGCTCCTCTTCCTGAAAAATGCACATTCACATATTGACACTAAACACTTTATACAGGTTTAAGAAACTCACAAGCCTCTCTGAAGCCAGTTCATAGACCCAGGCTGAAAACTCTGGCCCTAGGCTCCAAACCAATCCAGGAAAACAAACATTCTTCCAACCACTTTGAAACTGATAAAAGAGAGTATTTGAGACAAAGACCTTTAATATCACAGAAGTCATGTGGAAACCACTGCGGAAAGCTCAGCAGACCTGAGGGAGACAACACTATGTGCGTATCAATTATATGTTTCTGTTTAAGGATTAAGGGGGAGAGGGATAGACAGGAATGTTAGACTGTGAAGAAATAGCAAGGGTTTAATAGTTACAGGATCTGAAATAATTCCTTAATAGGCTGCATGTGATGTTGAGATTTAAATTTAAATTGTGCTTCCCCTCTTTAACAAGCCTGGATATGATCTTGTGTAAAAGGCTATTAAGCATTATCACTTTAAATAGATGTCAGGCAGCGAGCAGGAAATGATCTAAATTAGCATGATTAAATGCTGTGTAATACTTTTGACTCTCTCTGAGCCACAGAGAAGTCAAACACTTCCCATTATCTTTTAAAAATCAAAAAGCCCAGTCCTGCTGCCACCAGAGAGGCTGAGCAATGGGTATGGGTACCTCTGACAGACCCAGAGTGGAGAGAGAGATACGAAAACAACACAAGAAAAAAACAGGGTTTGAAAATCCGAACAGGTGAGGTCAAAGGGGAAGACAAGCAGCTGTTGCACATGACGGGGAGCCCAATCCTGGAGACAACTGCCTTAGGTGAGCATATTTCAAATTTTCTGGACAGAGATCCACAGTTAATGTATTTTTACAAGGCGCCCCCGTACACATATGTATAACACAACAGGTCCATGAAACTGTGCTTATTTACTCCTATTACTTACGATGCGCCACTAGTTTCTATTTCATGAAAAAAACAAGAGTAAAAAGCTGAGAATGGGTGGCAACCTGGAGTTTGAAAACATTGCTTTAGATGATGCCACTTTATTAGGTAACATTCTCAAATTTTCTTTGGTGAGAACAAGTTTCCATACCTTGGGAAGACTCGAGAACGTAATTGCTTCACAAAAGTCCTGGTCCCAGCCTGCACTGGTTTGGAGCCGTCATCAACTTCCGTGTAGTCATGTCTGTGCCAGTTCCTCCTCTTTTTCACTGAGTTTTTAGGAGATTAAAAAAAGAAAACAGTTGTGATAACTGGTGATACCACGTACTTCCTAAAAAGTATATTCTATATGATCAGAAATAATAACAACTGTAAGTGCAAAAAAACACTCCCTTTTTAATTCATTTCCAGGCTAAAGCAGTAAATTTTACTTTGTGTAATGCCACAATTATAGGCGATTAACTGTGAATTTTTAAAAATCTA
This sequence comes from Halichoerus grypus, assembly GCF_964656455.1. NCBI lineage: Eukaryota > Metazoa > Chordata > Mammalia > Carnivora > Phocidae > Halichoerus > Halichoerus grypus. The sequence continues at coordinate 92,673,028 of NC_135723.1, forward strand.
CTCTTGTATGTTAACTAAGTAGAATTTAAATAAAATTTTGAAAAGAGAGCATTAAAAACTGTTTTTAAATCTACTTTTTATTTCAAAAAAATTTTAAATCAGCAAATTCAAATTAGCAGATGGAGCCCATTACAATATCCACACTTACACATATTATAAAATATCACAATTATTTTAAATCATGATTTTCACTAGACCATGAAGTCATAGTATGATTTTTATGAATCATCCAAGTCATTGATCCCACAGCAGAAATCTATTTTAACAGCACAGTTCCCTTCTCTTTTATGTCAAGATCTATCCCCAAAATAAGTAGGCTTACACTGCCACAAAAGAAGAGCAGGTGGCTTCCTCATAATTAAAGGAAGGAGGAATGACGGAACAAATAACTTTATGATTAGTTCTAATGCTCAGATCCTGTGATTCTACAGCTCTGGGCGGCTACAATCTTGAAGAGTTATGGCAATCAACATCAGGAGACTTGGACTGGACTCCTAGTTCAGCCATAACTTACTCTGCAACCTTGGGCAAGTCATGTGACACGTCTGGGTCGTTTCCTCAAATGGTAATGAAGGTAGGAGTGCTGTCTTCCTTCCTTCCTTCCTCCCTCCCTCCTCCCTTTCTTTTTTTTTTTAGGAGTGCTATATTTCAAACCATGCTGAGGAACCCTTAATAAAGGGGAAGATGGGGAAGAGGCCACAAAAGAAACTCTGGATCTCATTCTGCTTTCCACCAGGGCAGCACCACCTACAGCCCTTTCGTGTGTTAGCAATGTAAGATGTCAGTTTTATATCTTTTCTTAAGTTTGAAAATCACTCTTAAGGGACTCCTGGGTGGCTCAGATGGTTAAGCGTCTGCCTTCGGCTCAGGTCATGATCCCAGGGTCCTGGGACTGAGTTCCACATCAGGCTCCTTGCTCATTGGGGAGCCTGCTTCTCCCTCTCCCTCTGCCCCTCCACCTGTTTGTGCTCTCTCTACTCTCTAACAAATAAATAAAATCTTAAAAAAAAAAAAAATCACTCTTAAGGCTAAAACCTTCATGACTCTGGGAAATGTACTAAAGTCTACAACTAGCTTAGAATGCATCAAAAAATAAGATGGATAGATACACAAATAGATAGTGGGACAGTTACACAGACTGTGTGGTAAAGCAAATAATGTAAAATATTAATAGTAGAGTCTACATGGTGAGTTTGGAGGTACTCCCTACAAAAGTCTTTCAACTCTTCCCATATGTTTGAACATTTTTCTAGTAAAACATGGGGCAGGGGCAATTCTATGAGTCTAAGTTATTCCAAACCTTCACCCTAAAAGATCATAATAATAAAATTACACTGGATCCTCATATGGATAAGGAGAAGTCACACTAAATCAATAACGGAGGAAACTGGGCTTATTCATATCTGAGGGTTTAAAACAAGATTCTCAAAATAATTCATGGCAGTCAAACCCTCAATATGGAAAAGAGTAAATCCCATTTTTTAGAAGTCTCATGAGAAAAACTGAGAATCACAAAGCAACCTTCCTAGAAAATGCCATTAAGGCACCCTTCGTGTGTTATTTTTTCTCATTTAAAATCACTTGTAAAATTCAAGGGTGTTTCATTCCAGGCTTCCGTTCTACATATATATAGATACATAATCCCATTTTATTTTCAACTGGGATCATGATGTTCATCCTGCTTACCTTTCTTATTCTATCATGAGCATTTTTCTCCTTATTAAATATTCAAAAGCAATTTAAAAGCAGCCTAGAATTTTAAGACATAGATATAGATGCATCACTTTATAATCCTTTTTCTGAGTCTTAAGCACTTAGCTCATCCTGAATCTTTCTTCAAACAAAGTTGAGATTAATATTCATATACATAAATCTGTTTCCTTCATTAATTCCTCAGGATAAATTCCTAAAAATGCTAGAAGAAAGACTCAATATTTTTAAGATACTTGCTACATATTGCAAAACCGCCTCCAAAGAAGTGGTAGGTAACTCACATTCTTACCAGTATATATAAGCAGCCTATTTTATAGCCCTGAGTCAACAGTGAGCATCATCATTAAAAAAAAAAAAAAAAAAAAAAAAAGATGGGTGCCTGGGTGGCTTAGTCGGTTGAGCATCTGACTCTTGATTTCAGCTCAGGTAATGATCTGGGGGCCTTAGGATCGAGCCCTGCATCAGGCTCCCTGCTCAGCAGGGAGGTCTGCTTGTCTCCCTCTCCCTCAGCCCCTCCCCCTGCTTGCACATGTTCTCTCTCTCTCAAATAAATTCATAAATCTTTAAAAAATTCAGTTTAATTTAAATTTAAATTAAAAAAAGAGAAAGAAAAGTTACCCATTTGATAAGTAAACTACGATATTACATTGTTTTAATTTTCATTTTGGCAGAATAGATTAGAATTAGAATAGATTTGGGATTGGACAGCTATGGGCTCAAACTCCAGCTCTGCCAAATAACTGCATGAAAGAGCTAGTTAGATCATTTTTCTCACCTCAACGTGTTACAAATATCAAAGGAAATAACATAGGTCAAGTACTTCTTGGCATAGTTTCTGGGGCATCCAATAAGCTTCCAATTACTTCTCTTTCCTTTTCAATGAGCAGATTTGCATAATGTTAACAGAAGGCTACAAGTGTCCTGTTAGGCCAACATGCTCAACACATAAAATCAGCCACTGCAAGAAGCTGACTGAATTTCTTAAAGGAAGGAATATTCTAGTAGTGGTCATAGGGAGAGAAAATTTTGAGTTTGGATTCCATTTGCCTGAGGAACATTGAGGTATGTGTGTAAGTATGGGGCTTTTTTGATACTTGCCCTTGAATAGAGTTCTTAACTCCCATTAAAAAGGTGAAATCTAAATTTACCAACCAAGTGAATATTATACTGCCTAAATAGTATCTACAATAAGGGTTCCTGGGAACTCTGAGAGAACAGGAAGCCCTAGGTGGCAAGCAAGGGAGGCTTAATAGCAGAGGGAAAGGGGCCAAAAGGAATGACCCAAGTTGAGGGTGGAGGGTGAGAGGTAGGGAGGTGAGCCTTAAATCAAGATAAAATAAATTACTGGATCTTGGACATTTTCCTGTGGGTATTTAGTGTTGGACTTTTGCCCAGAAAATAACCAATTCCTGATCTTATGTTATTCAAGCAAGAGAAGCATATGAAGGGCCACACAATAGTCAAGCTTCTCTCTGAAGCACCATTATTCAAAGTGCAGGTTGTGATCCATTATGGATTATGAAATCAATTTAGTGAGCATGACAAGCTTTTTAAAAAATTAAATCATATAGGAAAAACAGAAAACAGAATGCATCACGTATCAGACTGTTTTAAACACGACACTGTTCCATCTCACAGTAACCCACATAATATTTCATAGAAATTAAATTCAAATTATTTCATTTGGGGATTACATAAATTCTAAACTAAAACTGCTATAAATTTTAGTTCTGTTTCCTTTCTTGCGGTAACAACCCAGTATTATTTATTTCCTCCAAGAATTACACTTGGTCAATAATTATTCCAAGTTATATACCACATATTTCACTGCTACACAAAAGAAGAACCTTTAAAAACATTTATGACAATAAACTGGGCAATTACACTAACAATTCTACCAATTTGCTAACCTCAAATTTTATACTGTGTAACTAATAAAATGGATAACCTGTATTGTAACATATTATGAAATTTAATGTAATATTTTGATGTATTCTTATAGCTTGAATTTCTAAATCTCTTACAAAGAAATTAGGTAAATTATTAATATTTCTAACAGATCAACAGTCAGTTGCTAGTAAGTCTCTTTTACAGAATTACTTCCCCACAACCTCAGATAAAAATTTCTATCTAAAAAAAAAAGTACTAGGGGGACTCCTAGGTGGCTCAGTCAGTTAGGAGTCTGATTCTATCTCAGCTCAGGTCTTGATCTCAGGGTTATGAGATTGAGCCCCGCGTCAGGTTCTCTGCTGGGCATGGAGCCTGCTTAAGACTCTCTCTCTTCCTCTCAAAAAAAAAAATTTTTTTTAATGATAATAAAATAAAAGAGGTTGTATAGGTCACCTACATCTCACCCAAATGTGTATCAAAGTATGTTCAGGAAAAGGTTCCTATGACTAAATCTATAGTTTTTCCCTTTAGTTTTAATGAACACAAAAATGCTAGCTTGCAGTCTAAATTTTTTTTAAAAAGAAAGTTACAACATCCTTCAAAGCTTTTTTAAACGTTATCCCTACTTTCTATCTGCACAATTAACACTCCAATCTATTCTTCTGAAGCATCTGTAAAAGGCTAGGGATAAATATCATTTTATGTGTGATATTGGTACACCCCAGAGGGCACATGAATTTCCCGGCCTGCACCCTGCCCCTCAGACAGAAGAGTGTAGGCAGACACTTGCTCTGGCCTCTGCCTTCCTCAGAATGGGACTGGGACAGGGGTGTGGTTTCAAACTGGGCAGGACTCTAGGCCATACTCAAATCGATGACCAAATTCAGAAAATAGAATAACATTTCAGCATATTGATACCCGAATTTCCCCCTAAAAATATAATGCATGTGTGTGCATTAAAGTCTTATCCTGTACACTGTCCCAAATATTACTGAAAGGTTTTTTTAATTTATAAAAAGATAAAAACATTTGAAATCAGTTTCCAGAATCAGAATATTTTACTTTTCCACACTTCTCAAATTGAAACTTTGAATATATGTCCTTAAGTTTGGGGGCTTTGCACTGGCAATTAAAAGTTATAGTATTTTGGGGGCACCTGGGTTAAGCGGTTAAACATCTAACTTTTGATTTCGGCTCAGGTCGTGATCTAGGGTCATGGGATCAAGCCCCATGTCGGGGTCCATGCTCAGTGGGGAGTCTGCTTGAGATTCTCTTCCTCTCCCTCTCCTCTGTCCCCCACCACTCACACACACTCGCTTTTTCTCCCACTCGCTCTCTAAAATAGATAGATAAATCTTTAAAGGGAAAAAAAACCCAGTATTTTTTTCATTTTATCTTCTTGACTTATTAAATGTTATTCAATAATTCAGACAGAAACTGTATTCTCAGTATCTTCAGAAAAATATTCCCTATAGTTCCTGGTGGGTGTAACATAACTAGTCAAAGTTATTATTAAAATATTGTCATGTACACATTGAATTCTAAACTTCGGTTTTTAAGTTTCTAATACTTACTCAAGGAGGAACCATGTAGAACTGCACAGTTGGGACAGTGATAAAGGTCAATGTCAACAGCATGATGTTCTTCTACACCAACACAGCTACGATAAAGAAAAACAAAGTCAATATGTAAATAAGTTGAAAATCTTTACTAAACTACAATAGATGGTTAGAATTTAGCTGGGAAGTGTACAACAACCTCACCAACAAATTCTGTAGATTACAGAAACATATGCAAAGATAAATTTTATTCTCTTCCCTATACACTTGCTAAATAATTATGGGGGAGAATATGCCCAAATACATGGAAAGTGATTCACTATTATCAACAGTAGAGACATCAGAAGTAATATAATTATAAGCCATAAGACCCTCAACCATTATGTAAATGCCACCTAGTATGTGGACTCATTGTTTGCACCCCCCCCCCCAAATTCACATGTTGAAGCTGTAACCCCATCAGTGTGGCTATATTTGGAGATAGGGCCTCTAAGGAAGTAATTAACACTGAACGAGGTCATAAAGGTGGGGCCTTGATACAACAGGATTAGTGTCCTTAGAATTCTGAGACACCAGGGGCACCTGGGTGGTGCAGTCAGTTAAGCATCCAACTCTTAGTTCTGGCTCAGATCAAGATCTCAGGGTCATGATCTTGGGGTCATGAGATCAAGCCCTGAGAAGAGTCCCACATCAAGCCTCCAGGCAAGCCCCACATTAGGCTCCACGCTCAGCATGGAGTCTGCTTGAGATTCTCTCTGCCCCGCTCACTCATGCTCTCTCTCTCTCTCCTCTCTCTCTCCCCTCCTTCCCACTCCTATCCCCTATCTTAGCATTCTATTAACCTAGCATTCACTATTCAGTTAAAGTATGTTTCAAGAAGGCAAGGGGAGAAGTATTTGTAGTCAACCAAAAACTGAGAGCTCACGTCCAGCTAACCCACAATAAAGGAAATGCAAGGGACATACTGCTGGCAAAAAGATTATCACAGAGAGGTGTAATGCAAGAAAAAAGTGAAAAGCTTAAAAAAAAAATAAATAAATATATGGGTAAATTTACATGGATATTCCCTACATGAAATAATGTCATGTGAGATTTAAAGATACATAAAGCACTAAACTGAAGAGAACAAATGGAGTTACAGGGTCCTAATGCACTGATCCTGGAAGGAGAGGAAAGGTAATGATTAACACTGGGCTTCTGTAGTAAGAATGCCTACTAGAATCTCTCAGGAGACAACTGAAAAAAGGGAAATAGAAAGTGTAACTTCCATACTATTACCAGGGTAAGGACAAAGAATTTATTTTAAAAATCAATTCAAAAAAAGGAGGGGAAAAAAAGAGAAAAAGAAATGGAAAGACTAAAATAAAATGGAGGTATAAATTCAAATATGTAAGTATGTAATTATATCATATGCAAATTGATTAACCTGCTCCAGTTAAAAGATACAGATCACCTGGTTGGACTTAATAAACACTACAATTCACTGGTTATAAGAGACACACATAAAACAAGGACACAGAAAGACTGAAAGTAATAGGATGGGCAAATAGTAAAAAAAAAAAAAAAAAGTACAGCTATATTAAGCAACAGAAAATCTATTTTTTTTTTAAGATTTATTTATTTATTTATTTGACAGAGAGAGACAGAGAGAGAGGGAACACAAGCAGGGGGAGTGGGAGAGGAGAAGCAGGCTCCCCGCCGAGCAGGGAGCCCGATGCGGGGCTCGATCCCAGGACCCTGGGATCATGACCTGAGCTGAAGGCAGACGCTTAACGACTGAGCCACCCAGGCGCCCCGCAACAGAAAATCTAAAGTAAAAAATATGAGATATACATATTCAGTTTAAAAATTTCAATTTCCCAGGAGGATACAACAGGAACAACTGTAGCAAGAGATTTTAACAACTCTCTCAGTATCTGACAGAATAAGCAGGTAAAACAAAAATCTATGAAATACACACGTTTTGAACTTCAGGATTAAAAAACATGGCCTAGAGACACGTGGGTGGCTCAGTCGGTTGAGCGTCCGACTGTTGGTTTCAGAGCTTAGGTCATGATCACATGGTTTGTGGGATTGAGCCCACCACTGAGCTCCACACTCAGGGGAGAGTCGGCTTGAAGATTTGTTCCCTCTGCCCCTCCCCCAACTCACATGCACTCTCTCTCCCTCTCTCTCTCAAATAAATAAATAAATCTTAAAAAAATAAAAATAATAAAAAATAAAAAACATGGCCTAATGGACATTTATGGAATAATATACCCAATATCTACAGAACACATATTCTTTCCAGCATATATGGACCATTCATAACAAGCAACCATACACTGGGCCACAGTCAAATTTTGAAGGTCTGAAATCCAGAACTCTCTGGCCACAGTTCAATTAAGACAGAAATTAATGACAAAAAGTTAAATGGAAAATCTTCACGTATTTAGAAATTAAGAAATAAACTGCTAAATAACCCATGAGTCAACAGATACATCATAATGAAACACTGAAAATTATCTAGAAATGAGCACTAGTAAAAATGCTGCATACCAAAACTGTGGGATGCAGAACTTACAAACAGAAATGTACAGCTTTAAATGCATGTATTAGAAAAAAAGGCTGAAATCAGTAAGCTAATAAACATTTACCTGAAGAAGTTACAAAAAGAACAGCAAAATAAACCTTAAAAACACAGAACGAATAAAAAAGCTGAACTGATGACACAGAAAACAAACCATGCAACAGAGCACCAAAGCCAAAAATTCTTTGAAAACACAGAATTGGCAAACCTCTCTAGCGAACTGAAGAGATAAGACATGAATAACCAATACTGGGAATGAAAAAAAGTACAGAACTACAGATTCTATAGACATTAAAGGTAAAAAGAGTATTATGAACAATTTTATGCTAAGAGACTAGAAAATATAGATAAGATAGGCAACCCTGAATCACAAAGAAACAGAGTATCTGAATACTCTTGTAACTGTTACTTCGTAATTTTTAAAATTGTCCCCCCAACACACACAAATATCCCAGTCCCAGATATACTCAAGAAGTAATTCTAATACTATATAAAACTTGCACCAGAGAATAGAACAAAAAGACTTACTCCCTAACTCATTTTAGGATAGCATAGCCTGATACTAAAACTCGGAAAGGATGATACAAGAAAGGAAAATTACAAGCCACTCTCATTTATGAGCAAAGATGCAAATAGCAAGTTTGATCTATCTCAGGAATGCAAGGTGGTTTTTAACTCTAAAAAGTTTAATCAGTGAAATATGCTACATTAACAGATTAAAAGAAAAGGTCTTATGACCATTTAAAAAGATACAGGACAAGTACTTGACAAAATTCAACATTTACTTATGATTAAAAAGCAAACAAAACCTCTTAGAAAATTAAGACTGGAAGGACACTTTTATAATCTGTTAAAGGGTGCTTCTAAAAAATCCTATGCAAATGACATGAAATTGGTCTCTCTGAGATGAAGAACAAAAGAATGTCTGATGTTACCAGTTCTACTGAACACTAGCTGGTATAGTAAAATAAGAAAAAGAGGGGCGCCTGGGTGGCTCAGTCGTTAAGCGTCTGCCTTCAGCTCAGGTCGTGATCCCAGAGTCCTGGGATAGAGCCCCGCATCAGGCTCCCTGCTTGGCGGGAAGCCTGCTTCTCCCTCTCCCACTCCCCCTCTCTCGCTGTCTCTCTGTCAAATGAATAAATAAAATCTTTAAAAAAAAAAAAATTAAAAGGTATAGGAATTAGAAAAGAAAAAAAAGCTGTCATTTGCAAATACTATGCCTACATGTGCAGAAAACTCAAAAGAATCTACAGATAAATGATAATCAATAAAAAGGTTGCTACATATAGCATCAGCACATAAAAGGTAATCACATTTCCATATACAAACAACATAAAGCTAAACAACGAAAAAGAACACCATGTACAGTTGAATAAAAAATGTCAAGGGGCACCAAAGACACCATCGGACTCTTGATTTCAGCTCAGGTCATGATCTCAGAGTCGTGAGAACAAGCCCTGCGTCAGGCTCCGCGGTCAGTGTGGAGTCTGCTTGAGATTCTCCCTCTCCACCACACCCCCTACCCCGCCAAATCTTCCCCAGACTAGCACTCAATAAATAAATAAAATTTTTTTAAATGTCGAGTACACTGGAACTGAACAAAAACTATGCAAGACCTCTTTAAATTACAAAACGTTATTAAGTGACTTTAAAGAGATGCAAATGAATGAAGATATACATCATGATCATGGATTTGAAGTTCAATAATGTAAAGATATTAATTCTCTGCAAAGTGATTCACAGATTCAATTTAATCCCAATCAAAATCTATGGAACCTGATAAGCTGATTCTAAAATTGATATGGAAATATAAAGGGCCAAGAATATGTAAGGCATTCTTACATATACTCTACCAGTATCAAGATTTATTGTAAAGTTATAGGAATTAAGGCACTATGGAAAAGATACAAGAGCTCAAAAGCAGACTCATGCACATGTGGACATTTATGTATTACATAGGCACTGCAGAGCACACAGCAAGGACAGATTTTTCAATTCATAAGGTTCTGAGACTTTTATATATCTGTATGAAGAAAAAAAATGAAATTAGGCACCTAATTCACAACATTAACATTTATTGCAAAGTAGATTAGAAACCTAAACACATGGAAGTAAAACTATAAAGGTTGTAAAAAGATAATATGAAAATAGGGGCGCCTGGTTGGCTCAGTCAGCTCAGTGTCTGACTCTGTCTCAGCTCAGGTCTGGATCTCACAGTTATGAGTTCGAACCCAGAGTTGGACTCTGAGCTGGGCGTGGAGCCTATTTAAAAAAAGAAAAAAAGAAAAAAAACGATAATATGAAAATATCTTTATGACTTTGTGCTGGGAAGGGTTATCTTTTTTTTTTTTTAAGATTTTATTTATTTATTTGACAGAGAGACACAGCGAGAGAGGGAACACAAGTAGGGGGAGTGAGAGACGGAAAGCAAGCTTCCCACAGAGCAGGGAGCCCCATGCTGGCTCGATCCCAGGACCCTGGGATCATGACCTGAGCCGAAGGCAGATGCTTAATGACTGAGCCACCCAGGCGCCCCTGGGAAGGGTTACCTTAATCAAAATATAAAATGTCCTGTCCATAAGGGGGAAAAAAAACCCCGGTAATTTCAATCATACCAAAATAACTTTTGTTCATTAAACTATAAAGAATGAAAGGATAAACCAGAATGGAAGAAGACATGACAGTACAGATCACCACCAAAGGAACTGTATCTAGAATATAATAAATTCTTACAAATAATAAGAAAAAAAAAACCCAATAGAAAAAATGGCCAAAAGATTTGAAGAAGCACATCATAAAAGGAAATCCAAGTGGCTAATATACACATGGTGAGGTATGCAACCTCATTAACAATTGAGGGAAATACAAATTAAAACTGCAATATAATAACACAATACACCCACCAGATTGGCTAATACTAAAAAGTCTGATGACAAATGTTGAAGTGATGTGGAGCAGTGGAAACTTTCATATACTGCTGGCTGAAGTAAATCTAATACAGCCATTTTAGAAAACAAATTTGCAACAAACCGAAAGAACTGTATTCTATGACCAAGCAATTTCTCTTTAGGTAAAAATGTCTTAGAGAAACTCATGCACATGTGCACCAGGATACCTACCTACACAGGAATGGCTACAGAATCATTATTTGTAAGAGTCAACAGTAAAGTGAATGAATTATAGTAAATTCTCACAGTTATAGTACATACAAATACAAAAATCAAAGAACTATAGCCCCATGCAATATATGAACAAATTCTATAAATGAGTGTTCAGTGTGTTAAAAAAAAAAGAGAGAGAGAGAATATATACAGTGTACTCTATTCATAAAATTCAAAATCAGGCAAAGCTGTACTACGGTGCTTAGGGATTAAATTAAAAAGAAAGCAGGGAAGAGAGAAATCATAATTGTAGGATCATGGTTTCCTCTAGGGAGCTGCAATCTGGAAAGGTCTGTCTTGGGGTCCTGGGTGGTTGTTATATGTTTTGTAATTATTCATTAAGCTGACGATTTATGTTTTAGACTAGTTTTTGTGTTATTTCATAATTAAAATGCTTTTAAGCATAAAATTCTATTCTATTTTTACAATCATGTAAAAAAATTAAACAAACAAAAACTTTAAAATGTAGCAATCTAACAACTATAACAAAATATCAAAAAAAAAATCTTAGCGATATCTGGATATCCCAAAACAAGCCTTTCATGTGTGAACTACATCCAGTACATTTGCTACCATGCAGTCTTTGAGAATCTGAGTAGAGCTCACTGCAATCAAAACAAAAAAGCCAAAACCAGCTGTCAAAAATAACATGACACTGCCATTCAAATATTCAATCCCTGTAACTGAATCAAGTAAATGCAATTCACTTTTGAGTAGAACTGAAACTTGCTTTATTTTTATTTGTCCAATTTAAATTTATTTCATTTATTTCCATAGAAAGCAAAAGGTGAATATACTGTTTAAAAAGCTTTTTTAAATAAATTTTATAAAATATTTTATTTATTTGAGGCAGAGTGAACGAGAGAGAAAGAGCAGGGGGAGAGGCAGAGGAAGAGGGAGAGGCAGACTCCCCGCTGAGCAGGGAGATCATGACCTGAGCTGAAGGCAGACGCTTAACCAACTGAGCCACCCAGGCGCCCCAAAAAGCTTTTTTTTTTAACTGAAAGACTATCAATTTCCAATCCAATAAAATAAGCCCTAGGCAAAATTTTCTACACATTTATGTACCATGTCCTGGGTCCACAGTTTCTTATACCCAAAAGGGTTTCTACAACCCAAAGAAAAGGTTAAAAATCACTGGATAGGTGGGGCACCTGGGTGGCTCAGTCGTTAAGCATCTGCCTTCGGCTCAGGTCATGATCCCAGGGTCCTGGGATTGAGCCCCGCATCGGGCTCCCTGCTCGGCGGGAAGCCTGCTTCTCCCTCTCCCACTCCCCCTGCTTGTGTTCCCTCTCTTGCTGTGTCTCTGTCAAATAAATAAATTAAAATCTTAAAAAAAAAAAATCATTGGATAGGGGATCCAAACTTCCAAATTTCAAAGCTTACATACAAAACTATAGTAATCAAGACTGTATGGTACTAGCAAAAGAAGAGACATACAGAATGCAACAGAGTTGAGAACTCAGAAATAAACCCTCACATTTAGATCAATTGATTTTCGACGACAATGCCAAGACCCTTCAATGGAGAAAGAATAGTCTTTTCAACAAATAGTCCTGAGACAAACACACATGTAAAAGACTGCACTTGGACCCGCACCTTACACATATACAAAAATTAACTCAAATGGATCATACACCTAAGAACTAAGTAAGAACAAAAACTATAAAACTCTTAAGGCAGAAGAGTAAATCTTTGTGGCCTTGAATTAGTATCAACCCCAACAGGAACAAAGGAAAAAATTGATAAATTGGACATCACACTATAGCCTGAAGGTTTCTGTTTTCTCAGCTTAGTCTGGTGTGAGAAAATCACCTGAGTATGGAAAGTGTGGGGAAAGAAAGATGTGAGGTGTAAGGAGCTAGGAAAGAAAGTATAAAATCATTGGTCTGAAGAATGAAAGACTAACACGGTAACATTGCCAGGCAGGGTTGAGAGTCCACCTGAGGTCTGTGATCATAAATTCCAAGTGAAACTACTTCTGCACAGATGTGTGATATTTTTTCAGCAATGTTCAACACAGGCCCAAAGGAGGAGGCTGGGTCTGTCCAGAGTTGGAGTTTTGTGGACAAAGACCAGAAAGAGAGCTGAGGATATTCACAGGGAAGTTAAGATAATGATGGACCCTGTGATCCGAGCTGCTGGACGAAAAGGACATGAAGACTGAAGAGGTAGTGAGAAAACAGTGAGATGCTGAGGGATCTCTATGCATTCCTAACACTAACTCAGTGGAGGCCTTGAACAGGTGATCTGTAAGGGGCAGAGATTATGCTCAAATAGTGGAATGTTCAGAATCTGAAATATCCAAGGTAGTATATTCCTTAACAGTGATAAATAAGGTTTAAGTGTAATAACAGCAGGCTAAGATGGAGCAAAGAAAGGGTCATGAGAAGAAAGTGAGATGTATGAGAGCTATCTCTGTATTCAGTGAGAGTTCCAAACCAAGCCTCTCTTTGAAAGTGAGGTTCATTAGGTGTCAGTAGTAAGGGCTGCACTTCAACCAGAAGAGAAACTCAAAGTCACAGAAGCCAACTTGACACTTCCAGAAACTCAGATTTGTCTCGTCATACCTTGACTATGGCCACATTCCTCATTCTTAAAAAGTGATGGCTACACCAAATTAAGTAAGAAAGCAATGTTAGATGTGTCCTGGAAAATCTAAACCAGCATAGAACATAAACTCATCTATCAATATCTAAGATATATTATTAAGGACGACTTCCACAAGGCTTAGGGAAGAAGAGAGAGGATAGAAACATTCAAATTAATTCAGGACACTTTGGGCAAAATTTAGCTAATAATCCTCAAAGGTCCCTGGTTCCTCTCTCTAGCTTCTACTCTTCAGCCCCCATCCTCACGACAATATAATCTCTTATACTAAAATGTTAGTGATGTCTTCAGGTTTTGACAATTATAAACATTCTAACAACAATTATTTTAAAGTTTCAGAATTTAATAGTAAATTTGGTACATTAACTAATTTTTTATGACAACTTAGTAAATTGATAAATAAGTAAATGTTAAAAACTCCTTAATCATATAAAATTTTTAAAAATCAAATTAAACATGAAAATTAAATGTTCCTAAACCAAGAAGTTTATTTCAGGTCTTTGAAGGACACCAAACGGAACTACCACATACATTTCAGTTTCTCTCCCAGAGGGAGGGATAACTTCTCCCACCCCTCACCGTACATTAAAAGAATTCTACAATCACCATAGCTTTAACAGGCACGTTAAAAGCAAATATAATAGGACACACAACATGTAGAATTCTGAAAGCAAAATTTGTAAGAATCACTTTCAACCCTTTAGTCTCTCTCACTCCCTTTATTTCTCTTATAAAACTTTCCTTCATATACAAATTGCCCTACTTTTTCCTAACAGCAAAATGTTCAATGTTTATTAGACCAGTGTGTGTAAATGTGTGTGTGTTGGGGGTGGTTTTCTATAGGGGTGACAATCTGACCTTTGCTGAATAGCTTCCATCTATAGAAGAACAGCCCAATTACCAAGTGGTGAGTGGGACAGTGACAACTTTAGCACTTTCTATTGTCTTAATCTTCTGAAATTGTTGCTTAGCTGGCTTTTTTTTTTTTTTTTTTTTGGACACTTGACAAGAACAGAATTGAATTAATGACTAACCAGAATTCCGTAGGATCTGCCAAACATTCTCTTTTTTCCTTTTGGATAATGCTCCCATTTATATTCTCTACTCTTGTTGTTGAAAGGGTGGGTGGCCAAATTCTTTAAGATCTTACTGTCCTGTGGACTTGATTAGATATTCCTCTGGCTTCAAATTCTCTCCCCATTCTTCACCAAGCAATCCACACTATCTAGTCTTCAAAGCCCAACTCAAATTCCAAATTCTTCACTGGATCACCCATAGAAAGTCCTATGACATTTTATCGATACACATTTCCACATATTGATATTAAGCTATTTTATATACTCTATCCTGAATTGAGCTCAAGAATTCTCTCAGTACCAAGTACAGCCTGCCCACAACACCATGATCTCAGTAAATTTTTACTGATTATTAACTGTGCAGAAAACCTATTCGAAAACCAATACATTGTGGTAAAGCTACAAGCAACGTTTATTTTAAAAGTCCATTCAGCTTCAATTTTTTTAAGAATTTGGTATAGGAACTAAAGGCAACAAATAGTTGGTAAAAAGGGAAAGATCTTTCAACCTAAGAATTAGTAGATTTCTCATCTATCCTTGGATGATAGAAGGCTATAGTAATGAAATTCATTCATTTAAAGTTTTCCTTCCTTACAAAAGTTTTTACCTAGGTATCCAAAGTCCACCTTCTTACCCAAAGCACCAAACTACTGACTGCAACCTCCAAAGTCCCACCCTAACACCATCAAAGAGGCTGGGGAGTGGCTTTTGAGGTGAGCTACCTCCAGAACATAGAGGATAGTTTAAAACCTGCTCTTCAGTGCTCACTTCGGCAGCACATATACTAAAATCGGAACAATACAGAGAAGATTAGCATGGCCCCTGCGCAAGGATGACACGTAAAACCTGCTCTTCATATTTCCTTTTATATCCTAACTCTGGGGTCAGTTGGGCTCTTGGGACAGCTATAAGCCAGGCAAGACCTACCCAGCCTAGTTCCTTGCCACGAGATTAAACAAGTGCCAACTAGCTTCAGTGAAATGCACAGATTCTGGAATTAGAAAGACTTGGTTTGATTTTTAGCTCTGGTAGTTTTGACTCTGAGCAAGTTTCTTCATCTCTCTAAGCAGGAGTCCCCCTAGGATTAAACAGAACAATGTGTGAAAATATGTAAGGCACAGGGCTCGGCAAATAGTAAGCAATGGCACAGTAAATATTTTAAGTAATAAATGGTAGCCACTAGCGTTATTACATTTCCATTAGATAGCAGTCAGAGCTTATAGAGCTCTGGGCTTATTTATGAGGTTTGAACCTAAGCAGGAAACTTGGCTTAATATTTTTTCTTCAGGATGGCTGTTCAGAGCACACTTCAGATACTCAAATGGCCATTCTTAAAGGGGTAGGGGAGAGAAAAAGATAATTTGTTTTCAATTTTTTATTAATTTTGATGGTTGAGTTCTCTGAAGTCGGCCTACGTTGGAATCCCGGCTACTCTACTTGTTAGTTGTGTGACTTTGGGCAACTTTGCCTGTTTTTGTCTTATTTGTAAAGATGGAGATAATGGTATTTGTCTCCCTCAAAGAGTTAATAATAAAATTAAGTTAATATACATAAAATGTTTAGAATGAAATTGTAGAACAAGTTTTGCTGGTCCAGAAACCTTATTTTGCTAACCAGTATTGACTTAATAGACTGACGCTCCTACTAAAAGTACAAGGAAGCCAATAGGCATTTCCACTTTTAAATTACGTTCTGTGCAGTGTGTTAACCCTGTGATACTTTATTACCAGATATCAGCTAAAGTGAAATTTTACTTTACTATAAATTTTTATAATTTGCACATATGAAAATCAAACTTGTAATTTATGATTAACTCTGTGGTTCTGAAAAAGCCCAACTTCTGTTATTTTCTTGCTAACATATAAAACTATTTTCATAAAATTAAGTGTTTTTCTTTTAAGGTGAGCATGGCGTATTTCAACTTTTGTGAAGATATTATTTTTGACACATTAAAGCCATTTACTGGCGTATTATGTGCTTAACCATGTTTAATGAGGGTTTTGAATGAAATGCATACTCTGAACCAAATTCCTTCAGTTCATAATAATCTCAGAAAATTCGACACTTTTTCTGCCTCAGACAGCTGGCTGACACTTCCAAATGCTCCAGGGCTTCCAAACTTCTTTCTGACCCGCTGACTAAGAACATCTATGTTACCAGAGAATTGAACAAAGAACATGAGAGAAAAATAAGGAGGTTGAAGAACCAACAGGTGTGCTCACTGGTACAAAACGCACCCCACCACTTAAAACCCAAACTTTCTGTAACAAGCTTCTAGCAAAACTTGTTCCAAGGTAAACTTGTAAAATATACACACCAAATACATTTTAAATGCTGATACATTACACTGCTTGCTTCCTGAGTGCAGAAAACAAGTTCCTTCTGCTTGTCACTGGGTGACATCTAAGTACAGAGTAGGCAATGCAAATGGTAAACGGATTAAATGGATCTTTACAAATAAGTACAAATAAACTATTCTCCCAAGAGGGCAATAATTTCTTTTTTTTTAAGATTTTATTTATTTGGGGCACCTGGGTGGCTCAGTCGTTAAGAGTCTGCCTTCGGCTCAGGTCATGATCCCAGGGTCCTGGGATCGAGCCCCGCATCGGGCTCCCTGCTCAGCGGGAAGCCTGCTTCTCCCTCTCCCACTCCCCCTGCTGTGTTCCCTCTTTCGCTGTGTCTCTCTCTGTCAAATAAATAAATCTTTAAAAAAAAAAAGGCTTTATTTATTTATTTGTCAGAGAGAGAGCCCAAGCAGGGGGAGTAGAGGCAGAGGGAGAAGCAGGCTCCCCACCGAGCAGGGAGCCCAATGCAAGGCTCCATCCCAGCACCCCGGGATCATGACCTGAGCCAAAAGCAGGTGCTTAACTGACTGAGCCACCCAGGCATCCCAAAGGTAATAATTTCTATTAGAATGTTCTAAAGAAAGGAAAGATGCTTTAAATTTCTGAAATACCGAAAGAGCTAAACATATTTACCTTTCACCATCCTGTGGTCATTCCACTAGCCATTCAACCTCTTAAGCTAATACTCGTATTTCTCTTTGGCAACCTACTTTCTGCCTGTCTGGCTATGTATGAGGTACATCTGTAGAAATAAGGGAGGCTATGATGTAAACGATGCCCAGTGGATATGCCATTTCATGGACACAGACTATATTTCTATCTTTACCAGTGAAACAGCAAACAAATGCCATCCCCAAATGAGTATTATATGAAAATTTAAGGGGCACCTGGGTGGCTCAGTTGGTTAAGCGTCTGCCTTCAGCTCAGGTCATGATCCTGGAGTCCCTGGATCGAGTCCCGCATCGGGCTCCCTGCTCAGCGGGGAGTCTGCTTCTCCCTCTGACCCTCCCCCCTCTCATGCTCTCTGTCTCTCATTCTCTCTCTCAAATAAATAAATAAAATCTTAAAAAAAAAAAAGAAAATTTAAGAACCCTGTAAATTATCCTGGGGGAGAAAAACTTGCCATGTCGATAAAGGATAAAGAGTAGCAATTTCATAAAGGTTTTCTTGGCAATGTTCTTTTTTTTTTTTTTTTTTAATTTTATTTATTTGAGAGTAAGCGAGAGAGAGCAGAAGAGGGGGTAGGGTCACAGGGAGAAGCAGACTCCCCACTGAGCAGGGAGCCCGACGCCGGGCTCAATCCCGGAACTCCGGGATCATGACCTGAGCCGAAGGCAGTCGCTTAACCAACTGAGCCACCCAGGCGCCCCTGGCAATGTTCTTCAGTTAATGAAGGAATTTAAAAGTAGGTTATCAGGGGCGCCTGGGTGGCTCAGTTGGTTAAGCGTCTGCCTTCCGCTCAGGTCATGATCCCAGGGTCCCGGGATGGAGCCCCGCATCAGGCTCCCTGCTCCGCGGGAAGCCTGCTTCTCCCTCTCCCACTCCCCCTGCTTGTGTTCCCTCTTTCGCTATGTCTCTCTCTGTCAAATAAATAAATAAAATCTTTAAAAAAAAAAAAAAAAAAAAAGGTTATCAGTATGCATATCAATATATACACTACTGCCTTCATGTATTTCTGACTGATAAATTTTACCTAATAACCGTAATAAGTAAGAAACATTATGTAAAAATTTATTCTAAAGCAACCTAAATCTAGAAGTACATGAAATGTTTGCTGAATCTAGTTCCCTGCTGTGGAATGCAAGACTTTAAAGTATTAATATTTCAAGAAAACTTTTTCTAAACTCCTTTAACACGCAGACTATTTGCGGCTCCCAAACCTGGCTGTGCAACAGAATCCCCTGCAGAGCTTTTATAAGCTGCTAGGAGGCAGCCTTTCAAAAGAATGACTAAGCTCTGTAGGAAGAAATAGAGAAAGATCTTTAAGATACGCTGGAAAACAACAAAAGCCAGGTGCAGAACAGTCTGTATAACACCCCACCCCCAACCAACCACACAGGCATGTCTGTAAACGCACGCTGACTCTAGTCTGCAACAACATAAAAAGAATTGGTGAAAGTGGCTGCCTCTGGGAAAGAAACTGGGAATGGATGCACAATGGAGAGGGACAATTGCTTTTTACCATATAACCTTCTACATTTTTGTGCTGTGCATTGCTTATTTTTAAAAAGAAAAACACATCCTTGAGCCCACCTTAGATCTACAGGGAAAAGTTAATGGGTGGGGCCCAATAATCTTTATTTTTAACAAGTTCCCCAGGTAATTCTTTTGCAGCCAGCTCAGCAAAGAAATGGTATTTGGGCACAGAGGCTAGCACAATACCTTATTCACAGCTGCTTCCTATGGAAACTTGGTTACTCCAACTAGACTTTCAGTTCCTTAAAGACATAAGTAATATTTAATAATTCAGAATTTCCTATTCCCCACAGATCTACCTGAAGTTGATTACATAGGGGATGCTCACAAAATATTTACTGATTGACACAAAGCAGGAATTCCAAGCACATCTGGGAGGCATTAGTTTGGGCTACTATCCCGAAGCCTGTTTAAATACGAATTCTGCAAATATATAGGGGTAGAAAATGGATGTGGGGGGGGGGAATAAGTAACTGATGAATTCTTCTTTTGAGATCTCATTTTGAAATGTCCGATGAATTTTTCTTTTGAGATCTCATTTTGAAATGTCCATTAGTTTATGTCAATGAAAAAGGATGCAGTATTCTTGACTATTTAGTTTCAGTCACAGGTATAATCCTGTTGTACAGAAAGGGTCCCTGTTTATTACAGATTTATATATTATGAGCACTTATTTTGTTTTCCTTTCATGTAGCTCCTAAGTGTCCCTATCTTGATTTTCCAAGTAGGGTATCTATTGAAAGAACAGATAGATTAAATAGATTATAAACAGAAATGGATTTTTAAAAGATGAACCAACAGCCATCAGAAACATTTCAACCCAGTTGACAGTCCTATTTCCCATTATGAGTATGGGAAGGAAAGCTATATATTCCTAGGGTCTAATGACACCTACAGAAGATTTAATATATTCAGGGCTAAGAGATCACACCCTGGGATAAAAGATAACAGCAAGTCATAAACTTTTACACTGAAGACACTTAGTGATGAGTCAGCTACAAAAGACAGACGTCAACTCAAACAGATCTAGTTCCTTCGTAACCTTTCTCCTCCTGTAAAATCTTCAGTGCCCGCATCTACAGGCAGAGACCACACATTCTATGCTAAGCCATGAGAAAGGATTCTATTAGAGAACTTCTTGTTAGGATCTAAAGTAGCATTGTGAGGAGGACCACTAACATCCTTAGCAAGCTTCTTCATTTTCAATGACGGATGAGCTAGAATAGGGCTCTGAACCACGGAAAGCTT
Organism: Halichoerus grypus; assembly: GCF_964656455.1. Taxonomy (NCBI): domain Eukaryota; kingdom Metazoa; phylum Chordata; class Mammalia; order Carnivora; family Phocidae; genus Halichoerus; species Halichoerus grypus. The sequence continues at coordinate 92,693,395 of NC_135723.1, forward strand.
GACATAATCCAGAACAAATGACCCTACATGGAATTTCATGTTTTATCCAGAAGATCTGAGAGAATTTCAATTCAATTAAAAATCAGAAGTATCCATCAAAAGTGAAATGGGGGCACCTGGGTGGCTCAGTCAGCTGATCATCTGACTCTTGATTTCGGTTCAGATCATGATCTCAAGTCCTGGGATCAAGCCCCATGTGGGGCTCCACACTCAGCAGGGAGTCTGCTTGAGGATGCTCTCTCTCCCTCTTCCTCTGCTCCTCCCCCCCCCAACAGGCTCTCTCTCAAATAAAATAAATCTTAAAAAAAAAAAGAAGTGAAATGGGTAGCCCTGAGTCGTCCAGAAAAGCTTAACAGCAAAGACTGGACCATCCTATTTCAAATCCTGTAAGTAAGGGTAATTTAAAACATTATGCCATAAAATTTGCCTTGACTAAGTTTCTCTGGCTGTGTATTTAGAGTCTCTCAAATGGCGTCAGTGTTAACATTCCTTCCATCAGTTATTTATTATTCCATTTATGCACAATTTAAATTGCACTTCCAGAAACATCACTTTTTGTTTCTGCTGGGCACTTTCATCTTTATTAGCACTTCCTCTTTTGATAACCCAGTTTTGCCATGTGTCATGTGGGTTTATCATTGGGAGACAAGGAAGCAGCAAAACAACATGCTTTCCTGTCTGTGTATGAACTGAAGAACAGATGTGCACCTGCTATTTACACACAGATTCGCTGACCACATATGGAAGAGCTAGCAGCAAAGACTGTACTTTATGCACAGTTAATATATCACGGTAGCTAAAATTTGAATTATGTTACTGGGAAACTAGTGTTATTTAACTGAACCACAGAAGAAATATGTATTTGGTCTTGATCCCTGGTTCCTGGCCCAGGAGTGCAGAAAACCCTTGTTAATTTCCTGATAAGAGTAATGCCTTTTGTTATTCCTAACAAGCTCCCTTCAATCAAATGGTGCCTGAGTTTATGCTAATGAGATGACTTTTGGTGGCCTCCTAGAGAGCTTCAAGATGGGGACTGGTTGCCAGAGGAACCAACCATGTGATCAGAGGGTTGTAACTTTTAGTCCCACTCCCAACCTCCGAGGCCGGGATAAGGACTGGGGATTGAATTAATGACCAATTGCCAATGGCTTAATCAGTCATGCCTATGTAATGGAACCTCCATAAACCCTAAATGAAGGGGTTTGGAGCCCTTTGGGGTTGGTGAATACATCCACATACCAGAAGATTGGCACATCCCAAACCCCAACAGGACAGAATCTCCTGCATATGGGACTCTTCTGGACCTCGCCCTAAGTACCTCTTCATCTGGCTATTCATTTGCAACCTTTTTAATATCCTTTATAATCAACTGGTAATACTAAATGTTTCCCTGGATTCTGTGAGCCATTATAGCAAATTATCAAACCTGAAAAGGGGGTCATGAGAACCCCCATTTGTAGCCACATCGAACAGAAGTGTAGGTTACCGAGGAACCCACTATTTGTGACTGGTGTCTGAAGTAGGGGGACAGTCTTGTGGGACCAAGCCCTTAAGGACTAAACCTTAAGTGGGTTCTGCACTAACTCCAGGTAGTTAGTGTCAGAATTGAATTAAATTATAAGACACCCACTTGGCATCTGCAGAGAACCGGGGAATTGCTTAGTGTGGAAAATCCATACATTTGGTGTTAGAAGTGTTGTAAGCAGAGAAACAATTTTCCTTTACATGGTAACTGAAATCTGTACATATCAGAACCGTGCTAAGTGAGGACTGCCTATACAGCATTCTCCAAAAGAGCATTTCTTAAACTGTCCCACAGGAGTTAAGGTTACTCACAGAAGGATTCCATAGTCAAATAAGACTCCATAAGAAGCAAGACACACCATATCACTAGCCCAGCCATCTGAGTGTCTTCTGGGTAAAATTACCTATGAGCCAGGACTACTCTTATTCACCAGGCAGAGCTTCTGTCCCAGGGTAATAAGAATTCAAAGCTACTCTCCAGCTTCACAAGCACTCTGACTTTAAAAATTCTAACCTTGCCTGCCAAACCTATTTAAATGGTATCTGCCAAATCCCTTTTGCATAGCTTGACTCCATTCCTGGTAGTTCTCATCCTATCACAAATGTAACAGAATGACAGAGTGGGCAATTTAAGAAGACCTGTTGTCTGATTCCCCACTGAAATCTTAAGTTTCTCTCCAATTACAAAAACACAGAAAATTAGAAGCAGTATGTAAGAGAGAGCAGGAAAGCATAGCAAGGAAGGAGATGAAACATTACCAGTAAGTACCTCTGGTCTGGGGCAATTTAGTACACACACACGGTCCCACACATACCCGCAGTCCATACAGCACAGCAAACCAAGGTCCATGACGCTTAGTCATCATAATTAAATAGTGCAATATTCTCTACGAGAGCAGAATGTATCCACCCAAATCCTTCTACAAGTAATTGACATATGAGGAATATCTATCTCCTGAGCAACTTTTCTGAGGACATTCAACCACATTTCACAAGGAGAATCTTCAGTTAGAGGAAAATTTTATTCCAGCAGACCACATCATTCCTCAAAGATGGCAAAGTGGTGGCTAGTTTTTATATGCTGATTAATCTGTGAAAGGTTAATACTTCATGCTAAAGGTTACGTATCACTACACAGAATGTTTCTAGCATTTGAAAAAGAAGGAATCTGAAAAGAATAAAGAAAGGGAGAAATAAATTAAAACAGGAGCAAACAGCTTCAAAGTAAAAACATATCACACATAAACTTAAGGGCAAGACATTTTTTCCACATAGCAGAACCAGAAAACTATTCAATGAGGTAAGTAAGCAGCTTCCAGATTCTACTTTGTAGGTCACATTCCCAGTACATCTGCACATAGATACAAGTAAATGAATGCACACTTATTACACAGTCATTAATACACAAATATGACCATCACGTAAAAAATCTGTTATCTGCTATTTAATAAAGGGAATCCAAACTCTACTTTCAAACCCAGTCTCTCTCATTTATGACCCTTCTTCTCATTAATAATTTTCTACTCCTTTAGGCTGGAGTCTCCAAGAAGCAGATCCTGATACATAAATCTGAGTGCAGATGCTCACATGGCAGGTGATCCCCAGAAACACGAGGAGAGGCATGTCAAAGTGAGACTGGAAGAAGCCATAATGCGTATGTACCCTAATGAGCATTTACCCCTTTGGGGACATCTGGAAGACTATGTAGAAGGGGCCTGGTCCGACCCAAGGGAAGAGGAAGCAAGGTTATTTATCCAGTTTCCCAAAAGACAATGGTAGATGGGCTATCCTAGGGGCATTAACCTCCCAGCATTTCCTGCCTGCTTCAAATGCAAGGTGCTGAGCTCCCGCAGCTGGAGAAAGTCCTCAGGTCAAGTCTTAAGTGCTTTCACCAAGAAGTCTTCAAGAGATAAAGACAGAGATAGAAATAGAGAGGGAAACACAGAGAGCCAATGGAAATAGGGTGGTCCTCCTACAGAACCTGCTACATATGTAAAATTCCAGTCTAGCCAAACTACTATGCATACCCACTTAACTTGTTCATTCTTTGTATACATACATATGCTCATCTTAATACTCATTGTGAAAAAAAAATACTCATTGTGTTCTTCACCCTTCTCCATATTATTCCTCTACTGTCTCTGGGATAAACACTGAACACGTATATACAGAAAATGCATATAATAAGGTTATCAGAGGTAAATAGGTATAGATTAAATAAATAATGCTAACAAGTAATATTAATTAATAAGTAATACTTAACACTTATTTCCTGAACAAAAATTAAAGAAAACTTGTCCAACTTGATGAAGAAACCTGCAATTGATTTGTGTAGGAGGGGAAGAACCATCACTGGACCTCAGCCATTCTCCGGAGGGAAAAATAATCATTCCTAGCAACATATCATATATCAGTTCCAGAGACATACCTAAAATTGATGAATCTTCAAGACAAATTCTGTTCCGCCACTGAGGGCAGTCTCAGCACTGGGCTGAGGACCATGAATCTCTTATGAGTCTGGGCCATCATGCAGAAGAACGGAACGTGGAGCAGATGGAAAGAGGGCAATCTTTTAGACAAAAGGGATTAAAATATCGTAGCTATCTTAAGCAAAGTTCCACAGAGAAAAGTAGCACTTCAGGAACTATTTTTAAATGAAGAAGAAATCATGGTGATGACTAGGGAATTTCCAGAGACTTATGCTTAAGAGGAAAGTGCTACACTAAATTACATTTATGTATCTCTGTGTGTGTGTGTGTGTGTGTGTGTGTGTGTGTGTGTGTGTGTAGCGAGGGGGACGAAGAGGGAACATATAGATGGGGGTGTGGACAGGGGGATAGCTCTGAGAATGAGAAAAGAAAACAAAAGAAGCTAGGATTGGGTAGAAAAGATTAGGTCACAGAGACCCCTAGAGGGCAATGTCCAACCCAGGAGGTGAGAGCAGGAAAAATATGAGCAGGTGGAGATGCAGACCGTTATACTGGTTTATCAGTTTAGGAGCCATAACATTGTATGTGGGTAAAAGACACACTTCACACCATCTTCTTCCCTTCATCAAGGGATAAACTGTGCTGTAAAACGAACCCAAAATGTCTTCTACAACTCAGCCATTCACTCGTTCAAAGCACTATCAGGACACCTGAAATATAATCATCACAAAACCAAAAAAATCAAACGTCCACATTCTCGAAGCTTACATGCTATTGGGGAGAGACAGAAAAACGAACGAGTAGCCATACAATATACGTCTGATAATCACAAGTGCTATGGAGGAAAAAGTGTGTCGGGGGTAAGGGATTCTCTATTTTCTACTAGAGCAGTTGGGGAAGGCCTCGCTGAGAAGAGGACGATGAGAAAACGCCCTAGCGGAAGCGCGGGAACAGGCCCTGGGGTAGCTGAGGACAGATGCTCCAAGTGGAAGGAGAAGCGAGGGCAAGCGTGAGGGCCACGCAGGAGACGGAGAGCAGGCTGGTGCGGCTGCGGCAGGCGAGCCCGGGAGCGCTGCGGGACACAGGCCGCAGGCTCTGCAGGGCCCAGGGGCTTTTACGCGGGGTGACATGGCTTCTTGGGAGGGTTTCCAACAGGAGAGTCACCAGACCTAACTTATATTTTAGAAGTGTCACTCTGGTTCCTGTGCTAGTGGAAGAAGGGGGACCAGTTAGAAAGCTACTGCAATAATCTCAATTTATATGAGGGGAGCCATGTGAAGGGGTGAGATTACGAAGGTAAGCCAACAAGATTTTGCTGAAGAATTTAATGCACATTAAAAGAGAAGAGATCAGGATGACGCCAAAGATTCTGGCCTGAACATCCTGAAGGAGCTGCCATTAACAGAGGCAGGGAAGCCAGCAGGAGGAGGAGCACGGCTGCCTGGGAAGGGAGTTGTGGCTTCGAGTGCGGACACAGCAGAGGACGGGACGTGCTAGTGCTCGTCCGAGGAGAGACGTGAAGTTGGCAGTTACATATTCAAGACTACAGCTCAGGGGAGAGGTCTGTGAAGGAGACAAAAATTTAGGAATCATCCACATACAGATGACAGCTGAAGTCAGGGGATCAGATGAATGCTAGAAAAAGAGAACTACTGAGGGCTAACCCCTGGGGTCCTCCAGTGTTAAAAGCTCAGGGAGATAGGAAGGGATTGCAATGAGGACTGAGAAGGAGAAGAAGTGAAGCTGGAGAAAAACCAGCATAGGGAGTCCCCAGAAGCCACATAATGGGAAGCTCACTGGTCATTCTGACAAGACTGCTACCACCGAGTAGTAAAGATCAAAGTCCGATCGAGTTCAGGTAGAATGGGGCCTTAATTAGAAAAAAAGAGATTAAAAAAAGAACTAAAACAAAACTGGAGACAGTAAACACGGACAATTCTTTCTGATGAATTTTGCTATAAAGGGAGTAAAGAAATGGGGCTGCAGATGAAGGGGGAATGTCAGGACAAGGATGTTCTCTTTTTTTTTTTAATGAAAGTTATATACTATTTGAGAAAAAAATGATATGGGGGGCAGGGGTGCAATTATTGAAGCCATGTCCTTGAACGGACAAAAGGGGATGGGTTCTAATATACCTAAAGATAATTCCCAATGACTTGGCGGTTTCCTTTTCTTTCTGAAGCTACATTTCCAGAAATTTCATACATCTGAAAATAAATCTCTCCATACGACAGCAAACTTTGGCAAACTGTCTCACATATAAATGGCTGAATGCAAGATGTATAGTACTGACACTTCAAAAACAATAAGAATGAAAAGTACTAAAAAAAAAAATGTCATTTATTTCAAGAATCCATGCATTCTAACAAACTAGATATACTACCTTTCCTCATTTAAGGATCCCTTCTTTCCACTGCGTGTGTACACACCTTCTAGTTACTTTCCATTGATCTAGCTCCAGGGCTCCCAAGGTGTAGAGTTATGCATACCTGGAGGAAGAAGAGGCAAGCAGGCTTAAAGCCTGCTAGGAAGATGGTACATCTGAGAAGCTGATCTTCAAGTCACCCCATCTTGCTAGAAGTACTGAGGAACATGCTAAGGTTAAGAGGAGTTCCTCACACTTGCTGGGCAGGCAAGGTCACCGCTGAAACCGGGAGGCACCCCAAGAACCCCGGCACCAACACCCCCGTAAGGACAGCTGGACGTGATGGGCTCCAGCTCCCAGACGGCACTGTACTGGCACGGGACACGTTTATGAGAAATGAAGGCCAGGACAGTGTGTCCTGCTGCTGGACCTCTCGCTGCATAAAGCCGTTCTCATTTGGTTAAGTTCTATCCCTTACTTCCCTTAAAGAAATGTGTATTCTTTCCCTGTGCTTGTTACTATCCTTTCACCAATCACCACCAACCTTCGGACAATCTCACCTGTACACATTTTATATGATAAAGACTCTTTATCTCAATAAATGTGTCTTTTCTCACAAATATTAAAATACGTGGTGAGCATCGCAAACATGTGATTTAACAGATAACCTCTGTTTAGGACAAAATTAAATTGAAAAAGCCAAATCCCTTTGAAGTTGTTTTAAAGAAAAATGTTAAATAAACATTGCATTACAGAGATAGGTTAGAAACCATGATGGTGGTCAGGAAACAAAAAATCATTGATGTGGTGGAGAGGAAGAGCTAGAGAGAGTCAGCCATATCCTAACATCACTTGATCTTAAAGTCCTCAGAAGTCTGTGTCACAGTCTTCCTCTGCTCTGTCCAAAGAAACGGAAGAATTTCTCCGAGCACTGGAGCTGGTGAAGGATCCATGCAGCAGGCCTGGGGCCAGGAGTAAGGCTGAAAACCAGCACTCTGCAACTGGCAGGAAGTGAGTGAATAAGTTCCTGGGGGAGGGTAACACTCCCGAAGAGATGGGCAGCCCCAACAAGGTGTTTCCGAGAGAAAGGGGTAAACAAAAGACTCTGGGTAATCAATTCTTTATTTTATTTATTTATTTGAGAGAGTGAGAGAGAGCAGAGCAGGAGGGAGGGGCAGAGAGAGAAGCAGACTCCCCACTGAGCAGGAAGCCTGATGCGGGGCTGATCCCAGAACCCTGGGATCATGACCTGAGCCAAAGGCAGATGCTTAACCGACTGAGCCACCTGGGCACCCCTGGATAATCAATTCTAACAAGGGGTTCAGGAATGAGGACACTGAGAAAAAAATTTCACATCAGGGGATCTGATCTATCCTACCACAGGCTGGATGCCCACAGAGAGTCAAGAAGAAGAAAATTAGGGAGCAGAGTACAGCACTGAGTACTTGACATTTGGATGGTTGGAAAAGCAGGTTTGAGGAAAGAATTTCCTGAATCAAACAGAAAGGACTCTGCTCTTCAGTAACCATGGGATCTGATCCTTTGATATACAGAAAATAACGAAGGAAGGAAGGAAGGAAGGAAGAAAGAAGAGAAGAGAAAAGAAAAGAAAGGAAGGAAGGAAGAGAAAGGAAGGAAGGAAGGAAGGGAAAGACAGAAAGAGAACAAAGAATGAAAAAAATGATTCAAGGGACCAGGCACACAGAAAATTAGCTTTAAAAAAGTACTGAAATAGGAAGAATGTAAGAGAGAAATATGACTCAGACCCGTGACAAGTTAAATTAAGTAAGAAGACTCAAATTCCTCTAATCTGCAGATAAAACTATTTATACCCCAAGCTTACTTCAAAAAGCAATAAAGTAAAAAGGACTGACCGCATATCTACAGTGTCGTGTGTGTGATAGGTGAGGCACTGTGGGAGTTCACAGAGAACAGGAAAACCCCATGACCCCACAAAGCAGGCTCTGGGGGAGAAAGCTCTCATGTGGTCACCACAGAAAGTTTCTGACGTCACTGATGGGAACTGGCCAGAAAGCCTCTGCTTCCAGGGTGCCTTGTGTCCCATATTTTGTCACTCAGTAAATCGGTGAGGATGGTAGCCAAACTGATTCATTGTTCTGACTTTAGTTCATGTGTTGTTTCTTTTTAAGTGTATGGAGCTCCTGAGCAGTGAGAATACCTCCAGGACCTCCAGGCAGATCCCCAGGACCATTCAATTTTCTTTTTTATATGTATTAATACTAAAGTATCCATAAGACACTATATAAATCAAAAGGACCACAGTGGACATCATTCCAATTTCTTTGTCAAACAGTGACTGCTTATCTAAAAACAGCCTTTGCACATAAAAAACCACTGAATTACCGAATTATCTACGATGGTATCTCCCAGCTTGAACAATGTCGTAATTTACTGCACATGATGTCAGACTGTTATGATTACTAACTGATAAACAGGATTCAATATTAGATGTTTGAAATTCCTATGTTTTGTGCTCAACGAAAACTATACCTCTAAATTACAGAAGAAAAGTTCTGCACTTCTTCACAAAACATTCTGAAAGTGTTTTATTCCCCCCTCCCCATAATAAAATACAAGTCATATATGTCATGGTATGTTCCTTAATATTGATTTTTGATGTATTAGAATTAGCTGATGAATGTAACTTACTGCCCTGATAAATTAGCATCTTAAATTTGCATAGTTAGTATGGTTAAGCTCAAAAACTTATATTTTAGTATCAGTGTTCCTTATGTCCCTTTAGAACATAAATTTTAAAATATGACTACAGGGCGCCTGGGTAGCTCCATGTTAAGCATCTGCCTTCGGCTCAGGTCATGATCCTGGAGTACCGGGATCGAGTCCCACATCGGGCTCCCTGCTCAGCGGGGAGTCTGCTTCTCCCTCTGCCCTTCACCCCGCTTGTGCTCTCTTTCTCTCTCTCTAATAAATAAAATCTTTTTAAAAATAAAATAAGACTACAGATAAAAAAATTTTCAAAATGTGTAACATTAGGAACGTACCTTAAGGATACCCAAATGCTTGTCAAGAAGAAAGATAAACACACAAAAATATATACTATTAAGTACTAAGGAAAAAAGAAAGAGGGAGAAACCAGATGAGGAATCCATCGACAGAGAACCAGGCTAATTATGGTAAATCCACAGAATGGAATTCTATGCAACCACTGAAAAGAATGAGATATCTGTATATACTGATACAAAAAGCTCTCCTCCAACTCCAGGATATTTTAATGAATGAAAAAGAGTACAGTATAGAATCATGTGTGCAGTGTATGATCCCTGCCTTCTGGGATGGAAACTCAAAACTGTTCATGGTGTTTGCCATCGGAGAAAAGGACTGTAGGAAGGAGACAAAAGATTTTCACTTCTCCTTTTTTAATCTTTCTTTATTGATTGAATTTCTCACTAGCTCCTTTTTTTGGTTTTGTTGTTTTAAATTAGCAGGTATGTGGTCAGAGACATGAACCCTTTTTTTATTCATCTTTTTACTTGTCTATGTTGCTTAAAGGTAATAAATATTATTCATTAAAGCTTTTCTTTAATGAATAACCAACAAAGAATGTGAATGAGCCAATTAATTCCAAAACTAGTGATAAAGGGAAGCCTTTAATTCTGCCTCTCCTATACAAACTGTACCACTAGGTAACCAAATAAGTAAAGAAAAATCTCTTTAGAGAAGTATTCTAGCTAGTAATTGAAAAAGAATTATGTAATTAAATTATCATCATTTTGGAACCACTCATGAATAAATGAATGGATACTGGCATTTGTCAATGGCAGTAAACATGACAAAAAGAGAAAACAACCAAACATTTTATGCCTCCTGATTGAAGACTATACCACCCACTTATAAAATATTCTTGAGGAAAAAACCTAAATCTGATCAAGTTTCTCTAGATCCAACTACCAATTTACAGGAAAAAGAGGAATATGTTAAAAGATGCAGCAGAGATGTAATAAGCAAAATCCAGAAAGTAGAAAACTTTGAAGGACAAACAACCACTTCCTACCAAAAATAAATTGCAAAGGAAAAATGAGAAATATGAGGAAAACCTACAGCTCAGGGTCTTCCAACACTACTGACACTGTCCTTCCTCGTAGGGGCTGTGCTGGGCAGGATGTTTAGCAGCACCCCTGCCCTCTACCTATTAGATTCCAGTAGCAACACCCCCACCCCAAAAATGTTTCTAGACATTGCCAAGCATCTTGTGGGGGAAGACAAAACCCATCCAGTTGAGAACTACTGCTACAGATTAAAAGATTTACAAGGCATATGAACTAATCACAATGTGTGGACTGTATTTGGATCTTGATTCAAACAGATAATATAAAAGTTATGCCATTTCTGAGACAACTGGAATTTTGAACAATGAATATTTCATGATATTAAGGAATTGGCAATTATTTTTAGTTGTGATAATGGTATTTCTTCTAAAAGAGGCCTTTAAGGGGGCGCCTGGGTGGCTCAGCCGTTAAGCAGCTGCCTTCAGCTCAGGTCACGATCCCAGGGTCCTGGGATTGAGCCCCGCATCAGGCGCCCTGCTCCAGGAAGCCTGCTTCTCTCTCTCCCACTCCCCCTGCTTGTGTTCCCTCTCTCGCTGTGTCTATGTCAAATAAATAAATAAAATCTTAAAAAAAAAATCATTAAAAAAAATAAATAAATAAAAGAGGCCTTTAGATATACGTGCTAAAATATGCACAAATATAATTACATTGTCACAAATTTGCTTCAAAATAACTAAAGGCGGGAGTGCCTGGCTGGCTCAGTGCAACTCTTGATCTCAGGGTTGTAAGTTAAAGCCCCATGTTGAGTGTAGCGATTTCTTAAAAAATTAAAAATCTTAAAAAAAAACTAAATGCAAGGGAAGGAGGAGGGTTAACTGAAACAAGACTGCTCATGAACTGATATTCACTGAAGCAGAGTGATGGTTAACATGGGAGTACATTATACTATTCTGTCTACTTTTGTGTGTTTGAAATTTTCTCTTAAAAAAAAAATTAAAATTAAAGTCAAAACCATCATGGTAGCTAGCAGCACTCAGCTGAATGACAAACCAACCCAGTAACTCAATCTTGATAACATTCAACTGATTTCCACTAACCATCCCATGAATGCTTGTTCATATATACACTCAGAGGCACTCAAGCTAATCCATTAAAAAAAAAAAAAAATCCTTGTCTTTTTATAAGACAAATTAAAAGAAATGAACTCCCAGGATACCCTAAACCCCTGGGGTTCACAAAACACAGATTAGAAAATACTGCTTTAGAGAAATTCCTGGATCATTAATGCTTTAGAGATTCCTATTATATATATTTATATATATACATATATACGTAACTTGCTCAATGTTTATTTGTTCCTCTATGTCAGTTCTATTTGTCAATTTTTTATACTAAAAATAACCAAAAGCAGTGGTATTTTATTTATTTATTTATTTAAGATTTTACTTATTTGAGAGAGAGAGAGCATGAGTCAGGGGGTACAAGGGAGGGAAGGGGCAGATGGAGAGAGAGAAGCAGACTCCCCCCTGAGCCCAACACAGGGCTTGATCCTGGGATCACGACCTGAACTGATGGCAGACACTTAACGCTTAACGGACTGAATCACCCAGGCTCTCCAAGCAGTGGCATTTTAAAATCTAGATACAGAAGGGGCACCTGGGTGGCTCAGTCATTAAGCGTCTGCCTTCGGCTCAGGTCATGATCCCAGGGTCCTGGGATCGAGCCCCGCATCAGGCTCCCTGCTCCGTGGGAAGCCTGCTTCTCCCTCTCCCACCCCCCCCCCCCGCTTGTGTTCCCTCTCTGTTTCTGTCAAATAAATAAATAAAATCTTAAAAAAAAAAATCTAGGGGCACCTGGGTGGCTCAGTCAGTTAGGTGTCTGCCTTCTGCTCGGGTCATGATCTCGGGGTCCTGGGATCGAGCCCTGCATCAGGCTTCCCTGCTTGGCGGGGATCCTGCTCCTCCCTCTCCCTCTGCCTGCCGCTCCCCCTACTTGTGCTCTCTCTCTCTGTCAAATAAATAAATAAAATCTTTAAAAAAAAAAAAGAAAAATTAAAAAAAAATCTAGATACAGAATAACATTTTTAAACTTAGGTACAAAGCATCACCAGAATACAACTTAAGTATCCAATAGTGAAGCATGTAGCGAAAAATATTTTTACATGAGGCTGTCTTCACAGCAGCCAATGATAAAGTACATTTAAAAATATGTTATATGCATATTAACAAATGTAAGGGGGAGAAGCATATGGTTCTCTTCATAGGTGCTGAAGAAGTCTTTTGACAAATTCAACATCCATTCATGATAAAAACACTAAAAAATTTAAAAGAGACTTTCTTAATATGATTAATTATGCCTAAAGCTAGTACCCAATTTAAGAAGAAAATAGAGGCATTTCTACGAAAATGAAGAACAAAGAAAGATATCCACAATCTCCACCACTACTTAACACCGTAAGGGATATAAGCCTGTGCAATTAGGTAAGAAAATTCATTTAGAGGAAGAATAGGTAAAGAAGCAGAAAAACTCTCTATTTGCATATGATAGGAACCTCTAGTGAACTGATGATACAACGAACTCTAACAGTTCTTTTGGTAAACTAGGAGGAAATAAAAGTAACATTCAAAAGTCAAATCTTGGGGCACCTGGGTGGCTCAGAGTTGGTTAAGCATCTGCCTTCAACTCAGGTCATGATCCCAGGGTCCTGGGATCCAGGCCCAGGACGGGCTCCCTGCTCAGCCGAGAGTCTGCTTCTCCCTCTCCCTCTGCCCCTCCCCCTGCTCACGTTCTCTCTTGCTCTCTTTCTCTCTCTCTCAAATAAATAAAATCTCTTAAAAAAAGTCAAATCTTCATATATGCAACCAATAACCAATGAGCAAGCAAATGGTAGAGAAAAGCTCATTTGTAATAGTAACAAAGAAAACAATATATAGAAATAATTTAACACATGTGCAAAATCTATAGGAAAAAATTTAAACATATCTGAAAGTCACATAAGTAGACTTAAATAAAGAGACATCCCTGTTCTTGGACAGAAGACTCAACATCACAAAAAAGTCAATTCCCTAAGTTAACTTAGAAATTCAATGTAATACCAATAAAATACCAAGAAGCTTTTTTTAAAAGTTTTTAATTCCAGTGAGTTAACATACAGTGTTATATTTGTTTCGGGTGTACAATGTAGTAATTCAACACTTCCACACATCACCATGTGCTCACCGGGACAAGTGCCCTTCTTAATCCCAATCACCTATTTCATCCATCCCCCCACCCCCTCCCCTCTGGTAACCATCAGATTGTTCTCTATAATTAAGAATCTGTTTCTTGCTTTGAAATATCAACAAGCTTTTTAAAAAAAAGATTTAATTTATTTACTTATTTGAGAGAGTGTGTGCAAGCATGAGAGTGGGGGGAGGGGCAGAGGGTAACGGAGAGGGAGAGAATCTCAAGCCGACTCCATGCTGAGCTCGGAGCTGCTCCCAGGGCTCAATCCCACAACCCTGAGATCATGACCTGAGCCAAAACCAAGAGTCCAATGCTCAATCAATTGAGCCACCCAGGCACCCCAAAATATCAACAAGCTTTTAATGAAATTAGACAAGTTGCTACTAAAGTTCATATGGAAAAATAAACCTGCAAGAATAGCCAGAAAACACTGTAAATAACTAACTACAAGGTTGGGACTAGTCTTACCAGACTTAAAAACATACAATAAAAGTCTCCATAATTAAAAGTGTGGTAGTGGTACAAGAGTAGATAAACAGATCAGTGGAAAAGAACAGAAAGTGCAAAACTGATGCAAGTATATAGAGAATTTCAGCATATGACAAAAGTGGCATGTCAAATTACTGGAGCAAAGATGAGCTTTTTTTTTTTTAAGATTTATTTATTTAGGGGCGCCTGGGTGGCTCAGTCGGTTAGGCGGCTGCCTTCGGCTCAGGTCATGATCCCAGGGTCCTGGGATCAAGCCCTGCATCGAGCTCCCGGCTCGGCGGGAAGCCTGCGTCTCCCTCTCCCACTCCCCCTGCTTGTGTTCCCTCTCTCACTGTCTCTCTCTCTCTGTCAAAATAAATAAATAAGATCTTTAAAAAAAAAAAAAAGAAAGAAAAAGCTATAAACACATAATTTTCAAAAAAAAAAGAAGAAAAAGAAAATGGCTTTCAAATATACGAACTGTTGTTCAAACTCATTTGTAATTAGAGAAATGCAGATTAAAACATAGATACCATTTTTCACCTACTGGATTGACAAAGATTTAAAAATATGAAAACATAGTTTGATAACAAGAATGTGGGGAATGATGCACATTCATACCCTGTTGGTCAGAATGCAAACTGGTCCGACCATTCTGGAGGGAAATCTGGTAATCTTAACAAAACATATGCACTTATCTTTTGACCAAGTAATCCCACTTCTAGTAATCTAACCTGAATATACCTCCAACAATATGAAAATACATACACACAAAGTTATACATTTTTTGTAACTATCTATAATTGCAAAATATTATAAACAACCTAAATGCCTATACACAAGAGAATGAATAAAACAGGGAACATCCACATGAAGGAGTACTATACAGCTATTAAAAAGAATAAGAAAGAGCTCCATGAGCTGACACAGAATGATTCCCAGTATATATTATTAGGTGGGGAAAAAAAGCAGAGTATTTATCATAAGCCACCCCTTTGTGTAAAGGAAGTAGATATAAGAAAATACACATTCATCTGCCCATTTGTGGGAAAAGAAACAAAAACTCCACACCAGATAAACCAGAAAATAAAGAGAGGTGGGTGGAAAAGGGATGGAAAGACATTGGAGAGATGGAAGAGGGTGTGACACTTCTGAGTATACCTTTTCCTATAACTCAAACTTCTTAGAACCCTGGTGTTATTTTACAAAATACAAACCAATAATTAAAACCAACCAGAATGTGGGAGAAATCAAAAACGCAACACAAACAGTAACAAACCCAACTGTATTATAAATAAATGGCATAACACGCTAAACTGGGGGAGAAAAGAACAGAACCTAAGCTAAGTGTGGAAAACAGGGGCTGACTAAATGTTATAGATAACTGGAAATTATAGGCTAGATATTATAGATATATATTAGATATTGTAAGGCTAAAGATATTATAGATATAAAGCTAAGAACAAAAAAACTGATAAAAAATACTGTAATTTAGTCAGTAAATTTATTACAAGGGTATGGGTTAGCAATTCTAGAACTACTTTATGTAAACACGAAGAAGGAACAAAACATAACTATATTGTGGATAATGAGAGCTGGATTTCTCAGTGCTGGACAAAAAAGTTTCAAGTAAAGAAAGGGGGAAGGCTAAAATGAACCCGTTAGTATTGGATTATAATCAAAGTTATCATTTATTGAATGGAGCACTGGGTGTTATACACAAACAATGAACCATGGAACACTACCTCAAAAACTAATGATGTAATGTATGGTGAATAACACAAAATAAAATTTAAAAAAAAGAATCAAAGTTATCATTATGAAAACTCATAGGTTTTGTTTTTTTTTTTAAGATTTTATTTGACAGAGAGAGACACAGCAAGAGAGGGAACACAAGCAGGGGGAGTGGGAGAGGGAGAAGCAGGCTTCCCGCTGAGCAGGGAGCCCAATGCAGGGCTCGATCCCAGGACCCTGGGATCATGACCTGAGCTGAAGGCAGACGCTTAACGACTGAGCCACCCAGGCACCCTGAAAACTCATAGGCTTTAAAACATACAGATAGATAGAACAGAAACAAAGATGTGTGTGCATAGTGAATTTCCTAGCTCTGTCCCCTGCGAAGGCCTATGGCAATGAACACCCTAATGCCAGGCCTTGGTTTCTAAAAACCATTCTTCAATAAAAGAACCAGAGCTCTCAGAAACACATACTAAAATCATCCAGGTTACCAGTAAATCACACTATAATTCATGGGAAAAATCAGTGTTAATATTAATGGAAAAGTAAGTAAATGAGCACTATATTATTACAATGTCACTTCCAAAAAGAATCAGAAACTTGGTAGCAGCTGCAAGATCAATACTGTCCAACTGTTCAAAAGCTGTGCACATTATCGTGGAGTTTGAATTGCTCAAACCAACCAAAGTTTGCTTTATAATCAAATTCCTCTACACCTGTTCCATTATTCTTGAGCCCCCACTTCAGATCATCAAATATAAAGGCATTCTTCCCCTTGGATATTCAGTAAATTCAATTTCATACCTAAGAACACAGGATATGAGAGCATACCAAGCAGAAACCTGCCCCAAACTTAGAGTTTAAAAAAAAAAAGGCGTGATGAGAGAACTCTATGTCACTCAAGCCTCCAAGCAGCTTGAGGTGAGACTCCCACATCAAAACAGATTTTGTTCAAATAGCAAGATCGAGTATATATACTCACTTTTATAAGTGAAACACATGAAAAGAATGCTCATATATTTTCTTATGATTAACTGTCATTAAAAAAAGATATTGAGAAGTTCTCTGTTTGTTCTCTTATAGGAAGATATATGTTCACCTAGTAAGTTTATGTCATAACACTAAAAGCAATTTCATCATTACAGGAAAATGTACATAAAATCAATTTTAAAAATAATTTTTAGCCCTAATTTAAAAAATAAAAATACACCCCAATAAGAAATCCATTATAACAAAGACGAAAACAGAGTTAAATTATAAAACTTCTCAAATATTTTATAAACTGTTACCAAAGCAGTTATGATCATTTTTAACATATTCACATTTAAGACAATAATTTAAAAAGAACAGAAACAAAGGCACAATGGCTCTAGACGTATCTCTCTGGAACCCTGTGGTATCTGTTCCACCTATGCCCCCTCACACCCCAGGATAAAGACAGACAACGAGGGAGAAACCCAGTACCATCTACTTACTGGTCAAGAGAGTGAGCTCAGGAGTCAACCCACCTGAATTCGGATCAGCTAGCTTTATGCCCTTCTAGCTTTGTGACCTTGGGCGAGTTGCTGACCTCTCTAACCCTCAGATCCCACCGTAAAATAAGAATAATAATAGCACTTATCCAGCAAGGTTAAGAAACAGAAGTTGAGAAATAGATGAGCTAATTAATACATCTAACACAATCAAAACAGAGCCTCACACGTGGTAGAAAGCATTCAATAAGTGTCTGCGTGAATTCCCGGACTCAGAGTGAGGACCTGAGAAACTGCTATCCAGAAGCACTACTCTAGATAAAAATTTTCTATTCTCATAAACAAAGCTCTTCACTCATTCAAGCTTCAGGAATAAAAATTAATATGACATTTGAAAAATTATCAAAACTGACTCCAACTTTTAAAATCATCTCTCACCTGGATGACTGCAAGAGCCTTCTTCCTGGTCAGCCTGTCATCTTTGCCTCCCTCCAGTCTATTCTCCAAGTAGCAGCCAGAGTGAACCTTGTGAAGGTTAAGTCAAATTCTTTACTCCTCTACTCAAAACAGACCATTTGCTCTGAGTAAAATCCAGAATATCTTCTGTTCAAATGTCTCCTTCTCAAGGCCTTCCATAATCTCGCCATATAAAAGTGGCCTTATACTATCCCCAGGCCTTTCTTTTCTCCTAACTCAATTTCCTTTTCTTTTGTCATATATATTTATCTATCTTCCCCCGCTAGAATAGAAGTTACAAGAGAGCAAGGACTGTTTTGTTCACTGCTATATTCCTAGCACCAAGAACAGCGCCACACACATTGCAAACTCTGGGCCGAAGCCAAGATCATACTTAACAATAAAACAAAAGAGACAATCCCATTAAAGACAGGGACAAGAAACAAAATCACAAAATACCACATGTCAGCTACCAAACTGGTGAATTATTAATTTTTTAAACTTTGAAGTACACTTCAGCCATTACAATAGTTTTTAAAAATCTCCAGTGCACATCCATCTCAGTGAAATTTTACATCTGTGTACATAATGTAACCACCAGCCAAGATGAAGATATAAAACATTTCCTTAACTTCAGAAGCTCCCTTGACTGGGCCTCCTCTCGGTAAATACCCGCCGCAGAGGTAAGCACCAGTCTGACTTCTGTCACCCAATTAGGCCTGTACTTGAACTTCATATAAGTAGACTCAAACAGTATTCACTGTCCTGCCTGGCTTCTTTTATTCAACCTTGTATCTGTGACATCTGCCCATGTTGCTGCATGTATCTATCAGTCACGCATTCTTTTTTTAATGAATATACCACAATTTATCCAATCTACTGCTGATGACATTTAGGTTGTTCCAGTTTGGGGATGATATGAATAGAACTGCTGTGAAGAATGCTGGGTATGTCTTCTGGTGGAAATATTCGTTATCTGCAGACTGGCAAAGTGTTTGATTGGTTTTTGGGGGTAGAGTTTAATAATAACTTAGATTGGGGATGATGCAGGGAACTAGAAGTGGGCACTGCTGGTGAGAGTACCAAGTGGAATAACCTTTCTGGAGGACAATCTGGCAATAGGCACCAGAAGCTTGAAAATATCTGTGCCCTGAGACCAATAATTCTACTTCAAGGAAATTTCTTATTGAGTACCTACAAGTGCCAGATCTTCTAAGTGTTTTACATGTATTAATTCATGTGACTTATTCTAAGGAAATATTAGAGATGCTCACAATGGTTTAGAAGGATGTCAACCATCCATCATTAGGAATTATAAGAAGTAATAGTAAAGAAGGTAAAAAACTAACAAAAGGTGAATGATTTTTATACTGTATTGTACTTCTGTGAAATTAAGCATTATAGAGCCAATGAAAATGTTTTCAAAGAACATTAAAGACACAGGAAAAACTATAGGTTAATGAAAGAAGTTAGGTTAACAGTGGAATGCACAAAATGAATTGCAGATTTTTTTAAATATATGCATATACCTTCAATGTTAAAATAGTGGTAATTCCTGGAAGACATGGGTACTTTCATATTCTTAATACTTTTCTGTACTTAGCATTTTTTCTATATTAATTTTGTCAATCAAAGAGAATATGCGACTAAAAAGACTAGTAAACAAAGGTTTTTACATTCAAATGAGGAGACAGAAGACATTATGACACAATTTAATTAGGGCAGTGATACAGTTTTGTAGAGGATGATATTAAGAGTACTAAGAAGGGGCGCCTGGGTGGCTCAGTTGGTTAAGCGTCTGCCTTCAGCTCAGGTCATGATCTCAGGGTCCTGGGATGGAGCCCCATATCAGGCTCCCTGCTCAGAGGGAAGCCTGCTTCTCCCTCTCCCACTCCCCCTGCTTGTGTTCCCTCTCTTGCTGTGTCTCTCTCTGTCAAATAAATAAATAAATAAAATCTTAAAAAAAAAAAAAAGTACTAAGGAAAGACCTCTAGCCTAGAGATTAGGGGGTGGGATATTATCAGGAAAGATCTCCATTGTCTTACTTCCACCAAGGGCCCAGAGAGGAAGAACTCCATGTCTAGGTTGGAAGGAACCTTCCCAGGAAAATCCTGTTAATTCCTCAGCTCACTGTCCTTAGGATATCAATTACACATTGTACTTTGGTAAGTGTTCTCCCCTCCCACTTAGAAAAAAGCCTGAGGCAGACTGAGGAATGGAATTCCTGAACACCAAAGTTGCAGTACTTCAACAGCCTCAAACCTGGAGGAAGCTGGTCCCATTCACTCTGCTGGCTGGCTAAAAAGCATCAAGGAAGAGCCCCTCCTTCCCTGTCAGGCTAAATGAGGGCAAAAACTTCTCAGATTTCCAGATGTCAGAAATTCCAGACAGAGTAAACTCAAATTTATACCAAAATTCACTGACTCGAGTTTAAAAAATTCTTCTACTTGAAGTGATAAAATCATCAAGAAATTATCCTGGTAATGGTAATTCTCTGTAACAGCCTCCTATTCCCCCCCTCCCTCCTCTGCAGATGGACCACCCTGAAAACCAAAGGAAAGCAGAGCATGGAGATTAGAACTATACCTTAGTACTTTAGGGGCCAATTCTCACTTAAGCAAATGATATTTGTTTAATAATTAATACATGATGAACATTTTGATGTGTTCAATTTGTTAAGCAATCACTCACTTCATGGTACAATAAACACTATTTTCTCTAACGTTACCCAAATTACTCATACTTCATTAAGAAAATTGCTAAGAAGATAACTGCTAAAAAGATAACTGCTTTTGCATGACAGGGCATTATTACTAAATTTTCTAACTTTTGACATCTGAACCACATTAAATTCTCAAGGACTGCTGGTCAAAAAAACACATATTTCAGAGTCACCTGCACAGATATGAAGTCACACAAATTTACGTGATAAAGTAGAGCAGACTTGCTTTGGCCTCACTCTGTCTCCTTCATACACGCCCTCTTTATTTGCCCTTCAAACTTCTGTTTTCAAATTTATACTTAAATGTATTACAAAATTTTCCATAAAACTACCTGCAGTTTTTCATGGTTATAGTGTTAAATTAACTAAATTAAGGTAAATGAAATTCTAGTCTAAAATTTATGAACATATCTACAATGCACAATAGAAAAAGTTTCTTATGCAGCTAAAACAGTTCCTTGAAAAAAAGTAAGTATTTACATAATCACCAGGGATTCTGGTTTTATTCTACATGTAACCTAGATTTTTGGATAATCTACTCTGGTTGCCTAGGGTATATTATGGGAACAGAGGATATAGAAATAGAACTGGCAAGATTTGGTATGTTCAAATTTCAGTTTTACATGTAATCAAAATACAGAAAAAAATCTATTTCGAGTAATAAAAAAGAACTTTAGATAATTTATTCTTAATTACGTGTGGCAAAGTTCTAATAATATTCCTCAAGCATAGACCAGACTGTGAACCATTACCCGATATACAAAATTAGGACGCTGTCTCTCTTTGACAGTGGCAATTTTAGGGTTTTCTTTTTCGCTGTTGTCGCTGTCAGAATTATGCAAGATGATTAAATAAAACTACTTGAAGATTAAGTAAAACTAAATGTACCTAGCACTGAACACTGAAAAGAACGCTGTAACGTAAGTGGCCAGTAGAGGGAGACTAAGACATCTGGCCTGGTCGTGTAGTGTTTCTGTAAAATTGGGGAGGGGGGAGCGGAGGCTGTATTTAAATGTCCTGCTGTCAATCAAAGGACACTTCCTACAATCACAGTCACCATATCTGCTATTAGCCGTGAGCGTACTCTCGTCAAGATATAACACCAAACGGTGCTCGCGTAACCTGCTTCACCTAAAGGTGACCGCAGGCTTTGCCACAACACCCAAATAAGGACTTTGGGAGCCCAACCCCAACTAGTTTCTTTGTTTAAATGCCTGCGAATCCCTCCCACGCCGGAGTCAAGAGGCTGTGGCGCCGCCCTTTATTAGCCTCACACTTTGATTACAAAACACACGAGTCGACGGCTTGGCGGCGGAGGCGGCCCGAGCTCTCACAAACGTCAAACCCGAAACGCAAGCGGCTGCGGAGGCGGAGGGCGACGCTCGCCGCCCCCGCCTCCCGACCCAAAGTGCCCACCGGCCGGCGAAAGTTCGCCCGCACCAGGGCCCCGGCTGCGAGCCCCCCGGCCGTCCGGGTGTCGCCGGCCCCTCGGGCGACGGGAAATTTCACTCTTTGTAAAGTTTGAGCTGCGGCGCGGGGGCGACGCGGGGGGTTGGAGTCCGGAGGCTGTCCCCCGGGCCCCGCTGCCCACGCCACCCACTCCACCCCCGCCAGGACAGGGTGTGCTGGGGTGGTTGGCTGGGGGGCACGGTCCGAGCCGACCTGCCGGCCTGCCCGGGACCCCCGGCCCCAAACTTCCGACTGGCATCTTTTAAGTCCCCGAGAGTGCCTCATCTGTTGCTCTGTTTACTCCTCGGAGCCCCGCCGGGCTGGCGCTGCCGACGCCCCCGTCCCAGTGCCCCGCGGCCGAGGAAGTTTGATAAAGACCGGGGAAGGGGGCGCGACGGGGACCGCGGGGGGGAGGGGAGGAGGGCAATTTCTGGAGACCCGGAGCTGGGGCGAGCCGGTCGCCGCCCGGAAGGAAGGCGCTGCGGCCGGCCGGGTAGCGCGGCCGACCGGGCGGCGACTCCGGGCCGGAGCCCCAGGCGGGCGGGGCGGCGGCCGGGCTGCGGGTGCGGCGAGGGGCGGCGGGCCGGGCCGGCGCTCCGCCCGCCGCCTCCGCCGGCGCCTGCCCCGGCCGCGTCCCCTCGCCCCGGTCTCCCCCTGCCAACTTCTCGCCCGGCCCCCTTTGTTCCCGTTTGTTGTGGCGACTCTTCTCCCGGCCGGGCGAGCCCACCAGCTCCCCTCTGCCCGCCCGGCGCCCGGCGAGCCCGGGGCCCCGCGCGCCCCGCTGCCCGGGCCGGGGGCTCGGCGCCGGGGCCCCTCAGTGCCTGGCGCGGCGCGGTGGCCGGGCGGAGGGGGGCGCGGGCGGCCGGCGCGGCGGCGGCGGCGGTTGGCCCGTGGCCGGCGGCGGCGGCGGCGGCGGGGCTGGAGGGGGTTTATTTACCTGCCGTGGAACCAGTCCTTGCAGATATCGCACTCGATCATGAAGCGGTTCACGTCGTACGGCTGCCGGCACACACAGTACACCGGCGGGGGCGGCGGGGGCGCCGAGGCCCGGCCCGGAGCCGCCACCGACACGGCTGCCGCGGCGGCTCCAGCTGCTGCTCCCGCGGCCACCGCCGCCGCCGCTCCGGCCATCTTTAAAAAACACACACACGCTCGCTCGCTGCTCCGCTCGCCGACTGGAGCGAGCGCAGCCGCCAGCCAGCGCCGCCTCCTGCAGCAGCCGGAGCAGCAGCCGCGGCGGCGGCGGCGGCGGCGCCTCAGTGCGCGCGCGCGAGGTCGCGGCCGGGGCCGGGGGGCGGGCGGCGGCGCGCACACGACGCGCGAGGCTCCGGCCCGGCTCCTTCCGGCGCTCCGCGCGGGGCCGTGCGTCTCGCGCACGTCGTCCCGCCGCCGGCGCGCGCGCCTCGCTCCCCTCGCGTCGGCCGGGCGGAGGGACCGGCTGAAGGGCACGCGGGGCGGGGGAGGCGGAGGGAGGCAGAGGCTCCCTGAGGACACGCGCGGCGGCGCAGGGAACGCGGCCCCAGGAGGAGGACGGCGGGAGCGTGCGAAGAGCCGGCTTCTGCGTTTCTGAGGGAAAGCTGAGGCCGGGGAAGTTCCTGCGCGGTGAAGAGCGGCACACGCTGCGTCTGTGCCCTGAGAGGGGAAACGGAGAAGTTAGATCCCTGCGAGGGCCACCTCCCGACGAGGGGAGAATCCTTAGGCAATTAGCAGCCGCCCCGCGACCTCCGTGGGCCCGGGCCGAGGTTAACAGCACGCCGAGCCGGCTGCGCCCTGCCGAGGTGCAGGAGTGTTCTGGGGAGTCACTGAGACTTCGGAAAACGTCCCACCTCAATTGCCACCGACTGGCTAGGAGAATTAGT
The DNA here is from genome assembly GCF_964656455.1 of Halichoerus grypus. Classification (NCBI taxonomy): domain Eukaryota; kingdom Metazoa; phylum Chordata; class Mammalia; order Carnivora; family Phocidae; genus Halichoerus; species Halichoerus grypus. The sequence continues at coordinate 92,717,129 of NC_135723.1, forward strand.
GTCGATGGAGCCGCCGATCGGTGAAGGAGGTGGTTCCCAAGAGGAATTCATTAACGTCTGCGAGCGGAGAGGGACCAGAGTGAAGTATGGCTGGTGGAGAAAGGACTGGAGAGGTCCCTGGCGTGTCATTAATAACACGACTTAGATGCGAATGCTTTCGAGTCCCAAGTTTGGAAGATAGGGACAAAATTCTAAATGGCAGTGACACCTCGGAAAAGGAATACTACAGAAGCCGGATAATACAGTAGTTGGCGCATAATAGGCCATTAATAAATATTTTTGAAAGAAGGGTAAGACTGATAAGAATAGAAACAGCTAACAAATACTGAGTAGAGAAAGAATGCCTCGGAATCATAACTACGCGAGTTGGAAGGCATGTTAAAGATTATTGAATGAGATGTTTGTAGCTGAATTGCGCAGGCATTTCTAACATCGGGGAAAGCCCTACAGCTCCCAGGCAGAGAATCGCTGATCCAGCCTCTTTTTTTTAATTGAGGAAAGCGAGTAACTTGCCTGAAGACTCACAGATCTAAGCTGGAGCTAAACTTTCAGTTTGATTATGCACCCAATCCTTTTTCTACCTGGCACATATTTTGCAGGAAGAAACACCTGGAAATCAGAGTAGACCACGAAGTGAATACGTTTGAAACATATTTCTACTGGAGAAAAAGGAAAAGTTACTGTAATTTTGGCATGTTTAGAGGCATCATAGATTGGTGGAGTGGAAAGAGCCCTCCGTTCAGACCCTCCTTTATATAAGCTGTACAACTTGGGCAAGTCACTCCATTTCTCTTGAACTAGATCCTTGAAGAACTGTTCAATGATAATACCTTCCTTAACTACCTCACAGAGGTCTTATAACAAGCAAAAGAGATAACGTATTTTTAAAAGTACACTGTAGAGATGGGGCGCCTGGGTGGCTCAGTCGTTAAGCGTCTGCCTTCGGCTCAGGTCATGATCTCAGGGTCCTGGGATCGAGCCCCGCATCGGGCTCCCTGCTCAGTGGGAAGCCTGCTTCTCCCTCTCCCACTCCCCCTGCTTGTGTTCCCTCTCTCGCTGTCTCTGTCTGTCAAATAAATAAAATCTTAAAAAAAAAAAAAAGTACATTGTAGAGGATGTGTGTAGGGGAACAGCATAGCAGTGTGTAAGGGAAGGGGAGGCAGCCAAAGCTGTCATGTTGGACTTGGGGTGAGAAGGGCATCCACACAGGTAAGTGGCCTGGTATAGAGTGCTCTCCTCACCTTGCTGGAGGGGCCATCTGGCCTTGGGAAGTCAGCATGGGGAGATGAAGAGGGCATCCAAGCAGAGGAGGGGGCAGTATCAGTGGTGGGAGATTGGTTATGTACAAGAGTATTGATCCAATAAGTAAGGGAAATGGGAATCAAATTTCTCACTGTTGAGAGAGTTACAATGGAAAAAAAACTAGAATGAACCTTCAGGTAGTAGACTGATAATGGAGGCATCAATATTTATATAGGTGTGTAAATACATATATACTCTGTATACTGAGAGAGTCTGGGAGTAGTGACAAAACAAAACAATGAGTACGTCTAGCCCAGATCTTGGCTTCTCAATACCATTCTCATTTTTTCTTTTTGGCAAAATGGCTGATTTCAGAGAAGAGAAGTACAGGATGAGCCTGGAGCCTCTAGTTGTGCCAGGAAATAAGGACATGCTCAAAGAATGATGGGGCATGTCAAAAGGACACAGGCCAACTTGTGTCCCACTAGCCAAATCTTTGACAAATTGAGCTTCAAAATAAAAAATGATAATGTATTGTAACCCACTGAATAGCACAGGAAACCATACAGATGTAAATAAACGTAAGTTGAAAATTTGAAAAAGACTGGAATATTTACATACTTTCAAATTAACTCCCCATAAACTTCTTATTCATCACAAAGGGAATTAGAGTAATTTTACAGCAGAGAGATGGCATTCACCATTTTAATCAAGTGGTCAAGTGCCATCAGTAATGGGACAAATCAAAATCATGCACCAGCTGATAGGATCCAATGAGAAGCATACTAGCATCACTTCTGTGTATTTCTTCCCGGTCTACTTAGATGAGTCTCTAGTTTGGAAATGCAACAGTTTGTTTTTGTTTTTGTTTTTAGATTTTATTTATTTATTTGACAGAGAAAGAGAGACACAAGCAGGGGGAGTGGGAGAGGGAGAAGCAGGCTTCCCGCTGAGCAGGGAGCCCGATATGAGGAAGATCCCAGGACCCTGGGATCATGACCTGAGCCAAATGTCGAATGTCGACGCATAACGACTGAGCCACCCAGGCGCCCCTGGAAATGCAACATTTTAAGGGTACATCAAGAAATCAGCAAGAACGAAAACACGATAAGGCATACAAATCTGTAAGGAAAGGTTAAAGAAATTGTAAACACAAAGATTTGACCTTGAGAAGAAAAGGATGAAGGCTTGAAGTCTGAATAATGCCAAAGCTCCATGCATAGTAATTAAGAGCATATGCTTGGATTCCACAATCTACTATCTCTGTGACAACTTACTATTGGGCTTTAGTTTTCTCATTTTAATGGGGATGATAAGAATAACACACAGGGGTGGGTTCATTAAGGAAGATAACAAAATGCTGGCCACAATACATAATAACCCATATAGCTGCTTGCTATAATTATGAATAATTATTTTACTTGTTTTTATTAACAATAATAGGACTGAAGAGCATCTAGAGAATTAGAAAGAGAAGGCTAGGAGAGTATTATCCCAAAAACAAGGGGGAGAGAATTTCAAAAGAAAATATCTTGAAGAAAGACACCTAGCTCCATGCCAGCACTGGTTGGCAATGACTGTGGGGCTCCCTCTGCCCTTCTCCTTTGCAATTACTCTAGTACCTGCAGTAGATCTTTAATTTTCATATGAAATCTAAGCTGCTCTGTTGGTTGTTATTAACACTACACTTGTCCTTAAGCCCTCATTTCTCTGAAAAGAAATGTATTCTCCAACCTAACAACTCTGCTTCCTACTGCTACCAATACTCGCCTATCTCCATGACCATGTCTGCTATTCTATTCCTTTTTCTTCAAAACGCTGTTCAAAGCCCACCCCCAGGCCTCTGACTATACTGTGTACCTTTATATATATACATATATATAATTTGCATATTACTTGTGTGTTACTCAGATTTTCAGTCAGTGCCTATACTTTTTTTTCCCTAGGGGATAATTAATTTCCTTCTAACAAATTCAGGAACTGAAAGAGCCTGTTTCCAAAAAGCTTTACATACTTACAGGAAAAACATGAATAATTAGAAAAAATTCTTAACAAAAGAAGGGATATTAGTAGAACATTTAGCGGTAGCTCTGGATGCTTCTGTGGTGATGAGGGTTAGAAACCATTTGCATTTGTCCTATGCAATTTATTTGGGGATCCTGAAAGAAATTACCTATCCCAAGTGGTTTTCTTCATTAGCTTGCCAGGGTGCATGAAAGTCCCACGTACAGAGTCATCCCTTAAAGGTAGATGTAGGTAGGGTCTTCTATCCTCAAGGCTCCTGAGCAAACACAGATATAAGGTATGAGAGGTATCCCATTGATGGTGATTCCTGTGGAAGAGTAACACTAAGAAAGATTCTAGGGACTGCGGATTTCCATAGTCAAATAAGTTTGGACAAGGCTATATACTGTGCCTTCTGCAGTTAAACAAATAAACCCAAAACCTGTGTAACTTTGGCTCAGCATCTCCCAAAGTCATTTGACCTCTTAAGTCGTTGGGGTTCTTTGTTTTGTTTTGCCTAATAGCTATTAATATCCCATAGAAGAAACCCATTTTGGGAACGCTACATTGAACTACTGACATGTGTTAAATGATAACGATTTGCTCTTGTATAGCACTTTGTACTACCTGATTTTCACAATTTCCTGTTCATCAGATTAACTAGAGTAAGAAAGGAACAACCTGCCTAAGGTTATAGTGAGAAAACAGAAATTTTAATTTTACAGGGCAGAAGGGGAAAGGAGGTATCTACATAGAAAACATCACTCAGGGAAAGCTGATCTTGAAGACATAGTGCATCGCTGGTGCTGGGAGGGAGAGCATAGTTCCAGGAGAGAAGACAAGGCCCAACAGATGAAACTCAGCAGCTTTATCATAGTCAGCCTGATTTTTCTTTGCTTCTGACCCAGGAGCTGGGGAAAATTCTAAACTGACAGCCCAAGATGAGGATATTATTAAAGGAGGACTCGTCGTGTTGAACATATTTGATCAAAATGCATATCTGAGAATAAAACGGTGATGAGAAAGTAGGATAAATAAAGACAAACCAGGTAAGTGACATTAGTAAGGAAAGTGAATAAAAAATGTAGCCTGAGGGATATGGTATAAAGTGCACAGCATCACTTACAAAGTATTCTTGCTAGAAGGATTTAACTTGAATGGGATTTAGCCTTCAGACTTAACTTCCAGCTTACAGGACATTCGGGAGATAGGGCAACAAGTTGCATGATGCCATAGGGAATTCAGACCTATCCAAAATGTGAAACACTCTACAAGACAACTGGCTCAGTTTCTTTAAAAAGTTGTGAAAGAAAGAAAAGAAAAGACAGGAGAGAGTGAAGGAGCACTGTTACAGATAGAAGTCTTAAGAAAATAACCAAGGGGCACCTGGGTGGCTTAGTTGGTTGAGCGTCCGACTCCTGGTTTCGGCTCAGGTCATGATCTCAGGGTCCTGGGATCAAGCCCCAAGCTGGGCTCCGCATTCAGTGGGGAGTCTGCTTGAGATTCTCTCTCCCACCCCCTCTGCCCCTCCTTTCTCTCTCTCAAACAAACAAATAAATAAAATCTTTTAAAAAAGAAAAGAACCAAATACAATTCATAAAACTTGATCAGAGTCAAAAAAAATAGCTATGAAAGACAGTTTGGGGGATAACTGGGGACATTTTAACATAACCTGGGTATTAGATGATGATAAGGAAACACTCATTTTCTTTCGTGTGATATTATAGTGTGGTTTTATAGAAGAATGTCCTCATTTTTAGGAGATGCATGCTTAGGTTTTAAAAGTGAAGCATTTTGGGGGCGCCTGGGTGGCTCAGTCGTTAAGCGTCTGCCTTCGGCTCAGGTCATGATCCCAGGGTCCTGGGATCAAGCCCCATATGGGGCTCCCCGCTCAGCGGGAAGCCTGCTTCTCCCTCTCCCACTCCCCCTGCTTGTGTTCCCTCTCTCGCTGTCTCTCTCTGTCTAATAAATAAATAAAATATTTAAAAATAAATAAATAAATAAATAAATAAATAAAAGTGAAGCATTTTTTGCAATGAACATTGGTATGCAAGTACCTGTTCGAACTCAGGAAACAACAGATGTTGGCGAGGATGTGGAGAAAGGGGAATCCTCTTACACTGTTGGTGGGAATGCAAACTGGTGCAGCCTCTCTGGAAAACAGTAAAGAGGTTCCTCAAAAAGTTAAAAATAGAACTACGTTATGACCCAGCAGTGCACTACTAGGTGCTTATCCAAAGGATACAAACAGTGATTCGAAGGGGTACATGCACCCCAATGTTTATAGCAGCAATGTCCACAATTGCCAAAATACACACACACACACACACACACACACACACGAGTATTACTCAGCCATCAAAAAGAATGAAATCTTACCATTTGCAATGACGTGGATGGAACTAGAGGGTATTATGCGAAACAAAATAAATCAGTCACAGAAAGACAAATACCATATGATTTCACTCATATGTGGAATTTAAGAAACAAAACATATGAACATGGGGGAAGGGAAGGAAAAATAAAGATGACAACAGAGAGGGATGGGGCGCATGGGTGGCTCAGTCGTTGGGCGTCTGCCTTCGGCTTGGGTCATGATCCCAGGGTCCTGGGATCAAGCCCCGCGTCAGGCTCCCTGCTCGGCGGGGGCCTGCTTCTCCCTCTCCCACTCCCCCTGCTTGTGTTCCCTCTCTCACTGTCTCTCTCTCTGTCAAAAAATAAATAAAAATCTTAAAAAAAAAAAAAAAAACAGAGAGGGAGGCAAACCATAAGAGACTCTTAACTACAGGGAACAAACTGAGCATTGCTGGAGTGGAGGTGGCTGGGGGAATGGGGTAACTGGGCGATGGGCATTAAGGAGGGCAATTGATGTAACGAGCACTGGGTATTATATACAACTGATGAATCACTGAATTCTACCTCTGAAACTAATACTACAGTGTATGTTAATTAAATTGAATTTAAATACAAAATTTAAAAATAAAAAAATGAAAAAAAAGAGAAGCATTTTTTTAAAAGATTTTATTTATTTATTTGAGAGAGCGAGAGAGAGCTTGAGCAGGGAGAAAAGGGAGAAGCAGGCTCCCTGCGAGCAGGGAGCCCGACATGGGGCTCGATCCTCGGACCTTGAGATCATGACCTGAGCCGAAAGTAGACACCTAACTGACTGTGCCACCCAGGCGCCCCAAAAGTGAAGCCGTATTTTAAAAAATAAATAAATAAGGGCACCTGGGTGGCTCATTTGGTTGAGTGTACAATTCTAGGTTTCACCTGAGGTCATGATCTGGGCTTTGTGGAATCGAGCCCCAGGTCAGGCTCCTCACTCAGCCAGGAGTCTACTTCTCTCTCACCTTCTGCCCCTCCCCTCTGTTTGCACACTTGCTAGCTCTCTCCAAATAAATAAATAAATAAATAAATAAATAAATTTTTAAAAAGTGAAGTGTTATAATGTCAGTACTTGCTTTGAAAGATTTAGGAAAGGGCACCTGGGTGGCTCAGTCAGTTAAGGTCTGACTCTTGATTTCAGCTCAGGTCATGATCTCAGAGTCCTGGGATCGAGCCCCACGTCAGGCTCAACAGTAGGCATGGAGCCTGCTTGAGATTCTTTCTCTCCCTCTCTCTCTCTGCCCCTCCTCCCCCCACCCAAGCTCACACTCTCTCTCTCTAAAAAAAAAAAAAAAAAAAGGAGAAAGATGGAGGTGAATGAAGACAATACAATTACATTAACAATTCGTCAAATCCAGATAATGGTGTGTACACAAGTATTCACCGTACTCATCTTTCAACTTTTCTGTATTTTTGTAGTTTTTCATAAGTTTAAAAATACAGCCTGTTTCGGGGCGCCTGGGTGGCTCAGTCATTAAGCGTCTGCCTTTGGCTCAGGTCATGATCCCAGGGTCCTGGGATCGAGCCCCACATCGGGCTCCCTGCTCCGCGGGAAGCCTGCTTCTCCGTCTCCCACTCCCCCTGCTTGTGTTCCCTCTCTTACTGTGTCTCTTTCTGTCAAATAAATAAATAAAATCTTTAAAAAAAAAATACAGCCTCTTTCTTGAGTCTGTTCAGAAGTTAAATGTTATTTACATAATCAGTGGTTTCCTATTCTGAATATCTCTACAATTTATTATAATTTCTAGAGTTACACCTGTCTTCCAGAGATCAAAGTACTACGGGATCATTATTTTGTTAAGCTCTAAAAGTCAAATATGGTCCTTCTAAACAGGAACAGGGAGGGACACATTTTTAGACTATCTATATACACATCCAGAAAGTTTCCTAAGTGCTCCTAACACTGTGCCTCCACCCCTCCAACTGTCATCTAATGGGAGAGGTTACTCATGGGCGTGTGCTACACATATGTCCAACGCAGAAGCAGAAAAGAGTTGATAACCACCATGTTAGATTGTGTCTCCTTACAAAAAACTCCGCCTGTGCCCCAGTCTAATCATGAGAAAAACATCAAACAAATTCCTATGGAGGGACATTCTACAAAGTTCCTGACCGGTATACCCAAAATGGCCAAGATCATGAAAACAAGGACAGCCTGAGAAACTGACAGCCAAGAGGATCCCAAGGAGACATGACAATTAAATATAATGTGGTACCCTAGATTGGATCCTGGGTGGGGGAACAAACACATTAGGTTAAAACTAAAGAAATCTGGGGGCGCTTGGGTGGTCAGTCAGTTGGGCTTCCGACTCTTGGTTTCAGCTCAGGTCATGATCTCAGCTCAGGTCATGATCTCAGGATCGTGGGATCAAGCCCCGCATGGGGCTCTGCACTCAGCTAGGAGTCTGCTTGGGATTCTCTCTCTCCCTCTCCCTCTGCTCCTCCCCCCACTGATAGTGCTCTCGCTCTCTCTCTGTCTCTCTAATAAATAAATACATAAAAATCTTTTTAAAAAAACCTAAAGAAATTTGTATATGCCATGGGCTTTAGTTAAAGATAATGTATCAGTATCAGTTCATTAAATATAACAAATGTAACAGATAAATGTAGGATGTTAATAATAGGTAAACTTGGTACTGGCATATGGGAACTCTGTACTACTCAATTTTTCTGTAAACTTAAAACTGTTCTAAAAAATAAAGTTTATTCAAAATTAAACAAAAAATTTTTATCTTTCAGGGGCCTAGAGCTTACAGCTAACCTATAATTACAAATGCTTTGAATCTGTATATTACCTTGGTCTCCCAAAACACTGTTGTGTACATTACCTACAAAGTCTCCATGTTTCTAATACCAACCCAGCTGCTTAAAAATAGTTGTGCAAGGGGCAGAAGATCTGAACAGACATTTCTGCAAAGAAGACATACAAATGGCCAACAGACACATGAAAAAGTGCTCAACATCACTCGGCATCAGGGAAATACAAATCAAAACCTCAATGAGATACCGCCTCATACCAGTCAGAATGGCTAAAATTAACAAGTCAGGAAATGACAGATGTTGGCGGGGATGCGGAGAAAGGGAACCCTCCTACACTGTTGGTGGGAATGCAAGCTGGTGCAGCCACTCTGGAAAACAGTATGGAAGTTCCTCAAAAAGTTGAAAATAGAGCTACCCTACAACCCAGCAATTGCACTACTGGGTATTTACCCCAAAGATACAAATGCAGTGAAAAGAAGGGGTACGTGCACCCTGATGTTTTGTTTTTGTTTTTTTTTTAAGATTTTATTTATTTGCGAGAGAGAGAATGAGAGACAGAGAGCATGAGAGGGAGGAGGGTCAGAGGGAGAAGCAGACTCCCTGCTGAGCAGGGAGCCCGATGTGGGACTCGATCCCGGGACTCCAGGATCATGACCTGGGCCGAAGGCAGTCGCTTAACCAACTGAGCCACCCAGGCGCCCTCACCCTGATGTTTATAGCAGAAATGTCCACAATAGCCAAACTATGGAAAGAGCCTAGATGTCCATCAACAGATGAATGGATAAAGAAGATGTGGTATATATATACAATGGAATATTATGCCGCCATCAAAAAAATGAAACCTTGCCATTCGCAACAACGTGGATAGAACTAGAGGGCATTATGCTGAGCGAAATAAGTCAATCAGAGAAAGACAAGTATCATATGATCTCACTGATATGAGGAATTTGAGAAACAAGACAGAGGATCATAGGGGAAGGGAGGAAAAAATGAAACAAGATGAAACCAGAGAGGGAGACAAACCATAAGAGACTCTTAATCTCAGGAAACAAACAGGGTTGCTGGAGTAGTGGGGGATGGGAGGGATGGGGTGACTGGGTGATGGACATTGGGGAGGGTATGTGCTATGGTGAGCGCTGTGAATTGTGTAAGACCGTTGAATCACAGATCTGTACCTCTGAAGCAAATAATACATTATATGTTTAAAATAAATAAATAAATAAAGACAGTAGGAAGGGAAAAATGAAGGGGGGGAATAGGAGGGGGAGACGAACCATGAGAGACTGTGGACTCTGAGAAACAAACTGAGGGTTCTAGAGGGGAGGGGGGGTGGGGGGGATGGGTTAGCCTGGTGATGGGTATTAAAGAGGGCACGTTCTGCATGGAGCACTGGGTGTTACGCGCCAACAATGAATCATGGGACACTACATCAAAAACTAATGATGTAATATATGGTGACTAACAAATAAAATTTAAAAAAATAGTTGTGCAGGGCACTAGATAATGGTTTCCCATTCTGAATTCTGGGGTACTTTGATGCAGTTTAAGAAGGTATACCTGGTGGGATGAGCAACATATTATTAATGATTAAATCTGGAAAATTATGGAGGCCTGTGTCTGTATGTGTAGCATTACTCACCTGAGGGACTGACTAAATTTAAAAGTAAAGTAACTTATCTATCCGTCCATTTATTTGTCATCATTGAGTGGCTATTACATACATCTGGTAGTTGCTAAGAATACAGGATAAAAGACACATCTTCTATCCTCAATGGGATCTCACTGTAAAAGAGAGAAACAAGCAAATATAAAACCATAACACAGTATGATAAGTGTTGTGGTGGAGAAAAACAGAGTTGTAGCTGCACGTAGGAGAGACAGCTAATCCAGCCTGGAGTAGATCAGGGCATGTGTAGTTCTAAAGGGCAGACAAACATTGAAAGTTCTATGTCCTTCACCATCCCTATTTCCAAAATATTAAAAATCTTACTTTCCGAGGGTATAAGGAAGTTTTACTCTCCCCTCAAGTAGATATATATATATCAAGTAGATATATACATATGTATAGATACATATACATATATATAGACACATATACATATATATATCAAGTATTTAAATATACTTTATATATAGATACATATATATCAAGTATATACATATTTACATAGATATTATACATATGTATCGAGTATACATATACTTATGTATATACTTTACTAGTATATATATATACATGTATGGTGTGTGTGTGTCTATATATATTATATATATATATCTCAACTATATATCTCAGCTATGTATATATATATACACTCACACACATATATATATAGGTTTTTGAGTTTTCAAGTTATAAGAAGCAAACCAAATAATCAACGTAGTCCTTACTAGAAAACGAGCTGGGGTATGTATCTTTAAAGGAGACTGAATGAGGGGCGCCTGGGTGGCTCAGTGGATTAAGCGTCTGCCTTCGGCTTAGGTCATGATCCTGGGGTCCTGGGATTGAGCCCAGCAATGTCATCCTCGGGCTCTCTGCTCAGCGGGGAGTCTTGCTTTTCCCTCTGCCTCTGCCTCTCCCCACTGCTCCTGCTCTCTCTCACTCTCTATCTCAAATAAATAAATAAAACATTTTTAAAATTGAAAATAAAAAATAAAGAGGACTGAATGAGAGACAGTGGCAAAATCACTAGTGTATCAAGAGCCACAAACACTTAAGCACTCAAGGCAGTATGTTTAGCAAAACTGCAGATATAAAGAAAAATTGAATAAATATTGTAATAGAAAATTATGGGGGCACCTGGGTGGCTCAGTCAGTTAAGCGGCTGCCTTCGGCTCGGGTCATGATCCCAGGGTCCTGGGCAGGGAGCCTACTTCTCCCTCTCCCACTGCCTGCCTCTCTGCCTGCTTGTTCTCTCTCTCTCTCTGTCAAATAAATAAATAAAATCTTTAAAAAAAAGAAAAAAGAAAATTATGGACAAAGTCTTAATAAATTTTGTTTCCATTCTTAGTTTAGGAGTGATTAATCCTCATTTCTGATTGATAACAATCAGTAGTCACTCCTTGTAACCTATAAATATTTCCAAAATGTGAAGCATCTCTTTCAAATTGAACCCAAATGACAAGTAATTCGTTTGTGACCTGCAAACCAAAGCATTAAATATATATGTGATAAGGTCAGATATTGTTCATTGTCTTTAAATTCCTCATATATTACCTATGGCCTATGCATAACTAACTTACAACCTATTAAGTCTGTAAATGTAGTTAAATTGTGACTCCGGCCTCTCAAGTTTATTATCTAACAGATTTATTCCTCTCTAGGTCCTAATTGAGAAATTATCATTAAAACCAAAATTGAAGTTTTAGTTTTGTTTTCTAATTGCTCAAAAGTTGTAAAATACCACTGAATATCTTTCTTCACAATAAAGGAGACAGAGTTCAGAATTCCCAGCTCTCTTTTGCCTAAGTGCAGAAAAATAGTAATTAATGTATAGTCAGCCTTAATATTTAGGGCCAGTTATGGGGAAAAAGTTTGCATTTCCATATGTTTGAGAAAGAATGGCTTTAAAGATTTTTTTTTTTTAAGATTTTATTTATTTATGGGGCGCCTGGGTGGCTCAGCCGGTTAAGCGGCTGCCTTCGGCTCAGGTCATGATCCCAGGGTCCTGGGATCGAGCCCCACATCGGGCTCCCTGCTCAGCGGGGAGCCTGCTTCTCCCTCTCCCTCTGCCTGTCTCTCTGCCTACTTGTTCTCTCTCTCTCTGTGTCAGATAAATAAATAAAATCTTTAAAAAAAAAAAAAGATTTTATTTATTTATTTGACAGAGAGGAGACAGCGAGAGAAGGAACACAAGCAGGGGGAGTGGGAGAGGGAGAAGCAGGCTTCCCGCCGAGCAGGGAGCCCGATGCGGGGCTCAATCCCGGGACCCCAGGATCATGACCCGAGCCGAAGTCAGACACCCAACGACTGAGCCACCCAGGCGCCCCTTTAAAGATGTTTTTAACAAAGGCACTAAGAATTACCTTAGTGTATAATAACAAAAATAAGTTGGATTAATAAGATTATACTGAGGTCTGCTTCATGGAGAGGTACCATGCTGGATGTCATGGGGAAAAATGAAAGAAATATACAAATGGCTCCTGCTTTTAAGTAACTTATAATTTACAAGAGTAAAAATAGTGGGCAAAGGGCTAATCGTGTGGTACACAAGGAGCCCTGTAAAGCCAAGATTTTCAGAGAACTTGGACCAAGGGCCATTCCGTCAAGAACTAATGCAGAATGGCAGCACAGACTTGTATAAAAGGCGTGAGGAAGATTAAAGCATAGGATGAGCTGGGCCTTGCCAAAATAAGTTAAGGACAACGAAAAGGACTCTTTAATCTATATTTAGAGTGAGAAAAAGAATGAGGTAGGTGGGGCGCCTGGGTGGCTCAGTCGTGAAGCATCTGCCTTCAGCTCAGGTCATGATCCCAGGGTGCTGGGATCGAGCCCCGCACTGGGCTCCCTGCTCCACGGGAAGCCTGCTTCTCCCTCTCCCACTCCCCCTGCTTGTGTTCCCCTCTCTTGCTGTGTCTCTCTCTGTCAAATAAATAAATAAGATCTTTAAAAAAAAAAAAAAAGAACAAGGTAGGTGTAGGCATGATGCCTGGGGCTGGCGGTGTAATACTGACAGATGATAAAGCAAAATTGTTCAATATCTATTTTGTTTTCATCCCTCTTATCAGAAGACATCTTTGAGCTAGAAAATACTCTTCGCCAAGGAAGATGGCACGTGGGATTAAGTACTGATTTGACCCACTTACTTGTACCAGGATTGGGAAGACGAGACAGGTTCTCTATTTAAAACTCGACTTAGCTTCTTGAGTGGGCCAAAGGGAAGCAAAGAGGCAGCGGCAGGTGTGCCAGAGATGGACCCAGGGACAGATGCACGGAGGGTCAGTTTGTCCGAAGGAAGCAATAAGGCCAGGTGAAAATGCAAAGAAAGCTGTTTACGGTGGGATCAGAGGCAAGGTCATAAGGAATGGAGAACAGAGCTAGTATTTCTGTGCGGGAACTAGTCTAGATGCCTACTATATATCCTCTCATTTAATCTCTTCGACACTCTTAATGAGAGTAGTATGATCCCTGGACTTTTCTACTGTGGAAAATAAGACTTAACTGGCAAGTTAAGGTGAGGCAGCAAGCGAGAGGAGCAGGTGAGGTTTTACCCCAGGTCCTTATGACTTTGTAGTCTCTTCCTCTATATGCTCAAGATGGCCGAAGAATGTAGCATCTAAGGGATAACAAACTCCAGAATCAGAGGTGCCCAATGGCATCAAGGAAGTCCGTGACAGCTATGAGAGCCCCCTTCTTGGGCCTGGAGTTTGCGGGGAGGGTGGCCTTCCCTGGGCAAGGAGACTGATAAGAACAAAGTGAGGTACTAGGCCTACGTTGTCTTCGATATATCAAAAGAGTGACCTAATCACAGGGACGAGGCCAGAAGGCCAGGAATTTCACGTACAATTCAAGGAAGGATGACTTGATGCTGACCTGCTTAAGTACTTCCTGCTAAGAGTCCTACCATGTGGGAGAATAGTTGAGGGAAACCCCAGGACCGCAGCTGAGCAGAAGCCGGAGGAGCAACCCGTCAGACAGGGAGTCCGACAGAGAGCTTCAAGAGGAAGGTCTCCAGGGATTAAAAACAATAAAACTGACAGATTGCTGGAAGTAGCCTTTTAACCAAACAAACAAAATACAACTGATGAGAGTGTGGCAAACATATTGGAGCATTTGGGGAGGGGGGATTAATAAATAAGCCCTTAGAAAAATAAGCAAATTCAAAAATAAGTTGATTTTAACTTTAGGATAAATTCAAATTGTAGGAGAAAAACAGAGTACATTATGGGGTTCTGTAGTGAATCCTATTTAAACTCTGGCTATTGATTTTTTTTCTTTTTTTAACTATTGATTTTTTAAAAAATAGTAATATAAGTGTACTTAGAAGATAGGCTGAGGAGAAGAAAGGGTGGACAGGATGAAAGAGTTAAAATGCTCAATTACAGTAACAGGAAATCAATACATAATGTCCAAAGTTGATAACTTGAGAAATCGCCATATAAGTATGTTATTTAGAAATACAGAGTGAAATAACAGCAAAGTGGCTGAAAGAGTTGGAAGCGGCCGCCAGCAGAGAATGGGTCTGGGGGGGGGGGGGGAGGGTGGGCGTAGCGATGTCAGCAGAAGACCGCTTTTTTCATCGCAAGTCATTTTGTACTATTTGATTTATGACTTACATTATTATGACGAAATGGCTAATTTTTTAAAAAGCAGATGGGATCTGATTGAAAAAGAGAAAAGAAACCACACCAAAAGTAATTGTGTGTCACCAGTCAATGCATTTAAAAGGGAAGGAGTGAGCCAGGGCACAATCAGCAGAGTAACTCATTGAAGAAGTCGGGAATCCGCCGGGGCAGGTGTACAACCCTCTCCCCTCCTCCTCCAAAACAGAGCTGCTCGCAGCAGCGGCATCGCCCTAGGCCAATAGGTGGCAAACTATGGGGCTTGTTTTGGGGCTTGTTAAAACCTAGATGGCTGAGCCCCACCCCACCCCCACCCCCACCCCTGAGTTTCAGTATGTCTAGGGTGGGGCTCAGCAAAGCATGCGCATTTTGAACAAGTTTCCAGGTGATGCTGCTGCTGGTCTGGGACCCCACTGAGAACCAGGGATCCAGGCTGAAGCTACAAGGGCTCTCTAGCGAAAACAGGCAGCGTGCCTAAGGAGGGCTCTTAATAAGGGGACCGGGGCTGGGACAGGAATGCAGCAGAGCTTAAGCTAACTCCAGGCCTCCACAACAGCTGCTAGGAAAAAGAAGAGAAGGAGGAGGAGTAAAAGACAAGGATAGAAACACACTGACGTGCTATTTTCGCAGAATAAGGCCTTTCTTACTTTGATAATTGGAGAGGTACCCAGCCTGCTGGCCTGCTACCCACATCCCTGACCAGAAGGCCTGTAAACACTCCTCACCCACTAACCTAAAAGTCACAGTCTGGGCTCCCATGCGGGCAAGAACCATGTCAATAAACCACAGAAAAAGCCCAAAGAAGCCACACACTAACAAACAGGAACATATATTATAAATGTGAAGGGATAAAAAGGCATGTGAGGAAAATCAACAACATACAAGAAAAGGATTAGCATG
Source organism: Halichoerus grypus (assembly GCF_964656455.1). Lineage (NCBI taxonomy): Eukaryota > Metazoa > Chordata > Mammalia > Carnivora > Phocidae > Halichoerus > Halichoerus grypus. The sequence continues at coordinate 92,732,702 of NC_135723.1, forward strand.
AAAGACACACGCAAAAACAACTCACCCTAAAAGAAGCATAATTCAGGAACATTAGGGAAATATTTCGTTTTTCTTAATTCTAGCCTCAGAGATAAACTTGAAAGAAAATTTCAAGCAACAAGAGCAAACTGCTATGAAAAAGGAGCCTAGCTCCTCATAGAGTTTGAGGAACCTAAAAAATGTAACTACTGGGGCACCTGGGTGGCTCAGTCAGTTAAGCGGCTGCCTTCAGCTCAGGTCATGGTCCCGGGGTCCTGGGATCGAGCCCCGCATCAGGCTCCCTGCTCGGCAGGAACCCTGCTTCTCCCTCTCCCACCCCCCTGCTTGTGTTCCCTCTCTTGCTGTGTCTCTCTCTGTCAGATAAATAAATAAAAAAAAAAATATTTAAAAAAAAATGTAACTACTGAAGTTAAAAAAAAAAAAAAAAGTGAATGAGCAGAATAACGAATGAACGAAGCTAAAGGCCAAATTAGTGATCTGGAAGATAAACCTAAGGACATCCCCCAGAACATGATACAAAAGGTAAAGAAATACAAGATACGTGAGAAAAAATGAGACAGAAGATGAAGGAAGTCCTAGTCATCAAACGGAAGCTCCTCAAGGAAAGAAAACAGAGAACGGGGGTAAAAAATCAGAGAAACAACAAGGAAAAAGTTCCCTAAGTTGAAGAATGAATGATTTCAGAGTGAAGGGTCCCACAGAATGCCAAACCAGAGCAGTGTAATAAGATCCAGAACTAGGTGCATGTCGGTGAAAACCCTGAATAAAAGTCAGATTAAATTATACATGTGTATGTATGTGGGCAGCTTCCAAAAAGAGAAAGCACTTTACCTACCAAGGAGGAAGAATCAGTCTGACTTCAGACTTAGCAACACTGCTAGATGCTTGAATGTCTTCTAAACAAGGCCATCTTCATAACTTGCAGGGCTCAGTGACAACAAAAACGTGGGACTTCACGATAAAAAATTATTAAGAATTTCAAGATGGCAACCATAGAGTCTTAAACCAAATGGGGGCTAGGGGAAGGGGGTGCTTCTAGGCACAGGGCCCTTCTAAGCACTTCCTTTACTTCCTGATCCTTCCCAGCGACCAAGGCCTGTAGTACTTCATGCTGTTTTCTTTCTTGGAGAGCACAGGTCCCACGCCAATGGAGGCAGCCTTGTTTCCAAGTTTGGAAAAGCAAAGATTTTGAACCTAACATTCTCTATTCAGCCAAACTGTCAACTAAGTAGAAGGGCAAACAGAGATGTTTTTGGACTTGTGAGAATTTAGAAAATTTACTTGACGCCTACCCTACATGAAAAAGGTATTTGAGTCGCTTTCAAAAACACTTAGAGCTTCCAGACAAAGACTCCAAGAAATAAAGTGACTTAAAATACCAGACACAGTAGTAGCTAGGGATGACCTAGAAGTAAAGGGAGATGAAAAGAAAGCAGGGGAATACATTAGGTATTAAGGCTTAAGTGATTTTTCTTTAAGCTTCAAAGGTTTAGGGACGTTGGATTATGTTCCTTCTCTGTAGAGCCAATCATTGTTGGTTCAGTGGTAACTAATATTTAAATAATTATAATATTGTCATGGCTTTTTTGATGATTTTTATTCTTAGAATCAATCTATCGTCAAAACGCATAAAAAAACCATCATTATGATTACAGAACAGAATGTAAATATTATAAACCTTGGCAATGCAACATAAGAAGTCATAAAAAGAAATAAGAGGCAGATAAGAAAAGCAGAGAGTCAAGAGGATCTGCTTGAATTTGATAGATCCAGAATTAAAGGTTTTAGTATTTTATTTGAAGTTGTAAAATACCCCATAGAAAAACTAAAGAACTAAAAATAATATATCTAATAAAAACTGGTCAGGGAAAGTAGGTGGCATTATAAGATGTATTAGATTCTTCATTTTCATTTTCATAGCAAGGAATCAGTAGACCCTTTCTACATTGATAAATCAAGAAACAAAGGTATAAGCAAATTATTTCAGGTTCTATAATAACCACTATAAATATTTTAAACAGGAAATCTTGACAATGGGCGCTTCTGAGGAGTGAGACTGAGGGAGCAGTTTGGGGAAGAAATATAATGTCTATTTTTCATTTTATACTTTCATTCTATAATTTTCTGTATCATTCTAATTTTGCCCTGTGCATGCATTATTTCTATAATTAAAAATCAGTTCAGGCGCCTGGGTGGCTCAGTCGTTAAGCATCTGCCTTTGGCTCAGGTCATGATCCCGGGGTCCTGGGATCGAGCCCCACACTGGGCCCCCTGCTCAGCAGGGAGCCTGCTTCTCCCTCTCCCACTCCCCCTGCTTGTGTTCCCTCTCTCGCTGTGTTTCTGTCAAATAAATAAATAAAATCTTAAAAAAAAAAAAATCAGTTCAGCAGGAAAGGAAATGGGAGCAATACTAATCAGTAGGAGCCAGTGTGGCTCAATGAACTTGACTTTCTTCCTGGTTACTAGCCTGCTAGATCAAGAAAACCCATTATTACCATGTTTCAGACCCTCCTCTAGGAGTTGGGGATACATTAAGTGAACCTTAAAGAGAAAAATGAAACAAAAAATTGTCCTCATGGAACTTACATCCAAGTGTAGGAGGTTGACATCCTAGGTGATAAGGTCTAAAGAAACTCCAATTAGGGAAAGGCCAAGGGATGCCTGGGTGTGTGGCAGTTTTGGATTGGGTGACCAGGGAAGGCCTCACTGCAAAAGTGATTAAATGACTAAAGATATGTAAGTGATAAGGGAGTGGTCAAGTGGATACCTAAGGGGAAGTAGTCCAGCTAGAATAGCCAGTGCAAAGGCCCTGGGGCAGGAATATACCCAGTAAGCTCCAGGAACCCAAGTGGCTGAGGTGGCAAAAGCAAAAGGGAGTGTTGTAGGAGATGATATGAGAGAGGTAAGGGAGTAGGGGCAGGTCACACAGGCCTCATCTGCTCTTTGAAGGACTTTGGTTTTTCTTGTGAACGAGATGGCAAGAGCCCTGTGATAATGCAGGCCAGAGCATTCTAAATGCCCCATATATTTAACAAGCACTTGTATCACCTGAGGGGCATGTGAGAATGCAGATTCTGATTCAGTAGGCTTGAGGTGGGCATTGAGATTCTCCAGTTCTTACAAAAGCTCTCCAGTTGGGGCGTCTGGGTGGCTCAGTCGTTAAGTGTCTGCCTTCGGCCCAGGTCATCATCCCAGGGTCCTGGGATCGAGCCCCGCATCGGGCTCCCTGCTCCGCGGGAAGCCTGCTTCTCCCTCTCCCACTCCCCCTGCTTGTGTTCCCTCTCTTGCGTTCGCTCTCTCTCTCTCTGTCAAATAAATAAAATAAATCTTAAAAAAAAAAAAAGCTCTATGGTTATACAGCACTGTTGGTCTGAGAACTAGCAAGAGTAGCTCACCCAAGCAGAAACAAGCCTCATTAGACAGCTTTCAACAGAGGGGGACATGCTACTTTAACATCTCTGAGCACTAGAGACTTTATTCATATGGCCGGATAGAGTTATTTGCCCCAGGTAAATAATACCTAAAGAATGAACAGGTTCTTTTATTTGACTCCAGTCAAAAGCCAGCAAGGGACTAAGGTCTTCAGTTCAACAACCTATGATGAACTGTATCCTGCCAACTACACTTGAGTCAGCTTGAAACAGAATCGAGCCCCCATCAAGCCAGCTAGAGCCCTATCGAATACCTGAATCGCAGCCTGTGACAGACGCTGAGCCAGAAGACCCGGCTAAGCCACATCTAGATTCTGTACCCACAGACACTGTGAAATAATAAAAGTGTGTGTTTTAAACCACCAAAGTTCAGAGTAATTTGTTACACAGCCACAGAGAACTAATACACCATCAAAATTTTCTTTTAAATATATGGGGCATTTAGAATGCTCTAGCCCGCATTATCAAGCATGTTCTCGATAGATTTTAATGAGGCTTTGAAGAGAACCCAATCATTTGTGTAAAACGTACATACCTGAAGATTGAAAGAATTTTCCACTGACTGGCCTCTGGCTCCATACATTTAAAAAAACTAGTTTCTTCTCCCTTATTCACATATTTAATATCAAATTACTAACTCTAGCCCTGAACCTCATGTCATAAACCAGGGTGAATCAACACAGTGGGTGGTAGGAGAGCTCCTGGTTCTCAGAGGTGTGATGGAGCTGGCTCCTTCTGGCTCACAAGAACTGTTAGCTTTTCAGGAATTTGGGGAGACAGTTGTTAATCACAGCCATTATTAAAAATTAAATAATATAAACTTAAAATTAAATCAGTAATCCTAAAAACAAAGATCATACATTCTCAAAACTCGTTTCCCACTTATACATTTTACAATGACTATGTTCTTGAAGTTATCTACATCTATGGTATTCCAGTGGTGCCAATACAATATAATGGTGTCTACTCTTTCCAACCCTGCACACAGGGATGACACACCAACAGCTTGAAATAGGTGGGAGTATTTATACCACAGAAATTAGCAAATATTACCAATCTGGTTCTCAACATTTACTGGTGTACCCCAACCTGCTCACCACTCCTCCTCCAGGATGGCTAGCCAGAGCATAACCAGACACAGAGCTGACTACAACCCATATAAGTATATCCCACAAACCCAAACAAAAGGAAACCCCAACTCAAATTTCCTCTAGCTGGGCGCCACTCCTACCCAACTCAACAGGAGGATACATGCGATGGAGAGGAAACTGGAGTGGAAGGAGATGTCAGTTTTCACCAATTACAATTAAAGTATCTTTTTGCAAATCTGTTCAAAACAAGAATACCTTGCTAGGGCCCCACCTAAGGCACTGGAAGAAGCTCTGGCAAGTTGGAGGCCCTGAAGCTAAAGCTTCATTATTGGCCTCATGGTAAATCTGCCTCTGCTCCAGAACTTTATGGATGCTTCCATCGCCCCTCAGTGGCTTCCACCACGCTTGACTCTGGGTTGGGGAGCATGGGGTGGGGGGCATTGAGAGCACTAGCACCTGACACATTTCTGCATGCTCTGCTCTGGTGCTCACTCGGGTGGGCTCTCAACACACACACACACACACTGGAAACGCTTCCCCTCCAATCTTCCCATCTGAAAGCAACTGCTGTGGGGGCATGTCTTTCTCATTCTTTGTTGCCAAAGAGCCATTAGCTTTCTGAGGCTGCCACAACAAAATACCATACACTGGAAGCCTTAAACAATAGAAATGAATTTTCTTACACTTCTGGAGGCTCGAAGTCTAAGAGCAAGATGTTGGTAGGTTTGTTTTCTTCTGAGGCCTCTTGTTGGCTTGAAGACAGCCATCCTCTTGCTGTGCCTTCACATGGTTGTCCCTCTGGGCTGTCATGCCCCTGGTGCCTCTCTGTGTCCAAATTCCCTCTTCTTCGAAGGACACCAGTTGGATTGGATTAGAACCTACTCTAAAGACCTCATTTCAACTTAATCATCTCTTTAAAGACCTTGTCTCCAAAGACAGTCACATTCTGAGGCACTGGGGTTGGGACTTCAACATAGGAATTGGGGATGGGGGGGGAACAAGACACAATTCATTCCATAACACTAGCCTTCCCAGAGATGCTAAGCTCAGCCTCTTGGCCTAGCATTAATAGTAACAAGACAGGGGCGCCTGGGTGGCTCAGTCGTTGAGCGTCAGCCTTCGGCTCAGGTCATGATCCAAGGCTCCTGGGATCGAGCCCCACATCGGGCTCCCTGCTCCGCGGGAAGCCTGCTTCTCCCTCTCCCACTCCCCCTGCTTTGTGTTCCCTCTCTCGCTGTGTCTCTCTCTGTCAAATAAATAAAATCTTAAAAAAAAAAAAAATAGTAACAAGACTGCTGGAAAAAGACCTCATTTATCAAAAAGGAAAATATAGCAGGAGCGCCTGGGTGGCTCAGTCGGTGAAGTGTCCGCCTTCCGCTCAGGTCATGATCTCAGGGTCCTGGGATACAGCCCCACGTCAGGCTCCTTGCTCAGCAGGGAGTCTGCTTCTCCCTCTCCCGCTGCCCCTCGCCCTCTCCCCTGCTCGTGCTTGCTCTCTCTCTCTCTAAAATAAACAAATAAAATCTTTTCATAAAAAAATAAAAGGAAAATGTAGCAGTATTTCAAAAACTATCATTCTGTTACAGAATTATTCAAGAGATTCATAGAGAATAGGGATGAGAAGGAGGACCCCATGTTTGGCAGCTACAGGGAGACAGGGTATGATGGTGTGAAAGTGCCCTGCCGAAGTGGTAGTGGCTGGTACCCAAAGAGCCCTCTGTCACCCGATGCATCAGAGCGAGAGGTGCCCAAGCAGACGCTAGAAAACCAGTCGGAGGGTATTCATGCACTAGGTAAGGTTTTAAATTAGATGACCTTCCAGACTCGACTACCCCCACGTTCTCCAGTTTTTTCACGATCAACATGGCCACCACGCCACTAGATTTAGCAAATCTTTTATGTTTAAAAAACGTGGAATATTATAATTCAAAGTATACTTCATAACCTAGAGTGATTGCTACAGAGCTTTCCTTTAAATTTCTATCTGGAAAAGATCTGAAATGACTGAAAGGCAAAATAAAAACAAAAATTCCCCAAGCTCCAAGATTTGAAATTCAAGAAAAATGTTCCAGATCTCAGCATGAAATGATCCAAAATAGGCAATATAATTTTCACATCTCTTGGAAAAATACTGAGTCATATTGCCCACCCACATCTTATAAAAATAACAGAAATCCAGTGATTCAAGCAAGATACACTCTGCCATTGTCTGAAGGAAACATTTGAGTCATTCAGGAAAACGAGGAGCAAAGTCCCCTCGGTGAAAAACATTTAAATTCCATGTCCCCAGGGAAGTTTTGTAATGAGGCATTCTTTCCATCACCCAACATTCCTTTTTCTCACGTCCTGGGATACCTTCGGGCCAGAAATCGGGGGCTTTGTGAGAACCACAAACAGCCTTGAACAGGCAGAGTATAGTCACGTGCTCAGTGAGCCGTGATTAGGACTCGACCCACAGTCGCCTGGGACAAAGGTGGGAAAGGCTCCCGGGAGACCCTCACAACCCACAGGGCAGAAGGAGGCCACACCCCTCGTCCACCCTCTGGGTTCCCGTCACCTCCCAGGCCATGTGTCTTTCTCTAGACTCAGCAGCAAGCAGCAGGCTAGCCCTCCACCCGTCACCCATCCCCCCTGCTCTCCCTCTTCTTGCCAACCCTGCCCTGTCTGTGCCTTCTCCCCTTCCTTGTGCATCCTTCCTTCCCTGCTCCCCATTAGCAACCCCCCCCTTCCTGCCAGTCCAGCGTTCCCTGTCACTGCCTAGAGGAGTGTCTGATGGCAGTAACTGCTCAAGAAAGGTCTGACCAGGGACAATGACAACGCGAACAGAAGGAATTCCAAATAAGCGGCTCCTGAGCTTGTCACTCCTAAAGGAACCGGCCCGGCCGTCCCCCTCCTGACCCATCCCCCTCCAATCCCTGATATTGTGGTTGGCACCGCCAGGGAATTACCGAAAGGGCTCCCGGAATGGCACCAAGGACCCACTGATGCCAAACGGGGGCCCTTTGCCCGTCCTCAATCTGCTCGGTCTCTGCAACACTGGGCAGCGAGGATGACTCACTCTCTAAAAGAGGCGTCCTTCCTGTCTGCTGCAGCAGCCCTGGTTTTCCTCCCAATTCAACCAAGCAACGTGTGCTCAGCCCTTCGGCTGCATCACCTTCTCTTTGGCCTAGTTTTCTTTGCCGACTCCTCTTTCTTTCCATTCTCTGCACACCTCACACCTCCTCTCCCTTCAGAGAGCTCCCCCCTTGGAGCCTTGGAGGCAGCCTCCGTGCCCAACTCTGCGCAAACATGGCCGCCTCACTTCCTTGTTCCTGCGCATCCCCGTCCCAACTCTGCGCAAACATGGCCGCCTCACTTCCTTGTTCCTGCGCGTCCCCTGTCCCAACTCTGCGCAAACATGGCCGCCTCACTTCCTTGTTCCTGCGCATCCCCTGTCTTCCGGTCGTGCCGCTTCGACCCGTGCCTTCTGCGATTTTCATCAAGCCTCGCCACCCCACCTTCGACACCCTCAGCCCAGTCATGTGAATAAGAAACAGTCTTCACCAGGCCCTATGAGTTCTTTCTTTACAATTGTCTTTCTCACGGACCCCTGCCTCCCTCCCATCCTTTTCCTTCCTTCCTACCGCATGCCTGGATTCTCCCGAGTTTCAGCCTCTCGTTCCTCCAGCTCAGCTTGAGACATCTTCCTGAGGCACCTCACTGATCCACACTGCCCTGCTGTAAAACTTCAGCGGGTCCCCATCATCCCTTCAATATGTAAATATATTTAAAATATATATATATACACACACATACAGAGAGAGAGAGAGATGGGGAGGGAGATTTATTCTAAGAAATTGGCTCATATGATTGTAGATCATGGAGGCTGACAAATAAAAAATCTGGGTAGGCTGACAGGCTGGAGACTCAGGGAAGAGTTAATGTGGCAACTCAAGTTTGAAGCCTTCTGTTGGCAGAACTCCCTCTTCCTCTGGAGAGGTTAGTCTTTTTCTTAAGATCTTCACCTGATTGGGTCAGGCCCACCCACATTATGGAGGTGATCTGCTTTCTCAAAGACTGATTTATATGTTAATCCCATCCCAAAAATACTGAGTTAACCAACTTGTGCTGCTATGACAAACACCATGGCTGGGGGGCTTCAGTGACAAACACTCACTTCTCACAGTTCTGGAGGCTAGGAGGTCCAAGATCAAGGTTCCAGCCAATTCTGTTCCTGGTGAGAGCCCACTTTCTAGTTTACAGATGGATGTCTTATTGCTATGTCCTCACAAGGCAGAGAGAGGGCAATTATCTCCCTCATGCTGTTCTTATAAGGGCACTAACCTCATCACGAGAGCTCCGCCCTCATGACTTAATTATCTTCCAAAGGCCCCACCTCCAAATATCATCACACTGGGATTAGGGTTGCAACGTATGATTTTTAGGAGAACACAAAATTTTGCTCATACCAAATGCCTTCACAGAAATAACTAGAATGGTGTTTGACCAAATATTTGGGTACTGTGGCCTACCCAAGTTGACACATAATATTTACTATCATAGTCTTTCCAAACTCTGACATTGGCTTCCTCAACTCAAGACACCACTAGGCTCCGTTTGGATTCCATTCCTTACACAGCAGGTAAGAACTCTCTCCAGATCGTCATCTGGGAGAATTCAATGGTGCCCCTCATTGGTTTAATTCTTTCAGGTATCACTATTTTGCATTGCCTGTTGTACAATGTCTGAAAACTGTTCTCTCGTATATTTTGTCTGCTTTTTAAATCGTTTCAGGTGGGAGGGTAAATCCAGTCCCCATGGCAGAAGTTCATTTCTACATCATGCTATGAAGAGTGCTTTGTTAAGGGGTGCCTGGGTGGCTCAGCAGGTTGAGCATCTGACTCCTGGTTTCGGCTCAGGTCGTGATCTCGAAGTCGTGAGATCAAGCCTCACATAGGGCTCCGTGATCAGCACAGAATCTGCTTCAGAGTCTTTCTCCTTCCCTCTCTGCTTCTCCCCCTGCTCGTGCTCTCTCTCTTTCAAATAAATAAATAAATAAATAAATAAATAAAACCTTTAAAAAAAGAGTGCTTTGTTCATCTAGGCTCATGCTCATAAAATAGCATTTTTAATTTGAAAATTAATTTGTTTGGGTGCCTGGGTGGCCCAGTCGGTTAAGCATCTGCCTTCGGCTCAGGTCATGATCCCAGGGTCCTGGGATCGAGCCCCATATCAGGCTTCCTGCTCAGTGGAGAGTCTTCTTCTCCCTCTCTCCCTTCCCCAAGCTCGTGCACTCACTCATTCTCTCTCTCTTTCTCAAAAGTAAATAAATAAAATCTTAAAAAAAAAAAAAAGACTCCCTCTCCCTCTGCCCCACCACCTTACATGCTCTCTCTCTCTCTTTCCTTAAAAAAAAAAAATAATCTGTTTATCATAGAAAATATTTTAACTACAGAAAAATACAAAAGAAAAAATAGTTTACACATAACCTCCCACCTTTGGCTGCATAATCTTCCTCTCTTTATGAATATATTATTCTCTTCGTGAATATATTTATGACTATTTTATTATTATCTCAATAAACACTTCTGAATGAATATGTGGGAATTGGTGCTAAGATAGTCAGGGATCACACAGGCACGAGTTCTCAGAGAACCCCCTGTCCTCCTAAGTGGGAAGCAAATCACTACTAGGCAGGCAGATGCAGCTGCTTGACAAGGAATCTCCTTCTGTGGGAGGTTACTTAAGGAGTTTGGACAACCAGAGTCGGAACAGAGAGCCCAAACCTGACCAGCTTCCGAGGTGTGAGTTGTTCTCAGTTGGCAGGCCCCAAAACATGTCTTTCCAGAACAAAAACTACTCCCCCTCCAGAAAAGGAAAACAAGGCGTCTGGTTGCGTGCTAAGGGAGTCTAGCCTGAAATGGTTCACTGGAAGGAGGGGAGAATAGATCTGAGAGGTCAAAGGTGCTCAGTCCTGCCGAGGCGATGCCCCACCACACCCCAGGGAGAAAGGGACATCCCGAGTTTCCTGACTTCATGGATATAATGCCCTTCACTCCTTCCTCTTTGTGTCTTGCTCATCGAAGGCCAACCACGATTATTGGTTGGAATAGTGAACGGAATATATAAATAAAGTAACAGAATGTCTCTGAGAAGCCAGATCTTTTTCTGGAAAGCTTTGTCTCTCCCTGAGGGTCTCACTTTAGCGAAGTGTTTGGGAGCTCTGCCAACACGGGAGCTGAGGTGTCTCACGCTCATTGAGCAGGGACAGAGGTCTGGTACTTAATAGGTTCACAGATGCACAAGTTTTCATAACACTTCCAGTTTGCAATTGTCTGACCCTCAACTATCGTTTAGGGGACCAGACCAGTGTCCTTTGACTCCTGACATTGACCTATGACCTCTCAATTGTTTTTGGTGACTCTCTGGGAGTAACAGGGGAAGATAAGGGGTGGAAGTTAGTTCAAGTGTCTACCAAGCAGAAGTAGATGAAATTCTCCTTTGATAAAAATCCAGTAAAAAGCCTTAAAATATATAGCAAGAGAATACAGTGGGGGTGAAAGAGAGAGAGAAAGAAAGAGAAAGAGAGAATGAATCAGATTCTTTTTTTCTGCATTGAACACCAGTGACCCTGAGGCTGGAGACAGCCAAGCAGCCTCAGATCAAATAAGCTCAGCTGAACACAGGAGAACACCTTACATGGCAATAATACCTCAGTTCTCAGGGCGCCTGGGCGGCTCAGTCGGTTAAGCATCTGCCTTCAGCTCAGGTCATGATCTCAGGTCCTGGGATCCAGCCCCACATCGATCGGGCTCCCTTCTCCGCAAGGAGCCTGCTTGTCCCTCTCCTTCTGTCCCCCCACCCCCTTCTGTGGTCCCTCTCTCTCTCAAATATATAAATAAATAAAATCTTTTTTTTTTTTAATCTCAGTTCTCATTGACAGGGCTTGAGAGAGTCCCCACTTTCCCTCTTTCTCATCTCAGTCACAGAAGGTAGGCAGGATATTAGGGTATCGGAGGGCATAGGCTCATAAAGTTACACACCAGAGTTCGCAAGCTGGCCCCACCACCTAACACCATTGTGACCTTGGGCAAGACCCTCATGAGCAAGGGGGAGCTGTATTTAGTAGCACCTACCTCATGAGGTTGCTATGAACCCAGTGAGGTAAGGCATTTAGAATGGCCCTGCTACTTGGTAAATCTCAGGAAATCCGAGCTGCTATTCTTTTATTTTCCAGATCTTTCTCCTTGTATGTTCCTTTAATTACCTGGTTTCATTTAAAGAAATTATGAGGGTAGCGTTGTAGTTTGTTATGAAAGATTGAAGATGTGGTGACACAAATATTTCTGGGGGAAAAAAGGGAACAGGGAAACTGGGGGGAAAGAGAAATATATGAAATGGGAAAGATACAAAAATGCCCTTTAAAAAATTAAAATCACTTTGATGTTTGGGAACATAACATGTCCTATGCATAGCTTGCTCTTAGAATGCTTTATACAAACAACTGTAAAAGCATAGCTGATCTCAGCATTAACTATAAATCTATCAGTTGACTTAATTATTACATGTCTTGAATTCTTGTTGTGAATGGGGCTACAAGACATTGAAGGAATCTGAGCTGTCAGTTTGTGCCTATTTGTGAGAATCAGACAGAATCTAAGAACCGGGGGAGAAAGTCAGCCTTACAGTAAAACAAAGAAAGCCATTATGTTCTCTGCACTCAGTGTCCTCTGCTGTTTCAAAAAAGATACAGAAAGCCCTGGCTTCCAGAAAAGGAGCTGAGAATAAAATGAACCCAGATCCACAGAGAACATCTTTTTTTTCCCCCCACAGCTCTAATTAGTCTTGTTTTGTGTGCTGTCACTAACATAAATGTCTGCCTTTTCGTTTCTTTTTTATCACCTTCAAGGATTTTGGAAGAATGAAGTTTTGTCCCAACCAAAATTAATCGCCCTATCTTTCCCATGCTAGATTACTTCTAGAACAAATACATGTAATTTGTTCGTTCGCTCAATAAATACTGATTAAGTCCCTCCCGCGTGGCAGGCGCGAGGTGGGGGGCATAAGGACACACATAGCCCCTGACCCTGAGCTGTTCACGGGCTGTGAGGGAGGGAGGCTTGCGGAGAAGTCAGTGTACTGGAAAGTTATGGGAGCAGTGCCTGGTGCTTCCAGGGGGGACCCTCGGGGACAGTGCCCATCCAGAGGGACAAGAGGCTAAGTCTGCCCATCAGTGTGAGGGTTAGGAATGTTTTCAGGGGACACACTTGATGACTCCTTTTCAGATATGCTTTCCAAATAGACCTCCTTCTGTCCTATTCTGTAGGACTTGGGGGCTTCTGAAGTCATCAGGGACCACTACTTTGCAAAGGCCTCTTAGAAATGTGGGAATATTGGGCGCGCCTGGGTGGCTCAGTCGTTTGGGCGTCTGCCTTGGGCTCAGGTCATGATCCCAGGGTCCTGGGATGGAGTCCCACATCAGGCTCCCTGCTCAGTGGGGAGTCTGCTTCTCCCTCTACCCTTCCCCCCTGCTCGTGATCTCTCTCTCTCACTCAAATAAATAAATAAAATCTTTTTTAAAAATGTGGGAATATTTTTACAGTCTCAAAATTAGCTGATATCATCAGCGTTACTGGTTAAGAAATGGCGGACAGAGATGCTCAGCCCAGCCCCTCCTTCCTCACCTAGTCAGTATTTGATTCCCTGCCGAGCACCCCTGCAACTAGTTATCCTCATTTCCTTCAGGGAGCTCCCCAGGGGGAACCCAGAAGTCGTTCTTCTCAAGGACAATGATCTTCCTTACATGTAAAGTCTTTTGGATACCTCGCATTTAACATTAAAGCATGCCTTGCTTTTTACAAACACTCGCAGCAACTTATAGGGGACCCTCACCAAGATTCCCTACAGAGTTCCGGTGTTGGGGTCTTTCCCAGACATTCTTTTGTTTGTATTTCTTCTTGAAGATGGTAGCCACCTGAGTGGCTTTTATGGGGATGACCCAAGGTCATGGCCGAGGAAGGGGGTGAAGGGAACAGGAGTCCAGGTGGAAGGGGGTGAGCAAACAGGCTAGGTCATGGCTAGACAAGCTATGGAACCTCAGTGGCCTCCAAGGTTCCAGGAGCAAGGAACCGGTACAGAGCGGGTGGGGAAAGGCGGTCAGACTCGGCCACAACCGTCCCCTCGTCCTCCATGTGAACACCAGGTGCTGAGCACAGTGCCCTGCTCTAACTTCCAGAAGCATTTATCATCTGTACTAGCTCCCCGGATTTAGGGACAAACAGGTTTAGAAATCAGGTTCCCAGGCAATGAGACTCGGAGATGGACAGGAAGGTGACTGGGAACACCCTCGGGTTCCATCGCTGACGGGGAGTGAGGCAAACAGGACCGGGCTGGGGAGGCGCTGAGCTGTGATATGGTCACAACAAAGGCCTCCACTCCCCCGTGGGGAGCTCTGGAGCTGGGATGGCCCCTCAGTGTCTAGAATTGGGGCAAGGGGGCCATACCCCAGCACTGACCAGTCCGTGGATGTGGGCTGCCCCGGGAGAAGGAGGTGACCTTGAGCAAGGATGGCAATTTCTGGAAAGGGACTCAACTCAGAGCCATGAGCCAGCTAATCCCAGCAGCTGGGGGAATGAGCACGCGAACACCCCACTGCAGAGGGGGATAAACAGTCCATGGTTACCTGAACTTCTCATTTTGTTCCTATGTTGGGTGATAAACACGCTGCTCTAAGTGTCCCCCACCACGCCCTGCCTCTTGAAGGCTCCCTGGACAGGATTACCAACTGGGCCTCTAACTACCAAAGTCCTTTATGCTCCAGGGATGCCAACCGTGATAAACGGGCATGAGGAGGACTGTCCTCCTGGCTGGCGATGCCTCATCTTCCTAGAATCCTGCAAATCCGAACCTCAAACCCTGCTGAGCTAGAAACTCCTACAGCGGGTCTCGGAGTAGGCTCCCGGGCCAGCAGCCTCAGCATCACCTGGGAACTTGATAGAAATGCAAATTCTCGGGCCCCTGCCCAGACCTACTGAATCAGAAACTCCAGGGGTGGGGTCCCGTGATGTGTGTTCTGACAAGCCCTCCCTGTGATTCAGGCTCACTAGTTTGAGAAGCACGGTGTTAATAACGTGGCGCACTACGTGTGGGAGGCAAGAGATCCTATGAATCAAGGGAGCCTATGAATCATGCCTCTGCAAGGGCTCACACCTGGCCAGGGAAGAAGAGAAAGACAAGAGCAGGAACGACAGAGAGTGTCAAGGGTCACTGGGTCCATCCAAGAACCCAGTGTGTCTTCTCTGGCCCAAGGGACAGGGGAAGAAGCCAGGCAGGCCCCGCCACGCAGCCCACACCTGATGCCACCTGAGCTGAGGCATGACAAATGTGGAAGGGTGTCTTTGTTGGCACCCTGACTGTCGCTGCGTTCTAAAGGTCTCGGGGCTCGTTGTGGTTTTCCTTATTGCAGTTGAAGGGAGGCGCGCTGGGTGCTACTTCCTTGGCAGAGAAAAAACAACCTTCGGCCCAAGCCTCTCCCCTCTGTGGGAAGGAGAAGTGAAACGGGCTGTGGGCTGGGGAGGAAGGGGGGCTGACTGGGGTTTCTAGAGAGGCCGAGACTTTCTGGTTTAGTCTGACAGCACCACCTCAGCCATGCTAGGAAAACAGAAGTGGCTCCCTGCAAAATCTGCTTGGTTCCTGCAGCTGCTCACGTAGCCAGGATTTACGGAAACCTGTACGCGCTCCCAGAAGACAGAGCCCTCTCTGATGGGTGCATGAGCCTAGCTAGAGAGAGCGGGGTCACCCACCTGCCAGAGCGACACACGGCCCCAGCCTTGTATAACTCATGCAGAGGAGTCACTGACGCTGCCACAGGAAACGAGGAGCCACGGGCAGTGATAGAGGCTGTGATGGGGATCTAAGCGGGATCTGTCGGGAAGGAGCGTGCCCCGAAGGCTGCAGAAGACCCCAAGGAGGAAGCTTGAAGGAAGGACAGGCCCAGGAAGCCAGGAGAAAAGGAGAGGAAAAGGCGTGGGGGCCCCCCTGTAAGTGCAGGAGCAGAAGCAGGGAGGCAGGGAGGCCAGGGAGGAAGCAAGTCCCACGGGACCAGAGGGTCCCGCCAAACAAGCCAGCTGATGGGTCAAGGCCAGCCTAGGAGCCTCCTCAACAGCGTAGCCAGCTAAAACACAGGGTGCCTCGTTCAACTTGAATTTCAGATAAACAATCATTTTTAGTATAAGCATGTCCCCAATATTGCAAGACTTTTTGTTCTAAAATACCATCCACTGTTTATCTGAAATTCAAATTGGATTGAGCAGCCTGTATTTTTATGGGCTACCTCGGGCAACCCTACTCCTCAAGTACTTATAGTTTATAGCTCTTCCCTTGCTCCCCAGTAGGACCTGACGAGGTGGTTCTATTGCCGCCATCATCCCCGTTTTACAAATGCGACAACGAAGTCGTGGCCGCACGACTAGGAAGTCCGTTGCCCCAGCTTGTGCTCCTAACCTCTAAGCTACCATACAGAGTTTGAAATCCATCAGACCTTAATTCAAAATCCGGCTCTGCCACTTACTACTAATGACCCAGTGACAGTGACCTCTGGCAAGTCCTTTAGCCTCTTTGAGCCTCCGTTCCTGCCCCGCTGTGTTTTGAGATAAGTGCTCAGGAAGTGGTACTTGGATACCGATGATCACAGCGGTGATGGTGCTGGTGCCGACAGCCTGGGGACCCAAGCAGAGGAGTCACTGACGCTGCTACAGAAAATGAGGAGCCATGGGCAGGCTCTGGGATGGCAGCAGACGGGGACGTGTCTTCTCCCTTCTCATGCCTGCCTCCTCCTTAGTACCTGGTCTGCTCGTCCTCTAACTTGTCTCCCTGCCCCCCACCCTTAAGCCCCGAACCAGCCCCTCCCATGTGTGTCAGAGGCATCCTGCCCCGAGCTCGCCTCCGAGTCCAGAGTCCCTTGTTGCTGGTGGTCGGGGTTCACTTCCAGCTCACGTTCCTGACTGTAAGCAGTCCAGGCCTTGCCACTCGTCTGTCAGCTCCTCAGATCACTGCCCAGATGTGCCCACATCCCAGGTCTTGCTGCCATCAGGGAAAAAAATCCAACAGATGGAGCATTTTGCACCCATCTCAACAAACGGGTTCTCCTCCCTCTTACGTAACTCAGCCAAATTCAGCCTGCCGGCACGCATGCTCTGAATGCCTTTAATCGACAGATCTACTGAGTAAAATCAAGACAGAAAATATCTGGTGATTAGGTTCAGTGTTAGTCATTTCCTGCCTTCTCGGGTCAAGTCAGGTAGAAGCTTGCTCCTGGCCCCTCAGCTTCCCACTGAAGCCCCTCACTGCCCTGGGTCCGCTTACCAGACAAGCCGCCTCACCGCCTGCACCTGGGTTAGGTGTCCAAGGTGCAGGCGAGCCAGCCCGTGGCAAAGATGTCTAGTACCGTCACTGTTTACCTGTTTCTTCCTTATGATTTTTTACCACTAGCACTCCCTGGAGGCATTAATCCTAGTAAATAAACTAAACAATGTATGGCCAGTTCTCTCCTTAGAATTCTCTCTCCTCCAGGGCTGAAAGAATCACCATCACCTTGACCTTCAAGTTGCCCTCCCGATTCCGGCTCTCAGTCTGACCTGTGTGACTCTCCTGTTCCAGGTCATGACCAGATTCCTGCTCTTATGAGGCAAATAATATTTTTTTAAAGATTTTTTATTTTTATTTATTTGACAGAGAGCACAAGCAGGGGGAGCGATAGGCCGAGGGAGAGGGAGAAGCGGGCTCCCCGTGGAGCAAGGACCCCAATGCGGGGCTCGATCCCAGGACACTGGGATCATGACCTGAGCCGAAGGCAGATGCCCAACCAACTGAGCCACCCAGGCGTCTCAAGGCAAATATTTTTGACCCAGATTCCAACCATGTGGTCACTCCTGGTCTCTATTTAGCTCCCTCTCTTGACTTTTAGAACCAATGGCCCCTGGCTCCAACTTGCTCACCGGGCTCTGGGGCCATGCTTCCCTAACTGCCAATGCTGACGTACATCTCTTGTCTCATCTGTTCCCCAGCCCCCCTCCCCTGTGTGCTTCATGTGAGTTTCCAGCCCTCTTCAGACTGTCCCAGCCCTCGTGCTGAGCCCCACCCCCAGGACCCTCAGCCACCCACCCTGCAACACTGACGACGCCCGGAGTCCAGCCATCTGTCCCTCATCGAGTGTCCCTGGCTCCATGCCGAGCGGCACCGCATCGGCCCTTGGTTCCCTAGGAAACTGTAGGCTGAACTGGCTGCCAAGTCAATGGAGGGTTTCAGCCACGTGGTTGACCACCTGGGCAGAGCCCTTGCTGATTGCTTCCTTACCTACCACTTCCCCTTCATGATAGGCCCTCTGAAGCCCAACCCTATCTGAGTCACCCAGGCCTTGGAAACCTGTTCCTCTGGAGTCATTTGCAACTTGGAAACCCAGTCCTTCTGGGTCACGGGCACCTTGGACCTCGGATGAATGTCCTGCGTTAATTAAGTCTTTTTGTACTCTGAAATATTTCATCTTGTTCCTGGTGTTCCTCCAGGATGTCCTAGGCCTGTGAGAGCTGGACTCCAAGAGCTGGCCACCCTGCCCCTAGAACCCAAGTCTCTGAGTCACCAGAATCTTGGTGACTTTCCCTGGATCAACAAAACCCTGTAGCTGGGTCAGAGTCCTGCCTTCATTCACCCTGCCCCCCGCCCCAGTCACCCACTTATCCATTCACAAGTGTTCAGAAAGCATGTGTTTAGAGCCAGATAATGTGTTAGCTCAGGTTCCAAATAAGGAATGGGCAAGACATGGTTTCTAGACATAATTCTCCTTTACCCCTAGATATTCTATTGGTTTTTCTTTAAAAGGGCATTTTCGTACACCATAACAATGGTCAGACTCAGAAAAACACTGATACAGTGCTATTGCTTAACCTATAAACTTTATTTTATATGGTTTCTGGAGCTCGTCATAGCACAGTAAGAAGCATCAAAGTAGATCTAATTCATTTCAACCATGTAAACAGTGTCACAGTAGGGTTGGGGCAAGTTCAAGGTAACAGGGAGCACCTGGGAAGGGCATAACTCCTGCCCCGGGGTGCAGGGAATGTCTCCCAAAGTGAGTCTAAGCTGAATGGCCAGTGAGTCCAAGTGGGAGGTGGCGCTCCAGATCTCAGGTGTGAAACCTCAAGGAGAGAGAGCCACTCAACTGGGAAATGAAAAATCGTCAACGTGACTGGGGCAGTTGGAGAGGTAGGCAGGACCTGACCATCCAGAAGGAGTTGGCTGGTATCCTGAGGGCGATGAGGAGGCACTGAGAGATTCTAAGTAGCACCCACCTCACCCACTCTATTCTTCATGCTCAGATCCGCACTTTGGGAAGCTCGCTCCACCATCATCATGGAGAATAAATTAGAGGGAAGGCGAGGTTCTGGGCAGGAAGAGGTGACTGTGGCAGGATTCCAAGCCTGTGATGATAATGGCCTGAACCAAAGAAGTAGTAAAATGTACTGGGAGCCTAAGATCAATGGGACTTACGATTGTACACCAAGTGTGAGGGCAAGGGAGGAGTCTAGAATGATGCCCAGGAGCCTGGGAGCACGGTGATGTCACGGACTGTCATCAGGGGACAGAGGAGGAAGGGGCCAGGGGAACGGGCAGCAGGAAGAGCAGAGCTGAGGCACATCCTGTGAGGGAGCTGTGTCTTCAGGAGCTGTCTTGGCCAGAGACAGACGTCTGCGACATAGCAGCAAGAGAGGAGGAACAGAAGCCAGGAGCACGACTGAATGGGAAGAGCAGAGACTGATGATGGAGCCAAAGAAAGATCAGCATTTAGAGACAGACAGAAATCCACATAGTCCAAAGTATCTCCCATACGGGATACTTAGCAATTGTGATGGAAAAAAAGTAACTTTACAACAGAGAAACCTGGCAGACACCACTTTAACCAAATGATCAACATTACCATTGCCAGGAATGGGACAAACAGCCATCACATGCCTCCGAATATGATGCATGGAGAAGGACACAACATCACTTCTGTAATATTCCTGCCCCAAGTGCAGAATCTGAGTCTAATCATCTGGGAACATCAGACAAACCCTTACTGAAGGACATTCTACAAAATAACTACCCCGTGCTCTTCAAAGATGCCAAGATTATGAAAGACAAAGAAAGAGGGGCGCCTGGCTGACTTAGTTGAAAGAGCGTGTGACTCTTGATCTTGGGGTCGTGAGTGTTCAAGCCCCACGTTGGGTGCAGAGATTACTTAAAAATTTTTTTCTTAAAGAAAAGAAAGAAAGGTTGAGAAACTGTTCTGGATTAAAGGATACTAAGGAACGAACAAAAACTAAAGAATTCAATGTATAATCCTGGATTAAATCCCAGACCAGAAGAAAAAAGTCTTTTAAAAAATTTACTACTAATGTTACTTTGGGACAATTAGCAACATTTGAAATAAAGTTCACAGATTAGACAATAGCACTGTGTCAGTGTTTTCCTGAGTCTGACCATTGTTATGGTGTGAGAAAATGCCCTTTTAAAGAAAAACCAATAGAAGTATCTAGGGGTAAAGGAGAATCAGGTCGGCAATTCACTCTCTATGGTTCAGGAAAAAAGGTAATACGGATGGATAGATGGATAATGATAAAGCAAATGTGATAAAATGTTAACCTTTGCGGAAGCTGCATACAAGTGGACTGGAATTCATTGTGGCATTCTTTTCAACTTTTCTGTAAATCTGAAACTAATTTGAGGTTGTATTAAGCGCTAAATACTTTTTTTTTAAGATTTTATTTATTTATTTGACAGAGAGAGACACAGTGAGAGCAGGAACACAAGCAGGGGGAGTGGGAGAGGAAGAAGCAGGCTTCCTGCGGAGCAGGGAGCCCGATGTGGGACTCGATCCCAGGACCCTGGGATCACGACCTGAGCCGAAGGCAGATGCCTAACGACTGAGCCACCCAGGCGCCCCAAGCGCTAAATACTTTTTAAACGGAGTTGAACACTGACTTGTTTCTCTAAGAACTTCAACTTCCATCTCTACCCCTTGTCTCCCCTTTGCAATGTAACTATCCCTTCAAACAGCATTCTTTTTTAAAATTGTGCTTCTAGGGGCGCCTGGGTGGCTCAGTCTTTAAGCGTCTGCCTTCGGCTCAGGTTATGATCTCAGGGTCCTGGGATTGAGCCCCGCATCGGGCTCCCTGCTCAGCAGGAAGCCTGCTTCTCTCTCTCTCCCTCTGCCTGCCTCTCTGCCTACTTGTGCTCTCTATCTCTCTGTGAAATAAATAAAATCTTTTTAAAAAAAAATTGTGCTTCTCACGTATATAACATTAAACTTGCCATCTTAACCATTTTTAAGGGTACAGTTCAGTAGCGTTAAGTATATTTACACTGCTGTGCAACAGATCTCTGTAAGTCTGAAATTATATTTTTTTAAAGATTTTATTTGTAAGTAATCTCTACACCCAATGTGGGGGCTCAAACTCACAACCTTGAGATCAAAAGTCACATACTCTACTGACTGAGCCAGACAGGCTCCCCGGTCTGAAATTATTTTAAAAGAAAAGTTAAGAAAAGAAGGCAGAGGGCGCCTGGGTGGCTCAGTTGGTTAAGCGACTGCCTTCGGCTCAGGTCATGATCCTGGAGTCCCTGGATCGAGTCCTGCATCGGACTCCCTGCTCAGCGGGGTGTCTGCTTCTCCCTCTGACCCTCCCCCCTCTCACGTGCTCTCTCTCTCTCATTCTCTCTGTCTCAAATAAATAAATAAAATCTAAAAAAAGAAAAGAAAAGAAAAGAAGGCAGAAACGGCGCCCAAGGAGGAGACAGAAAGAAGGTACGGATGGATGCAAAGGAGAAAGAGTGGACCATGAGGTGCTAACAGCCCAGGGAGGAGAGTGTCAAGGGGATGTTTGTGGTCCGAGGGGTCAATGCTGCGGAAAGGCCACATAAATGTAAGGGGGAGACAAGGCAAACAAACCTCAACCCTGCAAGTTTTGCTTTAGAAAAGCTCTCCATTCTCCATCCGCGGGTGCTACTGGTAGGGAGGGAAGCCTAGAATATTCTTTGACACCACTGGCTCCATGAAAGAGAAGATGGCTTCAGAGTTTCTGCCAGTGTTCCCTGTGGCTGAAGGTGGAGACCAAGGGGTAGCCTGCATTTTGGTTTGGAAGGTGTCTCGTGGGCCCACGGCTCACCCCCCAGTAACCCCTCTCACCACCCTCACCTGAGAAGGAGAGCTGAATCCAAAGGGAACTGAAGTTACCCTGTGTAGAGCTGGGTAAGTGTTATTTCATGGGCTCCCGGTGCCCCGGTGACCCCAAAGGTGCAACCTTGGGATGGACCTTGGCATTATGGGAAACAATGAATGTGGGAGGAAATTCTCTGTAGGGAGCAAGAAGGCCCCAGCAACAGAGCAGGAGACCGGCCAAGAAGAGAGGCTGCTGGAAAGAGGTTCCACTGGGCCACTGGCCAGCAGACATCAGGAACGTGGGTTCACACCTGGTGTTCTCCACGCTCTCCATGCCATCATTCCCAGGATTTAATAATAGCCTCTTCCACCCAGTGCTGCTGGCCGAGTGGTGTCCTTGGACATGAAGACAAGGGGTGTGTTCATATCTGGGAATGACTCGAATCAGAGAGTGAGGCTTGAGACAGCCACAGGAACAGGACGGGAATACTTCAGAGAGAAAACTGCAAGAGTTTAAAAACATATGCAAACCATATGCCTTCAGGAATATTGGGGATCATGCCCCACTTATACATGTTACACCCACATGCTGAATCTTCGTTAATTAAAGAGTGACCTCGGGCAGTCAAAGGAACTAGGGACATTCAGGCCACAGAACTGAAACCGGTTATTGGGGATGTCCATGACCTTGGCAAGAGCAGATTCAGCATAGAGCTTTGGCAAAAACCCACTCACAGAGAGCCAGCAGAGCACAGGTGGGGAGAAAGGAAAGGCAGCCTATGTACAACTCATTCAAGGTTTATGGCTGTGAAAAGGAGGAGGACATTGCTAGCGAGAGTCGTCTGCCTAGAAACAGAATTTTGTCTCAAGATGAGAAAGACTTCCAGTGAGGGGGAAAGCCAGTAAGGAGGGAAAGACTGAAGATTTAGGGGAGAAAGTAAACAACAGCAGTGAGATTTGGTTGGTTCTAGGGCATTGCTCATTGGAAAGAATGTCAAACCCCTACAGGATAGGGGCTCAGTCCAAAAACCATCAGGGTGATGCTCCAGAGTTCAGCATCATCATTTTTATCTTGAGCCTTGAGAACCAACTGGCTGAGTCACTAAGACCAAGCCATTCTACTCTACCTTTTCTGTTTGGTGGTGTGGGACCCTCTGCTCAACAGGTGACACTAGACTAAGGCTTCCTCATGGCCAACCTTCATATACTTGGTTACATTTAATTCTCACAGCAGCCCCCAAGTAGGCATTATTACCCCCCATTTTATAGATGAGCACGTTGAGGCTCAGAGAGATTGAAGAACAAGCAGCAAATAGCAGAGGAGGAAGACAAGCCTGGACCTTATCCCAAAGTTCATTGTTTCCTCACTCCAGCCCTTGGGAAATATATTCTAATGCCCCCGAGTTAAGAAAATTATGTCCGATTACCTACAAAATCAATAGTATTACCAAGCTTTTTGGCTGACACCTCCCTGGGTTTTCCGAATTACAGAAATGGGTGCTTCTATCTCTAGAACCACAGAAACCTGAGCCCACATAACCTGTTCGAGTTGCTTCTCTCAAAACCCAGAAACTTTTCACCATTGCTCCTGAAATTTCTCCCCTAGGCCATGGAGCTTTAGAACTGCTGAGAAAGCGGGACGCCTGGGTGGCTCAGTCGTTAAGTGTCTGCCTTCGGCTCAGGTCATGATCCTGGGGTTCTGGGATCGAGCCCCGCATTGGACTCCCTGCTCTGCAGGAAGCCTGCTTCTCCCTCTCCCACTCTCCCTGCTTGTATTCCCTCTCTCGCTGTGTCTCTGTCAAATAAATAAATAAAATCTTAAAAAAAAAAAAGAAAGAACTGCTGAGAAAGTGGATAAAAGAAGAGCAGGTCTTGGCGTGGGCCCCCAGGGGCTCCAGCAACAGAGCGGGAGACTAGCCAAGCGGTCGCAGTTCTAGGTGCTCCTGTTCACCTCTGAGGCACCTCCAAGAAACCCCAGGACTTCGTGGAACACCGTTTAACAGCCACGGCTTTTGGTCAGAAAGTCTAGCTTTTTTCCTTTTTTAGTGAAGACACTGAAGCCCAGAGAAGTAAAGTGATCTGCCTAGGGCCGGTCACCAGAGTTAAGTGCATTACAAATCCCAATAACCCGTTTATTTCACAGCTGTGAAATCCAGCTTTCTCTGATAGAGACTGCTAGATGCCCGCCCAGCCCAACAGCAACGCTGTTTCTCCCCCTTGGTAACAGAACCCCAAGTTTATTCAGAGTAGCATTACACCCTGTTGATGGACTAATTTTCCCACCTCCCTTCAGCTGGATCCAGCCATTAAGTTCTAGCCAGTGAATTGCAAGCAAAAAGTATAGTATGGTTCTTCCAGGAAAGTCTCTTTAAAAGAAGGTATAGGCCCTTCTCCCTTTCCTCTCTGCTGCTGCTTGGAAGTCAGGTGTGACGTGTTACTGTGATATGTTGAAACAAAGTGGCCACCCTGCAGGTCCCACCTCTTACCATGGGCACCTTCCTATGATACCTCGATTCCCATGCTTGCCTTCCTCTGCTCCCGTCCGACTCAGCAAGGGCCCATCTCTCTTTGTCCTTCTCCGAACACACACCACGAAACGGCACTCTTGTTCCCCCAACAGCGATCCAGTCACGGCATTGTCCCATCGTGTCATCTGTCCTGATTCCTCTCACCGATCCCTGCTCGGCCAGTCGACCCTGAGCCATTGCCCCTTCCCTTTGATTCAGCGAACTACTTTTCAAAGGTTTCTCCTCAGATGGATTCAGACCGGGAAGTCCCGAACATCCCCCAGGACAAGAACTTGTAAACTGAATCTCAGCAAAAAAGAGCAAAACACTTCCATCCCCACGTGTCTGAGTGACACGGCCATGAGCACGAGCCCTGGCTGGGCCACTTAGCAACTGGGTGACGCTGGGCCACTTAACCTTCCTTTGGCTGCTTCCTTGGCTGGAAACTGGGAATAACAACATGTAACCTACCTTGTAGGGCGAAATGATGAGAAGCAGGTGAAGCCCCCAGAACAGTGCCTGCAGCATGATAGGTATTCAAGAAATACCATTTGTTATTATTTTTCAACCATGTGTTACTCTTTTATACCTTCCTCCATCTTTTCGTGTTAAAAGCAAAAGCCTGGCTGGGCTCCGCCTCCCACCAGCCTCTGATTAAGGAGAGGCCTCATCGGGGCTTCCCAGTGCCTCGGTTATCAGTGTTTCTCTGGCTCCTGCCTCCTCCCCGTCCTGTCCTCCAAAAAGCCAAGAAACGGGGCAGCTCGCCTGTCCTGCCGGGTCTCCCAGGGCACATCCGTCCAGGTCAGCATCCACCGCACCGCCTCACTCAGATGATTCCTAGCCATTCTCTCAACTTAGAGGGGCCTTCAGGAGGATCTCTCCACTTCCAAAGCATTTTTAAAACACTTTTTTGTAAAAAAACAAAAAAGACTTTAAAAAAGTAAACAATTTGGTGAATAATGTTGATTTGCTTTGTGAAATTTTAGGACAAAGCCAAGTTACCTTATCCATGTCATTAAAATACACACACACACACACACATTCCACTCCATTCTAAACTCATAGGCATCAAAGCACCCAGCTGAGGTCTGAACAGCATGTTTTTGCTAACGGTCTCCAGTTGGGAAGGAAGGACGGATCAGGTCTGGGAGCAAATCTCTGTGGGAAAACTACAGTACAGTTTGTCTTGGAGCAACTTGCTCCAGAGTCGAACTCCCAGTACCATTTAGAGATAGCTCTAACCAAGGAAAAACAAAACCCTGAACATTTCTGAAAGAATGCATCAAGGTCTAGTGCCTACAATCACTGCCGAACTTGCTATCATGATAGACAGAACTTTTATACTTATTATTTGTAATGATAACAGCGATCCAAAAAAATCAGTAACTTTTCACTGTGCGGTTACTGTGTGCCCCGCACTGTTGTGCTTCGTGGGATTTGATTCATTTTACTCACGCAATTAACTTTTGGTGGAGGAGGTGCTCAAGAAGAAAGGCTCCCGGGTCACCTGGGTGGCTCAGTTGGTTGAGCGACTGACTCTTGGTTTTGGCTCAGGTCGTGAACTCGTGGGTCAGGGGATCGAGCCCCATGTCGGGCTCCATGCTCAGTGCTGTCTGCTTGTCCCTCTCCCTCTGCTCTTTCCCCTGCTCACTCTCTCTTGCTCTCTCAAATAAATAAAATCTTTAAAAAAAAAAAAGGAAGGAAGGCTCTCAGTGGGAGAGCTGTATGACCCCAGGCCTTCAATTCCCCATCTATAAAGTGGGGGATAATACCAGCCAGGGACAGTGGTTGTGAGGATTAGATGAAATCATGTAGATAGAGCAGGTGACCCCAAGGTTTTCCACTGTCATTTCAGAGGCATTGAGATTTGAATGATACATTTGAAAAATAGGTACTATATTAATTTTTTAAAACACAGCAGGAAATGGGAAAATTTAAGATTCTAGAGTATTTCAGTCTGCCCTTCAAGATGTCCGTCCTGCTGGAGGTGAACTTGGGAGTGGCGTTTGATCTCTTGGTCCCGGGAGCCAGTCTCTGCTAGCGTCATTCCACATCAAAGGAGACAAGGAGTAGTCGGAGGAACCGAAATGCTGCCCACACTTCAAAGGGAGTCCTCTTCCGGAAGTTGCTAGGGCCTCCCAAGGAGGGTAAACAAGAGTACCGCTCCGGGGCCTCCCCGCGAGGTACAGCGACCTCCAAGACATCCCATCGGCTTCCACGCTGGGACTCGGCACTTCCCGCCCGGGGTCCAAACAGCACAGCGGGGAACGAAGGGGCCGCTCTGTATAGAGAATGTTGGCCCGATGCCTTCCTCCTGCAGCAGCACATTAACGGGCCGCCGGCAGGCTCCGTCTCAGAGTGGACCGTCCGCGAAGTCTCGGCCCCTGCGGGCGGTGGCCCCTCTCTTGCCTTCTGCACACCGTCAAGTCCACTCGGACGCTCTGATGCCTGTGCTTCCACCGGCTGCCTGACGCATGGGATGGCTAGGTTTCAAAATCACAACCAGAAATAAAACACTATTTTTGGGCGGAGATGGCAGGGATGGGGGGGGGGGGAGGAAGGAGGTGTGAAGAAGGTGCCTAAAATGATCTGCTTTCTCCTGCACAGGTGCTCTGAGCCCAGCATGTGAAATCCCCCTCCCCGGACCCGCGCCCTCCTGCCGTGGGCCCTCGGCTAAGCTGGCAGCGGACAGACCGGTCCCCACCCGTGTGTGGCCCACTTTTTAGTGACAGAGAGGAACAGAGACAGGATGAGACGGCTTGGGGAATTTCGTGGCGCTCCCCTAATCGGTTAGGGAAATGGCCAAGCGTCGGCTGACCCTCTCGTGGGCCCCGGGGTACTCCCTCGGCGCGCTCGGACTCCTCCTCCCCACTGCGCGCCCGCGCCCCCACAAGACCCTCAAGCATCCCCCTTACCCCCCCCCCCCCGCGCGTTCACAGCCTCTCAACACCCTACTCACCCCCGGCCCACTCGCCCCTCCCAGACCCCTGAGCACATTCCCGACCCCCCCCCGCGGTCCCATCTCTAACCCCCCCCGCTCGGCGGGCGCACCCCCGGTTGTCTCCGGACCCACCCCCCCGCACCCCCAGCCGAGCCGGCTCGGGGCGGGGGCCCGGATGCGGGGACGTGCCGCACGTGCGCCGCGCGGGGATTGGCAGCGCCGGCCCCGCCCGCGCCCCCGCGCCCCCGCCGAGCTCCCGGGCCCGGCTCGCCCAGGGACGCCCCGCGCCGCCGCG
Organism: Halichoerus grypus; assembly: GCF_964656455.1. Lineage (NCBI taxonomy): Eukaryota > Metazoa > Chordata > Mammalia > Carnivora > Phocidae > Halichoerus > Halichoerus grypus. Next base: position 92,760,140 of record NC_135723.1, read on the forward strand.
CCTGCGGCTGGTCCGGAGGGCGGGGGCTGCGGGGTTCGCCGCCCCCAGCGGCGCGGGAACAATGACAGCCCGATGGGAAGTGGGAGGGGGGGTGGAGCGGCCTCCAGAAAGCGCCCCTGACTGCACCCGTGTTCTCTTGCTCGGCGGTGCTAAAACAAGCTTGCTCCGAGGAGCTGTAGATGCTGTTTCTAACGGGTGAAAATAGTTTCTGTAAGTGATGAAAAAATTTTCCACTTTATTCGGTTGTTTGGCTGGGGCCCAGCGCATTTAAGTCCCAGCGTTCTTCGGGAAGGAGCCAGGAGGTTTACTGCATCCTCCGACCTGTAAATTTCGGGGGGAGAACAGTTAAGAAGGAGCCTGAGCATTTTACCGCAGCTGGCGGGGCTTGAGAAAGTGACAAAGGCACTGCTCCTGTCCGTGGCTCGGGGACTGATGCCCCCTCTCTGTTCAGGGAACCAGAAATGTGTCCATTAAGGGACTGGTGACGGCTGGGCTTAGCCCCGGAAGGTTCCCCAAAGGAGGCGATTTGAGCGGAGGTTGTAGGTGCCCGGCCCAGGACTGGGCAGGACTGGAAGAGCAGCCTGGGATGGACTGGTGGAGGGGGAGGAGGAGGGAGGGGGAGGGGGGAGGAGGAGGAGGAGGGAGCTCCCACGGGCTACTTGGGGACAGGAGGCAGCACAGGCGTCCGCAGCCCTCAGTGATTCTCGGCTGTGAACCGCACAGGGCCTGTCGCTCCTCGTCCCAGCTGCAGCCAGCCAATGAAAGATAGACGCAGGGGACCCCCGAGCCAATGGAAACCTCCCGGCCTGCGGAGGACTTGCCGCTGGAAACATTTATGGACACCTGGCCAAGAGGCTTCCCTTGGGGGTTGCCTTTCCAGAAGCCCAGGACAGGTGTGTATCAGGGGCCAAAATCCCAGGAACGTGTTCAAGTACTCATTCTTTAGGATCAGAGCCCCTGCTGCTTGTAAAGACATACAAACGCCATTATAAAGGGCGAGGGATTGAAGAAGAAAGGGAGGAGGTCAGAGGGGAAGAAACGTGCTCGCTGACCTGACCATGGTAGAAGCTGGTGAAGGGTTCCTCCCACTGTCCTATGCCCTCAGTCATTTTCCCCGCGATAAAGTTTAGCACCTTGCATTTGTGTCGTGCTTTACAGTTTCCAGACGGCTTTCACATGAGTGATTTATCGGTAATCACTCTAACCTATATTACTCATACGTAACCAGTGGAGGAAGTGACACTCAGACGTGTTCAGCCATATACCCAAAGAGATGCAGCTGCCAGCGATAACGGTGGGACTAGAGCTCAGGGGTCCTGACTGCAAACCCAGGGCTCTTTAAATGCATCCAAGGAAGGAAACCAGGCCTGCTTTATGATTTCTGGTGCCCAGGGCACACCCAGCAATTAAAATGAAATCCAGAAGGATGAGGTTAATTTTTTTTCTTAGTCATCGCTCTTTCAAACTGTCCCCTTCAAACACCGGTTGGCTCTGCTGTTATATACCCGTGTGTGAAGAAGAGATGTGACGGGCTCACTGCTAGGAAAGCCAGTGCTGGAGGTAAGAACAGATTGGGGGGGAAAAGGGGTGAAGATGCGTCACCACCTGTGGCTTTCTTCCTTAGCCATACCTATCGTTAGGTCAACTCAAGATCTGTGGCCCTCTGTCTTCTCTCGTATTGGTTGCCCACTGGAGAGGTATTTTCTTGTCCCGGGCTCTGCCTGCACAAAATGGTCTACACCCAAGGGGCCCTCTGAAGCCTCCACCTCGGCCACGGCCACGGTCCCACCCCTGAGGAAACAAAGACACGCCCCCCTCCCATGGCCATGACAACAGTGTTAAAATGAGTTTTGCTCCTAGAGGACGGTCACTTCAGCACTCACTGCGTCTCTGCCACGGTCCCAGATGAAGACTCTGGCGTGTTCAGCAAAGTGGGTAATCCTCAGTGGTCCCCAAGGCTGAATGGCCTTCATAGTCAAGCTTTTTAAAAATGCACATCACTGAACACGTCTCTGGGTTGGGATTCAGGAGGTCCTGGATGTGTGCTATTTGTTTTGTTTTATTTTATTTATTTATTTGCTAGAGAGGGAGAGCGTGGGCGAGAGAGAGTGAGCCAGAGCACAAGCAGGGGGAGCTGCAGGCAGAGGGAGAAGCAGGCTCCCCGCTGAGCAAGGAGCCTGATATGGGGCTCCATCCCAGGACCCTGGGATCATGACCTGAGCCGAAGGCAGACTCTTAACCCACTGAGCCACCCGGGCGCCCCTATTTGTTTTGTTTTAAACACCCTGAAGTGATTTAGGTGATCGGCCAGGTTTGGAACGACTTTCATCTGAATTGGTGGATTATTGGTCAAGCGAGGAGCCTGTCATTGAGATGTTCGAATTGCATACGAATGGGCAGAATGACAACTCCATTCATAGGAGAGTCCAAAAGGGAACTAAAACTGCTCACGGTAGGAAAATTCTGTGTTGAGTGTACGACCTTAGAGGAATATAGGGCTAGGGAACTGAGAATGGTTGGGGACTTATTTTCACTAAAATGAAATTAAAGAGTCAGTACTCTAAATAGAGATAAGGTCAGTGGCTTATATTTGCGTGACTTCTGATCAATGGGCCGTGTTTGCTTCATTTCCTTACTCTCTAGATGCACACTGTTCCTCTAGTAACCGCTAGCCACGTGTGGATGCTGAGCACGGAAATGGGGCTAGTCCAAACTGAAATTGCCGTCCATGTAAACTGCACACTGGATTTCAAAGACTTTGGAAAAGTAACAGCTAATGGACACCTTTAGCATTGATTATGTGTTAAAAGAATATTTTGGATCCCCTGAGTTAAATACATAATTAAAATTCATTTCACCTGTTTCTTTTTACGTGTTTTTACTGTGGCTCCTAGAAAACTTTAAATTGCATATATGGCCTGTGGGGGCTAAAAGCATTCTTGATCTGGGTGATGGAGATACACATGTATGTGTGTACGTGCTGAAATTCATCTAACTGTGCCCTTAAGCCTTGGGTACTGCACTGCTGTATATAAATAAAAATCAGTTTTAAAAAATTTAAAAAACAGGAACGCCTGGGTGGCTCAGTTGGTTAAGCATCTGCCTTCAGCTCAGGTCATGATCCCAAGGTCCTGGGATCGAGTCCCACATCAGGCTCCCTGCTCAGCAAGGAGCCTGCTTCTCCCTCTCCCGCTCCCCCTGCTTGTGCTCTCTCTCTCTCTATGACAAATAAATAAATAAAATCTTAAAAAAAATAAAATAAAAAATTTAAAAAACAAACTAACAATGGCTTCCTGTTGCATTTAGAACAAAAGCTAAGCTCCTCTCCGTGGCCACCCAAGACCTGGCCTACTCCTCTCCCTCACCGGACACCATTCTCCCCATGGCTCATTGACCTTGCCGCTTTTCAGATGTGCTCGCCCATACCCATCTTGGGGTATTTGCATTTTCCTCTGCTTGGAAGGTTTTTCTTCCAGATCTTCTTTGCTCCCATTCATGTCTCAGCTCAAACATCACCTCCTTCTTCCCTGACCATCTATATCGGTTAGGATGTTTCTGGTCAAAAGAAACAAGAAACCCATGGGCGCCTGGGTGGCTCAGTTGGTTAATCGACTGCCTTCGGCTCAGGTCATGATCCTGGAGTCCCTGGATCGAGTCCCGCATCGGGCTCCCTGCTCGGCAGGGAGCCTGCTTCTCCCTCTGACCCTCCCCCCTCTCATGTGCTCGCTCTCTCTCATTCTCTCTCTCTCAAATAAATAAAAATCTTTAAAAAAAAAAAAAACAACAACAACAAGAAACCCAAATTGGCTTAAACATTGAAGGGAATTTATTGGCTGTGAAACTATGAAGTCCAGAAGCAAATCAGACTCCAGCCAGGGTATAGTCAGGGCCCTGGATCCTTTTTACTATGATTCTCTTGGGGCTCCCCTCAATAGGTCACCTTAATCCTCATGCTGACCTCCTATATGTTAGCAAAATGGCTTCAACGAATCCTAGCTTCACATCCATATCCCACCTCATCCAGAAGGAGAGAGTTTCATGTCCTCCAACACTCAAAGGAAAGTCCTGAACTTCACCTAACCAATCCCTTAGCCCAGGAGAATCCCACACACTCACTGGTGTAACCCTGAACCAGTCACTGCTCATAAGACCCTAATTAGGCTTAGGCCATGAAAGCCCCATGCCACCCAAATCTCAAGGCTACCATGTATTTGAGCGATTCGAATGGGTGCTGGGGAGGCAGCTGATGACCACCCTACCACCTTGAGTCACTATCTAGACCAGTGCTTGGCAAACTTTTTCTGTCAAGAAAAATAGTAGATAATTAGTGTTTGTGAGCCTCCTAAGGGTTTGTTTGTTTTATAATCCTTTAAAATACATAAATCATTCTTAGCTCATGGGCCTTACTAAAATAGGCCAAGGGCCAGATTTGACCCAAGGGCCACGGTTTGCCAACCCTGATCTAGACCACTGTGATGCTTGGGATGTCCAAATTGACCTTATTAATTTGTTTCCCCTGACTACAGTGTAAGCTCCGTGAGAGCAGGAACCGTGTGTCTTATTCACCACTGTCTTCTCAACACTTAAAATGGTGCTGCGCCCAGAGATCTCAATAAATACTCACTGGATGAATGACGATAAAAACTTTATGGCAGGGGCGCTTGGGTGGCTCAGTTGGTTAAGCGTCTGCCTTCGGCTTGGGTCATGACCCCAGGGTCCTGAGATCGAGCCCCGTGTCGGGCTCCCTGCTCAGTGGGGAATCTGCTTCTTTCTCTGCCCCTCCCTCCTGCTCCTCTCTCTCTCTCTCTCTCAAATAAAGAAATAAAATCTTTAAAAAAAAAAAAGAACTCCCTCTAATTCTAAAACAACAACAACAAAACAAAACAAAGCAGAAAAAAAACAAACCTTTATGGCAGAGTAGCAGGACCCAGTGCCTCACTCTGGCCTGGCTTTTTCTGCCCTCCCCGTCTAGAGGACCCAGCTGTCCCCTACTGGGCAGGACTGCTGCTGGTCCATGAGATGTCTTTATGCAAACCAGGAAAAGGTGACCCCTCTGGCTGGTGCAGCCCAGCCCCCAGGACCGTGGTGGGGGGGTGAGCACTGGATCGTGTACAGCGGCTCTGGGGTGGAGTTCTGAGTCAAGAGTTCTAAGATCTCATCTTCTGATATTATTCCCACCCCTCTATGGCAAAATCCTATGCGTGTGCTCTGCTTGCTGCTTTGATTCTCTGTTCTTTCACCAACTCCCAACACCCTCTTGTTCCAGTTTTCCACAAAATGACTGCCATTTGCATGTATTGAAGTGAAATTCTCATTCGGTACTTGGAACTGCAACCAAGTGTAACAGCATGTGGTACAGGGTCAGTGTGTGGTTGGGGAGGGATTTCTGTCTTGTGTGCTTACTACACCTCAAGAAAGACCGTGGGAAACTGGAAAAGGGGCCAGCCAAAGTTGTCAAGGACATAGGGAAACTACCATAAAAACACAGAGTGATATGTTGAGGGTTCTTCCATCTGGGAAGACAAAGGCTACGAAGGAGTAGCATCTGTTGGATCATGAATGTTATGGTTAGGGTGGTCATGAACTCATTCACCAAATCCTGACCAGACCAGGGTGCTCTACTTAAAGCTTGAGAGAATTGCGTGTAGGAAGAATAGAAGAAAATCTGACTTCACTCGGTGGGTGGTAACCTCATGGAACTCATTACCCCAAGTAGGAGTCAGGCAGGAAATAAAAATGCCCAGTAACGCTGTGGAAGGCAGCTGTTGACAGATTTTAAGGACTTCCAAGAGGAAGGAGGAAATGCCTTGGGATATCAGGATGGGCTCTTAGAAGCGGCCAACAGGGGGCGTAACTTGCTGTTCACATGGCTTCCCTTCATCTCCCCGGCAGGGACAGAGTTCTAAGCAGGACAAGACCAGGAGGCAAGGCTGCCCTCTACCCCACGGCCTGGGCAGTCTGGAAGATCGCCTTGCTCAGGGGTAGGGGGCCTCACGGATCAAAGAGTGACTTTCCCGGGGCGCCTGGGTGGCTCAGTCGTTAAGCGTCTGCCTTCGGCTCAGGTCATGATCCCAGGGTCCTGGGATCGAGCCCCGCATTGGGCTCCCTGCTCGGCGGGAGGCCTGCTTCTCCCTCTCCCATCCTCCTGCTTGTGTCCCCTCTCTCGCTGTGTCTCTCTCTGTCAAATAAATAAATAAAATCTTAAAAAAAAAAAAAAAAAAGAGTGACTTTCCCAACTTGGGTTTCTGTAGGCCAGCTACAATCTATTGCTGGGAATCTGGAGGTCACTGAGACAGTGGAATGATGTTTGTGGAAACTTCACATAAATGTCTACTCAGTGGAAACTCACCTGTTGTCATTACAACAGCTAACATATATCATGTACTGTGTGCGGTTATAAGTACTTATTCATTTAATCCTCATAACGACCCTGTAATATGGGTACTATTATTTCCTCATCCTATTTGACAGATGGGAAAACTGAGGCACAAAGAAATAACTTTTTCAAGGTCCCACAGCTAGTAAGGGATCCAGGATTCAAACTCAGGCTGACTGACTCTGGAGTATATCATTTCCCCATGAAACTGGGGTTAAGGCCACTCCTACAGTTCTGCTGAGGGAGACACTGCTCAGCTCCAGTCGGGTGTTGTCATGAAGGAAGGCAAGCCCATTGGGACCATGTGCATGTTTTCAAGAAAAGTCCTGAGAGTCAGCACTCGGTTCTGGATTGAACAAACCGGGCTAAATCCAGCCTAAAGTCATCTGGCTCCTGACTTCGGCTCTACCCACACCAGCCCTCCATGTCTTACAGACAGGATGCTGTTGTCCATGTCCGGGGGCAACCAAGTTACTAGGCATGCGCTCTGAGCAGAGCAGGGGAGACTGGTAGGACAGACTCGTGGGGCTGGGATGCTTCTGTGACTGGGGCTCTGTCCCTAATGGAACAGACTTGGTGCCCCTGTCACTAAGCAATGACTGGTAATCTCTCTGCTCCCTTGGCAGTTCCAGGACCCAGTGAATCCATGAGTGCCATCACAGAAAGCAGCATCTAAGGCTCTAACGCAGAGAGAGAGGTTGGATGTGTGGGAAGATTGGCTCTGTGGCATATAGCTTGATAGTCTCTAATACACACATAAAGCACACAGAATGTGCAAAACCCTGGGCTACACCTTAGATCTGGCATGTACTGAGAAAATGGGCGAGGCAGAGACAGGCCGAGGAGCCTGTGGCATCAAGTGGAGCCTTCATTCAAGGTTGCCCCATAGGGTTGGGCAGGTTGTGCACTGCACCTCAAGTGCACAGGGAAGACTGGGTGCCTTTTTCTAGTTTGCACAAAGGCACTATCTGTTTGCTCACTGAGCACTCCTGAGGCTGTGTCTGCCCAGAGGAAGGACCTTTTCTAATTCACATCAAGTCTCCATAGGTACCATGGGGACCCTGAAGAAATTTGGGGTGCTGTTCTACAGCACAGAGCCTGATGCACCACCTCAGGACAGGGCTCTGAGCTCAATGACGGGACCAAGCTCAGGACACCAGGATCCAGAGCCCTCACTCCCCTGTGCCCTGCACAGTCCCAACCAGCCAGTGCTCCTGGGGGGAAGAAGAGGGAGGGCAAGGAGGCCAGCCTGCAAGAGGACCTGGTTCAGCTTCTTCATCCCATCCCCCGTGAGGAGAGCAAGGTCTACCCAGCCCCTGGGAGCAGGAAGTGGGAGAAAAGGCCACACCTGGGCACACGACCCTTTATTGCACAAGAGCCCCACCCCTCATAAACGTGGCGGAAACAGTGTCCTGGATCCTGACCACACAGATTACAGCAGCCACCTGGAGGGAAGCCAGCAGAGGAGAGGGGCGGAGACTTTCTCTCCCCTACGGAACAGGGAACACGGTCTCATTCAGTCCTCACAATTTCCCTTTTCACCGCTCAGGACCCCGAAACGCATGCTCAAGGATAAGGAAGTAGGTCAAGGTCACATAACTAGTAAGTTGCAGAAGTGGGCTTTGAACCTGAAGCGGATGCTATGGCCCCTGCCCAGGCTCCCCTTCAGGGCTGATGACCCCTCACAGCCAGTCCCTCCCCAGGAGCAGCCCTGCCTGAAGGCAGCCACCCCATCCCACACTGGCCCCCTCCTGGGGCAACCCCAGTCCAACTCAGCCATGCTGGGGAGGGGGAGGGGTGCAAAACTCTAGTCCCTTGCTCCAGTTTGGGACAATTCTGAAGGGCCATCCTGGCGTCTGAGCTTCTGTTGCAACTGTTGCATGTCCACATCTCCCTCTGCCCAGTCCTGCTCCCCTCACTCTTAGAGCTGCTGCTGGGGGGCACGCTCCCCCAATAAACTCTCTGCATGCAAATCTCCCTCTTAGAATTGGCTTTTGGCACATCCCGCCTAAGACCCCTGCACTCCCTACCTCTACGAAATGCTGCCTCCCACCCCAAGCTTGCCAGGATGGAAGCATCCAGAATCCAAGTAGAGAGGGTGAGGCAAACCAGAGATGAGCAACAGCAGGAGGCCACCGACACCCCTAGGCTGGACAGACAGAAGGGCGGGGGCAGTGTTACCTGAGCCCGGGGATCGCCCAGCGGAAGCAAGAACCACAGTGGGTCACGGCGGGTCCGTCTGGGAGAAGAAAACCTCTCCTGGAGACACACAGCCCTGAAGCTGGGAGTGGGTGGGTGAGATCCTGGCTCCTCCTTTCCTTCCTCCTTCAATTTTAGGATTATAGACTACTTACAAGCACACAGAGTATATACCCAGGTTTAAATTTGCACATATTTAGGTAATATTTAAAACTAAAAATTTGGGGGCACCTGAGTGGCTCAGTCATTAAGCATCTGCCTTCAGCTCAGGTCATGATCCCGGGGTCCTGGGATCGAGCCCCGCGTCGGGCTCCCTGCTCAGCGGGGAGTCTGCTTCTCCCTCTCCCTCTGCCTGCCACTCCCCTGCTTGTGCTCTCTCTCTCTCTGTCAAATAAATAAATAAAATCTTAAAAAAACAACAACTAAAAATTTTAAGTCAGTCCAGGTCCCTTTTGAACGGGAAACATCGCTGTAGAATGATGTGCTGCAGGAGCATCCCAAAGAACCACCAGCTGCAGCCCCAGCCCTGCACACCCTTAATGTCCAGACTGTCTATTGCTTTGATCCCCTCTGGATTGGGGGTGGAGAGTCCAAAATTGCCCAGGGAGCCAGAGGATTTTTAGAGCCAGAGGGTCCATCCTATGGAGGGGACCCCATAACTTTAGGGGACCATCACTCCAGGGGATTAAAGTCACCTCCTGGCTTTTTAATCTCAGCCTAGAAGGGGACATGTGGGCGCGCAGTCTCCACCTCTGTGGTTCACAGGAGAATGACTGTCTGTGCACATCTTTTAAAATGGAGAGGAGTCGGGACACCTGGGTGGCTCAGTCGTTAAGCGTCTGCCTTTGGCTCAGGTCATGATCCCAGGGTCCTGGGATCGAGCCCCATGTCGGGCTCCCTGCTCCGTGGGAAGCCTGCTTCTCCTTCTCCCTCTCCCTCTCCCACTCCCCATGCTTGTGTTCCCTCTCTCGTTGTGTCTCTCTCTGTCAAATAAATAAATAAAATCTTAAAAAAAAAAAAAACTTTCTCTCCCTCTGCCCTTCCTCCCCATGCTCACACATGTGCGCTCTCTCTCTAAAATAAATAAATATTAAAAAATAAAATAAAATGGAGAGGAGTCATTGGCATTGATAATAGATAGAATGTGAATATATGTGGTTCGTATCGTGTGGAGGGAAAGAGCTCCTGGCCTGTCTCCAGGGGAGGAAAACAAGGTCGGGTGGAGAGATGAGGACTGAGGAGCCCAACCCAGCTCCTGGCTCCAAGGAGGCCAGGTCCGGCCCCGGAGACCAGCTGCCATCCGTTTGTTTTTCAGTGGGCTGGGGACCCGGGCTGAAGGCACATCTGCTTCTGTTTATTCTTTCTCCTTATCTTAACGGGCCCCCACCTATCACTCCCTGTTACCCCTCACCACCCCCGGAGCACACAGGTGCCTGTTGCTGTCCCACGCAAAGACTCTCGGGGCTGGGGAGGGGCAGGGACAGGCTGGAGACTTGGTGTCCTGGGTGAAGGCTCCCCACTAAGCACCACCCCAGGTCAACGGGACGCTAAGGTCAGAGCGGCAAAGGGCAAGAGGAATAAAAGGCCGAAGACTCTCCTGAGAAGGAAAGCAGGAAATTGGCAGGTTGCTAGGGCCAACCTTAGCTCTTAGCTCTAAGAGAAATGTAATTACATTTAAATTTCAGGTTACACCTAGGCTAATAACAACAACTGGAAATTCCTGTGGGGAGGAGGAAGTGTTCTCTCATGAAGAGATAACAGAGGGTCACTTACCCTTGAACCCAGAACAGTCAGTTTCGTACAGGAAGAACTTCACTCAGATACGGCCCCTGCTGGCCAATAAGGCACCTTTGTGCAGTTTAGAAAAAGGGGCCCCTTCCTCCAGGCAGTTCCCCCTCTCGCTTCCCAGCACCCTGGGACAGGAGAAGCAGGACACATTACATAATCCTAGCAGCTCTCCCTCCCTCCCTCCCCTCGCCCCCCCACCCCACTCCATTAACCTGGCAGGCCTAAGCTCTGAATGGACCACCCCAGAAGCAGAGAAAACCGCTGGTAGGTGTGAGAAAAGCTTGAAAGGCTTTTAACACTAACTTGGTCCAAAGTCCCTGCTCCATTTCATTCCATGATAAGGCTTCTAGTGGAGTTATAAGAAAGCTTTCTCATCACATTCCAGGCCTGACCTGGATTATCCTAAACTGTGATTACTGGCAATTTAGAATACATGAGAAAGGTACCAGATTTCTCCAGGATTTCCTTCTTTAAATTTTGCCTCATGACTGTCATCTTCAAGCATGGTTTTTGTTTTTGTTTTTAATTGTAGATATCATGAAGTTCCGTTCTTTTTAAGTAGGGTTTGGTTTTGGTTTTGGTTTCGGTAGCAAAATTGGCAATATGGTATGGTGGTTCCAAGCTTGATTTTGGGGTCAGAATGATCTAAGTTCCAATTGTAACTCCCCTACTTGCTCGCTGAGTGGCCCTGTGCAGTTTACTTCTCCACACCCCAGTTTGCTCATCTGTAAAATGGGGATAAGTAAAAGTATTTACCATAAAGAATTGGCCCATGGATTAAATGAGGCGAGGCACGGAAAACCCTTGGGGCTGGGCACACAGCACCTAAGAACCATTAGCTACTGCGAAGCTTATTTTAAACGGGTAAGGAAACGACACCTTACTTCAGGGTAATCGAGAAGGATGACAATGTTTTCTGTCCCTTGGAGAAATGTCTGATTCTCTGTCTGGGGCCAAGAAAGTGAAACTGGGGCATCAGATTGTGCCAAAAGACTAGGAAGTGTTCAAAAACATAGGAGATACAGAAGGGATTCTTACTGGCCAAATTTGGGACAGTTTGAGCATCAGGATGAATAATGACTACAATTGGTAACACAACGAATAAAACAAAATCCATGTGTCCATAGTGATATTCCATACAAGAGGGAAAGGAAGGGAAAGAGCTAATAAAAATGGAAGGAATAATAGAATCGGAAATCACTATTTTGCAGCCCCCAATAAAATAAGTGATTTACACAAAGATTATCAACGGAGCCACTGGATAAAAGATGTTCACATCGCCTCAGATGACTTATGTGTTCCCAAAGGGGAAAATTTCCCTTCACAATAGGGAGATCTGGGGGTCACCATCTTAACTGAGCAATCAAACTGAGCATGACCAATGGTGCAACAATTATGCGCCTTCTGATGTAACAGAATGTGAAAAACACAATCTCACCTGTGAATTATTCCTGCCAACGTAACTAACATGAATCTAACCAAGCCTCATGACTATATTCCAGTGTACAGGAAAGATGGACACACGAGAACAAGTTAAGTTATACCAGGAGGAATCAAGAATATATCACCTCACGTGTGTTTCACTGTGACAAAGTCTCTCTCCTCAGCCAAACTTTTGTCCAGCTCCTCTGAACATCTTTTGATTAGGCCTTGACCTTGGTCCCCACTCTGTCCTGGGCCTGCCCAGCTAGTCTTAGCAAAGAATCTTGCTAAATCATCGCCCACCGTGGACATCTGGTCCCCCTTGACTTCTGATCAAGGTCCTCATCGCCCAGCTTTGATGTCTAAGCTCTAAGCTTTTACTTATCCCCATGACATCTGCCCTTAGTACTTGTCCATCCACTGACCCCCTCGTCCTGCCCATTGACTAGAAATCCCCACCTGTCCTTGTTTCAGAGTTGAGCCTGATCTCCCTCCCTTGTTACAATAATCTTGAATAAAGTCTTTCCCATCGTTTGAGAATAATTTTTTCCTTAACACTTCAAAAAGTTAATGTCATTTTTTTTTTAAATGACACTACTTTAGAATAAAAGAAGTTAAAAAGACATAACAATCAAATGAATATAAGAAAGATACCATGATTGGATTCTGGCCAAAAAAAAAAAAAAAGGAAAAGAAAATCTACAAAAGATCTTTGGAAGACAATTGGATCCTTTTGATTATGGATTGGATATTACAAAATTATAAAATTGTTAGTTTTTGTATATGTGATAATGGCAGGGCTGTGCTTTGTCTGAAGGTTCTTGGGGAAGACCCTGCCTTGCTTCTTCCTAGCTTTTGGCGGTTGCTGGCAATCCTAGCTGTTTCTTGGCTTAGGACAGGATTAACCCCTATCTCTGCCTCCACAGTCACATGTCCTCTTCTCTGTGTCTCTCTGTGACTTTAAATCTCTTCTCTTTATAAGGACACCAGCTTTGGAGGGGCCCATCCTACTCCAGGACGCTCTCATCTTAACTTGATTACACCTGCAAAGGCGCTACTTATAAATAGGTCACCTTCACTGGCACCAGGGTTTAGGACTTGAGCCTGTCTTTTGGGGGAACATAATTCAACCCACAACAAGGCTGAAATGTCAGCATGTCTGAAATTTACTTTCAGCTCTTTCAGGAAAAAAAAATTATTGCTAGAGAGAGAGAAAGGAAAAATAATTAATGCAGTGAATGTGATCATTGTGAAATCTGGGTGGAAGATATAGGGGTGAGCATTGTATTCTTTCAACTTTTCTATATGTTTGAAAATTTTTAAAATAAAAAGTTGGAAGAAAAACAGATTGCTGGCAATTCTGCCATCCACAACCCTATTGTTTCATATATCTGGGGCAGAGCCCAGGAATATGTATTTTTAACAAGCATTCCCTCTTTTTTTTTTTTTTTTTTTTTTTTTAGAGAGGGAGAGAGAGAGAGAAGGGGCAGAAGGAGAGGGAGAGAGAGACTCTTAAGCAGACTCCCTGTTGAGCATGGAACCCAACTTGGGGCTCGATCCCAGGACCCTGAGATCATAACCTGAACTGAAGTCAAGAATTGGATGCTTAACCTACTGAGCCACCCAGGCGCCCCAAGAATTCCCATTTTTAATAAGCATTCGAAGGTGATCCTAACACAACAGTAGGGTTGAAAAATACCATAAATGTTAATACTATACTACACTATTCTATTAAAAACACTACTAATATGAAATACTAAATATATTATAAATATATATAAACACTAAAACACTAAATATATTTTAGGAAATATAAATACTAACTACCATAAACACTAAACACTATTTTTATATTTATAATACTAGATACTATAAATATCATAAATACTAAAAATATTATGAACTCACACGGATGTATTTAAATCCCCTGCCCCTTCTTTCTACCAACATACTCTAAGATGTATTCTTTTCAGAGCATAAATTTATATAAAATTGTATCAACATGCACACACACTCAGCACAAACATGATGAGTATTTCAGTGAACACCGGCCAATGTAACAATGTGTAACAATTTACTATTAGATACATACTACACAGTAGGGAGATACAGCCAAAGTAAGTTTATTTCTCTTGAGCATCAATAGGCTTCAGCTAGGATTTTTTTCCTTTCCCTCTCTGCTCTTATCTCTCTTACAGGTATATGCTTTTTTTTTTTTTTTAACTCTCTTTACTCACAGTTTAGTGGGGTTTGGGGAGGAGGCTTATGCACATGTTCAATCTGCTATGTTTAATGGGAAGTCCTCAGAACCCAAAGTTTTCAACTCTAATTTTATTGAAATAAGCTTCCTCGTGTAAACGGAGTCCCAATTTCAAAATGGAAGTCAAGGAGAAATAGGACTTGATTCACATAGTTTGAAGACCACTTTCCAAAAATGTGTGGGCCTGTGTGGCTAAGTCTGAATGATCAGCCTAAGTATAATTGTCTGACCATCATGTGTATACACAGCTCAAACCCAAAGCCCCAGCCTCGTCCCTTCTGATGAAACACCAGTGCCCACAAACAGAAGGTTCCCCTTTTCTTGCCCTGGAATAAACAGGAAGGTCTCTTGGGGCTGTGGTCTTTAGGGCTCTAGCTCTGCCCCTAATTTCTTCAGACCCTTTGCTAAGAACTGAGTCATTGCAACATCACACCCAGCCAGCTGTCTCAGCACAAGAAAGCTTTGCTGTGGTATGAGGTTTTGTGGGCTGCAAACTACATCTAGGTCAGCAAATTAAACTCCACGGTGTGGTTCCAGAGTCCAGCTCCATCTACTAAAGGGCTGTCTGACTTCAGCCTCTGGGCACTGGCTCTTTTGGTGCTTGGGAGACCAGGCCCCTCGGAGGGTGTTTAAGGTACAACACGTCAAGCCTAAACCACTAGATGACATATGCCTACACTCAGAATCTTGTTTTCTCCACCAGGGCTCTAGGGTATGTGAGGGTAACAATACTCCTCCCCTGCAGACATTGAGATTTGTGTGTGTGTATTGGGACAAAGGGGTGAGATGGAGATGTGTTTCTTTGTTCCTTCGTTTCGCCTACTATGTGTGTTTCTTTGCTGCCACGTTGACCCAAACATGAGCTTTTTTTTTTTCCAGTTCCCTTTCATGGAAGTTTTTTTTTTTTTTAAAGATTTTATTTATTTATTTGACAGAGAGAGACACAGCGAGAGAGGGAACACAAGCAGGGGGAGTGGGAGAGGGAGAACCAAGCTCCCCGGCTGAGCAGGGAGCCCGATGCGGGGCTCGATCCCAGGACCCTGGGATCATGACCTGAGCCGAAGGCAGACGCTTAACAACTGAGCCACCCAGGCGCCGCTTCATGGAAGTTTTTAAGAATAATTTCACAACAGGTGACCAACTGGTATACCCAGATAGGGTTTTACAAAGAGCAGTATCTCAATGGAGTGGAGTCACCCTGGTTCAGGAACTCAGTCTCAGATTTATAGTGGATAAGCCCTCAGAAACTAAATTATGTTAAAAATTCAAAACAAACAAACAAAAATGCAAAACAACTCAGCAAATACTTATTTGAGTGTCTGCTGCTATCCAGGGCTCAGGAATACAGATGTGAAGACCAGAGTTGCCTCTCAGGAACTCTTTGATGTTGGAGGAAGACCAACATTCTAGTGGACGGCTACACTTTTTACTACCTCGAACCTCCTCACGCTTCTGGAAACAGTACCCCAAGTTCACTCTGGGGAAAACCCCTCCCTCGTCCTCTGTGTGCTTTCCAGTGGGACTGAATCTGCCCCTGGCTCTAGACCTGAGGTATAGACTCAGGCCTGGCCACAGTGATTGGTTTAAAGATGGGCATGAAACCTTCAAAACCAAAAATATCCATGAAATGTTTGCTGACAGTATTCAAGCAGAGATACTAGATACTTTTTACTAGGGTTGCTACCAATAAGGATGATATGAGACTAGAGTTGCCGGAAGCCACAAGATGGAAACCTAAGAATGAGACCAACATATAAAAGACAGATCTGAACGAGAGACACTGAGCTCCTTGGTCAAGCCATTCTTGAAGTTCCACATACTCCTAGACTTTTCTGTTAATCCTCCCAATAATCATTTTTAGGGGCACCAGGGTGGCTCAGTCAGTTAAGCATCTCCCTTCGGCTCAGGTCATGATCCCAGGGTCCAGGAATCAGGCCCCGCGTCAGGCTCCCTGCTCAGAGGGGAGCCTGCTTCTCCCTCTCCTCCCCGCCTGTGCTCTCTCTCTCGCTATCTCTGTCTCTCTCTCAAATAAATAAAATCTTTTAAAACAATAATAATAATTTTGAAAAAAATAATCATTTTTACTTGTTTAAGCTACTTAAATGGGGTTTTCTGTAATTTGCAACTGAAACAGTTCTGTGTAGTAGGTTGAATAGTGTCCACTAAAAATTCACACCCAACCAGAACTCCGGAATGTGACCTTATTTGAAAATTGGGTCTTTGAAGATGTAATCAGTTAAAAGTGTTGAGAGGACATCATCCTTGATAGATGATGTGCCCCGAAACTAACGACTGGTGTCCCAACAGATGAGGAGGCCGGGGCTGGAGGAGGATGCTGCCAAAGGCCAAGGAGCGCCCGGGGCCACCAGAAGTGAGGAAGAGTCATTGAAGGATCCTCTTGAGAGCATGTAAAGGGAGTGTGGTCTCGCTGACACCTTGATTTCAAATGTCTGGCCTCTCGAACCGTAGAATGTCCACTGTTCGAAGCCACCCAGTTTGGGGTACTTTATTATGGCAGCCCTAGCAAACCAATACCCTCTCATATATGAAATCTTTCAATAAACATTTATTGGTTCCTAATATGTGTCCAAACAGATCTCAGCATAAAAATCCAGAGAACGCAGAGAGGTATTTGAGCTGGGACATTATGAGGCCTGAGGAACTGTTGGTCCCACCAACCTGCGCCGCCGTGGGTGCCCTGGAAAGCCCCGGGGAGTCTGCAGAATGCATATTCCACGGGGCTCCTCTTTTCTAGACTTCTTGCAGGCCACTCTCCTAATGCACGCACTTCCTTTTCTTCAGTCAGGAAATGACAGAAATTGAAAACATTTCTCCCAGTTTGTTTTCTGTAGTCTTACTTTGTTTATAGAAATAGTTGCCCTGTAGAATTTCCATTTTTGTACATTTTCAAGTCTATCCATTTTTTTAATGGATTTTATTTATTTATTTGAGAGAGAGAGAGAGAGCATGAGTGGGAGGTAGGGTCAGACGGAGAGGGAGAAGCAGGCTCTCCGCTGAGCAAGGAGCCCGACGCAGGACTCAATCCCAGGACCCTGGGATCCATGACCTGAGCCGAAGGCAGTCGCTTAACCGACTGAGCCACCCAGATGCCCCACATCCATCCATTTTTTTAACAGCTTATCATTGTTGGCTTTTTAAACATTCCCCTGTTTTTATCTATCGGGCTATACTGCTTAATAAAGTAGCTTCTTTTTGTTTTGTTTTGTTTTTCTCCTTATTGTAGAAAAACATACGTAACAGAATTTATCATCATAACCATTTTTAAGTGTACGATTCAGTGGCATTAAGTACGTTCACATCACGGTGCAACTGTCACCACCGTCCATCTACAGGACTCTTTCCATCTTGCAAGACTGAAACTCTACACCCATCACACAAGCACCCCCCTCCCCACCCCCCACCCCCACCCCCGCCTCTGGGAGCCGTTCCACTTTCTGTTTCTATCATTTTAACTACCATCGGTATATGGCGGCTTTCTTTTCTATTTGCTTCTACTTGCCTCACGCTGCACCTCCGCCGCCTTTTACTGGGTGTTCCCAACAAACAGCAGCATTGGTGACAGCCACCGTCTGCAGGGTCCAGGCCTCTTTCCCAGGCTCTACAGCCAACAGCGCTGATCCACCCATGTCCCTGCCAGCTCGGTGGCGTTTGGTGCATTTTACAAGATGAGGAGCGTGTGGCCCCAACGGGCCATACCAATGGCACTGAGCAGTCTCCCGCTCTTACTTGGAAGGGGGGGGGAGTCTGCGCTCGAGTCTGGGACTCCCTCCACAGCGCCCTCCTAGAAGACGGGCGTGGACGCCCTCAGAGTGAAGGGCTTCTACAGACCGCCGATCTCGTCTCTCAAATGTTGACCATTTCCTGGCTTTACTCCCACAGGAGAAACTTACTTTCATATTGCATATACCTTTTTCACCTTGAAGCCTGGTTACAAACTACAACTCCATTCGGGCGCCTGGCTGGCTCCGTTGGTAGAGCATGTGATGCTTGATCTCAGGGTTGTGAGTTCGAGCCCCACGTTGGGGGTAGAGATTACTTAAAATCTTTAAAAAACAAAACAACCTAAAATACAATTCTATTCCTAGCATGGGAGAATAAGAGGAAATAATTATTAAAAAGCAAATTCTATGCCCATGGTCAAGATCCCAAAGTAGAAGACCATGGTAGCCCCAAGGGGCTCCCATGGGTATGTCCCCATTCCACGTTCCGCTGTCCCTCAGGTGGCTGGCCTCTAGCTGCCAACTTGTCTTGTCCCAACCAGAGGAAAACACAGAAAAGTGTGAACTTTGCCTCATTTGAACTCTTTTTCCTGTGGGAGAGCTGTGTCTCATTTAAAGGAAGTGCAAACAATGGTGCATGATACTTGTATTGGTTTGTGGGTTTGACCTAATGAAGTGGCTTAAATGACAGGACCGTCTCACCGTTACGGAGACGACGTGTTTGAGGTGAAGCTGTTGGTAGGGTTAGTTTCTTCTGAGGCCTCTCTCCTCGGCTTGTACATAGCTGTCTTCTTGTGTCTTCACTTCATGCCCTAGTCTGCTTGGGCCGCCACAACCACATACCACAGGCTGGGGGCTTAGACAGCAGACATTTGTTTTCTCACAGCTCTGGAGGCTGGAAGTCCAAGATCAGGGTGCCAGCCAGGTCACTTGCTGGTGACAGCCCTCTCTCCAGCTCAGAGGCGGCTTCTCACTGCGTCCTTGAATGGTAGAGAGAGTTCTGTTGTTTCCTCCTCTTCTTAGAAGAGCACTAATCCCATCAGGAGGGTCTGTCTTAGCTCGGGCTTCTGGCACAAACCGCCACCCATGGGGGAGGGGAGCTTACAAACGACAATTGTGGGAGTCCCAGACGCAAGGTGCCTGCACTGGTCACGTTCTGACCGGGGCCTTCTTCCAGGTTGCAGAGTGCCTGCTAACTTGTGGCACCCTCACGGGGCAGAGTGCGGAGCTGAGGAACCAAGCAATCTCAAGACTCTTAGAAGAACACTATTCTCCTTCAGGAGGGCTCTCTCCTCACCGCCTCATCTAACGCTAATTACCTCACAAGAGCCCCACCTCCTAATACCACCACACTGAGGGGTATGTAGTTTCAGCCTATGATTGTGGGGGACACAAACATCCTGTCCATAACAGGGCCCCACCCTCATGACCATGCAAACCTAATTATTTGAAACCTAGTTATCTCCCAAAGGCTCCATCTCCAAATAGCATCACATTGGGGTGGCAGGGGGTGGGGGCTGAATATGAATCTGGGGGGACACAAACATTTAGTTCATAGCACATTGTCTTTTCTCTCCTCCAGTCTATGCGCAAATTTCTTCTCCTTATAAGGACACTACCCCCAGTGACCTCATTTGACCTTAATTACCTCTGTAAAGGCCCTATCTCTAAAGATAGTCACATGCTGAAGTACGGGGAGTTAGGATTCGACATATGAATTTGGGGTGGGGGTGGGGGGGACACAATTCAGCCCAAAATACTACTCCAAGCCTCACAGAATGAAGAGATTTTTCCAAGTCCAGCATTATTGACCTCTCCCATGCCTGTGATATAATCAGATTCACCAGGTGTCCACTGCTCTCAGCCTCACTCCCAGCAGCTTATTACAAAAATGTTCAAACATACAGAAAGTTGAAAGAATACCATAATGCTCACCCATATGCCCACCACCTAGACTTAACCATTGTTGACATTTTGCCACTTTTGCTTTATCCGTATGTATGAGGGTTGGGTTTTTTTTTTTTTTTGCTAAAATGCTTGAAAATAAGTTTTAGAAACGATCTCACCCCTAAATGCTTCAGTATGCACCTCCTAAAGATAACCACAGTGCCATTTTCACATCTAAGAAAGTTTACAATAACTGCTTTTCTTTTTTTTTTTTTTTAAGTAGGCTCCATGCCCAGCATGGAGCCCAACACAGGACTTGAACTCACAACCCTGAGATCAAGACCTGAGCTGAGACGAAGAGTCAGATGTTTAGGGGCTCCTGGGTGGCTCAGTCGGTTGAGAATCCTACTCTTGATTTTGGCTCAGGTCATCTCAGGGTTATGGGATCAAGCCCCAGGTTGGGCCCTGAGCGCAGTTTGGTTGGGATTCTTCCTCTCCCTCTCCCTCCGCTCCTTCCCCCTCCCTCACTCATGCAAGAGTGCACACATGCACACACACTTGCTCTCTCTCTCTAAGTAAATAAAATCTTAAAAAAAAAAAAAAAAGTTGGGCACTTAACCAACTGAACCACCCAGATGCCCCTACAGTAATTTCTTAATATCATCTAATATCCAGTCCATATTTAGATTTCCCTCAAAATACATTTTATAGCTCTTTTTTATAGAACCAAAATCTAAACAAGGTTCACAAATTGTATTTGGTTGTTATGTCTCTTTTATTTTAGAAAAGTCTCTCCCACCATTTATTTTTTTGACATTGACTTTTTAAAGAAACCAGGTTAGTTATTTTATAGAATAACCTACATTCTGGATTTTTCTGGTTATTTCCTTGTATGCCATTTAGCTTGTCCCTCTATCCCTTTATTTCCTCTAAACTGGGCTTTTTCAACTGGGGTTCATCTGTACTAAAACAATTCTAGATTCATAGGGAGAAATTTATTCATTGTATACAAAGGAAACTGTGATTTGTATATGTCAACTTGGCTGGACCACAGGGTGCCCAGAATTTTGGTCAAACATTATTTTAGGTGCAGCCGTGAGAGTGTTTCTGGGTGAGATTAACATTTGAATTGGTAGACTGAGTAAAGCAGATTGCCCTCCCTAATGTGGGTGAGCCTCATCTAAGCAGTTGAAGGCCTGAGGAGAACAAAAAGCCTGACCCTCCAGTGAGTCAGAAGGAACTCCTACCTGACTGCCTTGGAACTGGGACATTATTATTTTCCTACCTTCAGACTCGAAAGGAAACATTGGCTCTTCTTGGGTCTCGAACCTACTGACTTTCAGACTGGAATTTATACTGTTGGCTCTCCTGGGTCTTCACCATGCCACCTGTAACTCTTGAGACTGCTCAGCCCCCATAACTGCAGGAGTCAGTTCTTTGTAACAAATCTCACACACACACGTACCCCTATTGGTTCTGTTTTTCTGGAGAACTCTAATACAGATGCCTTAGGTCACTGGCTTATTTCTTTCCCAGAACCCTGGTTGAAAAATTAAGGGGAACAGATTAAGATTAACCATTTGGGGCAAGAACAGTTCACTCATGTGACATCAGGAACCCCATAATATGTCCCTCTATTAATGATGCTAAATTGGGCCAGTTGATCACAGATCTTTATAAAGTTTTTTAAAGCCCCCTCATGATTAGCAAGTGATTCTGTGGGGTCAGGCACCATGCAATTATCCTGTTTCTCAACTAGTTTTCACCGAATGATGTCAGTACTCGTTGAGGATCCCTGCCTAAATCAATTATTTCATTGGTTGCCCTCCCAACAATTTAAACTTGAGAAAGTTTGCCCCTCAAAAGGCTACAGCTTAATCTCCTGTGATTAACGTATGGAGCAGGATGGGACCCTTAGAGGGCTTTCTCTTTCCTATGAACCTCTGAGCACTGCTTAGTCTCTGCAGACCAGGCCTGGCTGGTTGATTTCCGGGTGCCTGGAAAGTAAACACTAGAACACTTTGTATCATTGGTTGTGGTGCCTGAAAATAAGAATCAGAACCATTTGTCGGAGTGGGGAGAGGGGGAGTGGAAGTGCCTCGGTGCATATCTGAATTAAGAGCAGGCTAAGCTGAAGAAGGCACCTGATGTTGAGGTGAAGATTGCAGCAGAAATGAGGGACTTGGGGAGGGTGAGATGTGGAAGCCCCCGTCAGAGAACTGGCGGGACGCTGAGCATCTGCTGAGATTCGACGGCAATGTATTTTGAGGTGGGGCTTCTCTGTTCTAGCAAGTGCTGGTTGGAAGAGAGTGGGGGCGGGGAGAAGGGGAGGTACGGTGGGCCAGGTCGATTCAAAGGAGTGGGAAGACACGGCAGAGGATGCAGCCCCCAGGCTGGGGACAGGTTGAGCTCACACCACACATCACCCAAGCAGAGGAGGCTTAAGGTCAGGAGCTAGGGAAGATCTACAATTCATGCACCAGCGAGGAGGGACTTGGAAGGAACAGCAGGGAGCCGGCGGAGGTGACCACAGAGGGAAAGAGGGCAGCTCTTGAAGGAATTCTAGGAAGGCGGGGTAGCCAGAAAAGAAGCACGGCTTCTGTGTACAGGCCAGGAGGGAATCGGCGGTTCCAGGAGCCCCCAGGTGGACCAGAGATGCGGGCACCCTGGTCCCACCTCTCCCCCACGGCCTACACCCACGCCGGTTGCCGCAGGTACCCCAGGAACTGCATCCGTGGGGCTTGAGAGAACCGAGGGCGGCAGAACTCTGCTCTGCTGGAACGCCGCTCTACCCCCGGCCGTCACTGTGGCCATTTCCCTGCCCCTCCCCCATTACCTTAACAGTTCGGCACCTGGAAGATATTAGTGTCATTGGCAAACCTGGAGAGCTCACTGTGCACTTCCTCTTCAATGTGATTTGTATGGAAAAAAAAAAAACCCACCAAAAAAACTGTTGAATGAGATCAGTTCCAGCACTTTCCCTAGGGATCCATGTAAAGTCTACAGAGAAGTGTCCATTTATCACTACCCTGGGGTTTCCTGTTTTGAACCTGACCTGTTCTTGGCAGACCCTCTACCCTGGTGTCATCCCATTGAAAAACCTAGACAGACTTTAACCCTTTCTTTCCCCCTCCTCATTCCCTGGTCCCTGCCCTGCTCCTTCTGAGTTGCAGGCCCCGGGGCAGGACTCAGGCCTCTGGACACCCACAGGGCAGGAGAGGCAGTTAAGTAAGCCCCATGCTGGTCACACCCCCTGTGGTCTGTGCAGTACGCTCGCCCCCTTCTTTCCTAGGAGCAGAGTTGGGGTGCAGAGGTAACACAGGCCCATCTAGACAGAACTTGCCTGGTGATCTCAGGGACAGAGCCGTCCTCGGTGTGGGGTGCGGCTTACAAAGAGCGGACACATCTCAGTTCGAAAGCAAACACCTGGCTTGGCCTGGGCTGCTGAGGAAAACAATGGAGAAGAAGTGGTCATGAAATGGGGAAGGTAAATAATGGCCCTCTAGCTATGACTGCCCCGAGAAAACTGGTGAGGGGTCAGAGGTTCACTTGTCTCTTCATTAAGGCAGCGCCTACCGATACTGGTTTGTCCCAAAGCCTCACTTCACAGGAGCTTCCTAGCTAAATCCTCCCAGCAAATGTCAGGACAACCGTGTGTCTACCTAGCTTCTCCTAGCCCCAGACCCCCGACCCCCAGCCATAGAGTGTTGCACGTGACCCGGGCTGTCAATCATGTGCCCCATCCCCCGGCCTTGGTGCCCAGAAGCCAAGAGAGGCCGAATGCAACTAAGTGGTTGCAGTTAAAAAGCAGGTATGGAGGGGCGCCTGGGTGGCTCAGTCGTTAAGCGTCTGCCTTCGGCTCAGGTCATGATCCCAGGGTCCTGGGATCGAGCCCCGCATCGAGCCCCGCATCGGGCTCCCTGCTCCGTGGGAGGCCTGTTTCTCCCTCTCCCACTCCCCCTGCTTGTGTTTCGGCTCTCGCTATCTCTCTCTGTCAAATAAATAAATAAATAAATAAATCTTAAAAAAAAAAAAAGCAGGTATGGAAAGACTGATGGTTGCCACCGCCCAATATTCATTTTCTTCTTATTCCTTAGTACCGGAAGTCCAATTTTTAACAATTGTGATAAAATTCACAGGACAAAATTCACCCCTTTAAACTGTACCTACCATGCGGTATTTAGTACGCTCACAAGGGTACACAACCATCACCACTGTATCCCGTTGCAGAACATTTTCATCACCCGTAGGATTCATGTCACTCAGGGCGGCAAGGCTGCCAGCTACAAGACGTCCTTTCTCAACTCCTGCTGCCCGACGGATGCTTTGTGACGAGATTTAGCCTGTGAAATATGAGCGCACGCGTAGGAGGCCCCCAGGGAAGGGCTTTACGAGGAGGGGGCATCTTTGTCCTCTCCTCTGTCTTCTGCTGCTTTAAACATCAGTTGTTCTTCCAAGGGCTAAATGGAGGAGTGGGCCTAGTTGGGGTCTTCGCCCTTGGTGTGGGCAGGACGGGGCTTAAGGGGGATCGTCTGTTACCACTGGCCACCAGTTCAATCAGATCCACACGAGGCTGTGAAGCCCGGCCCGTGTGGCTCTTTGGAGAGCCACCAATATAACAGGCTGCCGGCCCTGCCCACAGTCCTTGGTTGTCTCCCCGAGAGAACGCTCTTGGGTGTATTCCTATTGCACTTGACTTTTCCGACATCATGTCTTGTCTGTCTCTAGGCAGCTGCAACTTGGACCACTGGAGCTCCCCCGTCCCGTGGCTGTGCCAGGCTTCGATAGAAGCATTTGCCATGGATCGGCTCCTGTAGTCCTCACAGTGACCCTAGGAGGTTAGAATCATCATTTCCTTTTTAGAGACTTGGAAACTGAGGCACAGAGCTCATTTATTTCGCGGCGTGGCATTTTGTCCTAAAACAGAACAGAGGACAAAAGGCCATATGGTGACATCCTTGCAAATCCTCCTTCCACTCTGGTCCTCCCCCCACCACACGGTTACCATAGCTCCACACACAGACTCGGGGGCTTAACAACAGAAATTTATTTAATTGGTCCCCTACTGGCTGTTTCCAAACTTTTGCTATTATAAAGAACACTGCAACAAAAATCACTCTGTATATATAATTTTGTCCATACGTGTATCTGTTAGATGAATTACTAGAAGTGGGATTTCTGAGTCAAAGGGCACGTGCATTTGTAATTTGTTTTAAAGATCTATTTATTTATTTTAGAGAGAACGCACATGAGTGGGAGGGGCAGAGGCAGAGGGAAAGGAACTCGAGCCGACTCCACGCTGAGTGAGGAGCACGATGCACAGCTTGAACTCAGGACCCTGAGACCACCACCTGAGCCGAAACCAAGAGTCAGAGGCTTACCTGACTGTGCCACCCAGGTACTCCCCTGCATTTGTAATTTTGGTGGCTCCTGCTCGCCATAGAGATTGGGCCGATCTGCCTTCCCATCAACAGTGTTTGAGGCCACCTGTTTTGCTTTGGCTTCGCCAACACACCAACAAACAGTATCAAACTCTGGCAAACTGATAAGCAAAAAACAAAACAAAACAAAAATAGAACTCCACTGTCCTCGAACTTGTCATTTGTGTGTTTCCAGTTAGATTGAGCATCTTTTTACCTGTTCAGGAGCCATAACCCCAGGCTGGAGGACAGCCATGCCCTGGGGCCAGGCCTTGGGCTCAAGTACTCCATCCCTACCTCCAAAGTCAACAGAGCTGCATCTCCAGGCACCGAGTCAAATGCTGCTTTCCAAATGGCAGGTCTGCCCGGGGTGATGGGCCAAAACCAGAATAGCATGCTTTCTTGCTCTCTAGTTTTAGTATTTTTTTCTGGTGCTAAAATAACATACAATCCAGACAAAAAAGAATATGAAAGAAAATGTAGGGGCGCCTGGGTGGCTCAGCCAGTTAAGCGTCTGTCTTTGGCTCAGGTCATGATCTCAGGGTGCTGGGATCGAGCCCTGCCCAGTGGAGAGTCTGCTTGTCCCTCTCCCATGGCCCCTCTCCCCAACTCATGCACTCTCTCTCTCTCTCTCAAATAAATAAATTAAATCTTTTAAAAAAGAAAAAGAAAATGTAAATGACCATAATGGCTCGACCCAGAAATACAGGAGGAACATTTTAGTGTATTTCCTACCAGTTCATTTTTCTACATGTGTATTTGCTTTTCCTTTTGAAAACTGTATTTCTTTTTCATTTCACTCAAGTAGAAGTATATATTCTCACAAAAAAGTTAGCACGAACCAGCTACCACAGAGATGAACCTGGAGGACATTAAGCAAAATGAAATAAGCCCATCACAGAAAAGACATACACTGGACAATTTACGGATATGAGGTACGTAGAGTGGCCAAATTCAGAGACAAAGAAGAACGGTGGTTGCCAGGGGCTGTAGGGAGGGGGAGGACGGGGAGTTGCAGGTTAAAGGATATGAGAATTTCAGATTTGCAAGATGGATAAAGTTCTAGAGATGGTTGTACAACAATGTGAATGTGCTTAATACTACTCAACTGTACACTTAAAAATGGTTAAAATAGTAAATTTATGTTACATGTATTTTACCATGATTCACAAAAATTTTTTAATTTAAAAATAGATTTCCATTTTGCCCCTCCCCTGCCAAAGACAGTAAAGTCCCCACTTGATTCCATTATTAGTTGGTTATATATGCTTCCAGAATTTTTCCTGTGCATAGACATGCTTATGTGAACATATAAAAAATGCATTGCTTCGTGGGTGACATAGGTGATTGGGACTAAAGAGGGTACTTGTCGTGATGAGCACCAGGTGATGTGTGGAAGTGCTGAATCACTATATTGTACATCTGACACTCATAGAGCACTGTATGTTAACTAACTAGAATTAAAACATAAAATAAAGTCGGGGTACCTGGGTGGCTCAGTCATTAAGCTTCTGCCTTCGGCTCAGGTCATGATCCCAGGGTCCTGGGATCGAGCCCCGCATCGGGCTCCCTGCTCCGCGGGAAGCCTGCTTCTCCCTCTCTCACTCCCCCTGCTTGTGTTCCCTCTCTTGCTGTGTCTCTCTCTGTCAAATAAATAAATAAAATCTTTTAAAAAAAACAAAACATAAAATAAAGTCATACAGCCCTACAAAAAAAAATGAGTGTATATATATATATATACACATATACATATATACCCATATATGTGTGTGTGCATATGTATATGTGTGTGTGTGTGTGTGTATATATATATATATATATATATATATATAGCTTCATTTTGTGTGAGTGTGGCCGCAATTTTAACATTAATGTTGTTGTTCTGGAACTTGTGTTTTTCACTAAATGAGGCATCAGAGAGCTAATTAGTACATGGTACATACAGTACCCGTCAGCAGCACGGTATGAAACCAGACTTTTAATTTGTTCTGTTGTACTGCCATTTCCCTTTTATTGGACATTTATAGCATCGTCTTTTTTTTACCTTAGAAACAATGCTCCAGGAACATCCTTAGGCATGCTTCCTTGAGCACGTGTGCAAGTGTTTTCTCTGAGGATAAAGGTCAGGACGTGTGACTGCTGGGTTGACGGGTTTGGACATGTAAAATTTCACTAGATTCTGCCAAATGACCTTTCCAAAAAGGCTGTGCCAATTTATACTTCACGAGGAGTGTTTGAGATTACCCACACTTCACCAGCACTTAATAATATATGCCTTTTTTAGGTGAAATCGGTTTTTTTCCAATTTATTTTTAATAAATGCATGTAGAGTTTTATATATATATATATGCATGTATGTGTATATGCATGTATATAAGTTTTTAATGAAAAACAGCGGTTCCCTGCCCTAAGCTTTCTTACCACCAGAGGCAGCTACTGGCAAGCTTCTAACTATTTTCTCTGGCATTTAATCTCCATATTTAGGAATACTATGCTTCTACTGCTATTTCTTAATTTATCATTTTTAGACATTATTCACGGACGTTGGTGCGTGAGTCCCTAAGTCTCCCACAGGTACACCCATCACTTCCCCTCCCCTATCGCCCCAACATAACCCTATCACACTTTGTGGGTGAATAGTCGTTATTTACATTAGAATGACTATGATGAGCCGGGGAAGCATTATTTAGCTCCATTCCTGTGCAACCCTCCAGTATCCCTAAAGTCAATGATGGCTTCTTTTTTATTCACTTTGCCTTCTATTACCTATCATTAGTGTTCTCAAAAGCTTTCACATCTCTGCCAAGGGCCTTTCCGTGATACTTTCCATATGTTCAAGTACATCAGTTCCATTTCTTCTTCTTGGAGCCTCTCAGGAGTCCTCCTTCCTCCTGCACTCGGAGCTGGCTGGGCTCTGACCTAATGCTCCCCTATAGCCAGGGACTTCTCTTCACACCTTCCTGTGTTGGATACCTAGTCCCTGTTTTGAGGATCCCATCTCCTGCTCTCTTTCTGTCCCCCTCTTTTTTAAATTTAATTTAATTTTTATTTTATTTTTTATTTTTTTTAAAGATTTTATTTATTTATTTGACAGAGACACAGCGAGAGAGGGAACACAAGCAGGGGGAGTGGGAAAGGGAGAAGCAGGCTTCCGGATGAGCAGGGAGCCTGATGCGGGGCTCGATCCCAGGACCCTGGGATCACAGCCTGAGCCAAAGGCAGACGCTTAACGACTGAGCCACCCAGGTGCCCCTTAATTTTATTTTTTAAGGTAATAATTACACCCAATGTGGGGCTCGAACTCACGACCCTGAGATCAAGTGTCACACCCTCTAGCAACCATACCAGCCAGACTCCCCTCCACTCCCCTTTTTAATTTTACTCCTTCCTTCTGATGGTGCATATTCTCTAGTAGTATCCTAATAAAAATCACTTGGGAGTGTACTTGGAAAATGTGCTTCAGTGAAAAACTCTGTATTGTTTAGAGCACATCCTTTGGACTCACGTGATTTTGATAGTATGGGGGCTCTGTGCCTTTCACTGCCTTAGAGCTATTTTACAACTCTGAAAATTGTAGATAACTGATGGCAATGCAAAAATAATTCTGATCTATAGATTTGCAAATAAATAATCCACGTCCCTCTCCCCACCCCATACAAAAGGGCAGTTTCATACCTGTTTGTAAATTCATTTGAAAATTCCTTTATTCAAAAAAAAAAAGAAAAGAAAGAAAATTCCTTAATTCCATATAAATTTTGTGCTCTTTGGCTTCTTTAAACTGGTTGTAACATCTTACTGGTTCACTCATTAATAAGGAGTTAAGTACAATATTTAACACACGTTCACTTTATATTTGTGAGAGTCATGATTTTACCTTTAAAAAAAAAATATCATCCTTTAACAGAAGTATTCTTTTCAAGTCACCAAAGTCTACCTTTGGTCTTTGTTCTACCTTTGTACTTGATTGATAGATTAACTGGGTATAACACCACAGGTTAAAAATCTACTGCCATTTTGATTCCTGTTTCTTTGTATATTTAACTAGTTCTTAACATTCCCCCAACCATGTTATTTTTTTTCTTTATGAGATTCAGAAATGTCATGATAATATACTTTGGTGAAGGTCTTTTGCATTCATTTTGCCATGCACTTCAGGAGACCTTTATATCTAGAGACACCTGTCCTTCAGGCCTGGACATATTTTTATATTATTTCTTTGGAGATTTCCTCTCTTATTTGCCTCTCCTCTCTCTTGCTGGAATTCCTTATAGTTGGATGCTGAATGCCTACATTTGATCTTCTACTTCTCTCCTCTTCCCCACCCCCACTCTCACTGTTGTATTAATTTGTTCCCCTGTTTATTAATGACGTTAAGTAGCTTTCCATATTTAATTGGCCACTTAGCTTCTCAATTATTATTTTTCTATTAAATAGAATTTTGATGTAAAACAACTGAATATAGGGGCACCTGGGTGGCTCAGTCATTGGGCGTCTGCCTTCGGCTCAGGTCGTGATCCCGGGGCCCTGGGATCGAGCCCCGCATCGGGCTCCCTGCTCGGCAGGAGGCCTGCTGCTCCCTCTCCCATTCCCCCTGCTTGTGTTCCCTCTCTCGCTGTGCCTCTCTCTGTCGAATAAATAAATAAAATCTTTAAATAAATAAATAAAACAACTGAATATAAAGCAATGACTTGTCAGTATATCATTGCATTTCAAAGGATGCCAACTCAGAGCAAGATTTATGTCACCTAGCTGAAAATGATGCCTTACTTGTCTTGCTAGCCACAGAATTCCCAACATTTTATACATGCTTGGGCATTTCATAGTTGCTAAATATACCTTTGTGGAATAATTCTTTAATTTATAGATTACAACTAAATCTTAATCTAGTTCTTCCTCTAGGGTTACACAGTAAATGATCTTCAACTTTTTATCCTGAAAAAAATAAAAAAAAATTTTTACTTGACTACTTCCACTTACTCTTTGTCCTGTTCTAAGCTCTTTAGGTGTGGCACTTAATTTCATCCTTACAACAATCCAATGAGATAGGTACTATTCTTATCTGCATTTTGCAGGTCAGGAACCTTATCTGAAAGTTTAAGTGGCTGAACTGAGATTTGGCTCCAAAGACAACACTTTTAACCACCAGACTAGGTGCCTCTTTAGTTGGCTCAGCTCACATGCCAATTCTGATCTCTTTAGAGTAGCTGTCAGGCACACATTGTTGAGAAGAATTCTGGGGCAGCATCTCAGTTCCATGGGGGAAGGGGGGGCGGAAATCTGCCTTGATTGATTAATGATGCCTGCTATAGGCCCAGGAATGGACAGTAGGGGTTACTTTTTTTTTTTTTTTTTAATACTCTACTTAATAATTCCTTGGAGAAAAAGATTATCTTTGGGGTTATACATAGCTCTAGTGCTTTTGAAATTAGGGCATGTTGATATCTAAAGTGTTTAAAGGCTGCTTTTTGTCTTCGCTGTAGCAAGAGAATTGTTTAACTGCCTGTTTATAATTTATCTGGGAAAAGCACTGGTAATTAAGCATCTGAGCACTCCTCTGATTCCCTCCCTTCTTCCTTTTCCTGTGGCAAAAACAGAAAGTCAGAAAAAATAATCACATTGCATCATGACACCAGTGGGCCTTATAAAAAGCCCCGTGATGTTATTTTTCCGATCATTGGTTTCCTCGGCAGCCAGCATTTAAGCCATTCCAAATACCCTTCCCATCAGATCGTTAGAAATGACCGTACAATTGGTCTCTTTACTAACCTTTCCACATCCCAAACAGTTTTACAACTTGGCTGCAGCCGCAGGGCAGCCCAGCTCTTCCGAGAATATCCATTAAACAGAACTTAGCAGAGCTTTAAGAGGGGTATAAAGTGATTTTCTCCCATCTCTACCCACTTTCCAAAGGGCACTTCTGTCGTACACTCAGAACCAGCGTCTATTTGTTTAGCATAGTTCCATAAGGTATTCCATATTCACTTTTGAATCCTTTAAAAAAATTTTTTTCACCTAAAATAATATACATTTATTGACAATTCCTGGGATAGCTATTATCTCCTCTAACTACAAGGCAGGGAACCAAGCAGAGAGAAAAGTCACACAGTCCTGATACCCCTGGCGGAGAAAATGGAAGAGGAAAGCTGCCCGGAAGGTCAGCTTCACAAAGCCAACGGGGTTTTGAAGGAGGCACATCAAGAGGAAGTCCCGTGACACCAGGGGTGGGTGGGGGCTGTGCTGGCCTACCACTGGCCACTGTGTCTGCAGCGGCGGGGGGGGGGGGGGTTGGCTTCTGGCCCTTGATGAGCCCCTCTCCCTGGAAGGTCCACAGGGGCCGCAACAGAGAGCCAGGTATGCTCGGCATTGTAATGAGAGTCTTGGAGATGGTGGGGGTACTCAGACCTTGGCCACTCCAAGGGAGACCGGGCTCTTGCTTAGCTATTCCCCAAACATCCCCCATCTGATCAAAGAAAGAAACCTTCTGGCTACATACTGCACACCCAGCCCAACAGACGGCCCTTCCACTTAAGCTCCTGGGTCTAGGACCATCCCTGTGACGGGGCATAGCTTGCTTCACCCGAGAAGGAGGGCATCTCATCCTTCTGTTGACATTGCACCTGCTGGAATGGCGTCTGGTCCATGATCACATGAAGTTCTTGCTTGTAATACATGAACCTTCCACAGCCCCTCAGCTATTGCTGTATCCCATTATCTATGACGTTCAAGTTCAACTACAGAATGTCCCCTCCCACACGTGCCCCACAGACCTGCCTCTATCTTGGCATACCCAGCAAACCCCCAAGCCAAATGGGCCCAATCTGAACGCATTTTCAAAGCCCAGATACTCCTTAGATGTTCTTTTTGCTGTTTTTTATTTTGTTATTGAAATCATATATGTATATATAACTTATATGTACAGTTTAAAAACCATAATAAAGAAACTCCCGTGTACTTCTAACCCAGGTCAAGAAATATAGCATTAGTAAAGCTTTGGGGCTTGTATTGGTTTCCTGAGGCTGCTATAAGCAAATTATCACAAACTGGGTGATTTAAAACAAAAGAAAGTTATTCTCTCCCAGTTCCAGGGGCTAGAAGTCTGAAATCATGGCGTCTGCACGAGTGAACCAGGGGAAGGGGCTTTAGGACAGAGGCTTAGGGAGGATAAAGCCTTAAAGGGAGGTTAGAAGCCATTAGCTCTTAGGGGGTGGTTGGAGCCATGGCTGGGGGAGCCCACCCAGGAAAAGTGTACAGGCGGATATGCTGGCCAAAGATTGGATAGGGAGGAAGGTAGTACCTGTGGGCTGAGCACAGGCGGGAAGGGGAAGATTGAGGAAGAAGAGGCCGCAGAAGTAAGAGGGTGGTGTATGCGTTGGCGATCATCATAAAGGTTTCAAGAAGTCTAGGCTTTCGGGGCACCTGGGTGGCTCAGTCGTTAAGTGTCTGCCTTTGGCTCAGGTCATGATCCCAGGGTCCTGGGATCGAGCCCCGTATTGGGCTCCCTGCTCCGCGGGGAGCCTGCTTCTCCCTCTCCCACTCGCCCTGCTTGTGTTCCCTCTCTCTGTGTGTTTCTCTCTGTCAAATAAATAAATAAAACCTTAAAAAAAAAAAAAAAAAAGGAAGTCTAGGCTTTCAGTGAGAAACTAACCCTGTGTGATTCCACTTAGAAGAGGTATTTAGAGTGGTCAAACTCATAGAAACAAAGAATGATGTCTACCAGGGGCTGGAAGGGGGAAAGCAGGAGTTGTTAATGACTGTAGAGTTCAGTTTTGCAAGATGAAAAAGTTATGGAGATTGGTTGCACCATAGTGTGACTATACTTAACACTACTGAACACTTCGAAATAGTTAAGATGGGAAATTTAATGTTACGCATTTTTCCCACAATAAAAAATAATTAAAAAAAAAAAAAGTAACACAGAAACCAGAGCCTATTTCAAGGTTTCAAATGTTCCTTAATTCTTTACCCTTTTGTGATAGCTGGACTCAGTGGACCAGCATTCCCAAATAGGGACAAAGGTACAATGTCTGCTCATTGCCACTGGAACATCAGAGACTTTGCCTCCCCCCTCCCGGCCCCCTACTTATCCATAAGCACCCCGAAATACCGCATGCTGGTAGACAGAAAAACCCAAGCCAGGTCTCTTAGCAACCTGCAACCACACTGCCCCTTCCTGCCCAGCACCTACGCCACCCTCCCCAGCTAGTCAGCCAATGCTCCCACTGTGTGGCCGCTGCTGAAGCCTGTCAATGGCTAAGACTTCTGTTTTATCTCCAAAGGTACCAAAGCCTATTTGGAGTCCCCTGGTCCAAGCTCTGGAAATTCAAATGGGCTCCTGCCAAATTCTATCACAAAATGAAATTTTATACTCTTCTCAGTTCTCTGAGTAACTGATCCAGGTAGGTGGCGTGATGGGTTATCAGGACAGCAAGACCAGCTGGGAGGGGAAAATAACCTGAGAGGCCCAGTGGATGTGGGACCTCGAGATGAGGTCCAGCTACAGGACCTCGCTCTGGAGAGCAGCACAGAAAGGTCTGGAGCATCATGCAAGGAGTCCCAGACTCTGATAAGAGTAAAGTCACTAGAGCCAATGCTTAACACCTGCTGTGTGCTGAGCGTCCTTCTAAACCCTTGACATGCAGGAACTCAGTGAATACTCACAGCAAGCCCGTGGCATCACTAATGTTATACACCCCACTTTATAGATGCAGAAGCAAAAGCATGTCGAGGGGGTCTCCGCCACATCTACTGTGAGCATAAAGACCATCCTCAGCACACAGACTACTGACATTCTAGAAAATGTAGACATCACTGGGAAGGGATGCACAGGTATCGTGAAGGGCCCCAGAGGGACTTCAATCACATCAGTGTAGAACTGTCTCCTTGGAAAGAAAAAGAAGAGGCTCTGGGTGGACAAACGGTGGGGAAATAGTAAGCAACTCCCTACAGGTTGTGTTGGCTGGTGGTGTGTAAAGAACATGATGGAAGGTGTTATCCTGGCTTCTGTGACAAGATGAGATCTGTGTGCTCACTTCCTGGTCAACACTGTCATTCTGGAGGGTGAGGCTCTTGTTGAAATCTGAAATTCCTTGGGTGAGAAATACATCAGCAACGTTTGAATGAAGTCAGGCATTGCTTGTTCACAATTTCAAGCCCAGGAAGATGAGTCAATGCTCAAAGGAAGACACCGAACTTGTATCAAATTCAGTTTGCTGCATCGATTCTGCAAGCCACAAAAGTTAAAAACAGACCAGGATATTTTGGGATGGTGTCCAAGTCTCTGAAAAAGGAACAGTTTAGCAGGCTGATGAAGAAGATCTAAGGGCTGTCCAGCCAGGGAAATAACAAAATGACAGCTCATTCTTAAGACCTATTTATAATATTTTAAAGATGCAGTGAAAGCCCTCTATTGAAGAAAAAAAAAGCACATAGAGATTAAACTACTTGTCCAAGGTAACACCATGAGTGTGTGGCAGAGCCAGATCCAAACCCAGGCAGGCAGGCTTCCGAATTGGCACCCTCACCATGCAACTCGTCCCCCTGCTGCCAGTCTTTAGGTGCAAAAAACAAACAAGCAAACAAACAAACCAACAAACCAGATGACCCCCACAGTGAGGGAGTCAGGAGAGTCTAGATTCAGGCTGGGGTTGTCACGGTTCCGGGGCTCAGCCAGCCAGTGGGTTGGGTGGTGGGCTAAGAGTTCAGACCCCCAGAAGGGGCCTGGCCAGAGCTGGGCAAGGGACAGGGCAGGCTGCAGTCCCAGCCAAGGGGCACCTAGGCCCCCTTGGCTCTGAGCCATTGCTTTATGTCTGGGAGGGGCCCTGACCTGAAAGGAAGAGTGCCGTGCCACCAGAGCTAAGACACGAGCCAGGGCTTGCTCTGGGACGCCCGATCCTAAGTCACACAGCAGCAAACAGAGCAAAATGGGTGACCTGGTGCCAGGCACCAGGCTTCTGGGCAGGAAGAGTGACTTCCTGACAAGGCCTCATGGGCTGGTGGAGACCAAGAAGCGAAGGGCACCAGGGGGTTCGGGGTCAGGGTGGGGTGGGAGAAGGCGAGGAGCATGGGGCAGGCGTGGATAGAAGCATCATCAAGGGCTCCCTGCCCAAGGAAAATCCTTCATGCATCTGTGCACTGTTCTGTCCTGGGGGTAAGACACTGCACGTATCTCCCGCACGGAGTCTTCTAAGTGCGGGTTGCATGGCTGCCTTCCCACCCCGCCTCAGCCATTCCTCACCATGCCACACAGGTCTCTGCCTCAGGGCCTCTGCACCTGCCTTGTTTGGCTGGAACACTCCTCCCCAGATACCCACATGGCTCATTTCCTCACTCCCCTCAGGCCTGCGCTCACAGGTCCCCTGAGCAGAGAGGATTTCCGCACGAGGAACAGCTCTCTCTCCTGCTTGCCCACCTACATACAAGACCCAGACGGCACCAATTGTGTTTTCCAAAAGTGTGCAGCAATCAGGCCCAGCCCATGGGTTCTTTCACCAGCCCCTTGAAAATGGGGGGCCCTGCGGCAGCTGACTTAACCAACAGGATACGATAGAAGTGACAGTGATCTTCGCAGCCCGGCGGCCTCTGCTTCCTGCTGCTTGGAACACTTGCTCTTAGAGAGCTCCTTCCAGAACCGAGCCACTCGGCTGAGAAACCCAGGCCACTTGGAGAGGCTACAAGTGGGCACTCTGGCCGTCAGCGCAGCTGAGCCCCCGGCTGGCAGTCAACATCAACGGCGGCCAAGTGAGTGAGCGTCCTCAGCGTCCAACCCAGCCAGTCCTTCAGATGACCCGTGGCCTGGTCAACAGCCGACTCCACTGCACGAGAGACCCCAGCAAGAACCACTCTGATGGGCCCAGTCCGCCAAAGGACCACAAGCAATAACATGAAATGGTTGTTGTTGGCCCCTCGGTTTCAGGGTGGTTTGGTTCACGGCAATGGTTACCCGGAACATTAATTAATGTTCTGGAACATTCGCCCTGCTTAATTAACGTTCTGGAACATTCGCCCTGCTTAATTAATGTTCTGGAACATTCGCCCTGCTTAATTAATGTTCTGGAAC
Organism: Halichoerus grypus; assembly: GCF_964656455.1. Classification (NCBI taxonomy): domain Eukaryota; kingdom Metazoa; phylum Chordata; class Mammalia; order Carnivora; family Phocidae; genus Halichoerus; species Halichoerus grypus. The sequence goes on from NC_135723.1 coordinate 92,796,288, forward strand.
ATTCGCCCTGCTTAATTAACGTTCACAGCACCTACCACTACCTGACATCATCTCGACAGTGTTTGCTTATTATCTCTTTCTCCCTCTGGGTTTTGTTTACTGTTATACTCTTACCACCAAGAGCAGCACCTGGTGCGTAGCAGGCTCTCAATAAATACTCTCCGAAAGGATGAATGACTCCAAAAACATTTTCCAAAAAAAATCATAAAGCAATCGTCAGTGTGGTTTCATTAGTTCTCAACAGGCCTGACACTGGGTCATTCCTGAGCATATGGGAAGCATCAGGTTTGGTTGTATGCATTCACTCAACAACTGTTTATTGAGCTTCTACTATGTGCGAGGCCCTAGAGATAAATCAGTGAACCAAAGCAAGGATCCTTGGCCTCCTTCCAGTGGGGGAGAGACAGGCGATACACAAAATGAATTTAACAATGATAGCATATATTAGAAGGGGATAGGTTGTAAAGAAGAAAATAAAGCAAAGAGGGACAGAGTGCTGGGGGCTGGCTGGGAGGTTAAATAAGGTGGCCGGGCGTGTTGGTTTGCTTGGGCGGCCGTAACAGAGTACCACAGAGTGGGCGGCTGGGACAACAGAAATGTGTGTCTCACAGTTCTGGAGGCTGGGACCCAAATAAGAGACACAGATTCTATACAAGTGTTTTACATTTTAGAACAATGTAATATGGGTTTAATTTAATAAAACAAAAACTTGGGGTGCCTGGGAGGCTAAGTCAGTTAAGCGTCCGACTCTTGATCTCAGCTCAGGGCTTGACCTCAGGGTCATGGGTTCAAGCCCCGTGTGGGGCTCCACGCTGAGTGTGGAGCCTACTTAAAAAATAATAATAATAGGGTGCCTGGGTGGCTCAGATGGTTAAGCGTCTGCCTTCGGCTCAGGTCATGATCCCAGGGTCCTGGGATCGAGTCCCGCATTGGGCTCCCTGCTTGGCGGGGAGCCTGCTTCTCCCTCTGCCTCTCTCTCTCTCTCTGTCTCTTATGAATAAATAAATAAACTCTTTAAAAAATAATAATAATAATAAAACCAAAACTCAAAAATGAAATAATAAAACAAGAGAATGAATGAAAAGGGAGGCTGCAGAGCTAAGGAAATAAATTGAAAACCAAAATTCCATGATGACAGATATAATAAATAAATCAGAAAAGAAAGTAATAAAAGAATCATGGGTAAAAATCAGATTAACACCATCATGAAGGAGAGACAAGATGAGGGTGGAGGTAGAGGGAAAAGACAGAGATGGAAGAAGTTAGAATGTGACAGGTATAGAAGTCAGAGCTGTTCTATCAATTAAGGATAATCAGTGTCCCTTGTGTACAGAGCTCAACAAAAGGAACTTAAAATTACACAGGGATATGATATAGGAAAGTTTCTCTGACTTGAATGAAACATTCAGTTTGAAGACTGAAGAGATAGTGCATAGGCCAGGAAAACTGTTTTAGTAAAACCAACAGGAGACATAGCTGTTTAAGATTCTGAGTTTCAGAGGTTTAAAGAAAAAAAAAAAAAAAAAGAATCATTCAGATATAGTGGTAGAAGGAAAAAAAAACAGATCGCTTTTACTTTTTTAAAAGATTTATTTATTTATTTGAGAGAGAGAGAGTACACGGGCAGGGGGAGGGGCAGAGGGAGAGGGAATCCCGAGGAGACTCTGCACCCAGTGCAGAGCCCAGTGTGGGCTCGATTCCAGGACCCTGAGATCATAACCCGAGCCAAAACCAAGAGTCGGACGCTCAACTGACTGAGCCACCCAGGCACCCCAACAGATCACTTTTAAGGGGGGGGGAATCAAGCTGGTCTCAGACTCCCCTTAGAGCAACATTCAGTGCCAGAGGACACAAAGTTCATCAAAAAAGGTCTGAGGGGGAAAACTCTGACCTCAGAATGTCACAGCGGGTCAAGCCAACATTGAAGCAACAGACAGAAACTCTCACACATGAAATAATTCAGAAACTATAGTCACCATGAGCCCTTCCTTTAAAGAAAGAAAAAAAATAGGTGATGAAATCTAGCCGCGCAACAAATCAAGATAAAGAACTCTAGAATGGAGGAGGTGCAAAGAGGAATAGATGGTAGGCTTTGAACCCAGTTAAAGAGAGAGTTCGGACTACAAGAAAAATAGCGTCAGCAAAACCAGGCGTGGGGAGAGGGGAGAAGGAAGACAACGGAGCAGTACCAGCCGCTTTGTCTCTACAGTTTGGAGCAAAACAGTTCTGCCTACAACTGAAGTGTGATTTCAAAAACTGTAATGAATTCAACTTCTAATGCTTTTCAGAATCCATAATCCTTTTATTTTAGACTTGGAGTATTTTAGGAACTAACATCTCTTGTGGTGAAGAAACATTTTTCATAAGTTCAGCAATTTCTTCAGTTTTACTTTCTTCTGTTAAGTTTGGATAAAATTAAATAGGCTTTAGATTTAAATTAGCGCATGTGGTAGAGGGCATTTATTTTCCTAATTCTTCAACCTTCCCTGCACCCATGCCCTGTATCTTGTCACTACTTCTCACAAGAGGCAGAATATTTTCTTTTCCCCTACCCCACTGATGTTGGATTGGCCATTGCTATGTTCTGCCTTCCAAAATCATTTAAATCCCACTTTTGGGCAAACTCTACAGAGAAGAGGATTCTGGGAAGTGTAGTTCTGGCTCAGCCTATTTGACACAATACAAACCACCAGAGTCCACCCCTTATCATCCATACATGCCTCTCTAAATCACATTTAACTCCCACACAAAAAAACAAAACAAACAAACAAAAAACCACAGCAAAATCATGCATTCACCTAACATAATACAATTACTCTTTATACAGCCAAAACACGCTAACCCTCTTTCCAAAAGAGAATATGAAGCCACATAGTCCCTTTGGACAATGTTCATTTCTCTTCTAGCTCATTCCCTAGGGCGCCTGGGTGGCTCAGTCGTTAAGCGTCTGCCTTTGGCTCAGGTCATGATCCCAGGGTCCTGGGATCGAGCCCCGCATCGGGCTCCCTGCTCGGCGGGGAGTCTGCTTCTCCCTCTCCCTCTCCCCCTGCTTGTGTTCCTTCTCTCACTGTCTCTCTCTCTCTCTGTCAAATAAATAAATAAAATCTTTAAAAAAATAAAATAAAATATCAAGTTAACTTATTAGCATGTCTAATTTAGATGTTATTTAGATGGCAGAGGTTTAATCATTGACACAGATCCATTAGGATGTGTGTGCGTGTGTGTAATTTTGCAGAGATTTGATCTTAGTAGTCATGGGAGCTGGTTAACAATCATGTGTGTGTTTTGTCTTCATATACATGAGGTCAGATGCTGGAGCCTGAAGTCTGAAGGGCAGGAAATTAGGAAGGAAGTAAATGTAAAATACAAGAGAGTAAGGACAGGCTATAATCCACAGCACAAGTTGGAACCCACTAGAGTGGACTGAAACCTGTGTCAGTTCTCACTGCCCCAACCTTGAGGGGCTAATGGAGTGAGCCAGCAGGTAAGTGAAAAGAGTAAGCTACGAAATGGCTATGACTTCACTCCCACCTCCCAGTTCTGTCTTGTGGCCCACCCTAGCTGGAAACATGCAGGGAAGGGATTCTGGGACACATAGTTCAGCCCACCAGACTGACACAGGACCCTCTTTCTTCTCAAGTTGGGGCCTCTTTTTTTTTTTTTTTTTTAATATTTTATTTATTTATTTGCGAGAGAGAGAATGAGAGACAGAGAGCACGAGAGGGAGGAGGGTCAGAGGGAGAAGCAGACTCCCCGCTGAGCAGGGAGCCCGATGTGGGACTCGATCCCGGGACACCAGGATCATGACCTGAGCCGAAGGCAGTCGCTTAACCGACTGAGCCACCCAGGCGCCCAAGTTGGGGCCTCTTTTAAACCGTCCTTCACTGCCAGATAAAGACAATAACAAAATAATGACTCCACCCGACATGAGACCGCTCTCCCACACAGCACCCAAAACACACTAGCCCTTCCCCAGGATAGACGCTGAGCCCCTTTTTGTCTTTAGGTGGTATTCCCTCTGGTAACTGATTCACACTCCCGCTTTGTGATCCTGTAACCAAAGTACTGAACTCTAATTACTCTTAACATGGCTTATGTTAGATGTGAAGCGCATAGGAGAGGGGAAGAAAACAAAAATATCTGGTTAATTTATATGCAACTATAATGATTCCAGTTCTCTTTTCTACCACTGGTCATGTGGTCATAGCTGGCATTTTTTTTTTAAGATTTATTTATTTGAGAGAGAGAGAGAGTGAACGAGCAAGGGGAGGGTCAGAGAGAGAGGGAGAGAGGGAGAGAATCTCAACAGACTCCCCGCTGAGTGTGGAGCCCGATGGGGGACTCGATCCCAGGACCCTGAGATCACGACGTGAGCCAAAACCAAGAGTCGGACGCTCAACTGACTGAGCCACACATATCTTGCCCCATAGCTAGCATTTTTAATTACCTTCCACATCTCTTCCGTATCTCCTTTGCCCTCAGCAAGCACCTCAGCAGATGGTGGTTTCCTGTCTGTCAGGGTGACGCAAACCCTTATTCTGGAAGGGTCTGGGCCAACAGCAGTCTTGCCTAAGTTGGGTTGTTGTAGTTTTCCATCCACTTTAATCATAGGACATGAGGTACTGAGACAGTCCCCAAGGGACTGCCTATATTCCAGGCATAAACACTTCTTATCCACGTGGTGTAGTAGCAACCCAATTTCCTGTGATGGTCAGGACTGATTACCTTAGGCAGGACCGTAACTCCCTCCCTGTGCCTGCTGATTCACTGGCATGAGGTACCCAATGTAGCCAGATGATTTACCGATTTTCAGTTCAATGGAATCACTGTCGTGTCCCTGGTGGAAGCTTTTCTTTCTTAGGAACTGAGACCTCTAACCTAGCACAATCACTAGGGGGAGAGTGAAAGGGACTACTGCCTCTCCCACCCCCTCATTCCTGGAGCGGTGAATCCTGGCTATGGGGGAAAGAGCAGCCTCTATTAGATGCTGATGGAGAGCACAGAGGCATCCTGGAGGACACTGCCTCAAACCAACACCAAGGTGCTGCCACCTAGCTTTGGAAAGTCATTGAAAGGCCATTCCACAGCCAGCTCCTCTGGATAATGGGGAATATGCTAAGACCAATGAATTCCATGAGCACAGACCGACTGTCTCCCTTTGTTTGAGGTGGAAAGAGTTTCTAGTCAGAAGTGATGCTTTGTGGAGTATCTTGATGGTGGATGAGGTCCTCACGAAGTCCACAGATGGCAGTTTGGGCAGAAGCATTGTGGGCAGGGAAGGCACAACCAGAGTAAGCATCTGTTCTAGCAAGAACAAAATGCTACCCCTTGGAGGAAGTGCTCAGGGTAATCAGTCTGTCACCAGGTAGCTGGCTAACCACTCCAGGAAATAATGCTCTACTGGGGCCTCGGTGCGCATCTCTGAGGCCAGACTGGCCTGGGTGAGTGGGAGTCCATGGTTCTGAGCTCATGCATAACCTTTACCCCTGACATTGGCAATGGCTGGAGTGGCTGGGGAAGGAGGCTGACTGACACCTGTTCTATCATTCTGTCTACCTGATTACTAAGATCCTCCTCTGCTGAGATCACCCTTTCATTTCCATTCAGAGAAATCTACCATCCACCTGTTCCCCAGACCATCAATTCTCCAGCCATGATCCTTCCAAGTCCCTGACCATGAAGCCAAACCATTAGCCACAACCACAAGTAAACCCATACCTCTAGCCGTCTCTCCTTCTAAGCAAAACAAGCAACCAGGTGATCTGCTGAAGTTCTGCCCACTGGGAAGATTTTCCTCCAAATACTGTCCTGGATGTTCTTCCCACAGAGGTAGTATAGTATTGCAGCCATCCACTATATGTGGGTGGGATTATTAGTCAGGGTGTTTTTGCCTGCAAGGAAACAACATATCCAACTACAAGTGGCTTATACAATAAGGGGCACATTCCAAGAACGACATCTGGAGGCAAAAAATGCACTACTGCAAAATTCTTTTTTAGAGTAAAAAGAATTTTCACTCTGTTTTCCCAAAGCAGAGTCCCTTTCCTGAGCACATACTGGTGTCAGGGAAGCACTCACACAGGGCACATAGCTAAAAGGTCAATAAATGCTGGTTATTATAACAGTTGTTCTATTACCTCTAAGTCTTCTTACAACTCTCAGATTCTGTGAATGCTGCTACTTGGTGGCAGTGTACTTACAGCTTCGGTGTTGGGGAAAATAAAGTTGCAACACAGTGGCACTTGCTGGTATCCTATTAAATGCAACACAGAGTGACTGTGTTTCCCCCACTCCATTTCTTTCTTTTGAGACCACAAGAAAGATTACCAAACGAACACACAATGTATCTGAGAATGTGAAAAGCTCTTGAAAAAAAACTTTAGAAGATTCTACCTATCCTTTTCAACATCTCCAGCCATTATTCTGCCACACACCCCCTTTCCCTTTTATTCTTTTCTTTTTTTTTTTTTCTATAAATCCTTAGAGCTGGATACTAAGGCTATGTCTTCATTTCCCACAGAAAAATTGTCTACACCTGGCAGTTCCCAGCCTTTTGAATGTCACAGACTGGTTAACTTGAAAAAAAAAAAATGGGGGTGGGGATTTGTTACTTAACCTGTAAAGGAGCTTTTTGTTTTTATTTATTTTTTTATTATTTTTTTTTAAGATTGTATTTATTTATTTGACAGAGAAAGACACAGCGAGAGAGGGAACACAAGCAGGGGGAGTGGGAGAGAGAGAAGCAGGCTTCCCGCGGAGCAGGGAGCCCAATGCGGGGCTCGATCCCAGGACCCTGGCATCATGACCTGAGCTGAAGGCAGACGCTTAACGACTGAGCCACCCAGGTGCCCGAGGAGCTTTTTGTTTTTAAATCCCAGATTTAATGTTACTATCACCAATATTTCATTAAAATGCCATCAAAGGAAAGGGCAGTTTAACACCAAAAAAGTAAGGGGGGCAGAATCTCAAAATAACGTGTCCTTCCAAAAACTTAGGGTTGCCAGCTTACTCCTATATATTTTTTAAAAATTTAAATCGCAGAATATACTTTTAAAAATCAAGCACAAAGGGGCACAAAGGGGCTCAGTCGGTTAAGCTTCCAACTCTTGGTTTCGGCTCAGGTTGTGATCTCAGGGTCGTGAGATCAAGCCCCACGTGGAGCCCCGCATAGGGCTCCACTCTTAGTGAGGAGTCTGCTCCTCACCTCTTTCCCTGCTTACATGCTCTCTCTCTAATAAATAAATAAATCTTTTTAAAAAAATTTTTTTTAAGATTTTATTTATTTATTTGACAGAGAGAGACACAGCGAGAGAAGGAACACAAGCAGGGGGAGTGAGAGAGAGAGAAGCAGGCTTCCCGCCGAGCAAGGAGCCCAATGCAGGACTCGATCCCAGGACCCTGGCATCATGACCTGAGCCGAAGGCAGACACTTAACAGCTGAGCCACCCAGGTGCCCCTAAATAAATAAATCTTAAAAATAAATAAATAAATAAAGCACAAAGAAATCCCAACATAAAATGTTGCCTTAAGATATTGTATTGCATTTTTGTTTTTAGATTATGAGCACTGCATAAAAGAGTACATACAATGTGTATATATACAGTTTAAGGAATAATAACAAAATACACAGCTGTGTACCTACCACGTAGCATAAAATACAGAGCATTCCTGATACCTTCCCTGGGCCCCTCTCCACCACCCTTCCTGCTCCCAGAGACCACCTCCTATAGCATGTAGTCTCTGTTTCCTGTCTTGTCTTTACATTTTACTACCTTCGTCTCTGTCCCTGAACAAGGCATTGACTAGTTTTGCCTGGTTTTACTACTTCCATGAAAGGAACCATATTGTATGTGACTTCCCTTTTTTTCACTCAAAATAATGGTGTTTCTTGATACGAGTTTGGTGTGTGGAAATCTATATCCTACTGAGGTTTATTACAAAGAGGAACTGGGATGTCCTACTTCATTTATGCAGCAGTCATGGCTGAAAATCCAGTTTCGCCCATGTATGTAGACAGGTAAGGGAGCAAGGCTCGGGAGGCCTCATCATGATTTTTGGAGTAACACCCTCCTAGGCCTCCTGTGGCTTCCATGAGGCAGACAGGCCAGGCGCCCTAATGTGGGCTGCACGGGCTGGTCACCACCTGGTCACTTCACTGGAGTGACACAGCTCTTGGCTCTGATTACCACCCACCTATCTGTGAAGGTGCCGTGAGCAGACAGATTTCCCAGACCCATCCCAAGTAACCGCACTGGTGGTTAATACCTTACTAGGTTCACATTCTGACAGTGTCTCCTTCACTATATGTAAAAATAAGTCCAGGAAATTCTCATTGGACCCTGGATCTCTCTTGAAAAAGATCCTGGTTGGGGCACCTGGGTGGCTCAGTCAGTTAAGCGACTGCCTTCGGCTCAGGTCATGATCTCAGGGTCCTGGGATCGAGCCCCACATGGGGCTCCCTGCTCAGCGGGGAGCCTGCTTCTCCCTCTCCCACTACCCCTCCCCCTGCTTGTGCTTGCTCACTCTTTCTCTCTGTCAAATAAATAAATAAAATCTTAAAAAAAAAAAAAGAAAGAAAGAAAGAAAAAGATCCTGGTGATACCAGTCTCTGGTAGCACAGAATCTCATGCCCCACCAAGACCGAATGAATCAGAATGTTGCATTTTAATAAGATTCCCAGGTAACTTGTATGCACATTCAAATTTGAGGAGCGCTGGCCTACATTCTTCATTTTGTGTGTATGTGCTTTTTTTCAAGATTTTATTTATTTATTTGACAGAGAGAGAGAACATGATTGGGAGGAAGGGACAGAGGGAGAAGGACAAGCAGACTCCCCGCTGAGCAGGGAGTCCGACAGAGGGCTCGATCTCAGGACCCTGAGATCATGACCTGAGCTAAAGGCAGACGCTTAACCGACTGAGCGACCCAGGCGCCCCTTGTATGTATTCTTCTGTGTCTCGCTTCTTTTGGTCACGTGTTTGCAAGACTGTGTCCCTCACTAGGACCCCCACCTTTCCACTGTTTACTTGCACACTGTGTACTGGTCTCCCTCCAGTTTCCTGCATCTCCCTTCTCCAGGAAACTACAATAATGTTTAATAAAGCCCCTTTATACAAATAAATAAGTATTTATTGAGCAGCTAGACTGTGCCAGGGACTGCTGGACCCCAAAGTGTGCTGCCAAATTGAGACTTCCCTTTCAATGGGGCATCTTGCCTACGTAAGTTTTCAGGGATGTGGAAGATTCACGTGGTTATGTGAATTCAAACTCTGAAAGGAATTTATTACCTGCCCTAAAATACACCCAAACTGCAGTTTAGCGCCCAGCGACCAAGTAGCAGCGGGGCTCCTCACTTACGTCTTTTGAACACATCATAAAATCCAGGTCCAGTAAGATTCTGGCTCGATTATTTCTACTTTTCTTCAAACGTTATTTGGCGAAATATTGAGTTTCTCCCAGCTACAAGTTCTAACTCCCTCAAAAAGCTCTTGGCCCGTGTGCTTCTTGGGGCTGTCAGGAATCAGTCATGCAGGGAGACTCACCCCTGGCCTCCCCATGCACCTCCGTGGTACTTACATCCTCTGGTCTAACTTATTTATCGTGAGCATGCAACCAATGGTCCGTCAGCTTCTTTCTGGGCCTCAATTTTCTCATCTATAAAAAGAAGTAAGTGTACTACATCAGAGGTCTTTAACCTGGAATCCGTGGGTTCGTTAGGGAACCCATTAATCCCTGGAAATTACATGAAAGATGGTGAATGGGTGTGTTTTGGTGGAAGAGAATTCAGAGAAAAATGACCACCCCACCCCAGCGATTAAACACGATCCTGTTAGGTGACCCTCCAGGAACCTTTTTAGCACTCAGTATTCTACAATCACATGGCTCCTTGTGTCACTGGGAAGGCCTAATTTTTGCTTAGGGTCTGGCTGCCGTTGAATCTCTGAAAGAAAAGATGGCCTTGCCTTTTTCCTTCTGTAGATGTTTCTGCTCTAACAGAAAGGATACTGGAAAACCGCAGTGTGGCACAAGAACATCTCTCTCATCTTTGCAGGTAAAATAACATCAGGGGTCATTTCTTTCCAAATAGCATGGCCCTGGAGAAAGTCCCCGAGTTTTAACATGACCTCCATCCGGGTCCTATTCTATTTAGCTGGCTTGTTTTGTAATCCTGTATCTCTCGTAACCTTCAGAACAAACTGGCAGTTCTGGTTCTCATAAGCAATGGGAACATACCAATATACTCTGAATAAGTCAACAATCCAGTTTTCTGTCCCCAGACAAAGGGGCTCCGAAGCAGCCTCGCGCGGGGGAGAAAAGCACCCAGGTTTGCCTGACCAGACCAGGGCACTAGCCTGCCCCCTGAACAAGGGGGTGAAACTGAACACCTCCTACCTCTCCTAGATCGGAGCTCATTATTTCACACACAGTAATATTAGGTTACACACTCCCTGTGTGTGGCTGGTTCCCCTGGCAGTGCCCTGGCAACAATTTGAGCCAAAAGTTTTCATTACAAACCGCCTGGGTCGGTATAAGGAACTATCTCGTATTCCTTCCATAGAACGAGACATGCTGGACTTGTAAACAATATTCTTAATAATTATATTGGTTTCACTGCAGATGAGAGAGGTGGTTTCAGAACTCCTCCTCTTCCTATAAATATCCTTCTCTGTTCTTAGTTATCTAAAGAAGTAAAGCCATACCTTCAGCCCTTGCCACTCCAAGCGTGGGCCACAGACCAGCAGCAGCATCTGTAAAATCTCAGCCCTACCCCAGACCTACTGTCCCGGATCTGCATTTTAACCAGATCTCCGGGTGATTCCTAATCATAGACATGTGAAAATTTGAGAAGCACTCACGAGAAATCGCCCAAAGCCTTGCTAGCAGCCGATGCCTCACTTAAGTCTGTGACCTTCCAGAAAATAATTAATGATCCTAATAAATGTGAGCTTCCTTCCTTCTCCCTCTTAAAACCCAGAGGACCACCAGAGATGCCTTGAGGAAGGGAGGGGTGGAGGAAGAAGCCCAGAAGAGGGGCATCTTGGAGACGGGAGAGAGGGAGTGATGAAGAAGGAAAAAGAGGACTAGCAGAGCGGGGGTGAGGCAGGGACGCCTGGCAGAGCGAGGGCCCAGGGTCTCTGCAGCCCCTCCAGCAGGGGCTCCCACCTGAGGCAAGTGGGTCCCACCTTCACAGGTCTATCCATGGCCACCTGCTGCCTCCTATATTTACCTATTTCATAGTTTTCAAAAGCTGACTCATGGGTCGATGTGCTTGTTATCTTTTTTCTAATACATGCTAAAACAAAATCATGGCTGCAGTTAACACTTTGTTAAATGTTGTTTGTAAGCTGTCCCTGGTGGGGGGGGCCACACCCGGGACACCTGCCCGGGAGGAATGATCGTCCAAGTGGTGCAGCAGATCCCTTCCGTCCCTTCCAGCTGGCCCAGAATGTGCGAGGTTGGTTCTATCCTCCCGTGTCTTTAAACCGCATCGCAGGACACAGGGTGGGCTCTAATAGTTGTTATTCAGGCTAAAGCAATGGTTGACAGCAAGCAGGTCAAACTCTTGGCAGGGCCACTCATCTAGAATCTGCTTAATTTTTAAGGGTACTGGAAAGAACTTGGCATAAAGACCACAAAGTAACAAGCCGAGGTTCACTCAGAATTCCAGGTAACTTGGGGATGTGATGTTTACTGAACTTGCATGTGAGCTCAGAACATTGATCTGAACTAAGCAAGAAGCCCTCAGTTGGACGCCCCTCGGCCTGAAGAAGGCTGGGGATTTCTGATCGCCTGCAAGTTAACACTATGACTGACTTCCCTTCCATCTGTCTCCACAGTCTTCAACCACAGAACCCTCACTTCCCTGTGTCTTTTAAGAGAAAGGAGATACGAAACAAGCTACAGGCATTAGAATGTGAACACACTGAGGTGCAACTTTTTTTTTTAAACAATTTTTTTTTTTTTTAGATTTTATTTATTTATTTGACAGAGAGAGACACAGCGAGAGAGGGAACACAAGCAGAGGGAGTGGGAGAGAGAGAAGCAGGCTTCCCGCGGAGCAGGGAGCCTGATGCGGGGCTCGATCCCAGGACCCTGGGATCATGACCTGAGCCGAAGGCAGATGCTTAACGACTGAGCCACCCAGGCACCCCGAGGTGCAACTTTTTAAAAGAAACACGGAGAAACCAAATACTCCAATAGAAAACAGAAAATAAACAGTCGGTCAGAAACACGCACGGGAAGAGAAGGTGGCAATTATTTAAATGTGCCAGTTGGCGGCAGTTCTCAGGAACTTAACAGGTATAGATATGTTGGAAGGTGACCGTGTCTTTTCCATCTCCACTGAGAACATGACAGAAAAGGAACAGGCTCAAATCATAGCAAGGGCGCGAAGGATCTTTGACTTGTCAGGGTTTTAGACTCTGATCCAAACTAACAAAGGAAGTAAGGGGCTCGCCTCAGAAGATCTTTTTTAATGGATAGGTTTTAAAAAAAAAATCACCCTGGTTCTATTGTGGGTTAGATACAGTTCTGACTGGATGTCAGGGCTGAGTCTATGGATCCTTTCAATCCAGTTATAAAAAGCTCCTAGGACCTCAGTCCCAGTCCTTTCTAGTAGTACAATTAATTCTATTGCATTAAATATTGCTCGTGATAAGTGAGCTATCAATGTACTCCAAGTCTTTCTGTTATTCATGTTTCTGTGCTTTCAAGAAAAGGAATCTTCTAACAGAGCCCTTTGTAAACAGACTTTCTACAAATTGTATACAGTATATTAATTGCGCCATAGGAAGAGGGAGAAACGAGCTTTACTGTAAAACGGAGAGCATTTTGTAAATCTGGATTTTGAAAAGCAACATGGGAGAGCCCACCCAAGGTAAAGAATGAATTACTCTCATAGGCAGGACGGAAAGTGAGGGCAGTTGGCAGGTACCCAGGGCATGTAAAACCATTACACAGTGCCCAGCCCGTAGGACACGGGCAGTACGCTGAAGCTGTTCAAATATCACCAGCAGCCTTGTTTGGATATGGCCGTTCACTTAACCTCCACTTGTACCCGGGGATGGGGGGAACCAAGGATTAACATCGCATCTTGTGCTCATCGGTCTTTGCCTCTGCCCAGGAACCACAGTGGTCCAAATCCAGGCTCTCCAGACCTGCACCCAAGTCCGCTCTGGCCCTCAGCCCCCTGCACTTGGGTCAGGCGGGCCTCGCCTCCTCCTCCACAAAGCATCAGCTCCTGCCTGCTCAGGCCCTTCCCACTCTCCGGGAAGCAGGGAGAGGAAAACAAATGGGGTGATAATCACTCCCACTGACTGGAACTGAAATACAGGTTAAAGATAGCTATGGAGGGGCGCCTGGGTGGCTCAGTCAGTTAAGCGTCCGACTCTTGATTTTGGCCCAGGTCATAATCTCAGGGTCGTGGGATCGAGCCCCACATGGGGTTCTGCACTCAGCACAGAGTCTGCTTGTCCCTCTCCCTCTGCCCCTCCTCCTGCTCGTGCTGTTTCTTGCTCTCAAATAAATAAATAAATAAAATCTTTTTTAAAAAAATAATAAAAGTTAAAAAAAAAATAAAGATGGTTATGGAGGAAGGGCATGAGACCCTTCTCCAACATCTTCCCGAAAGTAACCAACAGTCCATGGCCCACACAGGTCACCAAGTATGAAGGAGGTCATACTTCCTCCATGAAACTCTCGAGATGACTATCTGAGAGTACACGGCAATTATCAGATATTGCATTTACTAGAATAAAATTATATATATTTTAAGTACCATTTAACATAGAGGTCCTATTTTATTGCTTTTGGTCAAAGGCCAGAGTAAGATTACAGAGCAAGAAACAGCACAATATAATCCTCAGTTAAAGAGTCAGAGTGAGTAACATTTCAGAGGAAGTGTCAAAAGAGGAATGATTTCTGGGTCAATTTAACTGTAGAGTCTAAAATAACTTCAGCAGCCAGCTCAAAAGATAAACTCTAAAAGTGATGTACATGCCTCTGTCAAAGAGTAAGAAACTGACCTCTCCTGAAACAGATCTTAAGTGAATACTGGTTAGAATCACCCCCAAGAACATTCTGGTGAAAGGAGGTGACAGAATGGAAGAGTCCAGGTGGATCACTCATCAGTCAAGGCTGCCAAATGGGAAGTGGGTCCCAGAAAAGGCTTGTCTCAGTTTGGAAAAGATAAAGTTGGCCAGGGAGTGAAGCATTTTGGGTAAGTGTAGCCAACACAAGCACTGTGTCCACCGCTGCCTGCCGGCTGCAGAGCTGAAGATTCACAGGAGAAACGTGCCCTGCTAAGAACCTGTCTACCCTGCTGCTCATTCTGCCCATGTCCTTTCATGAGTTCAGTTGTGTGCCCTGCCAACAAAAGGTATGTTGAATCCTGAACTCCACCCCCAACCTGTGATCGTGACCTTATTTGGAAATAGGGTCTTTGCAGGTGTAATCAAGTTAAGATGAGGTGATACTCATTCAGGATGGGTCCTAACACAGGATGAGTGGTGTCCTGTTTAATACAGAAAACAGAGTCAGAGACAGACTCACACAAAGGGGAGACAATGTGAAGAGACACAAAGAGAACCCTATGTGACAATGGGGGCGGACTGGAGGGGCGCCTCTATAAACCAGGCACCCCAAGGACTGCCGTCGCCTCCAGAAGCTGCAAGAGGCAAAGACAGAGCCTGGACCCACTGACACTTAAGCCTCCGAAACTGTGAGAGAATAGATTTCTGTGGTTTTAAACCCCCTCCGCCCACCCGGTTTGTAGTACTTTGAACAACAGCCCTAGAAAATGAGTACATCCCCCAAAGAGCTCTGGCCTCTCCTTCAGGTAACCCCATTCTTCCCTGTTCACAGAGATACACAATATTTTAAAGCACAAGGGATAGTTATCTAAAATTCACTGCCATGGGGGCGCCTGGGTGGCTCAGTCGTTAAGCGTCTGCCTTTGGCTCAGGTCATGATCCCAGGGTCCTGGGATCGAGCCCCACATCGGGCTCCCTGCTCCGCGGGAAGCCTGCTTCTCCCTCTCCCACTGCCCCTGCTTGTGTTCCCTCTCTCGTTGTGTCTCTCTCTATCAAATAAATAAAATATTTTTAAAAATATATTTTTTAAAAAATAAAATAAAAATAAAAAAATAAAAGGAATGAAGAGCATTTTATGTCTGAGTCCTCTTTTTCTTTTCCTTTTTTTTTCTTTTTTATAGTTCGGTGGTTTTTAATATATTCAGAATTGTGTAACTATCACTCAATCTAATTTTAGAACATTTTCATCATCCCCCAAAGAAACCCTGTACCCATCAGCAGTTACACCCCATTCCCTGCCCCTCCTTTCAGCCCCAAATGCTCATCTACTTTCTATCTCTATAGATTTGCCCACTGTGAACATTTCATATATATGGAATCCTACAATCGGCAGTCTCTTGTATCTGACTTCTTTCACTGGGCATAATGTTTATAAGATGCATCGACATTAGGGCATGTATCAATACATCATTTCTTTTCGTGACTGAATAATATTCCACTGCGTGCATATTACCAGTTTTGTTTATCCATTCATTAGTTGATGGAAATTTGTGTGGTTTCAAATCTTGTGGCTACTCTGAATAATGCTACAATGAACACTTACGTGGACATACGTTTTCATCCTCTTGTGTCTATGCCTAAGAGTGGAATTGTTGGGTCACATGGTAACTATGTTTAACATATTTTCTCTATGTTTAATATTTTGAGGAAACACCAGGCTACTTTCCAAAGTGGCTATACCATTTACGATCCTACCAGCAATGTATGAGGTTTCCAATTTCTCCATAAATTCTCTACCACTTGTTATTGTAGTTTTTTAATTACAAACATCCTAATGGATATGGTATCTCATCGTGATTTTGTGTTTTCCTCATGACTAAGGATGTTGAGCTTTTTTCATGTGCTTATTGGCTCTTGGAGAAATAGCTCTTCAGATTCTTTGCCTATTATTAAATTTTGGGTTATTTGTCTTTTTATTGTTGATTTGTAAGAGCTCCTTATATATTCTGGATATAAGTTCCTTATCAGATATATGATTTCCAAATACTTTGCCCATTCTGTGAGCTTTTACACTTTCTGGATGGTATCCTTTGAAACTCAAAAGTTTTCAATTTGATGAAGTCCAATTTATTTTATTTTGTTTCTTGTGCTTTTGGTGCATATCTAAGAAACCACTGCCTGAATCAGGATCACAAAGATTTACTCCTGTTTCTTTTTAAGAGTTTTATAGTTTTAGCTCCTACATTTAGGTGGTGACCCATGTTAAGTTACTTTTTTGTATATGTTTTTCTTGCATGTGGCTATAGACATGACATCTTAGTTCTATTTCATATTAACTTGTTCTACGATACTGTACGTCAGTTTTCCATAAATCATCTTTTAGATGATTTTCATCAGACTACAGCCTACAGTGACAAAAAAATAAAAGAAAACCTTATGAAGAAATATTTTTTTTTGAAGAAATATTTTAAATGAGGAAGTGGTTAGCCCTTCCCTCATTGCCTGTCATCTGTAATTCATTTCCCCGATTTTAGACTCTTTCCCCTTTTCTTATAACATTCCACAGTGCAATGTAGCAGTTGGTTGACTTGTTAGTCATAACTGTAAAAATTAGATCTGCCCTAAAACTCAGATATTCCATTTTAAAAGTAATATAACTAAGACTTGGGGTACTAACAATGTGCCCGTTGGTTCTGATAAATCTGAGATAAAAAAAGACAGGTACTTTGCCCTGAGACAATTATAGCCTAGAAAGGGAAAGGAACAGTATGTACTCAAAGAACATGGAGTGAGTATGAACACAGCAGAAGGAAAGAGTGGTTGTATGGGAGAGCTGGGAAGACATAACAAAGGGAAGGAACCAGAACAAAGGCTCAGACTGGCCCCAGGCAGAGAATGCCCATGTCTGATGCCCCCCATGGAGGGCCCTCTTGAGCTGGAGACCAGATACCTCATCTACAGGGAATGGTCTCCACTCATCCCCAGCAGATTATATCCCTACAGAGGTGGGCCTGGTAAACCCAGGAGGGCCAGACATTCTTTCATTCTTCCTTTCTTCCTTTCTTTCTTCCTTCCTTTCTTTCTTTCTTTTAAGAGAAATTGAAAAAAAATCTAATTTTTATGTGTAATCCTTCATTTTTTAAAATTGCTAAGTACTTTAAATTTTTAAATACTCTACAGTGGGTTCCTCAAAAAGATTAACATAGAATTACCATCTGGCCTAACAATTTCACCCCCAGGTATATACCCAAAAGAATTAAAAAATGGGACACATTATTCCCAAGAGCCAAAAGGTGGGAACAACCCAAGTGTCCATCAACAGATGAATGGATAAACAAAATGTGGTCTATCCACATCATAGATGGGATATTATTCAGCAATAAAAAGGAATGAAGTATTGCTACATGCTACATAATGGGTGAACCCTAAAAACATTATGCTAAGTGGAATAAACCAGACACAGAAGCCCAGATATTGTATGATCCCACCATATGAAATATCTAGAAGAGGCAAATTCATAGAAAGTAGATAGGAGGTTAGCAGGGGCTGGAGAATTGTTGCTTAAAGTTATAGAGTTTCTGTTTGGGGTGATGAAAATCTTGAAATAGATGGTGGTGATGGTTGCACAACACTGTGAGTATAATTAACGCCACTGAATTGGGCACTTAAAAATGGTTAAAATGGCAAATTTTATATTTTACATAATTTACCACCACCAAAAACAAAACAAAACCAACTCCAGAGCGGCTACACAAAATGTGTCAGGGATTACTATGTGAGCTGTGGGCCACCAGTTTAAGACCTTGGGCTCAGAGTGATTAACACTGGACATCTCATGTGCACTGAGTAAGGACTCAACAATAATGCAAAGCTCTACACTAGACACTCGGCTGAGAAGGTAGATAAAATTAAAAATATATATTCTTTATCCTCGAGGAGATCAGTGGCCAGAAATAAACCAATTAGTAGTAATATGACAGTGCTTTCAGGAAGTTCCAAAAATGTGCTTCAAGAGATTGAGAGAGGAGATCATAGCTGGTTGTGGGAATCACTAGAAGATTTGTGGACGTGAGGGAACTTGAGCCGAGCACTGAAGGACAGATAAGACAGCAAGGCTGCCCCAGAAGAGAAAGCATGAGTCAAGGTCAAGAGGAAGAACAGAGGGTATATTTCAATACAGAATCCAGTTTGGCTGCAGAAGAATCCAAATAGAGAGGTAGCTACGAAGGTAAGAGGAGACCAGGACCAGGGTGCCATGATTGCCAAATTGGGGATTTTCCACTTAATTTTGAGCAGAATGAAGTTCTCAAAGCTGTCCCTCAGATTGATTAGCTAGGCATCAATATGTAAAATAGATTGAAAGAGGTGGCAGAGGCTTCTGGACAGCTAGGTGAGAGGTAAGGAAGGTCTGGCCCTAAACAGTGGCCATGGGATGGGAATGAAGAGGAGCGAAGCGTTGGGGAGGGGGCTCGTTGGAGGAGTAGCAGAAGCTGATGGCTGCAAGGGGGGAGGGAGTGTCAGAATGGGGCAGAGGGTGGTGGCTATATTATTTAGGATGTAGATGATTTTCAATTCATTTAACAATGAAGTTGAAGAGAAGGGGGGTTTTTTTTGGCATCATTTTGGCTCATTTTATCTGTTTTTTAGGTTAGGAGAGACTGAAGTAGAAGAACCTCCTAGCATGGAGGAGACTAGAAACTAAAGCAAGAAAGAAGAATGAACCGATGGAGCAGAAGAAGATGCCAGGGGGAGCAGAGTGAAGACACCTGGCAAAGGGTCAGGATAATGCACATAGAAGTGAAGGGGAAAGGATAGGAGGAAGTCAAGAGAACATTTTTTAGTGACTAGGAAGGAAGATGGCTTCCTACTCATCAATAAGATCAGAAATGAGACTCTCTCTGATGGCTCAATGATGGTACATCTGCTGCCCAATGTGAGATGGGGAGCCAAGAGGGGAAGAATCCCATGACTGTTGAGCCACGCTATGGGCCAGCCATGAATGTTCAGCACTCGAAGTTGAGGAGAGTGGAAAAAGCTTAAGGCAGGGGCTGGCTTCTAAGTATGCTTGGGATGAGTGCAACAAAAATCCAAGAGTGAGGCATTCTTGAACCGTCAAAGGCACATCTTTGAAATGGTCAACCATGGGATTTTCTGAGCTCTGCAAAGCAATAAGAGGAGGCAGCCTGGGGTGACTGGCAGAACGAGAGTCTAGGGCTTGGAGGTCAGGATGAGTGTAGGTGGGAAGGAGAGAAAGAGGTGGTGGTCTCAAAAGGTTTTGAAAATAGCTGTAACTCCTTAGGCCAAATATGATAAGATGTAGTGGCCCTAGTGTTTCACGTTGAGGACCTTCAAATCTGTGTCCAGATTCAGTTTGACTAAGTGCCCTGGCCACTGATTAGTGATGTCTGGCAAGGGCAAAGGCAAGGGCAAGGAAAGGAGAGCCATGATCATAGCCTGTCAATCCTGTGAAACGTGGTCAGAGAGATGTTGAGCTGAAAAGATTGAAGGAGGGACATTCCCACTTGATTAGGAAGTCCAATGAGCCTAACTGCCCTCGTGGTAGCTGCAGTGTTCTGCAAATGCAGGTACTGAACTTAAGGTCTAGAAAACCAGAAGGGTGGGATGTATGGACGGTCACTAACACAGATGTTCAATTCCTTGGCAGCATGGTAATAAAGAAGGTGGGACGCTCTCAGTCCAGCACTGAACTCATTACAGGAAGAGGGAGGGCTTCCTTGAAGTCAGTAGATGAACATGATGATGATAGGTAGTATAATTAGAGAACCCAACACATAGCAGGTGTTCAAGAGTTACTTACAGAACAAAGGGAAGCATCTCCAGAGAGCAAGTATTGTACCATGCCCTTCTCCTGCCCCCCCAAGCCAGGGAGTTGACAAGATAAGGAGCCAATTAGATGGGAAGTGGCAGGGTCAGGAGAAAGGCAAGTGGATGCTAGCGGGAGTGGGTCTGGGAAGGTGTGGACAGAGCCAGAGGAGTTGAGTCCTGAGGGACTGCAGAAGGGAGACTGCTCTCAGGACTTAGTATAAATCCCAGATACCATATGCACCACTGTTGGGAAGAGCATGTGGATAATTCAGAGAAACACCTTATGGCTTGAAGAAAACCACTCAGAGCACAGGTCCTTCTGGAAATGGACTGGTCTCATCTCTTATGTGAAAGAAGTTTCCTGAAAAAAGAGCAGTGTGATAGAAATCAAACACAGATCAGGGGTCTAATCTCAATTGTGCTAACCAAGTTTGTGCTCTTTGGAATAAATGCTGAATGGCCTCATTCATTCATTCATTCATTCATTCCCTTTGCCTCAGGGTCCTCACTTTACCATGGGCCTAAATCTCTGTCCTACCTATTTCACGGTGTTGCTCTGAGGATAAAAATGAAAGCTACTTCAAAACACTTCACACTGAAGCACCCCCAAGTCATCCCATGGCAGTGAATTTTATTTTATTTTTTTAAAGATTTTATTTATTTGACAGAGAGAGAGACAGTGAGAGAGGGAACACAAGCAGGGGGACTGGCAGAGGGAGAAGCAGGCCTCCCGCCGAGCAGGACCCCAATGTGGGGCTCGATCCCAGGACCCCAGGATCATGACCTGAGCCGAAGGCAGCACTTAATGACTGAGCCACCCAGGCGCCCCCATGGCAGTGAATTTTAGATAACTATCCCTTGTGCTTTAAAAGATTGTGTAACATGTCTGGAATACGTGGGTCATCCAGTAGGGCTTAGATTTAGCTTTGATCCAGAGACCGGGTCATATTTATGACAAGTGTTGACCCTGTACAAAAGTGAAGTATTACACACACCCCAACCTCCTCCTGTTTTCTATCCTCACTCGTGGTGCAATCGACACAGCCCCCCATGCTTCATGTTGTCTAGCTCTTTTTGGAAATAAATGCACTTGGATGTTTTGCTGGGAAAGCTGCCTTCTCTTCAGAGCACGTGTGCCATGCAGCCACAAGGAAGGGAAAATAGAAAACCTCTAAAGCAGTAAATTATCACTCTCACTCAGACGGTGCTTCGTCACTCTAGACAAGCCACCCAACCTAGCTGTGCCTGGATTTCTCTAACGCATCCTGGACTGATTCGGGTGACAGACACACGCGGAGCTAGAAGGCAAGGAGCTCCCACTGTGAAGGAGGAACACGGACATGTCACAGTTTGAATTTGAGTGGATCCAAGAAAATCAGTTCTGGGAAAGTGGCAAGAGAGAGAAAAAAATGCCTTGCTACAAACATAAAAAATGCCTTGCTACAAACAAGAGCTGTGCAGTGATGAGAGAATGGGAAGCTTACCTAAAGGACACCATGAGACCCGTGGCCTGTCTTGGGTTGACCAGATGAAGAATGATCAATTTTTAAGCAAAGTATGGCACTGGAATGATTTTTCAACCTGGGATTCTGCTGCAGCTCAAAGGGGGACAAATGTGGTGAACTCCGGGCCTGGACCCACCCTAGGGGGTTTAGTGCTGAGAACACTAGGATTTGGTGTTGAGATAATTTGGTGTTGGTAATATCTTCTGAGTTAGGGCTAGTGATAGCGGAGGACCAACCAAGAGATGTGACCTACCTGGTTGAAAAGCTATCCTGAAAAGGAAAAATCCAACATCTGTGATTTCATACATAAATATAATTCTTGCTGAGCAAGGGGAGAGGGAAAAGAATTAAGAGAGAAGAATGGGACAAAGAGAACAGAATGCAGATCAGATTTAAAAGGGGCAGAATAGGGCGCCTGGGTGGCTCAGTTGGTTAAGCATCTGCCTTTGGCTCAGGTCAAGATCCCAGTGTCCCAGGATCGAGTCCCACATCAGGCTCCCTGCTTGGCAGGGGGTCTGCTTCTCCCTCTGACCCTACCCCTTCTTGTGCTCTCTCTTTCTCTCTCTCAAATAAATAAATAAAATAAAAAAATAAAATCTTTAAGCAGCAAAGAATATAACACTGAGGGATATTGTAGAGATCAACATAGAAGTATGTCCAGAGAATGGGGCTAAGTTGGCCCCAAATTTAGATAGGTCCCTAAAATGACCACTACCTTCCAAATATCAGGATTCCTCTTCTTCTCTATATTTCCCTAGGGCTTAGTGCAGACAGGAGCAGGAAGCCCTTCAAAAAGGAATGGACCAGAGCAGTGCCTCTCCTGGCTGGCCCTGCCTCCCGCATCATCGGCCTCCCCTCTGCTCCGCAGCCCAGCAAGTCCGGGAAGGGCACAGAATTGCAGTCAGGAAAGGAAGCTGCTGGAGGCCTGACTCACCCTGTCCCCAGCCACTCAGATCATGGGTGGGCAGGCCTGCGCACGATGAATCACTGAGCGCTATGAATGCTATTCTGAGCTCTGCCAAGGACACGGATGCTCTGTTGGCACCCTGGCACCCTTCACAGTTTCTCTCCTTCCTTGTCTGGCTGCCAGGAGACAAGTGCTATAGGAACGGAGTATTTGAGTTTTTGTAGCCGAAGACAGAAACTATCTAACTCTTTCTATTCCTGCTTCCCTTCTCAGTTCCTGGAAATCACTAATCCAAAGCGGGGACTGAGAGCTACCTCCTTCCAAACCCAGCTGAGGTAGCCTTGGGGAGAAGCCTCCAGGGAAGGGCAGGGGAGGGCGGGGTGTACCTCGTGTAATTTCCCAAGTGAATCACCTGGCTATTTATTTTGACAGAAAGTACTTAAGAAGTATATAAGCGTTGTGGACATCGCTGCTGTAAACATCGGGGTGCACGTACCCCTTCGGATCCCTACATTTGTATCTTTGGGGTAAATACCCAGTAGTGCAATTGCTGGATCGTATGGTAGCTCTATTTTCAACTTTTTGAAGAACCTCCATACTGTTTTCCAGAGTGGCTGCACCAGTTTGCATTCCCACCAACAGTGTAGGAGGGTTCTCCTTTCTGTCCTTCGACAGATGAATGGATAAAGAAGATGTGGTGTATACACACACACACACACACACACACACACACACACAGGAATATTATGCAGCCATCAAAAAGAATGAAATCTTGCCATTTGCAACAACGTGGAGGGTATTATGCTAAGTGAAATAAGTCAATCAGAGAAAGACATGTATCATATGACCTCACCGATATGAGGAATTCTTAATCTCAGGAAAGAAACTGATGGTTGCTGGAGTGGTGGGGGGTGGGAGGGATGGGTGGCTGGGTGATAGACATTGGGGAGGGTATGTGCTATGGTGAGCTCTGTGAAGTGTGCAAGACTGTTGAATCACAGATCTGTACCTCTGAAACAAATAATACATTATATGTTAAAAAAAGAAGAAGAAGAAGAAGAAGATAGCAGGAGGGGAAGAATGAAGGGGGGGAATCAGAGGGGGAGACGAACCATGACAGACTACGGACTCTGAAAAACAAACTGAGGGTTCTAGAGGGGAGGGGGGGTGGGAGGACGGGTTAGCCTGGTGATGGGTATTAAAGAGGGCATGTTCTGCATGGAGCACTGGGTGTTATACGCAAACAATGAATCATGGAACACATCAAAAACTAATGATGTAATGTATGGTGATTAACATAACATAATAAAAAAAAAAAAAAGAAGAAGAAGAAGTATATAAGCGTTAAGTTCTAGATTCTACAAACAAAAGCCAGACTGGTACCTACAGCTCTACATAACTGCACAGCACTTGGGTTAATTCCCCAATCTATCAAGCTCCCGTACAGTCAGTGATGACTTACACCCAAGCAAGCCACACAAAGAGTTAAATGTTACATGGACTATATCAAACCCACCAAAAGCTGCTGGACTTAGCTACCAAGAATTTAAATAAGAATGTGGCTTTGTAATATCCTCCTACTCCTCAGTATTAAATTACAAGAAGATCCACAGGGGAAAGTCTGCTGCCCTTCATCCTCTTATTGCCTGTGTCACAGACCCTTGGGGATAGGCATTTGGAAAAGCAAAGCTCATGCTTCAGGAAGATGATAATGTAGTACGTTCCATTAACAAATATTTATTGAATATGAGAAAGGCATTTGGGGCGTTATAGAGATGAAGGCGGCACCCTGGAAGAGATTAAATCTAGTAGGAGAGATAAGATATGTACACAAATCATTTTAAAGAAGCACAAAGTCCCACAGGATATGAGGAAGGAGAATATCTGGTTTGATGAAAGTCAGGCAGGATCCATGAGCTGTGACTTGGAGAACGAGTACACTTTCCACAAGGGAAAAGGCAGAGATGATACTTAAGGTGCTGAACACTCTCTCATTTTTCTACAGGGATGTGGGGAGATAAAACTGGAGAACCACATAGGGTTTGGACACACAGGGCCTTAAGCAACAATCCAGTGGGTGTGGAGAACTCACTGAAGACACTTAACAGGGTGAGAGTCATGATCGAGTCAGTTCCTAGGAGCTCAGCCTTGCAGTTGCCCGCAGGGTGGACCAAAAGGGAGAGAAACCAGGGCTAGAGAACAAGTGTTTTAGTTCAGATGGGACCAATGGAAGCCTGAAGGAAGGCAGTGCTATGGGGATAGAAAGGGAAACAGGTGTGTACAGTGTTATGGAGGGGATTAAGCAGAGCCCGAATTTCACTGAATGTGAGGAGAGGAGAGGAGAGAAAGACATCAAAATGATGCTGGAAAACTAGAAACCGTAAGAGATAAATGTGTGTTTCAACCTGAAAAAATGATTTGAAGCTGGAATGACAAAAAATGATAGCAGCATTCATAGGCTTACAGACATAAGGAGGGGGAAGAGATTTGGGGGATGGTTCTCCTTTGTGAAAGTTAAGAGGCTGTGCAGATGCCCAGAACACAGTCAAAAATACTTAGGAGAGAGATGAGGGTGGAGAGAAAGATGTGGGAGTCACCCACACAGGGGTACCAGTGGGGACTATGGGACACAGCAAAGAAGAGCATTCTGAAGGCAGAACTAACCTAATGAAGGCCTACATTTAAAGAACAGAAGAAACAGAAACAATGAGGGAAAGCAAAAAGAATGAGTATTTCCTGAATTCCAACCGTGTGCTTGTGCTGAGATTCCCATATACTATTATCTGTGAAGTACTTTTCCCATTTTAGAGATGAGAAAACTAAATCTCAGCTTAGTCCACCAAACAACCCAGAATCCCACATCAGAAACCCAAGAATCATTCTCTTCAAGTCCATTTTCTTCACCTCTCACAGTCAAGTGCAACCTACCTCGTTACTTCCACCTCTGAGTCCTCCTTGACTCTCTTCCCTTCTTCCATTTTTACTTTGGGCCCTTTATTCTTCCCTGCTTAGGCATAACCTCCTATCTCCAGATCTTCCCATTCACGGTCTCACTCACCACCAATCCATCTCCTCCCCTACCACCATCCAGTTCTCACAAAGCCTTCAGAAGCTTGCAAGGCCCCACTTATCTCCCTAGGATCACCTCAAGCCCCTCACTTGCAAGCACCCCACACTCAAGCCTCACAGACTAACCTGTGGTTCACAGAAGCCAGCTAACACCCAATCTCTGCGCATCTTCCCTCTCTTCCAAGACTATCTCCAGTTGTTCAAGAGCAATTTAGGCATATCTTCAAGTTGATCTTCCCAAGGGCCTGTTTTCTGTACTCCTCACAGCCCTGGCCATACCCCCATCACAGCACTTATCACACTAAAATGTTTTATCCATATGACGGTCTCTCTCACTGTATTAACAGCAGTTTGGGAGCAGGGATTTTCTCCTATACACTGGTGTCCAACACTCAACATCTGGTAGAATTAATAAGACAATCAATTTAAATCCAAAGCTGATTTTGAGGTCCACATTCTTTCCACCATACCATAAATTCAGAGAGTAGACAGAGAAACAAGATAGTGTAAGATGACAAAAAGTTAAGAGGCCATCTATGAAAAACCCACAGCTAACATCAAACTTAATGGTGAAAGACTGGATGTTTTCCTCCTAAGATTAGGGGCAGGACAAGGATGGCCACTGTTGCCACTTCTATTCAACACTGTACTGGAAGTTCTAACCAGGGAAAGTAGGTAAGAAAAAGAAATAACAGTCATCCATATTGGAAAGGAAGAAGTAAAACTATTTCTATTCCCAGATGATGTGATCTTGCATACAAAAAAAAAAAAAAAAAAAATCCTAAGAGGGATGCCTGGGTGGCTCAGCAGGTTAAGTGTCTGCCTTTGGCTCAGGTCATGATCCCAGGGTCCTGGAATCGTGTCCCACATCGGGCTCCTTGCTCAGTGGGAAGCCCGTTTCTCCCTCTGCCTGCCGCCCCCCTGTTCATGCTCTCTCTCTCTCTGACAAATAAATAAATAAATAAATAAATAAATAAACAAATAAATCCATCTTGAAAAAAGATATAAATCCTAAGGAATTCAGAAAACAATTATAAGAACATAAAACAAGTTCAGCTAGGGGGTAAGACACAAGCTCAATATACAAAAATCAGCTCTATCTCTATATACTAGCAGTGAACAATATGAAATGAAATTAAGCAAACAGGGGCGCCTGGTTGGCTCAGTCAGTTAAGCCTCTGCCTTCGACTCAGCTCATGATCCCAGGGTCCTGGGATCAAGTCCTGCACTGGGCTCCCTGCTCAGGCGGTGGTCTGCTTCTCCCTCTGCCCCTCCCCACTGCTTGTGCTCTCTCACTCTCTCTCAAATAAATAAATAAAATCTAAAAAAGAAAAGAAAAGAAATTAACCAAACAATCCCATTTACAATAGCCTCAAAAAGAAAAATTACTTAGGAATAAATGTAACAAAAGAAGTACAAGACTTGTACACTGAAAACAATGAAACATCATTGAATGAAATTGAAGAAGACCTAAATAAATGGAAAGACATCCCATATTCAAGAACTGGAAGATTTAATACTGTTAAGATGGCAATATTCCCCAAATTGATCTACAGAGTCAACACAATCCCTTTCCAAATTCCAGCTGCCTTTTTTTTTTGCATAAATTGACAAACTATGAAATTTACATGGAAATATAAGGAACCCAGAATCACCAAACCAATTCTGACAAAGAAGAACAGAATAGGAACACCCACTCTTCCTGTTCTCAAAACTCACTACAAAGCTTCAAAAATCAAGACCATGCAGTACTGACATAAGGACAGACATAGAGATCATCTAGACATATAGGTCAATGGCACAGAATTGAGAATCCAGAAATAAACCCTTACATTAATGATCAATGGATCTTTGACAAGGGTGCCAAGACAATTCAATGAGGAAAGAATATCTTTTCAAGAAAAGATGCTGAAACAACTGGATGTCCACATGCAGAAGAATGAACTTGGACTCCTATCTTATACCATATACAAAAATTAACTCAAAATGGATCGTGCACCTAAAGGTAAGAGCTAAAACAAGAAAACTCTTAAGAGAAAACTTAGGACTAAATCTTTATGGCCTTGGATTAGGCAAAGATATCTTACATATGACACCAAAATCAAAAGCAACGAAAGAAAAAATATGTAAGCTGACTTTATCAAAATTTTTTTTAAAAATTGTGTTTCAAAGGACACCAGCAAGAAAGTGAAAAGACAATCCACAGGTTAAGAGAAAATATTTTCAAATCATATATCTAATAAGGGACTTACATCCAGAATACATAAAGAACTCCTACAACCCAACAATAAAAAGACAAATAACCTTATTTTAAAATGGGCACAGGAAACATTTTTCCAGGAAGACATACAAACAGCCAATAAACACATGAAAAGTTGCTCAACATCATTAGTTATTAGAGAACTGCAAATCAAAACCACAATAAGACATCACTTCAAATCTATGAAGATGACTAAGTTTATTTTTTATTTTATTTTTTTAAGATTTTATTTATTTATTTGATAGGGAGAGACATAGCGATAGAGGGAACACAAGCAGGGGGAGTGGGAGAGGGAGAAGCAGGCTTCCCGCTGAGCAGGGAGCCTGATGCGGGGCTCGATCCCAGGACCCTGGAATCATGACCTGAGCCGAAGGCAGATGCTTAACTGACTGAGCCACCCAGGTGCCCCTGAAGATGACTAAGTTCAAAAAGTCACACAAGAATAAGTACAGATGAAGATGTGGAGAAACTGGAACTTTCACCGATTGCTGGTGGGATTGTAAAATGGTGTAGCCACTTTAGAAGATAGTTTGGGGGGCGCCTGGGTGGCTCAGTCGTTAAGCGTCTGCCTTCGGCTCAGGTCATGATCCCAGGGCCCTGGGATCGAGCCCCGCATCAGGCTCCCTGCTCCACGGGAAGCCCGCTTCTCCCTCTCCCACTCCCCCTGCTTGTGTTCCCTCTCTGGCTGTCTTTCTCTCT
The DNA here is from genome assembly GCF_964656455.1 of Halichoerus grypus. Taxonomy (NCBI): domain Eukaryota; kingdom Metazoa; phylum Chordata; class Mammalia; order Carnivora; family Phocidae; genus Halichoerus; species Halichoerus grypus. The sequence goes on from NC_135723.1 coordinate 92,824,584, forward strand.
GTCAAATAAATAAAACCTTTAAAAAAAAAAAAAAAAATTTTAGAAGATAGTTTGGCAGTTCTATATGTTAAATATAGTCACCATAGGACTCAGCAATTCCACACCTAGGACTATACCCAAGAGACCTGAAAACATATAACCACACAAAACTTGTACATAAATCTCACAGCAGGATTTTTCACAATAGCCAAAAGTGGGTATAACCCAAATGTCCATCAACTGAAGAATGAATCAACAAAATGTGGTGTATGCATACAATCCAGTTAAAAAAAAAATGGAATGAAGAACTAACACATGGAACATGAATGAGCCTTTGTCTCAATTTTACCGGCCGGATTTTAATTCATGGAGGCTACGAGTGATGACACAGACAGGTGGATGCCTTGGAAGATCTTTATTACTTACAATTCCTAAGAGGAGGGTTCACCATGCCACACAGGGCCACACGGGGAAGCTCGGGTTGGGATCTGGAGGCAGGAGGAGTAGGAGAAAACCGGAACCAGAGCCCTTATTACGTTTTCTGCAGGAAAGGCAAGGCAGGACAGGGTAAATAGTTTAGGACTGGCTTGTCTGAATAATTCCAAGAGGGTTTGGGAAATAGGGGCTGTCCCTAGTTGTCTGGCCCTGGGGTGATTTAGGGCAAAAATATGGGCGTGGTGTGTGAGCGGTGGATAAAGTACATGGTTGGTTCAGGGTGTGGGCTCTGGATTGGTTCGTTTGCATATGGAAAGTGTGCTCCAGGGTGAGTCCTTTGTTATCTCTAAGAATTAGCTAACCCTGGGAGGGGGAGTCTGTCCAGTCATAGAGGCCACAGATGTCAAAGCATCAAGAATGCAGAAAATAGGGGCGCCTGGGTGGCTCAGTCATTAAGTGTCTGCCTTCGGCTCAGGTCATGATCCCAGGGTCCTGGGATCGAGCCCCACATCAGGCTCCCTGCTCCGTGGGAAGCCTGCTTCTCCCTCTCCCACTCCCCCTGCTTGTGTTCCCTCTCTGGCTCTGTCTGTCTGTCAAATAAATAAATAAAATCTTAAAAAAAAAAAAAAAAAAGAATGCCAAAAATAAGAAAGTACAGTTAATACAGTTGGCCCTCTGATGAATGAATGCCAAGTAGACAAATACAGAATCTAAGAAAACCCAGTTAGAACAGCCTTGAAAACATTATGCTAAGAAGCCAATCACAAAAGATTGCATATTATTATTATGATCCCATTTATATGAAATGTCCAGAATAGACAAATAGATACAGAATGTAAATTAGGGGGCGCCTGGGTGGCGCAGTTGGTTAAGCGCATGACTCTTGGTTTCGGCTCAGGTCGGGATCTCAGGGTTGTGAGATGAAAACCCCGTGTCGGGCTGTGAGCTCAGCGCAGAGTCTGCTAGAGATTATCTCCCTCTCCCTTTGTTCCTCCCCCTACTTGCACTGGTGTGCTCTCTCTCTCTCTCTAAAATAAATAAATAAAATCTTTTTAAAAAATGTAAATCAGTAGTTGCCAGGAGCTGGGGAGAAAGGAGAAGGAGAGTGACTGCTAATGAATCTGGGGTTTCTTCCTGGGTGATGAAAATATTCCAAAATTAATTAACATAACATAATAAAAAAAAAAAGGAAAAAAAATTCCAAAATTAACAGCAGTGATGGATGTACAACTCTGTGAATGTGCCTAAAACCACTACCCACTTTAAGTGGGTGACTTGTATGGTATGTGTAAATTATATCTCAATAAAGTTGTTATTTAAAAAATAAAAGGTAAGGGAAGAGAGGTGTTCAACACTGTAACAAACAAGACATCAGTGGAAGAGAAGTGTCCCCCATGCTTGCTCTCAGAGCTCTGGTCTCCCAGATTTTCTCACTGGAGGTAAGGGTTCATGCAAGATCTCAAAATTAATCCAGTAAAGAAAAGAGACACTTTTGATACTAGACCAGGAGAGTAACACCACAAAAACAATGTTTAAGAAGATTATTCTAAGAGTTGAATGTGGGGCAGACTGGAGCAGGACAAGACAAAAATTAGGCAGGGAACACCAAAAATAAGGCTGCTGTGAATAATTCAGGTAGAGGAAGGTGGCTTAGAAAGCAACACGAACAATGAATGAGAAAAGCAAGAAACGATCAGCAACACCTGGAGGCTGGCTGCATGAAGACAGGAAAAGATGTGTCAAAAATGATCCTTAAGGCTATGAACCTGGGGGCCTGCAGGATGGTACTGACAGTTAAAGAGAAACCAGAAAGTATGAGGATTATGGCACAGTTGAGGACTTATGGTCCAGGAAAAGAGAGAGCTACTTAATGACGAAGAATCAAGGTTGTTCAAAAATGTTCCAAGTAGCTTATTATACAGACCAGTAGGAAGGTTATATAGTGGATTTGCAGGGTGGAGAAAACGAACTACATTAAATTGGGCTGCCAACAGGACATCCTCGTGAGCTCCAGGCAATTTAAGATTAAAAAATGAGTAACAAATTGGGGCTAGAGATAAATACTCCGTAGTCATCTGTAGGTTTTAGAAAAATGTGAAAAAGGAAGCTTTCTAAAGGAAAGAACTAGAACAGAGAAAATTAAACATTCACTAAGTTCTACCTTCACTCACCAGGCACTGTATTAAGGAGATTTTTCTAAATGATTAGAAGATGATCCTGACTTTCCAGAGTTCTGTAGACTGATAAAGACAAGGCTGAAAATAGAGTATGAACAAGAGCCTCTGGAGCACAGAAGATGAAACAATTTTGTCCAGAGAGTGTTCTCGAGATTGAAGATTAGGAGAGGGGAAATCAAATCGGAGAGAGAAGAAGAGCTCAAAAAAGATAGTCGAGGACTTCAAAAGTAAAGAACTGCACTGGTAGATGTGATCAGAAAGCGATAGCTGGGGGAATAGTTTCAATACAAATTTATGATTGGAAGCCCAAAAAGCTAAAAGAGAGAGGGAAGCTGTCCTCAAATATTCCAAGAGAAAAAATACATCTGTGTTACTTTGGAAGGAAGAAATAATAAGGAAAGGAGAACGAATTTTCTAACAATTTGAGCTACCGAACGATGGAATGGCCCCACTAGGGAGGGTGTGCTCTGTCACCGGAAGAGAACATTCCCAAGTGCAGGTACCAGATAGCTGTTAGGGGACGATGTGAAGGAGTTCACACCGTGGGGAGGAGGTAGACTACCCTTTAGCTCTCACCTCAATAATTCAAAGCTATTGTCCAGGTTAGGGAAGGAATAGTTAGTGGGGGGGGGGGGAAGAGAGGGAAAGAGAGGGGGAGGTTTGCATGGGTAGCCCATCCATTTGGATTTGGACTTGGACTCATTCCTCACGGTAGAAGGGATGGCAGCAGCAAGGTGTGAAGAGGACGGTTGAGGATCTCAACTGAGGAGCTTGCAGAGTTTAATGACTGGAAATGAATGTGAGATTTACAGGGAAGCTAAGGCATCACTTCCTCTAGGAGACAGAACTGTCCAAGTGCATAAAACCCAGAGAATCTCCCTCTTTCCGTAAAATAGGCTGGGCGGCCGTCAGTGGCAGTAGGAGGCTGGGGGCAGGGCTGGGGGTATGGAATGGAACCCCACATATACGGTAATAATGAAATAAAGAGGGTTTCAAACCACATATACAGCAATAATGATGTAAAGAACACGTGGCACCCTCTGGTGCTGGAAAGTACAGCAGGCAGGGTCTCTGGGACTTTGTCTCCCCCTGCTGAGTCAAGAAGTATGAGCCGCCTGACCGGGAAAGACGGGCTTCTTTTGGGGTGGGGAGAGGGAGGAAGACGTAACTGTGGATATAAAATCTCCTCACAGATGAGAACCACCACAATCCCGCAGCACTACATTCGGAAGCTCTGGCAAAAAGTAGCAGTGCTGTGCCCGAGCCAAATAGGAGCTGGATGCGGGAAGGGGGACAGCTCTGGGGCATTTCTATATGCCACCCCTGAAAGTCTTTTCTCGAAAAGATTCTTGTCTTAACTAACCCATCCCTTTATCCAGAGGCTGTTTCAATAGCCTAAGTGATTGCAGAGACCAGAGGTGGGGAGTAGGGGGTGGGGGGGCTTTGGTCTTATTTTAACTTAATTAGGAACCTTTCCTCCGGTCATGACACAGACTTGTTTCTTCAAAGTTCTGCTAAAATGACCAATCTGGGTGATGATGCAGCACTTACATTCATTCCTCCCAAGAGCTCATTCATAGGATCATCTTTTACATGAACCCAATTAGTAGTACCAACAACGGTGAAACCTGTTTCACAGCTCTGGGGGCATTTGGGGCAGAGTCTCGGTGGACTCAACTCTAGTCACTGCTGCTTCACCTCCCAGCCGCACCCGCCTGCCTCTAGTTCTTTTATATCCCCACTAACATCTTCATCCCACAAAACAAAGGCAACTCATGTATGCTACTCATTAGGTGGTTAGTTTCATGGAAACCAACTGCATTACTGTTAGGTTTCTGAAACTTGTCTATGGTGGGGCTAGGAAAACAAACAAATCGCTAAATAAATAAGCAATTGCGCGCGTGCACGCACACACACACACACACACACACACACACAGAATCTAGGACTATGGTATCCTGATGTCCCTCTATAGGGTGTGATAGTAACTATTAAACAAGGTGAAGGCCTTTGAAGTCCTCAGCTGAAAGGTTTCACCTAAATACAATCATCCCATTAAAATCCACAACATTCTGGTCAGACAGGGCAGCACTTTTATCAACACTCCACCGTGATAAAGGGGATTCAAAACAGTTCCAAACGATTTTGTTACTTCTTGAAATTCGGGAAGGGCAAAAGGAAAAAACAGTTATTCCTTCAATAGGAGGGCAATAGCAGGCCCGAAAAAGCGGACTCCCAGCATCTCAGAAGCAAGCCCCTCATTCAAAGGTAATGAAGCATTCATCAGAAAGAAAGGAACCAAGCAAGGATCTTGGTCAAGAGGAAAGAGGCAGACCTGGCACAGGGGTGCACATGACATCATCACACCTGCACCGACTATCCCAGAGCCCGGAAGGAGGGAAGAAATGACAATACAAGAGTCTGTCAGGTGGCAGAGTCCCCCTGAGCCTCAGGGAGAAGGATCGAGAAAAAGAGGGAAGAGGCGTTCTTTACAAAGTCAAACTTGGGGCGGGAGGCAACTGCAGAAGGAAGCCATGGGCTGGCATAAGAGCAGCAGCTCTGAGGGGCCTGGGGCGGGGGGGGGGACCCCGCCGAGCAGCAGGTGCAGGGCCAGAGGCAGTTTAACGCAAGATCTGCTCAGGTCCTGGCACTCTGGGCCTCGGAAAAGATGAGAGCAGTTGCACAATGTATATACCTTGCAAGTAAGGCTAGGATGGGAGTAAATGAGAGGAGGTCGTATGGTACGATGGCAAAGATGCTAGAGTTAGGTCAAAAGGCCTGCGTTTTTATTCCGTTCTGCTTCTGTCATGTACTAGCTTTGTGACCCTGGGCAAACTACTGAATGTCTCTGAGCTCAGCTCTCCCATCTGAGGAACAGAACCACACGTCCTGCCTGTCTCACAACGATGTGGTGGGCATAAGAGAGAGTAGTGAGTGGGTGGGCACTTTTTAAAGACGTACATGCATGTGAACTATTATGTGAGGATGATAGGAAGACCACACCACTGGGTACTCAGGTACAGAATTTCTTTTCAAGTATTAGACCTGACATATTTGTATATATGTATGTATGTATGTGTGTGTACGCAACATATATATTTACATATAACATATATACTGTTGCCTATAATAACCTATAACACACGCATATAACCATTTCAGTGATCTATATTATCTATGTTCACATAAATATCGTTATCTCCTATTTAATCTGATTTATTCCAATAGATGCTGAAACAAACTTGGTCACCAGAAGTGATGAGGGCATCGAAGGAAAAGCAAAAGGAAGATGACCCTCAATCTAAAAGTGCAAGAGGCCACATAGGAAGGTAAACTGGCTGTCTTGATTAAATGGCGGGTGCATCCTTGGACATGGAGCTGACTCTTTGATGCTCACAATTTAATTGAGGAAATGACAACCAGAAACAACCAGGGAACAAAATAGAGCAGTAAAATCAATCAGCCTGGGGCAGGCTGTGTGGTCTACGAATAACGGCTCTGGAAGTTTAAAGAAGAGAAAGAGCATTAAGGAGCGGCGTCATGAGGAAAAGCTCCGGAGGCAGGATGCCAGGGGCTGAGACGGATAAAGAGCAATGGACCGGCGGCAGCAGGAATACAAACATCGGCTTGAACAGCATGGGATCTGCGCTAGAGCAAAAAGCTCACTGTTCACCGTTGCTTAGCCTCTGGGAGAGCTGACGGGTCTCCCGAGGAGCCTGAGGAGAGGATAATGCACCCTAGGCCAGCCGGCCTCCTAACCTGGCCACTACGGCAGGAGGCGGTACTGTACATAAAACAAGTGGAAGGGCCTTTGGCAGGGTCAGGGACCCACAGCCCGCTTTGCCTACCCTCCACTCTCTCATTTTCCTTCTACCTTTTCCAACATGATCAACATTTACTCAGTACCAACCATGCAGGAAATTGGAGAAAAAGAGCAACAATCTCCTTGGGGAGTTAGATGTAAAAAATAGCTAAGACAGAAACAGCTAAGCACCAAGTAAGTAATACTGCTATTCCTAGCCAAGGAAGGCGAGACAGTGGATGCTAGTCAGGCTGGTTGGAAAAGGTTTCTTGGACTCGCTGGTGCTGGCCAAGCCTGGGAGGAAAGATGAGATTCCCAAGGCTGAGAGTTAAAAAAGGGGTATTATAGACAAGAAGGTGTGCATACCAACGGGAATACTCGTAACAGTACTGAACTATACGCTTAAAATGGTTAAGATGGTAAATGTTATCTGTATTTTAATCACAGTTTTTTAAAAACTTTTTAAAAATTTACATACAGGTGCTTCCTTAAAAAAAGACAAGAAGATATGAAAACACAACTGCCATTTGCAGCAAGTGATAAGCCAACCTGCCTGATTTTGTAGAAGGTTCATGTAGAGTGGCAATCAGTAAAGAAACCAGTCAGCTTGAAACCAGACTGTGGAAAACCTCATGCCAGGTGGTACTTGGTTCTCTGCACCAGGGTTTCTAACTTTGTGGTCCAGGGAAGGGCTTCAAGTTTTGGCCCATGAACACCCTGTAACAAATTTTGAATGTTCATTCATATGTGTGTTTTGATCTAGGGAGAGGGTAAATGACTTTCAGACTCTCAAAAGGGTTTATGACTTAAAAACCTTGAAAACCATTCATGCAGGCAATTGGCAGAGTGGTCTGTGTGGGGACGGGACAAGGGGGTTGAGGTTATAGGACTTGAGTCCATTTCCCTTGAGACTTGCTCTTCACTATACACCAGATAGTATTTAACAAACTGATGCCATACACCTCTTTAGTGGTTTCTTATTCACTAAGTATTCACAAGAGCTACTGGTAGATGAGAAGAACAGCTCATCTGGGAAAGTTGCTGACACTTATTGTAGAAAAGAAACTACCAGCAGGTGAACAGAGAAGAGAACGCAGTAAAGGGGAGAGGAAGTCAATAAATTAAAATGCTACAGAAGCCAGGGGGGAAAGTCCTGGGGAAGATGGAGTGGTTACCAGTGTCCAGTACAAGAGAGGAAATAAGAAAGATAAGATATGAGAGAAAAAGATCTCCAAATTCAATGGTCTTCAGATGTGCGGTTTCTGTAGGGTGAGGAAAGAAGAGGTCAGAGGGTAAGGATAAGGTGTGCAAACCGGGGCGCGTGTAGAGAAGGGAGGTGCTGCCGATAATTATGTCAGAACAACAGGAATAAACCGGGACTGTCGGGCAAGCAGATACACAGTTCGTTACCTCACTGAGGAGGAAGTTAGTAGGCTACCCGGAAAGGCAGCAGAGGTATCCAGGAACTCAAAGGGTTTGGTTGTGCAAAGAAAAATAGGATAGGAGTCAGCAGAACTAGGAGGGATAAGAAAAGGCTTTATCAGTTACTTATGGGAGAGGCAGGGAAGACTTCTGGAGGTTTTAAAGAGGGGAGGGAGAAAATGCATGAGAGCATCCTGCATCCTCCATTAACTTCACGATGCATTTCTTGTGTGAACATTGACTATGGGACTCCGGTCTTCTAGGAAGCAGGAAGGAACAGAATAAGCAGGAGTGGGGAGGGGACTTTCTTCCTTTGAAACTACACTGAAGGAGAGAAGAAAACACAGCGTGACCAGAAAGGGCAAGCCAGTGATTTTCTTCAACCTAGTGAGCATCCCAGATGTAGCTGTCAGAGAAGCTGTCATCTCCAAATTAGCTTTCCCTATGGCCTTTTCTTCAAGGACAGGAAATTAATAAGAAAGTGAAGTTAGGAGTTCCTTAAAGCTGATTCTTATGTAGCCTGCCAGAACTAGAACAATAAGGGAAAAAATCCATCATGAAATATATCCTTTCACTCAGGGCTGAGCACTTATCTATTTATAATTTCATTTCAGATACTGCTTGGGGGCTACAGAGAGGTCAGGGGAACACTCACCCAGCTAAGTGTAAATAGGGTAAAAAATAAAAATAAACAGGATAAGAAAACAATGTTGGTGTCAGGACACAAAAATGCTACACCATACTGATTATGTGGGCAGAGAGGAAACTCTCAGCCAAACGTCAGAAGGAGGTTAAATAATAAAAAATAGCATTCATCTATAGACAATTCTTAAATTACAACCAGGCACTCATCCAAACTTAGCACAATCTCACACAAAGGGGGAAGGGAAGGTGTTCACAGAACATAACAGAGATGGGGCCATCAGGGAGAAGCTCTCCGTACAACCAGGCACACCATAGGGTCAGTAAATGGTCAACCCCAGGAAATTATGAGGCATCAACCACATTCTAGAACGAGGAAGTCAGAGTATATATTTAAATAACCAGATGGACAGGTATTTACTATAAAAGTCAGTTTATTTTCCCTTCCTGTATTTCATGTTTTCCCTTTTTTTTTTTGTCAGTAATGAGGAATTAACTGATTGGAAATCTCCTTGATTAAATAACATTAACAAGTTCATAAATTTACACACCACATTTTAGAGTATAAAGCAAGAAGCTGAAAAATATTCCCTAACCCAACACCAATTAGGCAGCCCTCAAAATTGCACATTTTCCCCCTTGTTCGTGTCCATAATTTAAAATACATATACAGAATGACCTAAAAATGTTGGGCTAATTTGTACAGAATTCACAGCCTTGAAGACACACAAGCTACAAACTTCTAAAGAGCAGATGCCTAGTCCCGAGGCCCGAGTAACCCACTGATGTGATTCAAGGTCACAGACTTGATGCGTACCAGGACAAAAGGTCTTTCCTCCGTCTCTAATTCTAGTCTTCTGCTGAGGTAACTCAAGGAACCCGGTTGTGAGAAAGATCAATTCTCTGAAAACAGGGCTAAGCAGATTAGCGTCCTAGTGGATCCTAACGTTCCCAGAGAGCAAATCTGGGGTTGAGTACTTCGGTTGTGAGCTTCCCCTTGGAATGTGCATGACAACTGATGATGTACCTTATGGTCCTTGAACGGAAGACTGAGTACTTCCAGGAGTCGAAGTTAATTGTGAATGAAGACAGAAGAGAACGAGCTGACAATAATTTGAAGGCATTTCTGCTTCTGGAGCTGATTAACTTTAAATCAGATACAGAGTGCCTGAGCCAGTCACCATGTAGTGTGATTTTTCCCACCACAGTTAACAAAGGGATTCTTTGTCCAAGGCAGGCTTATGCTTGATCCAGCTTGAGCACTCTACCAGGATTTGAGGCTTCAAAGATGAGCCGCTCTCGGCAAACTCATTATCAAAGCAAAATCCAATGATCCAATGAGCCAGTCATTGATGCAAACCATGTGCAACCGTCTCGTGGCCACTCAACTGTCCAGGCTGGAGAATTAGGGTCCAAGTCCAAGACAGTATTTCAGGTTAAAAGGATAAATCTCAACAGGCCAAATAAAGAGGCTGGCAGACTGATAGGCCATTCAGTACATTTATGAAGCAACAAAGAAAATCATCCACAATAACTCATGTAGTGCAGAAAAACAGCCCAGCCTTCACCACTGGTCAGCATCTCAAGTGGCTGACATTGTTGAAAGAGGTTTGACAATCTGAGGTTTTGTTGGAGCTCTTAAGACAACCCCCAATAGGGTGAATTAGAAAAAATAATAGTCCTGATGTGTCTTCCATTGTTCTTCTCTTCTTCTCTTCTGGCAACACTCACTCACTCAATACATGAGCTTGTCGTCTTTGCATAAGATAGCAGGTTTCCCTCACTATTAATGGCGAGATAAATAAAATTGTACAACTTGTCTGTGAAGAGAAAAAAGCATTAAATATGCACTGATAATTTAATTAACTCTGTTAGAGCATCATGTTTTGAACGTAGTAATGAATGTGGACAGCATTCATTTCGACTTCATACAAAGATGACTTGATCTTTTCTAATGAATTAGAAAATGATTTTGAAAATCGAGGTTAGTATTTTTTTTAAAAACTTAATGTCACATAGTCTCCAGAAAAAGAACTAAGGTACACAAAATTAAATAATTTGCCATAGTAGAGCAAAAAATTGGTACTGGAGCTCACTTTATTTATTTTTATTTATTTTTTATTTGTTTAAGTAATCTCTGCACCCAATGTGGGGCTCAAACTCATGACCCCAGGGCCAAGAGTCACGTGCTCTGACTGAGCCAGCCAGGCACCCCCGGAGCTCACTTTAAAAACAGTGCTTCTCACAATAGATCCAGTTTTCTTTCTAGTACAATTTCTTGTATGATCACACAGCAGGTTCATCAGGAGACATTTCCCTCTATTTAGCAGATGTCAGAATAGGAACACAGAGACATATGGCCCAGTCTTTAGAAGCTGGAAGGCAGTTAGGCAGAAGAAGCATCCTTTGTGATAGCAGAATACATAGCCTTAAGGCAGCTCCAGGGAATTCGGGCGCTGAACTCCTGGGCTCCTTGGACAAGGCTGGAGGACCATGGCTGGACTTGGGGTGCTTGAGGCTGTCTCCAATTAGGATGTACTAGATTTACGGATGGGATACAAAATGCATCCCCTCGTGGATGAAGCTGTCACCAGACTCTCTCAAGTAGACCTATCTTGAGTACCAATAATGTAGGAGGGGAGGTCACATACTTATTCAACAGAGAGCAACATTTTAAAAGTATAAGGCCTTGCTCTGAATTGGCTAGTTCCCAGAAAGTACACAATTCTAGCCAAGAATGTTGAAGGCATGACAAATATTTTCTCAAGAGACTCTCTTCATTTTAGAACCTACATACCACAGTGTTAATTATAGCAATGCTTCTTTTTGAGCCCAATGTTGCTTGGTGTATGCTGTAATTTCCTTCAGAATTCCGAAATTATATCTAGCAGAGAGAGAGTACCCCGGAAGAGTACACCGATTAATACTTTTAGCAAGTTTCTCACCACTTTTTCTAGAATTATAAATGACAATACTCATTAGGCTCAGGTCAAGGGCAAACTAAAAACCCGTTCCCACCTTGAAAAAAGAACGTATCTTTTCGACTCATGACATGTTACTTTTACCTTGAAAAAAAAAACGTATCTTTTAGACTCATGACATGTTACTTTTCACAAAAGGGTCATTAAGAGCAATCAGGAATTGTGCTGATTTAAAAAGTGATCTAAGTAAATGCTTTGAACTAAATTCGTAAGAAAAACCAGGAGTTAAAAAAGGCACACACTCACTTACCATGAGAATGAAAAAGTAGAACACCCACATCCATCCCAGATTGTCCTGGATCAAAGACACTAAATACTACAAGGGAGAAAAAGAAATTACAATATAATCCTTTATAAATTAATCAAACGAAGTAGCTGAAAGGTAGATTAAACACTGCTCTTCCAGAAAATGAGAAGGGAGTTAGGATTTGTAGAATGGTTTTCGGTTTGCAAAGCTTTCACGTGCATGTTCCTACTTAAGATATCTGGCCTTCCTCTTGTAAGCTGGCAGAGTCCAAGTACAAACACTGCAGAAGAGATGACATGACTATAAGGTTTATTTTTATTCACTTTGCTAATAAGAGAGGAAGATGAACATCCTCAAGCCACTTCTGTTTAATCGTTCTTTCTTCCAATGAAAGGTAGTATAATTGATGCTTTTTTTTTTTTTTTTTCACGATTTTATTTATTTGACAGAGAGAGACACAGCGAGACAGGGAACACAAGCAGGGGGAGTGGGAAAGGGAGAAGGAGGCTTCCCGCGGAGCAGGGAGCCCGATGCGGGGCTCGATCCCAGGACCCTGAGATCATGACCTGAGCCAAAGGGAGACGGTTAACACCTGGCGCCCCTAATTGATGCCTTTAAAAATAGTTTCTCTTTTAAGCATGTTGCCCACTTTTCAATGGTGTTATTTAGACTCAGAGGATTTCTATATGGCTTTAACATTCTACAACAAATTCTTTTACTTTATTTCAATCACCGAAAAGAATCTAATAGCATTTAACCCATTTTCTTTTTCTCTTATGATAAAATATATATAAAATTGGCCATTTTAACCATTTTTAAGTGTACAATTCAGAGGCATTACGTACATTCACAGTGTTATACCACTATCACCACTATCTATTCCCAAAATTTTTCATCACCCTAAACACCAAGGCTGCACCCATTAAGCAATAACTCCCCACCACCCCCTCCTCCCAGCCCCCTGGTAACCTCTGAGAATTTGCCCGTTCTAGAGATTTCATGTTCAGTGGAGTCACACAATATTTGTCCTTTTGGGCCTGGCTTACCTCACTCAGCGTACTGTCTTCAAGGCTGCGGCACATGTTGGAATAGCATCCCTTTCTATGGCTGGATAATATTCCACACTGTGGACATGCCACCTTTTGTCTGTCCTTCATCAGCTGCTCAACATTTGGTTTGTTTCAGCCTTTTGGTTATTATGAATAACGCTGCCGGGAACACTGGTATATATACGTATGAGTCCTGTTTTCAGTTCTTTAAGGTATATTCCTAGGAATGGAACTGCGGGGTCACATGGTAATTCCATGTTTAACTTTTTGAGGACCCACCAAAGCATTTTCCACAGCAGCTGCACCATTTTACATTCCCACCAGCAATGTCAGAGATCCAGTTCCCCCAGATCCTCATAACTGCTTGTTCTTTTCTGTTGTTATTTGTAAAGTGATAGCCATCCTAATAGGTGTGAAGTGGTATCTCACTGAGGTTTTGATTTGCATTTCCCTAATAACTAAGGATGTTGAGAATCTTTACAGGTGTTTATTGGCCATTTGTATATATTTGTCATGAAGATTTATCCCTACAATTTCTTCTAAGAGTTTTTATAGTTTTAGTTCTTAAAGTTAGGTTTTGATCCATTTTGCGTCAGTTTTTGTCTACGCTGTAAGGCCAGGGGTCCACCTTCATCCTGCGTGTGTGTATATCCAGCTTCCCCAGCACCATCCGGTGAAGAAACCATTCTTTCCCCATTGAATGGTCTTGGCACCTTTGTCAAAAATCAACTGACCAGGGCGCCTGGGTGGCTCAGTCGGTTAAGCATCTGCCTTCGGCTGAGGTCATGATCCCAGGGTCCTGGGATGGAGCCCTGTGTTGGGCTCTCTGCTCGGTGGGAAGCCTGCTTCTCCCTCTCCCTCTGCCTGCCACTCCCTCTGCTGTGCTCTCTCTCCCTCTGTCAAGTAAATAAATAAAATCTTTAAAAAAAAAAATCAACTGACCACAGATGTGAGAGTTTACCCATGTTCTTCCATCACACACTACCAGTGAAATTTATAAGCGGAAAAAAAGCAAAATGAGTGAGTGATGTAGCCTAGATTACATAATGGAAAGCAAAAAAGCAGAGGTCTAGTCACCCGTTAAAGGGCTCACAGCAGCGCTCCCAAGTCTTTCTGCCACTTTATCTTTCTTTTAAACAGTTTTATTGACATATAATTTACATAACATAAAGTTCACCCATTTAAAGTATACAACTCAATATTTACAGAATTGTGCAACTATTACCATAATGTAATTTTAGACCATTTCTATCACCCCCTACCAAAAGAAATGTTCTACCCATCAACAGTCACTCTGTAAACCCACTTGACCCCAGGCAACCACTAATCTAATTTCCTTCCCTATAGACTTGCCCATTTTGGATATCTCATATGAACGAAATCATTTAAGTACATGGTCTTTTGTAACTGGCTTCTTTCACTTAGCATACTATTTTTCAGGTGCATCCACATAACATCTATCCACTTTTAAGTGCCAGATACCCTCTTCAAAGGCCAAATACTACTGCATCATATGAATACAGACATTCTGTTTATCCATTCCTCAGTCGATGGACATCTGGGTTTTTTTCTACTTTTTAGCTGTTATAAGTAATCCAGCTATGAACATGTATGTGTTCAAGTGTTTATGTGGACATTTGTTCTCATTTTCCTTGGATAGATACCACAATTTAATCTTACTGAGCCCCTACTATGTGTCAAAAACATACTAAGCCATTGGGACCACAAAGATGAAGGAAACAGTTCCTGTTCTCAAGGAAACGCAGAGTCTGGCACAGACAAACCAGTAAATGTGATGCACCATGACAAGCACTCTGTTAGAGGTAAGCACCAACCGCTATGGAAACCAAGAGAGAAACAAACATTTTTCTTGTGAAGTCAAGGGAAGGTGGGGAAAAAAGCTGTTCGGGGTAAATCAGAAGAGCCGGGACAAGGCTCATCAAGTTTCTAATATTAAGTCATAGAGTTTGGCAGGCGAGAATTCTACCACTGAACCACCAATGCCTGGTAAGTCATAGAGTTTGGAATCTCATACCCCACGCAATGGGAAATTATTCCAAAATCAATATGGAAGAGGAATGAATAAAGCTAACAATGATTTACTCCAGATCCCATTTCCCCAACCACCAAAGTGAGCCTAATGCCGACCCAAGTTCATAGTTAGGGATCCAAATACTGGCAGGTGAGACGTTCCAAATACAAATAAACTCCTTGAGGGATGCCTGGGTGGCTCAGTCGGTTAAGTGTCTGCCTTCAGCGCAGGCCATGATCCCAGGGTCCTGGGATGGAGTCCTGCATCAGGCTCCCCATTCAGCAAAGAGTCTGCTTCTCCCTCTGACCCTCCCCTTTCTCATGCTCTCTCTCTCTCTCTCAAATAAATAAAAATCTTAAACAACAACTAAACTCCTTGAAATGCTCATTATATAACCCACCCATTTGATTAATGAAAAAAACATCAGGGAGAAACGATAACTGAGAATACAGTGATATCAGAAAAGGATGTCCAATACAATCACCCCTTACCCTTTATATAAAGACCTCTGAACTAGAAGCCAATAGAATTTTTGGTTCCTACTCCAGCGCACAATCAAGTAAGCACATTTCTCCTTTTTCTCTTCAGTCTCATAATCAAGTACGCTAAGCTTGATATATCAACCCTATCAACCATTCGTTCTATAGCCACTCAACAGATATGAGCATGTCTACTGTGTGCCAGACACCGTCATATGTACTGGGGCTACCATGGGACACAATAACAAATAAATATATAACATATGGCTGGGTAGTGATAAGCATGAAGATGGCTTATTTTCCTCAATACTTGCTCTCTCAATTACCACCAGCAATCAGACATTGGTGATCTATCCCCACAGAGCAAGCAAAACAGCAATATTCAAGGCCGGTAATGACCTGAGTGTCGAAACTTAGAGACTTTTTTCTTCCATTCTCCTTCTCTGGCCCCTCTACACCTCTGATCTCACTGACTAACACCTCCCCTTGCCTACACGGCACTGCTGACTTCCTATGTCTTTGACCACTGGGCAACCCCTGAGGTTTTGCCTGTATTTTCTTTGCCCATTAAACATCTCATTATCTTCCAAAGTTTCATCTATTTTATCTATGCAGATGATTCTCTGATCTTCTTTTTGCAAAATTAGCCCTCAATGACCTGGAAAGGTATACCCTAGGAGAGGCATGAGTCGCTACTGTCCCAAGGAAGAGAAGGCTGAATTTAAGCCTTTGGGTAGTTCTGACTACTTACTGTAGGCCAATCTTAGCCTAGACAATCTCAAGTTTAGAGTGCCTAAGAATCACCAGGAAGGCTTGTTGAAACACAGATCTCCAGGTTCTAATTCAGCAAGCCTGCAGTAAGCTCAGTGTTCTGTACTTTAATAAATAACCCAGATGATTCTGACACAAGACATTTATGAACCTCCCTTTGAGACACAGTCATTGGAAGCAGAGAAAGTGACTGAGAACAGCTGCCGAATCCATGGCAATTTCTGGAAGAGATCCATGAGAAGAACTTGCGTGTCTGGTATGAGAGAGGAGGTAGGGTGTGCATGCCAGGTGGGGGATAATGAGAAGCACGTGTCTCGTGGCCCCTCGGAGTGCCAAGTTCAGGCTGGGAAGAAGAGAGTAGCAAACTGGGACTGAGGATCTGTCTTATGAGGTGTCAGCTTATTTCCAGACAGGAAGAATCTGGAAATAAAAGTGGGAAGAAGAAACTAAAAAATGTAGAGGGACCTTCCACATTAGGTCCCATTAGCTGACCTCAAAGAAGATTAGAAACCTAAGGCTCACAGAAAAGTATACTACACAGAACAAGAGTGCCACCTACTGTGGCCCAGAGGGCAGGTGTAAATTCTTCCACCAATGAGAGACTACTCACCACTCAATTTCAAGCCCTCTCTTGTTCCCTCACCTGGCCCACCGCAGCTCCAATGCTTCCAGTTCCATCAACAATTCCTGTGACGGTCGCCAAAGCCTCACTGCTCCCTTGGATCAACTCTTGGCGACCCAGGTCCGCAGAAATAGCAGAGCTAATCATGTTAGAAGGTCCGCCAATAAAAAATCCTGAAGTCATAAACAAAACAGGTTCTCATTAAAACATTATTCATCACACCGCTAGAAATCTACTGGACGAGACAACTCTTATCCCAACCTTTTAATCAATATGTTGGAGAGAAACAGCAGAAGGGGGAGGGAAAAAACAGTAAAGATGAAAACTCTTCCAGATCATGCCATCTTCAAACTAGTTAGCATCCACTTTTCTGAAAGCCCTACTTGAATTATACGATATTCTGGTATAGTTTATAAAAACCAAAGATACAGAAAATACAGTGAATATACAGCCTTTCTAATCCTGTAAAGACTGCATTCATCAATAACTAATTACACTTGTTTGTCAACTTCTACTATGGTAGAGTTGTATCAACTGAGTATTTGACTATCCAAATTCAACCACACATATTGAAAAAAAAGTGAGAAGAGAAAAAGCTCTGTCGTCTGACAGACGGTTCTACCAGCCACTGCTCCCCACGAGGCTGTCTGAGGACTGAGCAGGAATTGGCCCATGTGACTCTGTTCACGTGGCTGGAATGAGTTCCATGTCACATATCATGAGCAGCTCTCACTATCCTGAGTAGGATCTAAAGTTTAAAAATAATCTTTCTATACCATGGTCCCTAATTACACTCAACTGTTTCATCTGGTGCTCACGTGGAGAAATACTGACCAATTCCAACATAGTTGGAAAACCTTTTTTTTTTAAGATTTTATTTATTTATTTGACAGAGAGACACACAGCGAGAGGGAACACAAGCAGGGGGAGTGGGAGAGGGAGAAGCAGGCTTCCCGCTGAGCAGGGAGCCCGATGTGGGGCTCAATCCCAGGATCCCAGGACCCTGGGATCATGATCGGAGCCTAAGGCAGATGCCCAACGACCGAGCCATCCAGGCGCCCCAGGAAAACCTTTTTGAAAGCTGGTGAATTGGTTTCCAGTGTGGCGTCTTCCTAAACCACCTCCAGAAGTAATAAGGGAAGCTGGGGAAGCAATCAAACATTTTAGAAAAATCTCTGTCCAAGGGGACTGCTTCCGTAACAACAGGACTGAAGAGGTCACATAATAGCAGAGAAACAGAATCTGAATCTCAAGTAGGCAGCTTTCCTTTTACCATCGGAGCTCTTTATAATGAAGGTTTTAGTATTACTCAAACCGAGGGAGCAAACGGTTTCCCTTTCCTTTCTATTTACAGGGGAGCAGTAACAGTATAGTAAAATGGAGCCACAAGACATACCTGTAACCGCCATCAGAAGTGCATTAATGGACTTATCGTTCGGAGAACCTATGAGAAAAGATGCAGAAACAGCATGCTGACTTTAAAAGCAGATTACATCGGCCCCCACTGAACAGCACAGAAAGATCTGGATCTCAGTGACCTCACAGATCACTCCCAGAGACAACAAAGGGATACAACTCTTTCACCGCCTACTCCAACTTTTATTTGTAATGTCTGCCTCTTGCTGGTGCTCAAGCTAATGAGACTTCTAAAAGCTGAAGAAAAACTCTACTCCCATCTCAGCAGCATCTTAAGGGACATATACCAAACCTACTAATTACCATCTTTCCTCTTTTGAAACCCTTTCCCTTTTATTGTTTTATTGGCTCTAATGCTGGCCCTCTGGAGCCTACCCTCAAACAAAGCAGATACACTCCCAAGCATCTTTTAAACAAACCAACAAAGCAGGAGAGATGCCAGTTTCCTCCCCAACACAAATAAAACTACATGATGATACTTTTACCAGGCATTTACAGGACAATACAAAGGTCTCGTATCAGCCTTTGTAGCTGGTCTCAAGCATCTCTCCGGGGTTGATTACTGACTCATGGCAAATGCCTTAGTCCTGAGAGATCAGAAAAATAATTCAGTTGCAAGGGAATACTCACGGCTATATCCAACGAGGGACCCAACAGCCAGAAGCAGACTGAGAGCTAAAACTGGTGCTCTCTTCTGTAATATGTCAGAGATGAAACCTTGCAAAGTCCCACCTGCAAGTACCAAGAGGGCATCACAAGCAAAATCGTTTGATTTAGCTCAGTTTATCTGAAGCTTATTCCCCACATACTCTCTCCCTGCTAGCAGGATCCTGACACTGGTCTACCCAAAAAGATGGCTGACTCTCCCAAAAAAGCTTCCTCCACAGCTTCCTTTAAGGAAGATTACCTGACTGTTAATGGCCACAAAGGCTGATAGGAACAGGACACCATGAATCACACAGCAAAATAAGGAAAAAGGAAAAAATCATCAAAACCACCCACTGTCCCTTGCTGTTCTCACTTCTCAAACCAGGCTTTTCCTGATTTTTCTTTTTATTTATTTTATTTTATTTTATTTTATTTTATTTTATTTTAGAGACAGAGCCCATGCATGTGCAGGAGCAGAGGGATCTTTTTTTTTCTTTTTTTAGATTTTATTTATTTATTTGACAGAGAGAGAGAGAGCACAAGCAGGGAAGTGGGAGAGGGAGAAGGAGAAGCAGGCTCCCTGCTGAGCAGGGAGCCCAATGCGGGGGCTCGATCCCAGGACCCTGAGATCATGACCTGAGCCAAAGGCAGATGCTTAATCGACTGAGCCACCCAGGCGCCCCAGAGGGAGAGAATCTTAAGCAGGCTCCATGCTCAGCACAGGGCCCGACATGGAGCTCAATCTCACAACCCTGAGATCATGACCTGAGCCAAAATCAAGAGTCGGACACCTAACGGACTGAGCCACCCATGTACCCCTCTGCTTTTTATTTTAAAAGATGGTTCATTAAAGACCATGCCTCATGAGCTGTTAGTGGCAGCCAATAAATGTTCACTAAAATTAAATGTAGTGATTATGATTTGGGGATAATGAACAGGTCAGGATCTTTAGAAAGAGGTAATGTGAATCCTTTAAGCAACAAGGTCACATTTAGATACAGCCACATTTTGAGCAATAGGGGCTATGGGACATCTGGTACATCCTCACTGGACAGCAGCACCCAGAAGTATGGTCAGGTCTAACGGTGGCAGCCTCACCTTTGGCTCTGTATCTAAGAATAAGGGCAGACAAGTTCAAGTACAGTAACAGCGTATCACCGGAGGACTCACTGCTCTCAGGTGCTCAGGGCAGCTTAGCCTTACCACAATTCTAAACCCAAACATTACAGAAAGGATGTTATGATTTTGCCATAGCCATATAGGTAACACCCAATAAAGTGCACTCTGTAACAATGGTCTTATTTTAGAGTTTCTTAAGTACTTGTTTATGCTTCCAGCCGTAGCAAAAAGTCACTATTAAAATCTGCTGTGTGCGGTGGAACAGTTGCAAAATACTCACAGAAATGAATCCCCACTATTATTCCTACCTCTAGGATCTGACAAAATCCATACACTGAGCTAGTATTTTCCCCTCCTTGACTGTGCGTGGTGGGGAAGGTGGGAAGTAGATAAAACGAACACATTCACGTTCTAACTTGGATCTCTGGCATACAATTAGCTTTAGATCTAAGATATCACTGAAAGTGTGCGAAAGGGTTACATTTAAAGAGATCACAGAGGGAAACATCCCTGTGCTTCCCAACACAAAAGAACTGATCCATAAACAAAGAACCGAGAAAAAAAGAGCCCTATAAATCACAGGGCTGCCGTGGGCTGGCTCTTCCTTTCTATGGATTCTTTTTTTTTTAAGACTTTAGCTGTTTACTGGTAGGACGGTTTAGGAAAAATGGCTGTGGACTAAGTAATAAAACTTTAAACGATGTCAGATTTCATAACCCAGTAAAATATTACCAGTGACTAACTCTCTTCATAGAAAAAGATCATCTGGCATTACCTATAATTCCTCCAACATCGTACCAAATGGACAACTTGTCAGCTTCAGCCTCCTTCCATCCAAAGTTGTTACTCAGATAAAAGGGCAACCAGAAGAAGAAGGAGTAATTTACTAACTTCAAGCAGGCGTAGGCCAGTGAGTACTACAAGAAAAACATTCGACTTTCGATAAGGAACAAACAACAGCACAGACGGACCACAATTCTTAATGTAATTAAAAACCAAAACCACACACAGGGGTTTGGGAAGAATAGTACCTGATTTTAAAATTACACACTTCTATAAATTCCCATTTGCCTGACTTTACCTAGTCTCCCTCTTCTCTTTATCCCCATTAGCTTCCAGGAAGGCATGTGCAGCAGGCCTCTGGAATAAAAATACACATGACTATTTCTTAATTGTCCCCAGTTTCTTCTCCTTTCAGTTCCCCGGCAGAAGCAAAGCAGTGTTTTGAACCTCAAAGGGAGAGCATACACTCATGTTTCTTTATTTAGACAAAGATAAAAGGTATTCATACCACTAACTATCATTAACCACAAGCAAAGAAATCCAGTAAACATCACAGCTTTTATTCCAAGCAGCCCCACCTTTTTGGTTCTTCTACTTCCTGCAAAGTTAACATTATGAACAGTGGAGAGCAATGTGACGAAACTATAGTTTCAAGGTCTAAGGAAAGCAGCGACATTAGAACTACTTTCACATTATGGTTTCCAAAAGCCTTATATTCCAACATCCAGTGGAAAAGCAAAAAGTATCTTTGCTGAGTCAGAAATCAAAGAATATGACCGTCCTGGGCCTTGTGGCTCTGCTTGGAGGACTAAAAGTGGCAGTGGAGCTAAGACTCCTATATTCAACACATTATTACCAGGGACTCCTGACATTTAGCATCAAAGGAAAAAGGGGGAGGAACAGAGAGGCTGACTTCAAAGGGTGTCTGGAGAGTATATTCTTTTCCCCGGAGCGGCCAGTTACTGCCTAGGTATCACTTGTTGTAAAACCGCTTCCCTGGCAGGGCAACGGCCGCCCCCTAGAGAGCCGAGTCCCAATCATGAGGGCGTTTTGTCCAGAGAGCCTGCTCCAGAGACAAAGGAATTAAGTTAACTCCGTTTTCTCTGCATCCCTGCCCGAGTCAGGGAACAATTGCTCGTGAAATACAAAGGAGTAGCAAGAGTTTCATATTTAGTCACAACAGATGTAAGGTCTGTCCCAGAAAGGAAGCTATTACCAGCAGAATATTTTAACAACTACTTAAAAATCACTAATCTTTAGCCTAAGACCAGGCCTCAAGGACCTTGCATTCCACTCGTATAATATATTGTCTTTTGGCTACAGAACTGCAGAAACGGACACTTACATTCTCACTCACACTTCACTGTCTGTCTGCAAATGTCGGACCTCTCAGCCTGGGGGCACAGGCAGAGGGGACTAGTAAGCATGCAGACTCTGAAGCTAGCTGAGGGGTGACATTTGTAAAGCACCATTAGACAATAAAATAAACAAAACCAGGTGCTTATTCACAATACAGTAACCCAGCGTTATAGACCCCGGGGTAGACTGGGTTACTACTCTCTGCTCCGTGGGAAGGGGGCACCGAGGACACAAGGATGGGCTGAGTGACTTACCCCAGGCCTTACAGAGAGTTAATGGTAAGCTGGAAATATAACCTAGGCCTCCTAACTTCCACTCTCGCGCGGGCACGCCCAAAACATCAAGACAGAAAAACTGCAGAAGGAGGGACTTAGTTCAGATGTTAGTAAATTCTCCTGACCGCAAAGGTTTTGGAAACACTGGAATGCATTACCAAGAAATACTGTTGGGAGTACTGTGTTCTGCACCTTTTAATAAAAGGGCAAACAATTTTTTTTCTAGAATAAGAATACAGGCAAATAAGGCAGACTTAAATGAACCACTCAAAACCCCTCTTGGTCACATATAATTCTATACTACTTCAACAGGCCAAAAAGAACGTATTTAAAAACATTAATTTTGCCTTCTTACTTGAATGCAGGGTCAGGGTCAGCAAACTAGAGCTCACGGGCCAAACCTGCCCACACCCCTTTGTTCCATACCATCCAGGGTTTCATGTGTTCTACAGATGTGAGTAGCTGTGGTAGAGACTGGACGGCCCCCCCGCCAGCCCCAAGGCTGAACACATTTACTATCTGGCTCTTCACAGAAAAGGAACACCAACTCTGCATTAGAACGCAGATAAAATTTCAAGTTGTGGCCACCCCAGACACGAGCTGAGGGGCACTATACAATATTCCTCTGAACGTATATTCCTAAAATAAAGTATCAAAGAGAAGCTAAATACTTCAAGATGCTTTATCGCAGGTAGAGCTAATATCCAGGCTATAATATCTCACGAGTGTGGTAAGGAGATCTGAACATCCTTACCGGTATAACTCCAGGAAGACAACAGGCCTGATAAAAGCTTATTGCCTTGACCTGGGTAACAGCACTGCCCTCTTGGATGGAATAATTAGGCTCATATTCGTCTTCGTTTTCAGCACCATTAATCAACGGCCTGTGTGAGTCTTCTTCAAAATGTTCTCCTGCCTCGATACCTGGGAGACCTAGAACAGTAAGAGCCACGATTTATAGAGTGCCTTCTAGACGCCTGGCACTGTGCAAGGTGCTTTGTATGTATCATCACTCACGGGGTCGAGATTATTTTTATCTCCGCTTTACAGAAGCAACTAAGGTTCAAGGCCAAGGTCAACCAAAGTTGATTAAGGTCACACGGCCAATAAGCAACAAAGTCAGGACTCTGATTCTACTTTACTAACTAGATTCAAAGCAATGCTTTTTCAACAACATTATACTATCTCTATTACATTTAAGAAAACGTTAATAACATACAATTAAACTGACATGTCTCTTCAATAACACGCAAAAGATGGAATTGTACATCTATTTGCTTCTGTGGTTTTGCTTGTATGTAACCACAGATAAGTATCAAACTAAATTACTTTTATGAAGGGAGAGAAATCTGTCTGAAGAAGTGAAATGAGAAATAGATCATGCTAATTTCCAGTCAGTGTCTCAATTACAAAGCTCATTTGCAAATGCAGAGTCTTCTCTGAATCTAGAAAGGCGAGCCTCCCTCCCCTCAAACGTCTGCAGCTGCGCCCAGTCAGCCAACCGGTGTCTACGGGACACAAACAGCAAATACCACTCCTTCAACCCCCTGAAAGGAGCTCACAGTTCTCCTAGGGAACAAGAGACCGGCCGTGCTGGCCTCAGGTTTCTCTTCGCCCATAACAGTAAGACGTGCTGAACAGAAAGGACAGCTTCTCACCAATTTCTTCTGGTGACACCAGGAGTCCAAAGAAGATGACAATCCCACCGGCAAACTGCACAGCCGCTGTCACGAGAAAGGCATACTGGAGAAGAGAGGAGAGAGGTGCTGTTTGCACATCTGGGATATTGCTTAGAGCACATTCACTAGAAGCACATGTGGGGAAGGTGGGGGATCGGGTGGGAAGAAGAGGGCAATGGGGAAGGAAATGAGCACTGAGTGCTCAGGCTGTGCCAGGCACAGAGCTGTTTCACTTGTGTTTTCCACGCATTTTCCCCCGGAGGCTCAGAGAGGCCAGTTAAGGTCCCAGGGACAGTGAGTGGTACCACCACAATTGTGAAATCAGGACTGGCTCCAAAACCTCATTCTCTGTCCCACAGAGCCTCCCGCAAGAGACACTATCTGCCCTCGAAAATATTCTATCCAGTTGAGGGGATTAAACAATACACCAAACAATAGTACAAGGCATCAAGTAGGCGAATAAAGGAGAAGGCCCAGTCCTAATAAGAAACACAGATCGAAGGAAACAGCTAAAGATGCTGGCACAGCAACACGGTGTCCTCAGGAAGAGCTGAAAAGGCAACTGACGGTCTGTCCCAGCACGCCTGAAGCAAAGGGACAGGTGGGAATGAGAGAGAAAGCCTCCCGCATGGTCCAAGTGGGGGCTTCTGCTAAGGGACAGCCGGGAATAAAACCGCTAGGAAAAGGTGAGATCAAGATTAAAGAACCTCAAAAGCCAGGCTGCACAGCGGAATTTTATTTAATAGGGAATGGAGCCTGATGTGGACAGACGGTCTAAATTTCTGGAAAAGACAGTGACAAAATTAGTGTTTCCAGGAGTCAAATCTGGGAGCCACACTTGAACCAAAATTCCCACCTGAGCCAATTAGTATAATCCAGACGCAAAGCCAAAAAGCCTGGAATAAAGGTGACTGGGAATACAGGAAGGACTTCTCACTGAGCCAAACTTGACCAAAATTCTTCTGAGACCAAACACCTGGTGAACTATTTCAAAATTTATCTACTTTTTATTTTTTTTTAATATTTTATTTATTTATTTGACAAAGAGAGACACAGCAAGAGAGGGAACACAAGCAGGGGGAGTGGGAGAGGGAGAAGCAGGCTTCCCGCAGAGCAGGGAGCCCGACGCGGGGCTCGATCCCAGAACCCTGGGATCATGACCTGAGCCGAAGGCAGACGCCCAACGACTGAGCCACCCAGGTGCCCCTTGAAGCCATTTCTGTTTGAACAACACATTCAAATCCTTTACCTTTCTTTTTGTGTATTGTTGGTCTTCTTATCAATTTGCAGGTACTCTTTACATATTAGGGAGATTAGCTCTTGATCTGTGACATGAATTGCAAATACTTTTTTCCCAATTGATTATACTGTCTTTAGACTTGGTATTTTTTCCATGAATAATTTCTGTGTTTGAAAGTCTCAAAAGTTTGTCTACTTTTAATATAAGCCTTGCCCCACCCAAACACAGCTCTACACTGTGTTCTAGATGGCCACAGTATTATTTCCTAAAAAACAAAACATATTATATGTACTCAAGAAAAAGTTAGAAGGAAATACCTACCTCATACCCGTATTGCAGAACAGAAGAAGCTAGGCATGCTCCCAAAATATTGCCCACCGAAGCACAGGCGCTCCAGAGACCAAAAACAACTCCTCGTCTAAGACAGAGAACAGTGACAAACAGAAGACAATAGAATCAGAATGAATTCTGGTGCAGTTCAAATACAAAATGGCCAAAACAGTGAAAGTTCACATTCCAAAGAATCAACATTCTATCTTAAGATTTTTTTAAAGTATACCCAAATGACAAAACATCAGGTCACTTTAAGATAGTATTAAACGAGGGGCGCCTGGGTGGCTCAGTCGGTTCGTTAAGCGTCTGCCTTAGGCTCAGGTCATGATCCCAGGGTCCCAGGGAGTCTGCCTCTCCCTCTCCCGGTCCCTGCTCCTGCTCTCTCTCACTCTCTCTCATGTGCACACTCTCTCTCTCTCTAATAAATAAATAAAATCTTCTATAAAAAAACCTAATATTATACTAAAGTTCAATTTCGGGCGCATCACAAGACACTGTTAAGAGAATTTTGAAAGTAAGCCACAGACTAGGAGGAAATATTCGCATATCGCTTATCTAGTAAAAGACTCACATCTAGAATATAAACAACTCTCAAAACTCAGTAATACAAAAACAATCCAATGGCGCTGGCTGGCTCAGTAGGTGGAGCATGCAACTCTTGATCTTGGGGTTGTAAGTTCAAGCCCCATGTTGGGTGTAGAGATTACTTTAAAAAAATTAAATCTCAGGGCGCCTGGGTGGCTCAGTCGTTAAGCGTCTGCCTTCGGCTCAGGTCATGATCCCAGGGTCCTGGGATCCAGCCCCGCATCGGGCTCCCTGCTCAGTGGGAAGCCTGCTTCTCCCTCTCCCGCTCCCCCTGCTTGTGTTCCCTCTCTCGCTGTGTCTCTCTATATCAAATAAATTTTTAAAATCTTTAAAAATAAATAAATATAAAAAATTAAATCTTAAAAAAAATCCAATAAAATGTTAAAGAGTATGAATGTACAATCATCTCAAGATAAAAAGTTTTTGGAAAAAAAAAAGATAAAAAGTTTTTGAAAAAGAGGCTTCATGCACACAAAAACATGATGCAAATAAGCACATAAAATGGTGTTCAACATCATCAGACATTAGGGAAATGCAAATTAAATCCACAATGATGTACTACATACCTACTAGGATAGCTAAAAGAGAAAAGACCACACATATGTGTTGGCAAGAACACACAGCAACTAGAGCCCTTACACTCTGCTGATGGGAATGTAAAATGGTAAAAACCACTTTGGAAGAGTCCGCCGGTTTCTTTCTTTTTTTTTTTAAAGATCTTATTTATTTATGAGTCAGAGAGAGAGCACAAGCATGGGGAGTAACAGGCAGAGGGAGAAGCAGGCTCCCCGCTGAGCAGGGAGCCCGACATGGGACTCAATCCCGGGGCCGAAGGCAGATGCTTAACCGACTGAGCCACCCAGGCGTCCCGACCACGGTTTCTTAAAAAGATAAACACACACCTACCATATGACCCAGCCATTCCACTTTGACGTATTCATCCAAGGAAAATGAAAGCATATGTTCATACAAGGATTTGTACACAAACGTTCACAGGAGCTTTATTTGTAATAGCCAAAAACTGACAACAACCCAAATGTTCACCAACAGGCGAAAAGATAAATTGCGATACAATCGATTACTGCTCAGCTATAGAAAGGAATGAACTATCGATGCACACGACATGACTGGATCTCAGAATAATTACACTGAATGAAAGTAGACAAGAAACAGTATATCCTGTCTGATTCTATTTATATAAAGTTTGAGAAAATGCAAATTAACCTAAAGTGACAGAAAGCTGATCAACAGTTACCTGGAGATGGCAATGGGAGGGAGGAGAAGGTAACAGGAAGGGGGAGGAGAGGAACTACCAAAGGGCATGAGGAAACTTTGGGGGGTAATGCATATGCCCATTTTCTTAACTGTGATGGTGGTTTTAAAGATGTATGCAGGCTGAACTTCATCAAATGGTACATCTTAAATATATGCAGCTTATTACATACCTTAATAAAGCCATTAGAAAAAAGGGGGAGAAAAAGGTAAACAACTGAGTGGAAGGAAAACTAGCTATTACAACAGTCCCAGAGAAAAATGATTAGTTCTGAACATACGCAATGGCAGTAGGGTTGGTAAAAGAAAGATGAGTTAATTTGTTTTTTAAAGATTTTATTTTTAAATAATCTCTACACCCAACATGGGGCTCAAACTCACGACCTTGAAATCAAGAGTCACATGCTCTTCCGACTGAGCAAGCCAGGTGCCCCAAATTGATTTTTTTAACATCAAAATTTGTATTTTATTCTATTTGATACATATATTTTTAAATGTGTTTTTTTTATAAGGAATTTCTATACCCCACATGGGGCTCAAACTCACGACCCCGGGATGAAGAGTGATATGCTTTTCTAACAGAGCCAGCCTGGTGCCCCTCTATTAATATCATACTATGTTAGGTCTAGATTTTTTTAGCTTTTTTTTTTTTTTTAAGAATTTATGTATTTATTTGACAGAGAAAGAGACAGCGAGAGAGGGAACACAAGCAGGGGGAGTGGGAGGGGGAGAAGCAGGCTTCCCAAGGAGCAGGGAGCCCGATGCAGGGCTCGATCCCAGGACCCTGGGATCATGACCTGAGCCGAAGGCAGACGCTTAACGACTGAGCCACCCAGGCGCCCCTAGATTTTTTAGCTCCTTAAACATTTTTATAACCTCACTGAGACAGAAGGAGTCTTAGAAACGAACAGGAAGACAACACAGCAGAGTGAAAAATAGTTTGTTCAGAAGTCCTAGCTCTGCTGCTTCCAGCTGTGCAATCTCAAGCAGGTCACGGCCAGTGCTCTCAGCTAGAACACGCTATGCTCCTCACAGCACTGAGCTCAGTGCTATGTGCGAAAGGGCTTGGTACTGCACGAGTGTACATGTTAGTTTGACCAAGCCTAAATCTGCTTAAAAACTATGACCCTGGGGGCGCCTGGCTGGCTCAGTCAGCAGAGTGTGAGACTCTTGATCTCAGGGTTGTGAGTTTGAGCCCCACAATGGGTGTAGAGATTATGTATGAATAAAATCTTTTTTAAAAAATAAAAACTATGACCCTGATAAAGGGGCATGATTCATCCGAAGTTAACAGCTTTTTAAGGCAATGTCTTCAACAGATCACTTAATTCCCTGGGGCCCCAACTTTTTCTACCTGGAAAACAAATAATTTGAACTAGATAATCTCTATGTTCTCCCTAGTGTTCAAACGCCCTGCCCTGTTCCTCTAAAATATATAAAACCTTGGGGCGCCTGGGTGGCTCAGTTGGTTAAGCGACTGCCTTCGGCTCAGGTCATGATCCTGGAGTCCCTGGATCGAGTCCCGCATCGGGCTCCCTGCTCGGCAGGGAGCCTGCTTCTCCCTCTGACCCTCCCCCCCTCTCATGTGCTCTCTCTCTCTCATTCTCTCTGTCTCAAATAAATAAATAAAATCTTTAAAAAAAAATAAATAAATAAAATAAAATAAAATAAAATATATAAAACCTAGCAAGAGGGTCCTGGAGGAAAGAGTCAGAAGGTCAGGCTCTGAATAACACTGGCTAACCAAAGACATGATTTTAGAAGAAACTAGTTGAGGGCGCCTGGGTGGCTCAGTTGGTTGAGCAGCTGACTATTGATTTTGGCTCAGGTCGTGATCATGGGGTCCTGGGATCGAGCCCCACATTGGGCTCCATGCTCAGCAGGGAGTCTGCTTCTCCCTCTCCTTTTGCCTCTCCCCCGGCTCATGCTTTCTCTCTCATATAAATAAAATCTTTTAAAAAAATGTGAGGGGTGCCTGCATGGCTCATTCCGTTAAGCATCTGCCTTCAGCTCAGGTCATGATCCCAGGGTTCTGGGATCGAGCCCCGCATCGGGCTCCCTGCTCCGCGGGAAGCCTGCTTCTCCCTCTCCCACTCCCACTGCTTGTGTTCCTGCTTTCGCTGTCTCTGTCAAATAAATAAATAAAATCTTAAAAAAAAAAAAAAAGAACTCACTAGCACACTGAAGTATAGTCAGAGTATTCTCATTAAGTGGCACTCTTCTACCCACAGGAAAGTTCACAGGTGAACTTTCATGACGTTACAGATCCTTAGCCAGCAGGCATCATGACTCCCATCGTGAAACTAGGGAGGCTGGAAACCCAAGGGAAGCCAGGCAGAGCATGCACTGATCACTTGGTGGGTGGATAATGTCTGTTGCATACACTGGCCTATGGTAAAAGAGTAAACAAAAAAGACTGAGCCATAGATGAAATAAATGGGTATCTCACAATATATAAATATTTATCCAGGAAAAATGAAAGAAATCCAAATTAATAATATTCCTGAAATCAGAATGTCACCAAAAAGGCAAACAACAAAGCCAAGTCTTTGGGTATCTCAACTTATTTTCCACGCTGTAAATGAAATATAGCTCTTCTTCCTGGTAGCCTGGAAGATACTATAGCAGATGCCCACCCTCATGCCGTGGCCTGCATCACACATAAACTCACATACCATCTGACAACTACTCGAAGGTTTAGGGGAAAAATGTCCAATTTGGGCTTTTAAGTCCCAAAGTCTGGCATTCTTCATCCGCATCTTTTTTTTTTTTTTTTAAAGATTTTGTTTATTTATTTGACAGAGAGAGACACAGCGAGAGAGGGAACACAAGCAGGGGGAGTGGGAGAGGGAGAAGCAGGCTTCCCGCCGAGCAGGGAGCCCGATGCAGGGCTCGATCCCAGGACCCTGGGATCATGACCTGAGCCGAAGGCAGACGCTTAACGACTGAGCCACCCAGGTGCTCCTTTCATCCGCATCTTATTAGAGTCTTCGTTATGTGATCTTAGGCAAGTCCCATAGGTAATTTTTGGCCTCAGTTTCTTCACCTTTAATGTAAGAAGGTAAAACTAGACCACTGAGTCTCAAAAAGGGGAGGGGAAGGCAAAACCACAGGAAGACACATGATGGGATGGCATGTGAGATTTATTTTATCATGTTATGTTACTTATGTTCTGTAAAGGGAAGATTTTTATTAAAAATTGAGATGTAATGCCTTAGCCACGCTCAAAATCTGACCATGGCCCAGTTAAGAATGTGCCTCACTGGGATGCCTGGGTGGCTCAGTCGGTAAAGTGGCTGCCTTTGGCTCAGGTCATGATCCTAAGGTCCTGGGATGGAGTCCCACATCGGGCTCCTTGCTCGGCAGGGAGCCTGCTTCTCCCTCTGCCAGCCATTCCCCCTGCTTGTGCTCTCTCTCTCTCTCTCTCTCTCTGATTTAAAAAAAACAAAAAAAGAATGTGTCTCACTGGGGCACCTGGGTGGCTCAGTTGGTTAAACACCCAACTCTTGATTTCAGCTCACGGTTGTAAGATGGAGACCCACGTCAGGCTCCATGCTGGGTGTGGAGCCTCCTTAAGATTCTCTCTTTCCCTCTGCCCCTCCCCCTGCTCACGTACACAAGCGCACTCTCTCTCGCTCAAAAAATAAAGAAAAAGAACGAGCCTCACTGGGCTAGGCCATCCCCCAAGTCCACACCATTTCCTGTAATGCACTCCAACACAAAAGCTTCTCTCTCTCAACTAGTCTAACTTTCTAAAACAGAGAAAAGATGTGGGTAGTGTCAAAAAGATCGACTAAATTGATGACAAGTCTGAGTAATCTCAAATTAAAACCATTTAAAAAGAGAAATTAAAGAGGAAGGGAGAGGCATACCCAGCTTTCCCAAACCAGTTGCCCATAACGGCAACCACGCAGGGCCAACCAGTGGACTGCAGCAGGCCATTTACAATCCACAGACAGCAGTAGAACCCCTTGTTGTAGAAACGCAGCCATTCTGTGACTGTGCCAAAGACGTACACCTGAGAGACGAAGGGAAGAAAAGGGGACATGTGACATCCACACAGACACCTTTTAGGGACACCGAACTGCCTACCACACCTACATTTGTGCGTGAAGAGACACATTCAAAGGTCTAGGTCCTAAGAGACCTGTGCCGACTCTTCAGATGCTCCTGTTCAGGGCAGCACCGAGTGAGTGAGACACCCACGAGACCGCCACCACTGACCAGAGACGTCAAACACATGCTCGTTCATGATTACCCTTGTCTGACTCGTAGCTTTTTTTTTTTTTTTTTTTTTTTTTAAAGATTTTATTTATTTATTTGACAGAGAGAGACATAGCGAGAGCAGGAACACAAGCAGGGGGAGTGGGAGAGGGAGAAGCAGGCTTCCCGCCGAGCAGGGAGCCCGATGTGGGACTCGATCCCAGGACCCTGGGATCATGACCTGAGCCGAAGGCAGACGCCCAACGACTGAGCCACCCAGGCGCCCTCTGACTCGTAGCTTAAGCTCTAAGAAGTTCAATCCTCGTTGTTCAACTTCATTAGACAACTCTTTCCATTTTCTCGTCCCCAGGCGCATGTGTGTGGAGGACTACTATAGGGACTGACTGAGGTCACATATGTGTGGTCAGGGCAGTGCCATGCACACTGTGGGGACCAGGACGCGCCAGCTACGGTCCTTACTGCAATCGTTAAGAGAACCAGTGTAACCTGTGATCTGCTCAGTAATTCAGGAGCATTCGCCAAGTCACTGCTCTTTTTTTGGCATTTTGCTAAAGTGGATGTTTTATCGGTAGTCAAAGTTTCTTTTGGAATATTATGCATGGGCTAAAAACTAGTATGTACAATACTGTAGGATTCCATTCTGGAAAAAGCACAACTATAAGGACAGAAAAATGGTCAGTGGTTGCCAGAGGCTGGGGGAGGGGTGGGGGGGAGAGTGGTGGTGACACAACTATACTCGTTTGTCAAAACTCAGAACTACACACCAAGAAGGGTGAGTTTATGCGCATACTTCAATTTTTCAAAAAATGTGAAAAAACAAAACAAAAATGTACACAGGTTTTAAAACAATATGTATATATGTGTGGGTCAGCGGGCCATGAATAAGTGAAGTACGTTAATCTCTCAAACAGCAGATACTGGAAAGCAATAATAAAATTGGGTCTAATCGAACTCCATGCTTTCACTCAACCAACAAAAATTCCTCACTAGGAGCTAGGAAACAAAAAAAGATGCATCAAACGTGGATCTTGGCCTCTCTGGCACTTGATTAGCCAGGCGTTGTTCCACAAGCCTCACACACAGAAACCCATATAACCGTCCCTACCAGCCCTGGTGGGAGGTACTCAAACGAGGAGGCTGAAGCACACAGCAATCACACCCGGGAAAGGGCAGAGGAGGGACAGACACCCAGGGAGTCCACGTCTTGGGAAATCTGTGACCTCAACCACCGTGCCACAGACTCCTGGGGAAAGCAAGAATGATACAGAAATCAGTGGACTTCCTCGTCGACAACCTCAGTGCCTTCAAAGAAACACAGGAGGGGGAGCATAGAAGAGGAACCGATTACTTTTAAGAATGAATGAGGTCAGTAAAGGAAGACATTGTGAAGGAAGTGCCATTTGGCCAATAACTTGCTGGCGACATTGAGTGAGACTATGGAGAGCTGAAAAGAGAGCCATTCAAGGCAGGAAGAAGAGCAAGCGCAAACGTAGTGAGGCAGAAAGGCACAGGATACGGTAGGACCATAGAAAATAGTTTGGCCAGAGCCAAGTGGTGAAGTGCAGTGACAGACACAACTGCCAAGGCGGGCCATGACCCGGTTCTCGAGAGCACCAAATGCCGTGCTGTTTATGCTTGGCTCTTGTGCTCACTTCGGCAGCACGTATACTCTTTATGTGTGGCTCTGGTGCTGAGTCATGGAAGGGGCCTGATCCAAATCTCACTTTAAAAGGACTCCCCTAGGGGCGCCTGGGTGGCTCAGTTATTAAACATCTGCCTTCAGCTCAGGTCATGGTCCCAGGGTCCTGGGATCGAGCCCCGCATCGGGCTCCCTGCTCAGCGGGAAGCCTCCTTCTCCCTCTCCCACTCCCCCTGCTTGTGTTCCCTCTCTCGCTATGTCTCTCCCTTCAAATAAATAAATAAAATCTTAAAATAAAAATAAAAATAAAAAAACCTGAAGATTAATTTTACTTTTCTATTCTACATATAGAAATGGGGGGGTACTTGGATTCTAAAATACCCGACCAAGATGATGATATTGATGATGATGATGATGATGATAATACCTTTTCAACTTACCACTAGCGCAGAGGAGCACATGCCAAAAGACAGAACCCATCGTAAATTAAGCCGATCTCCAACAATTCCACTGATGAAAAGGCCCTAAAAATAAAGCATTTTATTTTACAGCTCTTAATAACAACACAGCCTGACAAAAGGAAGATGTTTTGACAAGCAACTAGGGAAATAAAACACTAACGTGACTCAAAATTAAACTTCATTCTTATGCCCAGACGAACTGTCTCCATCAGCTTCACAAACGTTCCATGAAATGACAGTGCGCTTCTGCACATTATACTATAAACCAACTCACACACCAAAATACCGTAATCCAGTGTAAACTTTGATTCTACCAAAAGTAGATCCCCCTCACTGCCTAAAAGGAGACTGGAGAAACAAAAATAAAAACAAAACGGAACAAAACTAGGAATACTAATAAAACAAGCACACAAATATATTTCATTTTCTAGAACAGATCAACTCTTAAAGATCAGTGATCTGCACTCCCAGAGGCTGCTCTTAGTCATCTGCATTCTGAATCAAGATGTTACAACATGTCCTGCACCACAGAAGCTTCTGGGGCGCAGACACTGCCTGTTCAATCTGACCTTTGGGTTTCATGACCTCACGAGGCGGGGAGAGTAGGACGCACAGACGGTAATTAGTTGAAGGTAAGTACAAATGTTCTGCCTTCTGCTCTCCTCCCACTGAATGGCCGGAAATAAAAACCTGGGTCATGGTAGCAAGGCAGACTAAAGAGCCCAGGGCAATACACTAAGTTTCTTCCATAAATATGTAAAATGAATCAACACCCTGACTGAAAACCTAAATCCAGATACAAGCGTTTCTGATCAACTGATGACATCCACATTAGAGAAAATTTACATGATGTGTCTTATTATGGTCAACCTGTCACAACCTCAAAAGAGGCACCTGTAGGCTTTCGATTCTGTGCTCTATGGCTGCCACTCACATGTCTTATGCTATATATAGTAAAGGGGGTGAAGAAAATCTCTCAGTGTTTCAGATTGGGGATTCAATTCATCCGTGTTGTTCCAAATGCCCGCATGACACCTGGAAGCCACAGAAGAACATGCAGCTCGATATAAAGAAGAAGTATGATCACTGACGTTTCGTGGTACCTTTTATCTCCTAAACCTATTTAATCCTAGGGATAGGTATTATCACAACTCTATAGAAGAGGAAACTAAAGATCAAAAGAAGGTTAAATTCCATTTCAAAAAAGTTTCACACAGCTAGTTGACGGTGGAAGAGCTGGTCTTTGCACTAGACTACACCGCTTCTTAAAATACTCCATAAAAGGCTCAAAGAGAGGCACCCCTGGGAGTGCTCCAGCCAAAGCCAGATGACCCTGTACTGGCATTTCATACAGAAAACGCCCAGGGTGAGGAGCATGGCTACATGATCTAAGGTCTGCTCCAATTGTTTCTACAAGTTTCCTCTTTGAAGAAGACATTCCAATAACTGCCCAAATAAACATTCAGAGAGTACTTTAGGACTTTCACCGGGTATTTCACATCACCTGGACATTCGTAATTAAAAGGCTTTTTATGGGGCATGTGGGTGGCTCAGTCTGTAAGTGTCTGACCCTTGATTTCGGCTCAGGTCATGGTTTTGGGGTTGTGGGATTGAGCCCCGTGTAGCTTGACAGGGAGTCTGCTTGGGATTCTCTCTCTCTCTCCCTCTGCCCCTCCCCCTGCTTACGCATACACACACGCTCTCACTCAGAGAAATAAACCTTTAAAAAAAAAAAAAAAGGCTTTTGTATAACTACACATTTTCAAAAGAGGAAATCAGACACTGGGAGGAAAGGAGGCCCACTCACGGTGCATGGGTCCAGTGGCTACCACCACTTCCCACAGCCTTAATTCAGCAAACACCAGACTTGCTCCCTACAACCACACAGAGATTCTACCTTCAAAACACAGTTAAAACCTACTCTTCCAACCTCTGTTACTCCCACCCTGGATCTAAGCCACTATCATCCTTCACCTCAAAATCGGAATAGCCTAACCTGTCTCCTTATTTCTGTCTCTGCCCTTTGGTCTAGTCTCCCGGGGCAGCAAGTGCGCCTGTCCAAACACAGGGCAGATCCTGGTACTCCTCTGTGCAAAACCTTCCAGGGCTCCCATCTCACTCAAGATTAAAGCCAAAGCCCAAATAAAGGGACCAAAGCCCTAAAGGTCTGAGCCCCATACCTTCTCTGGCCTCATTTCCTGTCACTCTGTTCCAGTCAACCTGACCTCACCCACGTCAGGTCTTTGCTCAAATATCCCCTCCTACCTGAGGTCTTCCCCAGCCATCCTACTTAAATCACAACTCCCACCCACAGCTATTTATTCCCCTTTTCCTGCTTTTTTCTCCACAGCACCTACCCCATTCAACCATACTCTCTATTTGCTTATGTATAGCACTGTATTACTGTTTGTTTTCCTTAGATCCCACTTCAAGAATATAAGTTTTATAAAGCTAAGGATTATTCCTGTGTTGCTCATCGATGAACTCCCACAGACCTGGCACGTGCTAGGTGTTCAGTAAATATCTGTCAAATGGATGAATAAATGAATGGATGGGTGGGTGGGTGGGTGGATGGATGGATGGATGGGAGGGACACAGAATATAAACTTCAGCGATGCTGAACTCTCTTCAGTCAGCAAATTCTAGAATCCCTTACAAACTTAATAAGGTTGGGAGTCGTTTCCATTTATATCTTTCCTCAACCTAAAACCCCCAAATTCTAAAACTTACCACAGCATAAGAGAAGAGGAAAATAGTATCCAGTGTCCCGAGGAAAAGAGTGGCTTCCTCTGCGCTGGGAAACAAATGGTTGCTGCTCCAAATCTAGAGCAACACAACAAGAACCACGTCAGTCCCCGCTGGTACCTGTCAGTCCTTCCTCTTTCTCAAAGCACCTTCATCTACAGCCTCTGCCCACCCTCACAGAACCCTGGGGAGGTTTAATAGAGGAAACCGGCACTCATGCCGAAAGGTCTGCAAGGTCAAAGCTATTTGCACAATACTGAAATGTTATCTGCTTTTGCCCTTTAACTTTTCCCTTGATGGTGCAAACGCACTGGGGGAAAAAAATAATAATCGCTATATTTACTGCCACGGTCACAGTTTAAAAAAAAAAAAAAAGCCAATTTCACTTAAGAACATCCTTGGTACATGCTAAATGCTCAATAAGTATTTGTGGGGTAGTGGGGCACCTGGGTGGCTCGGTCGGTTGAGCGCTGGACTCTTGATGCCAGCTCAGGTCATGATCTCAGGGTCGTGAGATCGAGCCCCGTGGGCTCCGTGCTCAGCGCAGAGTCTGCTTGTCGCTCTCCCTCTATTCCACCCCCTCATGCATGCTCTTTCTCAAATAAATAAAAATCTTCAAAAAAATTTTTTTTTGTTGAGCAGTAAGAAGTGCTAATTTTACTAAATCTGGCCCCTGAGTACACTTATTTTTAACACCCTGTGTGCCGGAGTGGGGAGCGTGTAGCAGCACTGGGCACAGCAAAGTACCGGGGCTGCGCTGAGGGAAAGCACTTGGCAGCTGTGTGAGGTGCAAGCGAGGAGACTGTTTTTTACTTGAAAGAATGACTGACAGACAAGCTATAGTTATTCAGATTTGGGTATTTGGCAGACATTTCCTCAAAAAAGAACGAAATAAGCCTGTCACTTCAGAATCCATTCAAAGTAAAGACAGACAAATGGATCTTAATGTAAGGGTATAAAAAGTTAATTGATACAGTTTCAGATTCCACATGGCAACTAACCTCTAAGAAACTGCCACTTGTCAAAGTCTGGTGTAGTATCAAAGATGAATGCCCACAATTAACTGAAAAGGCTATTAAAATACTTCTCCCCTTCCCACTATGTATCTGTCAAAGGTCAAAATCTCTTCGTATAGTTCAAAGGATCATGTTGCAAGAGACTGAATTCAGAAGCAGACGTGAAAAACTACTATCTTCTATTAAGCCAGACATGGTAAGATCTGCAAAAATGTAAATCAATGCCACTCTCCTCATTAAGTGATTTTGTTTCAAAAAATCATTTTTCATAAAATGTTATTTATGTTAACACATTATGAGTTTATTTAATTCACTTAAAAATAACTAAAAAAACCTATGTATTTTTTAAAGATTTTATTTATTATTTATTTTAGAGGTCAGGGGAGAGGCAGAGGGAGAGAGAGAATCTCAAGCAGACTCTGTGCTGAGTGTGGAACCCGACGCGGGGCTTGACCCCAAGACCCTGAGATCATGACCTGAGCTAAAATCAAGAGTCAGATGCTTAACCGACTGAGCCACCCAGGCAAGCCTCCCCTTTTTATTGTTGAAAACTGATATATTTTTTTTTCAATTTCTAGTTTTAGTTTCTAAAACACTAAGTATCTAAAAATATGAACCCACATAACCAAAAGCTCTTTGGGATCCTCAGAGCAAAAATTTAGAGAACTATAGGAATAAATGATTTCTGAGATGGGCTGTCACAGAAAAGAAATTCTGACTCTAGAATATTAAGAAGAAAAATCACAATCAGCAATAAATAAAATCTTTAAAACAAAGTAAAATTATAAAATATATAAAGCGTGATTCTAAAGGATTGGGACTCACTTCTGTGTGGCTTATGGCACTGGTCTTGCTCCTTTAACACCACCTCACACACTGCTGCCATGACAGAGAAGAGCCTACAAAGCTAAGCTCCATCAGTGTGCTAAGTGGGGCCCTAAAGTTCTCCAGTTAGAGTTATTTTGCCACATTTTCCCTCAGACTTTGACCCTGATGTTCATCAGGACCCAGGACTAAGCCCTGTTGGGCATACACCAATGTGAGCTAGAGACCACGGCCTCAAGCGGCTGCTCGAAGTTTCTGGAGTTTTCCTTTATTCTCTCAAGAGGTCACCAAAACTCCCCGCAGGTGTGGCTTTCACAAGAACTGACAGACTTGAAACAGCTTTCTTCTGCTTCACTGCCAGAATTCAGCTGAAATATACTTTTGATGGCTTACTTAACAAATAGAACACAAAACCAAACCAAAAACTAAAAAAACCAAGTAGGACTAACACAAAGATACAGAAAATAGGATAACAGAAAAAGCCTAGAAAAGAAAGTTTACTTCAATCACAGAAGTCAAAATCAAGACAAGTATACTAGTTAGTAAGAAATGGTCCGTATAAACAGAGTGAATCATCCAATGTTTCGTGAAAGTCACCGACAAAATGACTTTACCATGCTGAAACCCCACACACTTCAGTGGTTTAAGCTGGCCTGTGTGTATGTACAATTATCATGTGAACCCACCGGCCCGTGTGAACATGGGGTTTTCCTGTGTCTGATGGGGAGGGTTTGCACGAATCTACGAGAACAGCTGCATGCTGAGGCACTTCCTGGAAACACGAAATTGTGTGCTTATACC
Source organism: Halichoerus grypus (assembly GCF_964656455.1). Classification (NCBI taxonomy): domain Eukaryota; kingdom Metazoa; phylum Chordata; class Mammalia; order Carnivora; family Phocidae; genus Halichoerus; species Halichoerus grypus. The sequence continues at coordinate 92,863,642 of NC_135723.1, forward strand.
AACAGTGACAGTGTGGGTTTCCTAAGCGAGAATGTTCATCACCGAGTGAGGGCGAGGCATGGGGTGGGGACCTACTGACAAGAGCTACCAGCAGTGGTGAGCAGAGGATGAGCTCATGCTGACCTGCGTTCAGGGGTCTGTTCTCTGCCTACGGTGAGTGGTATGAGTTGACGTGAGGTTCTTCAGGGGAAGAGTGGCTGTGGATGAGCTTGAGACGGAAAGCTGAGGACACCCTGAATCCCGCTTCCCTCTCCTGGACAGTGGAGGCTCCCCACACTATTCTCATGGAAGGACTGTACTGTCTGGAGAGGTAAGGCTTTTTAATTTAGTGAACAAAATTCTGTTTACAATTTTCAGTCAAGTTGTCTGACTTGTCAAATTTAACCATTACCCCTTATTATCTCTATACATAGATATTATGTTATGTTCACTGGCTGTTTTCAATGTTTGTGCAAATCAGAGGGATCCATTATAAATTCTCAAGGAAAAGACACTGTGTGTGCTTAATTCTTTTTGTAAAGCATCTAAGACAGCTATGCATAAAAATGAAAGCTATCATAAGCAATTTTTGATGATGCTGACACTTAAGAAATGTTTAACAATATATAAGCAAAATACTTTTCAGAATAATTCCACATAAACTTCTGGTTCTAAGAACGTTTCCCACTTTGGCCAAGAAAGGAGGTCTCAAAGGGAGGCCAGGGTTGACAGTTACAGACCCAGAAGCACAGGAAGAGTGAAAGGCACAGATGGCCCCAGCCGCTCCACTCCCAGCAGTGGGCTTCAGAAAGGAAAAAAACCAGACCTTAAGGTCTAAAGAAAGGAACAGAAGGTCAGCACTTCTGTCCATGATGGCAGAGATGGAAGTACAGACATCTCCAGGATCAGTCTGAACTTGACTTCTATATAACCAATCCATCCAAACTACTTAATCCATAGTTCTGAAAAACCAGAATGGTGAAACCTATTTTAGCAGCAATTAGAGTAAAAAAACAAACAGCTAAGCAGAAAAGTTAATGCAAGTCCCATAAGAGCTAATAATGTGACATAGTTACTGGCAGGAAAGAGTTAACACGGCAGGCCTGGGGGGAGGGGGGATTGGTTAGCCAGGTGATGGGTATTAAGGAGGGCACGTACTGCATGGAGCACTGGGTGTTATATGAAAACAATGGATCCTGGAACACTACATCAAAAACTAATGATGTGATGTATGGTGACTAACATAATAAAATTTTTAAAAATTAAAAAAAAAAAAAACACGGCAGGCCTGAAACTGTTCTCCTCAAAAGGGCCTACTTGTGAAGTGAGCCCCTTGGCTGGCATCTGGGAACTGGGATTTTGGGAGGGTTCCCATCCTTCCCTGCTAAGAGTGGTTCACTATACCTAAACTGTTTGTACAAACAATGTGGTTTATGCTGAACCTGCTTTCCTTCTGAGAGTCTGGAATTTTTGTATGTGCCAGGCACAGGGCGCCTACATGACCAATCCCAATAAAAACCCTGGGCGCTGAGTCTCTAATAACCTTCCCCAGTAGACAAGATTCCACCAATGTTGTCACAACTTGTTGCTAGAAGAATTACATCCATCCCATGCACTCCACCGAAAAAACACTCTTGGAAACTTGTACCTGGCTTCCTCCAGACCTCAGCCTGCTGAGGTTTTCTCTGAATATTCAGCAGGCTGTCATGTAGCAGGAATCGACTACTATGCGTGGCTCAGAAGAAAACCCAAGATCGAAATTAAACAGCAGAATAGTTTTCCCTCAATACAAGAAAGAACTTCCTCGAAGTGTTAAAGCAGAAGGTGAGTGAGCATCTTTCAATAATGACAAAGAAAGATTCCATTCTGGCTGAGAGGTCAGAGCACACGACCCCTCTAAGGCCACCCTGTTCTGAAGGTTTGTGATAAGTCACTTGATCATTTAGACATACTCACTGTGCACACAACACTAGTCAAGCCTGAGTGTGAAATCTAGCCCTCTAGAAATCCAAATCAAAACCTCAATGAGATACCACCTCACACCAGTCAGAATGGCTAAAATTAACAAGTCAGGAAACGACAGATGTTGGCGGGGATGCGGAGAAAGGGGAACCCTCCTACACTGTTGGTGGGAATGCAAGCTGGTGCAGCCAGTCTGGAAAACAGTATGGAGGTTCTTCAAAAAGTTGAAAATAGAGCTACCATATGATCCAGCAATTGCACTACTGGGTATTTACCCCAAAGATACAAATGTAGGGATCTGAAGGGGTATGTGCACCCCCATGTTTATAACAGCAATGTCCACAATAGCCAAACTATGGAAAGAGCCAAGATGTCCATCGACAGATGAATGGATAAAGAAGATGTGGTGCATATATACAATGGAATATTATGCAGCCATCAAAAGGAATGAAATCTTGCCATTTGCAACGATGTGGATGGAACTGGAGGGTGTTATGCTGAGTGAAATAAGTCAACCAGAGAAAGACATGTATCATATGACCTTACTGATATGAGGAATTCTTAATCTCAGGAAACAAACTGAGGGTTGCTGGAGTGGTGGGGGTGGGAGGGATGGGGCGGCTGGGTGATAGACATTGGGGAGGGTATGTGCTATGGTGAGCGCTGTGAAGTGTGCAAGACTGATGAATCACAGACCTGTACCTCTGAAACAAATAATACATTATATGTTAAAAAAAAAAAAAAGAAGAAGAAGATAGCAGGAGGGGAAGAATGAAGGGGGGGAAATCAGATGGGAAGACGAACCATGAGAGACGATGGACTCTGAAAAACAAACTGAGGGTTCTAGAGGGGAGGGGGTGGGAGGATGGGTTAGCCTGGTGATGGGTATTAAAGAGGGCATGTATTAAATGGAGCGCTGGGTGTTATACGCAAACAGTGAATCATGGAACACTACATCAAAAACTAATGATGTAATGTATGGTGATTAACATAACATAAAAAAAAATCTAGCCCTCTATTCTTAACATCTTTTCTTTTAAAAGTTCCTGATAACTTAAATTCAAGAAAAATTGTACAAGAGGGCTGCCCGGCTGGCTCAATCGGAAGAGCATGCAACTCTCGATCTCGGAGTCATTAGTTCGAGCCCCTTATTGGGTGTAGAGATTACTAAAAAAACAAAAAACAAAAAAATTTTTTTTTAAAGATTTTTTATTTATTTATTTTTGTGAGGGAGAGCGCGTACGCACACCAGAGAGCAAGCTTGAGCAGGGGGGAGGGGCAAAGGGAGAAGCAGACTCCCTGCTGAGCAGGGAGCCCAAAGCAGGGCTCAATCCCAGGACCCTGGGATCATGAACTGAGCCACCTAGGCACCCAAAAATAAACTTTAAATAAAGGGGGGTGGGAAAGAAAAATCGTAAAAGAGCATCTTCAACAGAATATCAGTTCTGTGAGGACAGGCTCTTTTTTTCCTTTTAAACCTTTCTCTAGGTTTTTTTGGGGGTGGGTAATACTCACTGCCTAGAACAGTGTTTATGCAAGACAGACCCTCAATAAGCAATTGACTGAGTAACTTAATCACATTTTGAGGGGATAGTCCTATAACCTTCAGATCTCTATCAACTTTTAATTGATCCAAATAGAGGAAAAATATTTTAAGAAATCAGACATGCTGGGGCACCTGGGTGGCTCAGTTGGTTAAGCATCTGACTTTGGCTCAGGTCATGATCTCAGGGGTCCTGGGATCAAGCTCTGGTTGGGCTCCCCACTCAGTGGGGAGTCTGCTTCCCCTCTCTCTCTGCCCCGCCCGCCCCTCCCCTAGCTTGTCCTCTCTCTCTCTCAAATGAATAAATAAAATCTTTTTGAAAAAAAAAAGAAGTAAGACATGCCAAGAATAGTAATATGTATGTATAATCCCACATAAGTAGAACTCAAGGAATGTGGTAAAGAATGAGGGGAGTGGACTTGTGTATTGACTAAGGATATTGTAAAGAATAGCATCTCCATTCCAAACTGGGATTCACCTGATCCATAATGAATTCAAGGGAAGTGGATACATACTCCCTGACTTCTAGACTTTTTTTTTTTTTAAAGATTTTATTTATTTATTTGACAGAGACACAGCGAGAGAGGGAACACAAGCAGGGGGAGTGGGAGAGGGAGAAGCAGGCCTCCCTGTGGAGCAGGGAGCCCGATGCGGGGCTCGATCCCAGGACCCTGGGATCATGACCTGAGCTGAAGGCAGACGCTTAACGACTGAGCCACCCAGGCACCCCTAGACTTTTTTTTTTTTTTTAAGATTTTATTCACTTATTTGAAAGAGAGGGAGCATGAGAGAGGGGAGGGTCAGAGGGAGAACCAGACTCCCCGCTGAGCAGGGAGCCCGATGCAGGACTCGATCCCAGGACTCCAGATCATGACCTGAGTCAAAGGCAGTCGCTTGACCAATTGAGCCATTCAGGCGCCCTGACTTCTAGACTCTTAAGCAAGATACAAACAAATGAAACAATTAGAAAGTATGTAAATACTGAGACATTAAACTATGTAACACATGGTGTACGCCTTTCAGAGGGGGAAAAAATCAGTGGAAGGTGGGAAGAAACTTGAGAGAAAAAGTGGCAATTTCAGGGCGCCTGGCTGGCTCAGTCAGTAGAGCATAAGGCTCTTGGTCTCAGGGTCGTGAGTTCGAGCCTCATGTTGGGTGTAGAGATGACTTAAAAAAAAAGAAAAAGTGGCATTTTGTCTTGCCACAAAGGAAAAAGCAAGATTTAGATGGGTGGGAAGAAAGCAAAAGAGCATACAAAAGAATATGAGCAAAATCTCAAAGGCAGAAATGAATACAGGTACTTGTGAAATTCAATTAAAAAACCACCTCAACAGAAATGTGTCACTTCAAAACAGTGAGAAGGAAGGTGGATGCAAGGGTAAATAAAACAGGCCTGAGTCAGGGCAAGCTAAGAAACTGGGCAGAACAGTTTGGGTTTTATGTCATAGGAAACAGCCATTTCAGAGTCCTAGGCAGATGAACGAAACAAAGTAGAAGAACTTGAGAGGAATTTAGGGGTGGGCACAGCTCCCTTCCTAAACCCATCCCAACATTTGCTCTGCTTACCTCTACAGGCAGTCTAATTGACTTGTTGAAAGCACTTGGGGTCCACTGCTTAGAGATACTGACTTTGACATTGCTAAAAGTTTTTCTTGATGCGTGGAGCAACGAATAACTGCAAAAGAGAAAAGAAATACGACTGAATGAACAGCAAAGAAAACGGCATTCAATAAAATCTCGGATATAGTCCCATTTGTTTTATTCAATTTTAGAATTCTTCTCTTAAAAAAAAAAAGGAAAAGTACTGCTTTATGAGAACTATCAATTGAACAGTCTCTGCCAAGCAAAAGAAAAAATTAATTACTCTTCTTCATTACGAGCCCGTGTTCACTCATAACTTACCCCTCCACCTAGAAGATAGATGTATGACTGATCCCAACCCACTCTAAATCATGGTGGCAGTTCTGTAAAGAATTTTAAGTCTTTTTTTTTTTTTTTTTTAAAGATTTTATTTATTTATTTGACAGAGAGAGACACAGCGAGAGAGGGAACACAAGCAGGGGGAGTGGGAGAGGGAGAAGCAGGCTTCCCGCTGAGCAGGGAGCCCGATGTGGGGCTCGATCCCAGGACCCTGAGATCATGACCCGAGCCGAAGGCAGACGCTTAACGACTGAGCCACCCAGGCGCCCCAAGAATTTTAAGTCTTTAACAACCGTTGGCCCCTTGATGCATTAGCCATTAAGTAGCTTTCTCTGGAGTCCTGTCTTTTCCTCCCATTGGTGTCTCCTCTCACCCCTCAAAAATGGATATCCCTAACATAAGCATCCAAAATTACCTATCAACTCTTACACAGAGAGCCATTTCCTAGTTTCTGCCTTAAAACAAACAAACAAATAAATCACATCATTTGTGGTGACTTCAATAAAGATTAATAACAAACAAAATCTGCCCAGAAGAAATAATCAAAATAGCTGAGTCTCAGGGTTATAAGTAACATGGCTCCTAAAACCAAACAGCCTGATTTATGGCATCTATGGACCACCAAAGAGAGCCACTGAGGGCCACAGAATCATAAATATGGATGATCCTTCAGTCATGCTAACACTCGGGATCTCACAGGAGTTTCTAGAGCTCCTCACAATTGTCTCATACCATCTTTACTGCTCAAGGATGTACAGGGCATTCCCTGAATATTCGCACCCTTTGTTCTGAAGCTCCTGGTTTTAATCATATATTAAACCAGGGTTTCTCAACCATGGCACTAGTGACATTTTGGGCCCCCCAAATTCTTTATTGTGGAAGGCTAGCCTGTGCGTTGTAGGATCTACAGGAGCAACCCTGGTCTCTACCCACTGCAAGTGGCACCCTTTTGGTGACAACCAAAAATGCCTCCAGACATTGCCAAACATGGGCAAAATGGTCCGTGAAAACTACTTAGAGGTACCAGAAAGCACAGCAGAAAGAATAACCAGCCTATTTCATAAGCCCATGCCAATCACTGCACTAAACACTTGCTGTGCCAATAACTAGCTCCCTCAAACAAACAAAACCAAAAAACCCAAGGGCACAGTTTGAGCAACGAACATACCTGAAGAAGGTGAGCAGGAACACAACAACATGATGATGGCTGAACCGGGAGAACAGAGTTCCTCTTTGAAAAATATTTGGCCAGGCCATAGTCTTCCTGACCTTCCTCCTCACTTCTGACCTTAAAGTTTGGATAGTGAATTATTTACATCATTTCTTCTTTCTGGAAAGGCAAAATGCATTATCAACATTACTTAAAATAGGCAGTCTATCCAAAAACTGAATTGTGTAGACTTATTAATAGTCAGTATATTATCAGACCTTGAAAAAAATCACATGGGCTAGCTGACACCAGAAAACTGACACCAGATAATTGTGTTTATAACAAGTCCCTAAAAAGAAAAATAATTTTTTTTACGATTTTTATTTATTCATTGAGACACAGAGAGAAAGAGGGAGAGAGAGAGGGAGAGAGAGAGAGAGAGAGAAAGAGAGCACGAGCAGGGGGAGAGGCAGAGGGAGAGGGAGAAGCAGGCTCCCTGCTGAGTCAGGATCCAGATGTGGGGCTCGATCCCAGGACCCCGGGATCATGACCTGAGCCAAAGGCAGACACTTAACCATCTGAGCCACCCAGGCGCCCCAAAGGAAAAATTCTTGACAAAAGATTACATCCTAATAGAAAGAATTCTAATTGAACCATGAAAGACTGTGGACTCTGAGAAACAAACTGAGGGTTCTAGAGGGGAGGAGGGTGGGGGGATGGGTTAGCTTGGTGATGGGTATTAAAGAGGGCACGTATTGGGGCGCCTGGGTGGCTCAGTCGTTAAGCGTCTGCCTTTGGCTCAGGTCGTGATCCCAGGGTCCTGGGATCGAGCCCCGCATCAGGCTCTCTGCTTGGTGGGAAGCCTGCTTCTCCCTTTCCCACTGTTCTCTCTTGCTCGCTGTATCTCTCTGTCAAATAAACAAATAAAATCTTTAAAAAATAAAAAAAATAAAAATAAAGAGGGCACGTATTGAATGGAGCACTGGGTGTTATATGCAATGAATCATGGAACACTACATCAAAAAAAATAAATTAATTAAAAAAAAAAGAACTCTCATACAAACTGATAAGAAAATCACTAATTCAGGGGTGCCTGGCTGGTTCAGTCAGAAGAACATATGACTCTTAATTTCGGGGTTGTGAGTTCCAGCCCCATGCTGGGTGTAGAGACTACTTAAAAATAAAATCTTTTCAAGATTTTATTTATTTATTTGAGACAGAGAGAGTGAGTGAGAGAGAGAGCATAAGCGGGGTGGTGGGCAGAGGGAGAGGAATAAGCAGACTCTCCGCTGAGCAGGGAGATTGATGCGGGGCTTGATCCCAGGACCCTGGGATCATGACCTGAGCCGAAGGCAGATGCTTAACTGACTGAACCACCCAGGTGCACACCTTAAAAATAAAATCTTAAAAAAAAAAGAAAAGAAAAGAAAAGGGCGCCTGGGTGGCTCAGTCGTTGGGCGTCTGCCTTCGGCTCGGGTCATGATCCCAGGCTCCTGGGATCGAGCCCCACATCAATCTCCCTGCTCCGCGGGGAGCCTGCTTCTCCCTCTCCCACTCCCCCTGCTTGTGTTTCCTCTCTCTCTGTGTCTCTCTCTGTCAAATAAATAAATAAAATCTTTAAAAAAAGAAAAGAAAACACTAATTCTGACAGAAAAATGAGGAAAGGAAATGAACAGGAAATTCAGAAAAAATGAAATGGCTATTAAGCTTATCAAAAGCTCCAATCTTACCAGTAACACAAGAAATGCTAAGTAAGGCAAGAAAACGTTTGCATAGTTAAAAAAGATGTGCCTAATGTAGTTCAAGGTCTAATGACTCCTGAACTCTCATATGCTGCCGAGGGAGGTGAAACACAGTATTAGAGGAAGATAATCGACCATGTTGATCAAGAGCCTTTGACACAAAAATTCAATTTCCAGGGATCTACTCCTAAAGAAATACAAGATGCATTCAGGTCTATAAACAAAGGTAGTTTTCATAATGTGTCAAAGGAGCTTTTTTATATTAAAAAAATGAACTTTGTAATGTTCATCATCATTAGCCAACAGGGAAATCCAAATCAAAACCACACTGAGATACCACCTTACACCAGTTAGAATGGCAAAAATGGACAGGGAAAAAACAACAAATGTTGGAGAGGTTGTGGAGAAAGGGGAACCCTCTTACACTGTTGGTGGGAATGCAAGTTGGTACAGCCACTTTGGAAAACAGTGTGGAGGTTCCTCAAAAATTTAAAAATAGAGCTACCCTATGACCCAGCAATTGCACTACTGGGTATTTACCCCAAAGACACAGATGTAGTGAAAAGAATGGCCATATGCACCCCAATGTTCATAGCAGCAATGTCCGCAATAGCCAAACTGTGGAAAGAGCCGAGATGCCCTTCAACAGATGAATGGATAAAGAAGATGTGGTCCATATATACAATGGAATATTACTCAGCCATCAGAAAAGATGAATACCCAACTTTTACATCAACATGGATGGGACTGGAGGAGATTATGCTAAGTGAAACAAGTCAAGCAGAGAAAGTCAATTATCATATGGTTTCACTTATTTGTGGAACATAAGGAATAACATGGAGGACATTAGGAGAAGGAAGGGAAAAATGGGCGGGGGGAATTGGAGGGAGAGATGAACCATGAGAGACTATGGACCTGAGAAACAAACAGGGTTTTAGAGGGGAGGGGGGAGGGGGGATTGGTTAGCCCGGTGATGGGTATTAAGGAGGGCATGTACTGCATGGAGCACTGGGTGTTATACGAAAACAATGGATCGTGGATCACTACATCAAAAACTAATGATGTATTGTATGGTGTCTAACATAACATAATAAAATTAAAAACTACAAAAATGGGCGCCTGGGTGGCTCAGTCGTTAAGCGTCTGCCTTCGGCTCAGGTCATGATCCCAGGATCCTGGGATCGAGTCCCACATCGGGCTCCCTGCTTGGGGGCAAGTCTGCTGCTCCCTTTGCCTGCCGTGTTCTTTCTCTCCTCTCTCTCTGACAAATAAATAAATAAAATCTTAAAAAAAAAAACTACAAAAAAAAAATGAACTTTGTGTCAGTCATAAGGAAATGGGGAAAAAGGCAGGGCCACTCCCATCCGTCTATCTCCACTACTTCCCTTCACTGCTCCTTGGTCCTCTCTGAACTCTGCACCATGCTCTGACAAAGTAAGCATCTAAACATAATGCCTCCAGTTATTCGTCTGCAGAAACAACCTAAACATGCAATTAAAGGGGGAATGATTAAATGAATTATGGTAGAGCCATATGGCTGAATATTTTATAATCATGTGACATGATGAATTAAAGCTTTTTAATGACATGAGAAAATGTCACGTAAAAACAGTAAAAAATGGGGCACCTGGCTGGCTCAGTCAGGAGAGCATGGGATTCTTGATCTCGGGGTCATGAGTTCAAGACCCACGTTGGGCGTAGATTACTTACAAAAAAAAAAAAAAGACATATAATCAACTCAACTCTATGTTTACATAATATTTACAAATAAATAAGGAATGCACTAGTTCTCTCTGGCAGAAGCATTATGGGTAACTTTAATTTTCTATATCCTTTCCTAAAAATTTTACAATAAAGGTATATATTACTTCTACAATCAGAAGGGAAAACATCCACAGCATTGGAAAAGTCCTATAATTTACCTGCATATTAGGAAAAAAATTAATTAAATTAACAAAACGACCTGTATGCTACATACTACAGTAGTCCAGGTAGGAGACAAACCCGAGAACTCCCAATACTGAAATTGACAAGTCACAGGGCTTTGCTTTCAAGGCTGTGCTCCTTGTAACTGCTGTTACATTCATGTTTCCACTAGCCAGGGCTTGGTGGATGTAGCCAAACCTTACCAGCCGCCATGAGGCCATTCCTGAAACTTTTGTATAAAAGGTACAAAGTTGAGGTGGTTAAAATTATATAAACATTACAGCTGTTTCACTTACTGGCTATAAGCCCTTGGACAAGCCAATCTTTTTTTTTTTTAATATTTTATTTATTTGAAAGAGAGAGAGAGAGCACAAGCAGGGGGAGCGGCAGAGGGAGAGGGAGAAACAGGCTCCCCGCTGAGCAGGGGGCCCAATGCAGGGCCCGATCCCAGGACCCTGAGATCATGACCTGAGCTGAAGGCAGATGCTCAACCATCTGAGCCACCCAGGTGCCCCTGGACAAGCCAATCTTTATGAATCACAGATGGTCATCTATAAAATGGCCTATCTGTTCTGAGAGTTAGGAGACTAAAATAAACAATGTATGTAAGGTATTAAGATAATTATTTTAGCCACTGACCTGCCCAGGATTAATCAATCCCACATTGGTAGAATGTAGCTAATTTCATTTCATCTTTCTGCCTGAAAAATGTTCACAAAATAATGAGCCAAGTAGGATTTTAAAAAATTCCACTTACAAGATGTAACAAATAAACTTTGTAATTCCAGAAAGTTACAAACCGGAGAGCTATTAGTGTCACTGCTAAATTTACCTCCATCCCCTAAATTAAACATGAGACCCCAGTGGAACAACTCAGAGTTTTATGTAAATTGTAACTCTATGAATTGAACACATTCACACCTCGAAACAGACTACTGAGTACTTCAGAAAAGGATATGATTTATGAAGTTCAGTAACTTATCAGGTAAAATAATAATTCCAAAAATGTACGCTCTACCAGACTGGGATTACATTGCTTTGACAATAATGGTTGTGTATTTCAAGGCTGTACAGTTACATTAATAACTTCACATGACTACCGAGCTGTTTGAGACCATCTGGGTTTCATTTCTAAATAAACCACTTTTTCCTTAGCTACAGTGATAGCAGAGAAAGGGCTTAGTAAGTACACTGGGAAAATGGTTTTAAATATTCACCTGCTGTTGGCAGAATGCCATTTAAAATGAATACTATTATAGCATCTGGTCTTAAGTAATTACAGTAATTAACAATAATAATAATAATGCCTTGCACGTATATTCCCTACATCACAGAAGTAATTTCTAATCGTCTGTGAGCTCTGCGACCCTGGGGAAGTGCTGAGAGTTTCTGCCAAGTCTGAATCCACCAAGCACATCCTACTTTCTGAAGACCATTTTCTTTCCTGCTCTAAATACAGACAGAACAAACCTAACATTTTTCAAGTGTATGTAAATGCTGTTAAAATTAATAAAACCAAAATTCATTTAAGTATTTCTAAATTCATAGTAGCTTACCATCTAGTATTTTCTCAATTAATGGATACTGAATATACAACTATCATAAGAGAACAAGAATTAGCTATTAAAAACCAAACTTATTAAAAATAAGATCCTTGGGGCACCAGGGTGGCTCAGTCGTTAAGCGTCTGCCTTTGGCTCAGGTCATGATCCCAGGACTCTGGGATCGAGCCCACATCGGGCTCCCTGCCCGACGGGGGGCCTGCTTCTCGCTCTCCCACTGCCCCTGCTTGTGTTCCCTCTCTTGCTATGTATCTCTCTGTCAAATAAATAAATAAAATATTTTTTAAATAAATAAAATAAATAAAAATAAGATTCTCACCATCAAAAAGGATCCAAACCACTGAGCCATGTTCTACTTTTCAAAACAAGCTGATAATCATTAACTCATCTGATTCATAATGAAGCTTTTTTGAGTCCTAGAAGATCTCCCATACAAGGTATTTTCCAGGATGGAACACTCCACATTGCGTGATCAATGTTACATAAAAGATGGCTTCACATGTAACATGTCCAGATAGAAGACAATCTCCCCTTTATAAAACAATGCCTTGGAATATAAAGCATACCAAAACTGCCACTTTCTATAGATATTCAGAGACCATTCCAACCCCACATCAGTAAGATTTCAGGTTGTTGTGTATTAGGAACACCGTGGGAGACACTGACTAGAAAGTGGACGGGGTGGAAGGCTGGCAGGAAAGGAGATGGCATGCATAAAGCATCTCGCCCGGGGCGCCTGGGTGGCTCAGTCGGTTAAGCGTCTGCCTTCGGCTCAGGTCATGATCCCAGGGTCCTGGGATCGAGCCCCGCATCGGGCTCCCTGCTCAGCGGGGAGCCTGCTTCTCCCTCTCTCTCTGCTGCTCCCCCTGCTTGTGCTCTATCCCTCTCTCTCTCTCAAATAAATAATAAAATCTTAAAAAAAAATTAAAAAAAAAAAAATAAAGCATCTCGCCCCCCATGTCCATGTCACCTGACCCAATCTTCACCCCACAACCTTCTTATCTTGCTCTCTGGAAATCTAGATATGCAGCGAATGAACTTCTCCACATGGTCACCCTCCTCTGAGAGTTCTTTGCCTCAGACTCCTGCCTTCCCCCAGATGACCTGCCCCCTCTGAGGTCTCTCAAGGAGAAGCTGTCTTTCTTCCCACGGTCACTCTTCCTCCTCACAAGACCCCAGCTTCTCTGAACTCAGGCTGGCGTCGGGGGGGGGGACCTCTACTGCCCGCTGCCCCACTGTCTTGTCACCTCCTGACCTCCCAGCACTCCGCTCTCACTGCAGACAACCCCTTGCCTCACTTTCCTTCCGCCACCGCTTCCGTCCCAACGCAACAGCCAGGTGGCTCAACTCTCCCTCCCCTGTCCTCTTCACCACCCATCTTTTCCTCTGCCCCACACTGAAAACCCACTCCGTGGGCAAAACCCGGTCCAGTACCTACAAGACCTCCCCAACCTAGACTGCAAACACCCTACATTCTTTCCCTCTCCCACTTCCCACTCAACGGTCATCTTGCCTCAGCAAGGCTCCCAATTTGGTCACCTCACCACTTTCCCATTATGCATTACCCTCCTCTTGTCCTCATTCCCTTCTTTACTAACTTAGAATCTAACCAACTCCCTTGGGGGCCCTTTATTTTTTGCTTGCCTCTGTCCTTCCCTGCACCCAAGGAGTTGAGTTTTGCCTGAGAAAAATCACATAAGCAGGCCGATTTCACTTTTTAGATTCAAAACCACAAACCTCAAAGAACATGCAACACTGCCCAGCATGTCTACACTTTCCTAATTATTTTGCTTCCTCAACCTCTAAAACAACAACTTCACACTTCACTCTTTAAAGTTCCGGCATCCTTCTCTCTCCTTCACCTGGTACGATGGCTTTCTGCCAATGACCCCCCAGAACTAGGGCTCTAATGTGGACCCTCCAGAGCTCCCAACAGTACAGCCAACCGTCCACTTGATATGCCGCCATGGATCTGAAGCAAGATTCTTCGTTTCCTCCCTCCAGACCCATTCCTCCCCCAATATTCCCCACCTCATAAATGATACCACCATTCCTCCAAGTTGCCCAAGGTAACCAGGACTTATCCTTCACTTTTCCTTTTCTCTCTCAGCTTCCACATCCATCCCACTTCTAATTACCTCCCAAAATACATCCCAAATCTATCCACCTCTCTCCATCCCCACTGCCACCACCAAGATTAACCACCCATATCTCCACCAAGCCTACCCCAACAGCCTTCTGCAGGCTTTCACTATTTCTACATCTACCCTGCCCCGAACTCATTCTCCACACATCAGCCAGAAATAGACCTTATTTTTTTTTTTTAAGATTTTATTTATTTGAGGGGCGCCTGGGTGGCTCAGTCGTTACGCGTCTGCCTCCGGCTCAGGTCATGATCCCAGGGTCCTGGGATCGAGCTCTGTATCGGGCTCCCTGCTCAGCGGGAAGCCTGCTTCTCCCTCTCCCACTCCCCCTGCTTGTGTTCCTGCTCTCACTATCTCTCTCTCTGTCAAATAAATAAAATCTTTTAAAAAAAAAAAAGATTTTATTTATTTGAGAGCGAGAGAGAGCAGGAGCAGAGGGGAGCAGAGGGAGAGGGAGAAGCACACTCCCCACTGAGCAGGGAGAAGCACACTCCCCACTGAGCAGGGAGCCTGACGTGACTCCCTTGGGGGCCCATGACTCCCTTGGGGGCTCGATCCCAGGACTCTGGGATCATGACCTGCGCTGAAGGCAGATGCTTAACTGACTGAGCCACCCAGGCACCCCAAGAAATAGATCTTAAAACATAAATCAGGTCTCATTCCTCTGCTCAAATCACAATGATGGCTTCCCAAGACTCAGATAAAAATATGAAACTCTTGGGCGCCTGGGTGGCTCAGTTGGTTAAGCGACTGCCTTCGGCTCAGGTCATGATCCTGGAGTCCCGGGATCAAGTCCCGCATCGGGCTCCCTGCTCAGCAGGGAGTCTGCTTCTCCCTCTCCCGCTCCCCCCTCTTGTGCTCTCTCTCTCTCTCTCACTCTCTCTCTCTCAAATAAATAAATAAAATCTTAAAAAAAAAAAAAAATGAAACTCTTTGCCATGGCCTTTGAAGCCTGAATACCCCAGTCCTCCACAGTAAAACAGGAAGGTTAAGGTGGGGAGAGCCGTGGAGGTGACAGCTGTGGTTGGTAAAAGGAGGCTAGGAATGAAGAAGGGGACTGCCTGAGGCAATGCTTTTTGAGAGATTGGGTTGTTTTTTTTTTATTGTTTTATTGATTTTCAATAGGTTATACATGCCTAAGGCAGAAAAATCAAAAGACATCAAAGGGTACATACAGTGATGTCTCCCTCTGTGATTTCATCACCCTGTGTTCCTAAATCCTCACAGAATCTATGCCTGTGCATACACTCCAGGTAGAGCCCCTCATATAATTCCACAAAAGAGCCTATCACACGCACTATTCTGCACCTTTTTCTTTTTTTTTCTTTCAAGATTTTATTTATTTATTTGACAGAGAGAGAGAGAAAGCACAAGTAGGGGGAGCGGGAGAGGGAGCAGACTCCCCACTGAGCAGGGAGCCCAAAACAGCGCTGGATCCCAGGACCCTGGGATCATGACCCAAGCCAAAGGCAGACACTTAACCAACTGAGCCACCCAGGCGTCACTTTCTTTCCTTCACTTATCAGAAGTTAGAGATCTGTCCTTATCCACACCTAGAGAGTTACCCCATTCCAATCTCCTACCAGACATCTGTGTGGTTCCCAAGTCTTTGGCAGGATGGAGCCAGCCATACTATGACACAGTGAGGAGCTAGCCCGTTTCCTTCCTCCTCTTTGCCCACCTTCCTCCCCACCCTCGCCAGTACCACTCTTTCTCTCTCACGGCAACCACCCCACACCTAATTCTTTTCTTGTCCCTGAGCCCTTTCTTGCTTTTGGCCTTTGCATTTGCTGTTCCACTGCCTGAAATGCTTCTCTCCTGGTTCTTTGCAAATGGCTTGCTCTTTCCTTTTCTTGGCTCATCCTCAAGTCATCTCCCTCAGTGTGTGCCCTGACGGCCCTATCTACAATGCTTGGGGCACTCAGTGACCTCTTTCATCTCTCTCTGTTTCTTCCCTTCATAGCATTGCTCCCAATTGAATTACTCTAGTTTAACTGTTTACATGTGGATTGTTCATCTGTAAGCTCCCCAAGAGCAGTGGCCTCATCTGTCTTAAGCCCATGGCTATTATCTCCAGCACCTAGCAGAGCATTCAGAACCATCAATAAAGATTTTGTGAATGAATTAGTTCTTTGGCCATAACCAACACTGTACACTTTCTTTTTTTTTTTTTTTAAAGATTTTATTTATTTATTTGAGAGAGAGAGACACAGTGAGAGAGGGAACACAAGCAGGGGGAGTGGGAGAAGGAGAAGCAGGCCTCCCACGGAGCAGGGAGCCCGATGTGGGGCTCGATCCCAGGACCCCAGGATCATGACCCGAGCCGAAGGCAGACGCCCAACGACTGAGCCACCCAGGCGCCCCAACACCGTATACTTTCAAAGTGCCAGGCACTGTGCTAGGTACTTGCCCTGAACTACTGCATTTAGGTTCTCACATCTTAAGAGATGAGAAAACAGATTTTACAAAGCAATATCTCTTAACAGATGAAGCAAGCATTCAAACCCAGACCTGACCCTACTCTCTATACTATACCGTATAAGAGAAAAGGTTAAAATATCCCAAGTCGAGTAAAACATAGTAATTAGAAATATCTCACCGGAGGCTTAGAGGTATAAATTCAGAACGGAAAACAAAACAAAACAAAACAAAACACCCACACCTTACTAGTAATAGTGTAACTACAATTACTCAAGGAGTAGGACATTAAATGGGCAATGACTTCATTTGTCAGACTTCAGTTTTTACATTTGCAAAGTAAAAAGATTATGTGTACTGAAATATAAAAAGGCAGCTGGAAGAGTATTAAATGCATAGTTGAGTTGAGCTATTTTGACAGTATAGTGTATGTTGTAATTTAGCACCTCAATGCTTGACACTTATGCAAATATCCTTTTCATCCCACATTATCTCATTTGATGCCGCTTACTTGTACTACCTGAACCCTTCTACTCAAAACTGAAGTCTTCTGTAATTTTTCTCTCTTCTTAAATTGTTGCATTACCAGAGATGTAAAGTACTTAGCACTTACCTGTAAAATTATCCTGTCTTATTCCAGGGTTCCTAAAACTACATTCTTCCTACCTATTTTAAACATATTCCAAAGACAAGGAGGTTTCAAGATACAAATCTTTCCCTCTCGGGGCACTTGGCTGGTTCAGTAGGTGGAGCATGCCACCCTTGATCTTGGGGTCTGGGTTTAAGCCCCACACTGGGGGATAGATTGTACTTTAAAAAAAAAAAAATCTGGGTGGCTCAGTGGGTTAAGCATCTGCCTTCAGCTCAGGTCATGATCCCAGGGTCCTGGGATGGAGCCCTGCATCTGGCCCCCTGCTCAGCAGGGTGTCTGTTTCTCCCCATCCCTCTGCACCTCCCCCTGCTCATGCTCTTGCGCGTGCTCTCTCAAATAAATCAATAAAATCTTTAAAAAAAAAAAAAAAGGTTAACGGAAGAACGACGCTAGGTGAAGCCACGTGTGGCCCACAGAGGCATTAAAGTTAGAGTTGTAACCACAGACCCTCCACTTAAAGTCTCGGAGCCTCAATTCCCTTATTTAAGAATTAATTTTGAGATGATTTTAGAGAGTTCCTAGTATAGAGCCTGGCACACAGTAAGCATCCAACAAATGGCAAAGAATTCAGCACCAAGACACTGAAGAAAGGTGGCAATTAAGATTCAGATTTCGTTCACCCTGGACGAAACATACTCTTCTCCCTATAAACATTCAGTAATAAGTTACTATGAGACATACTCTTCTCCCTATAAACATTCAGTAATAAGTTACTATGAGATCACCTACAATCTTACATTTCAGGAAACACCAAAAACCCTGCGGACACATTCCCATTATCCCCTGCCAAAAGTGAGAATAAACAGACCACATTCTGCAAATAAGAATACCGAGGGAATGACGAATAAGCAATTTGACTAAATTCCTTGACTGAGGCCACAGCAGTTGCCAGAACACAAAACTCAGTTACTCCATTAAGACGCCTCTAACCCCTCCGGCCTCAGCGCATCACCTTTTCCAAAAGCCTTCCTTCGCACCCTACCTGAAAAGCGCCCCCTCACCGGGTCCGGACGACAGCCCCGCTCCTGGACAAGAGCCCTCGTGGCGCGGCCCGGCCCCGACTCTTCCCCAGGGCCCTCGGCGATCCTCCCGCTCTCCTGCCGCTGCGGTCCTCGCCGGCCCCGCCCGGCTCCGCACACTGGGCACCGAGGAGCCGGACCCGGGGCGGAGGGGAGCGCCGGCCGCTCCCTCCAGCCCACGGCGCCACACCCACCGGCCGCCACCCGCCGCATCTCCGCGTCGTCGCCCTCCCGTCCCGTGGAAGCCCCCGCGGACCGCCCTCGCGGGCGGCGCCCCCACACCTCACCCCAAACCGGGCTCCGGCCCCTTCTCGGTCGGACCCCACGCGCCGCGGCTAGCGCACCCGAGACCCGCCGTCGTGGCCGTGCTGCGGCCCACCGCCCCGCTCGCTCCGCTCCGCTGCCCGCAGCCCCTCGCCCGTGCCGCCACCTCACCCGCGGCTCGGCGGCCAGGGTTTCCGGACGCTCACGTGACCCGCCCTTCCCCGAGGCATGCTGGGAGTTGTAGTCCGACCGCGGCTGCACCCGCAGGCCGCCAGGGTGGCGGGGGAGGCGGAGGGAGGAGGAGGATGGAGGCCTCGGTGAACCTGGCTGCTGGGCTGGGGGAGGGGACGATGGCCAGGAATGTAAACTGGAAAAAGGCAGTGAGAGAGAGGTAAGATATAATCCATCTGGGGAGAAGTGCTATCTAGGTCATCTTTTTTCAGAAAAGCTTTACTCTGCTCTTTCTTTTTATTAAAAGTAAAACGCTACTAAGTTTGCTACTGAGTAGCCAGCCATAAGGGCATAAGATTTAGATTTTTGTTTAAATTAATTAAATGCAGTGGCCCCTGCAGGCGGCCAGTAATCTGCCGCTATCATTCACCGTTCTGCGCTCCACCCCCCCCCACCCAGTCAAACAGATGAATGTTAAGATCCTGACAGCCTCTCGAAAAATTTAAAGGCCTTAGGACACAGGACTTGCAAGTAAAATCTGCTGCCCTCCTGGGCTCTCTTTCAACTGTTGGGGAAATACAACTTTAAAAAGAAATCTGCTAACCGAGAAAACCTCTCCACGAAGAGAGCAGAGAAAGAAAACAGATTTACTGGGCGCCTGGGTGGCTCAGTGGTTGGGCATCTGCTTCGGCTCAGGTCATGGTCCCTGGGTCCTGGGATCGAGCCCCGCATCAGGCTCCCTGCTGTGGGAAGCCTGCTTCTCCCTCTCCCGCTCTCCCTGCTTGTGTTCCCTCTCTCGCTGTGTCTCTGTCAAATAAATAAAATCTTTAAAAAGAAAACAGATTTACTACTGGACAAGCATTAAACCAGAGTGTGATGCTCATTATGAACAATGAACTAACAGATTGCAAAAAGCCAGAAAGGAATCTCCCGCATATACAGCCAAGCATATACTACCCCTTACATGCATGTTCTCAGGATAAACAATCACCAGTCCTCAAACGAGAAGACTTGACAGGACATTTTGTCACATATAGTTGGTCCTAACTTTATCATGGTAATTGGGGAGACTGCCTATGTTGGCTTATTCAAAGGAGAAACAAACTTCTCATATCTTTAGGACAAGAGATAGTGTTGCAAGTTGGAGCAAGGCGCCCACAGATGTTAGGCTTGGGAACTAGGGGCCTGGAGCACTCCCCGGATGTTTATTTCAAAAGCTGGCTCCCGGGTCCTGGAAAGGTTCCTGATAGGAGACTGGCAAGAGGTTATTTAGCCATTACGAAGCTATTCATCTATTTGAAAGGGACAAAGAAAGAAATTTTGAAAGACAAAGAAAGAAAAGGGCAGGGTGGAGGTGGGAGTTCTTCTTTAGTTTCTCTCTTCCCTTCTTTCTTTTTTTTTTTTAAAGACTTATTTATTTATTTGACAGAGAGAGACACAGTGAGAGAGGGAACACAAGCAGGGGGAGTGGGAAAGGAGAAGCAGGCTTCCCGATGTGGGGCTCGATCCCAAGACCCTGGGATCATGACCTGAGCCGAAGGCAGACGCATAACAACTGAGCCACCCAGGCGCCCCTCCCTTCCCTTCCCTTATTTCTAAGGGAGAATTAAGCCTCTTATTTTCAATTTGTATTTGCCATGTGATGTCAGGGTGAGCAAAACCAAATCAGCCAAATGGTTCACTTTTCTTTTAAAAAATGTGGAGGGGTTCCTGGCTGGCTCAGTTGGTGAAGTATGCAACTCTTGATCTTGGGGTGGTGAGTTCGAGCCCCATGTTAGGTGTAGAGATTACTTAATAAAATCCCTACACATGCATATATGAAATATTATTCAGCCTTTAAAAGGAATGAAATTCTGACACACGCTACAACATAGATGAACCTGGAGAGCATTATGCTAAATGAAATAAGCCAGTCACAAAAGGACAGATATGTATGATTCCATTTACATGAAGTACCTAGAGTAATCAAAATCATAGGGAGAGAAAGTAGGATCATGGTTAGTAGAAATGGGAGTTATTATTTAATGGGTAGAGTTTCAGTTGGGGATGATGCAAAAGTTCTGGAGATGGATAGTAGGGATGGTTGCACAACAATGTGAATATGTTTAATGCCATTGAACAGAATCCTTAAAAATGGCTAAAATGGAGGCACCTGGGTGGCTCAGTCGGTTAAGCATCCAACTCTTGATTTCAGCTCAGGTCGTGATCTCAGGGTCGTGAGATCGAGCGCTTTGTTGGGTCTCACACTCAGCACAGAGTCTGCTTAAGATTCTCTCCCTTTCCCTCTGCCCCTCCCCACCCCGGCTCTCACTCTCTCTCTCTCTCTCTCTCTCTCTCAAAAAAAAAAAAAAAAAGCTAAAATGGTAAAGTGTACATATTGTGAAACATATGTGTGTGCATGTACATATGTCTATGTATGCATGTGTGGAGAGGAATAAAATAAGTATAGGGCGCCTGGGTGGCTCAGTCAGTTAAGTGTCTGCCTTCAGCTCAGGTCATGATCCCAGGGTCTCCTTGCTCAGTGGGGAGTCTGCTCCTCCCTCTCCCTCTGCCCTCCCCTGGTTTGTGCTCTCTCTCTCTAGCTCACTCTCTCTCAAATAAATAAATAAAATCTTTAAAAAAATAAATAAATAAAATAAAATAAGTATATAACCTGCGTCACTACCACCCAGGCCAAGAAGCCCACACCACACTCTCTGCGCTCATAGTCATGTTGGCAGAAAGGGTCTAGTGGAGAAAGTCAGAATGGGGGAGACGGAATCTCTCTCTCTCCTTAACTTCCATAACCATCTAGGCATTTTACTATTTGATTATTTTTTTTAAGATTTTATTTATTTATTTGCGAGGGAGAGAGAGAGAGAGAACATGGAGGGGGGAGGACAGAGGGAGAAGCAGGCTCCCCGCTGAGCAGGGAACCTGCCCGCAGGGCTCGATCCCAGGACCCTGAGATCATGACCTGAGCCAAAGGCAGACGCTTAACCAACTGAACCTCCCAGGCGCCCTAGACATTTTACTATTTGATTTCTACTTCTAGATGTTCTCCAAGTACTGGGGCTGAGTCAGCTGACTTTTTTTTTCTTCCCCAGTAACCATTACCAGAAGAAGAAACCGTTTTGACACCTAGCCTCACCGACATGCACATCTAACAGGTTTTATTTCCTGCCTCCCGCCCATACAGGGTGCTGGATCTTGAACTATATGTCATTTTCAGTGCACAGACGTCTGCCTGTGACTCCCCAAGTGACAACGTGCCCCAGCTGCACTCGGCAGTGCCTTTGTTTTCTTGCTCTACCTGCCAGCACCGGGTTTATGACTCAAGAGAGGTTCCTGAAAAGTGACGCGTAAATGGAATATGGGGTAAGAGAAATTATAACTTACAGGTTTTCTGAAGGAATTACAGAAAGAAATGCTCTTGGAAAGTGAATAAACCCTCCTCTATTTCAGTGCTTCTCGATCTTTTTAGACCTCAACCCACAGTAAGAGATACATTTTACATCACCTGGGTACATCCATGCATGGACACAACTGACCCAAACAGGGTACGAAACAGTACTTAGCCTTACCGCATGAGATACATTCTGAAATTCTGTCCTAGTTTCTTCTGTAAAAATGCTGGTTGCAGGACACCTGGCTGGCTCAGTCGGCAGAGCACAATGACTCTCAGTCTCGGGTCGTGAATTAAAGGCCCATGTTGGGCATGGAGCCTTCTTTAAAAAAAAAAAAATATGCTGGTTGCCACCCACAAAAAAAATGGATTTCATGACTCACTAATAGGTCTCAGCCCACAGTTTGAAAACACTTTACCAATTTAAATATTTTATCAATCTGATGTTTCCATTTTGCACATGGTAGCTTAACTGCCTACACCTTACATTCTGCATTATGGAGAAAATCTAGTCCCTAAGATATGATAAGCGGTGACTCTTCCAGACTCGGTGAGGGAAAAACTTAAGTTTTATGCTTTTACTGCCAGTAGGAGACTGGTAAATTCTGGGTTTTCTCAGACCTAGAAATCAACCTTCATTCTGTGGTAGATTTTTTGAGGAAGGAAAACAAATGTTTTTCAGCTCTTTCTTCCCATGCAAGTTCAGAGTTGTTTTGTTCTTCTTTTTGTTTTTGTTTTTTAATCTTCTCTTTGGGTCGCCTCCTTTCTCTCCGTGGCTCCTCAGAAAGAGTTATTCAAGTCCACAAAACAGCCAAATGACTCAAGACCTGGATCTGTATTCTCCTTGACCTTGCTCCCCCTCAACTAGCCGCCCCCCACCCCAGCCAAACAAGGGACCCCAGGAAAAACCGGGACGCAAGGACTGCAAAAGAGAAGGTGAGGAGAAGGAAGGAACAGGGTGGCTGAATAGTTAAGGGCTAGTCCTTGTCGTCTGGCTCTGCTAGGTGCCGAATGTCGGGAGGGCAAGCTGACTGCGTGGGGAGCACTGGCCAGCGGCTCGCCCTGCGCTTTGTACCCAACGGCAGCTGAGGCCAGGGCGGTGGGAGGGCTCGCGCTTTCCTTTCACTTTCTCAGGTCGCCAAGCCTGACACCTGGGGACCGAACACCAGCTCCCACCACTCCGGCCAGGCCCGGCGGGAGGAAGAAAGGCGCGGAGGGCCGGGAAGGAAAACTAGGAGAATAAAGTAAACATTACCTGCCAGCAGAGGTGGGAGAGCGAGCCAGGTAAGCAACAGGTGAACCAGGAAGGTGAAGGCTACAGGATGCGGGGTGGAGGGCATCCGGCACCGGCGGGTGGGCACTGCTCATTTCTCCTTGCAGGGGGCGCCGGCTAAGGTAAAGAGGGCTTTTGTGGAAACAAACCCGGAGGACTTGCTTGGGGCAGGGGGAAGGTGGAAGTAAGGTCCCTCCCTGCTCAAGGTAGTGATATGACACCGGAAGTGGAATGGCCTTCTTTATTTGAAAAGCCAGAAGGAAAAAAGTGGTTTCATTGGGTCTTTTGTCTGCTGCATCATTTGCCAGAGGTGGTTTTCAGAGGCGTCCAAGAGAGGAATGGGAGCCTTCTTCATCTGTTTAAAGCTCAGGGTTTTCATGTACAGATTATGAGTCTGTGCGCTTTCTTATTTGTGTGATGATTCAGACCTGTCCTTTTCTGACTTCAGAGAAAACCAAAAAATAAAACTGGAAGAAATGGAGGAGGGTGTCATAAGGCAGGAGCAACGTGAAGCATGTCAAATTTAATCATCCAATGGGATAAGTTTTCATGTATTTTTATGAAACATTGGATGAGGAGACCCAACACAACATCATGTGAAGAACGGTTGAAAGGCCCAGGGATATTTGCCTTGAGGGGATATGTTTGCTGCCTCAGATTTCTGATGGGCTGTCATGTGGAATCGGAATCTGCCAAGTCCTGGCACAGCCCGAGGGGCAACAGATGGAAACCCCATGGAGATAGAGTTCAACCCATGTAAGTTAGAGTTGGACATGCCAAGTGGATTCTTGCAGGAGGTAGTAAGTTCCCTGTGATCAAAGATATCAAAGTACAGGTAGATATTGAGGCAGAAATGCTGAGGTGGGACTAAAGTTTCAGGTGAGTGATTCTGTTGATCAGTGCCCCCCAAACCTGGATGGTCATCAGAATCACCTGGGAAGTGTGTGCCTGTGTGTGTGTGTGTGTGTCTTTAAATATATTTGGCAGATCTCGAATGGGCTCTAGCAATATATCTTTCTAAGTATCTCTTTCAGATAGTTGTGACATAATCAGTTTGGGAAACACTGTCATTAGAAACTTTAAGTTATTTCTCAGCCCAGAGTAAAATATGCCATAAACACTTGAAAACCATAGTTTTCATTTTGGGGTTTTTTTTAAGTTTATTTTTAAGTGATTTCTACACCCAACATGGGGCTTGAACTCACAACCCTGAGATCAAGAGTCATGTGCTCTACCAACTGAGCCAGCCAGGTGCTCCACATAGTTTTCATCTTGAATATTCTCGAAATCGTAATTTCCTGGTCAAGAAAACCAGAAGAAAAAGGCCATGTCTCTCTTCCCCAAACTGACTTGTGTATCAAATCTTGCCGGTCCTTGTTGCTGGTTGCCTGGACGGTCTGTCTTCTGTAGTTGGGAGTTTTCCTCCCCATGAGAAGCGAAGCTAGGATGACAGCGAGGAGTGTTCTCCAGCTGATGAATGGCAGTGGGACCCTCCCGTAGGCATCTCCCCTGCCATCCTCCTGCTCTGGGCGCTTGACAGAGCATGGGGTACTTCCTCGCCTCAGTGACTAAGATTTCAGTCAATGTTGTCATCTGAGAGTGTTGCTTGTGTGCTGGCCCCCACAGAGAATGGCAGTTAAACCTCTTCATTTTAAAGCAATGCCAACCCATGGAGACTAGGTGTGGGCATGTGGGGACAGCTCCCTTGTACCTGACCAGGAATTAATATCCTTCTCCCACAAGAATGCGAGTGCTATGAATGAACAACCTCCCTTTCTCTTGTCCTGTCCTACATCCCGAGTGCCTAGAACAGTGCCTGGTGCCTGATGGAACAGTGTCTAGTTCACTAAAAAGATGCTGGATTCCTTCTTTTCTTCCTAGGTCCATTCTAGGTGGCAAGGAGCCATGCAATTCTCCAGCTCATCCAGGGCAGCAGATGAGAATTTTGACTATTTGTTCAAGATTATCCTCATTGGGGATTCCAATGTGGGGAAGACGTGTGTGGTACAGCATTTCAAATCTGGGGTCTACACAGAGACACAGCAGAACACGATTGGGGTGGACTTCACTGTGCGCTCCCTTGAGATCGATGGCAAGAAAGTGAAGGTCAGAAAGGCACGGGGTTGGCTCCTCCTCTCTTAGCTAGAGTTCTTTTTTTTTTTTTAAGATTTTATTTATTTGAGAGAGAGAGAGAGCATCAGCAGGGGGGAGGGGTAGAGGGAGAAGCAGATCCCTACTGAGCAAGGAGCCAACGTGGGGCTCCATCCCAGGACCCTGGGATCATGACCTGAGTCGAAGGCAAATGCCCAACTGACTGAGCCACCCAGGTGCCCCTTAGGTAGAGTTCTTAACACCGCAACACATGCCTGAGGAATAAAAGATTTAAATATAAAACATGAAATCATAGGAATACCAGAAAAAAAGACCATTGAAATATTTATTTTTATCATGGTGGGATGGGGAAATCAGCCTTTTTTTTTTTTAAGATTTTATTTATTTGAGAGAAAGATTGAGAGAACGAGTGGGAGGAGGGGCAGAGGGAGAAGCCGACTACCCGCGAGCAGGGAGCCTGATGCAGGACTCGATCCCAGGACCCTGAGATCATGACCTGAGCCAAAGGCAGATGCTTAACTGACTGAGCCACCGAGGCACCAGCAGTCTTTTTTTTTTTTTTTAAGATTTTATGTATTTATTTGAAAGAGAGAGAGAGCAAAGCGGGGGAGAGGGGTATGAGGAAGCAGAGAGAGAGGGAGAGGGACAGGCAGACTCCCTGCTGAGCGCAGAGCCCAACGCAAGGCTGATCCCAGGACCCCGAGATCATGACCCAAGCCGAAATCAGACGCTTAACTGACTGAGCCACCCAGGCGCCCCGGGAAATAAGCCTTTTAAGACAAGAACCCAGAAGCCATAAAGGAAAAGATCGCTCAATCATAACTACCTAAAGGCCAAGTTTATATATCTCTATATAATGATATAAAGGTCAAATTTCTACATCCACAAAAATACCATAAACAAAGTCAAAAGATGAATGACAAACTGTAAAGAAATACTTGCAAATATGGAACTGACAAAAGGCTAATTTCTTTAACATGAAAGGAGCCCCAATAAATATCTAAGAAAAAGACTAACAACCAAATACAAAAAGTAGGCAATCCACAGATTGGACACAATTGCTATTTCATAAATTCGATAAGAACTAGCTCAGAAATTCATGTCAAGATATAAAGGTGCCCATCCTCACTCATGATTTTAAAAGTGCAAATTTGAATCAAAAACTAATGATGTAATTAATGTATGGTGATTAACATAACATAATAAAATTTAAAAAATAAAAATAAAAGTGCAAATTCAAATAACAGTGAGAGACTTTTACCCATTTGGTTAGAAAAGATCAGAAAATGTTGGTGAAAGTGTTGGTGAAAATGTAAAGCATGTAAAGCTTGGGATCTTTATTAAATAAAAACAACAGTAAAAAGACATTTTGGAGACAATCAAGAGAATTTTAACATATTAGATGATACCAAGGAGTTAGTGAGAAGCTGATTAGCAGTGATTAGGGCATTGTGCTTCTGTATGAAAACGTCTACTTTTGACACAGATGAAATGACATGACGTCTGGGATTCACCCAGGTCAGTAACACCTCAGGGGCGCCTGGGTAGCTCAGTGGTTGAGTGTCTGCCTTCGGCTCAGGTCATGATCTCAGGGTCCTGGGATCGAGCCCCGCATCGGGCTCCCTGCTCAGCGGGAAGCCTGCTTCTCCCTCTCCCACTCCCCCTGCTTGTGTTCCCTCTTGGTGTGTCTCTGTCAATAAATAAATAAATTTCTTTAATAAAAAATAAATAAAATAACACCTCAAAGAAATCAACAGAAGGGGCTAGATGAAGCAAGAGTGGTGAAATCTTGATAATTACTGAGTCTGGATATTGGCTATATGAGGGTTCCTTGCTTTATTCTCTCTAGTTTGGGGTACGTTTGCATCTTTCTTTAGGGGCTCTTGGCTGGCTCAGTCGGTAGAGCATGCGACTCTTGATCTCAGGGTCATGAGTACAAGCCCCACATTGGGTGCCGAGTTTACTTACTGAAATAATTAATTAATTAATTAGTATATTTTATAAATAGTGTGAGAGAGTGAACAAACGGGTACCCTCAGACACAGTGGGAGGGTGTATAATCAGGTGCCCCGGCGTGGGATGGTCACTGAGAAGGTATTATCATAAGGACACTCCTAAACAGACACAGCTGAGTGGTCCTTTAAAATCAGAACGGTTCAGCCAGTGTTATCACCTTGAGTGGGATCAACGAGCAGGTTCCAAAGGTTAACCCCGAAATCTAGACAAAGGGATGATGGAGGTAAAAAGGTCAAGAACACCAGACCCATGACATTGGGTCCACCTCTCCGACTAAAGTGTCCCTTAGGTGGTGGCTCCCAAACCTGAAAGCACATCCAAATCACCCTGAGGAGCAAAAGGAAACACGAATCCCTGGGCCCCACTCCCGACCTACTGAATATCTCCAAGTGAGACCCAGGAAACTGCCTTTTTCAGACGAAGTAGGTGAGCAAGCTCCCATCAGGCGCGGGAACTCCTGATGCAGACCCCCTTTCCTGCCCTCTTCCAGATGCAAGTGTGGGACACGGCGGGCCAGGAGCGGTTCCGGACCATCACTCAGAGCTACTACCGCAGTGCCCACGCCGCCATCATTGCCTACGACCTCACCCGACAGTCCACCTTCGAGTCTGTTCCTCACTGGATCCACGAGATAGAAAAATACGGAGCAGCGAACTTGGTCATTATGCTGATTGGTATGGCGTTTTCAAAGCATTTGGCTTTTCTTTCCTGGGCCCCTCTGCGGATGCTCAGGTTTTTGTGTGTTTCTGATGGCAAGGGAATGTGAAATCATAAAAGTGCAGGTGGTGGACGGGACCTCACAAAGTGGCCCCCAAACTCCCACCAGATTCACTTGAGAATGTGGGTGGTGGGGTGTGAACTTGTTAATAATACGGTTTCCAAGGCCCCACCTTAGAGTGTCTGGTCCCAGACACCTGGGATGGGGCCCGGGCTACTCGATGAAGGCATCATACCCCAACTGATTTGATGCAAAGGTGTGTAGACCACACAGGAAATCCCCTGGAGGCTGAGGTTCACAATATCAAACGGCTCCAAATCCCCAAGGGAGCCACTCACAGGCCTGGGACCGCACCCATGAATGACTCCGTTACAACTGCTAGGATCCTAAGCAAATCTTAACGACCAACCACCATCAAAATGAACAGCAACTTCAACTGCGCAAAGGAAACGGCCGGTTAACGTGAGCGGTCCTACTGCATATTCAGAAGGTGTATATTTCCATCCCTTCTCAGTAGTTTGAGTTGTGCAAACAGAGCTGCCTTTTCCTTCCTCCTATGAACATGACTATTAACTAAGTGGCTGTTTCATTTTGGCAAGATGTTTAGGCCCTTGCTCCTCAAAGTGCGGTCTGTGGGCTAGCAGTTACCAGCCAGAGTTTGTGAAAAGTGCAAGATCTTAGGCCACATCCCACACTTCCTGAATCAGAATCTTCATTTTAAGAGGATCCTAAGGAGATTCATAGGCAAATGGAAGTTTACACAGAACAAGTCTAGACAGCTAGCTGTGAGATTGAGAAAGAGCTAAACACACCGTGTTTAATGGCTGATTCATCCTCTGACAAGCATGTCCTAGCTCTGTGGCCAGTCATCCTCTGAGCCTTGTTCCTGATCTATAAGATGTGACTAATACTTAATGGGTTGCGGTAAAACTCTAATGAGATACTGTATATAAATTGCTTAGCAGTGCCTGGCACCAAGTAAGTGTTTAATAGACCGTAGGATGTGTTCTAGGAAGTTTGTTTGAGGAACTGTCTCATCTATGTTCCAAATAATTCAGGGCTTAGAGGGGAGGGTGCAAGTTCCCAGGACCTAGGAAAAGCCAGCAATCAAGCCCCAGCCAGAGCAGGAGACACAGTGGAGCCAGCCTGCTTCTCCCCCTCCCCAACCCCCACCCTTCCAACCCCCCCCCCCCCCCCCGCCGCCCTGCCCGCCACCACCAACAGGCAGGACCTGTGCACCCTCCTCTCAGGGCTGGGCTCTGGGAGCCAGCCCCTTTGTGCTGTATTGTGCACCTGTTCCCTCTCTCTCTCAGCTGCTTCTCACACCTTACTCGTGGAATCCCTCAAAACATCATCTCCGACCTGCTCCCGCTACAGACCTCATTCTCTCAGTATCTCCTTGCTCACAAGGCAATCCCCGTTTCTTCTTTTCATGGCAAAGCATGACCCAGGCTGCTGGTCAACCCAAGGACGGGCAGGTGCGCGGCAAGGTGCCTACCTGAGACCAAGAGCTGGGCCCCGATGGTGAAGGCGGTCACAGGATGCAAAGCCTGACCACAGGCGGGCCCTAGAAGAGGTCACTGGCACGTGTTCTGAGCACATCTAGCCCATTCATTATTACTGCCATGATTCCAGAAAGGGCGTTTTGATTCATAGTTCGGCTCCTGTCGTACGCACAGACTTGAAGGGAGCTCATGCCGTTCCTCTAACTTGAGAAACAAAGTCATTCCAAGAGCCTAGAGTGCGCTCCCTCCTTCCTGCTACCTCAGATCCAAAGCCCCAGATTCCACAGTCTGCTGCCAAAGTAGATGCCCCTCAGCTTCCGTCCCCTCGTTTTCTCCGAGGGGCTTGTCCCACATGGCAGAAAGCAGGGGGGAGAGATTAGTGAGGCTTCCCCACGGAGGGCACCTCGTCTCTCTGGGAGGAGCGAGATGCCTCTTTCCTGCAGCTTCTCACCCAAAGGCCCCCGTTTGGACCAGAAACTTTTGTAATTTGACTTCTGGTATAAAGGACACTTCTACAAGCAGAGTTCAGAGTTCGAGGAATAAGCATTGACCCCAAAAGAGCTGTATTTCTTCCCCAACAACCACTTCTGGGAACAACAAAAAGGAGGATGCTCAGGAGGTGTCCTGCATCCTTCAGGATAGCAGGGCCCCACCCTTGGGGTGTGAGGACGATGGGCCGTGCTAGGGAGATGCTGGTGACAGGTGACACTAAATGCTTAGCCGATCCAGGTCCAATTCTGAGCCCTCTGAGTCACTGCATTTAACTGGACTTTGGAGTCAGACAGATTGGGGTTCAGAGCTCCTTCTCTGCCTTCCCTTCTGAACTTGGGCTCGTTGCTCTCTCTAAATTTCTATTTCCTCATCTATGAAACAGATACCTGCTTCAGGTGTACTGTTGAGTTGAATGGATATATCTGAAGCACTTAGCGTGGTGCTAAGACCTCAGTAAGGGGAAGCCATTATTTCCTGGTGGAGCAAAGATGAGGCTCTGCTGTGCTAGATAGAGGGGCTCAGAGGCCCCCCGGGTGGAGAGCGGAGCCAACGGGGAGGGACATCCATGACCTCCGGGGCAGAAGGAAACCCCACCAGGGGTAGCTCCCAGAGAAGGGACAACAAGGGTGGAAAACATGCATCTCACTAAGGGGAATGAAGACGTTCTGATCACACTTTAAGTTTTCCCAGGAAGGTGGACTGGATCTCTTTTCCATTAAATTCCTGTGCTCCCAACAATGAAGTAGTTGTTCCTTGAGGCCTGGAAGCCTGCAAGGCAAAGCTGCATGCCCCCAGGACCCCTTCCCTTCCGAGCTATCTTTGGAAGACAAAGCCTTTTCTCCAATGTCCTGGGCCTCCCTCGCTGACTCTCCCCCCAGCACTCTCCTTAACTGCTAATTCCTCTGCAGCAGACACAGATGGGGCAGAGGAGGAGGTAACAAATGCTAAGATGGAGGCACCTGGGTAGCTTAGTCGGTTAAGCATCTGCCTTCAGTTCAGGTCATGATCCCGGGGTCCTGGGATGGAGCCCCGCATCGGGCTCCCTGCTCAGTGGAGAGCCTGCTTCTCCCTCTCCCTCTGCCTCTCCCCCTGCTTGTGCTCTCTCTCTCGCTCTCTCCCTCTAGATCGCTCTATCTCAAGTAAAATAAATAAAATCTTTTAAAGAATGCTAAGATGTTGCAGGATTTCGAGGAATCTCACAGCTGTTGTGGTATCTACACCCTAGTCTGTCATTCCTCACAACCATCTCTGCCTCACTTTACGATTGGTTCTAGAAATGCCCCCAAAGATGATCAGGATGTGTCAGTTTAGGACGCAGACTTTCACACAAATGTCAGAAAGCTGATTGTGCACCGATTTGTACTGCCCCTTCTCTCCGGCCATTTACCGGAAGACCAGCCCCTTGGTAGTGTCCCTGTGTTTAAAATCCTTGGTGGACCCCCACTGCCCCCAAGATAGCATACAAATTCCTGAGCACAGCCTACAAGCACCCCGCTTTCCTCCTCGAGAAGGCTGGCTCTTATCTTTGCCTCATCCCTTCTGCTGTTTGTGGCCTCCCAGCTCTCAGTACCCCCATCAGAGGGAGGGGTCAGGAGCCAACTTCCTTTATAGGTTATACAGGATGTTCTCCTGACGTCCCTCGGCACCTGCGATCTGTCCCCTTAGGATTTCAGGCAAACCTTCCACTTCAACTGCTGCTATATTTCCAAGTCCACGGTCTCTCAGCAAAAACTCTTTGTGCCTAAGAGTTCAGCCTTCAGAATCTGTCAGATTTTAGAAGAATGCATTCTATGTCATGTAACACCCTCAGTAGGTCTGGGCCAACACCCCAAGGTCAAATGCCTTCTTACTTAGGCAGTGCAGTGAAATGTGTGACATAGTCCTACAAAGCAGGTTGAATAAAAACCTCAAATGCCAGTTTAGGGCAGATGTTACTGTCAGAGGAATTGCCAAATACACTTAGGGGTTTCCGAGGTTTTTGGGTTTGGGAAATGTGGACAAGGGATTATACACCTGTACTACTAACAACTGTTACCATTCACCTGGTCCTTGGCCTATATTATTTCGTGGCCTGTCTCGGATCAGAAAATTCCTGTACAGTTGTTGAATTACCTGTGTGTCTGTCTTGTCTCCCTAACAAGATGAGGCGCTCCTTCCTTCGGGGCAGGAACATCTCTGGGTGCCCAGCACACAGCCCTTACTTAGCAAGCAAGGACTTGGATTGCGAGGGGCAAACACACGGTTTCTTTCCCTTCCACCAGGTGTCCCGGCTCATCGTGAGGTGTGTGGAGGGGCTGGGCACTGGGCAGACAGTGCTGCTGACCTGCCATGGCAATGGGGCAGGTTGGCGGAGCAGGTCATAAAAGGCAGAACCAGTGCCACTGAGCCCAGCACCTACAGCTCAAAGTGAGGGATGCAAGGAGCAGACCCGACTCCCAGCTCAGGAGCTCCCACTCCTACAGCATCCCTCCCCACCCCACCCCCCAAGAGGCTCTCACCCCTGCCTTCCAGAAGCAGAGCTGTGCCCTGAGCTTCGGCCTCCCGGGCTATGAATATGCACGCAGCTGTCTTGAAGAGATGTGCCTGAGTTCGTTTCCAGGGGCTGCTGTGACAAATTACCACACAACGAGCAGCTTAAAATCGTGGAGGGTGTTCTCTCTCAATTCTGGAGGCCAGAAATCTGAACTCGGTATCACTGGGCCAAAATCAAGGCGTCCGCAGGGCCGCACGGCTCCGGGGGCTCCAGGGGAGCATCTGTTCTTTGCCTCTTTCCGCTTCTGGTGGCTGCCAGATTCTGTGCTGTGGCCACAACATCTAGTGTGTACGTCCCTCTTCATCTTACCTCCTCTGTGTGTGTGACGTCTCCCCCCACCCCCCAGCCCACTCATCAGGGTACCTGTGGCTGTATTGGGGCCCATCCAGCTAATCCAGGATCATCTCCCCATCTCGAGATTCTTAATAACATCTGCAAAGACCCGTCTTCCAAATAAGGTGACATTCAGTTTCCAGGGAATAGAACCCGATATCTTTGGGAGTCAGTTTTCAGCCCAGCCCAGTAGGTAGGTGGTGTCTCAGCCTGAACACAGTTGTAAGAAAGGTTCCTTCAGCCCTGAGCCAACATTGCCTGGGGGATGGAGTCCTGCAACCTGCAGCCTGGGTCTGCATTAGCAAGCCCTACTTTAGCCTACTTAAAAAAAAAAAAAAAAAAAATTATTTTTAGGTAATCTCTACACCCAATGTGCAGCTCGAACTTACAATCCTGAGATCAAGAGTCCCATGCTCTACCAACTGAGCCAGCCAGGCGCCCCTGAGTAGACATTTTTTTTAAAAGATTATGTTTATTTATTTGAGAGAGAGAGCATGAGTGGGGGGGAGGAGCAGAGGGACAAGCAGACTCCACACCGAGCGTGGAGCCTGACATGGGGCCTGATCCCACACCCCGAGACCATGACCTGAGTTGAAATCAAGAGTTGGCCGCTGGGGCACCTGGCTGGCTTAGTCGGTTAAGTGGCTGCCTTCGGCTCAGGTCATGATCCCAGGGTCCCAGGGTCCTGGGATCGAGCCCCACATCGGGCTCCCTGCTCCGCGGGAAGCCTGCTTCTCCCTCTCCCACTCCCCCTGCTTGTGTTCCCTTTCTCGCTGTCAAATAAAATCTTAAAAAAAAAAAAAAAAAGAGTTGGCTGCTTAACCAACTGAGCCACCCAGATGCCCCCTAAATAGATATTTTAAATTTCAATATATGTCAATCCATCAATCTTTCCCCAGTGATACGGTGCACTCCTTTGCATGCACACACATGCATGCACACACATGCAAAGGAGTGCATTGTATCACTGGGGAAATCTGAATAAGCTCTATGGGATGTACCAATGGTAATTTCCTGGTTTTGATGTCAGACGATCATTCCCCAAGAGGTTACCAGTGGGGAAACTGGATGAACAGTACGCTAGACCTCCCTGAAGGACCTCCTTCAACAACCTGTGAGTCTATAATTGTTTCAAAATGAAAAGCTTTAAAGGTTTTCATGGTGGGGAGGGTTAATTATGGGGGAAAAGGGTCTAAGAAGGCTCCTTTATGAGAAAAAACAAGTTGAGAAACACTGGTCTGGCCCGTCTTAATTACAGTAGCTTTGTAATAAATCCTGATGTCTGGTAGAACAAATCCTGCAGGAAAACAATTTTACCTTTAGATTCCTGCCTCAGAGAAATCAAAGTCCAATGATTGGATGCATGTAGGGTTGAAGTGGAAAAGCAAAAGAGATGGGTCACTCTTCCTTCTATAACCAGTCCTGGGCCATGCTCACAAAACCCTTCACTGAACTTTCTGGGGTAATACGGAATGTTCTATATCCTGAGGGGAATGATGGTTACAGAGCATATCCGTTTGTCAGAATTCATGAACTGCATACTTAAAGTCTGCCTCCTGTTAATATTTAAGTTGTAGCTAAATCCTGCATTATTCATTTCGTACCTTCAATCCGGCAAATCCTCATCACAAGCTCCTCAGCTAGCCCAGGCCCCATCCCACAGTATCCAACCCTTTGTGGTTTGGAAAAGAGAGCAGAAAGAGAAACAAGATTTGAAGGAATAACAGAGAAGCCCGAGACACCCTCTCCGGCACAGTCTTTACCTAGTTAGACTTAGAAGGAAGGAATGACTGTCCCTCCGTAGAACGTAGAGGCTCCAACTGTCCCTGCCAATAAAACACACACCTCCGGCCCGTTTCTCACAGCTCCTCAGGATCTCATTTGACAGTGAATTAAGACAGTGGCTCTTTTTCCATCGATCCGTGGTTTCATTTTCAGTAAATCTGCCCACAATGGCTGTTTAGGAATGAATCACGCGTGAATACTGTTGAACTAAAATGTTTCTACTAAAGGTTCATTAAAAAAAAAACAACACAGATTTAGTTCGTCCATGGAATATTTGCTTCTTTCTCGCTCCCAGGGAACAAATGTGACCTGTGGGAAAAACGGAATGTCCTGTTTGAGGATGCCTGCACACTGGCTGAGAAGTACGGCCTCCTTGCTGTTTTAGAAACATCTGCCAAGGAGTCTAAGAACATAGACGAGGTCTTCATGCTGATGGCCAGGGAGCTGATCACCCGCAACAGCCTGCACTTATTTGGGGAGAGCACCCTGAACAGCCTGGCCCCGGATTCTAGGCCGGTCCTTGTGGCCCAGGGTCCGAAGGAGAAGACCCACTGCATGTGCTGAAGACGTTCACGAGGCCAGTTGCAGCCACTGGATGCCACGTCTGATGCTGAAGGTAGCCGGATACCCTGTTGTCTGCCACGTAGCATCTCAGACCAAAGCACAGACTTGCCGCTGGTCCTTAACCCTTTCCTCCAGGATGGGGAGCACTTTGCCTGAAATCACACCAGACGCCAGACCTGCTGACCCCGAGTAAAGCCACACCACTGTTTCTCTTGGTTCTGCTTCAGAATTGAGGCACAGGGGTAGGAGGACAAGGTCTACTCTTTATCCTTCCATTTTGTCTCCCCAACCCTTCCAACCAGTTTCTACTGAATTTTGCTTCTCGCTTGAAGAAGGTAGTGAAGAAAGAATAAAGGAGGGATATCAAGAGAGGGGAGAGGATGTTTAGAACATGCCAGAGCTGTTTAAAACAGCTCAGGTGTGGGGTGGGGGTGGGGGGGATGTGGAAAAAAAGCCTGCAGTGATAAACCAGAACGCTGTTAACTTTTGCTTCCTGACGTTCACACCTCAGGTCTTTAGTTTGGGGAGCAAAGCCTTTGACATCGAGACCATAAATACTGTCTTGCCAAATGGTCAAGAGCCATGTGATGGAGACAGAATTGGATCTCACTCTATCCTAGTGGGGCTGATGTGACCACCTTCCTAGAATGTGGGAGACGCCGACAATCTCCTTCTAAAATACCAGATTATCTGCTGGATAAAAACCCGCTTCTGAATTGAAATTTAGTTGGCTCACAGATGAATGTCAAGCCAATATTGACCTTGCTGTGTGGCCCCCATGCGTGCCTTGTACCTTCCAGAACCTGTGGATAATAAACATTGTTTTTTCAAAGTTCCCTGATGGTTGTTGCTGGGGCACATCTTGTAATCATAACAAGAACCACAAGGGCTGAGGGGTGCCTGGGTGGCTCAGTCCTTAAGCATCTGCCTTCAGCTCAGGTCATGATCTCAGGGTCCTGGGATTGAGCCTCGCACCGGGCTCCCTGCTCAGTGGGAAGCCTGCTTCTCCCTCTCCCACTCCCCCTGCTTGTGTTCCCTCTCTCGCTATGCCTCTCTCTGTCAAATAGATAAATAAAATCCCTAAAAAAAAAAAAAAGAACCACGAGGGCTGGTCCAACCGCAACAATGGCTCTGAACCAGGAAAAGTCTGTGGGGACTCACCTCAGCACTACCCAGAGGCTGAGACCAGCACAAAACAGATAGCCACTAACTACGTGTGGCTTGAGTATTGAAATGTGGCTAATTCGAATTTGAGATGAGCTCTAAGTGCAAAATACACACCAGATTTTGAACACTTAGTACAAAAAAAAAAAAACAAAAAAGAGTATAAAGAATCTTACAGGGGCACCTGGGTGGCTCAGTCATTAAGTGTCTGCCTTCGGCTCAGGTCATGATCCCAGGGTCCTGGGATCGAGTCCCACATCGGGCTCCTTGCTCAGCGGGCGCCTGCTTCTCCCTCTCCCACTC
Source organism: Halichoerus grypus (assembly GCF_964656455.1). Taxonomy (NCBI): domain Eukaryota; kingdom Metazoa; phylum Chordata; class Mammalia; order Carnivora; family Phocidae; genus Halichoerus; species Halichoerus grypus. The sequence goes on from NC_135723.1 coordinate 92,900,277, forward strand.
CCACTCCCCCTGCTTGTGTTCCCGATCTCGCTGTCTGTCTCTGTCAAGTGAATAAATAAAATATTAAAAAAAAAAAAAAAAAAGAATCTTACAATAATTTCATATTGATTATATTTTGAAATGATCTTTTAGATACACTAGGTTAAATAAACATTTTATTAATGTTTCACCTGGTTTTTTACTTTTTTAAATGTGGCTACTAGAAAAATTTAAATTACATATGTGGTTCACACCATACATCTATCAGACGGTACAATGAAGCAATGCCCCTCAAAGTGTAGTTTGCCAACCAGACGTGTAAGCGTGGCCAGGGGATGCTTGTTACCGATTCTTGAGCCCTGTGACTGATGGAATCAGACTCTTTCCAGAAATCCACGTTCACCCAAGCTTGCCGGGTGATTCTTCCCCACACTGAAACTTTCAAATTGCTACTGTATAGAGGTTGGAGGGGTTAGGAGGAAGATCATAGAGAAGTAATCACATTTTAATTCATTTCACGATATATTGGTTGGACCTACCTTTAGGAAGCATGAGGGAAATCTAGTTCTATGCCAGAGAGAATACATGCATCAGAACGGATTGACCTCTTTCATCTTCATGTTATTGTTCTGAAGGAAGGGTTAAGCACAGCAGAATCTCACAGGCAGATCAGGAATGTATCCGTACTAAAGCCACCGCATGATTTTCCGAGGAAGCAAGAAGCAGACAGTCGTTAGAAAGGGTAAGGAAAATCGAGTAGGTCAGGGGAGAGTGAGCGAAGAAGAGGCTGAGCAAGATATGAGAATAATGTCTCACACAAATCTTTCTTCACTTCTGTGCACATCAACCTCAGTACTCTGAAGAGCTCATCAGCTTCTCGGGTTATGCACTCCGGGGATCAGATGGAATTAAAATACTCCTACCAGGAGGGTACACATGTGAGAACAAGGCCACCTGAACACCAGCAACCTATAATTAACCAGCCTGGGCTTCTGCCGAAATTATAGTCCTTCGACAGAAACCCGCAAGTCCCCTTGAAAGGGTATCCAGCGTGGAACGGCGGCGTCGCTGACCGCGGGGGCCCAATTCCCGGGGCTCAGGGCAGTCTCATAACCCACGCTGTGAAGCCAGCTCGGCAGGCTCCCCTTGAGAGCCATGCTCCGGCAACGGCTGTGTGTTACTGAATTCTGGCATTTTTCTCACACCCCCAAAACTGTAGAGTTGGTAACAAGTGAGTTATGTGAAATTAAGTTCCAAAAGGGACACTTTGGAAAATAGTAAGATTGCAAACATCTCAATATTTTGCCTGCCAATGTCAAGTACATTTCCATGTGTGAGGAAATCTTTCAGTTAGTATTTCATTGTTCAGACAATTCCTGAATCTCTTCCCCATTCTGTTACTGAAAAGGTCTATTAGTAATGATAGGAATAGGACTACAGTAATATTAATAATGGCAAACACATATAGCAATTATTATGTGCCCAGCACTGTACCAAACACTTTATTTATACTAACTCAATGAATCCTGTCTACTATCTTCTGAAGTGGGTACTATTTACAACTCCTATTTTAAAATGATGACATAAAACACTGAGGGATTAAGGTCACACAGTAAGTGGCAAAGCCAGGATTCAAACCCAAACAATCCGGTTCCAGAGCCACTCTTGGCAATGAGGCTCTACTCCCCCACCAGATGACCAGTATCGGATTTGGGTTCTGTCCTATTAACCCCTCATCATCATCAACACACACCACACGCGCGCGCACACACACACACACACACAGAAAGAGAAATATACTCATCCTAAGATATACTCTCAAACATACATTTCAATATTCTTCAAAGTCAAGTCCTGCAGCTCTCTCTAAAAGAAGCCTGGGGTGGGGGCGCGGGAGGAGGCAGCGTGGGAGGGGCCGGGTGGAGAAAGGTAGCCCGATGGGTGGATTAGGCTTGTCCTATCTACCCACAGGGGAATTATGGAGGAGCTGTGGCTGACTGATGCCAGGCCCAGCCGGAGTCCACCTCCTCTTGAACAGGGATGATGTGGAAACTCCACTTTGCTCATATGCAAGGTTATCTGGGTGACCCAAGGCCAACTAGGCTGAGTTCTACCCCAGCACAAGGGTTAAATGGGGAGGATGGAGAAGCAAGCATACATCAATGCTCCCTGCAGGTCGCTTACAAACCTCCAGATAATGCAGAAGAGATTCTGGGGATTCACATCATCAAAGGCAATAATAGTGCCTGCTTCAACTTCTCATTTTCAAAAATATCAGTATCTGCTCAAGAGCCTGTGATCAAGCATTGAGCAAACATGTACAAGTGCTCACAAGATTCACTTGGTTGGTTTACCATTCATCAGAATCCTGATCGCTGCTAAGGTGGTTTTGATATCATACAGTTTCTTTTGCGTTTACTCTTAAACACATTGTTTAATCTATACCCAAAAACAACCGGAGGTAAACTACAAGTTGAGCACAGAATAGGTGATAATTCTGCAAAATCATCCAAAGATTGCTCTTCATCTGACACCTTATTTACTTATTACTTAATTTTACTTACTCATTTTTTAAGATTTTTTTTTAAGACTTTATTTTTATTTATTCATTCATTCATTCATTCATTTTTTTAAGTAGGTTCCGCACCCAGTGAGGAGCCCAATGCAGGGCTCAAACACGACTCCAAGATCAAAAGTCACGCACTCCACCAACTGAGCCAGCCAGGTGCCCCTAAATTTACTTACTTTTTTTTTTTTTTTTAAGATTTTATTTATTTGACAGAGAGAGACACAGCGAGAGAGGGAATACAAGCAGGGGGAATGGGAGAGGGAGAAGCAGGCTTCCCGCGGAGCAGGGAGCCCAATGCGGGGCTCGATCCCAGGACCCTGGGATCATGACCTGAGCCGAAGGCAGACGCTTAACGACTGAGCCACCCAGGCGCCCCTACTTACTCTTATATAGTATATCAGGATGTCTCTAGAACTTAACAGGTCAATGTTTGAAAACAAAAAACACGATTAAAAGGGACCACAGTGTGATGATTATATTCAACTAGTGTTTTCATTTACTGGGAATAAAAATTATCTGCACATTATGTGTTAATTTTTAGAAATGCTTGCAAATAGCCACCTGAAACCTTCTTATCTAATTTAGAAACAAAATTCCAATTACAAAAATAAAATTTATAATATCAGTAAAACACGAAACCATTTATTTTCTTTTCATTTTTTAAAAGATTTACTTACTTGAGAGAGAGAGAAGGAAGGGGGGAGGGAGAGAGAGAGTTTAAGAGCGGGGAAGGGGGTGGGTGTAGGCAGAGGGAGAGGGAGAAGCAGACTCCCCACTGAGCAGGGAGTCCACACAGGGCTTGATTCTAGGACCCTGGGATCATGACCTGAGCGGAAGGCAGACGCTTAGCTGGCTGAGCCACCCAGGTGCCCCTGTTTTATTTTATTTAAAGTTTTTTTAATTTTTTCTTTTCCTAAAGTAATCTCCACATTCAACACGGGGCTCCATCTCACAACCCTGAGATACGGAGTCACATGCTCTGCCGACTGAACCAGCCAGGTGCTCAAAAAAATTGTATTTTAAATAAATTTTAATACAAACTTTAAAGGACACCTCGGTGGCTCAGTCAGTTGGGCATCTGCCTTCAGCTCAGGTCACGATCCCAGCGTCTTGGGATCGAGCCAAAGTCAGGCTCCCTGCTCAGTGGGGAATCCACTTCCCCCTCCCCCTCCCCCTGCTCAAGCTCTCTAACAAATAAAATCTTAAAAAAAATACAAACTTTAATAATTTGTCAGCCAGAAGAATTTTTCACTTTAACTATTATGTACCATGTAGAAACACTAAAACTATTTTTTTTAAATCCCTAAGGGAGTTACTAAGATTACATATTACTCAGAAACAAGCAAGAAAGGGATCTGTCATTTGGGGGGGTAAAGAAAAAGTTTAAGTACACTAGCTTTAGGGCGCCTGGGTGGCTCAGTCGTTAAGCGTCTACCTTCGGCTCAGGTCATGATCCCGGAGTCCTGGGATCGAGTCCCACATCGGGCTCCCTGCTCGGCAGGAAGGCTGCTTCTCCCTCTCCCACTCCCCCTGCTTGTGTTCCTGCTCTCGCTGTCAAATAAATAAAATCTTTAAGTACACTAGCTTTAGAAAAGCTGATTATTTTTTTCAATTTAGCTTTTTTTTTGGTATGCTGCATATTGAAGAAAAATTTTAAATTACAGAAAATCTTAATATCACAAGGACATGGGATTCCATGCAGAACAACTTTCTCAACTTGATATTGTACATCTTGTTCTAAATATTTACTTTCTGTAACATTTCAGCATGGACAGGATGTAGCTATTACTCAGGTAGGCCCTCAAAAGGCATAAATTCTGGCCTGGCCTCTTACAATATGAACCTGGCAACTCATTTCCACGTTGGGGGGGTTTTAATATTCTCAACTGGAACAGGGGAGTCTGAATCACAGCATGGGTCTGCATCCTGGCTGTGCTTCCACCGGCCAAAGTCCTTGCTAAATATGCAGATTCCCAGGCCCCAGCCCTGGAGCTATGCTTCAGCAGCTCTGGATAAGCATACATCATCTGTACTTTCTAGAAGTCTCTTCGAGGCTCAAGGTGACTCTCACAAGCCAAATGGACTGGGCATCAAAGACTAGAACTGATCTGTTTGTCCTAAAGCTCTCCGAGCATCCAAAGCCTTAGTAGCCAGTGACCACAGAGATTGAAGGCCGATGAAGAGGTGCAAAGAAGCCAACTGTCCTCTTGGGAGTTTTGCTACTCAAACATAGGATGTTTACCATGAGCTCAATTTAAGGATTGCTACATACTTGGGGCACCTGGGTGGCTCAGTCATTAAGTGTCTGCCTTCAGCTCAGGTCATTATCTTGGGGTCCTGGGATCAGGCCCCGCATCGGGCACCCTGCTCAGCGGGAAGCCTGCTTCTCCCTCTCCCACTCCCCCTGCTTGTGTTTCCTCCCTCGCTGTGTCTGTCAAGTAAAATCTTAAAAAAAAAAAAAAAAAAAAAAAAAGAAGGTTGCTATATACTTTGTCCTAGAGGATGTGGGAGTTAAAATAGTATCTGAAAGAATATCCCGGGTGCCTGGGTGGCACAGTTGGTTAAGCATCTGCCTTCGGCTCAGGTCATGATCCCCGGATCCTGGGATCAAGTCCCAAAGATTTATTTATTCCAGAGAGAGCACGTGAGAATAAGGAGAGCATGCACGCGTGTGAGAGGGGGGAGGAGCAGAGGGAGAATCTTCAGAGCTTGGAGCCTGACTCAGGGCTTGCTGTCATGACCCTGAGATCATGACCTGAGCTGAAACCAAGAGTTGGATGTTCAGCTGAAGAAGCCTTATTATGATATCACGGAAGTATTGGTCCATGATGGATCAGAAAGGTAAAAAGATACAAAGGTAAAAAAATAATAAAAGATAACTAGTCTTTTACCATGAACAATTTGAGAAACATAGGTGAAAATAACATTAAAGATTGGAGAAAAAAGGGGCACTTGGCTGGCTCAGTAGAGCATGCAACTCTTGACCTCGGGGTTGAAAGTACTAGCCCCACTTTGGGTGTAGAGATTACTTAAAATCTTAAAAATTGGGGAAAAATAGTGTTCAGCTCTACAAATTGCTCTTAGAAGCCAAAGAAAAGGTTTCCACAATTTCTGAATTTGGTAGGACCATTGTCCTTGACCTTCGGCAATGTACTTTTGGGGGACTGATGAGGGCGAAGTCCATTGCATGAGGCAGTCTACTTAAGTAGAGTCTGGCCTCTAATCTGAAGGACCTAAATTGAAGCCTACCAGTTTACCCACTGTGAAACCACAGGCAAATGACTTAACCTACGTTTCCGTTTCATAGTAAATCGGAGATGCCCCTTTCCTCAAATTGCTACAAGCATTAAATGAGAACTAAATGAAGTTTTAAACATTGTATATAATAGGGAACACGAGTGGGGGGAGAGGCGGGAGAGGAAGCAGCAGATTCCCCACTGAGCAGAGCACTGGATGCGGGGCTGGATGCCAGGACCCTGAGATCAGGACCTGAGTGGAAGTCAGATGCTTAATGGGCTGAGCCACCCAGGTGATGTTAAGAGTATTCTAAAATCACTGTTATCTATTGTTCAAGAACTTTCTCCGTGAAAAAGTAGAAAAACAGATGTTACCTAGAAACAAGCAAAGGCTTTAATACCAGGAATACTACTACTAAGTATTTAGGCTCTGGAATTCCTCAGGGATTGTGAGAGACGGTATTGCTAATAATGAAAACCTGAAAATAATCTTTCAACAATAGGCTGGTAAGTCCTATACAACTTTTATTTTTTTTAAAGGTTTTATTTGTTTGACAGAGAGGGAACAGAAGCAGGGGGAGTGGAAGAGGGAAAAGCAGGCCTCCCACTGAGCAGGGAGCCTGATTCGGGGCTCGATCCCAGGACCCTGGGATCATGACCTGAGCCGAAGGCAGACACTTCATGACTGAGCCACCCAGGTGTCCCACAACTTTTAAGTAAACTCTATACCAACGTGGGGCTGGAATTCACGACTGGAGATCAAGAATCCTATGCTCTACCGACTGAACCAGCCAGGAGCCCCAAATTCTACCTAACTTTTAAAGGTGTAGTAAAATTGTTCAATGGGGTGAAAAATGTCCACCATTACAATAAAGATTAAAGTTAATTCCATTGCACACACAAAAAAGCATATATGTAGGGGTGCCTGAGTCACGATTTCCTTTTGCGTTATGAAACGTAATCATGGGAGCGAGATCTCACGTCAATATTCACAAGTTCAACCCATACCCAAAGGGGAGGATATTCTATCCAGATGAGGGCCATGGGGATCCTCCCAGAATTCTGCCTAAACACTGGATTCTTTGGGTTATAGAACGTTTTCTTATGCCTTTGTTACATTTTTAAGATTTGACAGAAAGGGAAAGCACAAACAGGGAGAGAAGCAGGCTCCTTGCTCAGCAAGGAGCCCCAAGCAGAACTCCCAGAGTCCTGGGATCATGACCTGAGCCTAAGGCAGATGCTTAACCGACTGAGCCACCCAGGTGTCCCAGATTTTGTTACATTTCTACAATATAAAATGCTAATAAAAAATGTGAATAGTTAATATAAATGAGTACTGCCCCTTGATTTCAGTGCCCATGCTTGCCTTTCTTTAATTGTTGGTACCAAAACTTGATTTTCAAGCTGCAGTCCATAGATTTCTAGGTCTCTGTAGAAACGTATTTCAGTGTCCCTAAGAGTATAGGCCACTACAACAACGTTCTCCAAACTTTTGACTATCGTTCACATTAACACATTTTTTTTTTAAAGATTTTATTTGACAGACACACATCCAGAGAGGGAACACAAGCAGAGGGAGTGGGAGAGGGAAAAGCAGGCTCCCTGCAGAACAGGAAGCCCGACATGGGGCTCGATCCCAGGACCCCGGGATCATGACCTGAGCCGAAGGCAGACGCTCAATCAGCTGAGCCACCCAGGCGCCCCAAGAAACATTCTTAAATGCCGCTTTGTGGCCCGGTAAAATGTTTTCCCAATACATGCATGGGTCACAAGCTGCAGTGACCACCACTGCTCTGTAAGGGAGGTTCCAGGTTTCTACTGCTCCTTGGTATATACCAGTATGATTAACAAGCCACTTCAATGCATTCATGGTCTCAGACTAAACTACAAGTAAGAAGTATGTTGGCTATTTTTATAATCTGCAGGATTTAAATAATGTACTACACAAGAAACTAAATTTCTTACATCTGAATCTTAGTGCAAATAAACTTCATAATTAAAAACAAAGATAAATCATTCCCCCAAAGCCTTGAGGCTTAGGACACCACCGGGTAAAGAGAAAGCAGATGTTAAACTCACAAAGGATGGCTGATGAAGGGTCCGGACAGAGTGTGAAGAATGTAATTGTTTTCAAACAAAAGGTCTCACATATTACTGAACCAACCTACTGGTGGATAACGTAGTAACAGAAAAATCATTTTTCCTATAAACAAAGTCTATTGTGGGAAGGACTAGGTGGGTCAGTTGGTTAAGCGTCTGCCTTTGGCTCAGATAATGATCTCAGGGTCCTGGAATCGAGTCCCTCATCAGGTGTCCTGCTCAGTGGGAAGTCAGCTCCTCCCTCTCCTTCTGCCCCTCCTCCCCCGCTCATGCTCTCTCTCAGGTAATCTTAGAACATGTCTATTGTGCAGGTGGTAGTGATGTTGACGAGGATGCGAACACATGACCTTCATGCAGTGTAAATGTGTGTGCCATCCCTTATAGACCCAGCTTGCTTCTTCTCCAATGCCTCCTCTTGGGAGTTGTACCTGATACATTACCAATTTTCATCCGCATCCACTGGGGAATAGGATGATTCTGCTTTTGCTTCTTGGCCAGGAATCACTGTTCTTGAAAGTCTTGCGAGAAGACATGGCAAGAAACAGTCAACCACCAAGCATGTAAATAGTATTACTCAGGTCACCCAGGAAAAGTGAGCTACATCCAGAAAGGAAGCAACAGCAGATCCGTGTGGAGATGGAGACGTGGAGTCCAACGCCATGTCTATCATGGACACACTACCTGTCTGCCACTGGGCTAGTAACTTCTGCACCTTGGTGTCTCCACTTGTAAAATGAGAAATACTGGCCTTAACTACTTTATAAACTCGTGAGGATCAATTAAGAATCAATTAAGATCAATTAAGATCAATCAAGGGGCACCTGGATGGCTCAGTCATTAAGTGTCTGCCATCGGTTCAGGTCATGGTCCCAAGGTCCTGGGATCGAGCCCCCCATCGGGCTCCCTGCTCAGCGGGAAGCCTGCTTCTCCCTCTCCCACACCCTCTGCTTGTGTTCCCAGTCAAATAAATAATAAAACCTTTTAAAAAAAAAGAACACAGGGGCGCCTGGGTGGCTCAGTTGGTTAGGCGACTGCCTTCAGCTCAGGTCATGATCCTGGAGTCCCTGGATCGAGTCCCGCATCGGGCTCCCTGCTCGGCAGGGAGCCTGCTTCTCCCTCTGACCCTCCCCCCTCTCATGTGCTCTCTCTCTCTCATTCTGTCTCAAATAAATAAATAAAATCTTAAAAAAAAAAAAAAAAAAAGAACACAATCGAATTGTTTTGTAAAGCATTACGTGAGTTATCATTTCAAGACTGTTTTATAGCTAGGTGATAGACTTCAAATTGCGGCACTGGTGGCCCAATAATGTGAGGGCTTTAGAACAGTGAGGGCTAAGGTCTCTTGGGGACAGGATTCTGGGGGTGCAGTGGCTTCAAGGGAAGGTTAAGTTTCAGTTAGGCCAGGACCAGAGGAAAAAATGGCACAACTAAAACCATGAGATCTGACTGCACACCTACTAGGGTAGCTGAAACTTAAAAAATAGGCAGTAACAAGTGCTGGTGAGGATGTGAAGAAACTGGAATCCATTCTCAGGGTGTGCCACTTGGGAAAAGTGGTTCCTCAAAATGTTAAACACAGAATTATCATATGACCAAGCAAGTTTACTTTTAGGTATATGTAGCAGAGAAATGAAAATATGTCCCCAAGAACTTGTGCATGAGTGTTCACTGCAGAAGAGCCAGGAATGGGAACCCAAGTATCTAGCCATATATTGGAATACTCTTTAGCCAGAAAAAGGATGAATTACTGATACATGCTACCAATAAACCACGAGAACATTATGCAAAGTCAAAGCCAGTCACAGAAGGCCACATTTGATTCCATTTATATGAAGTGCTCAGCATAGGCAAATCCAGAAACAGCAAGCCCCTCTGATGTGAATGCCACAGGCCAGTGGTTGCTGGGGGTTAAAGGGGAGGAGGAAAGGGAGTGACTAATGGGAATCCGGTTTCCTTTGGGGAGGATGAAAATCGTCTGAAACCAGACAGTGATGAGGACTGCACAACGCTGTACTGGATAAACCACTAAATTGTATACTTGAAAGACATCCTGATGTTTAAAAAAAGGAAATAACGGCATGAGAAAGGAGTCAAGGTTAAGGATTTTCTCATAGGTGGTGTACCGGTGTGATAGGAGGCCGTGAACAGCACTGCCAGGGCGGGGGAGAAATGGGATGGGGAGTAGCACGGGCGTTGCCCCGAGCAGCACGTACCTGTGCTAAGAGATGATGAAGGGCTGGCATTGGGAGCAAAAAGGAGGCAGTGCTAGAAATGTTGAGTCCACAAGATGCCAAAACTGAGCAGGATGAATTGGAGGAAGAACAGGTTCATTAAGGATCTGTTAGAATAGCGTGGGTGGCTCAGTCCGTGAAAGGGTCCTACTCTTGATCTCAACTCAGGTCCTATCTCCAGGACTGAGTTCAAGCCCCGTGTTGGGCTCCATGCTGGGTGTGGATCCTACTAAAAAAAAAGGATCTGTAAGAATGTAAATCTTGGGAGGGAGGATCTACCAATCTGTTCCTTATAGACCAAGTAGCTAAAAAAAAAATTGGAACTCAAAATCTGATGAATTAAGGTTAAAAGTTAGTACACTGTATTTAACTGGACTTGGATACTTCCTCCCGAGAAGATTACTGGAACAGTGGGAGAAATTTGTAAATCGCATTGCCATGATATACCCTGATACTTGTATTGGGGTTGCAGAGCAAAAAACAGGTAGTTGACTGAAGTACTTGGGCATGTCACGCCTACAATATTCTCAAATGGATCAGCAGGGTCAAAGACATACAAAATAAAAAAATCAAATGCGGCAAACGTTAATGATGTATTGCAGTTTTTCTCTAAGGTTGAAATTTGACCAGAAAAAGGCTAGGGAACCAATAGGTGTGTATTCTACACATCTGCATATGCACACACACACAGACACACACACACACACACACAGTTGAGCCGTGTTATATTAGAACTTCCAACCTATAAAAACAGAGCATTTGGGCCGACCATACATTCCAATGAGCTTTCCTAATTGCACATCCCTTCAAATCCAACTACTCCCCTAACATTAATCAGAACAGCAATGTGTTTACTCAACAAGGTACATACCAGAATAGCTGCTTTAATGTTCTAAGATCTAAATTAGACTAAGGAAAGGTTGCATGCAGGATGGTTTATTGATCAAGCCACTAACTTGCTTGACTACTGGTTATTGAACACTAGAACAAGGTAAAAATGCTTTTTTTTGTGGCTCTTTAAATAGGATCCCCGGGGCGCCTGGGTGGCTCAGTCGGTTAAGCGTCTGCCTTCAGCTCAGGTGATGTTCCCAGGGTCCAGGGATCGAGCCCCGCATCGGGCTCCCTGCTCTGAGGGAAGCCTGCTTCTCCCTCTCCCACTCCTCCTGCTTATGTTCCCTCTCTCACTGTGTCTCTGTCAAATAAAAAAAATCTTAAAAAAAAAAAAAAGGATCCCCAATGTGTTCCTAGTTAAGAAGTTAAATCAAAACCCCACCACATTTCCATGGCCAGGTACAGATTTTTCTGTATCACATGATTTAAAAAGGAAATTTACAAAAAACCCAACCAACCAGCGAGGAGACAGAATAAGCCCGTAGATTGCTTTCCCAAAGGCAAGCGGGGCCAACAGCCTTGTCCTGCCTGCTGTAGGGACTTACACTTGGGTCAACATCTCAGGCTCCCACAGGCAGTCCCAGACCAGCAGGATGGGCATCCCCCACTCCGGAACTGCTGCTTCACAGGCTGCATCTAACTAGATCCCCACCTCGCCCCTTCGTTAGCAAACTGAGTCTTGAGAAGTTCTGCTTGAGAAACGGTTCCAACTGCAGGTCAGGACAACATTTACTAAAATTCTCAAACTTAATGTATGAAGGCAATCCAGCCTGCAGTGTTACTGACACTTGCCAGATCCGAGGCACCATCCGCTGCCAGGGTGCTGCATGGCCCGCCTTTGCCCACCGCAGGGCTTCCGCACGGCTGTTCCTTCTGAAGGATGCCCTTTCTCCCCTTCAGATCTCAGCTCAGATGAGCTTTCCCTGCCCAGAGAGTAGCCAGACCTCTTATTAAAAGTTCTCATTTTAGGGGCACCTGGGTGGCTCAGTCCTTTTAAGCGCCTTGATTTCAGATCAGGTCATGATCTCAATGTCTCCAGCGGGCTATGCTCAGTGGGAGGCCTGCTGAAGATTCTTTCACCCTCTCCCGCTGCCCACACACTCTAAAATCTTCTTAAAAAAAAAAAAAAAAGGAAGCTCATTTTAATCTACACCTTTATAATCAAATTATTGTAAAAAAATAACCACTGTTAATCACTATGTTATACACCTAAAATAAAATCACACGGCTATGTTAACTTCATGAATATCACTACTATTCTAATAGGGTATTTCATGCCAGGGTACATTAGCAAAATAAATGCCAAACCCCCACCCCAAAAAGCTCCCACATCTCAATGTAGGATTTGGGGTGGAGGGGCTTTCCTCTCTCCTGTGACTTAGGGATCCAGGAAAACATCTCCATGACAGCAAGAGGGATGGATGCCTGCAGCAGGTGGCCTAAGGGAGTTACATGGCACCAAGTGAACTGCAAAGGAGTCTGGGATGTGGAGGGATCACATGGACTGTTCTGATGTGGTTTCTGCCACTGTAACTCCAGTGCTGGCCCAATGCCTGGGAGGGACTATCTGTAGAACAAATGGTTACCTTCCTCTTAACACCAAAGCAAGTGCCACGGGAGAAAGTGGGTTAGTGGACCTGCATCCACGTTAAGTAAAAGCAAGCCCTTTTAAAGAAAGTTAAGTAAACATATCAGAAAGGAGTCTTGAGGGGAATAAGCTTTTGATTAAAAGGAAACTAGGCACACCAACTGGACCAAAAAATTCTTGTGTAGGTACTGCATGGTATTTTTTCTATGCACAGCTACAGACGTATAATGAAGACCTGGTTAGTTTTGGTGAAGATCTTTGGTATTTTCCATTATCAGCAATGGATCTCTTCCTGTCATTTTTTAAAGATTTTGAGAGAGAGAGCATGAGAGCAGAGGGTCGGAGGGAGCAGCAGACTATCCAGTGAGCTGGGAGCCTGATGTGGGACTCTGGGATCATGACCTTAGCCGAAGACAGTCGCTTAACCAACTGAGCCACCCAGGTGCCCCTCTATCTGTCACTTAAAACCAAGAAATAAAAACTACCTTGTTTATTTACTACAGAGTACTTCTTTTATCTAAAATGGAAGCCTGTTTGGGGCATGTGGGTGGCTCGGTTGGTTTAAGCGTCTGCCTTTGGCTCAGTCATGATCTCAGGGGCCTGGGATTGAGCCCTGCATCGGGTTCCCTGCTCAGCGGGGAGTCTGCTTCTCCCTCTGACCCCTCTGTCCCCACTCAAAATCTTAAAATTCCACCTGCTGCTCAAGCCTATGGAAACTCTCAAACTGCTTCTAGTGTTTGAAGGATACTTAAACTACCCTGTTTACAACAGTTTTTTTTTTTTAACCGAGCTCTATGTCCAATGTGGGGCTTGAACCCATGACCCTAAGATCTACAGTTGCATGCTCTACTGATTGAGCCAGCAATAATTTAAATAAATGCTTCTGACATTTCAAAAACTACCAGTCTCCTGGGGGTACCTGGTGGCTCAGGCGGTTAAGTGTCTACTTTCAGCTCAGGTCATGATTCAGGGTCCTGGGATGTAGCCCCACATAACGCTCCCTGCTCAGAGGGGAACCTGCTTCTCCCTTTCCTGCTGCCACTCCCCCTGCTTGTGCTGAGAAAATCTTTTAAAAAAAAAATTGGAAAAACACACTATACCAGTCACCTTCTAAAATAACATTTCCATTAGTAACATTTATTACCAATGGGTAAGACAAGAAAGCAATAACAGTTTGTAATATTCTACTAGTATCTATATACCAAATACCAATTTTAAACCACGCAAGTCTGTGTTGGTTCATTAAGACAATTTACTTGATCTTATAATTGCGGAATTTAGTTTTTACTTGATTACCTTGAGTAAGAGGCCTTAAAAAAATTCTCCTAACATAATTGAGTATTTTAAACAGAAGTACCTTATTTAGTTTTCCTTATAAAATGATGGTCTCAGCCTGGGACAGGCTGCTATGCTGTGACAACCATGACCCCGTTCTCCATCTCAAGTGGGTAGTTATTTGCTTCAAATGAATCTGTGGGAGCTCATAGGAGTTAAGAAATGGAACCAGCACTTACTGTGTGTAGTGGTGGGGCAGAGATCTGAGACCAGTTTTGTGCAGTGGAGAAGTGAGAATTTCACTTACAACAGGCGGGCACCCAGAGCGCATGTGCAATGCACAGGACAGGACAGCAACACACGTTATGACTGGCGGATACACGAACTTCCCCTGCCTTTTCCAAGATGCAAAGGGAGCTGCTCCCAACACAAACCTACCTCAACTCCAGTAAGCTATTGTCACTGCCTACGTAGACCATTCCCTGGACCACAGACTCAAATACACCAACAGGGCTGCTACTGATGAGCCTAGCCCTACTTTCCAGTCACCAAAATGCAGAGGCTTTTAAGTCTCTTCCCCACTCAGCGCCCCAACACTTCTACCTTGCCTCGGAGCCTCTCCATCACTCTGGGGGTGCATGTGAACCCCAGCACGACCTGGTCAGTAGCAGCTGAAGGCAGACTTTCAGCACTTCTGGAAGGAAGCAGTGGATACATGCGCTCACAGAAACAGACAACTCGTGGACCTATAGCTGTTACCATGACCGTGCCAAGTCACAATACACACAATTCCTAGAAATGCAAACACTGGTAATTCCTAATCCAAATGTTTAAAAGATTCCACTTACTTAAGAGTGACAGCGAGCACAAGCAGGATGAGGGGCAGAGGAAGAGGGAGAAGTGGGCTCCCAGATGAGCAGGGAGTAGGGATCATGACCTGAGCTGAGAACAGACTGAGCCCCCCAGGTGCCCCTCTAGGAAGCAGTATTTTTACAAATAAGCAATGCAAAAAGGTCACCACAGAATGGTTTTTATTAGAAGTATGATAGAATAGTCGGAGAGAAAAGTACCCTTTCAAAACACATCATGTGTTGTGACCTACCTGCTACTTGTGGGTAGGAAGCGAGTTCAACCACAGGCGGATGGCAGTGCTTTTGGCCACTCAAGGCGGCCTAAGAGTTAGTCTTGCAAATTCTCAAGTACAAAATAGTGTGATGATCCCAGCTGGTAAGGTCTCGCTCAAACATTTCTCAGCAGGCCCGGTCTAGGGAAGCTATCACTTTTCTCAATGAACTGTATCCACAGAACAACTGATGAACTGATCAGAGTCAAGAAACAAATGCTATGCTTTGACACCTACACGGTTCAGAACAGCTCATTACACAAAACAGAAAGCCAATTTGGGGTTTTTTTATTGTTTTATTTGGGAAAAGTGCTTCTTACAAAAGGGCAGCTGCAAAATACAGACACCTCTGCAACAATTACTTGTTTTTTCTTAGAGTGAAAGAATGGGTGGGATCCAAGGAATGAATCAAAGCAGTAGATGGACAAATGAGGAGCATCTCCAAGTTATTTTAGGAACTAGAGCGACAAAACTCAAAAGCTAAAGTTTCCAATCTTCTTCTAACTTAACTTTAGCTCGTCTCGTGGATTACCACCCCCGCTCCCCCTTTAGTGGAAAAGCATGACTTACTCCTGCCAACCAATGACCCCACTACAAGAAACACCTTCAACTAACCTCTGAATCACATCTGTCTACCTGCAAAGCTCAGGGATGGAACGAGGCAAATACCCACAAAAACAAACACAAAAACCTGACAACAAAACCTCAAATGAGGACAAACATTTGTCCCAAAGTGCCTGGGCTGGAGAGGCTGGGAGACGCTAAAATATTAAATACAACTGTGTATCCGAGCCCTGGTTTGTGTTACTGAATGGGACCAGCAGACAGGCGACCCCTGTGTCTAAGCCCATTTCTCTATTTATAGACAGAGCTAGCACCGCTCTACCGACAGCTACCGATATCCTGCTTCGTCCTTCACATCTATGTGCCATACGAGGCTGAAACCACTAAACCAAAGTTTTTCCACTAAGGCTAAGAACACAGCATCTATGCAGGGACGAGAAGCTTTTCCCACACTCTCACACACACCAAGTCCATCAGCCCCCGGGAGTCCGCTTCCAGCTCGGCCGTTCACACAGGCCACTGCATCTGTTGTACGTGTTCCTTCTCAACTTCCCTGTCGTGCTCAACACAGTAAAAATCTCAACACATTCGCACCTGGTTCTCGTTACCCAGTAGTATGACTTGTGCGCAACTCAACAAGAGACCAAAACCACAGAACAGGTGCACAGTGGGGGTTATGGGGTAGGGAACAGATTTAAAAACACAGATGTGCAGATTTCACCAGAAACCTTGGGTATCCACCTCGTAAGTCTGTGGCAGGCTACATGCCACAGTGCAGATCCGTCACCCATCACGTCTATTCTTGTACCCCAAAGCAGGGCCAATGCTGTTCTTGAACCTGGGATCCTCTTAAGTGTGGAGAGTCCATCAACGCTACCCTAGAACGGTGTCAATCTGGTGGAAAACAGATGACGCAACAGACCTACGCTAACTGTCTGACAGTTAAATTCATGTTACAAAAAAACTAGCTTTAAGGTTTATTTTTGTAACTTTTTAACAGAAAAAAACAACACTCCTTGGGGCAAGGTGAGGGATCGAGACAGGCCCTGGGTAAGGAGGATCACGACAGCACCTGGAGTTGATAGGCCTGCCTAGGAGAGAAACTCGGGCACTGCCTCGCCACCACAGGGGACAGCTACTGCCTGAGGCTCAGCAGACCAGTTCACCCGCCACGTCAAGCTGCTATAGATCCAAGTCATAAAAATCTTCCAGCTCATCATGAAACAAGTCCCACTCGTCTTCAGAGTCTGTCAGGTCGTCGTCCCCACCTGCAGCCAAAAGCATAAGCAACATCTCGCCCAGCTCAAAGGTGACAACCTCCTCTTCTTCGTTGTCAAAGGGGTTGCTGTTCTCTCTTTCCTCAATGAGCTCCCAGAAGTGGTTCCTTCGTTGGGCCTGTAAAAAACAAGGCCATGATAGGGATGGCACTGTCCAGTAGTATCTTCTATTCTGTTGTTTCTAAGGCAAAACATCCAGCACACCAGAGGGCATGACGAACCAGACTTCTTATTTAGGGTTGACTTTACCAATTCCTCCCCTCTGGTTACTTGAGGCAAACCGCTTACTCTAGACCTTTAAGAGCTAGCTTTTCCTCACCTATCCCTCCCAGTTTCCTGAGGTTGCCGTTCTTTCATCTGCCAGTCTCACTCCCAGACCTGAGTGTTAATCTCCTTCCCCTACCCCAATCTGTGTGGGACTCAACTGATAGCGTGGTATTTCCCCTCCTTTAAAAAAACAGCGAGAGTTACCCGGTATCTGCTTGATGTTCCCACTTTCTGTCTCTGTGGCTCCTCTCTACGGCCATCAGGGTACGCATGCTTGTAAAAACAGTTCCCTCCAAATGGGCAGCTCCCACGTCCTTCATCAAAATACCTGCACGCCTTGTTGCTGGAAAGGAAAATATCGCAACCCTTATTCACAGTGGATTTCAGGTCTGTATTTGACTATCATCCGGTATTTCTTTAAACAGGTAGTGATAGAACCAGCATGTCTGCTTCCAGCCCTCCCCAAGGTGTGTTCTTAAACGTGTGTGTACTAATGCATGAAGCACTGACTACAGCAAGATACTCTGTTCAAGTCTGTGCTGTTCGTAACAGCTCCAGTCCCGCAGATCCAGCAGAGAGAGCAATCTTCTAGGAAGCCCACACACAAGCACACAGGACAACTGTAACACGGACTCAGAATGAGGCCGGAACCCACTCATGGGGCTTCAGCTATCAGAGCAGACTTCGTTATAACCCAGTCCCTGGGCGTGCACCCCAAGGACTGCGTTATAGCAAGGTACACAGCGGGTAAGTGTTATCAGGGGTGACAAAAGGAAACTGTACTGGGAAGGCAAAGAAAGGGGAGGAAGGAGGTAGGAGTATATAGTGCAGCACTGTTCTTTTCAAAGTGAACCCAAGCGACGTTGGGATCTTAGCCTGAGAAAAGGCTGCAGTGCTCATACCTCATTGCTTCCTTGTATTTCTGAATGAGTTTCTGCTTCTCTTCTTTCTCCTCCACCCAGTACTCACTTGGAATGACAAAGTTAGATGTGATCCGGCATTCTGGGCAGGACCTGGGAAACAATGAACAGGCTGCAATGCACATCCCCCGTGACAGGCCCACTCTTCCTCAAGGACACACCCTGGTGCGTCACCTCCATACTTAAAAGACTTAACTGAAAAGCCAAGTGGGCATTTCCTGAAAGGGTTCCACACACTGTCAGACAACTGACCATTTCTTCTGAGGCAAGACAAACTCCTTAAATCAACTCAATGGCTAGCCAGGTCACTCAAAAAAAGTAACTTCCATTAAAAAAACAAAACAAAACGAAAAACAAAAACAGAAAAAAGAAAACAAAAGAAGACATTTCACACGGACTCCTTTTTCTTTCATTTAAATAAATTTATTTCTTGTAACTTTGCTCTGTTTAGATTATGTAGTTTTTGTTCAGTTATGAGAACAATCTTTAAAGGATGGTGGATTATTGGCTAGCTTAATGGATGAATAGGAAAGTGGAAAATGTAAAACGTCAGGAAACATACATTCAGAGCTAGGTAAGTTTTTTCACTGAGCCTAAACTGGCTAATCCATTAAACACAGTCTCCTCAGAAAAAGCACGAAGATTCTACTAACTGATACACAGGGTTTCCTCATTCAAATAAAAGATATACCAACTAACCTAGAAGCTAGCTGAAATACAAAGAAGAAATTCCAATTAGAATACCCCCGTTTCAAGATAAAATGCATGCATTTAAATGCGGTCCATCTGGTTGAAAGTTGGCACAAGATACTAAATTCTTCCCCAAAATAGAAAGCACAAACGAAGATTGGGGAGGAGTCTCACTTTATGATCTTGCTCTCAAATTGCTTAGCACTCCTCCACTTGCGAATACACTTGAGACAGTAAGTGTGGTTGCAGTTGGAGAGAATCCCAAAGCGGCGCTCACTGGGGTTGGCTTTTTCATAGACCACCTCCATGCAGATGCCACACACCATGTCCTTACTGCGCTGGACAGCAAATGAGAGCTCCATGTCCTTCTCATGGGCCTCAATGCAAGACTAGAAAAAGTGGAGAGATAAGAAGTGTAATCAAGTCACTGAATAATGAAAGACTTCAACTTGACAGTTAATGACTCAGTTCAAATAATCAATAGTCAACTGAAAAGATGTTCCCAACTGACTCGAAAAGCGGCTTTGTTCAAATATAGGTGGACATTCTACATATTTACATCCATCACTAGAGTCAAACTAAGAACTCAACTTCAGAAACTGGGGGAAAAAAGTATCACCCAATCTTCGCTACCCTCCGTATTACAATCCATGTTAAGACAGTTTTTCATACTAAGCTTGATCTTCTGATTTCTAAATGGAAAATGTAATTAAGATTAAGCTCTTAATTTACAACGTGTCACGAAGTGAGGGTGAAGGAAGCTAACATTTATTAGGCGACAATTAGGTGCTTGGGCACCTCATTTTCACATTAAAAAAACAGCTTTGAGGGCGCCTGGGTGGCTCAGATGGTTAAGCATCTGCCTTCAGCTCAGGTCATGATCCCAGGGTCCTGGGATCGAGTCCCGCATCAGGCTCCCTGCTAGGCGGGGAGCCTGCTTCTCCCTCTGCCTCTGCCTCTCTCTCTCTGTCTCTGACTCTCATGAATAAATAAATAAAAAACATTAAAAAAAATAATAATAAATAAAAAAAATTAAAAAACAGCTTTGAGATACTTCACATACCATAGGATTCATTCATTTAAAGGATACAATTAAATGGTCTTTGTAGATACAGTCATGGAACCATCAAACCAGTCAGTATTGGAATGTGTTCACTACCCCAAGAACCATCCCATACCCACAGCAAGGAAATCACTTCACTGGAAACCGACCCCTCCCCCACTTCATTATCAACTACTAATCTGTGGCTGTTCTTATTCAGGGCATTTCATATTAAGTGTGTCCTTTTGTGACAGGTTTTGTTCACTTAGCACATTTTCAAAGTTATCTATACTGTAGAAGGTATCAGTATTTTATTTCTTTTTATTGCTGAGTAATATCCCATCACAGGGACAGACCGCTATTTATCCATTCATCGGGTGATGGACATTTTGGTTGTTTCCACTTTGGGGCTATTAACAATTATGGGGGCACCTTGCCCACTCAGAAGAGCATGTAACCCTTGATCTCGGGGTTGTGGGTCTAAGCCCAATGTTGGGTATAGAGATTACTTAAAACTTTTTTAAAAAGAGGTGGGCGCTTGTGTGGCTTGGTGGGTTTTGGCTGAGGTTCTGGTCTCAGGGTTCTGAAATTGAGTTACCATGTCTGACACTGCACTTAGCAGGGAGTCTGCTTGAGATCCTTTCTCCCTCCCCCTCCTCTCTCAAATCTGTAAAAAGAGGGGTGTACTGGCTCAGTCAGTGAAGTGCGCAGCTCTTGATCTCGTAATTGTGGGTTCAAGCCCCACACTGGGCATCAAGTCTACGTAAAAGTGAGGTTGACGGACGTTATATACACACATACTTTTTAAATTTAGAACATGTTAATTTTAAGGAATAGAAAAAAAGCAAAGTCACCCATAATTACACATAACTACAGTATTTTAATAACATTTTTATTTTCTGAAAGTTCTTTTTAAACAATCCTAAAAGACACTACTAAAAGGGGGGGGGGAGGAAACAAATAGCACTGCTGCCAATACCCAATATAGCTGAAAGACCAGGACTTAACTTGCCCCAATTCACACAGTCAGCGTATCGTGAAGGTAGGATTCAATCATGTCTCTTATACTATGCTTTACCCAACAACCAATTAATTTTTCTAAACGTGATAATGGTTAGAAGCAGAATTTGTTGCTCCAATAAATATAAAGTTTGTAAAACAATGTCTTCAACAAAAAACTTACACTGCAATTGGGCTTAAAAACCATAGTCTGGGGGGTGCCTGGGTGGCTCAGTGGGTTAGTGGTCTGCCTTCGGCTCAGGTCATGATACAGGTCCTCGCTGCTCAGCAGGGAGCCTGCTTCTCCCTCTCTCTCTCCTGCTCCTATTCTCACTTGCGAGAACCGTAGTCTGAAATCCTCATCCACCGTGATTGGGAACGTAAAATGGTGTACTCACTGTGCAAAAAGTCTGGCATTGCTCAAAGTGTTAAGCATTGAGTTACCAGATGACCCAGCAACTCTACTCTCTAAGGTAACTTAAAACATGCCCACAAAAACTTACATATGAATGCTCATGGCATTATTCCCAATAGCGAGTGGGTGAAACAATCCTAAAGTCCTTCAATTGACGAAATGGAAAAACAAAATGTGGTATAGCTATACAGTGATTATTCAGCCAGAAAAAGGAATGAAGTGCTGATACACACCACAACACAAATAAACCTTGAAAACATTATGCTAATGTTTAAGACCGTCACAAAAGGCTACATAGGATTCCATTCATATGCGATCTCCACAACAGGCCAGGCCAGCCATTAGTAGATTAGTTGTTGCCAGGGAACTGCAAGAAGGGCAGAACAAACAGTAATGGAGCTAAGGGGCATGAAGTTTTTCAGGGGAACTGTGGTTAATGGCTGCACAAGCATGTTAATGTATTAAAAATACCAATGAGATGTGCATCTTCGAAGAAATCTCACATGGATTAACGGACTACTTCCCTGAAGACTTACTTTTATATGCTGCGATCTCTGGGCAGCATCCGTCGGATGGAGGACCTGCAGCCCACACATGTCGCAGGAGTCTCCGTGGAGATACACACAGTTCTCCCCGTACCGGCACTCTCCGACCGTAGCATAGGGGCAAAGCTGCTGCTTGGTTTCTGCTGCCGTTTGCTCTTTCTCCAATTCCTCCTTGGTCACTGAGCCCTGCGGGGATGCTTCAGTGCAGGAAGGGGCAGCTGAAAACGTTTAAGAGGGTAGTGAAGGTCCAAAATGGGTAAAGCAGATATATGAACCAAGGTAACTGAGAACCTAACTGAACAGAAAAAACCTAAGAACTTCAATTAACTCCAAAAGTCTATTGAACTAATCCCTTCACTCTTGAAAGATCAATTTTCTAATGCTGCTTGTTTAAAAAAAAAAAAACAAAAAAAAACACTTTTACGTACTTCTTGTGCGATTGCACTGATTAAAGAGGCTTCGGTTTTTCAAAACATTCTAAATTCACTGGGATTCAAAAAGTTTCTTTCACTCCATCGGTTAAGTCTTAGGTAATCCAATTTAGAGTATTAACTCAGGCTAAGTGTGAAGAGCGGAAGCAGGAAGGTTGTGAAAACCTGCTAACTGGTGAGCTATGGCCTAGCACACTAAGTTGTTTTTAGTCTTCAAAATACTCACTACGGCCACAGTAGGGCTGCCCAGGAACAAACTCAATGGCATTCACCCAGTCTTCTGAACCTGCTCCTACAGTTGCAAAGTTTGAATTTCTTGACTCGGCTTCGCCCGTATTCATTTCAACAACTGGTCCAATGCCTGATGAGAGACTTGAGGAAGCAGCAAGGGATGATTTTGCAGTTAGATCGGCAGCAGTCACTTCGTCCTGTTTCAAAGGCTTGCTATGTTCATATCTAAAAAAAAATTCAAAGTCAGCAGTCACTGTCTAGCCAGCAGCCCCAATTGGGGTATGAATTCCCTGATCCTGTCCTTGGGTTGTTTTCAAAATATCTTACCTATGAATCACCCAGGAAATTGTTAGAAGGCAGATCTGGAATTTCTAAGTCTGGGGCAGAGCCCATGATTCTGTATGTCTATCAAGCCCGCACAGGATATTACTGCTGGCCCAAGCACTCTTGAGTAGCAAGGTCACAGACCAGGGGTCAGCAAAATTAGAGCCTTCAGCCAGGTTTGGCCTAGAGGCCATGTTTGCCCACCCCTGCAGACGACCATCTATCATCCCTCAACTTCCACTCGAATCTGGAGTCTCACGGTTCCCATGGCAACTCTGCTAAAGAGACTGTGCACCGAAGATTGATCAAAGCAAGGCTGACCCTCAAACTCAAGTAGAAAACGTAGAACATTTTACCACGTATGTTCAAGTGTTCACAATATTAAACAGGAGACTTAACGATATACAACATGTATTCTTTTCCTATATCGAGTCATTGACCTGATAACTTTTCAAATTTTTACCCTATACATTTTCATTCCTTTTTCAATTGTAAATTATTAAAACACATCTCCAACTATTCCCTTCAAGAACCAACTTCCAGCCCAACAAAATCCCCACAATTCAGACATTCAGACACAATAAATTAATGATACGTAGTAAGTCTGAATTGGCATAACTTACAGTACACGTATCTAGCAGGTCTTGCAAACTAATCGGGCCATCCTACCATGGGCTAGCTTTGTTACTGGTGTGTGTATTTCCATCTAAAATAAACATAAAGGCTAACTACACACCATCCCTTAGCTTACTGCGAACATTTGCTTGTATTTACCATTGTATTTACCATTGTATTCTATCATCTCAAACCTTCATATTCCCACTCTTCAGCTTTAGGGAACCTCCTTTCCCTTGCCTTCCAAGTAACTGCTGTCAGCTATAAAACCCGGTGTGTTTTATTCCAGACTGGAATCCTGAATCATGCAAGCTGAGAGCAGAAACCACTGGGAGTATGCACTTGCACCACACCTCACTTCATTGTCAAAAAATTGTCAAGTGGTGTTCTAATGTGACTCTAAGCTGCTCTGTATGACAGGAACCAATGGCCACATAGCTATTTATACTTAAATGTACAAGCAGTTTGTTGGTCCCAACACCAGCACTAGCCATATTGTCAAGTGTTCAAGTGGCACAGGTGCTCATAGTTACCATATTAGACAGCATTTTTTAACAGATTTTACTGGAGAGAGAGAGAGCACGAGCAGTGGGGAGGGACAAAGGAGAGGGAGAAGCAGACTCCCCGCTGGACCTGAGCCAAAGACAGACACTTAACCGACTCAACTAAGCCACCTGGGCACCCAAACAGTTCAATTTTTTGAGCAACATCTACTAATAAACACATGCCATGCATTAAGGACTGTATCATCTGGGGCGCCTAGGTGGCTCAGTCAGTTAAATGAAGTAACGATCTTGGGGGTCATGAGAGAGCCCCACCTTGGGCTCCAGGCTGGGTGTGGAGCCTGATTCTTCTCTCCCTCTCCCTGACCCCCAAAGGCTTGCTCTCAAAATAAATAAATCTTTAATTTAAAAAAAAAAAAAACAACTACTACTACTGAGGGGTCAAATTTAGTGAATAAAACCGGGTCCTTGAATACAAATGATAATCTATTTTGAGTATTAACTTTCAGGGATGCCTGGGTGGCTGAGTCGGTTAAGCATCTGCCTGCATCTGACCTCTGCTCCTTGCTCAGCAGGGAGCCTGCTTCTCCCTCTGCCTCCCGTTCCCTCGGTTGTGCTTTCTCTCTAAGAAAAAAAATTGAGTATTAACTTTTAAAATCAAATCTGCCTATTTAGCCAAAGTTAATCCTTTAGTGCAGAATAGATCTATAAAAATGATTCTGAAGTGAAGATTTGTCCATAGGTACTAGGAAAGATAAAGTCCAAGTAAGAAAAAAAACCTAATAAAGAAAGATGCAAGACGCATTTTGAAAGGTGCTTACTAGGGGCACCTGGGTGGCTCAGTCATCATGATCCCAGGGTCCTGGGACTGAGCCCCGCATCAGCCTCTCCACTCAGCAGGGAGCCTTCTCCCTCTCCCTGCCACTCTGTCAACTTGTGTGTGTGCTCTCTCTCAAATAAAAATAAAAAACAGAAACCACCAAAAGGTGCTTACTAAGAAATATGGTTCAGTGAAGCCGGACCTTAAGAACAGGGATCAATCCAGCCTATGACCCTCAGGCCAAACCCAGAGCTAAAAATGGTTTTGATACTGAGCAAGCCAGCCAGGCTCCCCATTGACAAATAACTTCTTTTACAGGCCATTTATGTGGGCAATTTAACTGTATAATTCAGGAGACAGCAACGGACTTGTATTCTTGGTTTCGGTATTTTTAAATGGTTGAAAAATGTACTCAAATTTCAGCATCTCAGTAAGTTTCGTGGGAACACACCACATTCATTAGCTTATGTATCATCTACGGCTGCTATTGCACCGAGAACAGTATGGCCTCCATAGCCAAAATACATTTATTATCTGGCCCTGTACAAACGAAGCCTGCCAATTCCTACTTAAGAGGACTAACATCTACTGGATTCAGAGTCCATGATGATTGTGTTTGTAATGATTATTAAATTAATTCCTTAAGATTGATTAAAAGACCTATCACAGAATCCGTGATCCTTTTAATCAAAGTGTTAAGAAACAATACTGAGACAACACTGAAACCAATATTGGGCTTTTCTTTCACATTTTTGCAAATACTCTGGTATAGTATTAATTTCTATGTAAGGAAACTGAAATAAATTTTTCTTCCATCTTTAAGCAAGATTAAGATAGATGCTTTCCCCTCTGGTTGGCTACTTCCGACCCCCCAATCATTCCAAGGTCTGGTATCTGTCTTTAAAATTTTAACTTATGGGGCACTGGGGTAGCTCAGTAGGTTTAGCGTCTGACTCTTGGGTTTCAGCTCAGGTCATGGTCTCAGGGTTCCTAGGATCTCCTGGGAATCATGTCTGTGTCTCTCCTCCCTCTGCCCCTCTCCCTGCTTGTGTGCTCTTTCAAATAAATAAATCTTAAATACGTTAATTTATGGGACTCAATGGGTCCAGAGGGAAAGAGCCCTCCAAAAGAAACAAGATCTACCATAGCAATGGTTGTCAACCAAGGCAATACTCCCTCTTTCTCCACTGGGTGTTCATAAACAATGAGGGAGTTCTTATGGCATTGAGTAAGTGGGGACAAAGGATGTTGAGAGGTCGTGCAACGTGTACAACAGTTCTGAGTAATGAAGAACTGGCCTAAGTTAACAGTGCCACCTTCATGAAGCATGGACACAGTAACATTTGTGAACTGTTGGCATTAGGACATTGTCTTTCATCATAAACTATTACCCCTATGAGGCATTCAATATTTGAAATCTCTGGGCACTGGCCAATTTGTGTAAAAAGATCCCTACACAGAAAGAGTGAAAAGTAGGTGTAAATCTTCCAGCCTGTCTGTCCCAATTACCACAGAAGCTTCTTTCAGGCCAACTAGTAATAATAGGTTTCCCTAATTCCTTTCACTTCACCCTGAGAGCTCTAAACCTAGCTCAAATCAGATCATTGGTCAAAGAGGGAGCTGCATCTTTAAAGAAAAAAGCCAGTTATCAGGTGACTTGAAACTGCCTCCATGTCAGGGCGTCGCCATAACAGTGCACCCACCTCACTCCCTGGCCTTCAACCTCAGTCTCCCACAAGGAAGTCCACTGATTACAGGTTTATGTTGAGGATGGGCTTCCATACTTATTCCCAAGGAGAATATGAAATGCCTAAATGCCATTTAGGGCTGGGGAAGTTACCTGAAAAATAAGCTGATTAACACATACAGCCTCAGCCTTAGCTTCGATTTCTTCAATTTAACCTTTTTTTCATTCTTCCCACCTATATGGTCCAATCAGATGAGTCCCTCTTCTGAAGA
Organism: Halichoerus grypus; assembly: GCF_964656455.1. Lineage (NCBI taxonomy): Eukaryota > Metazoa > Chordata > Mammalia > Carnivora > Phocidae > Halichoerus > Halichoerus grypus. Next base: position 92,926,871 of record NC_135723.1, read on the forward strand.
AGCAGCTGATCTGTTTACCAGCTGTACTTTCCCTCCTCCTATCACACAGCATACTCTCCACTTCTCTCTGCTGGACACCCTAGTTTCCCCTCCCACTCCTGCCATTTGTTTCTTCTCTCCCCGAACGGAGTGTACAAGACTCTCGGCTGATTGTTTAGGCAAAGAACTAGGCTCCCCTACAATTAAGCTGGCCTAAAACCTGCAGAGACCATCCTACTACAAAGAATCGCTCCTTTACATATAGTAGGATGGAGTTCTACCAACCCCCCTTTCATTCTGTGACGATAAGCCTGGCGGTTTGGGTTTTTTTGGGGGGGGTGTCATTTTTCCCCTTTCCAGTAATACTGCAATGAAAAAAATTAGCAGAGAGCAAAAAGACCTAAACTCAGTTATCAGAGTTTCCATTTCTGAGCTCTTACAGTCACATGAAAAAAATCTGTTTATTTTTCTCTATCCTTACTAGATTTCCTAGTAAAATGTGGGATGACTGAACATTAATATCCCACCCATTAATAATTTCCTAGCCTTTTGAATTCTAAGCATATGATCATAGAATGCTAAAACTGGCTGACATTCCCCAAATGTCTTAACTAATATGATGGTTTATGGTTAAAGTATGTCCAGAATTCTTTGACACGCCTCCCTTCAAAAGGTGGGCCCAATCTCTCCCCTTGAACACTTCAACATGGGCTGGATTTAGTGACTTGCTTGTAATGAAGAGTATAGCGGAAGTGAGTGCAGGACTTCTGAGACTAGGACATTAAAGGCATTGTGGATGTGTCCTTGCTGGCTCTCTTGAATCACTTGCTCTGGGGAAAGATAGCAACCAAGTAGGACACTAAAGCAGCCCTAAGGAGAGGTCCAGCTGGTAAAAAACTAAGGTCTCTCGGCACCTTAGAAGTGATCCTCCAAGCCCCTGGGGAGAGGTCAGATAATGGCAGCCCTGCCCAAATTCCTGACGGCAATCTCTAGAATCTCACAGCTAGAACCACCCAAGTCAGACCCCCAGAAACTGGGAGATGTTTATCATTTCTAAGCTGCTAAATCTCAGGGTAATTTGTTCAACATCAACAGGTAATTATTTTTTTATTGGTTTTATTTATTTGACAGAAAGAGAACAAGCAGGGGGGAGGGCAGACAGAGCGAGGAAGCAGCAAGGCTCCCCGCTGAGCAGAGAGCCCAATGTGGGGCTAGATCCCAGGACCCTGGGATCATGACCTAAGCAAGGCAGCTACTTAACCGACTGAGCCACCCAGGCCGCCCCAATCAACAGGTAACTAAAACATCTTTTCTAACTTGGAAAGATTAATAAAACCTCCACCTATTTCTAAGCACAAGCCACTGCTGCTGAATCGCAATGTAACAGGATTATGGTACCAATTCAATTAATAATGATAAGAGATTAAAGAATGAATCCCTCTTGGTTCTTAACATTCTGATGGTTACTAGACACATTCCTGAGTATTCCCTCTAAATCTAAGCTTAGATTTAGTTTTGCAAGCTGAAGGGTCTCAGGAAAGTTGACACTGAATGATAAGCAATGATAAGCTCTCGTTAAGTAGTAACCTAATACACTATTCCAAATGCCTACGATGCCATTTTCTCTAATTCATTATTAAGAGGTATGCACATCACTTAGTCTTAAAAAGGAAATGTGATATACAAATACTTTCTCCACACCTTATCCCTAGGTTTGCAGAAGGAGCTCCTCAGGAATTACTACATTACAAACTCATTTTTTTGAAAAAAATGTATTAATACATGCCCTCCAAGTTAGAAATTTCTAAGTGTACTAACACTGCTAAGAAATACTTTTTAAAGCATTTATCTATTTATAAAGCTATTGGCATTATGTATTTTACTCACTTTTTCTCAACCTCTCCCACTCCACCTCTCAGCAAAACTCATCTGTGTGTTCTGAAACAATTCTTACCTGCAGCGGTCTCCGTAAATACAGTATCCTCGCTGAAAATACTTGCACACTACACCGTAAGGACTGTCAGAGAGGTCATGCGAGTAGCGGCAGTTATCTCCTTCCTTACAAACGCCGTGCATGAAATACCTGTGAGAAAAAAGAACCACAAAGTTCAAGGCAGTCCTAAGAGAATTCATGACCAATGTACACCACCAGTAACACACGAGAGTTCCATATAGTAGTGATATCCTAGTGCTGTACGGTAATATACCCAATATATCCTATTCTACACAAACGTGTGAAATGAACACAACAGCAAACAGAAATAAGACCGTATGAGGAGATTATCCGTTATGGTACCACAGGAAGCCTGCCTATACATATGTGCACCAATTTAAATTTCAACTCTGAGGTCATCATTAATCTGGTCTCTGCAGTTTGACCACAGTTCTCATTTCACAGTCCTAGGGAGGTAGTAACTTTAGCTATAATGGTAGCTCTACCTGTAAAAAAAGATAAAGCAAGAAACAATGTAGACCAGAATGGGTCAGACTACTGTATGTTTCACTACTTCACAAAACCATTTTAGGGGTGCCTGGGTGGCTCAGTCAGTTAAGGGTCTGCCTTATTGGCTCAGGTCATCATGATCTCAGGGTCCTGGGATTGGACCCCACGTTGGGCTCCCTGTTTGGCAGGGACCCTGCTTCTCCCTCTGCCTCTGCCCCCGATTCTTGCTTGCTCTCTCTCTTGTGCTCTCTATATAGTGCTCCCTCAAAAGGTTTTAAAAAGATTTTATTTATTCATCTGACAGAGACACAGAGAGAGGGGGAACACAAGCAGGGGGAGTGGGAGATATCGAGAAGCAGGGAGCCCGATGCGGGGCTCGATCCCAGGGTCCTGGGATCATGACCTGAGCCTAAGGGGGATGGCTTAACAACTGAGCCACCCAGGAGCCCCAATAAAAAATTTTTTTAAAGATTATTTGACAGAGACACAGAGGGAACACAAGTGGGGGGAGTAGGAAAGGGAGAAGCAAGCTCCCTGACCTGAACCAAAGGCAGACGCTTAACTGAGCCACTCAGGTACCCCTAAATAAAATCTTAAAAAAGAAACCATATTAATGCTTGAAAAGCCACGTGAAGGGTACCTGAGTGGCTCAGCTGCTTAAGCAACTCGATCTCAGCTTAGGTCTCCATCTCAGGGTTTTGAGTTCAAGCCCCACACTGGACTCCAAACTGGGCATGGAGTCTGCTTGTAACTTCATGTAAAATCCACATGTGAAAATATAACCAAATTTGCTGCAAACACAGAGGCAAAGAGAAATCACCTTATGTTCTTTGGTTAGCAGACTATTGCTCCTCAGCCTTAAGTATTACATGTGTACCTAACTAGCAGTTTCCGCAGTTTCCTAAACACCAAGTATCAGAGTATGCCTTAGTAGGACCTGGAATAGCACCATCAGCATCATTTGGGAATTTGCTAGAAATAAACACCTCATACCTACTAAAATCAGAAAGTGGGGATGGAGGGGGATGAGTAGAGCAAGCATCATCTACGGTTCTCTAGGTTAGGTTCTCTAGGTTAGAAGCGATAGTCATTTTTTGATCGCGTAGAGTAGAACCACCACCACCATCCTCCATCTTCCCATCACTGACTTCTGTCAGGGTTCTCCCCCCGCTCCCCCAATTTTTTTTTTTTTAAGTAAACTCTACGCCCAATGTGGGGCTTGAACCCACAACCAGAGATCAAGAACCACATGCTCTAGTAGTGACTGAGCCAGCCAGGCAGGGCACCCCAGGTTTGTTTGTTTTTTTTTAATTCTTTGCTCCTTTATTGGTCTCGGTCTCTTGAGCAGCAAGCGCAATGAAGGTTTATTTTTGGCAGGCCACAAGTCCCCAAACAGGCACCTGAAGGAAAAAGTACGTATTTCCTTAGTGTGGCTGATGACATCACTATATCCAAGAGTGTCAGTTACCTAGAATGAGTGTATACTCCACTTGCCCACTTATCTGAGTATGTACAAAATATCCATATTTACCTAAGGAAACTGGAAGGCAGCTGTCCAAAACTGAAATGTGAAAGGTTCTATTCAAAGAGTACCTGTAAAGGAAAACTTCTGCATGGCAGTACATCACTTGAAAAGACTAACATGTTGGTGTAAATAGTTAAAATGACCAATATCCTAAAGTGCCCTGGAGTTGTAGTCCGTTAGCAAAATCTAAGAATATACTAGGAAGTGATAATTTAACTATAGTTGACCTAATTTCAACTGTTATTTTAAGTTTACCATAATGTAACTCAGGCAACTTTGAGTTAAACCACTTGTTTATCAATAGGTAATTTTGGGGGAGCCTGGGTGGCTCGTCGCTTAAGGGTCTCACTTCGGCTCAGGTCTGATCCTGGGATCAAGCCCTGCAATGGGCTCCCCACTCAATGGGGAGTCTACTTGTCCCTCTCCCTCTGCTCCTCCCCCTGCTTGTGCTCTTTCTATGTCTTAAAAAAAAAAAAAAAGCTCATTTGACTGCATAAATGAAAACATCAACACAGACACCCCCTAACTAAACAAGCCAATGAGAAATTACATTGTAGGGGCGCCTGGGTGGCTCAGTCGTTAAGCATCTGCTTTCGGCTCAGGTCATGATCCCAGGGTCCTGGGATCGAGCCCCGCATCGGGCTCCCTGCTCGGTGGGAAGGCTGCTTCTCCCTCTCTCACTCCCCGTGCTTCTGGTTCCCTCTCTCGCTGTCTCTCCGTCAAACAAATAAAATCTTTAAAAAAATTAACATTGTAATCACCACAGCAGTACAATATTGCTTCAAAGTACATAGGAAAGTATCCAGGGTAGGTACCTGGGTGACTCGGTTAAGGTGTCTGCCTTCGGCTCAGGTCATGATCCCTGAGACCCAGGATTGAGCCCCCTTTCCAGCTCCCTGCACAATGGGGAGTCTGCTTCTCCCTCTGCCCCTCACCCTGTGCTTTCTCGCACTCAAGTAAATAAATAAGGATAATCTTTAAAGAAAAAAAAAAAAAGTATCCAGTTGGTAATAGGTTATCCTTTTGAAACAGTATCAGTGCTCAAATACAGTAGTTTACTGTCTCATGCCCAGTGAGAACTGTTCCTGTTTAAACACAAGAAGGTGTCTATACCTTCAGTGTTTCTTTGGGATCATTTTAAGTCAGATTCAGATACTGAGGGGCGCCTGGGTGGCTCAGTCACTAAGCGTCTGCCCTTGGCTCAGGTCATGATCCCGGACTCCTGGGATTGAGTCCCACATAGGGCTCCCTGCTCAGTGGGGAGCCTCCTTCTCCTGCTCCCCCTGCTTGTGCATTCTGACAAAATCTTCAATAAAAAAACTGGGGAGACTTTTAAATTCCAGCTTTGTCAATGAGAAGCTATGTGACTTTCGGCAGGTTTCAGCAATCTTTTAGATATAAGAATTTTTAAGTCAGTACCTGCATAGTCTATGCTATGCATGTTCATTCAGATCTGTCCTTCCACATCTTTACTCTGCCCTGCCAGACCACATTTGTTCACTATATTGGTTAATGACCAGCCTGGCAGGAGGCACACAGAACAAATCAAGTTAAGAGTAAGGCAACGGGTGCCTGGGTTGCTCAGTCGTCTGCCTTTGGCTTAGGTTACGATCCCAGGGTCCTGGGATCAGGCCAGCATCGGGTCCCTGCTCAGCAGGAAGCCTGCTTCTCCCTCTCCCACTCCACTCCCCCTGCTTGTGTTCCCTCTCTCGCTGTGTATGTCAAATAAAATAAAAAGAGTAAGGCAGGGGGTGCCTGGGTGACGCAGTCGTTAAGCGTCTGCCTTTGGCTCAGGTCATGATCCCAGGGTCCTGGGATCAAGCCCCGCATCGGGCTCCCTGCTTGGCGGGAAGCCTGCTTCTCCCTCTCCCTCTCCACCTGCTTGTGTTCCCTCTCTCGCTGTGTCTCTGTCAAATAAATAAATCTTTAAAATAAAAATAAAAATAAATAAAAGAGTAAGGCAAACCATTAAGGCAAGACACCTGTATGTCATGCCACAAGATTTTAAGTAACTGTAGTAATATAGCCAAAATACAAAGAACCTTTTCATACGCAGAAAGATATATCATGTATCTATCTGGTTCAACATGAAGCTGGAGAAGAATAATTACCCAGCAACGACATATGTTCCTGAGGTCCAGAACTAGCAACACTGAAGGAATTCAAGCAGACACAAAATCACCTGATACTTCAGAATCAACAAAAATGCTAGAACACAAGCCCTAATTAGTTACTGCCAAATACTAAACATAAATGGTTGTTTGTATGTATGGTCTGGGTTTTGAGCTTATTTTTCTGGCCCTTTATCCCTCAGTGATATGAACACTATTGGTATTTCCAGAATTAAATACAATTCTCACAGTGAAATCCCTCCTCACCAACCCATCTCTAAGATTATGATTGTGAAAAGTGTTACGCTGTATCAGGAAGTAGAAAAAAAGGCAAACCTCTCAAGAAATTTCTCCCCAAAATGAAACCGAAGTTTTGTTTTTTGTTTTTTATTTTTTAAAGATTTTATTTATTTACTTGACAGAAAGAGACACAGCGAAGAGAGGGAACACAAGCAGGGGGAGTGGGAGAGGGAGAAGCAGGCTTCCCGCAGAGCGGGGAGCCCAATGAGGGGCTTGATCCCAGGACCCTGAGACCATGACCTGACTGAGCCACCCAGGCGCCCCTTGAAGTTTTGTTTTTTAAATGCCACCACCAAGCCACCATCCAAATCTTGATGCCATTGCCCAGACTAAAGCTTCCTTTGGGGAAAAGGCTGGGCCATATGACTTTTTAAAATTTATTTTAGAGAGAAGGATGGGGGGGGCCGCAGAGGGAGAGGGAGAGAATCTCAAGCAGACTCCCCACTGAGCTTGGATGGGTATGGGGTCCATCACTCCACCGGGATGACCTCTGACCCTCCCTCCTGCTCGTGCTCTCTCACTGCAATGTCACTCGAGACACTGTCCAGTTAAGACAAATATAATCGCCTAGCAATCTCCCTACTGCTGTACCTCTTGGAAACCTGAGAACGTTTGCCAAAATACATTACAAAACACCCTAACAGTAGCTTCTAGGGTACAACAGACCCGAACAATACCCTCAAAGTACCTCTAGGCATCGTAACAACCTGCCTGTGGGTTGACGGAAGAAATTACAGAATGCTACCTAATTCAGCATTTACCACTTCATCGGCTATGGCGTTTTTTAACTTTGATACTTAATCTGAGGAGTGCACGTACTATTTTTCAGACTAGACTGCAAATTCCTGGTGGCTGAGGACCATGGTTTACTCTGCTTTTCATCTCTTACAGTACTTATACAAATAATAGTTACATATTTAATAAAAACTGTTAGGTGACATGGCAAATGTCAGTAGCAAATTAATTCTTCCTAATGAATGGGCTGGTAACTTTTTCAATGCCACCCCTTCAAAAACGCCTATATGCTAGATAGTTTCCAAGTAATAAACTTCACTATGGATAGAGACTTTCTGGAATAATTTCCTTTATTTTTAAAAATCAAAATGAACACACTTGGTTTCGGGGTATTATTTCAAATGCCAGAACAGTCATCTACCACTGTAGAACTCTCATAAAGCAGTGTCTAAATCCAAAATTATGGCTTGCAAGTTATGACTTTTAAGTATTTTAACCCTATACTCTCGAAGAAGCTAAAAGCAATAGCATATTTCATAATATTCCTCCAATAAAAAAATATGAAAAATGGCCTGGTGGGGGCAGCATGATACAGTTCCCTGGGAAGGTATAAGTTTTTCTTAAGCTGCAGACATCAAACACAATGAGGTAGAATTTTGAGAAATATGAACAGTAACCAGTACGAAAATTGAGCAATTTAAAAAAATCTGTCCTCCAAATAACTAACTTCTTGGAGGATTATGTCCTAAGTAAATAACCTTTTTTTTAAAGATTGTATTTGACAGAGAGACCAACCGAGAGCAGAACACAAGCAGGGGGAGTGGGAGAGGGAGATGCAGGCTTCCCGCGGAGCAGAGAGCCTGATGCGGGGCTCGATCCCAGGACACTGGGATCATGACCTGAGCGGAAGGCAGACGCTTAAGGACTAGCCACCCAGGTGCCCCCTAAGTAAACAGCCTTAATCAAACTGCTAGATAGAAGGAAATAAGCAGAAATACTAAAGTGTATCACTTATCTTAATTCTCCTCTAGGGAGATTTAGCAACACAATGAAAATACATTTTTGCATTCCCTTGAACATCTAATCTAGGGCATCGTCTCTTGTTGTAGGAACTAATACTTATTTAATGAATAACTGAATGAGGTAGTCCCCAAAAGATACTTAAGTACACATAAGGATAAACAAAATAGGGCCCCTGCTCAAGAAAGTTCAAGGTCCACAATAAATGAAGATCTCATATTCACTATCCAAAGAGAATTTTAAAATAGATGTTCATACCTAGAACTGAAAACAATGTCAAATATTAAAATCAAAGATATACTAGCCTGTACTTTTTAAAAATTAAAAATAACTTTCAAGAAAAAACTAGTACATCTAAGCATGTTATCTTTTACCTAATGCCTTTCCAAAATATTAGATTGCTGAGCTATGTAAATTTTTTTAAATACATATAAAATCTATTGGTTCGTGGGCAATGAATTCCCACCAGTCCAGGAACAATCTACAATATTGCATTTAACTCAAAGATCCTGAAGTCAAGCAAAGAGGAATGCTTAGTCTGGGTTTTCAGCTTATTTTTCTGGCCTTTTATCTGGCCTATTTAGTAAGCTATTCTGAATTCTGGTTATATACTGCTGAGGAACTAGAAAAGGGAAGTAAGAACAGGGCCAAGTGTCCAACAGAGAAGAAAGTGTAAAAGTGACAATGAATTCTGTGCACTGCTGTAAAGTTGGGTTCAAGTTACAGCTGCCAAGATAAAAATGAGATAACTATGGTAATGCCAGGTTGGTGATGGGTGTTAAAAGCTAGACTATATTGAGATTGTAAATGGTAGGTTAAAATCAAGGCTTTGTATGGAGTTCCTGTTAGGAACTCCTATTCAAGCAACATTATTTTCAGTATATAAAGGTAGATTGGGACTGCCGAGTGAAGGGCTAAAAACTCAGGTATATAAAGGTTACACTAGTTTTTTTTTTAAAAGAACCAACTAGCACATATAAATCAACTGCAGCATTGTAGAGAAAAGAGAAATTGTAAATAGGAACTTAACTGTTTCATGAACAAGAATTTTGCAATTCTCATTCAAGATACTGCACTTCATTCCATTCTTACGACCTACAACGACTGGTAAGAGAAGCGACCTAAAAGAGCTTTTATGCTTCTTCATCCCGCTACTGAAATTAAGCTCAAGTTTATTATTAATGCCTTACATATATATAAAAACAGAACGCCATTTAATATCACTGTTAACACCAGGACAGTGAGTTCTGTATACTAAGAATCCTTACGTATTGCATGTAAATTATCCCACCCCCGGATGAAAACCGGCATTCCAGTTGTATTTTTTCAACTGCTAGAAAAACGCTTCCAGTCGCTAATGATCACTTCTAAAAGAATCCAAGGTAACATTCAATCAAATGCACTCATCCTGTATGTACAGCTCGATCAATTTTTACACGCGTACACACGTACCTATTACCGCCATCCACTAATTTTTTTTTTCAAATACTTGCATCTATCTGACATACCAAACCCAAACAAAACTGCTCTCCTTCAGAAGTAAGATGCGTGTTATTTCAAAAGAGAACATTTTCACCGCGGGAGGGGAATGGACAGCTCGTGTGTAATTTAAGGCGGAGGAGACGACCTCAGCCCGGCACTCGGTTCTAAGACAAAGCTCAGAACCGCCAACCTCGATAAACATACAAAGAAGAAATAACAAAAGCTACTTCTCGGGTGGGGCGGGGGCGGAGAGAGACGCGAGCAGACGTTACCAACGGCTGACACGGCGCCGAGGCCAGGCGGCCAGGCCACCTCGTCCGGGCCCACGGCCGCGCTTCCCAGCCCCGCAGGCCTGCAGGGAGGCCGGCTGCAGGCTACAACACGCACCCCTTCCTTTCGAACCTGCCGAGCTGCAAGCAGGGGCTGCAGATCCGGCCACAATGAAAAGGAGGAGGAGTCCGCCCACCTTTCTCTCTACGCGGCGCGCCGCTCCGCCAGCGCGGGGAGGGCGGCGGGCGGTGCGGCGGCCCCGCGGCAGAGCCGCGCGCGCCCGGCACCGCGGCGGCCGCCGGGGGTTGACGCAGCGCGGGCGGGGAAGCCGCGGCGGCCAAACGCCGCTCTCCTCCCTCCTCCGCCCGCCCCCGGCAGCCCGCCCGCCCCTTCCTCTGCGCCCTCTCCGCGGCCTCGGCCCCCTCCCCGCGCCGGCGCCCGGCTGCGCAGCGTCTCACCTGCAGGTGACCTGCTTAGTCCAGCCGCCGCCGCTGCCGTCGCTGCCGCCTCCCCCTCCCCCCGCCCCCGAGGACGGGGAGGTGACTGTGGGGATAGGGGTGGGGGAGGCCGCTGCCACCGCCGCCGCTGCCGCTCCTGCTCCTGATGTTGTGGCTGTTGTTCCGGGAGCTGCAGCCTCCGCCATTACTGTTTATCCCACACAGCAATGGCACCGGAACTTCCGGGATCACATAGTTCCGGTCCGGCTGCCGGAGAAGGCGGCGAGGCGAGGGGAGGGGAAGGAGACTGGGGCGCCGGCTCGCTCCTCTTGGCTTCGCGTAGGGTCTCCGAGCCCTCTAGCCGCTCGGACTGCGGGCTGGAGCCGCAGCGCCCGCGGACCGCCCCTCGACCCCGGCGCCCAGCGTCCTGATTGGCGGATGAGACAGCCCCACCTGCGGGGGCGGGGCAGGGGCGGGGCCCCGCGAGCTGGGCCCACCCTCACTGCTCCCCCCACCCCCCCCACACACACACTGGGCGGCACATCTAGGGAACTTTATAATATGAAGTCCTCATTTCAAGAGTGCTAACCCAGAGGAATACCTGCTAGCAGAGGCTGATACAGTGGAGGGCGGGAATTGAGGACCTGGGTTGGAATCCAGACTTTCCCATTTACCGACTCTACCAATGGTCAGCTGAAGGAACCGGGGATACATACCTATTCTCTCTGAGCCCGTTTCCTCATCTCCAATGGGATGATAGTAGGCCCTCCCTCACAGGGTTGCTGTGAGGACTATAGGACATGCAATCACTGAGGTTAGTGCCTGGTACATATTAAACACTTAATGTTCTCTTATTCCTCCAATGAGGGTGTAATCTCTAAACCCAGGAGACTACCATGGTAGCCAAGCACAGGTTCTGGAGTCAGCTCGTCCCCCTCACCTCCCGGTTTCTCCCATTCCTGGCTATGTGCCTTTGAGCAAGCTAATTTACCTCTTAGTGATCCTGCTTTCTCTATCTGTAAGTAACAGTAACAGTAAGAGTCTATGGAAAGCACTGTTCTTTCACATAATACTGAACAGATAGTAACATAAGGTGTCTGAAATATCCCAGCTTACAGTCATTTGTAAAACTATGAAAATTAAAATGTATATAATCCTATTTCCCTATTAATGTCCACTGTCCTCTGACATGCTGCCTATTAAATTCTGATTTTCCATCATAGGCAGTTTTTCTGCATAAGCCCTTGATTTGCTTTTCTTTAAGTCCACCTAAGAGTGAAAATCCTCCCCACTGGCGATCAGACCAGGATGTACCTAACAGACACAAATAAGGACAGTGACAAAGCCAACAGAAAACAGTGTTTCTCCCAAGGCCACGCGATGGCTGCAAAAAGACTAACAATCCCTTTTTTTCAGTAATAGTTTTAAAAATGTCTTCCCAGTCCCACTTCATCGCTCCCTCCAACCTCCCAAAGATCATTGAGATGCCCAGTTCCTAAACGTCCCCACCTCATGACGGTACCTAATCTGGGCTGGTTCCTCTTCTGCTGGTCTCTCCCAAGCCAGCTTAGACCTTGTAAGGGGCCCCGCCCCTCCCTACTGCCCTTCCACGTTGCCCCCCTATTTCCTAGCTGCAGTCACCCCTGCTGCAGCAAGTTCATAAATTTAACTTCGTGGGACTACAGGTATAGTCCCAATAGTCTTTGAGTTTTACCTTACCAAGTAATACTGTGATTTTTATTTTAATTTTTTTTTAGAGATTTTGTCAGAGCAAGAGCGCACAAGCAGGGGCAACAGTGGAGGGAGGGAGAAGCAGGATCCCCACCAAACAGGGAGCCCGGATGTGGGGCTCAATCTCAGGGTCCTGGGATCATGACCTGAGCCAAACGCAGTTTCTTAACCATCTGAGCCACCCAATGTGATTTTTAAAAAGGGAAGTGGGGGAGGGGCACCTGGCTGGCTCACTAGAGAAGGCGGCACTTGATCTACAGGTCCTGAGTTCCACATTGAGCTGAAGATTGAGTTAAATATGGGGGAGATAGGGGAAGCAAGCACTTCAAGAGGGTCACTTGGGCTCCTGTTCCCAGCTCAGTGCAGGAGTTTGCTTGTCCCTCTCTCTAAAATATTAAAGAAAAAAGGGCTACTTCAACTTAAAGCATTCCTCTATTTTAGGAAAATTCTCTTGTATGTTATGGATTCGTTTTGTCTCCATATTGCTGCCCTCACCCGGAAAGCACTGGCGCCCAGCTCAGAGCCCTCAGTGGTATCATGAGATCATGAAAGATCTGAGCCTCAGTAACACACTTGAAAAGGCCCTGGGCATGAACTTCAGAATAATCCAGACCTGGTCCAAAGATGGGGGGAGGGATGGGACCCAGGGCTGTCCCCAAGGTCACATGTGCCCATCCAAGCTTAGTTCTGAATTTCTGATCTCCCTGCTCAACCCTTCAGCCAGAGCGAAGGGGTCTCTCTGCTCAAAGTCCTCCAAATAGGGTTTCAATCACAGTAAGTCCTTGGCAATGAATGAAAAGAATTCTCTCATGTTATAAAAATTACTATGCCTTGGCTCACCATCCATACCAACAGGAATAATGATGTTTTGTTTCAGGAAACAAACTAGAGTCATCTGTTGATTCCTGGGAGGTAAGTTCAGCACAAGGGCAGTTCATGCATTTCTTCACTCAGGAAGTATTAGTGACTCTGCTATACACCGAAAAGCCAGGTTCTTTATTGTAGGAGCCAAGAGCCTCCTGTGTGGTATGATGTGAGGGCACCAAGAACCTTCTCAGATTACGAATGCCTTCTTAGATGCCAAGGTCCGGATGGGGACATCCACAGGCTGGGGAGGACTCCCATGGGAGCACTCACCCCACTCCACCTCCACTGACTGGGCATCGAGGCCAGTTTAAGAACCCTTGGCAGACACAAGGGAAGGAGAAAAGGATTCCCAATGAAGGGCATGGTGGGCATTCTCCTTCACAATTTTGCGAAGAAAAGCTATAGCCAAGCTGTAGTCCTCGAGTATAGTGACCTTGTTTATTGAAACAAAAATGTTCCACAACCTGACAAAGAGGGTGCAGTGGACTGGTCAGGGAAACAGGAAGCTTGAAGTCAGGGCTGTGCAGAAAACCCAGGTGACCCAGGAATCAGAACTTCAGTCCCTGAACCTAGCTGTTTGACAGAGCAAGTTACTGCCCGTTTCCTCCCCCGTGAAATACCTCCCTTGTTAAGTATTCAATGTGTTTATATACATAATGCTCGAAGGACAGTCGCTGGCCTTAGTAAGGGCTAGATAAGTATTTGCTCGTTTCCACTGATGTTGGCACAGGATGTTTTTGCTTGTTTTAAGATTCTGAAGACAGAGCACACATGCACAAGCAGGGGGAGGGGCAGAGGGAGGAGCAGAGGGAAAGGGAGAAGCAGAGCTGTATGAGGGCTCCATCCCAGGACCCTGAGATCATGACCTGAGCTGAAGGCAGATGCTTAACCAACTGAGCCACCCAGGCATCCGGCATAGGATATTAAAATAGTTTTGTCAAATTTAGCCAATAAAAATACAGGATGCCCAGTTATATCTGAATTTCACTAAAAAAAGTATTTTTAGTAAGCTCTATGCCCAATGTGGGGCTTGAACTCAGGACCCTGAGAGCAAGTTACATGCTCTGCTGATTGAGCAAGACAGGCGCTCCTACATCTGAATTTCGGATAACAAACTGGTTTTTCATTTAAGTATATCCCCAGTATTGCATGGCTCAGGTCATGGTCCCAGGGTCCTGGGATGGGGCTCCCTGCCCGGCGGGAACCCTGCTTCTCCCTCCCACTCCCCCTGCTTGTGTTCCCTCTCCCGCTGTGTCTTTGTCAAATAAATAAAATCTGTAAAAAAAAGAAAAAAGAGTGATTTCACTGTCTGAACTTCAAATATAATGCCTCCTCTGCTTTACCTGACTACCTTACGTTACAACCAGTTTTCATGATGCTGGCAGGCCGGGTGTGAGGACCTGGAGAGGGGGCCCCCTGGGGCTAGCCAAGAGGGCCTTTACCTTCATGTCGGGTGGAAATCAAATGTGAGCCAGAAGGAAGTGACAGCAAAGTTTAGTGAATGAGACACGCAGGGACAGAGCATCTGAGAACTAGGAAAATAACATGAGTCTCTTCTTTGCTTAGGGTCTAGGGTTCTTATTGGCGGTTTTGCTCTGATGGACATGTCCTCTTAGGCATCCGGGAACTGGTCAGACTAAGGACAGGGTCCAGGTGTCCTTTGTTAGTTACTCAATCCCTGAAGCCAGGGGTCTTGGCAGCAAGGTGTTTGGAGTCAGAGGTCCTGGAGAATGTTTAGGGAGGGGTCACTCCCCAGGTATTATTGAATGTACAGGAAACCTCCCAAGGATATTACTACCTCTGTCCCTTTCAAGGGGGAGGTATGCCATTTGCATTTACAAGGCATGTGTAGCGTGGGGCTGAGGGTGCAGGCCAAAGCAAGAATAGAAGCTGGAAAAGGAGTTGGAGACACCTGGGAGGCTCAGTAAATTAAGCCCCTGCCTTTGGCTTGGGTCATGATCCAGAGTCATCAGGCTCCCTGCTCAGTGGGGAGTCTGCTTCTCCCTCTGCCCCTCACCCTGCTTATGCTCTCAAAGAAAGAAAAAGAAAGAAAGGCTGGAAAAGGAGCAAAAGGGAAAAAAAACTGGCTTTTTTTCTCCCATGGTCTCAAAAAACTTTCACCTACTTTACCTACTTTGAGCCTCCCAACAGGCTTCTGCAGTAGGACAAGCACAGATGACCTTGCCTCTTTACTCTTTACATCTGTAAGACGAGGTGTAGACAGGGATGCTATATACACAGGATCACACAGCAATCCCCCCCCCCGGAGTGACAGAGCAGAGCTTGAAGCTTGAGGAATTTGAGGTCTGGTGCTCCCTCCCCAGCATGTGCTCAAGTCAGGCCAGGCCCTGCCTTAAGGGAGCTTTTCATTTGAAAGGGGGACCTGCAGACCAGACACCATCATGCTTGTCCCTCTGTGCAGAGTGCTACAGAATTAAAGTATAAGATAGGCCTGGCATCCTGCCATGGCACCTTGGGAGTCTACACTGGGAACAAGTTTAGTTTGTACTCTGGCACCAACTTTGAAAATTTTAGCCTGGCAGTAAACAGTGCTACTCTATGCTATTTTTCTCAAAAGGGGATTTAAATTAAAAAAAAAAAGATTTTTTATTTGAGAGAGCACGTGCAAGCCTAAGTCAGGGGAGGGTTAGAAGGAGAGAATCTCTAGCAGACCCCCGCCCACTAAGTGGGGAGCCAGCTGCAGGGGAATCCATCTCCTGACCCCGAGATCACGACCTGACCCAAAACCCAGAGCCCATTAACCACAGACCCAGGTGCCCCTCCCAAGGGGATTTGAATAATGATTTGGTCCCTGTAAAAAAGTTTGTATTCTCAGAGGTCAGTGGCTTCCCCTGACTTTTAAGTATCATCTCCCACAATTTATAAATTTTGTAGCAAGTACTGTGTTAATTTGTGGTTTGCATAATTTTTTTAACAATGCAGTCACCTGACTCAAGTATTTGTAAAACTAGAAAAGGCATGACAAAGATTCTCTTTGACCAAATACTCAAGGTCCCCTGAACTTCTCCAGTAGGCCTCAATTTTTCAACTTCCATTTTCATCTCTGCATTGTCTGATTTTAGCCAGAATCCTCCACCCTCCATATCTGATCAGGCTCACCTTACGCCATCCCTCAGGTTGAAAGGACTTCAACCACCTCCATTTTGACCTCAGTCTGTACTTTCTCACTGATTAAGTTCTCCTTTCCAGCTTATCTCCTTAATTCAGGGAAAAGACCCTGCGGGTAAAGCATCCCCTGATGGGAACTGAAACTGCCCCCCTCGGACAATAAGGGCTGCCCTCAGCCGGTGAGACCCCGCATGACTGACCCCAAGATGATGATCAACCTGACCTTTACTGCCCACCTGCAGGTACCCACCCACCTTTGTCCTGCATTTTTTATATAAATCTGGAAATGGGGCATCTGGCTGGCTCAGTGGAGAGAGCGTAAGACTCGTAATCTTAGGGTTGGGTTCAAGCCTCACATTGGATGTATGGCCTATTTAAAAAACAAAAAACTCCCAGAATTTCCAGGACTCTTGAGCCTGACTGAGGTTGTCAATTTGCTGTCTTCCCCGTCTGAGCCGCACTGAAGTAATTCCGTTTGTTTCACCACCACCGTCTCCTTTGCCTTTGGGTTTTGGCAGCAGTGAGAGGCTGAACCCAGTCTGTCTGGGGCCCCCAGAGGCAGGTGCTTGGTCACCCCTGCCCCCTGCCTACTAGGTGAGGTCTGATCACCCTGGTTTGCCTTCCAGAGTCCTGTTAGGTCGGTTTAGCCAAAGTGCCCCGTGACCCCGTTTTTTCCTTGATTTTCCATCCACTGAATCCCCCACCCCCACCCCCGCTTTGCTCCTTGGCTTATATTCCAACTTGCCCAAGCTGTATTTGAAGTAGAGCCCAATCTCGCCCCGCTCTGTAAGCCGCCCCCCCGTTCCTATACCCCCCAGGATGGCTCCCCTTCTGTTTAAGTTTTCATAGTCAACTTATTAAGTTGGCCTTGCCATGCTTTCCCAAATGCCATTGCAGTTAGAATGTTATTTTCTTTGAATAGGTATGGAGTTAAAACGTCACCAGCTAGGCCCCAAGACCTGGCCTTTACTGCCAGCCTGCTTGAACTCACTCACCTTTGTCTTACATTTTCCCTAAGCTCTTCTTCCTGGCTTTCCCCTTAATGCAGGCAAACGAAACCGAAAACCATCCCCCAGGTGATGGGACGGCCCGGGCCAAATCTCCTGCTGGCCCAGACCACCCAGCCTGAGCAGAAACCTCCCTCGCGCCTGCGCAGATGGACCTTGGCGTGACCTCATTATACTACTAAGATCTTTGCTCAGAGAGGAGCCTCAACCACTTACAGAACACACCAAGTATGTATAGGCCAAGTTCCCTTAAATGTGCAACCCTCACGCCCGCCTCTTCCTACGATGACCAGCCTCCCCTATCTAAATATTCATCCTAACCCTAAAGGAATCTATTCACCCTCTCTCAGGGTGTCACGTCTCTGGAGGCCATTCCCCATGATCTCATTTGCCGAAAGTAAGAATTTTCTTTGTGTGTTCACTCAACCTGGTCGTTTCTGACTCACCGAACAATGAGCTCACAAAAATTCTCTCCCCCCCACCCCGTTCCTTTCTCCCGGCCACCCAGCTCATACCACATAGCAACGATGTGCTTTTCATTATTTGTATATCCTTCCGGAGACATCTTGTGCACATTCAAATGAATGTCTGTACTTTTTCCTCCTCTTGGAGACTAGTGGCAGGCTAGACACCTGGCCCCCGCCCCCCCATCTAACAAACAATGTATTTAAAGCTCTTTCCATATCAGAACCTAAAGGGAATCTTCATTCTTTATACTCGCATAGTTCTCTGCTGGGTCATTTATATGACCGGTCCCCCTATTAGGAACAACTGGTGTTGTCTTCAGTAACAGTGCTTAATTCAATTAATCATGTTTTATGTAGGATGATATCTTGTGTATGGGGGATTAGGTCTGCAGGATAAACTAGAACTGGATTGCTAAAGAGTATGGACATTTAGCATGTTAACAGAACAGATTTTATGAAAACGCCCCCCATACAGGCTGTTCCCATTTATAGTCCCACCAGCAATGCATTCCAACACCTGTTTGCAAAACAACCTCACCAATCCCACAAGCAACCAAATTTTTGGCTATTTGCCAACCCAAGGCCGGGGGGGGGGGGGGGGGGGGGATAACATTTCTACACTGAAATGTTCCCTTTCCCAAGTTTTTATTTGTAAAAATCATCTCTACACCCAGCATGAGGCTCGAACTCACAACCCGGCGATCAAGAGTTGCATGCTTCACCAACTGAGGTGCTAGGTGCCCCTCTTCTTTTTCAGGAATATTCTTTTACGTATGAACTTTAGAATCTGAGTGTCTAACTTTCAAATCCTGTTATTTTTATTTTTAACATCAAACACTTTGGGAGGGACCTTCCTACCCCCATCTGAACACAATGCTTGGAGGTCTTTCTCCTCAGCATTTTAGGTCAATGCCTGACTCAGATTAGGGGACCAAAATATTTGTCTAAGTGAACAAGTGGATAGATAATCAATGAAGAACATGGGCATGGACATGGGCACGGATGAGGGAAATTTAATTTGTGGGGCCTTACCTTACCTCCAAGGTTTCCCTCCTGCTTTTGATGTTGTTTGTCGTGGTGGGGCTCGGAGCCGACGGCCAAGAAAATTCTTGAGATGTGTTCGGTGCCGAAAAACGTGGTCTTACCAAAGCAGAGGGACAAGGAGACTCGCGGGCAGGAAAGATTGCGGTTCCGGGATGCTGAGGAGCAACTGATTATATACTATGGAGTTGGGTGGAGGCAAAGACAAAGGGAAGTTTCCAGAAGGACTTTCATATGCTAAAGAAGACCCCTCAGATCCTGGAGGCCTGCTTATTGTCAAGCTAAGGTTGTTTTTCCCTCTAGCAAAGCATTAACATTAAGACAATTGGGAGTTTCCTGGAGGAATGTCACAGTCTGCCCGCCTCAAGTACTTGTCAATGCGCAGCAAGTTATAAGGACATTTAATTTTATCTACATTTCCTCTGCCTTTGTTCCCCACATCACTTTGACGGAACGGGAACTAAGGTTTTAGGAAAAGAATAAGGAAAATTTAGGGATAACTCAGCACCTCCCCTTTAAACTGCTGGCTGTTTCAGCTCCTTCACGTCTAACCTGGTGTTTGTTGCTTGAGGACATTCTCTTCGGGAGGGGCAAAACGTGCTACTAGGTTTCCAACTTCCATTCTTGCCTCTGCTGCTTGTAGGAGCTGAAAACGATTGATAATCTCAAAAAAAGAGCAGGGCCACCTGTGGGTAGGAAAAAGATAAACTAGATTCTACAAAAGGGCTCAGAGTAGCCTTTTAAAATACAGAGACTTTAGAGTTAGAAAAAAATCTTGTCTGCTTTAACCTTTACTTTCTTGCTTTGGTGGAGGGCGGGGGAGGGGCGGGGGAGGGGGGGCGGGGAAGAGGTTAGAAGTTGCAAATGAAACTCTGCTGGAAGCCCTGAGACCCAGTGGGCAGCCTAATTGGCCTTGGAAATGTTCCATTTCAGAGAATTCTGGAGTCCTGACTGAGGACTAGAAGCCGAGAATGAGTTTGAGAATTAACCAGTCTTCTTTGGTTAAAATACCAGATTTTGTCTTTTTAAGAAAAAGCCTCTTCCAGCTTCAGCCTAAAGGCGCCGCAGTTAGAGGATGATGGCGTCAGGGAATGCATTCCCTCATACGATCACTCAGGTGCCTCCGGGAAGTCTTTGCTAACATAATTGCACAGAGACCTAAAGGATTAGAAAGAAGAAGGCACGTAAAGGTCCAGGGGGATCGTGGGCAGGACAGAGGGATCGGCAGGTGTGGAAGCTGAGCGTTGGGGCCTTGGCTGATGTGATCCAGGAACGGCTCGTGCCGGTGTGGCTGGAGCCCAGGGACCGAGAGCGTGGGCAGAGACAGGCAGGCTGGCTCGAGAGCCCTGGGGAGAGATGGTGGGAGCTAGTGGCCTGGGGAGCACACTCCTCCCGACACCTCAGCTCACAGCATAGTTCCAGGGCGCAGGGGTACCAAAGCACCTGGCTGGGGGGGTGGGGGCGCAAACAGACCAGGTTCGGCCAAAATCCAAAGGCAGAGAGACGGGCGGTGGTGAAACAAGAAAGGATTTTGTTTCAGCAAGGTCCACACTGGGAAGACAGTAGAGTAGGGTCTCAAAGGCTGTCTCCAAGTGCTAAAACTACTTCCAGGTTTATGGAAGGAAAATGCGGGACAAAGATGAGTGGATCCCAGCAGGTGGGCCGGGATCAGTCATGGGTGGGGTCTTGCTGGCTCCGGGCAGTTCTTATCACTGGAGGGGGCAGTTTCGGTTCTCAGCAGGGGATGCTTTGCCTGCAGGGTCTTTTGCCTGAGTCAAAAGATAAGTTGGAAAGAAGAACTTAATCAGTAAGAAAGTACAAACTGAGGTCAAAATGGAGGTGGTTGAGGGCGCCTGAGTGGCTCAGTCGTTAAGCGTCTGCCTTCGGCTCAGGTCATGATCCTGGGGTCCTGGGATCGAGGCCCGCATCGGGCTCCCTGCTGGGTGGGGGGCCTGCTCCTCCCTCTCCTTCTGTCTGCCGCTCCCCATGCTTGTACTCTCTCGCTCGCTAATAAAAAATAAAAAATCTTAAAAAAAAAAAAAAATGGAGGTGGTTGAGGGGAGCCTGGGTGGCTCAGTTGGTTAAGCATCTGCCTTCGGCTCGGGTCATGATCTCGGGGTCCTGGGATCAAGTCCCACATCGGGCTCCCTGCTCAGCGGGGAGCCTGCTTCTCCCTCTCCCTCTGCCCCCACTCCATGCTCTCTCCCAAACTCGAAGTCAGCCGTGAGTAAGCAGCTGAGATGAGGACTCTGTCTGGCCCAGGTGAGCTTCTTAGGGTCAAACAGTGCAAGATCACTGTGATGTTTAGAGATCAATCACACAGGGCCTTTGGTGGCAGCCGCCTTTTTAATGAGGTCAGATGCGGAAGGGTCAGCATCTGCAGAGTCAGACACTTTGCTGCAGAAATCCCCCCTTTTTAAAGGAGTTTGTTCAGTCTTTATGCGGAGGGAGCAGAAGGCTAGCTGAGGACGGGCAGAAGCTGACTCCCCACAGCCCGCCCCCCCATGCCTCAGGCACTCCAGGCTGCCCTAAAGGAAACACAAATAGTTAATTTATAGAGATGAGTCTCCCTCGGTTTACAAAAGTCTTAGCAATTTACAAGAACAAAGCATTTCTATCAATGGCCTAGCTTCCAGAAAGGAATGTAGATACAATTAAACGTCCTTGTAATCTGCAGCCCTTTCTTTGACAGATACTTCAAGTGAGCAGAGTGTAATGTTCCTCCAGGAAGCTCCCAAATATCTTACTGTTAATGCCTGCCTTACTAGAAGGAAAGATAACCCTAACTTGACAATGGCAAGGCTTCCATATCCTGTGAGTCTTCTTTACCATACGAATATGCTTTTGAAACCTCCCTTTTCCTTATCTCCCCAACTCCCAAGCATATAATCAGCCACACCTCACAAACCTGGGGAAGTAGCTCTTTTGGCCCACAGGTCCTGTCCCTGTGCTTTAATAAACCACCATTTTCCACCAGAGATGTCTCAAGAATTCTTTCTCGGTCGTTGGCTCTGGACCTCATGAGCCCCACCGAACCTCACCTATATTCTAAAACCGCATCATTTAGCCTTGCTGACCTCTTCTGGTTATAGTGGTTATCAGTTCTCAGCTCTTCCAGGCTCTCTTGCTGGTTATCAGTTCTGGATGCCACCAGTATGTTCTGGTTCTAACGATACCTATTCTCAGTTCATCGCCCTTGGCTGCCTTCCTGATTCATTATGTCATTGCTTGGCAAGAGTCACTGCTCGACTTGAGTGACTCCATCTTGCTCTCTACAAGGCAACAGAGACCCCCCCCCCCCTTTTTTCACCCTTGGGTAGTCACAGATGCAGAGTATCTACTCAGCTTTCTGTCTGCTTCTGCTCCTGGCTTCATACTTATCAGGGAGCTTTGATCTGAAGGATTACAGCAATGCCTTCTGGATTTGGTAGTTATTACAGAGGAAGAAAAAACTTTGCCTCCATCCTGTTATGTTCAGTAACTGGGGCTTGTCAATTAAATTGACAAAAGCCATTAATAGGAGAAAAGAGTTTATTTCATAAGCATAAGGGGAGTCATCAAAAGAAGTAGCTGGCTCCTGGGGCGCCTGGCTGGCTCAGTTGGAAGAGCATATGACTCTTGGTCTTGGGGTTGTAAGTTCAAGCCCCAGTTTGGGTGTAGAAATTACTATAAATAAATAAACTTTTTAAAAAAGTAGCTGGCTCTTAAATGGTTGAAGTTAAAGGCTTATATATCTAACTTAGTAAGGAAACAGGAGAGGGGAGAAAAGGCTACTATGGGAAAAAACAGTAGGCTTCTTTAGGAAAGACAAATGGGTTTCTAGAACAGATGAGAGATAAAAAAAAAAGTTTGTGATAATGTTTGTATACACAGTTATGCATGGTCTTTCTGTCCTCTTAAGGGCCATAAAGGGGATTTACGATAGCCTCACTTTCCAGAAGTTGTTGCTTTTAGTCAGTAAGCAAAGCACTGAAAGGGCTTTTTTTTCTTCATCTTTTGAATCTCAAATGTCTTCAGCTTAAAATAATCGTGAAATCAACTCTGGTCTTCTGAGTGGGTCCCCCGTTATCAAGGTGTATCTCCCAGCATCTTGTGCCTGTTGTCCCCAAACTGAAAATGCACGTGTAACTGATGGATGAAACCAATGCTCTTGGATAAGAGAGCTGGGCAGAGAGTGCTTGCATTTCTATGTGCTAGTAGGACAGGTATCTGAGCTGCCAGAGCTGCCCCCGCCAAAGAGCAGTAGCAGGCCCCCGGCCCCTCGGCCTGTCGGGGAGCCTTCACCTCGCCTACCCCACCTCAGCCCGGTGCCCACAGCCCCCTGCTCCCTCTCACAGCACTGGCCCAGCTCCCAGAGCTCCAATTCCCCATACAAGCACCACCTGCAAGGCCCAGAGGCTGCCTGCCTATGCCTCCCCCCCCCCTCCCCTCCACAGCAACCCTGGGCCAAGTCCTGGTCTTTTCACCGCTGAAATCCTCCTCCGATGTGCCCACTTCCCTCACCGTCACCACCACTATCCTAAGCCAAGGCACTGTTGCTACTTGCTGGCCTATTTCAGTGGCCTCATAAGTGGTCTGTGGGCATCCCCTCTGGTCCTTTCCATTCCATGCCCAACACTGCAGGCAGTGATCTTCTAAATCTAAAGATGCTTATGTCATGGGGTGCCTGGCTGGCTCAGTCGGTGAAGTGTGCAGCTCTGGATCTCGGGGTCATGGGTTCGAGCCCCAAGCTGGGTGTAGAGATGACGTAAAAATAAAATTTTTATTAAATAAATAAAAATAAAGGTGCATATGTCGTTCTCTTGCTTAAAACTTTTTATAGTTTCTAGTAACTTTTAGAATAAAAATTTTCACTATTAACACGACCTATAGAGCCTTATGAAGTTTGGCCCTATTATAGACTGGACTGTACGCCTCTCTCCAATTCTTATGTTGCAGCCCTAACCCTCACTACCTCAGAATGTGACTGTATTTGGAGATAGAGCCTTTAAGGAGGTAATTAAGGTTAAGTGAGGTCACTGGGGTGGCCCCTAATCCAGTGACCAGTCCCCTTATGAGAAGAGGAGTTTAGGTCACAGACATGCACAGAGGACAGAACTTGTGAAGACACAGAGAAAAGACAGTCCGCAAGCCAAGGAGAGAGGCCTCTGAAGAAACCAACCCTTGGGGGCGCCTGGGTGGCTCAGATGGTTAAACATCTGCCTTCGGCTCAGGTCATGATCTCAGGGTCCTGGGATCGAGTCCCGCATCAGGCTCCCTGCTCCTTGGGAGCCTGCTTCTCCCTCTGCCTCTCTCTCTCTCTCTCTCTGTCTCTCATGAATAAATAAATAAAATCTTTAAAAAAAAAAAAAAAGGTTAATTTAAAAAAAAAAAAAAAGAAAAAAAAAAGAAACCAACCGTTGGCTTCTGCCTCTGGAGCTGGGAGACAATACGTTTCCGTGACGTTACCTAGTCTGGAGTGTTTCGCGATGGCAGCCCTGACAAACCAACACAACCCCTACTCACCTCTCCAGGTCCTGGCCTCTACAAAGCTCCATTGTCTCGGTTTCTAGAACTCGCTTTAATCTCTCCCACCAAGTGGCCATTCCAAGCCATTTCCAACCTTCTCTCCTTTGCCCATTCCCACTACAGGAGCCAAATACATACTGGTTTCTCAGCATCCCTTGTAGCAGAAGATAGCCGTGGAGTCAGCTCTGGCCAATGAGCTGGGAGAGCCGGCTGCCGGAGGCTTCTGGGAAAGGTCTCCTGGATTTCATGGGATAGGAGGAGAGCTCCCATTTGGTCCTCCTGCATCCTGCCTTTGAAAACCATCTCAATCTCTGGAGCTGGGCTGATGAGAGGACAAGCCTGAGACCAAGCCCTAATGCATGAAAAACGGCAAGCAGAGAGAGGCTGGCTCCTTAAGGACAGTGTGCAGCAACTGGGCCAGCGCCAACAGCCACCACCTCCATACTTCTTGTGTGAAAAAAGAAACTCCATTGGTTTAAGCCACCTGCTGTCCGATTTTGTGTTTCTTGGAGCCCAAAGCATTTCTAACCAATACATGATTCAAGGCTTTGCACACGCTATTCCCTCTTTCTAGAATGCTGTTTCCTGCTCTCCTCAACTTTCAGATCTCCGACAAGTGCCACTTTCTTGGGGAAGCGTTCTCTAGACTCCTAACCAAGTCCAACCCCCTTTGATCTACTCTCAGACTCCAGTTCCCCATCTGTCTTAACGCCTTGCATGATGGCAACATTTTGTTTGCTTGTGCGTGATTATATGAGTGTCTTTCTTACCCCCCAGAAGCTCTTGAGATCAGGGACCATATCTATATTTGTTTACCATTGTACCTCCAATGTCTACCACACTCAGTCTGTGTCGAATGAATGAATAAATGAACGAGTGTCAAGAAGGACCAACGTCAAGACATGCGTTCGTTCAAACTAGAATAGTATTTGGCACATCATTGTAGTTCAAGAAATACATGTCTAATGAGTAAATGAATGAATGGACGGGGGGGATACAAAGATGAAAAGAAATAGCACTTGTCTTGGGGGAGCTTAGACCGGAAGAGGCGAAGAGGACCCCAAAGCAGAGCCTTTTATTGGGGAATGTGCAAATGCCGTAAGGTGCTATCAGAGCTCAGAGAGGCAGCCTGTAAGTTGGACCTGATTAGGAGCGAGGGTAGCAGGGAAGGTGCAACATGAGTGGAATTTTAAGTGAGCTGAGCTAGCGCACGTGCCCTAGCTGCAGATTGCACGAAGCTGACGGACAGGATGGTGTGGGAGGGAGGCTGGGAGCAGCTCTGCATTAGCTGTTGGAGCATGAAGTCCTATGCAGGAAAGGGCAGCCTGCGGCCCGCTGCGCGTGGCGGGAGGGGGCAGGGCGGACTTGGATTTGATCCTGCCAGTCATGGGGAGCCCTGCAAGATTTTGGGCAGGCGCCTGGCCGGGCTGGTCAGATCACATTCTAGCAGTGGAAGAAACATAGCTCTGAGTCCTCAAGCTGCCAACTTTGCCGTTGTTCCCAGCCCTTCTAATTGGGGTGTTTCCAAGGGCAGGCAAGGTTTCCACACACAGGTTGTTCCGAAAAACACATCTGCCCTGTTGACTGAGTCAAGTAAACAGGTTCTGACCATTCACCTGGGACCTGGGCACCTGCCCTGCCCTGCAGTCTCTCTACTCCAAGCCAGATCATAATACTGGGTGTCTTAAAATCCACAGGGACCACTTTGACCCCTGGTGTCCCACACCCTCATCCTCAATGGCCTGCTTTCTCTCTCGCCCTCCCTCTCTTCCTTCCTTTCTGCATTCCTCCCTTCCTTCCCTTCTTTCTTTCTGTGCCCCAGAAACCATGGCTTCAGCCCCTGAACGTGCTCTGCCTCCATCCATTGCCCCTGCAGCCCATCCTCTGACCACAACCCACATCGCTTCTCCGAAACGCTACATCATCTGGTAGCGCTTTCAGAGACAATCATCTCGCGAGCCCAGGACCCCCAAGAAATGCAATTTGTTGCAAAATTGTCTTTCTTGGTCACCAGATCCTCCCCTAAATCAATGAGAGGCTACAGGCTTTAAGTAGAAAGCTGGTTGATTCAACTAGACCATCAGTGGGGATTCTGTTCCAACACTGCATTTGAAAGGTAAAAATGCATGGTGTGACCCCAATGCCCATTGACAGGTAAATGGATAAACAAAAGGTGGCATATACATATACTGGAATGAATATTGTTTAGGCTTAAAATGGAATGGAATTCCAGGCTCCAACCTGGATGAACCTTAAGGACATTATGCTAAGGGCAGATACTGCACGACTCCACTTACGTGAGGTACCTAGACTAGTCAAATTCGTAGAGGCAGGAAGTAGAATAGAGTTTGTCGGGGTGGGGGTGGTGGTAAGGGAGCAGGGGGAGTCTTATTTAATGGGTCCGCAGTTACAGTTGGGGGTGGGGAAAAAGTTCTCAAGATGGATGGCAGTGATGGGTGCACAATAAAGTGAATATACTTAACACTGCTAACCCTACACTTAGAAATGGTTAAGATGGGGGACGCCTGGGTGGCTCAGTCAGTTAAGCGGCTGCCTTCAGCTCAGGTCATGATCCCAGGCTCCTGGGATCGAGTCCTGCATCGGGCTCCTTGCTCAGCAGGGAATCTGCTTCTCCCTCTCCCTCTGCCTGCCGCTCCCCCAGCTTGTGCTCTCTGTCTCTCTCTGACAAATAAATAAATAAAATCTTAAAAAAAAAACGAAAAAAAAGAAATGGTTAAGATGGTAAATTTTATGTTTATATATACTTTAACACAATTAAAACAAAATTTTATTTTTTATTTTTTTTTGTTGTTTTTTTAATATATTTTCTTAAGATTTTATTTATTTATTTGATAGAGAAAGACAGTGAGAGAAGGAACACAAGCAGGGGGAGTGGGAGAGGGAGAAGCAGGCTTCCTGCTGAGCAGGGAGCCCGATGCGGGGCTCGATCCCAAGACCCTGGGATCACGACCTGAGCCGAAGGCAGACGCTTAACGACTGAGCCACCCAGGCACCCCTAAAACAAAATTTTAAAAAAGATTTTATCTTTAAGTAATCTCTACACCCAACGTGGGGCTCAAACTTAACTGCCCGGAGATCAAGAGTCACATGTGGGGCACCTGGGTGGCGCAGTCGGTTAAGCATCTGCCTTCGGCTCAGGTCATGATCCCAGCGTCCTGGGATCGAGCCCCGCATCGGGCTCCCTGCTTGGCGGGAAGCCTGCTTCTCCCTCTCCCACTCCACCTGCTTGTGTTCCCTTTCTCGCTGTGTCTCTCTCTGTCAAATAAATAAATAAAATCTTTTTTTTTATTTTTTTTATTTTTAAAGATTTTATTTATTTATTTGACAGAGAGATAGCGAGAGCAGGAACACAAGCAGGGGGAGTGGAGAGGGAGAAGCAGGCTTCCTGCCAAGCAGGGAGCCCGATGCGGGGCTCGATGCCAGGACCCTGGGATCATGACCTGAGCCGAAGGCAGACGCTTAACGACTGAGCCACCCAGGCGCCCAATAAATAAAATCTTAAAAAAAAAAAAAAAAGAGTCGCATGCTCCACCAACTGAGGCAGCCAGGCGTCCCCAAAAATGTTTTAACATGAATGGATTTAGGAGCATTTGGAATACATATGGCACACGTGGTTGAGTGCCCGTTCTCTGTGAAGCCCTGCGAGGACCGGAGTCCCACGAGGGGCCTGGTGTGCTCCTCAGGAAGGCAGACATCCCTGGGAGAGAGAACGGTGCAGTGGGCTACCAAATAAGGAGGTGCGCGAGCTAGAAATAGCTGTTAAGACGAGCTGAGGCGCATCCTGACTTTAAGATCAGCTCAGCTGTTAGCCGCCTGGGAGACACGGGGCCAGAGCTCCCTCTCTGTCGCCTCCCTCTTCATCCACCACCTGTCCTGCCAAGGGCACCAGCTCCTCCTTCCCTCTCCCATCTGCCCCATGGCACCACCAGCGGAAGGCTCTGGGATCCCGCTCTGAGCAGGCTTCGAGGCCACCCTTCCCGGGGGGGGCTGCAGGTGCTCCCAGAGTCAGTCAAGTCTGGGGTCAGGAGGGACCTCTTCTCCTATGTTACAGGTGAGGAAACAGAAAGGCAGGAGGTGAGGACACGTGGCCCAAGTTCCACAGTAACTTGGAGGCAGAGCTGGGCAGTGAGGCTGCAGACCCCACTCACCCCCATACTTCACTGCCCTGTTGACCCTGGAGCCCCCCGCACCCCCGCCGTGGGAAGCAAGTGGGAATCTGGAGAGGTGGCTGAAATAAATGGTCCCTCCCCTCCGTGAGGCCAGGACATTCTCAGTTTGCCAGTGAGATACCGGTTTGCTGGGCTTGGCACACAACACACAGGGACGAGGATGACGTTTTCTTTTCTCTTTTCGATGTGTGTGTATGAGCAAACAAAAGGGTGTAGAACCAACGTGCCCAGTCTAAACTGAAGGGGATCAGTATATGCCACCCGAAAATATGCCATTTTGATATAAAGATACTTTGAGCTGAAGGCAATCGAGAATCAACAGATAAAGTCTTTATTTTTTAAAGTAAGCTCTAGGCCCAATGTGGGGCTTGAACTCACGACCTCGAGACCAAGAGTCACAGGTTCTACCGACTGAGTCAGCCGGAGCCCCTCCTCCTGAATTTTATCACCATAGATTAATTTTCTTTTGTGTTGTTTTGTTGGATGCGTGTAGAAAGAGAATGCTGCAGTATGTTTCATTCTACACGCTGGTGGTGAGGCTCATCATGCTGGCGCTCCATCATAGCAGTGTTCCAAGACTCCTCTGTGCTCTTCTCCCGTGTGAAGTCCTTATTTTTACTATATTCAGATTTATCAGTGTTTTGCTTTATTTTTATTTATTTAAAGATTGTATTTATTTATTTAAACAGAGAGAGACAGAGAGAGCACAAGCAGGGGGAGTGGGAGAGGAAGAAGCAGGCTTCCCGCAGAGCAGGGAGCCGGATGCAGGGACTCGATCCCAGGACCCTGAGATCATGACCCGAGCCCAAGGCAGCCACTTAACCAACTGAGCCACCCAGGCGACCCAGTGTTTTGCTTTATAGTTTGCCCGCTCTATTTCTTGTCAGGGAACTCACCCACCTTGAGATCAGAAAGACTTTCTCCCGTATTGGCTTCTGAAATGTTAGATCTAGCTTTTTACATTTTGCTTTGTTTTAACAAGCTGTTAGATGGTGCTTACCAAGTTCCAAACCTTAAAAATGTTAACTAATTTAAACCTCATAAAAGCCCCATTTATTATTTCAGTGTTCTAGATGAGGAAATTGAGAGAGACGTTCAGTAAGTCACTCCGAGTCCCACAGCTAGTGAGGGCAAGCCAGAATTCAAACCCACAGTTTCCAGAATCTGGGACTAATACTTGGCACACTTTGGTGGATACCTGGAATTAATTTGTATGCCTGGGCAGAGGTGGGGGGCCACTTTTCTTCTTTCTCCATATGGAAAACCACCAGCACCAGATAACAGTGTGATTCAGGGATACTTCTTTTTTTTTTTTTTTTTTAAGATTTTATTTATCTCAGGGGCGTCTGGGTGGCTCAGTCGTTGGGCGTCTGCCTTCGGCTCAGGTCATGATCCCGGGGTCCTGGGATCAAGCCCCGCGTCGGGCTCCCTGCTCAGCAGGAAGACTGTTTCTCCTTCTCCCACTCCCCACTGCTTGTGTTCCCTCTCTCGTTGTGTCTCTCTCTGTCAAATAAATAAATAAAATCTTAAAAAAAAAAAGATTTTATTTATCTCAGAGATAGAGAGCAGGGCGAAGGGCAGAGGGAGAGGGACAAGCAGCCCCGACACGGGACTCGATTCCACGACCCTGAGATTATGATGGGAGCTGAAACCAAGAGTCGGATGCTCAACTGACTGAGCCACCCAGGCGCCCATTCATTCAGGGACTCTTTGAAGCCGCTTCAGAGCAAATCACTGTTCTTTCAGCCTTAAAAAAAAAAAGAAAGAAAGAAAAGAAAGGCCAAGTTCCTTCCTTAAGTACCTTGTCTTTCCTTCCCTTGGTTCTGCAGGTCTTCAAGGATAGTAGGGAGCCTCTCTCATGCCTTGGGTCCTGGTCTTGCCTTTTCAAAATGGTGCAAACACCCAAAATGTCCTTCCCCAGATACAGAGCACTTAGTGCAGGAACAAGTGTGACAAAAACGCTCCGGCCTTCTCGGGCCTCTTTCCGAAGAAGGAGGCTGATCTGCCATCCCGGTCTCCTCTGTAGAGGGCATTGTCCACGGTCCACTGGTGTGACACCGGCAATCACGGCCCAGTGTGGGGTCGGTGGGGGGCTGGGGGCGTGGGGAGCCTGCAAAGGAAGGGCGGGTATGGCCCCGGACAGAACGTTTGAGCTGTTCCCAGGGTTCAGGGGCCGGAAGCAATGCCAAGATTCAGGGAGATGTTTGGTGCGGCCCCTGGATGTGTCCCTGGGAAGAGGACTAATCAGGGAGACGCCTGTGTGTCCAGAACGTGCAGCAATCTCACGGGTGGGGAGTGGGGGGTCGCATGGGAGGATGCCATCAGCAGGTGCAGAGAACACAGGCTTCTGTAAGGAGCCCGGTGTTTACCAATCGTGAGCGAAGTGTAGTGCGCGTTTGTGGGGGCTCTTAGTCTCCGGGGCTGCCGTGCAGTAGCCTCAACCCTACGGCGGGGCGTCCACTGTCCTCATGCTGGCCTGGGAGCTGCTGCTTCCTTCTGCAGGGGCTGTGGTCCCGTGACCCCGGCAGCTACAAGGTGGGCTCATCCCAGACGCCCAGCTTCCCTTCCCCTGGACCCCCAGAGGCCGGTCTCCACTCGTCGAAATAGAACTCACACACCCTAAAGTTCACCCTTGCGAGGTGTACAGCTCGGTGGTTTCTAGTGCGGTCACGAGGTCGTGCGACCATCAGCGCTCGCTAATCCCAGAATATTCTCATCACCGCACAAGGATCTCGCCTCTTTTTACCTGCTGTGGGTGGCCCCATGGGCCATCCCCGGGGTGGAGGGGCAGGGGTTTGGGGACCCTTGGTTCTTTTTCTACATGCTGCTTAAAGTGGAGAGGTTTTGATGTTCCCCTGAAGGTCATAGTGCACGTGCGTGTGTGTGTGTGCACGTGCGCGTGGGGGGGGGCAGGGCACGCTGTGTTGCCTCAGATGGTGGAGGGTTTGGGCCGCAGGGAACCTGTGGGTAGTAGGCAGGTCCAGTCAGGGAGGGGATGGCGAGTCAAGGAGAACATTCAGGACAGCGGGACCCCCCGCCGCCCCCATCTCTAGGCGAGGGGAGGGTGCCTTTTTTTATGATAATCACCTGTGACCAACAAAGAATAACCAGACCCTACAAAGGAAGTAAGCCATTGAGGGTGTTATCACTAGTCCTTGCTCAATGGTGATATCAGTAGAGATGGTAAAAGGATTTAAGCTCCCTGGTTAGCTTTCTATAAAGACCGACGCTGGCAACCCTGTCGGGACCCCTCTCACTCTTGAGAGCTCTTTCTGTATCTTCACTCAATAAACTTCTGTCGCTTTACTGCGAGGTTCATTCTCCGTGAGACAAGAACCTCGCTCTCCCGCTTCATTTGGAGGCAATTGCGTAGAGGAAGTTGGCGTTTATCTCATAGAAATGGATGTGTGGACGATAAACGGCCAGAGTGAAAATAATTGCCCCAGAATATAAATGCCCTGCAACATTATTGCTGTGGGTTTGTGTGTGTGTGTCTCGGAGGGGGTTTAACAGGTACACAAGGTAAAATGTATCATTTTCACCGTTTTTAAACTATACAGCTCAGCGGCATTAAGTATATTCATGTTGTACAGCGATCACCTGGTTTTTGTTTTTATTTGTTATTTTTTTTAAAGATTTTATTTATTTATTTGAGAAAGAGAGAGAGGACAGGGAGCACGAGCAAGGGGAGGGGGAGGGGCAGAGGGAGAAGCAGGCTTCTCGCCGAGCAGGGAGCCCGATGCGGGGCTCCATCCCAGGACCCTGGGACCACGACCTGAGCCAAAGGCAGACGCTTAACGACTGAGCCACAGGTGCCCCTGGTTTTTGTTTTTTAAGCGCAGTATTTTGTCGCGGCTAGAAGTGCAGGATGGTGACAGTCGGGCTTGGTGTAGCCCGAACCCCACTGGCTCCCCCGGCAGGCGGATGCCCCATCCCTGGAGGCTTTCAGCTTCCCTCTGCTCCGCAGCACCATGTCCTGACTCAGCAGGGGCTTGGCTAGGCCGGAGGGAGGGGCTCCGGAACCAAGGACACACGGCCGGCGGACCCACGCTGCTGGGAAGGGCCCTGACCCACCTGCCCGTGAGTCACCCTAGTGGCTGACCCCCTCCCCCGCCCGCTTGGGCGCAGTCCGCTGTGCCAGCTCCAGCTCAGGGCTCCCCCGGGCCGGATAAACCAGCGCAGTGAGGGCGGAAGAGCAACCTGTGCCCCAGGCCAAACTCCAGGTCCGGGGGTCGGGTCGGCGGCCAGGCCTCCCGGAGCTGCCACCCGGATCCGCCCACTGGATCAGCCCTTTCGCACCTGCCTGAGAGAGTGATGCGTGAGTCCCCGGGAATCTGGAGTCCTCTGCCCGAAAGACAGCTCAGTCCACATTCCGCCCGTGCGGGTGAGGGAATTAACAACCCGTGGTGAGGTTTGGGCGCAGGACTGGACTGGGTGCTCTTAGCAAGACGGTTGGGGTGGGGCGGGTGATGGTTGCAGGCAGAGGAGGGCAAGAGGGGCAGTTGAGGAGCCCCGGGTTGAACCAAAGGTGAGGCTGTTGTGCTTTTTGGCCCGTTGCCGTGGAAGCTGGCACCAGGCCTCTGTCAGTTGTGACCAGAAAGGAGTCAGAGGTTGGCAGCTGCGCCCCACCCAAGAGCTGGGTGAGGGCGAGGTGTGGTCACCCGACCAGCCAGGGTGTGAAGTTAATTGGCCTTCACAGGTGAGCGCAGCCCAGTGACCCCTCTCACCTGCCCCTGGCTCTTCTTACTCACCTCTGCTCAGGCCAGAATCTCCCTTTCGTCCTCCGCCTGTTTCAGCCCCTGCTGGCCACGCAAGTCCGGCTCTGAGCTCAGCTCACATGGTGAAGTCTGAGCCCCCTCCCCGCCCTTGCTCTCACCCACCCTGCCCTCCTCTGAGCTCATCCCCACGGCAATCCCTCCTCGGGACTTTTGGGGGCCTAGCACGTGCTGCCTTGGGTTTGCTTTCAAGCCTACGCAAGGTAACTTGAGTAATGGGACCTTTTTTAAAAAACCGCATCCACCAGGTTTGGTATCTCAGATGAGTGTGGGTGGCCCCGTGTAAGCGTATACCCATTTCATTTCTGTTTTTATTTTGCTGAGCATTTTAGGGGCTCTTAGGCAATGCTGAACACAGGACATACAGGCAGAGGTCTCATTGCCAAAACCTGGCCCTGAGGTTACTCTCCGTCAGTGAAACATAAGGGAGAATTTGCTTACAAGGGAGGAGATCAGTCACCTGAGGAGGTGAGTCACCTAAGACAGTCCTGTAAATGTGTGAAGACATTGGGGGAACTCCTGGCCAATGAAGGGTTCTAGGGCTTTAGCTCCAGGTAGATTAAGGTGGATCCCAGGAATCTGCATTTCAAACTAGTATCCCCCCAGACTGACGCAGGAGGTGCCAATCACCCCTGAGAAGCATGGGGTCCTCTCTGAGAGGTGTGGCCGGAAGGTGATGGATATCGCTGAGCAAGCTGGAACCGGTCTGAAGAAGGGAAGGGAGCACCGAAAGGTGGGGTGCCCTCAGACGTTGTGGGTGGGAATGAAAAACGGTGCAACCACTGTGGAAATCAGTCGGATGGTCCCCCCAAATTGAAATGTAGACATTTCTATAGGATCCAGCAATTCCACTCCTAGGTACATCTACTCAAAGAAACTGAAAACAGGTACGTAAATAAATACACGTGCGCATGTTTGCAGCAGGACTGTTCCCAATGGTCAAAAGGTGGAAATAAGCCGAGTGTCCATGGATGGAAGAATGAGTAAACGATATGTGGTCCAACCATACCCCGCATATCAGTCGGCCATAAGCAGGAATGAAGTACTATTAGGTGCTACGGCGTGGATGCCCCTCGAAAACATTATACTCGGTGAAAACAACCAGACACAAAAGGTGACATATTGTGATCCCACTTGTATAAAATACCCAGAAGAGAGAAACCCATAGAGATGGCAAGAAGAGCGGTGGTTGCCAGGGGCTGGGGGTGAGGAGGGGCTGGGAGTAACTGCTTAATGCGTACAGGGTTTTCTTTTTTTTTTTAAATCACCTTTTTTTTTTTTTTTAAAGATTTTATTTATTTATTTGATAGAGAGAGACACAGCAAGAGAGGGAACACAAGCAGGGGGAGTGGGAGAGGGAGAAGCAGACTTCCCGCCGAGCAGGGAGCCCGATGCAGGGCTCGATCCCAGGACCCTGGGATCATGACCTGAGCTGAAGGCAGACGCCCAACGACTGAGCCACCCAGGCACCCCGTACAGGGTTTTCTTTTGGGGTGATGGAAATGTCTTTTGGTTGTTGCTAACGTTGTGAGTATACTAAATGCCACTGAATTGTTCACTTTAAATGATTGATTGTATGTTCTGTGAACTTTACCCCAATATAAGAAAAAGGGGGAAAAAGACAGGGTGGGTAGGAAGGAAATGGCCCAGGATCAAGGAGGCGGCAGGATTCTCCAGCACTGCCTGGGGGAAACGGGTCCTGTGATTCACCGCGAACTGAAACCCTGGGCTTCTAAACACATACACATACACATTCTCATGGAAAATGTATGCCTTTTATTGGCATTAGAGGACTGGGTTCTTGGATAGATGCTCCGTGTGCAGCAAGACACAGAGGCTGGGTGGCAGTGATCTGGTCCAGCCCACCCAGGCCTTATAGCCACGCTTCGTTTCTGAACCCAAACCGTGTTATCCATCCAGAATCTGCCCTAAACTGTGAGCTCAGATTACAACTCTGCTTTGTTTCTCTTGCCTCTGACCCTGCCCAGCCTAATTTACCACTTTGCAAGTTGTTGACAACTTTTCAGTTGATTTAGTTTAAACATAAGCAGGGCGAGGGCCGGATGGGAGGAATGCTGGGAAGGTGGGTCAGAGGGCTCTCCAGGGTCTGATGATGGTTTCTTTTTGACTTGAGTGCTGCTTGCACGGATGTGGTCATTTGCAAAAGTCTGTGACGCTGTATACTCATGATCTGAGAACTCTTCTGTATGTATATATTGTACTTCAAGCAAAAATGAAAATAAGGCATTTATACAAAGATGCTTTTCTCAATGCTCTTTATGATATTAAAAACTGGAAATAGCTTGGGGCACCTGGGTGGCTCAGCTGGTTAAGCGACTGCCTTCGGCTCAGGTCATGATCCTGGAGTCCTGGGATCGAGTCCCACATCGGGCTCCCTGCTCGGGGGAGAGTCTGCTTCTCCCTCTGACCCTTCCCCCTCTCATGCTCTCTCTCTCATTCTCTCTCTCTAATAAATAAATAAACAAATCTAAAAAAAAAAGACAAACCTGGAAATAGCTTGCATGCATAAGAGTAGATTGGTAAACTAATTTCTAATACATCTATAAAACAGAATGTTACACAGTCATTAGAAATGTTGAAAAAGATGTATATTTATTCACTTGGAGGTGTTAAGTAAACAATATGAAATAAGTTAGAAAAGAAGGTATATTCCAAAATATTAAAAGTGATCATCTCTGGGCAGAATACTGGTATTCATAACATTAACTACTCTGAGGAGCTTGTAAGGTACAAATTCCTGAGCCCCCACCACTCAGAGATTCCCCTTCCGTCTCCCCCGCTCAACCCCAACCACACGTACCTACCCACGCTAATTGTGATGCATAGCCTGGTTCCAACCTTGGACCCCCTTGAGAATCTGATATAAACCGTGGATCCTCTCTTAAAACACAAATGGACACACCAAGTCTTGGCTATAACTTGTGGGTAGAAGGGGGTCATCCATGACTCCAGTTAAGAACCTCTAATGTAGAATGACAGAGATCAACCGCTTCATTTTCCTCGTTCTTCTTTTTTTTCTTCCTTATTAGACCCCTTGCTCCCAACTCCCTAAAGGTGAGAATCTCTGCCAAGTGGCACAGGTCCTTGGGCCACTGCCAAGGTCAGACCACATCCCTTTTGTGTGTTTTTGTCGGGACCGCTGCTGCCATCCAGAGGGGGTCTGCTCGTGCGATGTGCAAGCAGCAGGTCGGCCCACTGGTGGCCCTGAGGCCTGCTTGAGAACTTGCCTGCGCTGCTTGCCTTCTCTTCCTGCATCCTCACTGTGACCTTTGCAGGACAGGACTCGGGGTGCAGGCTTTACCCCCACCTCTCTGCTTCTGGTCCCGAGAAGGCAAGCCGCCTAGCTGGCGCATGAGTCTGATGAAGCTAGCCCCAAAGTTCTGATGACCCCTCTTGTGAACATCAACACCACAAGCCCCTCCACGTATGCTGATCTGGGTCCCTACAATGAGATGGGAAACATTCCCTACAATGTAAATGGAAGTAGGGTCAAAGCTGTGGATTACATGTTTTAAGGACCCCAAGAATATTTTATTAACAGATCTCATGAGGAGATCTCTTTTTCTGTGTCCCTCTGAAAGTCATGGACTGCTCGGGCAGTGGATGGTTCTATGGCTTCGAAGAGAAAAAAGGCCATCGGGAAGTGTCAGGTCCATTTGGGCCCAGAGGAGTGGGGAGCACGACCAACGGCCTCGGCCACCAGGTGGCGTCCCCGGCCGGCCTGGACGCGCAGCTCAGCCCAGGAAGCCAAATGTCTGTGGTGCTCGCGCTCCTTCCTTCATGCCCCAGACAAGCACATTCCACACACAGGCCAGTCCTTTCCCCAAGAGGACACCTGTCACCTGTGAGCACGAGTGCCCTAGGACCGCCACTGCCCTCCTCCCCTAACACCTGCATCTGTCCCCAGCTCCAACCAGAGGGGCGCCTTGTTTTCCGGTCCCTGGTCACCGCTCCTGCCCTCCCCTTCCTCCTCTCCTCTGGGGGTCAGAGTGCAGCCGCCAGGCAGGATGAACCAGGGCACCATGGCATAGGGCACGAGAGAGTTTTCTTAGCCCTGGCATAATAAAAAGAAAACCCAAACACTTTTCTTTCTTTTAATACCTAAGAGTAAAAAATAGAAAAAATCCCAAACCCAACAACCCAAACAATCCATTTGAAAGTTGCTGCCATGCCTGGTCTCAGGTCCCCTTTCCAGGGCTGTTCTGCGGGAGCAGCCCCTGCTGGGCCCTGGGTCCTGGGGAGGCCCTGCGGCAGCCGGAAACCATCCCGGCCTTTACCCCGCACAACCAGGACCCAGCGTTTCAGAAAGGCCACCAGGACTGTTTTTGTAAAAAATGTGGTTGCAACCAGGAGGAAGTTTTCCCTTGAGGCTGAGCTGGAGGTTATTTCTTGTGGAGAAACTTCATTTTGTTGCCTAAAAAAAAGAAAATAAGAACATGTCACCAGGCAGACAAAAGTGAAATCCTGCCCTTTTCATCCCGGACGTGGTGGGGATGATTGTGGCCTCCCAGGCCACCTCTGGAGCCTCTCCTCACGCAACCTCCCCAACGCAAAGGGACCTTCCTCAGACGTGGGGAGTTTTGAAAGGAAGCGTGTCAGGAGTGTTTGCTCCTGACACGGTGACACAGGGAGCACCGAATGTAACATGTCCTTGAGGAGCCACATGAGGAGAAAACCCCCAGCAGCACGGGCGGGTAGGAGGGCCTCCCCAGGAAACCAGCCGTCCTGCGGAAGGCACAGTATGGCCCACTTGCAGCTCCTCCTGGGCGCCTCATCACCCTCGATTAAACCAAGGTCCTTCTAATTCTTTTGTTTTTTGTTTTTTAATTTTTATTTATTTTTTTAAGTAATCTCTACACCTAACATGGGGCTTGAACTCACAACCCCTGAGATCAAGAGTGGCGCGTTCCATGGACTGAGCCAGCCTGGCGCCCCAACGACCTTACAATTCTTACATTTCCACTAATTTGGAGGCTGCTCCAGGTCTTCACTACCAGACACCCTTCTTCGGTTCCCCTCATGCTTCCTAAGCTCAGTTCCCCAGAAGACTGAAGAGGGTGGGAGAGAAGAGTGAGGAATAGAGCAGGACGGCCCAGGGGCCGGTGAGGCAGGGAGGGGTGCTTTGTTTCCCTTGTCTATCCTCTGGGGCCAGATCAGAACAGGAGCTTACGAGGCCGCAGTGCAGCGAGCTCTGCATTATTTGGCACCTGCCCCAGTGGAGGGAACCGGCCGAGACTCGAGACTCGGGGGACCAGAGGCTGGTGATGGGGACCGAGACCGCCGGGCCTTACCGAGTCCCTTCAGGAACTTATTGACACCACTGTGTTCTCCACTGGGGAGTGTTTCCAGGTACTCTTGGGCTCGGACCTCAAACAGACCTGTTAGCAAGAGAAATCCCAGCCATTTTAGTTCCTTCTCTCTCTCTTCTAAACATATCCATTTCCTTACTGCCATAAAAAAGAAACCTTGCTTCTGAGACGAGCTGCTCCTATAAACATTCTCTGAATCATAAGGTTTATAAGGGTTTTTATTGCCCTTATAATTGCCCAACCTTGTGCAATAACTATCTTCGGGAGGCTGTAAAGCTAGATCATACGTGAAATCCTATTTTTATTCAACAAACACCTTCCAAGTGTCTATACTGTGCCAGGCACGTGGTTTCGAAGAGGAAACAGCCCGCCCTGGCTTTCGGAGTCCTGTAGTCTCCCCTTTCCTCATACTCTCCCCTAAGAGGAACGCTGGCCAAGTGGTTTCGCTTCCAGGAAAACCGTCTGCCATCTGTGGGCTCAGGAAGGCCGGACAGGCCACCTCAGAGGCCCTCACCTCTAGCCTCAAGGTGTGAGCCTCAGGCATTGTCTTCCTCTCTCACTGATCTTCCCTGGACAGAGGAGCCTCCCATGCCACTTTTAAGCTTTTGTGCCTCGACCTTTCTATCAAATAGTGATCTGTAAGCAGATAATCTGGTTAGCAGAGCTTCTATTTCAAGTAATCCTGTCGTCAGGAGTGACTCAGACACTAATCAATTTCCTTTTGTCTCTTCAGATACCACTCATCAGAATACCAGTCCCTGTCTTTACTTTGCAAAGAGCTCCAGGCATGTGGGGCTTTGGTTCCTTCACCCAGGCTGGGCCATCACAGCACCAGAGGACACGGAGGCCTGGGGCCGGAGGCTGTCCCAGGACCCTCGCTGCCCTCCGTCTTCACTGGACCGGCTTCTCCGCGGTGTCTCTCCCCCACCCAGGTCTAATTCCCATCAGTGACTGTCTTTACCAACGTTTCTAGCTTTCCGATTCCCAAAAGGACTTACGACGATGCAAGAAAGAGAGGGGAGTGATTCGATCCTCCCTCACATACTCCCCCTTCTCAGCCCTGGAAGTGTGATGGAACCCAGCCAGAGGGGACAGGGAGAGGGAGGAGAGAGAGTGCAGGAGGCCAGGCTCCATGGTGAGATGACCCACAAGCTCCCCAAGCTGGGGAGTCTCTGCTGTCCTCCCTCCGGTGCTGCGGCCGATCGGGCTGAATGTGAGGAGGCGCTCACACAAAGTGGGGGGCACGGCCAGCCTCCTTCCCCCTGTCCCACCCCAGGTGGCTCCTGCCTGCTGGTGCCCCACCTCGGGAGACTGGGAGGAAAGCAGGGCAGAAGGGAGGAGAGGCCTGAGGAAAAGGAGAAGAGGGGCCAGCGAGAGGCAGGAAAAAGCATGTTCAGGAGAGTTTCATCAAGCTGGAAAGATGGAACACAAGGAGAACCTACCGCCCGAACCTGGAACGCGGTTCTGGGAGAGGCTGTGAGCGGGGAGAGACGGCCAGAGCAGACAGGCAGACGCTGGGGCAGTGTGACCAGCTCCGAGGTGCCAAGACGGAGCGTTCCCGGAGGAGGCCGCGCTGCCCCTCCCACCTGCGCCCTGGCCCCACGACCCTCCTCCCCGCTCCTCGGCCTCTGCCGGCCTGGGCCTCTCTAGCTGCCTCGGCCCCTGGCACGGAAGGTGCCCCCTAACCTTTGGCATCCTGCCGGCGCAGCTCCCGCTCCTGGATGAAGCCCCGAAAGGTCTGGGTCTCCATGAAAACCTCCAGGAAGCGGCGGAGGCTCTTGGAGGAGACGGCTTTGCGGAAGGCCTCTCGCTGCAGGGTCCTCTCCTCGCGCTCGCCCGCCGTCAGGAACAGGGAGTAGTGGCCCACGATCTCCACGAAGAAGCGGACGAAGGCTTCGGACACCACCTCATTCAAGGGGCTGGACTCGGGGCCTGAGCAAAGTGGGGAAGGGCCGGCACCGGTGAGGGCGGACGCAGAGCCCGAGACAGCCCGGCGGGCGCAAGGAAGGACTAGAGCGGATCATCATTCTCCGTGACAAAGGTTACCCAGAGGGACGAAGCCATTTCTTTCTCCCCTTTAATTGGGTATTTTAGGGCCAAACTGGGGGAGGTGGGAAAATTTTTCTCACGATTCATTGTTAGCAAGAGATCCAGATCAAGGGGTTACACACCCAGTTTCTCTCCTTGCACGCCCCTCCGGCCACTTTTCCTACTTAACTCAATGCCACGTGGAAGGGCTGGTCACCTGCCCACTTGCTGCCCGACTCTAATGATGGAAGAGGGAGATGGAGGCGGCTGAGCTCTTACCATGCTTGCAGTCTGGGGGCCCTTCATCCTGGTCACTAGCCAGGTCATTCCTCTGCTCCAGAATGTGCTCCAGGGCCACCTGCAGCTTCCTGGGGAGGATGGAGTCCTCGTCATCCATCTGAAAAGCAGAGAGAGCAGGTGGGCCGCTGCCCCAGTGCCTCTGGGGATGAGAGCGGCGTCCTGGCCCGCAGGTCACACTGGGTACACTGCAGGGCAATCCCGGCACAGTTTTTGGATTAGTGAGAGAAACATGATTTATTTTCTCATTTTTATTTTTTTTTAAAGATTTTATTTATATATTTGACAGAGAGAGAGAGCAAGCACAAGCAGGGTGAGCGGCAGAGGGAGAGGGAGAAGCAGGCTCCCCACTGAGCAGGGAGCCCCAATGCTGGGCTCGATCCCAGGACCCCAGGATCATGACCTGAGCCGAAGGCAGACGCTCAACCGACTGAGCCACCCAGGCGCCCCAAGAAACATGATTTAGAGATAGAGATCTGAGGTTTGAATCTTGATTCCACGTGGTTTTTTTTTTTTTTAAGTTTTATTTATTTAAGTAATCTCTACACTCCACCTGGGGCTCAAACTCCCAACCCTGAGATTTAAGAGTTGCATGCTCTTCCAACTGAGCCAGCCAGGTGCTCCTCTTGATTCCACTTTTTACAAGCGATATGAGCCTCAGTTTCCCCACTTGTAAAATGGGGGTACCAATCAATATCTACTTCATTGTGAAGATTAAATGGGCTATAGAAGACATGGATGAAAGAATTTGAAAAAGATATAAAGAAATGGAAAGATATTCTGTATTCACGGATTGGAAAAATCAATATTGTTAAAATGTCCATTTTACCCAAAGCCATCTATAGATTCAGTGCAATCCCTACCAAGACTGCAATGGCATTTTTTATAGAAATAGAAAAAAATCCTAAAATTCACATGGAACCACAAAAGACACTGAATAGCCAAAGTGGTCCTGAGAAAAAAGAACAAAACTGGAGGCATCACAATTCCCGATTTCAAGCTTTATTAACAAAGCTGTAGTAATCAAAACAGTCTGGTAGTGGCATGAAAACAGACACACAGACCAATGGAACAGAATCAAGAGCCCAGAAATCAACCTGTGCATATATGGTCAACGAATATTTGACAAAGGAGCTAAGAATTCAATGGGGGAAATGATGGCCTTTTCAATAAACGGTGCCAGGAAATTCATGCAAAGGTATGACATTGGACCCCTATCTTACACCACTCACAAAAATTAACATGAAATGGATTAAAGACTTAAAGATAAGATCTGAAACTAAAACTACTAAAAATAAACAGGGAAGAAGTTCCTTGACATTGGTCTTGGCAGTGCTTTTTGGATATGACACCAAAAGCTACAAGCAACAAGAGCAAAAATAAACAAGGACTACATCACACTAAAAAGCTTCTGTACAGTGAAAAAAAATGATCAGTAACAGTTGTACACTTACGCACTGCTGGTGGGAATGTGAATGAGTGCAGCCGCTATGGAAAACAGTGTGGAGGTTCATCTACCATGTGATTCAGTAATTCCACTTCTGGGTATATATCTGAAGGAAATGAAGTTACCATCTTTCTTTCTTTCGTTTTTTAGAGAAAGAGCATGAGCGTGAGCGGGGCGGGGAGGGGCAGAGGGGGAGGGAGAGAATCTTAAGCAGGCTCCATGCCCAGCTTGGAGCCTGACGTGGGGCTTGATCTCACAACCCTGAGATCAGGACCTGAGCCGAAATCAAGAGTTGGACACTTAACTGACTGAGCCACCCCTGAAATCACTATCTTGAAGAGGTATCTGCACCCCCCTGCTCATTGCAGCACTATTCACAAAGGCCAAGATACATGAACAACCTAAGTGTTCATGCACGGGTGAATGAATAAAGAAAGTAAGATTGTGTGTGTGTGTGTGTGTGTGTGTGTGTGTGTGTACATACACACAATGGAATGTATATACACATATAATGGAATATTAGTCAGTTATAAAAAAGAAAGAAATCTTGCCTTTTATGACAACATGGATGGACCTTGAGGGCATTATGCTTAGTGAAATGAGTCAGAGAAATACAAATACTGTATGTTCTCACTTATATGTGAAATCTAAAAAAAAACTGGATTCATAGAATTAGAGTAGAATGGTGGTTGCCAGGAGCTAGGGGGTGGGGGAAATGGGTAAGTGTGGTCAAAGGGTACAAACTTCAGGTTATAAGATAAATGGGTTCTGGGAATCTAACGCACAGCATGGTGACTATAGTTAACAATACTCTATTGTATACTTGAAAGTTGTTAAAAGAGTAGGTCTCAAATGCTATCAGCACACACACACAAAAGGTAATTAATTATCTGAGGGGAAAGAAGTGTCAACTAAACTTATTGTGATAATCATTTCACAGTATATCATCATGTTGTACATCGTAAACTCATATATGTTATATGTCAGTAATATTTCAATAAAGCTGGGTGAAAAATTAAATGCAGTACAATTACTTTGTAAAAGTGCTTGGCACCTAGTGGATTGTCAACAAATGTCCCCCACTGCCCCCACCCCGTAGGATGGCTAGTGTTAATCAGGGACTCTGGTCAGGGCAGATGACCAGTGTGATCATGGACCTTGGAGCAGGCGGGCCCTGGGGAAGGGCAAGTAGACAGAAGTAATGATTCAAAACAGAACAAAACAAAACATTAACATGACATAACTTTTCAGCAGTATGGCAACTCCAAGTTTAAAAGCAATCCATGAGAATGCCTGGAAAACCTTTCTGTAATGATTCTTTGCAAGATCTGTTAGGATTTAGCCCTCTTTGGCAAGCGATAACAAGAAAATAAATGTGTAGGGGC
Organism: Halichoerus grypus; assembly: GCF_964656455.1. NCBI lineage: Eukaryota > Metazoa > Chordata > Mammalia > Carnivora > Phocidae > Halichoerus > Halichoerus grypus. Next base: position 92,970,375 of record NC_135723.1, read on the forward strand.
GCCTGGGTGGCTCAGTCGTTAAGTGTCTGCCTTCAGCTCAGGTCATGATCCCAGGGTCCTGGGATTGAGCCCTGCATCAGGCTCCCTGCTTGGCAGGAAGCCTGCTTCTCCCTCTCCTACTCCCCCTGCTTGTGTTCCCTCTCTCGCTGTCAAATAAATAAATAAAATCTTAAAAAAAAAAAAAAAAGAAAAGAAATGTGTAGGGAGCCTGGGTGGCTCAGTTGGTTAAGCATCTGCCTTTGGCTCAGGTCATGGTCTTGGGGTCCTGCTGAGCGGGGTGTCTGCTTCTCCCTCTGCCCCTCCCCCTTGCTTGCGTGCACGCACCTGCTCTCTCTGTCTCTCTCTCATGTCCTCTCTCACTCTCTCTCTCAAATAATAAAATCTATTTTTTTAAGATTTTATTTATTTATTTGACAGAGAGAGACATAGCGAGAGAGGGAACACAAGCAGGGGGAGTGGAGAGGGAGAAGCAGGCTTCCCGCCGAGCAGGGAGCCCCATGCAGGGCTCGATCCCAGGACCTGAGATCATGACTGGAGCCGAAGGCAGACGCTTAACCGACTGAGCCACCCAGGAGTCCCACCTTTCAATTTTTTTTAGAGGCGCGCACACACACACACACACACACACACACACTGACCCTTAACACAGATTTGAACTGCACAGGGCCAGTTATAGGCAGATTTTTTTTTTTCAATAAGTCCACTACAGTCCTATAAGTGTATTTTCTCTTATGATTTTCTTAATGATATTTTCTTTTCTCTAGCTTAATTTATTGTAAGAATATGGCATATAATACCTATAACATACAAAATATGTGTTAATTGACTGTCATCAGTAATGCTTTTGACCAACAGTAGGCTGTTGGTAACTAAGTTGCTGGTGAGTCAGAAATTATGCACAGATTTTTAACTGTGAAGGGGTGGGCACCCCTAACCCCTGTGTTGTTTAAGGGCCAACTGTGTTTCTTTCTTTCTCTTTCTCTCTCCTTTTAATAAGAAAAAAAAAAGATCAGGACAATAATGTATATAATCTTGTGTGCTGATTTTTTCCACTTAATTTTATATTCTGAACTTTGTTAACAGTTATTTTTTGAAAGCATTTTAAAAAAGACAAGTGTCTATAGTTATAACCTATACAAAGTTTCTAATTGTTAGAAAAGCACATTGTGATAAAACACATGGGACTCAATGCTTTGCCAAACCTTTGCTCTTTGGCCCCTGCCTTCTCTCCTGTTCTCAGTCCAGACCTGGCCAGGGATCGCCCAAGCCCGCCGACCTGTTTTGCAATCCCAGGCCCACCAAGGAGCCTTTCCAGGCCCAGACAGCTGTGTCTCCAACAACAGAGAGGTGAAGACAGAGAAGCAGGTTGCTGCCTTTTCACTCACCTGTCTGAGGAACCGATTGTTGACGAGGTCGACCACAAGGACCTGCAAGATGAGGCAAAGGGACAATTACTGTCACCAGGGCTTCCGGGATATAGTGACAGACTCGTAGCCTTCCTCCCCCTTGGCACCCAGACAGGCAGCTGGGGTGGGGGTGGAGGGACCCATTTGTGGTTCCCTGACGTTGCCGCTGTAGCCACAAATGATGAAGAGGGGGGTAGGGGGTGGGGAAGGGCTTTCCAGAATTGCATGCTTTCAACACCGAACCCACAGGCTGGGACATGTGTATTACCACAGACTGGACTCCCTGCCCTGTTCCGAGACTGACGCAGAGCCTCTGGGACAGACTTTTAGTGTGCGGGTTGGTGGGTGAAGGAGGCTGGAGGACCCCTCCTTGTTTCCATTCCATTCAAGTCTGCACTCCCCACTCCCAGGGCTCTCTCTCCTCCCAGCTACCCACTGGGCCTTGTCATTTCTCTTAATGGGATAGAAGGAGAGAGATCCAGAGGAGTGGATCCAACTGGAGAATGAGTCAAGCTGCAGGTGCTGGGCTTTCATTAATCAAAGTTTTTAGGATAAGCACCTTCCCCTTCTCTCCTCAGAGTGGGGCTGAGCCCCGGGGCCAGATGTAGGGGGAGGCAAGTGAGTTGCCTAGGGCACATGGTCAGGAAAATGCTGGGTGTCTGCCCGCATGACCCTGGCCAGCATGGGCCACTGGCTACAATGGAGGAAGAGCATGGGCCTGCATGGCCACCATGTTTTCACCAACAGCTGGAAACACAGGCTCTAATACATCCCAGAGACCCTGCCCAGGAGCTGAGGGGGCTCTCTCCTTCCTTCTCAAACACACGTATGGGGTCGAACTGAGCCATTTCAGGGATCACAGGGTACCCAGACAAATTCCTTGTGGTTCAGAAACCTACACTCAAAGACCTGTGTGTGCTGGTGAATACCTCACGGGACTTCAGGCCTCCCTGGGCAATTAGAGAAGCCACATCTGGGGGCCTGGGATGAATTTCAGGGACAGGCTTTCCCCTCGGGGTTCAGAAGTGAATGGTATCACTTAGGCCCCTCCAGTTTCCTCGCTGACTGCTGGGAGCAATCAGTACAAGGGACAGAGATTATTTAGAGGCAGGGACTGGGGCTGAAGACCCACTGAAATGCCAGGGAGGACTTTCCCTACTTGGGGGCAAACCTGAAAACCCAGAAGTGGATCACTGAAAACATTTTGGTGGTTGTCTTTTTAACTGATGTGAAAAAGGACCTGTTTGCAGGAGCACAGCCTTGTCGGCTTTGTTATTAGTCCAAATATAAATTCCAGCTCTTGTTAGCTCTTGTGTGCTTTCTTCCTCGGTGCTGGGGAGAGGGAGGAGGGAAGGATAGGGTGGGTGCCTACTTTATGGATCAAGTGTTTTAACATCTGGCTAAGTTGTAGATTGCTGCCCTTTAGGCCAGTGGGTTCATTTAGAGAAAACCGAATTTGCAGTCACCAAGGGTCTACTGAGGCAGACTGGGGGGTTGTAGCTAATAGACAAAACTGCAGGGGCCCCCACCCCCGGGCGTCGCGCGCTTGCAGTGCCTTAGCCAGCACCTCCCCTCTGCCCTCTGGCCCCCCACAGGGAGGGAACAGGGATGTCCCCACTGCTTACCTCTTCCAGTGGCAGCTCCCGGAGCAGCGGCAGCGAGCTGGTGAGCAGCCCGATGAGGAAGGGGGTCGGTGAGCACACGATGTCGATCATGGCGGGCGGCAGCACGGGGATGTAGGTGTGCTGCCAGGTGAAGGGGTAGATGACGGCCACCATGGCGTGGCAGCACTTGGACAGCGTGCTGCAGCGGAAGGGGGAGAAGGGGAGAAGGGGCAGATTCAGGGAGAGCTCTGGACTGGGCCTGCTCAGGCTCACAGGGTGGGCAGCCTCCATGGAGGAGGCTGGAGAGAAATGCAGACACCATCCCAAGGGCGTGTTGATCAGGAAAGGCGTCACGCGCCTATTCGGCACACTGTGTAACACGGTCCGAACCCAGATGACACCAGGCACGTGGGGCCTGTGCGAGGCTTTGAGACACAGCTAGAAGGATGGATTTAACGCCTCAGCTCATTTTTGCTAGTGCGCCTTCACACGCGAGCTGCATTCTCGGAAGGTCTTGACCAAATCATTCACTTCCACCGCTCTTCCCCAAACCCTTCCAAATCAACGAAAGCCTCTTTCCTCATGGATGCTCACGAATTTCTCTTATTGAAGATGCTTTTATATTCTCAACTAGCTTTCTCTTTGTTCTCTTCCACACATTCGCTCAGCCAAGCACGAATACCTAGGTGCAATCAAGGGAAATAGGGTAACTCCTCTGGTATTCACGTGGCCAGCAGTCAGCTCCCAGGCTCTGTTGTGTAAACATGAAACTCGTGTACAGTTGCCCCTTACCCAGAGTTCAAAACTTAAAAAAAAATAACAACACTGGGAGTCTCCCTTAAAGAACTTTGATCATGGTACAGCCTTTATCGGCAAGCCCTGAGCTCCAGTGATCACTGTTCCCAGTGCTCTGCGCAGAGCCTGAGCTCATGAGTGGATGAATGGGGGGATTACCCGGGACTATCATCTGGAATGTCAGCCCCACCGGGCTGCACACAGGGATGCCCCGCAGCCTCCCATGGTGAGCAAGAGCCAACCTTCTCTTCTTCCCTGCAGTTTCTTCTTTCTTCACCAGCCTGCTGGCGAGCAGACCCTCTCTGCTCTCATTCTAGTGTGCTGTTTCCAAAATGCCATGGGATTCGAAACTTCAGAAGCTTGTTAGAAATACATGTAATGTGGATGGAACTGGAGGGTATTATGCTGAGCGAAATAAGTCAAACAGAGAAAGACATGTATCATATGACCTCACTGATATGAGGAATTCTTAATCTCAGGAAACAAACTGAGGGCTGCTGGAGTGATGGGGGGTGGGAGGGATGGGGTGGCTGGGTGATAGACACTGGGGAGGGTATGTGTTCTGGTAAGCGCTGTGAATTGTGCAAGACTGTTGAATCTCAGATCTGTACCTCTGAAACAAATAATGCAATATATGTTAAGAAAAAAAAAAAGAAGATAGCAGGAGGGGAAGAATGAAGGGGGGGAAATCGGAGGGGGAGAAGAACCATGAGAAACGATGGACTCTGAGAAACAAACTGAGGGTTCTAGAGGGGAGGGGGGTGGGAGGATGGGTTAGCCTGGTGATGGGTATTGAGGAGGGCACGTTCTGCATGGAGCACTGGGTGTTATGCACAAACAATGAATCATGGAACACTATATCTAAAACTAATGATGTAATGTATGGGGATTAACATAACAATAAAAAAATTAAAAAAGAAATACATGTAATGTAAGAATAAAATAAAAGTGAGGGCCCATGGTTTCTCCCATGAACGTACTGCATCCTCCTCAGGGCACGGGCCCTGTAACCGGCATTTCCTTTGTTAGGCCACCTTCTGAATATTTGCCCTGGTTCTCAGCTGTGCTCTGTTAGGCAGAGTTGCAAGGAAGCGGAGTTCCCCATAGACGAACGCTCCCTTGCTGGATTCCCATTGACGTCAGGCACCTATGCGGGATTACTTGGGAGGTCTGTACCAGACGACCACAATCAAGCAAATATCTCAAAAAAAGGCAGTCAAATGAATTTTTTTGGTTCCCGGTGCATATAAAAATTATGTTTATATTACACTGTATGCAAGCGTGTGATAGCATTATGTCTAAAAAAATAATATACGTACTTTAATTAAAAAGTAGTTTATGCTAGGGGCGCCTGGGTGGCTCAGTTGGTTAAGCAGCTGCCTTCGGCTCAGGTCATGGTCCCAGGGTCCTGGGATCGAGCCCCGCATCGGGCTCCCTGCTCAGCGGGGAGCCTGCTTCTCCCTTTCCCTCTGCCTGCCACTCTGCCTACTTGTGCTCTCTATCTCTCTGTCAAATAAATAAATAAAAAATATCTTTAAAAAAAAAAAAGTAGTTTATGCTAAAAAATGCTAACCATCATCTGAGCTTTCAGTGAGTCATAATCAGCAGTCACAGGTGACCGTAACATAATAATAATGAAGAATATTGTGAGACATTACCAAAATGGGACAGAGAGCCATGAAGTGAGCAAGTGCTGGTGGAAAAAGAGCTGATGGACTTGCCTGATGTAGGGTTGCCACAAAACTTCAATTTTTTTTTTAAGATTTTATTTATTTTTTGACAGAGAGACAGCGAGAGAGGGAACACAAGCAGGGGGAGTGGGAGAGGGAGAAGCAGGCTTCCCGCTGAGCAGGGAGCCCGATGCGGGGCTCGATCCTCAAGACCCTGGGATCATGACCTGAGCCGAAGGCGGACGCTTAACGACTGGGCCACCCAGGCGCCCCAAACCTTCAATGTAAAAAAACAAAAACAAAAAATGCAGTATCTGCAAAGTGCAACAGACCGAGGTCTGCCTGCAACCTCAATGTCATAAAACTTTCCTGAGCCCGTTTTAATAGGATCACTTAGCTCTGGCTTCCGTAAGGAGAAAAGAGGTGAACTAAAAGATATTGGCTAGCAAGTGAAATCAGCCAGAGAGAAAAAGGCAAATACTGGACGATTCCACTTATACGTGAGGGACTTAGAACAGGCAAATTCATAGAGACCAGGGGCTGGGGGAGCGAGAATGGGGAGCTGTTGCCTAGAGTGGACAGACTTTCAGTTTGAGATGATGAAAAATTCTGGAAATGGACAGTGCTGATGGTCGCAAACACTGTGAATGTCCTTAATGCTGCCACTGAACTGTGTACTTAAAAATGATTAAAATAGTGAACTTTATGTTATGTATATTTTATCACAATAAAAAAAAAAACCAAGAAAAAATTACTTACCTGCAAGAGGAATTCCTCTGAATCTGGCATCCCTGAACATCCTTAAAATATATACTAGCCCCCTTTCCCATCCCACCTGCATTTGGGGGCCCCCAAACCAAACAAGAGTAATGTTGAATCTTGTTCATTTATCAGCATGAACCTCCTGACCTTCCTGTTCCCTGTCTTTGCAAATTATCTCTCTGAACACTCAGTGGAGTCCTGAAATGCTTCTTAGGAGCATGGCACCCACATGTCGCACTATTTGGTCCTAGTCTTTTCTTTCAAGTGATTACCCCCAAAACGAGAAAGATACTACCCCAAGATTTCATTATCATAATGCCCATAATATCTTCTTCATAAGAGGGAGGTATACAAGGTATATAATACCTTCTTTATAATACCTTCCTTATACCTATTGAGTAATAGTGAGACAGAATAATTGTTAGGACGTATACCGAGAAGAACAGCAATAATTCAGCTGGCAGGTTGGTGACTTCTCAAAGAATTTTCTCTCAAAGCAGAGAAACATTTTTCCTCAGGCATCCCTTTCTCTCAGATATTCAGGAATGTAAATACTGTCGGTGAGTTGCTCACCCTTTGTGTTTAATTTCCTTGATGATTGAATGTGTTGAATTTACTTTGTTCTAAAATTTAAAAATTTTAGGACCAACCTGTATCAGTGTGTGACCAGTCTGCAATGTTGATCTGCTCACGTACTATAGTTGTGAGGACACAACTGAGAAAACCAGGATGTTAAAATATAAATGTGGATAGCTGGGTCTAGAGCAGGTTTTTTCAGACTACAGTTTGCAGCCCATCATTGGGTCCTGAAATAATTTTAGTGGGCTGTGATCAGTCTTAGAAACAACAAAAAGAACAGACTAGAAGAGTGTGCTGCATTCTGTTCCAGTCGTAAATAACGATCTGTGGGCCTGTGTGTGGTATATGCGTTCGGTCTGAACGTGAACAGTATTGCTCATTAGGGCCTGCAGTAAAAAGGGTCTGAAGTCAATGATTTGGACCAAAGAACTGGAGGCTGGAAGCAGGTAGACAGTAATGGTTCAGTTGGAATTCTGGTATGTTCCATGTTTTCCTGGGATGTTGGCTTTCATTCCCAAGTGAATAGAGGGACCTTAAAAGAGACGGTGAGAAGGAATTCCCTGAAGGAAGCCTCGTGTATGAAACCCGTCTCCTTGGACAGCACGTTTGTTGGAAGCTCCCGAATGTGTCTTGGAGGAAGAGTGGCTTCTGGGTGGGCCTCGGCGGTGGGAGTGGTCATGCGGGGCCCATTTCACAGCTGGCTCTGAAGCTTTTCACTTCTGTCCGCTTGCTAGCGGAGAATAAAAATGCAGCGCTCACGCTGAAGAGTTCTTTCACATTTTCAGAGTTGTGGTTTAAGCACTTTTGACCCCAGGGAGGTTATAGAATCACAGAATTTTAGACCTGGAGCCATCTTAGAGATGGAGTTCATCTTCTTTTGAATCTTTTTTTTTTTCGGTAAGCTTCACATCCAACGTGGGGCTTGGACTCACGACGCTGAGATCAAGAACCGCATGCTCTACCGACTGAACTGGCGCCCCTTCTTTTGAATTTTAAGAGCTAAAGAGACCGAGGCTGAGGCTGACCTCTGCATTCAGGGCAGGCCGCGAAGCGCCTGGAGGAGGGGAAGAGATACAGAGCGAGGAATGGAGGCCCGAAGAGACACAGTGAGAAGCCTTTGTGGTTTCCTCAATCACTGCAGTAGAAAAATAAATGTGTTTAAGTTTTTTTTTTTCCCAACTCAAAGAAAAGGCCTTCTGCCCTTTTGCTTTCTTGCGGCCTCATTCCTGGAATGAGAAAGTGTAATGAGTTGCTGGCTTCTCTCTGCCGCTAGAGCATCCTGTGGCTCCTAGGGGAAGCCTAAGGGGCCCTGCAGTGCCGGGAGCCCCCCCCACCCCTCAACGTTCAGCTGCACAGTGTGAACCAGCTGGATGAGGAAGGCAGTTGGAACACGTCATTAAAAATGAGAAGCAATGCCAGTTCTAGCCAGATATACACTGGGTGAATAAATGTTCCGGAGAGAAAGATCAAATTCATTCATGCCACTGGAATGCACGGAACTAAAGGACAGCTGAATTCCGTTTTGATGGGGACCAATGATGACAACTCAGCCGGGCACCCTGCTCGCCACGGAGGCAGGTGTGGGCCCCTGCTATCTCTCCTGACAAGGGTTTTTTGTTTGTTTGTTTTTAAATCGTCTGATGTGCTGTTGCAGATGGGGCCAAATGCTTCCGCACCTGGCTGTGCACCTGGCTGTCATTAGCACCTCGCTGGCAGGCGCATACGAGCGCCGGGTGCTCACGACACAGGTGGGCAGCGTTTGAGGAGTGGCGCATTCCTCCTCTTGCTCACCGGCCCACATCAGTATGCTGGGAGAAAAAACCAAAACAAACCAACAACTTCTCTCTCTTGAAACACTAGAAGGAAAGGTCGAATTCTGCAAAGAGTACAGTTAGTGACAACTCTCCCCCCAAAATAAATGGTAGAGGAGAAAGGGATTATTTTGAGTATAGCTTGTGTTTTTCTCGGTCTCTGCTGCAAGTGCTAATGAAATTTTATTCCCAGGCTCATGAAGGCTAGCGGAGCCTTCCACGGGGGGTGGAGGGGTGGGCACTGCTAGGATGGGTGGTCTCTTAGGAATATGGAAAGAACAGGGTTTGGTTTGGGCGACGCTGAGGATGACTTTTCAAGTAAGCTTGCCATACAGCCTTCCTAAGCATCTGCTGGTTGGAGGAGAGGCAATGTTTTGGAGGAAGTCCTAGGAAGACAGCCCTCGCAGCTGGCTCTTGTTACCGTGGGGGTGGAGGAAAGCAACACCAGCCTTCAGCTGTGATCGATTTGTACAAAAGCGGGGGAGGGAGGTGATGCCCAAGTGGGAGGCTGGCTGGGCCACAGGGCTTCAAGATGGGCACAGGGGAGAAGGGTCCCAGAATGCTTTGCTATTTGGCTGTGCTTTGTGAGGGTTGAAGCATTAGTCTGGAGAAATCAGGATGCACTTGTGCGTAATCAAGTTCTCCTGGAGAAGACACTTTGGTTCTGGTTGATACCAAGCCCCTGTCACCATATGTGGGGTTACTATGCTCAGCAACCTTCCAACTCATCTAGGAACCAGTAAGAACTGAACACAGAGCCTTCTCTAAAATGCTACCAGAACAGTAAACAATGAGTTTCCTGAGTTAGACAGACTCCCCAGGAATTTGAAGAATGATCCTATCAGCATCCGTTAGTATCCCAAGCAAAGTATCTCTCCTAGTGTATCATTCCCAGGAACGTGAGCAAAAGGCAAACTTCAGTCTGGGCTGGTACCTGGAGGGACCTAGCGGGAGGTGGGTGCCACCATGCCCTGGCTGCCATATTTCCATGACTGTACTTTCAAACCTAGAAGTAACATGTTGCCAAATTAAAAAAAAAAATTAGGCTGGGCCTCGAGAAAACTGGCTTTGCTACTCCCTGTATGATCTTAGGTGAAAGCCTTGAACTTCCTTATCTGTAGAATAAGTCAAGTGGACTAGATAATTTCTAACTTCCTTCCAGCTTTAATGTTTACAAACTATAAATCTACATGCGCGAAAGAAAACCAGGCACTGGAAATACCTGGAAAGTGAAAAGAACCACGGCTTGTCATCGGGAGATAATCCTAGGGCTCATTAGTGGAGACAGGACAGAAGAGCTGGGGTGACATCGCATGGGACAAACTAATAGAACAAAGTAGTGGAGAGATTTTGAGTCCCTGCAGTAAGCTCCACATAAAGGTGGCAACACAAACAAGGACGGCCTGAGAGCATCTGACCCCTGATGGACGAACCGGAGTCAGTCTTCAGCCCAAGATTTTGCTAGTGATGGGTTTGACGTAGAAGACAATTTTGGTCATGCTAGTCTCCAAATCTTGCTCCAAATGTTACCTTCTTGGTGTTCATATGCAGAAATAGGTAGTTGATACTTAACATTTCATCAGACTGATGCCATTATGTTACTAAAGTTGTATTTTTCATAGGCTTTTGCTGACTGAAATGTATGTACCTCTAAGACTGGCAGCCACTCTGGGGACCTCTGAAGTAGTATTCTGGATGCCAGACCACCAAGGTGACAGCTACTGATGCTGCAGGTGGGCCTCGGGCAAGCTCATCTGCCCAGAGAGGGCACGCTCACCAACCCTACCTTTTTCTGAGATGGCAAACATTGCCAAGCATAACCGATTCTAGACAGGACAGGGGGTCCCCATTTAGGCTTACAGATACTGATAAAAAAAAAAACAACCAAAAGGAGAACACAAAAGGACGAAGGCGCATAGCTACCTAGGAACTTATCTGTGCAGTTACTCATGGGCAAAGCCAAGGTGCAAACTCCAGTATTTACCAAGATTTGACCACCTTGGGGCGCCTCGGTAGCTCAGTCAGTTAAACGTCTGCTTTGGCTCAAGTCATAATCCCAGGTCCTGGGATCAAGCCCCGCTTCGGGCTCCCTGCTCAGTGGGGCGCCTGCTTCTCCCTCTGCCTCTGCCGCTCCCCCTACTGGTACTGTGTGTGTGTGTGTGTGTGTGTGTGTGTGTGTGTGTGTGTGAAATAAGTAAATAAATAAATCTTAAAAAAAAGATTTGACCACCTAATCCTAAGTAGTCATTTGGCTTATAGTCTTCCGGTACCCCAAAAAGGATAAAAAGGAAATTTCTCGAATATTAAAAACTTTGTCCCATCTAAAACTTTTGAACAAATCTGTTCATGTGCAGCTCTGATTTTATGATTCGGTTGCGTCTGTAGATTAGTCAAAATGTTGGGAATTGAAATTAATAAACTAAAAAACAAATGTTTATCATTGGGGAAATGAAGAAAGGGGTATAAGAAAATATTTATTTGGGTCGCTATGCCAACAGAACAAGCCATCACAACAACATTCTCTCTTTTCCATCTGTCAAACTTGGGCTTGACAGGGCCTTAAGAAACACTCCGTGTCCACCCTGAAGATGAAACAGAGCAAAAATATTATTCTAAATTTGATAGATTTTTGGCTCGACTTAAAACTCTTTCATAACTCATTCAGTATTTGCCACAAGTCCCGGCTACTTCCTGTTGCAGTGAGTAGACTCACTAGCAGTGAAGAGTAAGTACATCGTGTGTGTGTGTGTGTGTGTGTGTGTGTGTGTGTGTGGTGGGGGGATGGCAGCATGACTACAGGCCGAATTCAGGCTAACGTCCACCCCGAGATGCCACGCGGCCACTCACTGAGCTTGTGGCCTGTCCTGCTCTCTTGTGCTGTTCTGAGGTCTCACAAAGATTGGGGGGAATCAGAAGAATGAGGAGGCTTGCTTCCACTTCTAGCTGAACAGGGCCGGAAATGGGACCACATGTGGCGTGTGGAGCACCGTGCCCAGGGGTGATGAGGATGAAAGACCCCACGGGAGCTTATGCGGAAGGCTCTCCTCATAGACTTTCCCAGGTCAGACGATTTGCAGCCAGCCACTGTCCTCAAAGCCCTAGTTTGTCATGGCCTGGCCAAAGAACTCTTCAGTTCCCTAGGGCTCTTTGTCCATAAATCAGGCAGCATTAGGTGGAGGCAGATTCCTCCTGGAGGGATACCCAGTAAGAAGAGCAGGCCCGAGAAGGGAAGATGGGTTCTAGCTTTTTCACTCAGCAACTTCACACACAGGATGTTCTTTGGTGGATTTTCTGTGTTTTGATCATTAGCTATCTTCCTTCCTTCCTTCCTTCCTCCCTCCCTCCCTCCTTCTCTTTCTTTTTTTTCTTAAGATTTTATTTTTAAGTAATCTCTACACCAATGTGGGATGCAAACTTCCAACCCTAAGATCAAGAGTCGCAGGCTGCACTGACTGAGCCAGCCAGGAGCCCAGCGGTGTCACTTTCTTACAGGTGAGCCAGATTTCCCTGTACTGGCTCAGCTGGCCTGTTAGGGAAGGGGTCACCACGGAGGGTCAGAGAGACCTGACACCGAGGTCTCCAGAAGTAGTGTAAGTGCAAAAGGAGGTGCAGAGACGCCCCGACTTCTGAGCACAGTCTAGAGCAGAGGCCTGGCATCCTGGAGAGGACCCACAACACGGTGCGTATTTAACTCTAACCCAAGAACGTTAAGAAGGGCGTTAGATGAGCATGCACAGTTACTTGGGTGTCACGCAGCTCTGAAGTGTCAGGGACTGGAATCGCTCTAAGGAAGGCCCCAGTAGCTACCCAGGTGATTTCTACTGAACCAGATGAAGCCGGGAGGGGAGTGAGCCTATGGAGCTCAGGGAGATGGGGGTGTTGGGGCTGACTTTCCCTCAGCAGCATGTTCATAGAATCACACAGCATTTGAGCCAGAGGGGTCCTGCAGGCATTAGACAGTCCTCCCCCCACTGCAGAGCTGGGCACACGAGGTGGTCGTCCCCTGGGACACTCTGGCAAGCACAGGACGCCTGAGGAGGTGGGGTCAGGAATGAGACCCTTAGCAGGTTCTGGTCCAGGATCAAAGGGAGGGCAAGGCACGAAGGAGCACGGTTCCAGGAGGTCCCGAGCACTCTGGCCTGTGGAGTGAGAGAATTTCAGAGCGAGGAGAGACTGTGGGGTCGCCCGGTCCCACCGGCCTCACTGGGCCCCAGCTGAAGGCCATAGAGAGGGAGGGCTTGGGGAGAAAAGCACAGAAGTCTTACCTTCTTCAGTACACAATCCTAACCTGATGCCAAGCACACAGGGGGTCTCAACGGCGTGTTTTAAAAAAGACTTTCCTTATATATTTCTGTAGATGGGGGTCACAGACGCTGCCCTTCCCCCCCCGCCAGACCACGTGGCGTGCTCCTCCTCCTCCCTTCTCATTTTCTCTGGAGCCAAGTTGCCTGCGTCCCAGCCCTCCCACTAACCACTGGCTTGCTTGAGCAAAGTGACTTAACCTCTGTGTGCTTCTTAGTTTCCTAATAATAGAAGCTATCTGACTGAGTTGTCAGGAGCCTGAAAGAGTACAGATCAACCCCTTCCAAGAGCTGGGCCCAGAGGCGACATTCCAGTGTTCTTTGTGGTGGCGGTGTTGTTCCTGTCATCAGGCTTGCTCATGCTGCGATTCCTTCTTTTCCGGCCTCAGCTCTATGGGCCTTTATTTATTTATTTTTCCATCTCTTCAGGTCTGCCTGGGCATTGGATGGAAAGATAATTTATGGGGCAAGAGAGAGAATACTTCGAGGCATTTGTAACAGGAAAAGCAGGGGCTGGCTGCCTTTGGGGACAACATGACATGGGGGCTGTCACAAGTCGCAGTGACAAGGGGCCTGGGTGCAGATGAGCGCTGGTTTCATAAATGAGGAGGCCCAGGCCCACAGCTGAGGATGCTCAGCCTTCCTCCCTCCTCCAGGGAAGCACCCCAGGGCCCTGCATCCCATGTGATGAGAGACGGATGTGCAAGTATGAAAGCTCTAAAGGGTCTATAAAGGTAATTAAGGTGTTTTACACACACACACACACACACACACACACACACACACTCACACTGGTTAACCGCGCCGTGGCCTGGCTCTGGACCCTGTCCCTGCAGCAGCCGTAGCTGGCGTTTTATCCCCTCTGCCCTCTCATGGCGGTATGCTGTTCGAAGGGACTCCGTCTCTAAGGGCAGAACACCAGGCATCATGGAAAGTGGGGCGAGGAGAGACACTCTGAAGTCCCCTCCAATCCGACCACATCGGTGACCTGTCCCCGCAGTAAAGCTGAGCAGGAGGGGAGGAGCTGGCAGAAGCAACCCAGATGCAGCCACAGGGCAGGGTCCATTCTCAGGGATGGAGTCCCTTCACCTTCCTTTGTCTCTTGTTACAGCAGCTCTGGGGGACGGGCTTCAGTCTGTCAACCCAGAAATCTGTCCAGGCTGGAGGGAGAGGTGGGCAAGTCCCCTCCAGACATCTTCGTCACAGCATTTCCAGGGGTCTTCGTACCCTAAGCCTGACCCATCCCCTCTGCTGTCCTTCAGGGATGCATCTGTCTTTGACCCTTTCTATTCCCACCCTCTCTCTCATTGTACGTCTCTCTCGTGTTCTCCTTTGTTGGGGAGGGAAGCCTGGGGAGGGCACGCTCCTCTCTAGCCATGCCCATCTTCCCAGACATTTTCTCAGGAGGCACCTTCCCAAGCCTACCATCTTCAACCCGGCAGCAAGCTCCTGAAGGGACTGCTTGGCCCCATCTCCAGTCTGGGTGGGCAGCAGGTTTACTGGGCTGGCCTTCACTTCTTGCCTCAGCCTTCCTGAGAGCCATCACTTTCCCTCCCCCACAGTGGAGCCTGAGAATTCTACTTCCGGGGACAGAGCGGAGCTTCCAGAGAAGACAGACAGCTACTCGATGAAACCCGACCCTGGTCACTGAAGGGTTATTACTCATCTTTCGCTTCCAGAGCCCCAACCTTAGAACTCTCCCGCCTGAATTCCCCAGTGCCCAGTGAGCTTGGAGAGCTGCCCACTCCCAGCACCAGCTGCAGGCTGAGAGCCGGCCTGCTTCCTGCGCGGACCCCAGTGCACTGGGGAGTGCAAGAAGCATGACAGTAACAGTGAAGAGCTCACTAAAAACCGGGCGTGGTGGGGGGGGGAGCAGGCTGGGAATAGCTAAGTGGCTGCTGTCCAAAGAGGAGCATCACCAAGATGACCAGATGGGCTGGAGTGGGAGGAGAGGACTGGATTCCATTTCCTTTCACGTTCCTGATGAGCTCCACATTCATTCCTCTGTCCTTTCCGTTCTTCTTTCCCTGTTCTTCTTCCTCCCTTTTGTTTTCCAGATTTGGGAGTCCTCTTTCCTCTCCAAGCCACAGTTCTTTGATTTGTGTGTTTTTGGCATTTCTTCTTTCCGGCTGGACTCCTCGGTTGGCCTCATCTGCTTTCCCTGGTTGGTGGGCCCATCTCAGCCCTTCCTGGAGGGGCAGTCACCAGCCGTGCTGCTGTGCCCTCAGTTCCGGAGCAAAGAAGCCTCTGATTGTGTTCTGAAGCGATGAAAATGCCAGGAATTCTTTTTTTTTTCTTTTTTAATTCAGAATTCACTCAAATCTCTATCTGCATCTCCTCTGGCTCTTCTTTGATTTGTGACTTGGGCTTTGCAAATCACTGAACGTGTCCCTTAGGACATGGGGGGCATCCTACCATGCAGTGAGCAGGTGTGTGTGATTCTGTGTCATTTATCCACCGTGGGGATCCATCTGTGTTTAGCACGGCCCTGCAGGCATCTGTGAACCTTGGCCCCTTGCCCCCCACTCCGCCTTCCTCCGTCTGCTTAGCTGTAGTGAACTGCTTTACAAGTTTCTGAAGGTGACACGCTCGGCCTCCTGTCTCCTTTCCTTTGTCTAGATAGCTATAGCTCCTTTAGCCTGGAATGTGCTTTCTACTTGCTCTTAGTCTCAGGACTCAGCCAGAACTGGCCTCCTCTGAGCGTGAGTGCCCTCCTTGGTGTCCAGAACATGCCACTCCGATAAGCCTCGACGGCACAGTCCCAGGGGCTCTGCTCACGCCTCCATCCCCCGCCCCACCCGGACTGAAAACCGTGAGTACAGCTCTGCGCTTTTACCCTTGTGCCTTTAGCCCACAGCAGAGCGCCCAGCACCCCGCGGAATGATGAAAGGTAGGCTGAATATCAGATAAGTAGCACAGAGAAGCGCAGGCTTACGTTGTTTGACAGAACCAGTGTGCCTTATAAACCTCCCATCCTCGCGGCCCGCTGGTCTGCACCCTTCCCTCAGAGGGGCTTCCTCTGCAGTCCTGGGCAGTCACCTGCCCCCCACACTCCAGACAGTCCTCCGACTGTCATTCAGACACTTTAGTAGAAATGGCCAAGGCAGGTACCTGAGCTTGTCTGCGATGAAGATGATCCTTCTTTCCAGAAGCAGGGAGGCAAACACACAGAGCAGGTGGCGGACGCTGAGAGAGGAGAAGAGAGACTCAAAGTCTACGTGCTCGAGCCGGGAGTCCAGGGGGCGGCACAGTTCAATCACCTGCCGGGGAACAGAGCAGCCATGCGGGGGGCCTCAGCGGGGGCGAGCCGTTTGCGGAGGAAGGCAAAAGTAATTGGGGAAAAGAAAGATCCTAGGACACTGAGGGAGCAGGTACACTTGGTACGAACTCTTTCTCATAGTTGAGTGTGAGGAATGTTCAGATGGAGGTGGGGACACTGGATGGCAGAATCAATGGCCGTGGCCCCAAATGCTGGGAGGCTCGGCCTGACAGCGACATGTCTGGACCATCCCCCTCCCCGGGAGTTCCATGACTGTTGACGTCCTATCACTTAGAGTCCCGCAGGAAAGTGTCTCTGCCTCACGAGGGAATATGGAGTCACAGGCTCAAGCAGAAGGACCAACAGATCCAAGCAGCACTTTCCGGACTCACCTCCTCTGGAAGGCATTTCTCAATAAACCCAACCCCATACCAATCCCTTCCTTATGATGTGTCTTACAGCTTATATGCTTAGTGGGCACATCTTCTCATTCTGTACTCGTTGAAATGTTCCCAAATTCATCTCAAGTCACTGCTCATGCGTGTTTTTCCCTTTAAATAGCTGACTCCTTCACAGTGAGCAGAGACTGGTGTTTTACTCTCAGCATGGCACCTGCCCAGTGCTGCCCCCATAGTGGGGCTCACTAATGTTAACATCCTTATGGCCAAGCCACCTGCATCTGGTATAGGATAGTCCAGGGTTCTCCAGCAACATGGAGAATGCTTCCCTCTGTTCTGGGAAATTGAGTTGTTCCAGAATACCCTAGACCTATCCTTATCCCTCACCTGTATCCAGAGCTGCTTTTTCAAGGGCTTTTGGAACTAGAGACTCAAGGCTGAATGGAATCTGCCTAGTGATATCCACAGAGCCATATGAAGGGAATGGGAAGGATGAAAATAAAGTCCTGCATTAAGTTCCAACCCAGCCAAGGAAAGGGACGTACCTCAAAGTCCTAGACAGGACTAGAGAAGCGCAGGCTTTTTATTCACCTAGACAGGTGAATAAAAAGTAGTATGTACGCTTGTCTTCCCTGAAAATAATCTGTTTTACATTATGAAGTTACAGAGGTGATGGAGACCAAAAATGTAAATAGGTTCAAAGTCAACCTATGAGTGTAATTGGCTAGTAAGAGAAGCTAAGGATGCAGTTCCCTCACCTGTAACACCAATGTCATGCAAAGAAACACCATGTGCTGCCATGGCACAGCTCTGGGGCTTGCTCTCTGGGACTAAACCCTGGAATGGAGGGACAGGACTTAGGGTGGATTTTATGATGCCTGATGTCACATTCAGTGATGTAACAGACCACTGAAAGCCAGCCCTTTGGTCTGGGCCATTCTCTCCTCTAGGGGACAATAGGAATCTGATGACTTACCTCAGTTCCCGATCCTGGCAAGAAGTTTTTGACAACGATGGTTTTGCCCAGTGCTGGGAAAGGGGCTTCCATGACACTCCTCATGAGGGGCTGTACCAGGGCAGGAGAAATGCCTCGCCGTTTTTCCACCTCATCCAAGATCTGCAAGGGTCACAAAAGCAGCTTAGCTATCCTGAAGTCAGGGCACCAAGATATCACTCCGTTTTCGATGAAATGGGCCTGCCACCATGACTAAAGAATTATGGGGAAGCCCTGCTGTCCTCATCAGGCCAAACTTAAAGTGTTTTCACCCCATATGTTATTGCCTCAAATCTCCTCTCTATGTACCCACTCCTTTGCCATGGGCCTTTGCAGTTCTTCTCACTAAAGTGGTGAAGTTCCTTGATCCCCTTGACTTTGGGTTTGGCCATGTAACTTGCTGGCCTAATACATGCATTCTCACTGGGAGCAATATTGCCCCCAAGGGGATAAAAATTGGTTCTTGGGGGTGATGCTGAAAAAAACTTAGATATTATAATGGTTTGTAGCCCTTTAAAAGCCCACAGTACCTAAAAAGATCTACAGCATATCTGTGGAGTTAAAATATCTCTGAGGGTAGCCATTACAGAAGTGCAAACCAAAACCACAACAAGATACCACTTCACACCCATTAGGATGGCTATGACCAAAAGATAGACAATAGCAAGTGTTGGTGAGGAAGAGGAGAAATTGGAACCCTCATGTACTGCTGGTGGGAATGTAAACTAGTGAAGCCCTTTTGCTAAGCCGTCTGGCAGTACCTTAAAAGGTTAAAGATAGTGCTTCCATATGACTTAGCAATTACACTTCTGGATATTTACCAACAGAAATGAAAACATGTTCACACAAAAACTAGTACATTGGGGTGCCTGGGTGGCACAGTCAGTTAGGCGTCTGACTCTTGATTTCAGCTCAGGTCATGATCTCAGGGTGGTGAGATCAAGCCCCATGTCGGCGAGCTCACAATCAGCATAGAGTATGCTTGAGATTCTCTCTCCCTCTCCCTCTGCCCCACCCCCGCGTGCTCTCTCTCTCTAAGATAAATAAATAAATCTTTAAAAAAAACCAAAAACAAGAACTAGTGTATTAATGTTCATAGCAGAATTATTCATAATCGTCAAAAAGGGGAAGTAACCTAAATGTCCATCAACTGATGAATGGATAAACAAAATGTGATATTCCATTATATGCCATTATCAGCCATAAAAAGGAATGAGATACTGATTCATGCTACAACATGGATGAACCTTGAAAAGATTAGGCTAAGTCAAAGACACCAGTCACAGAAGGCCACTTATTGCATGATTCCACTTGGATAAAATGTCCAGAACAGGCAGATTCATAGAGACTGAAAGCAGATTGGTCGTTACTAGGGTTGGAAAGTGACTGCTCATGGCTACAGGTGTTGCTTGCTGGGGTGATAAAAATGTCCTATAAATGTGGTGATCGTTATACAACTGTGTGGATATGCTTTAAAAGCCATTGAATCCTAGATTTTAAATGGGCACATTTTATGTTTTACAAACTATATCTCAATAAAACTGTTATTTTATTTCATTTTTTTTTAAAGATTTTGTTTGACAGAGACACAGCGAGAGAGGGAACACAAGCAGGGGGAGTGGGAGAGGGAGAAGCAGGCTTCCCGCTGAGCAGGGAGCCCGATGCGGGGCTCAATTCCAGGACCCTGGGACCATGACCTGAGCTGAAGGCAGACGCTTAACAACTGAGCCACCCAGGCGCCCCATCAATAAAACTGTTATTTGAAAAAAAAATCTAAATGCAAGACCCTCCATAATCTAGTTGTGGACCAAAGAGTTTATTTTTTATTTTTAAAGATTTTGTTTATTTATTTGACAGAGAGAGACACAGTGAGAGAGGGAACACAAGCAGGGGGAGTGGGAGAGGGAGAAGCAGGCTTCCTGCGGAGCAGGAAGCCCGACGCGGGGCTCGATCCCAGGACTCTGGGATCATGACCTGAGCTGGAGGCAGACGCTTAACGACTGAGCCACCCAGGCACCCCGGACCAAAGAGTTTAAATAAAAATACCATTTATATTAATACACATGTAGCCATTGAACCCTTGAAATAGGGCGAGTCTGAATTGAGGTGTGTTGTAAGTGTAAAATCCTCAGTAGATTTCAGAATACAAAATTAAGGATGTAAAATATCAATCACCATATGGATTATATGTTGAAAAAATAATATTTTGGATATGTGGGTTAAATGAAATTTATTATTAAAATTAAAAAGATCGGGCGCCTGGGTGGCTCAGTTGGTTAAGCGATTGCCTTCGGCTCAGGTTGTGATCCTGGAGTCCCGGGATCAAGTCCCACATCGGGCTCCCTGCTCAGCGGGGGGTCTGCTTCTCCCTCTGACCCTCTTCCCTCTCGTGCTCTCTGTCTCTCATTCTCTCTCTCTCAAATAAATAAATAAAATCTTTAAAAAAAAAAAATAAATAAAATTAAAAAGATCGTATATATGGTAATTCTTCAAAAAATTAAACATAGAATTACCATATAATCCAGTAATTCCACACTTATGGGTACATAGCCCAAAGATTTGAAAGCAGGGACTCAGATATCTGAATGGCCATGTTCATAGCAGCATAATTCACAATAACTAAAATGTGGAAACAACACAAATGTCCATCTAATAAACTGATGGACAGATAAAGAAAATGTGATATATACAAATAACAGACTGTTATTCAGCTTTAAAAAGGAAGGAAATTATGACATATGCTCCAATATTGATGAACCTTGAGGACATATGCTAAGTGAATATAAGTCAGTCACAAAAGGATAAATATATGATTCCATTTACATGAGATCCTGCAGTGATCAGATTCATAGACACAGAAAGTAGAATGGTGGTTGCCAGGACTAGGGAAAGAAGGGAATGGGGAGTTAGTGTTTAACGGGTGCAGAATTTTGGTTCAGAGATATCAAAAAATTCTGGAGATGGATGATGGTGACAGTTATATACAATGTGAATGAACATAATGCTCATCAACTGTACACTTAAAAATGGCTAAAATAGGGGCATCTGGCTGGCTTAGTCGGTAGAGCATGCAACTCTTGATCTGAGGGTTGTGAGTTTGAGCCTCATGTTGGGTGTAGAGATTACTTAAAAATAAAATCTTTAAAAAATGGCTAAAATAGTAACTTTTATGTTATGTTTATTTTAGCATGTTAAAAAATAACACGACAAAAAATTAAAAAGAATCTTTCAGGGGTGGGGAGGCAATTCAGGGAAAAAAATCTTAAAAGGCTGGTTAGGGGGTAATAAAGAATGGATGAGGAACACTGAGGCAGAAGTGACAGTGCACCAGTGTGAAACCTGGGCCTTAGGAGGCCTGTCTTACGCGTTTCTGCTTGCCCACTTGGGCCTCTGCCTCAGGCACAAGAACCGCACACCTGGGCCAGCTCCCTGTCTGAGGAGGAAGACAGACATGTGGACTAGGCCCAACCCCAGACTGGCAGCCGACAGCAGAGCCTGGGCTGCCTGAGTCAGCCAACTCCCAGCCTACCCCCAACGCACGAGTGAGCCCAGTGGAGAAAAGCCGAGCTGAGGCCAGCTGATCTGCGCGTCTGCAAGAATAAATGACCGGTGCTTTAAGCCACTGTGGTTTGTTACTCGGCATGACTGTTAGTGATACTTAATGGTATACTTTTCTTCAGAGATTTTGAGAGCTGTTCTTGAACAGGATTCCCCTTCCTTCCTTCTTTTTCCTTCCTTCCTTCCTTCGTTTTTTGTTTTTGTTTTTCAATGTGGGGCTTGAACTCACAACCCTGATTCCTTTCTCTGTACAACAGGACAATTTGTCATTTTAGTCATCCTAGTCCCTCACCTGGAAATAGCTCGAGTTTTAGAGATCAGTTTGCCAAAGCTCTGTTTCTGGTTCTATCCAGCATATTTACTGTTTGGTCTTTGGCATGGCATCACATCACACTCCCACAATATCCCTAGTCACAAAAATGCTACGAAAACACAGAACTGTGCATCACACACTGTGTTAGTATGTTGACTTGCTTGTCATCCCCTGTCCATGACAAAACAATGGAGCTCACGTGAATTCCAAAGGCACCACTGGATGCTGGGCTAACTCAGCTGTTTTACTTCTACCTTCTGTAGCATTCTCACAACAGCAAATGCTATGACACAGCCTTATTTCCACATTTAAAAATTTTTTTTAAATTTTATTTATTTATTTGACAGAGAGACACACAGCGAGAGAGGGAACACAAGCAGGGGGAGTGGGAGAGGGAGAAGCAGGCTTCCCGCAGAGCAGAGAGCCCGATGTGGGGCTCGATCCCAGGACCCTGGGACCATGACCTGAGCCGAAGGCAGACGCTTAACGACTGAGCCACCGAGGCGCCCCTTATTTCCACATTTAAACAACCCCTTGGGAGAGACCTACATGAGCAGTAATGCATGACTGTCCTAGAGCCTCTAAGTGACCAACTTCTGTGTAAAAGGCTTACCACCCCAGCGGAGGGGAGGCAGGAACACAGATACATCGATATCATTCTTATTTCTAACACACTTGCCCAGAAGTATAAGTTCTACCAAGGCAAGAGGTTACACTAGATCAGTATAGGTCAGGCTTCCTCTGAGGGTAAGTGGAAGGTGGCCAGGAGGCAGACATGTTTCGGAACGCTTTTAGGAAGTGCTGTTTGCCATCCGTGGACAATAGACATAGGACTTCAATTCTCCGAAAGAAAGCTCAGAAAGAAATGCTCAAGGAGAATTTAAAATCACTTTATGGATTAGATACTCATGTCTGGTTAATGTAGGAAATGAATGTTGGATTACACCTAATTTTTGAGATTATCATCATACACAATAGCAATTAGCTCCTCTGCCCACCCAGAATAGTGGGGTGGGTGAGCCAATTCAGTATGGCAATTCCTAGGTCTTGATACACTGGCTCATCTTCCCAAAAAGAGGACCAAATTGTATTAAATTTTGATCCATTTATTTATTTTAAAGATTTTATTTATTTATTTGACAGAGAGAGCGAGAGAGCACAAGCAGGGGGAACAGTAGAGGTAGAGGGAGAAGCAGGCTCCCCACCAAGCAGGGAGCCCGATGCGGGGCTCGATCCCAGGACCCTGAGATCATGACCTGAGCCGAAGGCAGACGCTTAACCATCTGAGCCACCCAGGCGCCCCAAGATTTTGATCCATTTAGAGCACTACTACAATAATAAATATCTCACACACACCACACATATATACATACTTACACATCCATCCATCCAAGTGGCCTCTTTGTCATGCAAAAGCGAGTATGACAAAAGACAATGCTTAGAAGTAAGAAAGTAAAGCACAAGGAATATTCTGGGAAGATCCTCTGCCCCTTCCATCCTCTGTAATTACTTTGCCTCTTCCCTGACCGCCTCTCTCTGGGCCCTGACCTTCACTGGCTCTCACTGCGGGTACTAATGATAAGAGAACAGAGGAGGTGATGGGGGAGGAAGTGGGAAGGAAACTATGTGGGGATATGATTACAAAAGCACCAGGAGTCCAGGTGTTTCCTGTGTCCTCCCGGGCTCTGCCTTGCCTTCCCTTCCTCCCTCCTCTGAGGCCTCACCTTTGAAAAGAGGCTGAAGCATCCCAGGCGGCTCACGATGCAGTAAACTTCAGGGAGACGCTTCCCTTTGCCACCAGGCTTTTGGTGTGAAACAAGGAAATTGTGAGTGTTACCATCTCAAAGTAGAGAACCCAAACATTTTTAAGTGCCTATCATGTGCCAGATGTTTCCCCACTGCAGCTTTTGAAAACCCAAGTAAGTAGTTACCAATTCCCCATTTTATAGGTGGGAAGCACTTCTGGTCACAATATATATACTTATAGTCTCCTGAAGGGACCAAATCAAGGGTGTCGTGCGTACAGTAGGTGCTCAATACGGCCTATGGAACCGTAAAGTAAGGAGGCTTAACTTGTTTACCGAAATCACTGTGGTCCCTGTTAAGGAGTTACCTTGAAACCAAATGTTGTTTATTATAATGGTAATTCCAAACCAGAAATCATTTCTGAACATCCTTTTTGGAACCTGCCTTTTAAGATAATTTTCCAACCAAAATGAAAATCAATCTCAATATGTCAAAGTAATTTCATTACCAAAACTTATTATCCACTTCACTTTTTAAATTGTTATCTATGCTTTTTATTCACTAATTAATTCAACAAATATTTATTGAATACCTACTATGTGCTGTGCATTATCCTGACTCTAAATTATATCAACTTATTTCGAAGATTCAAATACACTGAGTGGAAAATGATTTGCTTCTATTAAAGATTTTCAAAAGAATGGGTCTCAAAAAGACAAGCTCTAAAATGGGTTAGCATCATCATTTCATTGGAATACAATCCTCACTTCTAAAGGTGATTGTTCTGAAGAACACATTCTTGAATGATCTGTAGCATGAACAACAGAACTATCCTTCTTTGGCCCTTAGCAACTGTTATGAATGTGTGCGCTATAAGCTCTCCGGGTCTGTTTAGCATGTTTTATTAGAAAGAATATTTGGCTTAAAGACAGAAAGGTCTTTTATTTGGCAGGGAAAATAATGGAGGAAGTATTTTCTTTCTAAGGGAGACAGAGTTCTTGTTCCTTTCTACCAGTAAGATTTCGATGAACCCCCAAATCTTCCCTGTTTTTAACTCCGCTGATGAACCTGCCACACTTCCTGCCTCTTCTCTCATGGCACACAGTGGAGCCCCAGGACCCAGTGCTGCGCAGGGCTGCCCAGAGCACTGGCAGACCAACAGAAGACTGTACTAACCAGCAGTCTTCGGCAGTAACCGAACCGTCTGCTCCCATCTTCTCCAGTTAAGACAAATGAGAAGGTTTCACTGCGGTTGGGGAAACAAAAGTACATTACATAGCAAAACAAAACAAAAGACACCTGGTTAGAGAGCAATCGGGTGACATTCTGGAGGGGCTGTCAAAAAGGGCGGCTCCCTGTCCTGCCTGTCCATCTCTGTGCGAGGACTCTCTGCACCTGTAGTTTTGGGGTCTGTGTGAGGGAGAAGGAGACCTAAAGTGTCACTGCATCCTGAAAGGATGAGGTCTCACAGCGCTCGATCACCTGACCGCCCCGTTGCCCAAAGAACGGCAGTCACTTACAGAGCATCGATTGTGACTACGGCCCTCCGTGAGCTCCAGGGTGAGAGGGCATTCGCTGTTCTAGGGATGTGACTCAGTGAAGGAGCAGCCGAAGAGGGGGACAGTTCTGTGTCCCTCTTGAAACTGCCCCTGGGGTGACCCTCCCTGAGAACTGTCTCTTCAGAGCCCCCCGAGGCTTGGACTGCCCTGAGAGACTGCTGAGCCAACCTTGAGGAACACAGTGTGCCTCAAACACAGGCTATGCAGCCCCCTGAGTTTGGTCAATTGCTGAAACATCTGATAAAAAAAATACTGGTACGTAACAACATGGTTAAAGCAGAAACGTAAAGCTATCACAATCTGAGTTGACAGCTAGATGGGCTGCTATTAAATGATTCCAGAGCACGGACAAGGAAAGGTGACAGGCAATGTTCCTCTAGTTTCTCCTAGACGAAGAATTACTTTTGCCCTTCACAGAGGCTTATGAACCAAACATATGCCCAG
This sequence comes from Halichoerus grypus, assembly GCF_964656455.1. NCBI lineage: Eukaryota > Metazoa > Chordata > Mammalia > Carnivora > Phocidae > Halichoerus > Halichoerus grypus. Next base: position 92,995,574 of record NC_135723.1, read on the forward strand.
ATTGAGTGGGAGGCTGGGAATCTGCATATTTAGCCAGGTGGTTCTTATCTTCAGGGAAGTTTTAAAACACCGGTGGGGAAAGTCTCTAGCCTGGGGCCCATCAGGATTGCTGGCAGTAAAACCGAATTATGGTGTCTGTCCTCTCTGACCTCTCCCTGGTTCTTGCCGAGCCTTTGGGGGTGGGGAAGGGAGATGCCTGCACATACCTGGTAAATTGCTGGACAGGAGTCCAGTCCTTGGCATCAGGGAAACAGAACTGAGGGATAGCCTTCAGCTGGTCCTCAGACTCTCTCATGAACTTGAAAGACCTTTCCAACTGCAGCGAGAAGGGTGAGAGAAGGTTGGGGAATGAACCCCAGCTTGGGAGAGAAAGGCAGACGCTTGGCAAGACCACATCTTCCACCTGCCCACAGTTGAGACCACTACCTTAACCTAGGAAGGGTCTGTAGCTCAGTCTGCTGGGGCCTTTTTTTCCCAGGGCACTGTCAACTCTAGTCTTATGGGAGAAGTCAGGAGAAAACAAAATAGTGTGTTTTAGAGAAATATTCTTGATGTCTAACATTCTGGAATATAACTGTTTTATTTATTTTATTTTTTGTATATTTTTTTAGACTATATTTTATTTTTTATTATTTTTTAAAAGATTTTATTTACTTATTTGACAGAGAGAGCGTGAGAGAGCACAAGCAAGGGAAGCGGCAGAGAGAGAGGGAGAAGCAGGCTCCCCACTGAACAGGGAGCCCGACACGGGACTTAATCCCAGGATTATGGGCTCTGACCTGAGCTGAAGGCAGACGATTAACCGACTGAGCCACCCAGGTGCCCCTGAACTATAACTATTTTAACCAATAAGGAAAAAGTGTCAAACCAATCCCCTCCAAATAGGAGACTCTGAATCTGCAAGGCAGAGCCTTGAATCTGGTCTTCCAACCTCTGGGCCCCTGAAAGCTGCCCTTCCTCGATCCAGGCAAAGACATTTTGTAACATTTCTTAGTGAATACATCCAGTTAAATTACATTATACAGTAAACTTCAATTAATTTCATTGTCCTTGAATGTCAGAACTGAAAGGAAATGAGACATCATCCAGTGTCACATTCTTATTTTAGAGATAAGGAAATAGCCCTGACATGTTAAGTGATATGTCCATGGGCACATAATTAGTGTGGAATCTAGCTAGGGATGGTTTTTCTTGTTTTTTTTTTTTTTTTTTTTTAACTTTTACTGAGAGAGAGATTGCAGTGGGGAGGAGCAGAGGGAGAGGGACAAGAAGACTCTGCACTGACTGTGTAGCTTGAAGGGGGGCTTGATCCCACGACCCTGAGATCATGACCTGACCTGAAATCAAGAGTTGGATGCTCAACTGACTGAGCCATGCAGGTGCCCCTCTAGCTAGGAATCTTAATCTTTAGTCTCTCTCTCTCTGATTTATTTGACATCATAGACTGAATGAATATCCTCTTGTTAAAAAAACAGAACAGGGGTGCCTGGGTGGGTCAGGTGGTTAAGCATCTGCCTTCGGCTCAGGTCATGATCCCGGAGTCCCAGGATTGAGCCCCGCATTGGGCTTCCTGTTCAGCAGAGAGTCTGCTTCTCCCTCTCCCTCTATTCCTCCCCCGCTCATGCTTGCTCACTCAATCTCTCTCTCTCTCTCTTGCTCTTCTTTCTCAAATAAATACATACAATCTTTAAAGTCTGATTAAAGATTGTATTTAAAGCCATGTGTTTACTTATTTGTGTATGAACAGGAGTCTGTGCTTTGCGCCCCATTCTGCGGATCTACTGAACAATAATGTGCGTGCGGTTGACAACACTGTTCTATATACTTGGAAATGTTGGGAGGGTGAATTTTATGTTGTGTGTGTGTGTGTGTGTGTGTATGTGTGTGTGTGTGTGTATATATATATATTTTTTTTTAAGATTTTATTTATTTACTTGACAGAGAGAGACACAGTGAGAGAGGGAACACAAGCAGGGGGAGTGGGAGAGGGAGAAGCAGGCTTCCCACTGAGCAGGGAGCCCGAGGCAGGGCTTGATCCCAGGACCCTGGCATCCTGACCTGAGCTGAAGGCAGATGCTTAATGACTGAGCCCCCCAGGCGCCCCTATGTTATATATTTTTGTGCCATGTTAAAAATGAAGCACTATAGGTTCAAGTTTAGGAAACAAAAAGGAATAATCAGTAATTAGCATATTTGTTTATAAATTTGTACTTCTAAAGTGTTGGGAAGAATGGCTGGCTTCTGTTGTTGTTATTGACACATTTATACTTGTTAACTTTTCTTTATAAAGAGTTAAAGAAAAACATTATGCTCAAGTTACCTTCAGTAATTTGATGTACCAAATATTTGGAGTCTGAATTTCTGAAGTTAGAAAACTGTAATGTCTAACCTAAATTCTTTCTGTAATATTTTCCACCAATTTCTTATTTTGTCTCTCAGAGCTTGCCATTGACCTCCACCTCAAACCAGCTTTGCAGACAGCTTCTGAAGTCTGCAGACCACCAACACTGTTGAATGCTTCCCAGAGGATCTAGAAGCCTTCCCCAGGACACCAAATGTCAGAGAGGGGAGGTCTCTAAAGAGAGTATCCAAAGGAATACAGCACTGGGCTGATTTTTTTTCAATTTTAAAACCTACTTCTAGTATGTTTTCCCTTAGGCTACAGCAAATAAAATTAAAGCTGCTATTAATATTAATGGTTGAGACAACTATCAATGAATGAAACACAGCCACCATTTATAGACTTAAAGCCAATTAGTAACTGTCTTTTGGTTTTCCTCCTTCAGAATCAGTAGTCACTGTCTCTTTTCTATATAATGATACTCTCTTCCCTCCATGATCCAGAAGATTCCAGCTGGTCCTGGAGCAGTTTTTGAGTTGATAATTCACTAGCTCAGACTGTTGCCAAAGCAATAATTTTGACTACCCTTGGACAGTCTCACAGAGAAGCAAATACCAGCTGGGTGTAGTTGTTGGAAGGGGTCATTAATCACCACCGAGGGAAGGGCCATCAACTATAAAGAATACAAAAGGAAAGAACAGGGACATTTCTCCACAGTGGAAACCATTAGAGAACTGCAGAGTAGGCCTTGTAGGGAGGCAAGTTCTAGCACTTTTTGACATGGCCCATCCATTTGGATATACCCGCCCTCGGATCACATGCACGATACACACAAATACGTGTGAACACACATGTGCCTATACATGCTGTCATCAACATAGGAGTTATCAACCCATATGGGCACATATGTGCTCTTATATGCACATACACTCATTTACAGGAAGTGAGACATGGAGATGTCTCTCACAAATACAAGCAATCATAAATGTCTGGAAAACTTCCCAGTCTCCATGAATTGTCATAAAGATAATTACATGATATTGAGCATTTTAGTGGAACATGGCAGGCATGATCTCTAGTGTGCAAATATGGAGGGTAAGTCTTGGTCAAGGTGACTATAGAAATGGGGGATAAAACTCATGAGAAAGAGAAAGGAGGAAAAGGTAATTCTGACAGAGAAAGAGAGCAAAGGCAAGAAGATATAAAATAGCCTGATCTGCAAAAAATGCATGTACAGAATGATCACATAACATTTAAAATATATATCTAAAGAAACACTGGCAACAAGATACATTTCCAACAGAAAGAGACTGGTTAAACAGATTAGGGCATACCCACATAACAGTTTATGTAATTAAAAAAAAAAGCTTTAGAATTTATATTAAATATGTTTCTAAATAATGATACGTTTACAAAACATGATGCAAAAATTATACAGTGTGTAACACCAGTTTTGTCAGAAAATTACACTATGAGAAAAGTCTGGGAGAAAACATAATAAAATGCTCACATCGATTATCTCTGTGGAGTGGGATTATAGGTAACTTTTTCTTGATACATTTCCAGATTGGTCCCCTTTCCAATAATGACTATATAAGTTTCCGCTCAAAGAAGTTTTAATGTGGATGTCTAAGAGCCTGGGGATTCCAGGTTGGAAACTACAAGCATTCAATAGTTATGGTGATTCATTCATTCATTCATGAATTAATGCTTTTGTTCCTGAAACATTGATTAAATATTGCCATGTGTACAACATTGTGCTAGGCCCCGAGGGAAGTAAACAGGATAAAAACAGTCCTTCGTGCCTTGGTGCTCTCTCCGTGTGGGCCTCAACTAAATGTGGGCATACCTACGGGGCGCCTGGGTGGCTCAGTCGGTTAAGAGTCCAACTCTTGATTTCAGCTCAGGTCACGATCTCAGGGTTGTGAGAGCGAGCCTTGCGTTGCGCTCTGCTTTCAGCAGAGTCTGCTTGAGATTCTCTCTCCCCTTCTCCCTCTGTACCCCCCCTTCTCTCTCAAATAAATAAATAAATAAAATATTTTAGAAACAAATAAATAAATAAATGTGGGCATACCTATAGTATTGGGGTTTTCAGGGGATCATCCTTGGAGGTCAGCTAAAGGAAGGTGAATAGAGCCAGTTAGGAGGGCTAGTGCCCATGGCTTACTTCAATTATACAGTTTCTATCCTAAATTCCAAGGACAGGACTTGATTGCTGCACTGGACCACCGTGGGCAGGACAGAAGGAAGCTGGCCCAGGACAGGAGGAGACCCACGCCTCCACAGATACTGGGATTATGTGTGGGTGGTGGCAGCAAAGGGAGGCCCCTGAGGGGACCAGGACGGTACACCCTCCCCCCCCCGCCTCCGAGCACCTTCATTGTATGAACTGTGCATAGTGTCACATTCTACCTCATGAGTCTTTGTATGCTTATCTTTTGCCTTCCTGTCAGAGTATGGGCTTCTTGAGGACAGGAAACACATTTTGCTCATCTTTGTAATGATGGGGCCAAGCAGAAAACAGCTTGAATGTAATAGGGTCTCAGTAAATTCTGGTTGGACTGAAGAGAGCCTCTTTAATACTGGCATCAAAGCCTAAGAATGCATAAATTTATACATTATTGGTCATGCCATTTTAGGCTTTCTGAGGGCCATTTCACGAACCATGTTAGAACAGAACAGAAATCTAGTGCACACATCCAGGGGTACGTGGTGCACGTACAGATGTTTGGCATGGACACAAACACAGCTCCCTGGGGAGAGCTGTGTGGCTGATGGGAAAGATGCTTCTAGGACAGCTTGGAAAGAGATGTGGCTGGATAAGGAGACGGGGAGGATGAAGAGGATGGCATAGTCACCACAGGAAGTGAGTAAGTGTTTTTGTCTGTACTTTGAGTCTTCAAATCCCTCACCACCTGGGACCTCCCAAATTCTCCAGCGGCAGCTTTTTTCATTTGCTATACCCAAATGGGGACTCATGGTTCAAGATTCTAGACACTGAGTGTTCCTCAGACCCCTGCACCTCCCAGAAACCGCGAGTCCCAACAGGATGTGGGCACGAGTGCTACAGTCCCCCTCGCAGGCCGCCGAGGCCGGGCCGCCCTGTACCTTGAGAGGGAACTGCTGGGTGAGTTCTGGCACATACGCAGCCCCGGCCTGCTTCTTGTGCAGGGACACGACCACGAAGTACTCGAACAGCTGCCTCTGCTGGTACTCCATGAGCTCCCGGTCAAGGCACGGGTATCTGGGAGCGTGCTTCAGGCGGGACTTCACATTGACCAGGCGCTGGCTGTGAGCTGGGGAGAGAGGGCGAGTGAGCGCCTGGGCGTCTCTCCTTCTGACGTGGAACCGCACAGAGCTGTGACAGCTTGTGTGGTTCCCGGCTCAGAGTACTCCTTCTGATCCTACAAGTGTTCCCACCTTTAACAAGTGAGTACAAAACTCTTTGTTTGGGGTTCTTGCCAAACTTGGGGGGAACAACACTGGATGGGCCGCCAGGCTAATAGGGGTGCAGAAGCCTGGAACGCGGGGCTTTGCTCTGCCATGGGCTGGCTGGGTGGACTGGGGACAGTGGCTTGAGTCATCCTTGTGTCGCTCTGTCAGATGGGGTGGAGACACTGACTCCTCCCCTCACACATTCCCTCCATCTTTCAGTTTGTGGGATGTGACAAAATCCAGACCACAGAGCTTTGCGAGCAGGAAACTTTGTCATCATCTGCGTGACAGACTGGGCAGAGCCATGACTAACTCAGGAGCTCCCGCCCGCCTTCCCTCCTGCCGCTGTTGTCTGTGATGGAAACGGGCTTGTTTCATCCTAGAGGTGGGTCAGGGAGCACGGGGTGTGAGAGATGAATGAGGCAGGGCCGCTGACCGCACGGCTCTCCATCACCTCACTCAGCAGGCCTGGACTATGGCTTTCCTGGGCTTCCCCCTGGGGTCTGAGAAATTGTGGAAAACTCACTAAAGCCTAGACCAAAGTCACCGAATTTAGATCTACAGAGACCAATTATTTCAGTGACTTGACAGATGAGGAATTAGAGGCCCTGAGATCTTAAGTGATTTCCTTCTGGTCCTATAGCAATTTTCACAGGAGTGGGACAAGAGCCCAGGTGTCTGGAACCCCAGACCAGCTGCGCTGTACATCCCAGGTGTGGAAAACACCTATAACGGAAAGGCACGGCAACGGGGCCACTGTAGACGTAGCCACCCTGCATCTCTGCAGCCACAGACTCAGTGACCGAACAGGCCCATGCCGGTCATGCTCAGGACTGACCGGCCCCCACGCATCCCGTGGGTCCCCCATCCCCTCAGACGTTCACGCCTTGCCCAACAAGCTCGTGCAAGGACGCTCTGTCCCGTCCCTCACATTAAGCAGGAAGGGCCATCTTGGTAGCTCCCCGGCCCCTGCCTGTGCCGTGCACGGCAGCTGGTCTTCTCACCTTTCAGCTTCTCTTCCGTGTCACTGTCAGACTCACTGTTCTCATCTGTCACTAGACAGAAAAACAAACAAACAACAAATTAAAAATGGCAATAGGAGGAAAGTTGCTCATGTGAGTTTTTCTAATAAGAAAACTTTTTTTTTTAATATTTTTTTTTTTTTTAAAGATTTTTATTTATTTGACAGAGAGAGCACAAGCAGAGGGAGAGAGAGGGAGAAGCAGGCTCCCTGCTGAGCAAGGAGCCCGATGTGGGACTCGATCCCAGGACCCTGGGATCATGATCTGGGCCAAAGGCAGCCGCTTAACCGACTGAGCCACCCAGGCGTCCCCTAATAAGAAAACTTTTTGTACGAAGTGACACAAATCCAAGATTTCTACTTCAGAGGGTCTATTTTCTTTCTGGTGATTTAAATGTAATGGACAAACTAGGTCTTCGTCCAACTAAATATAATTTCCAAATTAATGTGGCTCTAGTTCAGATGGTACCTATATCCGGTAATACAGCAGAGACCGCTCCTTGTATGCATGGGAAGCAAAGAAGGCAGCTCCCAGGGTGAGCCAGAGCCCACAGCGCTGGGCTGGCCTGATGGACAGTGAAACAGGACCAGAGGATGCACCACCAGGCTGAGCTCATTCCTGGCTCTTCGCTGTCCCGCAGTCCCAAGGACAACAGGAGGTATTTACAAAGCACCACCTTGTTCTCCTCTCTGGTGAGCCAACCCCAAACAACAGGAAGCCTCTTTTAGGAAGACTCTTGTTTTCACATAGGTGGGGGAGGTGGGACGGTGGACGGTACCTTTTCCCGAGCCGCTCTCCGTGGACTGGGAGAGCCTCTTCACGCGTTTCTTCCCTCTCCGGGCCTCATAAATGGCATTGATTCGCAACACCAGCTGCCAGACGCAGGGAGAAGAAAAGGCAGTGTTAGCAGCTGGGATTCCTCTACTGCTCGTTCTCTTCTGGGACGATCGAAGGCCCGGGGAAGGAGGGAGGAGCCGGTTCCCACTGGTCCACTGGCATCTTTCAACTACTCTTTTCTACCAGACAGGAACATGACTTTCAAGAACACTAAAGGAGGCTGCCAGCCTCACTGATGTGTGAACGGGTGATGTCTAAATACACTAACGCAGGCAGCCGGGACACAGGGAGACAATTTCATTGGCTAATTGTGTGACGGCTGCTCCCCCTTCGATGCCTCCATGTCACTGTGGCTTGGGGACAGCCTTTGCCTCCCCACCCTGGGGAAAAAAAAAAAACCAGAAAAGGAAGAGACAGCAAAAATAAAAAGCCTCCCAGGCAGGGCCCCTTTTGTAGGAACCGTGCCAAAGACCGTCTGAGCGGCACTGGGCGGCAAGGGGGCAGGGATTACGGTGGATTTCGAGTTCTAGGTTGGGGCTGCATGGTGGTGCTCTGCACCCAGCAGACGCAGCACACCCCCCTTCTTGCAGGGGAGCGCTCATCCACACTCATGGAGGCCTTTGGTGATCTCTCCTACTGCTCAGCAGACACCACTACTCAGCAGGACATTTTCCACACTGACTCTAGCAGACCCATCTGGCCACGGAAACCCCGGTCACTTCCCACCGAAACCCCGGGTCACTACCCACCAGGCCTTACAGCACCGCCTGCAAATTTCAAGAGTGGAAGCTCCCTGGGCCCCACCTGATTGCGAGAAAGGGAAGTCTACCCATGCATAGTCAAGGCAAGCCAATGATTTTAATTTAATTAATTAATTAATTAAAGTTTATTTTCTTTAGTAATTTCTACACCCAACGTGAGGCTCAAAACCATGACCCCGAGATCAAGAGCCACATGCTCCTCCTAGTGAGCCCCCCAACAGGTGATTTTAAGGGGAGCTGTGTTTAAATAAAATCTTAAAAAAACAGTGGGGGGCGCCTGGGTGGCTCAGTCATTGGGCATCTGCCTTCGGCTCAGTTCGTGATCCCAGGGTCCTGGGTTCGAGCCACGCATCCGGCTCCCTGCTCAGCGGGGAGCCTGCTTCTCCCTCTCCCACTCTCCCTGCTTGTGTTCCCTCTTTCACTATCTCTCTCTGTCAAATAAATAAATAAAATCTTTAAAAAAATAAAGGGGAGCTGTGTTTGAAAGCTGCCTTAAAAAGTTTTATATTCTTTTTGGCATTGGAAGAACTGGAGAGAGGATGTGTTATAGTAAACTGGGTGATGGGCACGCAGGCGGGTGCGGTGGGTTAGCTGGTGCCACTCCCTGCCTCTGCCCTCCACTTCTCTGTCCCACTCCCTGAAGTAGCTCACCAGCTCCTCCCCACAAGCCAGAGCGCCGGACCGCCAGTGGAGGAAGGTGGCTCATCCTCCACGTCTCCTTGTGGTGGGCCTGGGCCCTGGTCCTCCTGCTCTGCAACTGGTAAGACACTGCCCTGCCATATCGTTGGACACCCACACACTCTGGGTCCTGACGGGTGGCCCAGCCCTGGCCTTGCCAGCTCTCTTTGTGAATTCCTCGTCCCCAACACTGTGCTGGCTTTGCCTTATCTGAACGATCTCTGCCTTCACCACCAAACCCCTCCCGTGCGGCAGTTATTTATATTTGTTCTTACGAACCAGCCATTTCCTTGAGAGCTCATAGCCCTGAACTGGCTCTCTTTTCTTTTTACACACGTCCTAACCATTGGAGTATTAATGCTAACCCCATTCCCACGGAAGAAGACAATGCATAAATGAGATGCTGGTATTATTCACAATAGCCAGGAAGTGAAAACATCCAAATGTCGATTAAAGGATGAATGGGTAAGCACAATGTGGTACGTACATACAGTGGCACATTATTTAGCCTTCAAAAGGAAGGGAATTTGGACACATGCTAAAGCATAAATGTTCTGCTAAGAGAAATAAGTCAGTCACAAACAGACAAATATTATATGATTTCATTTATATGAGGTACCTGGAATAGGCAAATTCAAAGAGACAGAAAATAGAATGATGGTTGCCAGAGGCTGGGGAGGAGGGCGGAATGGGGAGTTAGGGTTTAACGGGGTGCAGAGTTTCCGTTTAGGGAGATGAAGAGTTTTATAGATGGATGCTGGTGATGGTTGTATAACAGTGTAAATGTACTTAATGCTACTGAACTGTGCACTTAAAAATGGTTAAAATGGCAATTTTTATGTTGTATATATTTACCACAATTTAAAAATATATAAATAAACAAATGAGTTAACTAGGTCAAATTGTGGTTTTTTTGCGGGGTGGGGGGAGGATTTTTAAACCCATTCAGCCTCCTCTCACCCAATATCCAAAATTAACTAGAAAGAAGACAGCTACAATACAGTTAACATCCTTCCACTTATTAAAATATAGTGAACACTAGAATGTAAGCTCCATGCAGGTGGGGATCTTTGTCACTTCTGTTCGTTGCTGTAAGAGTACCTGTATGGGCTGGGACAGCGCCTGGCACCTGGTAGGGACTCAACAAGTATTTGTTGATAGTGAATTTGTTGGATGAACACTAAGCATCCCCTATGTACAAGGGGTTTTGCTAGAAGCTGTGAGGGGTAAAAAGATATATGGAGCATGGCATCCATTCTCAGGAAGTTTATAAGCTAATTGCAAGGACCAAGATGCATTCATAGCTATCATACAAGATAATTCATGAGTGCTGTGTGAGTAGTACAAATGACATGACAGAGAAGGTTCTTCTCACTGTAAATCAGGTCATGGAATAAGTGGAAGCCATGTACACTTCAGTCAATAAATCTCTGTTCCTTTTTATTTAAAAGATTTTTCCCAGAGAGAAAAACTTTAAACATGCTCTCACATAATTATACTTTAACAGGAGTTAAGTTTTGTTGTTTTAAACGTGTTCTGTACTAGGGGGCACCTGGATGGCTCAGGCGGTTAAGTGTCGATTCTTTTTTTTTTTTTTTTAAGATTTTATTTATTTTGACAGAGAGAGAGAGAGTGAGCCAGTGCACAAGCAGGGGGAGGGGCAGAGCCAGAGAGAGAAGCAGGCTCCCCACTGAGCAAGGAGCCCTATGTGGGACTTGATCTCAGGACCCTGGGATCACGACCTGAGCCGAAGGCAAACGCTTAACCGACTGAGCCACCCAGGTGTCCCTAAGTGTCGATTCTTGATTTCAGCTCAGGTCATGATCTCATGGTCATGGGATCTAGCCCCATGCTGGGCTCCACACTCAGCAGGGAGTCTGCTTGAGATTCTCCTTCTCCCTCTGCCCTTCTTCCCATGTGCTTTCTCTCTCTCAAATAAATAAATAAAAAAGAATCATGTACTCAAACCTAGAATTGTGTTAAAGCTCTTTTAACGCAACAGCTAATTCACCTGATCATCCCTGTTTACTTTGCTAAAACGATGGTGAGGTTGGCAGTATGTTAACAGCCAACTTTAAATTATCCCACAATTGAGGATTTTGACATTACAGATACCTAGGAATGTGCCAGAACAAGCAGAAGGGGAGTTAAGGGAGTGGCTAGAGACGCCACACTTTGGGGGCCCCTGGAGCAGCTACCACGATGGCACAGGACGGTGACTTTGCAGGACAGCCGAGGGGAGACATGGGAGTGAATCTGTGCTGAAAGAGACGGGGGTCCATGTGTTAGTGGAGCTCATTCAGCAAACATCAAATAATCAATATGCAGCCCGCTCCACACCCTGGGCCCCAGGCCGGAGGAGGCCGAACCTGGAGAGCCTGAAGGGGGAGGAGCCATGGCTCCTGTCCTAGCCCCTTTGTCTGCCCTTCATCAGCAAAACAAAGGAGGACATCTTTTCTCCTGTTCCAACTAAAACCCTGACCAGGCGGCAGGTTACAGGTCTTTTCTCAACCACCTGACCCTAGCCGCCCTTACTCTTCAGAAGGCACTCTGAGGCACAAGGTGACTTAACTTCATTTGAATGAGAAAGTTGGGGACGGGTGTGGTACGGGTGAAATTATAGCTCAAAATACTGACTAACCAAACTGTTAGGAGGAACCAGCTCGTAAACGTCCCATGACTTTCAGGTCAATGCATCACTTTGAGAAACAGATGAAACCTAACAGACAATATTCCCCTCTTGCCTCCATCCCCCAAAATGCTCCACACAAAGTCACACAATTTTCCAGGTTTTGTGACCCCTAAATCCCATCCATCCATCCATGTACTCTGAAATGAAGAATCCCTGCTCTAAAAGTTCCCGTCGGAAGTTGGTACCAAAGTGGCCACTGAAGAGGGACCAGCACAGCAGGGCTGGAACGGAGCAAAAGGGAATCCAATCAATAACAGACGCATTAGGATGCACATCTGCCCCTGGGCACGTTTGACCTTTCGGGTTGAAAAGAGCCAGGAAAGATGTATTTTTGACAAGCGCCGCCCCAGAGCACAGGCCCCACAGGGTACCGCCTCTGCAGCTGCTGTTGGCCCAAGTGTGAGTCACAGTGTGATGAACGGAGCTCTACTTTTTGAGGCCGGGAAGGAGGAGGAACTGGCCTTTTGAGGCCGGGCATTGGAAACATGGTCTGGGATCACGAGTATAGTGAGAGGTTAGGCTGGGAGAGGAATGGCTAAGGGGAAGGCTACAGGACCACAAGAATTATTATGACAAAGGCCCAGACAGCCCAGCCCCTGGCTCATGGTGTCTACCTGGTGATGAAGCAGGTAGAAGAGGCCCAGGATTCTGTTCTCTGCCCAGACTCCTCTGCAGCCTTCCTTTTGCAGGGAAGGGGGAGTGCAAATCTGCATACGAAGCTTGTTGCAAGCCTTACCTTGGGTATCTTTCTCTTCTTCCTGCCATTCTGTGGGTCTCCAAGGTTAAAGAAAGTGTCATCAGGGCTGCTGGGGGTGGAGGGGGGGCTGATTTTGGAAGGGGACCCATATCCATCCCGACTCAGCTTCCTGGTGTCCAGCAATTTGAAGTTCCTCCTCTCTGAATTTTGCCGGAAAAAAGCAGGTTTGGCCAATGACTGCTGGGAGGGGAAAGGAGAAAAGAAGAGTAAATACAAAGGGCCTAAGGGGGAGATAGCTGGGGGTGCCAGTGATACAGACCAGGAGATCGAGAGGGAAAGCTTGGTCTCTCTTCCCAGGGTATGCGGAGTTTGTCTCTGCTAAAGGATGCAGATCCAATCCTGTCTCTCTCCCTCTTTCTTTTTAAAGATTTTATTTATTTATTTGGGAGAGAGAGAGAGAGTGATTGAGAGAGCATGAGCAGGGTGGAGGGGCAGAGGGAGAGAGAGAAGCAGACTCCCCACTGAGCAGGCAGCCTGACGTGGGGCTCGATCCTAGGACCCTGGGATCATGACCTGAGCCAAAAGCAGACGCTTAACTGACTGAGCCACCCAGGCACCCCCAATCCAGTCTCTCTTTTTAGACAAGTGGGAATTCACTGGCTCAGTCCCTTATCTGTACAAATCAGGTGTTCTGAGAACCAAGACCCACTGTATTGGGAGGGAGAAAACCTAAGCAGAGCTTTGACTCTGCTGCTGATAAGCTGAGTACCTCTTGTACAAGGAGTTTCAATCCCTAAGGCTCAGTGTTTAATTTCTAAAAATGAGCTACTTTAAGATCAAAGGCAAACAGAAAACTGGTTAAAAAACAACAACAACAACAAAAAAAAAACCCCCCCAAACCCTGCAACTTATAGAACTTATTTTTCTAATACATACTATAAATTAATGAAGACAGACAAAAAAAAAGAGGAATGGAAAATTTATAGAAAAAGAAATACAATGACGCGTAGATATAGAAAAAGATTCTTAGCTTCACTCATGAGAGAAAATTAAAACTCCATCAAAGAGACATTTTTCACTCAAAGATTAGCAAAGATAAATTTGCTGGATTAGTGGAACTCACTGGATTAGTGACAGTGAGGGAAATAGTCCCTTTCACACTTTCATACAATGTTGGTAGGACTAGAAATTGGTACAGGTCTATGGAAGGCCATGGAGCAGTGTCAACAAAATTACAAACGCATACACCCTTTCACCCAGCAATTCCACCTGTAGGAATCTTAAAAAAATATATATATATATAAGTTTTTCTCATAACATGGACATTTTTCATACTTTAATATGCTAACTGCTTTTTTCTTTAGCATATTATTTTTTTAAGATTTTATTTATTTATTTGAGAGAAAGCACAAGCAGGGTGAGGGGCAGAGGGAGAGGGAGAATCAGACTCCTGGCCAAGCAGGGAACCTGACTCGGGACTTAATCCCAGGACTCTGGGATCATGACCTGAGCTGAAGGCAGATGCTTAACCGACTGAGCCACCCAGGCGCCCTCTTTAGTATATTATTTATGTTCTTTGCCCACTTACCTTTTGGAATCCCAGGGTTTTTCTTATTAATTTGAATGATCTCTTTATATAGAACAGATATGAACTATTTGTCAGTTTTGCTGCAGGTGTGTTTTCCCCATGGTATTTTTTTTTTTTTTGGATCATGTGAAATTTTTATATATGAAAATCTGTTCATCTTTTCTTGTGCGATTGATTTAATCTTGTCTCTCTAGAAAATCTACATCTTTTTAGAGGTTTAATACATACTTAATTCCATTTTCTTTTGGATTTTCTTAGTCTATTTTGAACATATTTTATTCATTAATCCATCAGTAATTTATTTTATTGTATGTTAGTCTAAAGTGATTTTTCCCCCCAAGCTAAGTTATCCCTATTCCATTTAATAAATGAGCCTTTTGCTATCAGTTTACAAGGCCACATCTATTACATCTTAAACTCTTATAGAATAGTCTTATTCTGTTCCACTGATTTCTCAATTCTTGTATAGTTCCGAATAGTATATAACAATAACTCCAGAACCTTTTCTTTTTAAAGATTTCTGGGAATAAAGACTCCTAGCCTTCCTAAGTGGCCTGCTCTGATGTTTGTATCATGAGTCTACAGGGAGCAATCAATTGCTTAGCACCACAAGCCCTAAGTAGAAAAAGCCAGTATGGGGACGCCTGGGTGGCTCAGTCGGCTGAGTGTCTGCCTTTGGCTCAGGTCACGATCCCAGGGTCCTGGGATTGAGTCCCACATTGGGCTCCTTGCTCAGCCGGGAGCCTGCTTCTCCCCCTGCTTGTGCTCTCTCTCTCTGACAAATAAATAAAATCTTAAAAAAAATTTAAAAAAGCCAGTATGGTTTGCTCACTATGGGCATCTTAATAATTAAACCAGCACAAAAAGAAGGAAAAATGACAATCTTTCTTATAGACCAAATTCCATCTGCAGTGAAATCCAAGGAATGGCCCCAATTCTTTCACTGCATTAGAATCACCTATCAAAATTCTTGGCAAAAAGCAGTTATCTGTTTTCATTAGACTTTTAGGTTGTGAGAGTGTTTGTTCAAAGATTTGACCTATGAAAAGGTCTGAGAAGAAAGAAAACAGATAGATATCAAAACATGGCACACAGCTCTCGAAAGGGTGTCCAGAGACCTGGTGGGGGCTGGGTTTGTGTGGGCTGCATCCCCTCCGTGGTGACACTGCCAGAGAACGGGGTCCTGGTGGTAGCCCCCAAATGTCCAGGGAGCTTTCATGAGGGGGTGGAATTTCAGTTGCTACTTAACTGGTAACAGAGGACCTACTGGGCTCTGGGGGTAGAGCGTTCTCAAGTAGACAGCACTATCTGAGAAGAGGCATGGAAGTGAGGAAGAGCAAATTAGCCCAGGGGGCGCCTGGGGGGCTCAGTCGGTTAAGTGTCTGCTTTTGGCTCTGGTAGTGATCCCAGGGTGCTGGGATCGAGTCCCGCATCGGGCTCCCTGCTCCACGGGGAGCCTGCTTCTCCCTCTGCCTGCCGTTCCCCCTGCTTGTGTCCTTTCACTCTCTGACAAGTAAATAAATAAAATCTTTAAAAAAAAAATTAGGGCGCCTGGGTGGCTCAGTTGGTTAAGCGACTGCCTTCGGCTCAGGTCATGATCCTGGAGTCCCTGGATCGAGTCCCGCATCGGGCTCCCTGCTCGGCGGGGAGTCTGCTTCTCCCTCTGACTCTCCCCCCTCTCATGTGCTTGCTCTCTCGCATTCTGTCTCTCTCAAATAAATAAATAAAAAATCTTTAAAAAAAAAAAAAAAATAAAAAAAAAAAAATAAAAAATAAAAAAAAAATTAGACCAGAGAGAGTGCTCATGGCTCAGAGTGAGTGTAGCGAAACAGATGGAGGAGATCATACAGCAACAATGGCATTGAACTGTCTGTGCAAGGCCTTTGCAAGTGAGGGTGTGACTCTTAGACTTAGCAGGGGGCAGCCAGCTTTTTCTGAAAGGCCAGACGGTAAATATTTTAGGCTTTGTCATAACTACTCAACTCCGCCACTGCATTGCAAAGGTGGCCATACACAATATGTACGTGAATGAGCGTGGCCATGTTCCAGAAAAACTTTATTTACACAACCAGTCACCCAGCAGTAGTTTGCCAAACCTGAACATAGTATTACAAGGAAAGATACTATAGGACCCTAGGGATGATTATGTCAGGCTGCGGCCCAGAGAGGAGTCCAGCTTTTGATCAGAAAGCCTCATGATGATAATATATGCCCATTCCCATTGTGTCTCTGTGCAACAACCTCTAGGAAGGGGCCTAACTTTGTTGCAGAGGCAAATAGAGTCTCCCTAATCTGATAAATATTGGATTCACGACGGACCCAGCAAAAGATCTGTGGTGTCCAAGAAAGAAAAGCAGACAAGAACTCTCTGTTGAAACTTCATGAGTTCTTTCAGGGAACCGAGTGGGATGGGCCCTGGCCAGGGGGCTTCCTGGCGGGGAGGAGAGGGAAACTACGTGCCTCCCTAGAGGGAGCTGACCTGGACTTAAGCCAGGGTTCACTCACCCTTCTCGTCTGAGAATGGTGGCTGATGGCTTAACTCCTTCCTGTCCTGCATTGTCTCTGTCTTATTGCCTCAGGAAACAGTGATGTAAGGAGACTAAAAGGGTCCTTGATACAAAATATCTCATCTCTTCCTTACCTCTCTCAACCTCATTCCTACTTTTTTTTTTTTTTTTTAAGATTTTATTTATTTATTTGACAGAGAGAGAGAGAGAGAAAGAGAGAGAGAGTGAGAGCAGGAACACAAGCAGGGGGAGTGGGAGAGGGAGAAGCAGGCTTCCCGCAGAGAAGGGAGCCCAATGCGGGGCTCGATCCTAGGACCCTGGGATCACGACCTGAGCCGAAGGCAGACGCCCAACGACTGAGCCACCCAGGCGCCCCCCTACTCTCTTTTATAGAGGCCTCCTCCAAGGACTCAGGTGTCATTCTCACAAGCATACACACATTTTTCATATACGTCCACAGGTACACATATTTCCATAAACACACATAGAAATACATAAGAAGGCATACGTGCACATTTCAACAATTGGGACATTATACTAATGTAAAGAAAAACATTACATTTAAACAATGAAATACCATACAGACAATAAAAATTGTTTTTAAAAAGAAATTAATGATGTGGGGAAATACTCAGGATAAATATAAAAGACTAGCAAAAGTATATATATATCATCCCAAGTCTTTTTTTTTTTTAAAGATTTTTTTTTTTTTAAAGATTTTATTTATTTGACAGAGAGAGACACAGCAAGAGATGGAACACAAGCAGGGGGAGTGGGAGAGGGAGAAGCAGGCCTCCCGCCGAGCAGGGAGCCCGATGCGGGGCTCGATCCCAGGACTATGGGATCATGACCTGAGCTGAAGGCAGATGCTTAATGACTGAGCCACCCAGGCACCCCAAAAGTCTTTTTTATGTACACACACACACACACACACATGCACACTAACAACTCATTATAGAAAAAAAAAATCCCCAATTTTGGATGAGTTTTATATTCTTCATTACACTTTTCAGTATTTAAAAAAACTTTTTTAAAAGATTTTGTTTATTTATTTGAGACAGAGAGAGTGAGCATGAGAAGGGGGTGTCAGAGGGAGAAGCAGACTCTCCACTGAGCAGAGAGCTGGACATGGGGCTCGATCCTGGGACTCCGGGATCATGACCTGAGCTGAAGGCAGATGCTTAACCAACTGAGCCACCCAGGCACCCCTAAAACACCTTTTGTGATGAGAATGCTGTGATAAGATGAAATAAGGTTATTTTTAAAAAGAACATACAATGAAAAGCCTAATTCTCTGTATTTACCAAACGCACAGAAATAGTACTTATGTTGCAGGTACTAGACTAAGTGGTTTATAAGTATGAATTATTTTTTTAAGATTTTATTTATTTATTTGACAGAGAGAGCACAAGCACTGGGAGGGGGAGAAGCAGACTCCCCGCTGAGCAGGGAGCCTGACGTGGGGCTCGATCCCAGGACCCTGGGATCATGCCCTGAGCCAAAGGCAGACACTTAACCAACTGAGCCAACCAGAAGTCCCTACAAATATGAATTAATCTTCAGAAGACCCCTAAGAGGAGAGTACTATAATTGTTTCTATTTTATCAACGACAAAGCTGACACGTGTAGATGAGATCAGTTGCCTGGCCACACAGTTAGCAAGTGGTCTAGGCAAGTTCTGAATGCAGGCAGTCAAGACTCTAGAACTTGCACACTTGACCAGATAACTGCCTCTCTGTAGCTACGGCTAAGTGATGTACGATTTTTTGGTGGGAGATGGTGTGGGTGGGCTCTCCAGGCAACCAGAGAATGCTAGTTAGTGATATGTTTTGTTCCCTAATGTCTTCCATGTCAGTACATAAGAAAGAAAATGCCTCAGGGCGCCTGGGTGGCTCAGTCGGTTAAGTGTCTGACTCTTGATCTCAGCTCAGGTCTTGATCTCAGTGTCGTGAGTTCAAGCCCCACATTGGGCTCTATGCTGGGCGTGGAACCCACTTAAAAAAAAAGTCTCGTGTTAGCCTAGATTTCCTTTATTATAAAAATTAGTTCCTACCACATTTACTGTGCTATTGTGTGGGAATGGTGGGTAACACAAAGCAAGGAAAGAAAATGGCCCCTTCTCAGGAGCTTGCATTGTGCGGCGGTTGAGCATTAGCATCTGCCCCCAACTGTACAACTGCTCCTTTCCGTCTGTCCAGCTGACCCTGACCTCTGTACTGGGACTGCGCACGATCTTATTAAATGAAAATCCCAAAAGATGTCATAGGATCTTTTGGAGGCTGGTAGAGGAGGTCTCCACAGAGGGACTGCTTCGGTAAAGTCTAAGGTCCCAGATGTAGCCCAGATGCGGCAGACGCTCCATGAATATTTGATGAGCTAAACAGAGGAAGTGGTGAAGTCTGCAGCTGTCCCCCAGAATGGGGGCACCAACCAGACACCCAGACGTGGGAGAGCAGAGGAACGAGCGTGGACACCGCGTCCTGCTGATGACTTGTGAAGGGCTGAAAGCAGCCTGCATGTATTGGTGGCAATCGGACATGCACCCTGGGCAAGCGGATTGTCCTTCTGCAGGATCGCTGCATCTGGACCTCAAGCTCTTCTTGACATGGTTACCTACTGTGGTTAGCTGTTCTGGTGACAGAGGACCGGGATTTGCTCTAGCTTGGCAGGAAGGGGAAGAAAAGGGCTGTTAAGTCCCTGTTCTTGGCCTTAGGGAGGAGCACCCAGCTCGGAGCGCACAGCTGCTGTGGGCAGATGTTGCTCATTGTTCCTAAGAGGCGAGCAGTGCCTTCCCAGCACGAAGGGGAGAGCAGGGGAGAGCCAGGTGGGACGCAAAGGGGCAGACCGAGTTGTGACAGCCTTCCTTCTGTTAAGCCAAGCTGATCCACTATGGGAAATGAAGGATTTCCTGAATGTTGAAGGCATCTGTAGCCAATGAAAACACATTTCAGAGGCAAGTAGGAACTGTCTGCTAATGATCTGTTGTGCTGGATTATTCATGAGAACACTCTTCCATAGGAAGAGCAAAATAGCAGTTAACTGGCTTTGGCAAGAATGACAGGAATTGGTTTGGTTAGGTGAGATCCACCCTTCATGATGGATTTTACCTTCAACTCTCTTCAGGAAGACTGGTGGCAGAAAGACTCTGTGTGTGAACACTGAGCACAAAAGGCATGCCTCTTGCGCAGACCCCCCACGCGCCAGCAAATGCTGTCCTCACCTGGGGCCCAGAGGGGAACGTGGCTTCCTTTCTTAGGCTGGAAATAGATCCTTGCAGTGGGATTTAAACTGATACTTGCAGCCTGGATTTGGCCTTCCTTTACTTAATTTCTTGAACAACTATACATTGTATAACAACTATGTATAGGGGACACAAAGAAACATATTATTGAGGAACTTGAGGAATTCATAATGTAGCTGGGGAGATGTTTTTAAGATACATTCTATGACTTAAATCAGATTTCAAATCATCAAAGTAAGAGATATCACAATGTGGTATACACAATTTGGTATAAAATGAACACTTCGGCCCACTGAGTAAGAGAGGAAGAAGTTCCAGGGGCTGGAATAGCCTAGAAGCTTCCTGAAGTGATTGATCTGGGTGCTAAAGGATGGGGAGAGAAAGGCAAGAACCAAGGGCAGACGTAGAAATGACCTAGCACAGGGGTGGGCAAAATACAACCTGTGGGCCGTATCTGGCCCACCATCTGTTTCTATATAGGCCACGACCTAAGAACAGTTTTTACATTTTTAAATGGTTGGAGGGACGCCTGAGTGGCTCAGTTGGTTAAGCATCTGCCTTCGGCTCAGGTCATGATCCCAGGCTCCTGGGATCGAACCCCATGTCGAGCTCCCTGCTCAGCGGGGAGTCTGCTTGTCCCTCTTCCTCTATCCCTCCGCCCTGCTCATACTCTCTCTCTCTCAAATAAACAAAATCTTTAAAACATTTTCAAATGATTAGAAAATAAGTAATATTTCATGATGTGAAAATTACACAAAATTCAAATTTTGGTGTCCATAAATAAAGTTTTATTGATACACGGCACATTCATTGGTTTGCATATTGTCTCACATTGTCTATGGCTGCTTTGCAGTACGATGGCAGCACTGAGTCGTTACAACAGAGATTCTCTAGTTACTTTCTGGTCCTTTAGAGGAAACGTTTGCCAATCCTGGGCCTCTAATATGAGAGGGGCAATTAATTGGCTCTTGCTGGAGGGGAGTTTTGAATGTAGGAAATGTAGGAAATTCCATAGTAATGGGTGCCCAGGGATCAGTTATGAAGGATTATTTAATGCCAAGCTAAGGAATATGAACTCAAGACTTGTAGGCAAAGCGTTGAAATTATCATGTACATGACTATAGTTATATTATCTCTATGTACATAGTACAAAATTCCAAAAGGTTCAAAAGGATATTCTGTAAAAAATGTCAGTTTTCTACCTTGACCTTGACTCAACTCCACAGATGTAGCCACTTACTCATTCTTAGGTTTCCGTACAAAGATAATCTTCTACATACACAAACATATATGAGTTGGCATATATGTGTATTTTTCTATTTAAAACCCCACAAATGGTAGCATGCTATAAAAGTACTGTTTCTGCACCAGAACTTTCAGTCTTATATTTTAGACTTTGTTTTAGGTCAGGACATTCTTCTTCATAGTTGTATAATATGGGTGTACTATCTTATTTACTCAGTTTGACCCAGAAGCTAAAATATTATTTTAGGATACTTGGTTGAGCAGAGGGGTTCCAGGAAAACTAGAGGCAGAAGAGCAGGCAGGCAGCTGATATGCACATCCAGGAGCCCAGCAGTGAGGGTGGCCTGGCATTCCAGCGTAACCCAGAACTCCAGGCTGCTCAGGGCCATCGTGCTGGGGACCCCTCTCCCCACACTGCTCCCCTGGGGACTCATACCTTGGAGGGTGTGTCAGGAATGGAAGAAGTGGGAGAACCAGGAAAGGTCAAGACACATTTCTTCCCCAGGCAGCGACCATGTAAGTCAACGTCCTCGTAAGGGTTTTCCTTCATTGGCGGATCTGTGGTCAGAGGAAACAAGTCAGGAACCGGGAACATTAAGGAAGTTTTCCTTATCAGATATCTACCCAACACCTTGGTCTCTCCTTGTGGGGATGTCTGATGTCTTGCTATCCATTCATCCCCTTCCTCTTGGACCCTGATTTTTACTGGGGTAACTTCCCATGTCCTCATTCTTAGATGTACAGAGTTAACTCCATTCTGAGTTGCAGTGCTTTAGCCAATCTGAGTATCCCCAGTCCCTGCCTCAGTGTCCAGTTCAGGGAAGGGCTCCTATCCCAAGCTTACGCCAATCAAGGCATGGCACTCCTGGGCTATGAAGGTGAACAAGGGACCTAAACTGGTCTCGTCAGAGTCAGAGTCACAGTGAACCCCAGGATTTTTGTTGGGTACAGGACACGGGCTCTCCTTCCCAACCAAAAGGTACAGATCCCAGGGAGCTGATGGCAGCCGTCATGGAGATCATGGGAAACCTGCTGGGCATGGAGCCAACCCAAGAGATAAGAAACGGGGAGAACAGGCCAGTTCTGGTCATATAAGCCAACAAACTCCCTTGTTATTTCAGCGGGGTCTTCTGTTCTCTGTCTCTGAGAGCTTCCCTGTCAGGTACACACTGAAGACCAGATCTCATACCCACTTCGGACTTGGGAAGCCTACTACTTTGGCAGCAACCCATCTCCACAACCTGGATACTATAATTCAGATCATCTATGGTGAAATTCATAGCTCAGCTAAATAAGCGCCCTTCTTCAGGTCTCATGTTTCCTCCCACCATGGAGTTTTTTCTCTGGTATTGGTGATTACATGCACATACGCATGTGTGTATATGCCCTACCTGCCCCTTGCATGTGGTCGCATATGGGTTTCTCCTTCTTACCAGCTCCTTTCTTCCCCGACTCACCACCTTCGACCCCAACAAGCAGATGCTGGGCTGAGTTCACACTTCAGTGAAACTGTGATGTTCCCTACAGAGTATTTAACTCACTAATTTAAATGCAAACAAACTCTGTGAATCTGAGCTCCACTTTAGAATTTAAAAGAATTAAGGCCAACATTATGTTTTAATAGTAGACATTCATTTGAGTTTGAATTTTGATGCCCTGTTACTGCCAGCCACACTCCTACAGATTCCGGGGGAGGGTGGTGGCCCGAGTTTTCCTTCATTCAGTAATCCTTACACTTTACTGAGCATCTGTGACACATGAGGTACTTTACATCCCATTCTCTCCCATCCCCCACCCTACCAGGTAGCTGTCATCATCCTTATTATACAGATGAGAGAATTGAAGTTCAGCGAAGTTCAGTCCCCAGCTCGTTATCATACAGCTAATAGAGCAGAGTCGAGATTCAATCACAGCCACCGAGACTCCATGTCTCCAGCGTGTCCCGCTGCATCGTGCTGCCCCCGCGGCTGTTCATCAGCAGCCTTTCCACTCCCCTTCTGGCCCCATGCTCTCACATGTCCCTCGTGGGTCCCCCTCCCACACCCTTCCCGGCTCTCTCATTCATCTGCGTACACGTCTTCAAGACTCTGTGTGTGTGTGTGTGTGTGTGCGCTTCAAGCACTCTCTCCCCTTTCTCACAAACTCATCCCCACACACTGCACGTGGGCCTCTTACCTAGAATGTCTTCATAGACGTTCTCCTCTGATAAAGTGCGTGTGAGCCCCAGCTTAGTCTGTGCATACCAGTCCACCCTGCTGTTCTCAGAGGAAGACTGCAGTAAGTCTTCAAACTCATAGGACTTTCTGGTTTGTACAAGATGGGAGAAAAACAAACAAGAACTCGAATCAAATTAGGCTGGTCCAGAGATTGTATACCAAACAATTTTCTTCCTGCAAAAATTTCTATTACTGAAATTAACTCTGTTTCTTGTAAGAAGGTATAAAAATCCTTAAATAAGAAGTGTGGCTTTTATTTGGAAGAATATTTATTATGTTATGCCGAGTAAAGGTAGCAAAGTATATATATATATAAAGTACAATCCCAACTTCGGAAGCAAGTATATACATAGAAAAGAAGAAGAAGGGAAGGAAGTGAAATATACAGCTACTATCTCAGGACGAATGGCTTGTGGCTTCTCTCCGCTTTCATTTTTCTGGACTTCTTAAATATTCTGCAATGTTTACAGAGCACACATTCATGATGGGAAAGGAGCAGCGATGGCCAGTTCAGAGTGGACCAGAGGCCTGGGCACCTCCCCACTTCTCTCACTTGAGTGGTTATTATCAGAACGAAACCCAGAGGCCAGCTGAGACACCCCAACCCCCCACCCCCACCCCTCAGAGATGGGTGCAAGTACTTCTCTGTCTGTGGCCCGGCTCACTCTCTGGCTATCGCCCCCACCTACATCCGCAGGGGCTGTCCCTGCCCTGCTGGTGCTGACCTAATGCGAAGTCCAGCCCCTTCTCTCTCTCTCTCTCTCACACACACAGACAAACACACATACACACACAGCCACTCACCCTGAGTTTCTGTGATTTCTGTAGCTTCACTGAACATTTGGAAGGCCATGAGGTAGACCATATGGTGAAACACACAGAACCTCAGCCACCTCACTGGTTCAGTCCACCTCCTCTTTTTTCTTCTCTCTCCCTATCCTTCTCTAAAGTAACCCACAACTCCCCCACCACCCCCAGTTGGAGCAGAACTGCGCTGCCCACTCAGGCTCAGGAGGCTCCTCTTCTACCTCCAGCAGACTTGTCAAGAATTTGTGTTGAACACACACAGGCCTTCCTTGAATGGCGTTTAGGTGAACACGTAGTCTGCCCACACTCATCAGGGCACATCCCCCAGCTGGCTGTGACTTGGTCCTAGCCCTTCATTTCTCCTGGTCGAGGATGGTCATAACCCTCCCATGGCTCTGTGCATGCACATCTAGCCCAGTGTCCTCTGCATGCTCCACGGTAAACTCTAGCTGACTACTGAGAAATGTATCATGTCTTCACTTCTTCACCCACACTTCCAGTCTCTCTGGCCCCTGGGGATTAAACACACCTGCATACAGATCCTGGATCCTTCATTCACAAGCTTTTTAACCTCAGACGAACCACTTAACTGGGCTGAAACTCACTGTCCTGACTTGAAAAACAGCAATTATCTCAGAGCATTGTCCAAAGAATAGAAATGAGAACGTGTGTAAAGTCCTTAGCACCTGACAAACACGCAACAAATGTTAGCTATTGCTATTACTGTTGTGGTGCTAGTAATTATTTATGTAGCAAATGTTTTATGTTGAACATTTATTGTGGGAGAGGCACTGTGCTCAGGGTTCAATAACTAAGGAGTGACTGAAACAGTCAGGGTCCCTGCCTCAAAGAGCTTACATTCCAGGGAGGAAGACAGACGTTCAACCAGAGCATGCACAAATAAACAGAACAGTAAACTGTGTTAAGCTCAGTGATGGAAAAGCACAGTGAGACTAACAAGGAGGCCTCATTTTAGGTTGGGGATGCATCAGGAAGGTGGTGCTGACAAAGTCACTCATTAAAGCTGAGACCTGGAGGACAGAAGAAAGACCTCAGCTGGGGGAAGAGTGTTCCAAGAAAAGGAAAGGGCCACAGGGAACTTGGTGCATTTGTGGAGGGACACACACATTCGGCAAGGCTGCACTGCAGGGGCAGGGTGGTGAGTGCCAGGTGATGAGAGGGCAGTGCCAGGCAGGGGCCATTTGCCTGCCTTCCTCGCTTTGGTGGTTTCTAGCATTTTATTTTATTTTCTTGTTTTTTTTTTTTAAGTAGGCTCCACACCCAACGCGGGCCCCAAACTCACAACCCTGAGACCAAGACCTGAGTTGAGACCAAGAGTCGGACGCTCAACCCACTGAGCCACCAGGCGCCCCTGGGATTTCTTACATTTTAAATCTTTTCCTCTCGGCTAGCTTCTTTCCCTCTTTAAACACGCACAGGTTTCCCCTAGAAAAACTTCCACTGGAAGCAATGACCCTCGTAGTTCTGCGATTTCTCACCTTCCTTGCCAACATTTTAAACTGGCGTGGGTTGGGGGGCTGGGCGGAGGAGGGAAGAGCTTGAGGCTGTCTGACTATTCCTTTACTGGACCTCACTGGTTTTTCTTCCCTTTATCTTCTCAATCTGGCGTCTGTATGCATCCCTTTACTGAAGCGGCTCCCTGAAGCTCACTAGTGAGTTTCTGGTAAAACCTAACCACTTCCTGGGACCTTTCTTTGCAGGATACCACTTGGTTTCTGCAGCGTCAGGGAGCGGTGCTCAAAGTGCAATCTGTGGGCCAGGGCTGGTATTCCAATGCGACAGGTACAGAAATTGAGAAGAAACTTAAAAAATTTCTTTTGCTTTTTTTTTTTTAAAAAAGTAATTTCTACACCCAGTATGGGGCTCGGACTCACGACCGCAAGATCAAGAGTCACGTGCTCTACAGATTGACCCAGGCTGCTGCCCCTGTGTTGAGAAACTTTTAAAGCAATTTGACAGAATAATTTCTTAAAAGACAACTGAAGCTTGCTTGTATAATGTTGTCTTTTTTCATGTCATTTCTCTGGTCATTCTCTTTGTATTTTACAAAAGTATTGTTCAGCACAGGGTTGCAAACATGGGCACACAGGTCCCCCCTAGGGTTTGAGGGGCTGGGTGCAAGGCTGCCCACATGCTACTTCCCCTCTCACACTTCCTGTGCCTTCACTGGCAGCTCTCTTCCTTGTCCTCCCCCTCTTTCTGGGCTTTGAGCGTGTCCCAAGGTTTTTCTTCTTTAGATTCGAAACTTCATTATCTCCACATCTGAATTCATCACCCCTTATCTCCACCTCATCCTTGCTCCTTTATGAACCTGAACTCAGCACGTAGGGCAGGAATACAAAGAAAGGCCAAGCTTCCAGCTTCCAGCTTAGGTCCCCATGGTCTTAAGTCAGGCCATGAGGCTGAAACTGTCACCCACGCCCTAGGGTGCCTGACTCACGCACAGGAGCTCATGCTGCTAAGTAAGGGCTATCTCTCCATGAGCCCCTTCTTCCTCCCCTTGAGGTGTCCAGTCAGGAGAGGAAGGACTGAGCTTCAGAGCTCCAGAAGATGGGGATGTGGTGGTGGGGGGGGTGGAGGTGGGAAGCGGGTCTGAGTTGTTTTCTCTAGGATGGGATTGCGCTGTGCTGTGTGTCCCCTGGAACACTCCCTAGTCGGGGAGACCGTTAGCCCAGGCTGGTATTAGCCAGGCAGCTACTTGGGGATGGGGGTGTGGTGGTCTATGGCCCAGAGAAGAGTGAAGTTACTGGCCTGGAGTGGGCCACAGCTCCTGGGTTTCCCTGCTGAGTTAACCAGATCATGTTAGCTAGAGTCCCCAGCATGCACACTACCTAGATTTGGTAGGGAAGATGCAAACTGTTCAAAGAGACCACAGAATCATTCACTCAACATTTACTGAGTAGCGACTAAGGGCTTTACTTGGATTAGCATGTTCGAACTTTGCAACAACCTTGTGCAGAATTACTATTATTATACATGTTTTATATGTGAGGAGACAGAGAGGGAGAGAGGTTAGATAAATTGCTCAAGGTCACATGGGGAGAAAGTGATGGAGCCAGGGTCAGAACCCAGGTTGTTTGGCCAGTGAATTGTGCTCTTAACAGCACAGGCACTAAGTGGAGCATGGACACAAGTCAATGCGGGAGGAAAGCTGTAGTCACAAAAGGGTTTTAATTCCTTTATTTACATATTAACCTTGAGAAAAAGGCAATTTCAGAAGGCTAACAGTAACCACATCCAAATTGGCTTCTCTTGTTTAAATATTTCCATTGTTCCACATCCAGTCTGTATGTTTAACAAGCACCTTCTGGGGTTTGAGCTGAGCCCACAGCTGGTGATGCAAAGGCAAGAAGTCCCTGCCTTCGGGGAGCCCACAGCCTGCTGAAGGGGTGTAACCTCCTCTCTGCCTCAGTTTGCTTCTTGGGCCCTCAAATTATCATGTGATTGTGGTACTTCTTAGTTTTAGAGATGCTGGAATGATCCGATGGGTTCAACGAAGTTTGCGAACATGGGTTATAATTCAGGTCATATCCCAGTTTCAACAACCAATGCCAAATACTGTGATTTCAAGTAGTATTTTGAAGGTTACTTGTGACTTTTCCATATTTTTGTAAATGAAATACTAACTTAAGAGCTCATCCCCCATTTCCATTTGAATGACCCATGGGAATCTCAAAATGAATAAATACATAGTTGAACTCAGCCTCCCACACCCCCTCCCTGATGAGGATCAGCCCCTCCTCCAGTGCTCCTCAGCAAAGGCTATCACCATCTGTCCCCATGTTTACGCCTCAAACCTGGGAGTCCCGTCCAAACCCCTTCGCCATGAGCACCCATCTCTAACCAACGAATCGGGGAGTGCTACCCGCAAAGCATTCCCGGTACTCACCACTTCCCTCAGTCCCCACTGCGGTGAAATCACAGGCTAACCCCAGTGTCTCCTGGCTCTGCCTTACCCCCCACAGCTACCCACCGGGCCCACTGGTGCCCCACCCAGCCAGCTTTTCACAAATGCAAATCAGGTTGGGACTCTCCCCTTCTTAAAAACTTTGAAATGTTTCCCATTCCTCTTAAGCGGTAGGCCCAAATCCTTGCCTGGTCTAGGGGACTCTTCCAGAGCGGGCTGCAAAAGACCTGTGGGCCTCAGCTCACACCCTTCCTGACCCCTCTGGCCACACTCCTGCCTTCAGGGCCTCCAGCATGATAAAGCCTTTCTTGCTCCAGAACCTTCATCTGTTTCTCACCTGAACACCCATCTCCCACCTTCCTCCTTGCCTGGGAACCTCAGGCCTCAGTCTGAGGGCCGCTTCCTCCCCAGTCTGGCCCTGTTTCCATGACAGGCAAGATACCCCTACCGAACATTCTCTTAGCACCATGGGCTTCCTGCGGCCCTGATTGCGGTTATAGTTCCTAACTGCAGAGTTGTGTGCCTCTAACGATCACTAGTCCGTAAGGTCCATGAGGCCAGGGTCTCAGTCTGTTCTGTTCATTGCTATATGCTAATATCACAGAGGTGCATGATAAATATTTGTTGGTTGAATAAATGAGCGAATATATTTTTTTAATTTAATTTTTTTTATTTTTATTTTTTATTTTTTATTTTATTTTTTTTTTAAAGATTTTTTTATTTAGTTATTTGACAGAGAAAGACACAGTGAGAGAGGGAACACAAGCAGGGGGAGGGGGAGAGGGAGAAGCAGGCTTCCCGCGGAGCAGGGAGCCCGATGCAGGGCTCGATCCCAGGAGCCTGGGATCATGACCTGAGCTGAAGGCAGACGCTTAACGACTGAGCCACCCAGGCGCCCCTTAATTTTATTTTTTTTTTAAAGATTTTTTTATTTATTCATTTGAGACACAGAGATACAGAGAGAGCATGAGCAGGGGGAGAGGCAGAGGGAGAGGGAGCTGAGCCAGGAGCCCGATGTGGGGCTTGATCCCATGCCTGGGATCGTGGCCTGAGCTGAAGGCAGACGCTTAGCCATCTGAGCCACCCAGGCACCCCAATGAGTGAATATTTTAAAAGCTGGTTTTAATGGCCAAATTTACTGCTTATAATTTATCCCTCCTTTGGGGTAAAAAAAAAAAAAAATAAGGAGCTGTATTCTTGGAGCTAAGTTTTAATCAACTGTTTTGAACACATTTCCCCCAGGATTATTTTCAGCTGTGACTTAAACATGCTTGGAGAGCCTGGGACCTAGCCACTACTTAAAACATCATTCAGATGGGCTAGAAACTGTAAAAACCATGCTCTGATTCCCTCATCCACCTGGAGCTGCCACACTCTCTTCTTACCTCCATCCCCAGCGACCACACACAGCTCTTTCCCATGTCCCACCACACCCTCGGGAAGGGCATTCATGCCACTAGGTGATCAGAGTAGGGGGCTAAGTGGGAGAATGCTTATGTTAGCCCACACTCTTACTGGTGACCCACTCCATCGATTGCTACTGCTACTCACGTTGGGTTTCTGCTTATCTCTATCCTGAATCCAAAACAGAAACGTCAGAAGAAAAACCATCTCTATTCACCATCATGTCCAACATCCAACCATTTCCACTTCCAATGGGAAATAAGACCTGACAGTCACTGCTCTAATATAGAATAACAACCATCCTCTCTATTCTTCCCCCACCCCCCCACCGCCCTCTCTATTCTCATCTCTTTGTTTTCTAATGCAACCACCATTAAAATAAAACAGAATCAAGCTCCTCCAACCCTTTCAAATAACTTTTGCTCTAAGTCTCAAATTAATCAAACAATTTGCCCCTTTGAAGATTTTAAACACTCACGGTTTTTTTTTAAGATTTTATTTATTTATTTGACAGAGAGAGAGAGACAGCGAGAGAGGGAACACAAGCAGGGGGAGTGGGAGAGAGAGAAGCAGGCTTCCCGCGGAGCAGGGAGCCCTATGTGGGGCTCGATCCCAGGACACTGGGATCATGACCTGAGCTGAAGGCAGACGCTTAACGACTGAGCCACCCAGGCGCCCCTGTTGTTTTTTTTTTTTAAGATTTATTTACTAATTTAAGAGAGAGAGAGAAAGACAGAGAAAGCACTGCACTCATGAGTGTGCACGCCCAAGTGGGGGGAGGGGCAGAGGGAGAGGGAGAGAGAGAATCTCAGCATACTCCCTGCTGAGCACGGAGCCCAACACAAGGCTCGATCCCATGACCCTGAGATCATGACCTGAGCCAAAACCAAGAGTGAGACAATTAACCGACTGAGCCACCCAGGTGCCCCTAAACACTCAGTGTTTTGTTTTGTTTTGTTTTGTTTTTAGATTTTATTTATTTATTTGACAGAGAGAGAGCACAAGCAGCGGGAGTGACAGAGGGAGAGGGAGCAGCAGGCTCCCAGCTGAGCAGGGAGCCCCACGTGGGGCTCGATCCCAGGACCCTGGGATCATGACCTGAGCCAAAAGCAGACGCATAACCGACTGAGCCCCCCCGGCGCCCCTCCACACTTAGTTTTTAGACACAGCCGTTAGAGTTGCCTCATGGACGTCATGTTGACTGGGACAGACTCATAATGACAGGGACAGACCACAGTGTGGCTGGTAAGTTAACTTAGCCACTAACTGGGTAAGAGCTGAGGGATGCTGTCCAGCCAGACGACTCTGGGAATCCCAGTCAGTCCTGCAGAAGATGGAAATTATTGAATCAGTAACAGCAGGCATGTGATTTGGCAGCCATATAATGACCAAGGTTTCACATCCTCCAAAAGTTCTCCAAGTCCTACGCTAAAGCTATACAATGCCAAAATAATTAGTTGAAAAGCTGAAATTTTGGTCAACATCGTTATTTGGTTTCATAAAGATCTAAAAACTCCATCATAGGATCAAATTAAACTAAAATTAAAAATCTGCATTCCAGTATGGTGATTAACATAACATAATAAAAAAAAAATCTGCATTCCAGTTCAAACATTTGGGGCATATAGATATATGTGAATTCAGGATGCTGCTTACACTTATAAAATAGTAACTTTCCTTGTTAAATGTTGGCTTTAAGGCATTCCTGCCAGAGTTATTCAGCACATGCCACAAAACATACACAACCAAGTGAGTGCTGCTGTAGGGACCTTATCTTTGGAATTTCCTGACATTTAAGGGTTTCTCATTTCCCATTTTAGGATCGAAGGCACAAGTCCTTGTATTTAATTTCCTGGGGCTTTAGAGAAATGAAGAAAGGAGAAAGGGATGAAAGGAGGAAGGGGAGAGAACACAGAAAGGAGAAAAAAGGGAAGAGAATGAAAAGAAAGAAGACATTTTCTCAAACTGAGAATCCGAGTCCACTGGTTTGGCTCCCTCGGAAGTGGACTCATCAGCCTATGAAAATAAGCCCAATACATTCTCTGAAGTGTGCAGCCTGGCCATGTAATTCTAAACCCTCCCAACCTCAAAATCCTTAATCATTTCTTTCTTCAACCTTGGCTTGGCTCTCCTGCCTCAGAGAGGGCGGTAAGTCTGCCAAATTCTGAGTTGAGCCTCTTCTTTTTGTTAAGAGATAGGACCACGATAAAAAGTACACTTTATTTTTTTAAAGCAGAAAATGAACATCATGCCCTAATCACCCCCATTGTACTATTTTAAACAAAAGGAAAAATCCAAAGCCAAAATGCTTAAAACACAGCTGATGCAACCATATTCAAACTGGCCAAGAAAAATTTCATCTTTGAACTGAAACTAAGTAACTTTAGCTGGTTTTAAAGAGAATGCTGGAAGACTGCAAAGAGCAGATGGTAGCTACCAGAGAAAAGATAATGGGAATAACTGTTCACCAGGTTGATCTGTCTGCCCAGTGATGACACAGGGGAAAGACTCTGATTTCTCAGAAGCAACCTGCCCCTGAGAGAGGGGGCCTTCCTGGAGGAACAGCCCAGAAAGGGCACGGAAGAGCTGCTGTCAAGACACACTGGGGTCATGAGCAGAAAGGTCACTCCAGTACTTAGGCACGTGGGCTTTGGCACCAGTTTGGGAAAGGATTTAGAACTGGAGATGGATACAAGCTTTCTCAGAACATAAACAAGGAAGCCTCTGAGTTCTTCGATAGATCCTACATACCACTGATACCCAAGCCTGGTAAAGATAGTACAATAAAAGTCAAGTAAACACCAGTCCCATTTATGGAATACTGACACAAAAATCTTAAATATTAGCAAACAGAATTCTGCAGTATATTAAGAGAGGAACAAACCAGGACCAAATGGGAGTTCATTCCCAAAATGTAAGAATGGGTTAATATTAGGATATAAAGTCATTATTCATAGGTCAAAGGACAGGAACCATATGATCATATAAAGCTACTGAAAAGTAACTTGACAAAATCCAACATTCAATCCTAATTTTTAAAACTCCTAGTAAAAAAATAAGTATAGGTGCCTGGGTGGCATAGTCATTTGAGCATCCGACTCGGTTTCAGCTGATCTCAGGGTCGTGAGATGGAGCCCTCTGTCAGGCTCTGTACTGGGCTTGGAGCCTGCTTAGGATTCTCCCTCTCCCTCTGCCCCTCTCCCTCCCTGTTACCCACTTAAGCGCTCTCTCTCTCTTTCTAAAAAAGAAAAAAAATTTTTATTATTTTATTTTAGTTTTATTTTTTTTAAAAGATTTTATTTATTTATTTGACACACACAGAGAGACAGCTAGAGAGGGAATACAAGCAGGGAGAGTGGGAGAGGGAGAAGCAGGCTCCTGGCTGAGCAGGGAGCCTGATGCGGGGCTCGATCCCAGGACCCTGGGATCATGACCTGAGCTGAAGGCAGACACTTAATGACTGAGCCACCCAGGTGCCCTGAAAAAAATTTTTTTTAAATCATAAGGGGTGCCTGGGTGGCTCAGTCGGTTAAGCGTCTGTCTTCGGCTGGGGTCATGATCCCCACATCAGGCTCCTTGCTTGGTGGGGAGCCTGCTTCTCCCTCTCCCTCTGCTGCTCCCCCTGCTTGTGCTCTCTCTCTGTCAAATAAATAAAATCTTAAAAAATAAAATAAAATAAAATAAAAAAGGAAGGTGAAAAAAAAAAGTGGTAACATTGAAAGATCTCCATGATATCCTAAGTAAAAAACAGTGTATATAGCATGATTTCTTTTTTTTAAAGGACATAATTTCTACCTACCTATCTATCTACCTACCTACCTACCTACCTATCTGGAATATGCAAACTTTTCCCCTTGGAAGACAACATAAGAAATTATGTTTTTTGCAGCCGAAACAACCCTACCTGACAGATCGTGTTGAGTAGGAGAGTGACGTGATCGAATGTATTTCTAGAAAACTGCTCTGGCTGCTACGGAGGAGTACCTTGGGGTGGGAGGTGGATACGAGACAACTAAGCTGCTAGGAGAGTAGAGCAGAGGTAGTCAGATTCAAGATAATGTTTAAAACTAGAACCGAACAGCTTGCTGATAAATTAGATTAGGGTTGTATGAAAAAGAGAGGAATCACAAAACTCCTAGGTTTTGGCCTAAGTGCAACAAAGGGTAATGCCATTTAATAAGATGGCCATTATCTGGGGAGGAGATGCTTAGCAGTGGCTGGATTGGGAATTTAGGTTTGGACACGTTCAGTCCAAACTATTAGATAACCAAATGGAGACCCATGCAGGGGATGACTCTGCAAACCTTCGCTGGAAGAGGGAGCCAGGGCTGTAGGAATACATGTGGAGGTCATAAGCATGAAACTGACATTTAAAGCCATGGGACTGAATGAGCTCATTTAGGGAGTGAGGCAGATGGAAGAGAGAAGTGTCTGCTCTGACCCAGGATGGTGTGTCGGGGGTGTTATTCTGACACTCGGAGGGAGAGGGGAATGGAACTGAGAAGGAGCAGTGTGTGAAAGCAGGACCCCCGGGAAAGTAGGTGATCTAGAAGCCCAGTGAACGCAGTGTTTCCAGGGAGGGAGTGAAGTTGTTCCTCCAACGCCAAGAGATGTCACGTAAGAAAAGAACAGAGAACTGGCAACTGGATTTAGTGAGATGGGGGGGTCACAGGTGGCCTTGTGTCAAGAGCAGTTTCAGGATAAGCGGCAAAAGCCCAACTGCAGGGAGTCAAGGGGAAAACAGAAGGTGCAGAATGGGTGACCAGAGCAGAGACAACGGTTTTGAGTTTTGCTCTGTGGCTGGTTTCCAGATTAGTGGGGATCAAACCAATTAGCACATCCCAGAAATGGGCCAGAAATTAGTTCTCAAAGCAGGAAAGAAATGGTTTCCAACATGCAAATTTGACCTTCAAGCGTGCACATGCTTTATTATCTAATGTACGATTTTGACATTAGAAAATATTTAGGGTGTGCCTCTTTACATATAAATGAGGAAACAGAGGCTTTGGGAGGTCAAACAACTTGTTCGAGGTCTCACAGATAGACGGCGACAGGGCCGAGGCAGACCCGGGCTGTGTTTCTAGAGCTCATACCAAGAAAAAACATGAAGAAAGGAGCCAGGGGACATTGGAAGCACCATGCACTAGTGGGGGACGGTAGTGGCAGATGAGTGTCAATTAGCATGAATTAGTCCATTGCCAGAGTTAACTGAGTTTTCGTTGAAGTCTTGGTTAGTGGCAGAAATACGAGTACTTATCATGTCCAAAAGGTACATTTTCAAAGCCAATACCCACTTTGAGGACAGAGAACACAAAACACAGGCATCGCTTATCACGTCTCCGGGTTTCATCAATACACCGTCTCAAGCCATGAACGGTCTCGACCAACTACAGATCCATCCGTTTAGTAAAACCAGGAATTCGCTGAGAGCGGCTGTGATGCCGCATAAACCACTGGAGCAGAGTCCGCCGTCACCTACCTGTGGTCAGTGCTGTGATGCCGCATAAACCACTGGAGCAGAGTCCGCCGTCACCTACCTGTGGTCAGTGCTGTGATGCCGCATAAACCACTGGAGCAGAGTCCGCCGTCACCTACCTGTGGTCAGCGCTGTGATGCCGCATAAACCACTGGAGCAGAGTCCGCCGTCACCTACCTGTGGTCAGCGCTGTGATGCCGCATAAACCACTGGAGCAGAGTCCGCCGTCACCTACCTGTGGTCAGCGCTGGGTTTCGGCCTCCCGGTCCATAGTCTTCTGTTCACGGAGGAGGGCGGGGGGGAGGAGGGCAGGGGCGGGGGAGGTAGAGAAGGCAGAGGAGGCAGGTGCCTTTTATCCTTCTGGAAGCTGATGCCTGGGTTCCCGTCCTTGTCCCCTTCTCCATCGTGTTTGAATGTTCTCCGGGGCTTGGGCAGGGGGTTGATGAAGGGTTTTGCAAGGGAGCCCTCCGAGCTCCTGTCCACACCCTCCAGGGTCTGGTCGCAGGGCCTCCTGCACAAGCCTTTCCTTTCCTCTGCGGCCTCAGGAGCGGGCTCCCTGGCCTCCAGGTCCCAGTGGTGGGACCTGAATTCCGAGCCACGCCCGCCCCCACGGTTCTCAGGAAGGGCAGGCCCATCCTCAGCCTTGTCCGGCAGGCAGTGTGGGGAGTAACAAGTCCCAGGTAACTGGGGATCCAACCCCGCCGACCCATCCTTCAGAGCCTGCTCCAGTTTCTTGACCTGCCTCAGCACGGAGAGGCTATCGTTCGGAAAGCGCTGCTTGCCCAGCCTGGGCTCTCGGCCTCTGCCTAAGCTGGGTGCCAGCTGCCCGGCTGGTTGGCTGAGGTCTTGCCTTGGCTCTGCATCCTGTCCCCCGACTTTCACGGCCCCTTTATTCCTCTCATTTTCCTTGCTCTCTGTCTCGGGCCTGGTTCCATCCTGAACCTCCGTGACCCACGCTCTCACACCATCACTGCTTCTCCTCCCCATCACACAGGACATCAGGTAGTCCTCCTGCCCATCTGCTTTCCTGCCGGGTGCAGGAGTAGGCAACTCCTTTTTCCCTTCCCATTCGGATATCTTGTCCTTTATGCTGAGGGGCTTGTGCAGGGCCCCGCCTCGGGCAGGAGGGCAGGGGTTCTGAATGCCACTGAGCTGCCTCTTGCCCACCTTGCTGGCTTCTTTAGCACTGAGATCTGAAGCTGGGTCGCTGATGATCATATTTGAGCTGAACATGTTCTGCTGAAAACAGTCCACTCTTGACTCTAGCATCAGGTTATTGAGACTTTCCAATGAGCTTCTTCTGGGGGGTGAATCCTGATCAGTCTCTGGGAAAGGAATGGGGGACTTAAATGGCAGCCTTCGAGGGTCTTCCCCAGCCTTTGGACCTTCCACCTTGACCCTGAACAAGAAAGACAAACATTGGGTGATGGATTCTTAGTCATTGTTCTTGGCTGGTCATAGAGATTGGCTAGAACTTAGATATAAATACTATATGCTAGCTGTAAGTCACAAACATTGAAACCACCATTTTAAGGAATCACTTTGCTCTTCTTGGGAAGACAGTATTGTGGAATGAAAGGAACTACTGGATTTTGGAATGCAGTAGACTTGAGTTTAAAGCCTAATTCAACCACTGACCAGCTGTGTGACCTTGGACAAACTGTTTCACTTCTCTAAACCTAAGTGTCCTCATCTGTGAAATGGGAATAATAATAATACATATCTACCAGAGTGGCTGAAAACACTGAAAGAGGCAGACCATATTAAGCATCTAGCATGTCGTGAGTGTACAATAAATGTTATTATCATTATTGTTAGCTTGTTTCCCTGATGAAAATAGGGAACATCTCCTGAGGTAAAAGCTTACACAGTCCAGATTTCCTCTGCTTCTGTAATCAACGGATGGGCCTTTGTGATGACTATTTAAAAATTAGAACAATGCCATAAGTCATACAATGTTTGCTAATTCTGGGCTTCATAAGCTCTCCTGACTTGAGTAGGTAAAGCCAAAATTATTGGCTGCATTTGAATTGGACCTCCTCTAGAATGTGAGCCCTACTAGACTGGTTTCTCATGTGGACAGAGATTGCTTCGTTTTGTTGGATTACTTTTAATTTTGGCCTATCTGGGCTACTGCTGAATCCCCAGCACCTAGAACAATGGCAGAGTAGTAGAACATGGTACTCATTAGGCACATGTGACATCCACATTGGACAGAGCAAAAGAATATTTCCATCATTGCTGAAAGTTCTGGCCTAGAACAAACATGTGGGGAGATATGCCTCCAAATGTGATTTTAGGGGATTAGTCAATGCCATGAAGATGTTAAAAGCTCTTTTGAAAGAAAACCAGAAAAACATTTTTAAGCTAGTCTAATGAGAACGGGAGTATCTGTTTCTGAATGCAAAACATTCTTCCACCAGCAAAGGTCATAACTAAGTGGAGTGATCTTGGATGTGCCAAGATTAGCAAGGACGCACGGACCAACTTCATGGTGCATATTTTTTGAATATATAGATCTGACTATATAGGAATTCTGAAACTCCAGTTAAGGTTCACAGTGAGGAATGAATAATTAGCAATTTCATGCATGCTGTTACTATTTAGCTTTCTGCTCCAAAGACTAATAATTGTTTACACGAAGACTTCTCCCTCCACTGGGACGTTAACACGTAAATTGCGTTGCTATTTGTGGTTGCACAGCATAAATTAGAAACTTGTGAATAGGCAAACACATTTTCGTATTTTAAATACAGCTATCAAAGCAGAATTCCTTATTTAAATAAACAATTAGCATGCATAACAGAGTGCTTACAAAAGAGAAACACATTTTTTAATTGTCCTGTCACCACTGAGGACATTAGCATGAATTCAGATTTTAGTCAGAAGCAAAAGCAGAATCAGTTTGTTGATATTTTACTGAGAGTTCAAAAGGCAGAAGTTAAAGCCCTCGCTCTCACAGTGCTAGAAGCAAGGTGACAGGACAGACACATAAAAACACAATTCATTAGTTCTTGCTTAATGACAATGGATGATATAACAATAATCATACATATCATACATACTGGTTTCTAAGGATTTATTTATTTTAGAGAGAGAAAGAGAGCACAGCATGAGTGGGGGGAGGGGTAGAGGGAGAGGGAGACTGTCCAACAGACTCCCCACTGAGCCCCATGCAGGGCTCGATGCAGGGCTCGATCCCACGACATGAGATCATGACCGAAATCACAGGTCGGACACTTAACCGACTGAGCCACCCATGTACTGTTAACAATATTGACAACAGATAAATATGGCTTTCAAGTCAGAGGGACCTCGGTTTGAATCTTGGCTGTATTTTTTTCATTTTAAAGTAAGAACTCTCGGGGCACCTGGGTAGCTCAGTTGGTTGAGTATCTGACTCTTTCTTTTTGTTTGTTTGTTTGTTTTTGAGTATCTGACTCTTGATTTTGGCTCAGGTCACAATCTCAGGGTCATGAGATCGAGCCCTGTGTCGGGCTCCACACTGAGCATGGAGCCTGCTTAAGATTCTCTCTCTCCCCCTCTCCCTCTACCCCCCGCGCCAAATAAATAAATAACTCTCTCTTCCTTCCCTAGACTGGAACTTGACTGGTGCAGAGGCCAAATTCATCTTGTTTGCTGTGCCTAGTATGCAGTAAATAGTCAAAAAATACTTGTAAGATGAATGAGTGGATGAGTCAATACATGTTAACATTCCCAGAGTACAGCACACATTCTAATTCTTGATATTACTAAATGGCAAGGAGTGTTGCAATGATTATAGTTATTGTCTAAGATCCCAGACATCTGGGGTGACCTCACAATCACGGAGGCCTATGTGAAAACTGAAAGAGACGAAGGATGGCTTGCTGGAAGACTGCATGGATTTATGAAGTTCAAGAGAGAGGCAAGGATGATGAAGCCAGAGGCAGAGGGTCCTCTCCATGTGGTTGTTGCACCCAAGGATTTTTTGAGGTCCTGTTTCCAGAAGGACGCTATGGCCCCAGAAGGGGCCAGGGACTGGGGTGCAGAGCTGTGGTCACCAAGCCCACCGTAGAGTGTGAGACAGAGAGTCAGAGGAAAGGGCTTCATCTGGAGAGAAAACAGCACTGTTGAGACAGGATGGGCAAAGCTGGCTTTGCAGACAGATGCAGCTGTAAAGATGTAAGGCTCAAGGATAATTAAAAAGCCCATGCATCCTAGTAGTTAGGAAAACAAATCCTGGGCTGGAATGGGGAGAGGGCCTGAAGCTGCCATGGGCCCATCCTCTCAACAACCGGACACTAGTCAGACCTTCCACTGACCACTGTGGTCTCAGGTTCTGCAGCGCGTGGGGATAATTTCCAGGAGGCGCATCGCAAGGACTCGGAAAAGAACCCGTCCTTAGTCCAAGGAAGTGGGGATAGAGAGGAGGGAAAGGCAGTAGACAAAGGAAGGAAGTGGAGAATCTAGGCTAACGTCTACACTCTTAGGGGAGAAAAGCTCTTACTTGTCAGCCAATTTGCAGCTCAGGCTTTCAGTCTGGATGTGGCTGCCCTTGGCCGGCCTGCACACTGTCATCATGTCAGCACCAAGAGGAGCTCCAAGTCGCCTGGGGGAACAGGGATGCACACTCAGTGAGTCACGACAGCAAATCTAGGGCCCACACCCCAAACTATTTATCCCTGTTGGAGTCCACCCGGGAGTGGGGCGGGGCGGGGGGGGGGGCGGGATGTCCAACTGCAACACACCCTCCAGAATCCCTGACCCAGGAGAGGGGGCAAGGGCACAGAATCCTGAGATCCTCCTGGATACAGACCCCACACCAACCACCCTCTTCTCATTCAGACCGCATGCCAATCTCACGTGTGTCTGTGCATGCGCACGTGTGTGTAAGCAAAACATAAATACCAGCACAACCTGACACTTTTTCAGGCTCTCTAAAACCTGTGATGAGCTAATAGTCCCCAAAGAAGACATGAGTTGTTTCTTTACTTGAAACAAGAAATATACCACCTGCCAAAGCAGAAACATCTACACAGAGGTACTCCTGTGCTGGCCCTCGGGCAGGCATGGACGCACCCTGTCCTTGGCCTTGGAGCCCTGCCCGAAGAACCTCTCCCAGCGGCTGCAAACCCAGGGAAGGAAACGTGTAGCCACTAGGTCATCTGTCTGGTCTAAGGAAAAGTAGGTGGTTCTGGCAAACCCCGGAATCCCACGCGCCTCAAACCCGCCAAATATTAAGGACCACGTGGACGCCAAAGCAGCGGCCTCCGCGCAGTAGTGGTTTTACGACACGCCAGGGCCTGACATTCAAATGAAGTGAAGTAGCTGATTAAAATGCATAATTTCAATAGCAAGGCCCATCAGAACTCTGTGTCTTCAACATGAGGACAAATGGACATTGCTCAGGTGGACGTGGCTAGGAAGCTGAGACCCATCGGAGAATGGAGAACGCCAACAGGATGGGAGACGCAGGTCTTCTGTAAAGCATGAACACTGCATGGCTGGTCCCTCCTGATGGGGATGAGGTGACTCTTTGACTTGAGGTTCAAGGAGTACTGAGATACTGGAGATTCACATTTCTTTTCCACTGACCCTCAAGGGAATCCCTCTCAAGTTCCAAGATTCCCATCCCCTCTCCCAGGAGAGTTTCCCTGCCAGGTGACAGGGTGGCTGCCCAAATTCCTGGCCTAGGCATCCCCATCCTGCAAGAAATCAAAGGGCTGGACTTCAAGACATGCATATAACTCTGGGAATAAGGAGAGGGAGGCCAGAAGCAGGAAGAGGAAAAGAAAAGGAGAGTGAGCTCTGGCTAACAAATTAAAAAGAAGGGGGTTGGGCCTGGTGAGCTGAAAAGACAGGAAGGGAATAGGCTGGTCCAAGAAGGTGTGAGTTAGGGGAGGGGGGCAGAGCTTAGGACTGCCCACGGAGCTCAGCTGCCCCTTACCCAGTCACGTGGCACCCTACCTTTTGGGGTACGGCAGTGCTGAAAGCAAGCCCAGCTCTTTAAAGAAGTCAGGCCTAGGACTCTCCCCTCCCATTATGGAAGAGAGCCCTGAAGGGCCTTTCAGAACAGGAAGGAACTCATCGCCTCTCTCATAACGCTCCACAAAGCTTCTGGTCAACTATATTTCAATAAAAAAAAAAGAAAGAAAAGCTTCTGGAGCCTCTCCATTTGGCTGGACTGAAAGACACTGCCCTTCTATCCTGCATCTGGCGGAGGGCCCAGTGGATGTCAAGGACAGGGGCCACTCCCCCCGCTGCCCGCCTCATGCCTGCACTCTGCACCCACACAGCCAACCGCAGGGATGCAGCCTTGTTCTGCTTGAGCAGCAACTCTCTCCACCACCCTCTTCTTTCAAGCAGACATACCTTTTTCCCTGGCTCTAGGAGCAGGTGCCAGGCTCTGTGCAGGATGTGCCGCGGCCTCAAGGATGAGTAAAATGCGGCGTCTGCCCTCAGGGAGAATACCCAGGACTGTGCTTGGGTCACTACCAGCCCTGGCATCTGGCTTTCCCCAAAAGAAAACAATTTCCCTATACTTCCCAGAAAGCCAGAGCTTTTCCAAAAGGAACAAAAGCCATTGTGTCTCATGCACAGAGAACTGTGTATGGAGTCTGAGGTTGAAGGTCACAGAAGCACTTAAACAATATGGTACTGAAGTGAACTCGATTCCCATCGGGCACTAATAACTTCGAGGACTAAAACCACGGTCTCTAGAGAAATAGCTGATGCCATATTCTGAAAAGCAAGTTCAAGTGGGCTTCAGGCGCTGGAACTGAGGGAGCAAAGGACGCCCCCACCACTCAGCAATCAGCCTGCCAGCATTTCTGAATTCACAGAGGAACAGAAAATGCTGCCTCCACAAAGGCATTTTTCCCTTTTCACCTTTTCACCTGTGATGTTTAAAAATCATTAATTAGGTGACAAGCCCAGCCTAATTTGCTGATTGGAAGTACTCTGTCACTTATATTACCATAACTTCGCTATCACTTTGTAGATCTGGGATTATAAGACGGAGCTTTACATCTTTACAGCTGCATCTGTCTGCAAGTGTGGTCCACTGGGAATCTGTTCGAGTCCTCTGGCGGACCTCGTTGGGCAGGTAGACTCCGGGGCACCACTCCAACGTCCCAAAACCCACTGTCTGGGCACTGGCCTGAAGCTGCACTTAAATACGGTCAATCAAAGGCCTCGGGTGATTTTTACACAACCCGACATTCTTTATTTCTTCCTGGGCAATTTGGCCTTGTGATCCCAACTGGTTTCCAGGAGGTATAATGAAGGCATGACTAATAAATACACATTTTCCCACTCAACTGCTTTCTTTAAAAATAGAACTTCCCATTCACCAGATGGGCTTAATTAGTACTAATAATTTTAATTCAATTTAAAATGTCATACACAATTCTGAAACTCGATGATGGGTACGTGAAGATACGTTTTAGTGAGATGCTTCTAGTCCGTCTCAAAGACCCACGGAAAATGTAATTGCTTCAGCCTGACATTACCAGATTAAAAACCTGTGTTATTTTATAATTCCTTTATGTTTACCCACGAAGGCTTAAAGTTCCAGCCTGACCTCTGAAAACACCATTTTTCTTTTTTTAAGGGCCTTGGAGTACTAAAAGGTGAAGTCATTAATTAAAAAACAAGTTATCTCCCCATGAGAGCATCAAGATTTTTTTTTTTTTAAAGATTTTATTTTATTTATTTGACAGAGAGAGACACAGCGAGAGAGGGAACATAAGCAGGGGGAGTCGGGGAGGGAGAAGCAGGCTTCCCGCCGAGCAGGGAGCCCGATGTGGGACTGGATCCCAGGATCCCCGGATTATGACCTGAGCCGAAGGCAGACGCTTAACGACTGAGCCACCCAGGCGCCCAAGATTTTTTTTTAATTTCTTTTTTTTTTAAAGATTTTATTCATTTATTTGACAGACAGAGACAAAGCGAGAGAGGGAATACAAGCAGGGGGAGTGGGAGAGGGAGAAGCAGGCTTCCCGCCGAGCAGGAGCCCGGGACCATGACCTGAGCCGAAGGCAGATGCTTAACGACTGAGTCACCCAGGTGCACCGAGCATCAAGATTTTAAAACAGATATAAAGTGTCCCCCCCCCCCCCCAGTAGGAAGGAGGAAGTGACCATATTAGATCTTCTCCTGAACACAGTTCTTACAGGAGAGCCTGAGGGTGCCTGAAGGAGGGAGGGCGTGCAGCCACCAGGGAAAGGAAGGGGGAAGCAGCTCCTTCAGAATCCTGCCCATGCCTGCCTGCCTGCTCTGTTCCCTCCGCTGCCATTTGGGGAACCAGCCTGGTGAAGCCGGTGTAGTCTCCACTGCCCGGAGCCCAGTGAGACAGCTACCTGTGGTCTGAGGCCTGGCCTCTCAGAGTGTTCGCACTCGTAACAGAGCTTTGTTCATGTTTTATTCTGAGCATTGATTAATTGTCCATTTATCATACTACAAATTATATAGGGTGCCACTGAGCTCTCACCAACATTAATAACATTCTTCCTATTAACTCTGCTCGGTTTTTTTGTTTTTTTAACTTTTTTTTTTTTTTTAAGATTTTATTTATTTATTTGACAGAGAGAGACACAGTGAGAGAGGGAACACAAGCAGGGGGAGTGAGAGAGGGAGAAGCAGGGTTCCCGCGGAGCAGGGAGCCTGATGCGGGGCTCGATCCCAGGACCCTGGGATCATGACCTGAGCAGAAGGCAGACGCTTAACGACTGAGCCACCCAGGCGCCCAAGATTTTTTTTTAATTTCTTTTTTTTTTAAAGATTTTATTCATTTATTTGACAGACAGAGACATAGCGAGAGAGGGAATACAAGCAGGGGGAGTGGGAGAGGGAGAAGCAGGCTTCCCGCCGAGCAGGAGCCCGGGACCATGACCTGAGCCGAAGGCAGACGCTTAACGACTGAGCCACCCAGGCGCCCCTCTGCTGGGGTTTTTATGGTACAGCAGGGAGGTAATACATGATCTACAAAAATGTTGCTATCAAAGTCAACCTATAAAAAGAAGTTCAGATATTACTGTTTCAGACATTACTAGAAAAACAAGCTGGGCATGTATAAGCCATGGGGAGTGACGGGTGGAGAGACTGGTTTTCCCCAAATCTTAAAACAAAAACAGTGATTTAAATAAAAAGTGAAATCTGGAAATGTCAATCAACTAATAAACAAAATGTGATATATATATATATATATATATATATATACACACACAACGGAATATTATTTAGCCATAAAAAGAAGTGAAGTACTGTTAGATGCCACAATATGGATGCATCTTTGAAAACACAGTAAGTGAAAAAGCTGGACACAAAAAGCCACATACTGTATGATTCCATTTATAGGAAATGTCCAGAGTAGGCAAGTGCATAGAGGGAAAGGGAACTGGGATTGATTGCCAATAAGTAAGGGTTTCTTTTGGGGATGATAGAAATATTCTGGAATTAGATAGTGGTCTTTATAACTATCAATATATAGTGAATAACTACAAGTCACTAAATTGTACACTTCTAACTGGTACATTTCATGTGAGTTATATCTCAAAAATATATGCATCTTCAGTGAAAACAAAAATAAGAAATTTGGGCAGGGGAAGGAGACGGAGTGAGGAATAAAACACACACAACTATAATTTTCCAGGGCCCTCTACTGCTCTGAGGTGAGTATGCTAATTCTGGAATAGAGGTAAATACACATTATATTCACTTGATTCATAAAATGGTCATACTTGATATACTGAATGAAAAAATACAATTTACATCACAAATGACTGCACACTAATACAATTCAATTTTAAATGGTTTTTCCTTGTGTCGCAAATAAAGCTGTAAGTTGTTCAGCTTTAATGATTCTCATAACTGTTATTTTTATCAGTTTATAAACAGCAAACACAAAATTGAGAAGGAACCACAACAATTACTGCAGAACAAAAATAGCTATTTTTCTCAACTGAGCAT
Source organism: Halichoerus grypus (assembly GCF_964656455.1). Classification (NCBI taxonomy): domain Eukaryota; kingdom Metazoa; phylum Chordata; class Mammalia; order Carnivora; family Phocidae; genus Halichoerus; species Halichoerus grypus. Next base: position 93,040,400 of record NC_135723.1, read on the forward strand.
TCTTCACAGCAAGCATAGGTGGAAGGTGTTTGTTTTCAGAAACTAAGCTGAGAAGGAAGCAACACGGCACCGTCACAACCACGCGGCTCTGGCTGCGTCGAGCTGCTCAGTGACGCTCCCTCCGAGCCTCTGGAGCCTTCATTCTTGTCTTCTTCAAGCAAAACAGTTTAAAAAAAAAAAACCAACTAAATGGATTGCTCTAGTATTTTACATAATACCTTTATTTTTTTGATTTTGGAGTATTTTCAAAGCAAACCTATTTCTTCACGTTTGGACGAAGACAGAAGACTGAAGCGGGTGAGGAACAAGAGGAGGCTAAGGCTACGCGCCACCTCAGAACCCAGGGGGCCATTGTGGCGACTCGCAGCCTGCGCTCTTGAACCCAGCACTTAAACCATGCCTGCGCAAAAACCCCACACACCAGGACCAGAGACTAGGTCCCCAGCGCACCATACCGGGCAGACAGTGGCGGTGCCAAGGTAATGATTTTTCTGCTAACAACCATCAAAGCCTTCCTATTTCTAGGAGTTCTGCTTTTGAGCCCAGAAGATTCCCCCTTCAAATAAGAGTGTTCAAGAAGGGTCTAATGAACAAACGAACACATACCATTTTCTTATAGTTACCATATCCGTCAACAGATGACTGGATAAACATGTGGTTTAGCTTTACAATGGAATATTATTCGGCCATAAAAAGGAATGAAGGACTTGTACACGCTATGACGTGGATGAACCTTGAAAACACCACGCTAAATGAAGAAAAAAAAAAAAAGCAGTGACAAAAGACCAACCATGTTATATGATTCCATTTATGTGAAATGTCCAGGACAGGCAACACAACAGAGACAGAAAGCAGATTAGTTGGGTGGGGGAAGGGGTAACTGGGTGATAGGCATTAAGGAGGGCACGTGATGTGATGAGCACTGAGTGTTATGTGCAAATGATCACTGAACTCTATCTTTGAAACTAATAATACCTTATATGTTTTTTTTAATTTTTTTATTGTTATGTTAATCCCCATACATTAAATCATTAGTTTTAGATGTAGTGTTCCATGATTCATTGTTTGTGCATAACACCCAGTGCTCCATGCAGAACGTGCCCTCCTCAATACCCATCACCAGGCTAACCCATCCTCCCACCCCCCTCCCCTCTAGAACCCTCAGTTTGTTTTTCAGAGTCCATCGTCTCTCATGGTTCTTCTCCCCCTCCGATTTCCCCCCCTTCATTCTTCTCCTCCTACCTTATATGTTAATTAAAAAGAAAAAAGCAGATTAGTTGTTGCCAGGGCTGGGTAAGGGGAGGTGGGGAGTGACTGCTAACAGGTACGGGGTTTTTTTTGCGGGGTTTGGGGGGAGAAGTGATGAAAATGTTCTAAATTAGGTAGTGGTGATGGTTGTACCAGTGAATAGGCTAAAGACCACGTGATTGTACACTTTAAAAAGGGTGAATTTTATGGTATGTGAATTGTATCTTAATAAAGCTGTCATGGAAAAAAAAAGAAAAAAAGCAGGAAGGACTGCTGAAAGGGAGGAGTCCTGGCCCCACCACAGACCCAGTGAATCAGACCGCCAGAGGGCCCCAGGAATATGCATTTCTAAGCTCCCCAGGGAATTCATGCTACAGTCTAAGAGCCCATAATCCGTATTTATTTTCCTGCCGCTTGTGTCCTGAGTCGGCAACAGAAACACTCTCCTACGCCCTCTGCTTTGGAAGGCAGTCTTTTACTCCAGTGTGTGCTCCTATTTCAGAGCACCTCTAAAACCTGATGGAGGAGGTATCAACACAGAGTGAGTTGCTCCTGTCCCTCGAGCCCAAGGGTAAATGCTTCAAGTACTGTGTCCCTATGCAGACTTCAACACCAAGGCTCGTTTTCATTCTAAAGGAGGCCTAGGACAAAAAGTATAATCTGAGTAATTTTAAGACTTTCTGTGGGTATGAAAACTCAGTTACCGGACAATCATATTTTCTTTTAACAAGTTGGTCAGTATTTTCCTGACCTACACCTGTCAGTTTGTCTGACAAATGAATCCACTGGGAATCTGTCTAGAGCAGCCTAGCAGCAGGCCAGACCACACTTTGTGATGCTCCTAAGGCCAGAGGCAGCTGAAGATTTTTATTCTTCTCACTACGTATAAACCCGGTTTTCACACCTGCAGAACATTCTTATGTACAGAGATGTATTTGGCCACCTTCGTAGAATGGAAACACATTTTCGCTTGACAATATTTGCAAACCATGCTTTTTCCGTCACTCACTTTCAATGCAGAAATACTTCCATATGTTGCCTTTACGTTGTCCATTTTGTAGAGGGTAAAAAGAGAAAAAGTACAATTAGGTGGCCATACGAGCGCTAAGCTACGGTGTGTATACGGTTCTAGCGCTGTCAGCCCTCCCGAGTGAATGCTTGGAACTACTGCTGTGACCTCTCTGGAAAAAGTTACTATGCGTTTGCCACAAATCATCAAAGTATGAGTTATGAAATTATGAGATATGCTCACACTGCCAAAATATGGCTTAAGAATCTGAATTCTGGGTGGCGCCTGGGTGGCTCAGTCGTTAAGCGTCTGCCTTCGGCTCAGGTCATGATCCCGGGTCCTGGGATCGAGCCCCGCATCGGGCTCCCTGCTCCGCGGGGAGCCTGCTTCTCCCTCTCCCACTCCCCCTGCTTGTGTTCCCTCTCTCGCTGTGTCTCTCTCTGTCAAATAAATAAATAAAATCTTTAAAAAAAAAAAAAAAAAGAATCTGAATTCTGGTAAATATATTTTAAGTAAAAAAGTACAGGGGCTCCAGGCTGGCTCAGTTGGTGGAGCATGTGACTACTGATCTGGGGATTGTGAGTTCAAGCCCCACGTTGGGTGTAGAGCCTAATTAAAAACAAACAAACAAACAAACAAACAAACAAAACCTGCATTGCAGTGGTATTATCCTCATTTAAAAAAATTAAAAGTATACTTTCTTTTTTTTGTTTATTATAGGTCACCAAACTGGGAGGACTCAGGTTCTAACTTCTTTCAACCCCAAATATTTATTTTTTTATTTTTATTTTTTAAAGATTTTATTTATTTATTTGACACAGAGAGAGCACGAACAGGAGACAGAGAGCAAGCACAAGCAGGGGGAACCGCAGGCAGGGGAGAAGCACGCTCCCTGGGGAGAAGGAGGCTGCCTGCTTCTGAGCAAGGAGCCCGATGAGGGACTCGATCCCAGGACCCCGGGATCATGACCGGAGCCGAAGGCAGCTGCTCAACCAACTGAGCCACCCAGGCGCCCCAACCCCAAATATTTAAACTCGCTCTTCTTTCTCTCTGTTCTGGGCTGGCCAGAAACCACTTCTTATTTCTAACTTCTATGGAAGTCTGGAGTCTGCTTCTCCCTCTCCCTCTGTGATCTCTCTTGCTCTCACTCTCTCTCAAATAAATAAATAAATAAATAAATCTTTAAGGAAAAAAAAGAATCCTAAATATGGAAAAACATATGCATAAATGTTTATAGGTATTACTTATAATATTGCAAACTTAAAAATAACTTAAATGTCAAACAATATAATGGTAACATAAACTATGATATAGTTATTTGATGGAATATTATAGAGCACATTAAATTATGTTTAAAGAGGGGCTCCCGGCTGGCTCACTCCTGATCTCGGGGTGGTGAGTTTGAGCCCCACACTGGGTGCAGAGATTACTATAAAAAAAAAACTGTGTTGGGGTGCCCTGGTGGCTCAGTGGGTTAGGCCTCTGACTCTTGGTTTCTGCTCAGGTCATGATCTCAGGATCCTGGGATGGAGCCTCATGTGCCTCCCAGCTCAGCGGGAAATCTGCTTCTCTGCCTCTCTGCCCCTCCCCCTGCTCTCATGCTCAAATGAATAAAAATAAATAAAAAATAAATAAAAATAAATCTTAAAAAAAAAAAACTGTGCTTAAGGAGAATACAATTCTGTAAGGACAGAAAGGAGATTAGTGCTTGCCTAGGCCGAGAGTGGGTAGGGCAAGAAAAATGGGAGTGATTGCTAATGGGTATGGGGTTTCTTTCTGAGGCGATGAAAATGTCCTAAAATTGATTGTGGTGATGGTTGCACAACTCTGTAAACATGCTAAAAACCATTAAACTGTACCCTTTAAATGGGTGAACTGTAATGTATGTGAAGTATATCTCAATAAAACTCTTATTTAAAAAAATAAATTTCTGTGGGTGTCTCGGTCTGCCCTGTGGCGCCCCCAGCAGGCCCTTGGTTGCCTTGCAGCCACAACCAGGCCTGCAGGGCGTTGGCTCACCTGAACCCCTCCGGCCACCACGTGCTTTGCTACCGCACAGCAATCTCCAAAATGGAAGCGTAAGTGACACTGTATTCTCATTACCTCCTTCCCCTTAGTTGACCACCAGGACCTGTATTCTGGCCTCCCACTTCCCAGTACAGCTGTTTCATTGGGTCCAAAGAGAGATTATATGGAAACCTACGGCTAACAGAAAAATAATCATATAATTCATTCTCCAACTAACAGTTATGTCTACTGTGCAAAGGGAACTGAGTGAAGCCTGGGAGAAATATAAAATAAAGACACTGATTTGCCCTCTGAGAGTTTTCATTCTTGTACAGGAAAGACGATGCACAAGACAATACTGTATTATACACTTGGAAGTTGCTAAGGGAGTAGATCTTAAATGTTCTCACTACATACACACACACGTTAACTGTGTGAGGTGACAGTGTATTAACTAACCTTCACAGTGTATACATATATAATCATATCATCGTGTTGTATACTTTAAACTTATACAAAGTTATATGTCAATTATATCTCAATAAAGCTGGGGGGAAAGATGCACATGAGTGCCTCCAATGCAAAACACAATATGATAAGCAAAACAGTGAAAGCAAGATGCCTTTGTAGATCTGGGCTCGAAGGATGGGCTGAATTTCCTTTGGGGTATAAGGGTGAAGGCACAGATGTTTGCATAATCTCAGGACAACTAAACGTTGAAGCACAAACCACAGAATGAAAAGCAGCACCAATTCCGTAAGGAGATTACACTGAACTGAGGGCTGGATTCCTTTCAGGGGTCAATCAAGTGAACAAAGGCAGAATCTGTGAACACAATTTGTGTAGATTTTCTGAAAGCTTTTACCAAGATACTACTGTAAGCGTAACGACCTTACATATTTTTTTATTTGGAAATGATTTCAGTTTGCAGTACAGTTGCCAGAATTTTACAGAAAACTCTTCTAAACCCTTTATACAAATTTACCAAGTTTTAACATTCTCTCAATGGAAGACTGCTTTAAAATGCTGTTTTGGAGGCTTAGGGAAAATAAGTTCTAGGCAGGCACTAGAAGTCTTGAGTGCTCATGAATCCAAAAGAAAACAGAATCTTACAAAACCAGTTTACTGAAGTAAGCAAGCACAGCCAGGTCCAAAAGACAACTCGACCTCCAACCTACCCCAACCCTCCACCAGGACCTCCCAGGAGGACACTGAAAACTTTAAAACCAGAATACCAGACATGGAAGACAAGCTAGGAAAACACTGAAAAATACAAAAGAGTGGGGTGGGGGGGTCGGGGGTTGGGGGGCCACCACTAATATATTAAAACATACTATAAAGCCTCTATAACTAAAACAGTGTGCTACCGCCAGAAGAATAGATAAATAGACTGGTGGAACAAAATAGAAAGCCTAGACCCAACTACACATAGAACTTTATATATGATAGGGGCGCCTGGGTGGCTCAGTCGGTTAAACGTCTGCCTTCGGCTCAGGTCCTGATCTCAGGGTCCTGGAATGGAGCCCTGCATCAGGCTCCCTACTCAGCAGTGAGTCTATTTCTCTTCCCCTCTGCCCTTCCATCGGCTTGTGCTCTCTCTCTCTCACTCTCTCTCTCAAATAAAAAACAGAAAAGAACTTTATATAATGATAAAGGTAGCATCTTAAATCACTAGGGCAAAAGTGGACTTTTTAATAAATGATGCTGTAATAACCAAATAGGCCAAAAATGTTCAAGTAAGATCACACTGCAACTCTCATGTGCCTGGGGCGCCTGGCTGACTCAGTGTGTAGAGCATATGACTCTTGGTCTCAGGGTAGTGAGTTCAAGCCCCACATTGGGCATGGAGCCTACTTAAAAAAAAAAAAAAATGATGTACCTGCAGTTCTAGTGAACTGAGGATAATCCGCATCTTTTTCAGAGCCAGAAAACCAGCTGCAGGCAAGAACTAGTTTCACAAGGGGACTGCAGCCTTGAGGGGCTAACAGGAGACCCTGAAGGATCTGAGCAGTGCCTGCCATAACTCCCGAAGGGCTCCAACTGCCTCAGAACCTGCTATGATTTCAATGAAGTTTTTAAAAGTCTGATTCTTGAGGCGTCTGGGTGGCTCAGTTGGTTAAGCGTCTGCCTTTGGCTCAGGTCATGATCTCAGGCCCGGGATCGAGTCACACATCATGCTCCCTGCTCACTGGGGAGCCTGCTTCTCCCTCTGCCTGCCACTCCCCCTGCTTGTGTGCACTTGCGTGCTCTCTCTCTGACAAATAAATAAAATCTTTATTATTTTTTAAAGACTTTATTTATTTATTTGACAGAGAGAGAGAGCGAGAGCAGGAACACAAGCAGAGGCAGTGGGAGAGGGAGAAGCAGGCTTCCCGCTGAGCAGGGAGCCCCATGCGGGGCTTGATCCCAGGACCCTGGGATCATGACCTGAGCCAAAGGCAGATGCTTAACGACTGAGCCACCCAGGCGCCCCTAAATAAAATCTTTAAAAAAAAAAAAGTCTGATTCTTTTTCTAGGGCAGCCCTAGAGCTTATAATACATTTGTGCAGCACCTGATATCCATACTATACACACATTATAACATATATAACCCCCCTCCCTCCCACCAATTTCCAGGTGTGTTACTGTTATCCTTATTTTGAAGGTGAGAAGATCAAGGTTCAGAGACTTGCCCAGAATCACAACTGTTTAAGAGACAGAACAGGGGGGCCCCTGGGTGGCACAATCCGTTAAGTGTCTGACTCCTGGTTTCAGCTCAGGTCATGACCTTAGGGTCCTGGGATCGCGTCCTGGGATCGAGCCCTGTGTTGAGCCCCATGTCAGGCTCCTTGCTCAGCGTGCAGTCTGCTGGAGATTCTCTTCTCCCTCTGCTCTTCCCACCATGCTTGCTCTTTCTCGCTCTCTCTAAAATAAATAAAATCTTTAAAAAAATAAAAGAGAGAGAACAGGGAATTTGTAACTCTCTACTCCAAATTCTATATTTTGGCCCTCAAACCTCCTTCTCTGCTCTCTCAGCACCTTCAACTAGAACCAGCCTGGATTGACACCTCTCACAACCTGATGCAAGAATCTGCTAATTGGTGATGCCGAGAGACCCGGGGGGACAGTAACCTCAGAGTCTGACCCACAGGGGTCAGGCTCCTTAGGGGAGCCTGACTTTCTTCTAAGGGCAGCAAGCAGGAAATAGCTTTCATTCATAACCTTTGGGAAGGTCAGGGTAAAGAAATTAGCACTGTTACATCCTGTGATCTGTCAGGCATTGATTTAAGCACTTTACAAACATAATTCTAGAAGTAACGCATCGCCCAAAACAAATGAAAACGTATGTCCACATATGTTCTTCTACACTAATATTCATACCAGCATTATTCATAATGGCCATAAAGTAGAAATAATCCAAACGCCATCAACTGATGAACAGATAACTAAATGTGGTATACCCATACCATGGAATATTCTTCAGTCATAAAAGCAACGAAGTACTGATACATGTTACAACGTGAACCTTGAAAACATTACGCTAAATGAACAGAAGCCAGTCACAAAAGCCCATACATCGTTTGAGTCCATTTATCTGAAATGTCCAGAACAGGGAAAGCTATAGAGACATAAAGTAGATAAGTGGTCGCTTAGGGCTGAGGGGAAAGGAGAGGGAGTTAGGGGGTGACGGCTAAGGGGTGCGAATGGGTTTCTTCTTCCCTGTGGTGGTGGTTGCACAACTCTGTGAATATACTAAAAGCCATCAAATTGTATGCTTTCAGTAGATGAATTTTTATGGTAAGTAAATTATTCCTCAATAAAGCTATTACCAAAAAAAGAAAGGAAGGGGGTGGGCAGAGGAAGGAAAGAAGGATCAATCCAAGCATCCAGCACCATGTACCAAGCACATAATAGGAAGTCATAAGAGCATCAGTGAGATTTTAAAAGAGACATGTCTGGTCCCAAAGCCCTTGCTCCAGAATGCCATTACTTCCTTCACAAGCAGTATCTCTGACGAAGTACTTAGCGAACGAATCCAAGAAACTAGGATACTTATGAATACAGTGGTAAAACAAATGAACACAAAACGGTCACAGAAACATAACACGGGTAGTAGATATGGCAGGCGCTATGCGGAGCTTGCCTACCTCACAAGCAGGTCCCCTTTTCTACAAACTGTCCTATCCCTCAGCCGAAGGGTTCCAGGGTCGCCGGCAGCCATGTTTGAATGATGATCCCACCCACACCCACAGCTGATTGGCTCTAGAGGACGCCTGACTCAAGCCGGGCCAATCAGATTCCACTCCTAGGGAGTTGCGCCGATCTGCGTGGCTGGAACATGGAATCCGGAGCCTGCGAGGGAGCCATTTCCCAGCTTGTGGAGTAAGGAGCCGGGAGGCCTGCGCTGTTGGGGAGACCGATGCCAGTGCGCAGATGGCTTGGCAGCCCCTGGATCCAGTCCCCTTTTGAGGCTAGGCTGCAGTCCTGCCCGTGGGTTCCACGAGACATCTTCATATCTTTGTTTAAGCAACAAAAGAATCCCCCCCGCAACGCCTAGTGCCGTGTTAAATCTGTGTTCATCTGCTATGTTCAACGACTTTCCCAAAGCGAAAAAGTAAAACTACTGTATGTGTGAGATTTTTGGGGGGAAGATATTTATTTATTTATTTATTTAAGATTTCATTTATTTATTTGACAGAGACACGGCGAGGGAGGAAACACAAGCAGGAGGAGTGGGAGAGGGAGAAGCAGGCTTCCCGCTGAGCAGGGATCCGGATGCGGGTTCGATCCCCGGACCCTGGGACCCTGACCTGAGCTGAAGGCAGATGCTTAACGACTGAGCCACCCAGGAGCCACAGATTTTATTTATTTTTTAGAGAGAGAGAGGGCACAGAGAGAGTGAAAAGCAGATTGCTAGCTGAGTAGAGAGCCTGACCTGGGGCTCCACCCCAGGACCCTGGGATCAGGACCTGAGCCCTAGGCAGACGCTTAACCAACTGAGCCACCCAGGCGCCCCTGTATGTGTGAGTTTTAAACATGAATCTGCATCGATATCCGTGAAGCTGAGCAAGCTTCAGCTACTAAGGAAACTAAACCCCCCCTTGGGTTTGCCTCCAGCCTGGCACAGGAGGTTGGGTGCGAAGTGATCATTCCCGTGACACGATTGAGGGGCAGAAGAGCAGCTCTCAAGAAGTCCTTTTCCCTCCCTGAGGCTCTTCATGACACTGGAGGTGCTGGAAACTTCTTAGTAAAGCTATCATGAGACCTAACCTTTCCAAGGACTTTAAGAGCGTATTATAAGCATTACTGCAGGAGAGCTGCTGAACCCTTGGATGAACCCTTAAATAAGACATGGTATCAGAAGGTGAACATTCTCCTTCCTTCCCAATAAAACCTCACTGAAAAAACTCTAGCTTTATATTGGAATGGACTAATGAGAGGTTACTGTGGGTAAATGAACAAATAAAAGGCATGCATGCCTTCTTCAGTTCTTATTTTAGATCTACAATATACATACAAGAAAGCAGATACCACATCTCTCCCACACACACACACTGGCAGGAACACGTTTGAATGAAAAATATTTCTAAGAGTTTTGCATAGTCTGGACACCAGAAGGAAGAGCTGACAGGAGGGAAGGGATGGACGAGTCCTTTTCCCATCCCTCTGTCTATTTATGGGAGCCATTTCCCTTCAGGAAATGCTGAGCCCCTTCTCCCAGGACCCTGTTGGGAATGACGCCTGCACTGGCTGACCCAGCCTTCCACATCCTTCTCCTGGCCTCAGCAATTCTCCCCTTGTGACCCAGTCAGTACTGGGAACCCAGCCTGTAAATGACAGTGCTTTTAGAGGCCCCAGTCTAGTGAGGAAATTCAAAGAGAAAAGGGAGGGTGGGAGAGACACACCACGAAGCCAGAAAGCCCCTGGCGTGGCGAAGCTCCTAAATCTGAACACGGTATCAAAGGGGATGAAAGGGGATGGATCAGGAGGAAGTTGGGGCTAGAAACGATGACACTGTGGCCCAGGAGTTTTGTGGCTCCCCTAGCTTTGGTCACCTGGCTGGGTGGTGGCAGAGGCAGGAGCAGGACCCAGGGCTCCTGTCGCCCCATCTAGGGCTCAATCACCAGCTCCATACTCTTTTCCCTTCCCCAGATGACTCACGTTTCAATGGAAAGCTGTCCCAGGGGAACTTGGGTCTATTGTGTCCTTGATGAAGGTGGTTCGCTTCTCTTCTTGGTCTTCTCTTTTTGGTCATCTGGGGTTTGGGTTGGTTTTTGTTTTTGTTTTTGTTTTATTTTGTTTTATTTTTTATTTTTTTAAAGATTTTATTTATTTATTTATTTGACAGAGAGAGAGACAGCGAGAGAGGGAACACAAGCAGGGGGAGTGGGAGAGGGAGAAGCAGGCTTCCTGCAGAGCAGGGAGCCCGATGCGGGGCTCCATCCCAGGATCCTGGGATCATGACCTGAGCCAAAGGCAGACGCTTAACGACTGAGCCACCCAGGCGCCCCTGTTTTTGTTTTAGAGGTGAGAAATGTCCTTTGTTATTAGGACATTGAGGGATTTTTAAAAAGCAACAAAAGCAAAAATGTTTGCCCCACAGATGCCAGGTAATATTTGCCCCACAGATGCCAGGTAATATTAGTCACTGGCTCCCAGGGAATGCTTTTTCTTCTTTTACAAAAAAATTAATGAATATATATAGTGTTCAGAGCTTCCCTGCCCTATACCAGGGAGAAAAAGAGACTTAGTGTTAGCAGATCAAAGAAAATGAACTGGAGAATGAGGGTAAGACAGAAAAGTAGAGACTGAGAATCAGAAAGACAAAGACTGAAAACCAAAGAAACAGGGAAAGAATGGCAGTAAAACACGGAGAGGAGAGACCCAACAAAAAACCGCCAAGACACAGACCAACAGGGAGGCTATGGGAGGTCACATCCAGATGCCTCTCCATCGGATGCAGCATCCTGGTGATCAACTTTTTTGCAGCTGAAATGTATATAAAGGAAATACCTTGCCCAAGTGTATATCATGGGCAAGAGAATAGCTAGAATGCCCTATTGGCAAATACTTGGAATTAGAATTTTCCCAGCCCCACATTTCTATTCATATTCTTTCCCTCAGTTGTCATCCTCCCTTTTCCTTGCTATTATATTCCCACCTACCCCTCAAAATCTAGTTTAAATCCTAAGTTTTCCATAAAACCTACTCTGACCCCCCAAAACTAAAGTTCTTCCCCACTCTTCTGAATTTCTAGAGCAATTATTAACTTATCTATACTTGATAATCTAACTAAATGTGTGTAACCTTGTCTTATCTCTTCTATGGCTGGCTTCAACTGTTATTGAAATACGTTTTACTCGGGGTATCTGAGTGGCTCAGTGAGTTGAGAGTCTGACTCTTTTTTTTTTTTTAAAGATTTTATTTATTTTTGACAGAGAGAGAGTGTACAAGCAGGGGAAGCAGCAGGCAGGAGAGGTAGAAGCAGGCTCCCCACTGAGCAGGGAGCCCGATGCGGGGCTCGATGCAGGGCTTGATGCGGGGCTTGATGCGGGGCTCGATGCGGGGCTCGATGTGGGGCTCGATCCCAGGACCCTGGGATCATGACCTGGGCCGAAGGCAGTCGCTTAACGACTGAGCCACCCAGGCGCCCCTGAGCCTCCGACTCTTGATTTGGGCTTAGGTCGTGATCTCGGGGTCGTTGAGATCCAGCCCCACCCACCTCGGGCTTGCACTCTCCCTCTCTTTCAAAATAAATAAATAAAATCCTTAAAAAAAAGTATGTTTTACTTAAGGTTCCACATATCTATGTTTGCCACTTCAAACTGCAATAATGAATGAATGGCTAACATTTATTGAGTATTTACTATTCTCTAGGCAAGATTCTACATGGATTCTTGCACTGAATCCTCACACCAACCCTATGACTGCCTCCCCTTTACAGATGTGGAAACTGAGGTCTGGAGTGAATAACTTTTCCTAAGGCCACATGGATGCTGAATGGGTACAGTTTGTCAGATTCAAGAGTCCAGTGCCTAGCACCCGAATAAATGCCTTGGGGGTAGGGTCCAGGCCTTCCCCTCCTGGGTACAGAGTAGCTACTCAGTACATCGTTATGATTGGATTTTATTCCAGGTCCCCAGCACCCATCCCCTTTCATACCTCCCCTCCATCCCTTCCCTGCCCACCACAAACACCCTGGCCCCACCCCCCACCCCATCGGATCTGTCCTGGGCCCTGAGCACGTGGAGAGCCCCAGGGCCTGTGCCTCCCGGGACTGGATGCTCACACTGCACCACTAAGTAGCCACTTGAAGGGATGCACCTGAAGGCCACATTTGTTTGCTTCCTGACATCCATCTCTGGTTCCGGCTGTGCTGCCCCAAACTCCTCACTTTCCCGCCTCCTCTCTCCCTCTCTAATTCCTGCCCTCCTCTTCCTTTCCTCCCCCTCAAACCCCTTCCCACCCTCTTTTGCTGGCTTCTGTTCTCTTTCTTTCCATGAGCAGAGACTTTCCAGCTTGGCTTCCGGCCAGCACATTTGGACAAAAGGCAGCAATCTTAGAGGAAGACGTCATCTCCCATCCCCTTTCCCGGGGCCAGCACCATGGCTCCCGAGACCAGAGAGGGAGAAGGGGGCCCAGGCTGCTCTGCTGTGGCTCCCCGTTCTGGGAAAGGCCTTGAGCGATAGGGTTAAAAGCAAAGAGTTTGCAAACAGACCCAGGTTCAAACTCCAGTTCTGCCACTTGAGCCGGGGGGACCTTGGACAAGTTACTTTTCAAAGACTTCGCTCTCTCCTCTATAAAACGGTGGTCATTGTAGCACCTCCTTTGAAAGAATGCAGGAAGGATTAAATGAGAATGCACCTGTAAAGCATTTGGCACAGCACATGTCCTATAAAAAGTGCTCCACACCCATCGTCTGTAATAAAGCGAGCTTAACTCTGCCAAATAATAAAATAGGAGTAAGAATACGGGAGCTTGTATTAATAATACTACCACCGCCTCAACTCCTCTGCAGGGCTGCTGATCCGGCCTCAGCTGTTTGCAAGTGTGGCAAAGCTGTAAACCACTCTCCAACATGGAATTGCTATTACCGTGTACGAGTTGGCTTTGAAATTGGAAGGGGAGCTGACCCCCTTTCCTTTTCAGTAGGAACCAGGACGTGCTAATGCTCAGCTTCAGTGCTGGATGTGGAAGTAGGAGGAGCCCACCCTGATCAGCACAGCGGGGCTCATCCTGACTCCCCGCCCTCCTCCTCCCCTCCCCCTCCGTTTTCAGGCTCCCTGAACTCTGAGGCCCTGTTTCTGTTTGTTTACTATCTGTGCTGGTGTGTGGTACTTGGAAGTTGTGCAATGCTTGGGAACGCGTTCACTTTTATTTAGCTAGGTTTTGAGATATGGGAAATGGTCTTTCCCCTAGGATTTTATTTAGCTCATCTAGGCCAGCATGGATGGATTTGAATTTAATCAATAAGATTAATCAAAAGAGCTGAGTACAGTAGTCCACATGAGATGCTGTTGGGAAATACACACATATATGGGATGGTCCCTGCCTCTTAGAGCTGCGGATGACAGCTATGAATCAATCAACGGAATGGCAATTAAAGATTGCAATTGTTCAAGACAAAAAGACAGAAGCAGTCCAGGGAATGCCTGACACACATTCCACAGAAGTCACAACAGGAGATTGGCTCAAGGACTAAATCTGAGCTATAGTGGTGAAGGTTATAGAACAAATATAAACTGAAGGGATGCAGAGGTGGGCAATGAAGGTCAGAGGAGTCACAGACAGCCTCAAAGAAGAGGTCGGATCTGATGGCCCTTGTGACTGGATTGGGTTCCAACAACTGGGGAAGGAGAACGCACTCCAGGCGAGGCAAGGGCAAGAAGAAGTTGCACCCCTGCCCCGACGCACGGACTGGGGGCTGGAAGCCCTTGGATGTGCGATGGGAGCCAGGAGAAGATGAAGTGGCTTGGTGGCTTACATTTGGGCATGTCCCAAAAGCAAGGAGGAGGAGTTAAGAGGGGCTACCCTGGGAAAATGAAGAGGATACGTAACGAAGATATGTACTCTTTTGGACATAATAGGGTTGAAATGGCACCTTCAAGAGGAACCTTGTGGAGTAGGCAGTCAGAGGTAAAGATCTAAGGGTCTGGGGAAGGAAGCCCCCTGGAGGGGTAAATTTGGGAGGGAGCCCAGGAACCCCTGCGCACAAGAATGAGCTCCCCAAGGGACAAGTGCAGACAAAGAGAGTGAGGACACCAGCTCTGGTTGCTCTTCCATGGTCCTCATTACTCAGCTTGCCTCAGTTTCTTTTTGTTTCTTTATGTGGGCCTTCCAACTAGACGCTGCAGTCTGATGGTAGAACACTGGCCTTGGGCTTCTTTTTACTCCTCTACAGTGCCTAACCCACACTTGGTCTACCACGAGTGAGGCGTACATGCTTGCCAAATAAGAAAAAGAAAATGAATCAGTGGAGATCTCCTTTTCTAAAGATGATGAGGATAAGCCAAAGAGTGTGGCATCTCAGGTGAGGAGGCAATATTCAGAGTACTTACCAAAGGGGTGGCTGGGCCACCAGCCACTCAGAATGACCTCACTGTTAACCCTGTAATGGCTGGATCTGGGGAGGTTGGGGTTCCGGGTAATGTGGGACACTGGGAGCTCAGCAGTTCAGAAGCAGTCAGCATTTTGATAAGTGGACCGATATATGAGTGCACAGGGGTTCTACATTGACCTTGACCTGGGTCAGGGTGGGGGTGGGGTCACGTACATTAGGGAGCTAAAGAACAGAGAACTGGCCCCCGGGGGCATCATTAGTAATCGAGGATAAGGTGTCAGCAGCTGGTTAGGGAAGGAAGCCAGATTTCAGGGCCTTGGGGAAGGAGCTGGTGGACCAGCCTCAGGGGCTCTTACAGCCACTCCATCTCCCCATCCTGAAAGCATCCTGCTTCTCTTTTCCTCCAGGCAGCAGGCAGCCTGAACCTGGAGCTGTGTGGGTATCAGAAGCTGCCTCTTTGACCCTTTCCCCAGCTCTCTCCTCTGTGCCCCAGGCCAGGGATCTTGGCTGTCCTGCGTTCAGCGGAGAGGAGAGCCCTTCTTGGCTCCATCTAGGCAGTGCTGGGACCTCCAAGTCTCATGGTTTTGGGAGGCATCAAGGAGCTCACTCTCCTCTGACATTTTTTTCACCCCATTAGATGCATGGGTTCAGCTGGAGGGTAAACAGAGAGCACTGGTCCCTTTTTGATGTCCTGGGAGTTTGTGCATATTTGTTGACTGTCACCAGCACAGACGATGACATGGACCAGATGGAAAGGATGACAGTGGCCACAAGATGCCGGGGAGTCTTACTTGGGGTTGGATGACCACACACTTCATTCCAAATCTGAACCCCTCTCACCTGCAACTCAGAGTATTAAATAGAGAACCCCTCTGAGCCCCCAGAGAGCTGGAGACATTTTCTGGCAGAGAAGCCCAGAGCACCCGCAAGCGCAGGGGATGCAAGTTCTGAATCTCAGGCTGCCCCATCGCCCCTGCCCGGTGATCAAATCAGTCCTCTATGGCTTCTCTCCCAGCTAACTTCTCCCCTGACCATGCAAAGGGCAGTTTTAATCCTGATTTGCTGCATGATCCCGTACAAATGCCTTTGCCGCTCATCTGGGGTGGTTGAGCCTGTAATTCCCAGAGACCTGAAAAGCACATAAAATTATAGAAGTGTCCTGCTTCAATGGTTCTCATTTGCTGAAAAAAGGCAGTCAGTTATTATTTTTCTCAGGGTGAGCTGGGGGTTGGCAGGGACAGTAGTATCCATCTCCTCTGACTCTTTCTTTTTTTTTTTTAATTTTATTTATCTATTTGAGAGAGAGTGAGAGCGAGAGAGATCACAGAAGGAGAGGAAGAGGGAGAAGCAGACTCGCCACTGAGCAGAGAGCCTGATGTGGGGCTCGAGCCCAGGACCCTGAGATCATGACTGAGCAGAAGGCAGACGCTTAACCGACTGAGCCACCCAGGCGCCCCTCCTCTGACTCTTTTAGTGGGAAGGAGAAGTTTACATGTAGCACCTGACCCCTCCTCCTTCCCTGGCTTTGGGCTCTACTCTAGGGGGAGCTAAACAAGGCTGGGGGGGCGGCGGGCAGAAGGATGGTACAGACTCATGTCTGCTTATGTCAATGCACTGGGACCAGCAGGGAGAAGGGAGGGACACGGCCAACTCTCACCCTTTCCCGGGGCCGCGACAACATGCAGTTTCCAATGACAGTCCCAGGGTAAGCCTGTTGTAGACCAATTAACAACTTATCTTAAGGGCTCCCTTTTTACTTTCCAAGTGTCCCAGTTTGTATATATGGTTGCCCTATCCATGACCCACGGTGGATTTGCAGAGAACTTGGTGCTAAGTCAAATGCAACCCTATGATAGCTTCCTTTCTGAGAAGTGAGGAAGTATGAGGGAGAAAAGGGAGGCACTGTGGATTACTGCACCGGGTTGACTCTTGTGTGTAACCCACCCCACCCATCCCACGTTTCCGCCTACACAATATGTGGAATGGTGGTTACGTGGGATCAAGGTTATAGGAACATGAAACCAGCTGCCAGAGACAAAATTAAGTCAGTTCGTTGGATAACAACCTATAAAACATAAAAAACCTCTTAGAAATTATAATTTTAATATGTTGCCTATTTTAATTTAATAAAACTCAAAATAGTAGATTCCCTTTATGAATGTACCACACTGTGAATTTTAATTTTCGGATTAACTTAAATAGAAACTCATAGTAAATTCAGTGGGGGAACTAGGGTGGGAACACTTGGGTTAAGGGAGAGGGAGAGAATATATTTTACAATTTTTTTTAAGACTGAACATCGGAATCTCATTTTTGAAATGTCCATCACTGGGCCCAAAGATATTCAATATGCATTTTGCTTTGAAATCTATTTTAATCTAGCAATTACACCTCTAGGAATTTATCTTACAGAAATATTGGAACAAGTGCCAGAGAGTGGCTAAACTCAGGAAAACCCAGGGCTCATAAACAGGTAATGTGTTAAACAAATGAAGGCGATCCACACAGAAGGAACCCTAGGTGGCTGGGGGGGGGGGGCGGGGAAGGATGGGACTATGTATGTCCCCCATGGAATTATTCTCACAAACCACTGTTCAATTGTGACAGCATGCATCCATTTCTGCAAGCAAACATATTACATGCAAAGGGAAGAAAAATCTAGGAGGGTTTGGGATATATACCAAACAGTGATTGCCTCCAAGGAGGGAGATGGTATGGGGTAAACTTTCATTTTTTTCGTTTTATTCTTTTTACGTATTGCTTAAATGTCTTCCAACAAGCAGAACTTTCACAGTTTACACAGAAAGATATATGTATATATACAACGATGTATATAAAAGCAATCTTACAATTTTAAAGTACACTTTTTAAGAAAACAAAACCACCAAAGGAAATGCATTTGATACCGTGTTTGAACTGGTCTGACAAGCCCTGCTGATAAGACACGCAGCCCTGGGTACCATGGAAGGATGGTCACGGTCACAATTTCCTGTCCTGACCCCACTCTCCAGCTCGATCCTGCTCTCATTTCCTTCTGAAGGGGAGCATGAAACCTCTTGTTCCCCATTACTGAGGGAAGTTAACCTCTTCCCTGAGCTTGCCACAAAGGTGACTCATCCCTTCCTTCCCTAAGGCCGGGGGAAAAAGATAACAGTTTTTGGCAGTTCAGCCTGTTAGAAAAGGGGAGTTTAGGGCTCACCTCTCTTCCAGTCAACTGTAGGCCAAGGATGGATGTGTCAAAGGGAAGCCAAAGACAAAGCCCTTCTGGGCTGCAGATGGCAAAGGGCTTAACTTCTAGGCAAGCTGAGAGTCGACAGGATACATTTTTGCTCAGCTCCGACAATGATCTTAACAAGAGCGTAAAAGATGGTCTGACTCTGGCTTCCCAACATATTCGTCTTTGGACATCAATTCTAGAAAACTGAGTAATCGCTCACCTCAGTTCCAGGCACTGACTTGCCTCCTATAACTAAAGGGGCAGATGTGCTTGTCAGTCCTTCTGTTTGGTAGCCAGTGTGTGCGGGTTAAAGAGAGTATGCGGTGGGACGCCTGGGGGGCTCAGTTGGTTAAGCATCGGCCTTCAGCTCAGGTCACTTTCCCAGGGTCCTGGAATCGAGCCCCGCATCAGGCTCTCTGCTCAGCGGGAAGCCTGTTTCTCCCTCTGACCCTCCCCCTGCTTGTGCTCTCTCTCTCTCTCTGACAAATAAATAAAATCTTAAAAAAAAATAAATGAAGAGAGCCTGGGGTACCCATGGAGGCCATCTGGCTCTGTGGAGGAAGAAGGGTCCACGCCTGGACACAGGAGACTGGGCATGACATAACCTTGGTCACTCATGAGTACATGTGACACATTCCACAGGCCCTTAGGAAGCAAAAAAGAAGGGGCTGGGGTTCCAGAGAGAGTAAAGGAAGCTGAGTCAACTTTGCCCACAGCCAAAGAAATGAATGCCTGCAAGGTGTATTTGAGTGTTGTTGGGAAAGTCATTGAGCCTCAAAATTTTCCCCTATTATCCTGTCAGAGATGCAAAATTCAACCCTTATAGATTCTTCCTTTTGACTGAGACCTTATGGATGTTCAATTGCAAACTAATTCTCCCAGCTTTTTTCTTTTTTTTTAAAAAGATTTATTTATTCACTTGAGACACAGAGATACAGAGAGAGAGAGAGAGCATGAGCAGGGAGAGAGGCAGAGGGAGAGGGAGAAGCAGGCTCCTGGATGAGCCAGGAGCCCGATGTGCGGCTCTATCCCAGGACCCTGGGATCATGACCTGAGTCGAAGGCAGACGCTTAGCCATCTGAGCCACCCAGTCGCCCCCTCCCAGCTTTTTTCCAATCCAGAAGACATGGGTCAGAAAACAAATATACTTGAATATCAGGAGGCAAGTAGAAAGAACCCAGAACTCAGAGGCTCGGCACTCAAGAAAAGTAGACTTAAGTGGGTTCCAGGCAAAAAGAGAGCGGTGCCAAAGCTTTTCAGTTCAGGCTAAGGTGCAGCACTCGATACAATTGCATTAGACAGATCTAACTACAGAAGCCTTGTGATTATGCTTTTAGAATTCCTATTTTTAAAAAAATACTTCACATACACACGAAGCTTCCCATGAACGTGTCTGCCGCTAGCCTTCTTATCTGTATCTGTTCAAGCTGACTTTAAATCCTGATGTTGAAGGCTGATCAGCCATTATTTCATAATGAGTAACAGGCTTCTAATTTTAAATTTTATGGGGTCCTTGCTTTTGGAATCTGAGGTTTCTGTCCCCTGCTGGGAGGAACCCTTTATGTGACTGTTAAAGCAGCCACTCTCACCTCTGGCTGTACCTTAAAATCACCTGTGACCTTTCAAAAATCCTGATGCCCAGAGCCCATTCTCAGAGATTTTTATTTAATCCATCTAGGGTCGGGTGCAGGCATCCATTTTTTTAAAAAATGCTCGCCCAGGACATTTAAGTGTTCTAATGTGCACCCTGAGTTAAAAATGTTAAGAAACGTGGTGGGGCTTGGGGAGTAGAATCTCGTACCTACTCAACGCTAATTTAAGACATCTAAAATGAGCAAGAAATGGGTTCAACAGAAGCCATGCACTGACGTGGATTCTGCAGGTTCTGTCCCTTCTGCAGAAAGGAAAGGGAAGGGCCCGGCCAGGAGATTGGTGACTGAGTCTGCAGAACATCCCGGCTTGGCTCTCTCGGCTCACTCTCCCTGCTCTTCCGCGACATTCCTTGAGTTGCAGCAAACAAGATTCCCACCCTCCCTGGCCGCACTCGCACTCTGGAGTGAATCTCTGGTCTCCTGAGTCCCACCCTTTCCTTACTGCCGAGAAGCAGGCTTACCATCAGGTCTGAGGGTAGAAAGACTTGGACCACGGTGGGGGAAGTGCTCTGCCCATCGGAGCGGAATCCTCAAATGCTGCTCTCACTCCCCATTTTCCTTTGGTCAGGATTTCCGGATGCACGCTGCCCTAGCGGACCCTTCACCAGACCAGAGTCTCAGCCCAGCGGGCTGTGGACCATTCTGTGACTTGCTTCCTTCCTGTCATGGTGGGCACCCGGTGTGCTTTGCTCTCTACATCCATCAGAGCTCGTGTCACCTCTTCCTCCACTTGAGAAAATGGGCTCCTCCACACAGAATTCCCCTGGCTCCAGCTGCCTGCCCCGCCACTGCCCACAAGCCTGAGCGACACTCAGCAGCCCACAGAAATGCAAGCGAGTTCCCAAGTCATAACAGGAAGATGGTATAGGAAGATAGTCATGCGGAATTTTATCTTCCCATCTTTTGTAACACCAACAATGAAGATTCTTTTTCTATGTCACTCTTTAGTCTTTACACAAAGTTCCTCATGACAAATTCCCTGTTGAGTTAATTCCAGGAAAAATTTTGTTCTGAAAATTAATTTGTAAGCTTTCTGTTGTCCAAAATCCAAAACTGTGCAATTCAGTGTATTTTTGTTTGTCTCGAAGCTGCCAGAAAATTTAGAGCCAAATTCATTGTCCAAGTGTTGTAATCTGCTGAACTCAGGCCACTCAAAATATCCATTCCTT
Organism: Halichoerus grypus; assembly: GCF_964656455.1. Lineage (NCBI taxonomy): Eukaryota > Metazoa > Chordata > Mammalia > Carnivora > Phocidae > Halichoerus > Halichoerus grypus. Next base: position 93,061,243 of record NC_135723.1, read on the forward strand.
TTGCTTTGCTTTGTTTTCTCCTGAGCTTTTGGGCACTTAGTTTTGGTCTAAGTTACCTTACCCGCACCGGAGCCTGTCACCAGGTCCCACCTCTTTATCTCTTGGATCCTTCCACCCTTCTTCAGCATTGCCAATCTTCTCTGTGTCAGTAACTCTGGCCTGGGCACTGCGTGGCCTTGGTCACATCCTCCAGGCCCCCACCCAACCACCAGAGCAGGCTTTCTAGGACACCACGCTGAACCCATCACTCCAGCTTCAGTGAGATCCTCCTTCCCTCTGGGGGCACACTGTGAATTCTCCCCACACTTACCATCCCCTCCTTCCCTTTTGGTGACTTTGAGCTTTCTGTTCCCTCAGGCTGGAACAAACTTCCCTGCTTTGTTTTCCCAGTGAAGAGGTTCTCAGCGCTCAGTCCCAGCATTACCTCCTCTGTGGGCCTTCCCTGAGCTGGGTGGCCCTGCTCTGGGCTTCTCTAGCATGCAGCGCTCATAGCCAGGCCACCCTAGGACTGGTTTGAAATTTTTTTTTAAGATTTTATTTTATTTTATTTTATTTTTATTTTATTTATTATTTTTTTTTTTTTATTTTTTTAAAGATTTTTTTTTTTATTTATTTGACAGAGAGAGAGACACAGCAAGAGAGGGAACACAAGCAGGAGGAGTAGGAGAGGAAGAAGCAGGCTTCCCGCGGAGCAGGGAGCCCGATGCGGGGCTCGATCCCAGGACCCTGGTATCATGACCTGAGCCGAAGGCAGACGCTTAACGACTGAGCCACCCAGGCACCCCTAAGATTTTATTTTTAAGTAATCTCTGTACTAAATGTGGGGCTTGAACTCAACAACCCCGAGATCAAGAATCCCATGCTCTACTGACTGAGCCAGCCAGGCGCCCCTAGTTTTAATTTTTTGACTACCCAACTAGGATGGTTGTTTCTGGAAGTAAGAGAGATATCTTATTCATTTCTGTGTTTGTTCCTAATGGCTAGCACAGAGCTGTTAAGTGAATGATTACACAACCCAGGGAGGCTTCAAATCGTCCCAGTAAAAGGACCTAAGGCCATCTTCCTCCACCAGACTTTTTACTACCCTTCCTCAAAAACAGTCACTGTTTGCCTTTGACTTCTCACAGAATTCTGCTCCACCAAAGCAGCCCACCCCAAAGACTTTCCACTCCACTCCTTTGGTGTGTTCAATACTCGATGATGCAAGCAAAAAGGATTTTGTTCTTTTAAGTTGTAACCAAGGGTGCAAGAGTTTAATAACAAAATTATGGTAGAGAGCCCATTAAAAGCCTACTACCCTGGGGCCATTATTACCTGAGTCCTTGGGAACGTTAGAGAAGTCCCATCCCTGACGCACATCTCCACAGCAGCTAGAATTCCGCTAGCTCCTTCCCCAGCACCAGCTGGTTAAAGCACAGTCGCTGCACTTCCCTTTCCCCAGCCATGTCCCGCTTCCCCACCGGGTCCCCTCCGCCAAAGGACTCCACCGCTGAGGTCTGGCTCTCCTCAGGGGTTTGAATCCAGCTCTCTGTGATCCCTCCTAAACATTATTGTATCTCGTGTTGTTAAGAGACTCCCCCTGGGTTCCATCTGCTCCCAAATCCATCCTTAGGGGCAAAGTGGGAGAAATAAGATCATTTGATCAACTTTACCATCCTGCTTTCCCAAGACTGCAAATTCTGACCACAGTGTGTGTGTGTGTGTGTGTGTGTGTGTGTGTGTGTGTGTGTGTGGAGGGGTGTCTGGCTGCTCAGCCCCACTCGATTCCTTCTCTGCACACACTCTCTCTCTCTCTCTCTCTCTCTCTCACGCCCCCTGGGACCCAGCCGGGGCTCTGCCCAGTTTCTGCAGGTTTCCGAGGCGCGGGACAACGGCTTCCCCCCTCGGCCCTGAAAGTCTTCCCGAGCCCCCAGAGGACGTCTGGCCAGTACTTTGCTCAAGTCCCACAGGTCGGCCCGAAGCGCCTCAGTCCCCACGTCCGCACACGGGAGACCCGGTCCTCGGTCTGCAAGCAGCCACTCGCCCGCTCCGGACCGGGCAGCTCCCACCGCCTCCTCCCTTCCCCACCCCCGGCGCGTCCCCCTCCGCGGCGCCCCCCCCCGCCCCCCCGCCCCGCGTGCCCCCTCCTCGGCTCCCCCCTGCCCCCCACCCCGGCCCGGCCCTACCTCCCGGCGGGCCGCGGCTCCGCGGGCTCCGAGGCGCAGCTCGGGGACGCCCGGGCGGGCGGGGGCGGCGGGCGGCGGGGGCCCGGGGCGCCATGGCCCGCGGCCCTCCGCCCTGCTGTCGGCCGGGCCTCTCCCTGCGCCCGGCGAGCCGCGCGCCCTCCGCTCGCGTGCCCGCCGCCCGGCCGCGGCTGTGGGCGAGTGGAGGGCGGGCTCGGCCGGCTGCCGTGTCCTCTCCGCCGGGCCGCGCGCCCCGCCGCCGCCCCCCGCCCGCCGCCGCTCCAGTGAGCTCATCCGCAGCTGGCGGGCGCCCGGCCCGTCGCCACGGCAACGCCTCTCCCAGGGCCGCGCGGACTCGAGCGGCTCCGGTAAACAGGACCTTCTGCCGGACTCTTCCCCTCGCCTTTGGGGGGTGAGGGTGGGGGGGTGGGGGGGTTCTGGCGGCTTAACCCTTTCTTTGCTGGAGACCCAGCGCCGCGGCGTTCTCCATCTCCGGCGGGCAGCTGTCGGCGCGCTGCGCTCGGCCGCTCGGACCCTCAGACGCGGGCACGGAAGTGGCGGCGACACTCCCTGCACCCCCACCTCCGTTCGCTCCGGTCGCCTAACGCGTTCATGGGGCACCTACTACGGGTCAGGCGCGGCGCCGGGGTCCGCGACACCGCAAACGAGGCAGCCGCCACCCTTGCCCCTTGCAGCTTGCGTTCCGGCTGGGGCTCCGACGACCAGGGTCCAGGCAATGAAAGCCCGGGGGCCCCGAGCGCGGGGCACATGGGTTCCCGAGGCGCGCCGGCAGGGGAGTCAGGAAAAGGTTCCCAGAGGGGCAATGACTTTATAGTGTCCACTGCCCCCACTCACGTAGGACAAACAATCAAGGAACACAGATCGCAGGAGTTAGGACTGCCAGATAAGAAGTACACGCGCAAGTGTTGTGGGCTTTTTATGCTGAGGACAATGGGGGGCCACGCAAGGTTTTTGAGCCGAGGAGTTCCCTGATGAAAGGGAGATGGAGCTGACAGTGGTGATTTATGGGTCTGGGGGGAAGCCTCCAGGCTCATCTCTACACCAGAGGAAAGTCACTCTTGTCTTTAGCTCAGGGGCCCCTAGAAGGAAGGGTCTAAAGCTCAGGCAAGGGGGAGAGGGGAGATAGAGGCTTAGCCTATAAATCCACGAAAGGGGTGTGCAGGAGAGAGAAGGAAAGAAAGGATTGCAGAACAGGGGGAACATTAGATACTGTCTTGGCTGTCCCTGTAAACTGGGGGCCCAAGATTTGAGGGACTGATTTAGATATCAAAGGCACAGGAAAAAACTGTCTCCTTCTTAGCTGAGGGTTTTGCTCATTCTGTGAGATCTTCGAAGATTTTCTAGAGCTTGTTATAGCTACCTAAACTCCATCATGCCATACCCATTTCAACTAAGCTCAGTAAACTTTCAGAATAAAAATTTGCAAGGTACTAGCATTTTTAAAAAAAGTATAAGCACTTATTTATTAATTTTTAAAGATTTTATTTATTGGGGCACCTGGGTGGCTCAGTCGGTTGAGCATCTGCCTTTTTGGCTTAGGTCATGATCTCAGGGTCCTGGGATCAGCGGGGAGTCTGCTTATCCCTCTCCCTCTACTCCTCACCCCCACTCATGCTCTCTCCCTCTCTCTCTGCTCTCTCTTTGTCAAATAAATAAAGATCTTTAAAGATTTTATTTATTTATTTTAGAGGGAGATAGAGAGTGGGCAAGTGGGGGGAGGGGCAGAGGGAGAGAGAGAGTCTCAAGCAGACTCTGCGCTGAGTTTGGACCTGGTTGCCGAGCTTGATCCCACGACCCTGAGATCAGTACCTGAACCCAAATCAAGAGACAGACAGACGTTCAACCCACCGAGCCACCCAGGTGCCCCAAAATTATAAGCATTTAAATTATTGTTTTGTTTGTTGAAGCATCATTTAATACATTTTCACTTTCTAAAAAAAGATCAAAAACTTGGCTTCTTTAGGGTTAATTAGTCCCGGGGTTCTGGGGTGTCATGAGGCAAACTGGCAAAGTAGAGCAAATGGCAAGTGGAGAACAACCGGGAGCCCAGCTGGCTACCTCCCCCGAGCCAGGGCACGCAGCAGGCCGGCCACCTTCGATGTTGTGGCTTCCAGATTGCCAGGCACATGTCAGGTGGACAAACCAGCGAGGAGCCTGGGGAGCTCCTCAGTAGTGGCTGCCACTCCATCTGCTCCGTCATCTTTGAGTTCTAGACACTAACTTGTTTTAGAAAAATTCCCTGCCTCAGCTCATGGGGTCAGACTCTGATGAGTGAGGCTGGGGCCTGTGCTTTGCAAGTTTCCTTCCCTGCCTGCCTGTCACAGCCCCCAACCCCATGGCTGCTCCTGTCCCTGAGCCATTCAATGGCTCTGTTGCCATGGCAGGGTCCCTCCTTTCCTGTATGGCCCTGTCTCTGCTGGCTCCCTGGAGCTCTGGTCTATCCCAAACCCTGGTTCTCCAGCTCCAGAGGCTGGGGTAGCCGTCCAAGGTGGGGGCGGTACACTGGAGCCTGGAAGACCCTCTCCGTGGTCCCACTCCTCCCAGGTCCTGACACTGCTCCAACCGTGCCCCAGCCCTCCTGGTCGGTCCTCAGCTTCTCTCCATGTGGGAAAATGAGGCCTAGGGTAGGAGATGCTGCCCGGCCTCAAGTCAGGAAAGGTGCGGAAGGGAGGAGGGAGGCAGAGTTGATTTTTCTTAGTTTTTTTTAATATACATTTTATCTATCTATCTATCTATCTATCTATCATCTATCTATCATCTATCTATCTATCTATTTATCAGCGAGAGCACAAGCAGGGGGAACGGCAGGGAGAGGGAGAAGCAGGCTCCCTGCTGAGCAGTGAGCCTGATGCGGGACTCAATCCCAGGACCCTGGGATCATGACCTGAGCCGAAGGCAGATGCTTAACCGACTGAGCCACCCAGGTGCCCCGACTTGATCTTGAATCTGCTTTTTCCACCTAGAACAACCATGGACAACTGCGGAACCTTCCTACCCCTCCGTCCCCTTCCTTCAGCATCCTGTTGAGGGGTGCGCGCTCTGGGGCGGGTGGCTTTGCCTCTAAGTCTCAGGGTCTCCATCTGTAAGGTGGGATTAGGAACAGTTATAACCGACTTTATCCTGTTGTGGTGATTAAAGCAGGTCAGCAAGCAAAGGGGGTAGTCCTGGGCCTGGCAGATTGGGGACACTCTCAATTACCTCCTGTTTGTTATGTTCCTAATCTCTCTCTCTCTTTGCAGGAGAACAGAGGTGTTCAGAATTCAGCAGATGGGAGCAGGCCGTTTTTCCCCTCCCGTATCAGGCACAGAGGCTGCTTCATCTCACCTATAAACCAGGTGAAGGAGAACCGAGGGCCGATGGCCGGAAGGAGGCTAGCCTGATTAAGATGGGGAGAGAGCCTGAAAAGGAGCCTTTGACCAACTCCTCTCCCCCAAATTGTTTCATTTCCATTCAAATTCCCTTTGGATGCTAAACATTTACCGAGAGTCTTTCATTCCAGCAGCTTCACATATGTCATGTCGCATAATCCTCCCCACGCTTGTGAGCAATTCACTATCAGCCCTAATATTTTATGGGTGGGAAAACGAAGTTCCAAGAGGTTATGTGCTTTAACTGAGGTCGCACTAGCCTAGGCCCGTCTGGCTCAAGCCATGTTCTCTTTTACACCAGCTCTGCCCGAGAGCCGGGGTTCTGCCCAGTGCCAGCCACTCTGGACGGGGGTTTCTGGATCAGCGTTCAACCCATGTTGTGGTCATGCTTTCCCCTCTGGAAGGCACAGGTGGTGCAGTTCCTCCAGGAATTTCTGACACCCCTCCTTAGAGACTGGGTGACCCCTGCTTGGGTCACTGGGACCCTTTCCTTCTCAGCCCTCGCGTCACAGCAAGCCCTCTTCTGGGTCACGGCCACCTGCCTGCCAGCTCATAGTGGAAAGGTATACACACAGCAGAGAACAGACGAGAGGTTTGGGTGTTGTTCCTATTCTTTTATGCAGAGAGCTGGTGTGGGGAGAGCAGTCATTCACTTATGCTCAGGCCCGTGACATGTGGATGCGGCCGAACAAGGAAGGAACTTATTTTAGGGGCAGGGAAAAATCCACAACCTCACCTTGAAATGCTCTTGGGAAAGCTCCTCCCCGTCGCTCCAGTGGCTGATGTGAGCCAACCAGCAGCAGGGCTCCCCTGCTCTTGTCCTCCTTAGGCAGCCCTTTCCCTCCTTCCCTTCTCATTCCATTGCAATCCCATCCTTGGCCCATTTTCTCCTGCCTAGAGACAGCTGGATGCGAGTTCCTTCCCATCCACCACAACCCTCATCTGCCTCCCTCTGAGGAAACAAAACCAAGCCAACCATCCCACCCAAACCTCAAACCCAGGTTTGGTTTGTTCTTGGTCCCAATCAAATGTCATCCAGGAGGTGTGGGAAGGGAGGGGGTGGGTGGGAGGGGCCGCGGAGGCCACCCAGGGGAAGGGGTGAGCAGGGCCCAGACTGAGGGCCCCAGGCTCTTCATCCTCTCCTGCTGTGAAGGGCGGGTCTTTGGCTGCGATCCGTTTGTACCCTCTCTTCCTCTCTCTGGGTGCTCTGGGGCCTTCTACCTCCCACACTGGGGCTGAAGATGGGCAGCTGTGGGGGCCCACTGGGGACGCTGTGGAGTAAGCGACATTTGTCAGGGTACCACTGGAAATCTCAAAGAATCCCTGAATTGGCAAGTAACACAATAACAGAATTTTGCCTAAGAACCATCTGTTGCACTTCTATGCCCCTGGCTTTGGAGGGTCATTTTTTTCCCCCACAAAGAATTAAGGCATTCATAGCTTTACAAGGATTGGTGTGTTTATGACCGAAAGCAGAGAACAAAATCATGGACATTCTGCAGCGTTCACCATTAGGCCCTCTCAGATGTCAGGCCGCCATGCCAGATACCCTCTACTCATATTCTTTTCTGTTCCTTTTGGGAGACCCAGTTGAACATGAAGGAAGGGAACAAGAGTGTGGTGATTTAGATTCTCTTTTTTTTGAGTCACAGATTTCTGCGTCTGAGCAGCTATAGATCTTCCTGTTCACTGTGATTGCAGAACACGCTAGGACAGTCGGACCAGCTCTAGACTGGCCTGAGGACGCAAGACTCTCACAGCTTGCTTCTCAGAGCTTTCCTGACCTATTTCCCAGCCAGCTAGACAACCTCCTCAAACCTGAGGGAGGTGTGGGAGAGGGAGAATCCCTCCAAACATTTTCATCACACAACATTATGAGCTGCGAGCTGCACGCATAGACTCAAAACCCGCCAGCTCATCCCCCCCTTGCTAATGTCCCCCCAGCCCTGATCTCAGCCTTCAGGCCTCCAAATAACTGGACTGCCTCTTAGAGGCCACACCTTGAAGGAACATGCTTCTGGGGGGCCCTAATATCTGATCCACTTCCTGTATCTCTCAGATCAACTTAGAGCAAAATAAAAAATACTGTCCTAAAGGCGAGCCAGGTGACATCTGACCAGCCTAGATAGCAGTGTGGCCTGGGCTTGGCTACTCCCTTTCGTGGGTCTCAGGTGTCTGGGGAGATCAGGGCAGTTGGCTCTCAGGCCATCCCCAGCTCCCTGCCTTCTCAAATAGGCTAAAAATAGCAGCTGCCAGTTCTCACCCTTTCTGCTTTTTCCTGTATGGCTGGGTGTGTGCCCGCTAAAGCTCAGGCTTTGCGGAGATCACCTAGGAGGCAGGTTCTAGTGTCAGCCTCTTTTATCAGTGAAGAAACAGCCCAAAAGAGGTAGGTGCCTTGCCCAAGGCCACTGCGAATGAGGGCCAGAGCCCGGAAAGGCCCAGCAGTCTAACCCAGGACAAACCCTGCTGCTCAGCCACTAGGACCACGGGCGGGAGCCACTGTGTTCACGTGGCCGGCTTGCGAGCAGAGACGTAGAAGGCCAGGGAGCAGCAGAGCAGAGCGGGAAGGGGCCTCTCGGTTGGGCACAGCCAAGCCCCTCATCGAGGAGGGAGGGGACCTGCCCCCACCACCGGGCATTTGCACAAGGACAGCACCTGCCCCTGGCGTGCTGGAGCAACCCTAGCAAGCCAGAAGGTGGGACCCGGGGGAGGAGAAATTCCCATGACAACCCCACTAAGGAGAAAGAAAGGAGGAAGCGGGAAGGCGGCCAGGGAGCCCACGCGAGGGAGGGCTGTGAGAATCGCTGCCACACGTGCGGAGGGAGGTGGGCGAGCCCGTGGCAGCCTCCTCCCTCAGTGTCCTCCTTCTCCAGCGCTGTTTCGGACAGTCCTACTCTACGGGTTTGAGGAGCAGCTGTAGGTGGGTGGCCCAGGGCCAGAATTTTCATACCAGGGTCCCATTCTCTTGGGAGCTGATTGCAGGCCAGGTGTACCAAGTGGGACCTGGGGGGAGTCAGTCCTGGAACTTTTATTTGTCTAACAATCCCCTAGGTTTGGGGTGGGAGTGGAGGGGGGAAGCAGCTTGACTGCAAATCAACATCTGCGATTTTTTTTTTTTTAAGAATTTATTTATTTATTTGACAGAGAGAGACACAGCGAGAGAGGGAACACGAGCAGGGGGAGTGGGAGAGGGAGAAGCAGGCTTCCTGCCGAGCAGGGAGCCCGATGTGGGGCTCGATCCCAGGACCCCGGGACCATGACCGGAGCTGAAGGCAGACGCTTAATGACTGAGCCACCCAGACGCCCCAACATCTCATCTTCCCCACAGGGATCCTCAGGCATCGGGGGCTGCGGCAGGCCTGCTCAGGGGCTTCCCTTCCCTGATACCCTGTTTTGAAGAAAACGAGTGTGTGTGTGTGTGTGTGTGTGTGTGTGTGTGTGTGTGTATGTTGAGGGGGGAACTGCTGAAAGGGTCTCAACAGAGAACTGTCCCCCACAGGAGCTAAGCCCTGTGGTTTTCCTCTAGGGGCAACTTTGTTCCCCAGGAGACATCTGGCAACGTTGGAAGATGTATTTTAAAGTCATAGTCTGGAAAAGGTGGGGGGGGGGGCGGTTTCTGGCATCAAGTGGGTAGAGGCCAGAGATGCTGCTAAACATCCTACAAAGCACAGTTCAGCTTCCCCTCCCCCTCGCCGCCCCCCCTCCCCACCACACACAACAAAGAATTATCCTGCCCCAAATGGGAAACGTGCTGAGGTCGACAACAATTGTTTGCTGAGCCCATTGCCCATCTCTACCCTCTTCCCCGGGAGTCTTGAACAAGTACTTGCCCTGCATCCCATCTGCTGTGTAACCACGTTACAAGGGAAATGCTAAAATCACAGTCATTTGGGTCCTGTGAAAAGATAAGCACAGCCAGGTGGGCCTTTGCCATTCTCTTTCCACGCCCACCCGATTCTTCTCGGTGGGGTCTGGGAACGCGAAGGAAGCTTCGGTGCACTTCACGAGCGAATGGTGCCACTTAGTGGTACCAGGGTCAACAGCAACAGCAGGAACATCTCCAAGAACTGGAAACTGTTAATAGTTAGCTGGCTTAGCTGTGAAGAAAATTTCTATGGGAAAAAAACGGGGTCCACCCAAATGAGGACAAACAGAGGCTATTTATTCAGAGATTTCTATAGCAGGGAAGTCAGCCACCGTCACTTGCATGTGGCAGAGACTCAAATACCCGCGAAGACTCAGATGCTAGGTTTATAGAGGAAAAAAAAGGCTTCAGGTGTGCCCTAATTGTCGGTTGTTGGCACAAGGCAGCTGGAGGCCTGGGCATCCTCTGTGATCGGTTTGGAGAAGATATTTGGCTTTCTCTGGTTGGTCCTGAGATGGAAGTGGGGGACGAAAATTAGAGAAGTTGGCAGTCATTGACCAAGTGCTGACTGTCCGGGGCCGGTGGCTGCAGAGGCTGAGGGTCTGAGTTCTACTGTCATATACTGGCCAGTGTCCGTTTGTATATTTAGTCTCTTGAGTCATTAACCATCCCAAATACATTTGTGCTGTTACTAATCCTGAACCAGATTACATAAAATGACCCATGTGAGAAGCAGCTTGACTGCAAATCAACATCTGCGATTTTTTTTTTTTTAAGAATTTATTTATTTATTTGACAGAGAGAGACACAGCGAGAGAGGGAACACGAGCAGGGGGAGTGGGAGAGGGAGAAGCAGGCTTCCTGCCGAGCAGGGAGCCCGATGTGGGGCTCGATCCCAGGACCCCGGGACCATGACCGGAGCTGAAGGCAGACGCTTAATGACTGAGCCACCCAGACGCCCCAACATCTGCGATTTTTTTTTTTTAAAGATTTTTTAAAAATTTATTTATTTGACAGAGAGATAGAGAGAACAAGTAGGCAGAGAGGCAGGCAGAGGGAGAGGGAGAAGCAGGCGCCCGCTGAGCAGGGAGCCTGATGCGGGGCTCGATCCCAGGACCCTGGGATCATGACCTGAGCCGAAGGCAGCCGCTTAACCGACTGAGCCACCCAGGAGCCCCGCATCTGTGATTTTTAAAGGCTGCCCTTACAAATTCTGAGTTAGGGTTCATATTTGATAGAACGGTGTGATTTTGCTGCCCATGTGCCTGAATATGGATGACATCATTCTCCTCATTGACAGTCACATGGACCCCAGGAATCCCCCAACTTCACCTGCTTGGGTGACTATAGATCCTTGAGAAGTTGCACCTCTAACCCACCACCACAATCATCACAAACACCACCACCATCACCACCTCCGACACGGGGCTAGAGCCCCTACTACCCTCACCATCACCTCTGTTTCTCTCCCCCTTGCTGTTTAGAGCCATATGACCTTCCTTTGGTTCTTCAAGGTTAAATCAAACCAACAACCCCCGCTCCCAAATTCTCACACTCAACTCCTTCCTCTTGAGGACTTTATTCTTTACATGTCTGAACACCTTCCTCTCCAAAGTAGCTGCCATCCTTGGGGTTCTCCCAATTCTTCATTTCTTTCATGCTCTTGCCACATTGAAATTGCACATTATGTGTTCCCCTGAGGGGTCTCCCTCATGAGTGATCATCTTGTAAGGGCAGGATGTGTGTCTCCGTGTGTCTCCATGTCCCGGGGCCTAGCATGATACCTAGTTTTAATACATATTATGGAGCCTTGATAATATTAGATTCTGCTTAAGAAATACGTATTGGGATCAAAAAGTATTGGTTGAATGAATAAGCGTGGTCTTTCAGGAGCCACTCCTCAAGGTCCAAACACATTCCCCAAATCAATGCTGCCTGGAACTCTCCGTCCAAGGATAACCTCTCCCTGCCTCTCCTCACATTCTGCTTAGCTGAGAACCCAACCTGTGTGCAGAACGGGCTTTCAATTCACTGCGCGTCTCAGCGTTTCCATGCCTTTTGTAAGGAAAGCTACAAAGATGTCGGTGGAGACTGAGAGGCACGGAGGAAGGGGAGGGCACAGAAGTTGCCTTTGCATTTTGCATTAAACCTATTTATGGAATCCAGGACCCGAGGGCCAGGGCAGCCTCCGAGGGTGTCCGCGCCGCTTCCGCTTTAAGGGGCGGAGCCCGAGCGGGCGGGCGGGGCGCTCCCGGAAGACGCGGGCGCCGAGTCCTCGGCGTCGGATCCCCGGCCCTCCGCGCGCCCTCCACGGCACTGGGCGGCCGTACTCCGGCCCTCCGCACCCCTCTCCCCCGCCCTCCTCACCGTGATCCCCAGCCCTTCCCTCCCCTCTCTCCCCACTCTCTCCATCCCGATCGCCGGCCTTCCGCACGCCCTTCCCGCTGTCGGCGTCCGGATCCTCGGGCCCTCATCTTTGAACCTCTGCACCCGTCACCTCCCGGCCCCCGGCTCTTCCCGACCCGGGCACCCGGTGCCTGGGTCTCCGGCGGTCCGCACTGCCCCTCCCCCACGCCGCGGCTCTCAACCCTTTGTCCCGGGTGTGCCTTCCTTCTTCCCCCGCACCACCCTTGCCTCCGCCACCCCCCGGCTCTCGGCACCCCGGCCCTCCGCGCCGACCTCCACCCCCACCCCCGCCCAGCCCCTCCGCGCTCTGGCCCTCGGCGGGTGCCCCGCCAGCGAGCTGGTGTGGGGTGACCCCGCGGCCGCCAGACTCTGGCTCCGCCCGCGCGGCCACCTCGTGCAGGTCGCGTCCCCGCTCTGGGCCTGGCCGGGCGTCTGGCTTGGTCCCTCCCGTTCTCACAGTCGGTGCAGTTCCGAAAGCCCCCGAAGGCGCAGCCGGCCTCAGGCCTTAGGTTTAGGCGAGGTACCGGGAGGGAGTGGGGTGTGGAGGGGGACCGAGGGGCCGGGCTGCGCGGAGCCTGCACGCGGGGTCTCGCTGGTACCCCACGCTTAAGTGGGGTACTGAGCTGTGGCCCTGGACTCGTGTCAGCCTTGCCTAAAGCGTGAAGTTAGATGGGTGCCCTTTAAGCCGGGGGCAGGCAGCCTAGGCTGGGGACCTCTGGGAGAGGATGGTGACCCCCTGGCGCTTCTCCGTCAGGGTCTGCTTGTCGCACCTAAGGGGTTTTGAGCTCAGAAAAGAACTCGGCCTTTTGAGATCATCTGGATGCTCTCGTAATGCCAGACTCTGTTGGCTTCTGCTTGGTACTTTACCCAAACTTATCTCAGCCTATGGGGACACTGGTGAGGGGGCTCCTGAGAGTGTGTGCCGGCGAAGAGCCAGCTGGAGTGACCTAGCTGAGAATGGGCCTCTGGAGAGAGTGTCCCAGGAGGGGCGGCTCGGATGCCTCTTTCTGCACCTCCGCATCTGGCTCCGGGCTGGGGCTCTCTTGATGAAATTCCTCCCCCTCCTTCTCTTCTACCCCCTCACCTACCTGGCTCCCAGCGTCTCCAGCCTCTGGCTCTACCTGCTTCTGAAAGCCACGGAGACCTCAGGCCCAACATACATCAAACTGGGCCAGTGGGCCAGCACCCGGCGCGATCTCTTCTCAGAGGCTTTCTGCGCCCAGTTCTCCAAGCTGCATGTCCGGGTGACCCCCCACCCTTGGACTCACACTGAACACTTCCTGCGCCAGGCATTTGGGGAAGACTGGGGGAGGGTCCTCTGCTTTGAGAAGAAGGAACCTGTGGGTTCAGGCTGTGTGGCCCAAGTGTACAAAGCGCGTGCCAATCCCACCTTCCTGGAGCATGACAGCATCCAGAGACTTGCTAAGGCCTCCCGCCTGCAGCTTTCTTCAGAAGCTGGGCCAGTCGGGAGGCTGGGAGAGCTCTTTGGCCCCCCGGGGAAGGGGTGGGGGTTTCAAGGAAGTCTTGCTGACCAGTCATTTCTAGAAAGGCTGCTTCTCCCTAAAGCTGCCCCGGTTGGATCAAATGCAGTCGTGTCTCAGTCTTCAGCACCTGCCCACCAACCTGAGCCAGATCACCTCATCCCCGTGGCAGTGAAAGTAAGTGCTCGGATGTCTTCGGCTGGTCCTTCCTGTCTAAAATTTCACCGACTCCACAGAGCTGTCCCAGGTCAGGAACCCGCATTTGCAAATCCCCCCACATTGTCTTCCACTGATTTTTATTAGCTTGACCTTTGTCTGTGTGCCTGTGCTGAGCACGCTGTATTTCTGGGTTCGAGGGAGTGGTTGTGTGAAGAGTCTGATAAAGGAAATGAAGAGGGTTTGGGGTCCGCTGCCTCTGTGGGTGGGGAAACCACCCCCCAGCTGACCCACTCCTCTGGGGCCAGGATAAGTCAGGGACAGTCTGTGGCGAGCCCAAGATGGCAGTATTCATTTTTATGGAAGTGGTTTCCTTCTCTCTTCATTTCTAGTCACCCCTGTCCGGGCTCCATCATTTTTGTCTCCACACTTTTCTGTCCCCATTCAGCATGATCCCAGGGATCTGGCAGACCCCAGCAGCAGGTACCCTTGATGCTCTCTTACACCTCCTTGGAAACAACCCTCTGTTCAGACCCACTGAATCATACTTTCCAAGGCCTGAGGCCTGGCTTTTTATAAATGCTGCCAGTGATTCCCGTGAGCAGGCACGTTTGGGGAACACTGGACCAAAATACCCTCTGCTCTGTGGAAGACACAAGGAGTGGATGGTGCCCGTCATGGGGGACGCATTATTTAGTCTGTGCTAGCTGCCTTTGAGGGAGGCATTTGCTTAACCTACATCTCTATTTATATCTCTGCTTTGTTCCTGAAAGGACTTCATGTGTGTGTGGGGGGAGCAGTAAGGACTGTTATCTCCATGTTTTGTTTTTAGATTTTATTTATTTATTTGAGAGAGAGAGTAAGCAAGAGAGAGCACGAGCAGGGGGAAGGGGCAGAGGCGGAGGGAGGAGACTCCCCGTTGAGCAGGGAGCCCGATGTGGGACTCGATCCCAGGATCCCGGGATCATGACCTGAGCTGAAGGCAGACGCTTAACCGACTGAGCCACCCAGGTGTCCCCTATCTCCATGTTTTAAAAAAGAGGAACAGGAGGCTGAGAGGTTGAGTAGCTTGGCCAGTTTCAGACTGGGAATGAGTTGCGGAACCAATAGGCATTTGAAAGCAGACTCTTTGCATCCCACCTCTGTGAACCTTGCTGGGGTTCTGGGACTCTACATCCTTCTCTGACTCAGGCTTTGGACTCAGTACCTGTGTGCTCAGTAAAATGCAGATTCCTGGCCCCATGCCCAGAGTCGGTGATGCAGTAGGTCTTGGTGGAGGCCCGGCTGTCCCCATCTACACCGGGTACTCCACAGTGACTTCGATGCACACTAATGTTTGGGAGCCATTGACCTAAACTTAATGTATCTGGAAGGAAAAGCCCACCTGTTCTTCCCGGCAAAGCTAAGTGCAGCGCAGAGGAGCTGGCCCTGCTATCTGATCGAAGGCACGCGGGAGCGAGGGAGAGGAGGGTCCCGGGTGTTGGGACCACGTGCGTTCCGCTCTGATGAGAAGCTGGCTTGGCTCCCTGATGCTGGGGCCCCGTCCCATCTGGGTGAACGTGCCCTCCTGACCCCTCCCTGCCTCACTGTTCCTCTTCCTGGCAGGTGCTGCATCCTGGCTTGCTGTCTCAGGTGCAGATGGACCTGCTGCTGATGAAGATGGGCAGCCGAGTCCTTGCGCTTTTGCCGGGAATCAAGTGGCTTAGTTTGCCTGAGATCGTGGAGGAATTTGAGAAGCTCATGGTCCATCAGGTGAAGTCTCCTTCCCTCAGTTGCAAATTGCATCTCACATAGTTCTTGCCATCAGCTGTTTAGCAAATGCTGAATGGATGCGTGACTTCCCAGTGTGTCACGGCCAGTACGGTGTGGTGGTCGGGTAGGTAACGCTAACTGACGTAACAAGGAACGCCCAGATCTCAGAGGCCGAATGCTACGAGGTGATTTCTTGCTTCTGTCAAAGTTCCATGCCGGTGAACTGAAGGAGGGAGAGGGAGCTCTACTCCATAGTGATTCAGGGACCCAGTTTCCTCCCAAATTGGGCACAGTCATCTTCAACCCACGTCATCTCGGGTCAGTGCGGAATGGGGAGGAGGCCATGGAGGATCCCGTAAGAGATCTGGGACCTTCTTAGTCCACAGGCCAGAGCTTAAATGCCACAGCCCACTGTAACTGTGAGCGTGCTTGGGAAGCTACCTTCCTTACTGCCTGCAGGAAAGTGCAGGATTGTGGAGGGGCCTTCAGCATTATTACCTGTGCCACAGGCAGCCGCGGAACTCCCGGGTGAGAAGAATTAGTGAAGTCGCGCACTGTGCCTTTGCTTTGTTTCCAGGCCCTCCTCCCTGTCCAGGACCCTTGGGATCCTTGTTTAAGTAGCGAGACTTGGTGAACACACTTTGGGGGCGGTCAGGGCTTCAAGTAGGCAACCATCCTGGCTCCCCGCTGGAGAGTGCAGAAGTTGGCAATCTTCCAGAAGCAATGTGCTAGGTCCTCATTTATGTCCTCCCATGTAAGGTTTTAAGTCCCAGGAATGCATTTTAATGTTTAGAAAGCTTTGCTGTATGCTATGGAGTAATGTAGTTTTGATAATAAAAGAAGATTAAAAGAGAGAAAATAGCTTCTATTCCCACAGCCATCTCCGCATTACTCTCAGTCCTACCACCCATGTGAGCTTTGGTTCCCCTTCTAGAATCTGATAGACAGCATGGGGGTGATGAGTGAGATTTTCTCATCCACAAGGAAGGTATAGTAGGCAGAGTAAATATTTTACGGACAGACCTGTAAATATTTGCAAATAGAGCATGATCTCAGAGACTCCTGTAGAAGTCTCTACAGGTTCAGTTGGGTTCAGCTGGGGCCCAGAGAGGAAGTGATTATTCTGTCCTGAGGGTCAAGGCTCCCCAGGCTCAGGCTGAGTCTTGGAAGGTGAGTGGTGTTTACAGTTGGACCAAATGGGGGAAGAACATTCCCGTCAGAGGGAATAAGGAAGGCAAAGGAGAGAGGGAGAGGCTCAGGTAGGCTGGGATGTTCAGCACCATACAGACTGGGGGAAGCTAGAGTTCTGGGCCAGAGAGGAAGTGGGAGGCACAAGAGATGGATCTGAAGAGAGAGCCATCTTGGATGTCATCCTCAAGAATTTAGACTTCATCCTGCGGGTAGCGGGGGGGGGGGGCACCAGCAGATGGATTAGAGAGAGGGACGACGGGAGTCAGAGAGCCCCACTCAGGTGCCTCTGTTAGGATTCCGGTGACTGGTTGCGAGTCAGCTTGGGAGCCACGGTGCGGTGGGGCAGAGCTGAGCGTGCTGAGACTGCAGCCCACTGTGTGGAGGCCACTGTGTGGAGGCCACTGTGTGGAGGCCAAGAGAGAAGAAGTAATGTGCAGTCAGGGGGGCGGGGGCAGTAAGTTCTCTTTAGACATGGAGTTTAAGGGGCTACCACTTGAAGAGAAGTGCGGAGCTGGTAGCGGGGTCTGACCGGGGTCTGGCCAGGAGACCGTGGTCTTGTCACGAGGAGGTCCCAGCTGAGGATGGAGGCGACGGAGAGGGGGGGCACAGGCTGGTGAAGGGCAGCAGCTGAGAGAGCGTCAGCATGTGTGGGGCACACAGAGGAGGAACGGCCGGGAGACCAGACCCAGACGGGGCGGTTGGAGGCTGGGGGAGGATCATGGGGGGGAAGTAAACAGCAGGTGCCAGGAGATGGGCTGTTCGGGAAGAAGGGGGTCCTCAACGGCACCAGTACCGGGCGCCCCGAGAGCTCGTTAGGATAAAGATGGGAGCGGTCCCTTGAGTCGGGCACGCGGAAGGCTTGGTGAGTGTAGGGAGCAGGGTCAGTGCAGTGGGCGGAGGGGAGCGGGCTGCTGGAAACCAGTGGAGACAAACCCTTGGGACATGGGGAAGGGCTGCACGGGCTGGAGTGAAGGGGGTGAGCGGAGAGGGAATGGCGGGGAGGCAGCCAAGCCCAGGTGCTGCAGGGCTGTCTGCCGCTGTAGCTTCCAGAAGTTCATGGAGGCAAAACCGCCCCTCCCGAGTCTCCTGGGGCGTTCTGCAGGAAGGCGGGGGGGCAGGCCGGTGGATGTGGGGGCTGCCTAGCTCTGTGGTTCTGCAGATGCTGCCATCCTGGTGCCCAGGTCACCCCTCATCCCTTCTCTCCACGTCCCTCTAGATCGACCTGCGTTACGAAGCTCGGAATCTAGAACACTTCCAGTGCAACTTCCTGAATGTGAATTCTGTCAAATTCCCCACCCCTCTGCGTCCCTTTGTCACCAGGGATGTCTTGGTGGAGACGTACGAGGTAAGTGAGAGCTTCCTGGGGCTGTGCCTTTCGCTCACAGCTGGGCCATCTCCGCTGAAAAGACAAAAGCCAAGAGAGCATGTGATTACTGTCTGTAAAGCTGAGGGGAGTTCGGATACGGGGTGGGGCGGCAGCGTAGGGAGGTGGCTGGGAGCCTGGACGTGGCCCCAGACTTTTCTGGACTTGAAAATCTTTCCATTTTATTTGCTGGTGACTTCATTTTCCTCCTGTGTAACAGTGGGCGCCTGTCCCTGCCTCGTAGGCTTGTCCCAGGAGTCAGTGACACGTTGAATGCAAAATGCCTTCAGCACAGAGTTTGCAAAGAGAAAGTGCTCAGGAAGCGTTGGTGTCACATCACTGGCCTTAGCTGTTGCCTGGTCCGGCCTCCTTTGTAAAAATGGTAACGTGAGACCCAGGGAAGTGACATGAAAGACCCACTGTTACTGGCTGTGTGACCTTGAGCAAGTTACTTAAACTCTCTGGGCTTTAGTTCTTCTCTTTGCTACTGAGGAATAACAAGATCGATCTCAATGGGCACTTGTCTCAATGGACAAATAACTAACCTATATGAAATGTTTACTTCCCCCTCTTTCTTCCCTTTCTCCCCTTCCTTTCCTGCTTGAGGTCACAGAGCTCACTCATGTCCCTGTTGGCTCTCCTGAGGCCTGCTCCTGTCTTCTCTCACGACATTACAACATCTCTTATCTGTGGGTGGCGGAGTCACGGGTTTCCTCCATAATAAGCCTATGGGACTTGTTTTCTTTTGAGAAGTGTTACAGAAGGGAAGAGCAAACAGGTTAAAATGAACTTGTGGGTGACAGATTCAGAGGGATTGTAAGGAAGGGAAAACTCTTTGGGAAGAGTCGGGATGGGAAGGTAGCGCCGATGTGTCCCGTGGGGATGAAGAGCAGGGCACTGGGCGGGCTGTCCAGGGTAAAGCTCTCTCTTTCCTGACCTTCCTTAAAGGAGAGTGTGCCCGTGTCCAGCTACCAGCAGGCGGGGATTCCCACTGACTTGAAGAAGAAGATTGCACGGCTGGGGATCAACATGCTCCTGAAGATGGTGAGCTCATGGGCTTGGAGAGGGTGCTCTGGGCCCGCAGGTGGTCGAGTTGCGTGTGGGGAGATGGTGGAGACACCGGTCGGCTGCCACGGGCGAGGGGGTGAGCAAAGCAGCAAGCCACCACGGTGAGAGTCTGCTCTGGAAGTAGCCCCTTCATTCTGTGCCTTTCTGTTAAGCACAGTCTTGGGGGCACGCATGCTGTCACCGTGCCAGGTGCTGTGGGAAGAGCAGGGAGCCAGACCCAGGCCCTGCCCACGTTGCCTATAGTTTAGACAAACAGCCGAAGATATCATACGTTCAATGGCACTTCATTCATTCATTCGGCAGTGTTTATCGAGCACGTATTCTGTGCCAGGCACTGAATTAAGTGCTAGATTTACAGCAGTGAGCGAAACAGACATGATTACAATGTTCATGGAACTACCGTTCTCCGGGAAGACAGGCCACAAATAAATGATACACAGGTACCACAGGGTCATTTAGGAGGGGCCCGTCCTGGCCTCGGGATTTATTCAGGAAGTGGTGCCATCTGAGCTGAGATGTAAAGTCTAGATGTCACCTACGAGGGGACAGCCTGACGATGAAAAGGACGCTCGTAAAGGGACATAGTGAGCCCTCAGCCACGTCAGCTTTCAGGTATTCATAGCAACTCACGTGGAGGAGTGAAGGAAGAAGGTACGGAAGTGTAGGGCCTGAGCTCTTCCTGGTGGCCGGCATGGAAGACCGTGGTCGAGGGATGGATGGCACGTTGTTGGCAGGAAAGAGGATGAGCGTCCAGGCCTGGAGGGGGCAGGATCTGGGGAAGAAGGAACCAGGTGCGTGGCCAGAGTGGGAGGACAGAACCCACGTGACTGACGTGAGCCGTGGGGAACGAGGCCGGTGGCCAAAATGGGGCAGGGGCGGGAACAGGAGCTCGGAGCAGGCCCTGCCTCCACCTCTAGCCTCTAGTGGAAAGTCAGCAGCCCCCACCCGAGGGGCTCCTGGAGCAGCGGGATTGTGTGGGGAGAGCTGGGTGTCCACTCAGTCGGTGCCGTGGGAGTTCAGTGGGGAACCAGGCCCCAGGGCTCCAAGGGACCCCCTGGACTGGAGGAGAAGCGGCAGTGGAGCAGCTAGGGGAGAAGCAGCACCAAGCGGAACCAGAAGACGGGAGATCATGACGGGCTCCTGCTTGCAGGATGGAGGACAGGGTCGAAAGCTGGGGGGCTAAGCTGACAGCCATGCGCCAAGAGGTTCGGCCCTGGGGTCGGGTCAGCCAGCCTTTCGTACCCACATCTGGCAGCTGTGCCAGCCCTGGCTTCTCTAGTTCTCAGTAGTTTCACCAGGGAAGCAGCCTCTTGCCGCCTTCAGAGCCAGAACCCGGACCAGGGGGGTCTCTCTGTGGCCTGGGGCTGCGGTAGGAGGAGTCCCGGAGAGCCTCTGTCGCGGCAGCTCTCTGCACCGTCCTCGGGCTCTCCTTCCCCTTCAGAAGCACTGCGGGTGGTTTCTGACCACAGAGACGACCTTTCACAGGACGCACACTCCTGCCCCACGAAGTCACACCTGACTTCCGTCCATCGTAGTCCCTGGGGCTTTCTTTCCTGCTTAGTAGGTTCAAAGCCACTTCCCCCGGCCCACCCGATTCTGTGTGCTGGGATGGTTGTCGGTATCACAGTTAGACTTCACTGTGATGGGCAGATGGAGATAATGGAGGGGATGTCTGATTTATGAAAAATTTTTAAAAAGATTATTTATTTATTTTTATTTATTTGACAGAGAGAGAGAGAGCACAAGAAGGGAGAGTGGCAGGCGGAGGGAGAGGGAGAAGGAGGCTCCCTGCCGAGCAGGGGGAGCCCGATGCGGGGCTCGATCTCAGGACCCTGGGATCATGACCTGAGCCGAAGGCAGACGCTTAACCAGAAATAATTTTTCTCTTAATAATGTCAACCTGGCCTATGCCAGTACAGATTCTGAATGCATGACATAAGCAGTGAGCCTTTATGAGATGTACACCTCTCTGCCGTGTACTCAGTCCCTGGGCACTCCCTGTCACCTTGGAAGCTTTTTTGCACATGGCCTGGTGGTGATGGGGTGGCGAGGGGTGACTCTGCCTTGAGTAGCGCTGATCTCCTTCCAGATATTCGTGGACAACTTCGTCCATGCGGACCTCCACCCCGGGAACATCCTGGTGCAGGGTGCCGACGGTCTTTCCGGGAGTCCAGAGGCCCAGCCGCCGCGGGTGGAGGCCCGTGACGCGCTGGGGGGGGCCCCGCCGGCCGGCGGCCGTGCGCTGCGCCTGGTGCTGCTGGATGCCGGCATCGTGGCCGAGCTGCGGGCCGCCGACCTGAGCAACTTCCGGGCCGTTTTCATGGCCGTGGCGATGGGGCAGGTGAGACCCCCTGGGCCTGCGGGAGCTGGGGACGATCTCGACCTGTGGGGCCCCTCGGCCCTCGTCAGTCTTGTAAACGCCTCCGTTTGCCACGGGTGCTCCCGACGGACGGAGTGCAGTGGTGGGGGAGGGACTGGGAGGGAGAGGGGGACAGGGGGAGAGGGGGAGAGGAAAGGAAGCCAGCCGAGGGGTCTTCAGTCAGAATGTGCCGAGGCCCATGTGTGACACCTGTTCTGAGCAGCTCACGGTTTGGGACCAGGGGAGGGAATGGCTCTACCCTGAATGCTGCCTCCCGCAGGGAGCTTCTCTCCCCGCCTCGGCAGGCCTGCGGGTGGGCGCTGGGGACACCGGCTTCTGGTCTGAGTCACAGCTGGCCTGGCCTGTGCCACTTGCCACAGACGGCAGGCCGGTGAGAAGACTTAGCCTCCAAGGCTGGGAAGATCCCTTGGGATCTGGAGTGGTTTTTGACTCCTGACCCTGTGGCTGCGAGGGGCTCCCGTGGCTGAGAATTATTATTTACGGAAAGGGATTCAGCACAACCTCTACTGAGTCAAGAGTGACAATGAAGAAACCCTCCGACCAACTGGTGTGGAATTTTCCTGCAAGAAAGACCCTGGCAAAGAGAGAACTGTTTTGTTTTTGTTGTTTTGTTTGTTTGTTTGTATGTTAATAAAGGCAAAAATTCAGGGGAGCCCCTGCTTCTTTGGGAGCCTGAGGGGACAAACCAAAGGCTTGAGCCTGAGACAGTTGAAAGGGTCCCCTGAGTCAAGGTTAAACACAGGTGCAGTGGCAGGTGGCGGGGGGGGGGGGACGTTCCCCTGCACAGGTTGGGGTGAAGGAAGGTCACAGCCAGAGAGGAGGAGCTCGGCTCCCGGGGCGGCGCTGGGGGAGGCGAAAGGCTCTGGGAGTGACCACTAGGGTGTTCAGGGGGCCCGGAGGCTCTGGTCCGAGGGCGCCCAGGGCAGAGGAGGAGGTGGGAGGCTGGAGCACAGAGGCTGGGCCAGGTGTGAGGAGGGAATGCTCGGCCAGGAAGAGAGCCCACAAGGCGAGTGTGGCCGGTCGAGTCCAGAGGCAGGTCCTGGTGACTCTGGGGACGGGCTGGTTGGTCAGCAGGGCCTCGTGGAGCGTGAGCGGCAGGACACTGGCTTTGCTGCCATGCCCCGCGTGGCCGTTGAAGGTGAAGGAGATGAACACAGCCCCTGGCCCTGGCTGCGCTAGCCCAGGGGGGCTGCCACCACTTTCAAAGTCTCTGTCGGTTACCAGCTATTCTGGAGGGGGGTGAGATTAAAAAAGGATGGGTGGTCAAAGGCAGGATGGTTGAAACCTTGGGTGGAAGCAACTAGGATATGAGGCAGAGCGTCTAGTTTTATGGTCTCTTGACTCTACCAAGTTCCTTTCTTTCACGTCTTGTAGGGCCAGAGAGTGGCTGAGCTCATCCTGCATCATGCCCGGGCCAGCGAGTGCAGGGACGTGGAGGGGTTCAAGGCTGAGATGGCCACACTGGTGACCCAGGCCAGGAAGGACACCATCACCCTGGAAAAGGTGAGCAGGCCACTCGGGGGGTGGAGGCTGTGGGGCGTTTACCGCCCTGGCCCTTGGATGGAGCAAAGGTCGAAGGGAGACCCTCTTTATGGGGAGTTGGGGGTTGAGTGGGGTTGAGTTTTAAGGCAGATAAAGAGCACACCTGTCCTCTGCCCGCATCTTCCGGGTGTGAGGCAGGTCACTGGAGTCCCTGGCTCTCGGGAGTGGCTCGGTGACCTGGTGACATTTATAGTGCCGTAACCCCTCCCTGTCCCGGGTGTAGCCATTCTGCTGCTTCCCAGGATCAGGAGCTCAGCTGAGCAGGGAGGGAGGGAGGACTAAGGCCCTTGAGCAGCCAAAGGACATACCTAACGTTCGTGTCCTTTATTTACACCTGAACCAAAGCCCACTCTGTGTTTTAGACACAGTTCTAGCAAACTTGACTGTTTTCTCACCGAGTGCATGAGTGCATGGTCTACACTAGCAGGAGCGAGTCAGAGCAAGGAGCGGCCCCCAGGTAGTGAGGATCGGCGGCTGACACCCCGGCCCTGCGGATCTCATGGATTCAGATGTGATTCTGTGTGTGCTGGGAGTGATGGGAGTGATGGGGTAGACGGGCCTCGAGGCTCGACTCCGGCAGGGGTCTTTGAACTCACTAGTGCAATGGGGGCTGTGCTGGTGCGTGTGTGGTCCTTTCTGGAATTTGTCCGACAGCTGGTGTGTGTGTGTGGGGGGAGCGGTGGTTGCTAGTGTGGGTGTGAGCGGGTGTGGGTGGGAGGACGGAGAGGGACGGGGCCTGGAAGGGAGCGGAGCGGTGGAGGGGACTCTGCAGTCAGTTTTATCCTGTTTTCCAGCTTCAAGTTTCCAGCCTCCTGTCGAATGTCTTTAAGTTACTGATGACTCACAAGGTAAGGGCCCCGGTGGAGCCGAGCCCCCGCGCTCTGGTCAGGCTGGTGGGGAGGGGTCTGGGGAAGCGGGCGGGTGGCCGCAGGGCGCTGAGAGGGACTTCTCCTACAGGACATCTCAGTTATGCAAACATTTTCCGTACCAGTCCGTTTGTGTGAAGGGGGCCGTTTCCGTTTCCTGACACGGTCGTGGCGGGGTCTTTTCCTTGCCACAGTTAGTCTGGGTACTGTCAGTCTAGCAGTCTAAGTACTCGTGATCCCTAGCTGGAGGAATAGGTCTATACAAATGCAAAAACTGTCTAACTCAGGCCCTTCATACCTTTTCCCTCCTCAGTTCATGTTACTGATGCTTAGTCTTAATGTAAGTCATACTTAGTTTTTTCCTGGGGTCAGGGGCGGCCCAAGAGGAGGTGCCTCTTGTCCTGGTGCGTTTGGAGGCCCCAGCTGGGCTGTCCTGGCCCAGCCCCTTGGAGGGCGGCGGCCTCACGGTTCTTCACCTTGGCCTTTGCCTTGGGCTCTGTCTCCATGTGATGGAGGGTGGTCTTGGGCCACTTTTCAGAGCCAAGCCGCCCGCCAAGGGTGTAAGGCGTCGAGGGCAGGGCAGGTTCTCCTCTGAAGACGGCCTTTCCCATTGTTTCTCTTGAGGTTCTGCAATCTGATAATCAAACACTGCATGGGAAAGGCAGCTACCTGACAAGGATCGTAACACACGACCGAGAGAAGGTTGTCTGGCCGAGCACCTTCACTTTACAGAAGGCACGAGGGAGGGAGGGTGGTCCGCTCGCCTCCCTGGGCCTCGCGGGCGGAGCCAAGACTTGACCCACAACCAGGTCTCTCAGTCCCGCGCTCTCTCTGCGGCTCCCCAGTTGCTCTGCAGCGGCTGGGTGCTCGGAATCAAACCGACATGCAGACTAAGGGTCCCCTAAGTATGCCATGGACTCATGGGGTGACAGGTGCAGCGAGCACGTGTGGGATGCCTGCCACCTGGACTCGGTCGTGCTGGGTGCTTTTCATCCAGTCTCTCATTCAAACCTCAGGATAATCCCCATGGGGAGGTGTGATCTCTGCCGTATTATCCGCACGAAGAGACGGGCACCGAAAGGTCGGGTGACTCCCCACGCCCCACCGACTGCATGCCAGGGCCACGGTCTGCACCCGTCTCTGCCTCTAGAGTTGGCCTTGTTGGGGGGGTTTTGGTGAAGAGCTTTCTGCTTTCCAAAACTTTTGACAAGTTCTGTTTTAAAAACGACTTAAATATCACCGTGGGATTGGGAAAAGCTTTAATCATTGCTAGGGAGTGGGGCTGGAGAGAAACAGGAATGAACACACACTCCTGGGAGTTCAGTTGCACCCAGTGTGGAGCACGTCGCCTCGGCTCGCACTCCCCAGCTCTGGCCTGCATGAGCCTCTCCGAGCCCGCAGGGCCGCCGGGAGGACTGGCCCAGTCACGGCGCTGTATGCTGAGCCCCCTCTCCGCACCCTGGGGTGCCTGATTTAGCTGTGTCGTATTTGTCAGTATCCCACTTAAACCCCTCCACATTCATCAAGGCAGCCACCTATGCCAGGAGCCCCGGCAACAAACCCACGGCCACGTGGCCCCTGTGGCAGGTTCAGGACCCGGGTGCCGGCAGTCTGACCACAGAGCCCCGACTCTTACTGCTTTGTCCTCCTGCTTCCTGTGCTCTAAGTCCGGACATGGCCTTCCTGATACACAGTGGGGGACACCATGGGCAGAAGCTCCCTAAAGGTTTGCTGTTGACATTGCTGTTCCCAGGATGGAAGAGCAGAGAATGTCTAGTACCAGTACTGCATTCTAGGTACTTCCCTAGGCATTTCGTTTTTTTAAAAAACTTAAAAATGTTTACTTATGGTTAAAAATACATATATAAAATTTACCCTAACCATTTCCAGTGCATAGTTCAGCAGCGTCAACCATATTTACATTGTTGTGTGGCAAATCTCTAGAAGTTTCTCAACTTGCAAAATGGAAACTATATCCATTGAACAAGTCCCGATTAATTTCTCCCTCCTCTCGGCCCCTGGCAACCACCGGTCCACTTTCTGTTTCCATGATTTGGGTGACTTTAGTTATCTCGTATAAATGGAGTTGTGCAGTATTTGGCCTTTTGTGACTGGCTTATTTCACTCACCATAATGCTCTTGAGGCTCATACATATTGTAGCATGTCACAGAATTTCTTTTTCAAGATGAAGAATATTCCATTATATATATATACCATATTTTTTTATTCGTTCATCCATCCGTGGACATTTGGGCTAGTTCCACCTCTTGACTATTATGAATAATGCTGCAGTGAACATGGATGTGCAAATATTTCTTTGAGGTCCTGCTTTCAGTTCTTTTGTACATTTACCCAGAAGTGGGACTGCAAGATCATAAGGTATTTTTGTAGTTTTTGAGGAAGCTCTATTCCGCTTTTCCACACATGATTTTACATTCCCGCCATCAATATACAAAGGATCCAGTTTTCCACATCCTCACCAACACTTGTTATTCTGTTTTTTGATAATGGTCATCCTAACACGTGGGAGGTGGTCTCTCATTGTGATTTTGATAGCATTTCTCGAATGACTAGTGATGTTCAGCATCTATTCATATGCTTGTTGGCCATTTGAATGTCTTCTTTGGAGAAATGTCTATTCATGTGGCACTTAATTTTTTTTTTCTAATATTTATTTATTTGACAGAGAGAGACACAGAGAGAGAGGGAACACAAGCAGGGGAGAGGGTAGAGGGAGAGGGAGAAGCAGGCTTCCCGCTGAGCAGGGAGCCCGATGTGGGGCTCAATCCCAGGACCCTGGGATCATGACCTGAGCCGAAGGCAGATGCTCAACGACTGAGCCACCCAGGCGCCCCCATGCGGCACTTAATTTTTAATAAGATATTGGCCAGAAACACAGAAAGAATACAGCAAACACTGAGGAACTCACCACTCAGCTTAAGAATGAAAGCCTTGCCCGTGGTGTCGAAGCACCATCTGACTCCCCAGACAACTTTTCAGGCCTGAACGGAGACAGATACCCTTTCCTTTCAACAGAGATTATTTCCCCCTGTGTCCACCTGCAGTTTTCCAACCTTCAGTCCATTTGAGAAACAGATTCTTATTCTTCTAGGTTTAAATCTTGGCTCTCCTCTCCCTCATGCAGTGGCTTGAGCAAGTCACTTAACCAGCCTGTGCTTGAGCTTTCTTTCTATAGAACGGGGATAATGATAGTACTTTTGAGAATTAGTTGAGTGATTCACTTAAATTGCTATTACTATTAACCTGGCTCCAAAGGGGAAGAAGTTGGGGCGCCTGGGTGGCTCAGTCGATAAAGCGTCTGCCTTCAGCTCAGGTCATGATCCTGGGGTCCTGGGATTGAGCCCCACATCAGGCTCCCTGCTCAGTGGGGAGCCTGCTTCTCTCTCGCTCTCTCTCTCAAATAAATAAATAAAATCTTAAAAGGGTGGGGGAGAAGCTCTTCTGTGTTTGAGCAAAGCCACTTGTGCGTGGTCTCAAAAAGGCTACTGCAGATCTTGAAGAATGACCCTCATGTAGATTTATAGTTTCTGGTATAGCTATGAAATATTCATTGTATTATTTTTAAGTCATTCAAACACATACACACACACACACACCCCTAGAGAAGTACATGCTGCATCCCCCAGATGTCCCCTTAATATTTCTAGTAGATGGGAGGTTGGGTGAGTAGATGAGATGGTGGGGAGAATGATGGGTAGGGGAAAGAGTGTTAGGTAGACGGTAGAAATCCCAGCAGGCCTGGAGTGGACAGTCACATGGTTACCCAGGATACTGTCCCTAGATCAATGGGCTTTGGAAAGAACCCATGTTTTTCTGTTTCAGGTAAAACTAGAGAGCAACTTTGCCTCCATCGTGTTCGCCATCATGGTGTTGGAGGGGCTTGGCCGCTCACTGGACCCCAAACTGGACATCCTGGAGGCAGCAAAGCCCTTCCTTCTGAAAGGACCAGCGTCCTCCTGCTGACTGCAGCAGTGGGCATGCAGTGGGCCTTCGTCTAAGACCCGAAGGCCACTCCCGACCGCCTCTCCTGTGGCAGCTTGAACATTTTAAAATTGGGATGCATGGAAGGCATACCAATATTTTTCATTCTGACTTGGTTTCAGGGGTCTGTTTTAAAAGCTTTGGGTTATTTGGGGAAATGAAGGGAGGGAAGAGCCCTAGCCATTCAGTCGTGGAAGCTGGGCCTGGTGTCGGGGAGGCTATTTCAGGGAAAATGTTCTGTGGAGGAGGACAAATAAACTTAGTTATTTTGTTTTCTCGTTTTTGTCTCTTCTCTTTTTAACCCTCTCTCCTTCCTGATCAGGTGGGTCCTGCTGGGTATTCCATGACTCTGGGATTTAGGTTGGAAAAGGTCACAGAATCCTGTAGACCCATGGCTTCCCAGTGTTTCTGATTACGCATCCTACTGGTGAAATATATATATTTACATATATATGTGCACAGGTATCACTTATTCATAGGTTTTATACACGTGCGACCACCACTACAAATCTCTGGGAGGCACAGTATATGTACCTGGGGCAAAGTTTGCTGTACTCCAAATGATCTTCTTGATAATTTTTAATATTTTTTGATGATCTGCTCAATTTTATTACAAGGTAAAATGATTAATGTGGCTGACATACTAGGGACAGGAGCAGAATCGGCTCTGCCATTTTCTTCAAGTTCCCCTGTGTCCACATGTTAGCGTTCAGACTGCAGTTTCTCTGGGTAATGTTCAGCCCCTTTTCCATTTGTCCGGAGTCAATTTTGGCTAATATTAACATAGAGATAAAATAATCAGTACATCCTCTTAAGCAGGGCTTGAAATCTGCAGTAGCAGCCCAGTGGTACCCCAGCAAGGGATTAAGGCGGCCGCTGCCTACCTCCCTGCACTGGGTCCACTCACGGTCAGTTCTCTCACAGCTGTGGCTGGCCCACACGGACTAAGGGGCTCCCAGGGTCAGCCGGTAGAGTAGATATTAGTAAAGCTTAGTTTCTTTTTCTTTTTTTTTTTTTAAGATTGTATTTATTTTGAGAGAGGGTGAGAGAGAGGAAGCACAAGCAGGGGGGAGGGGTAGAGGGAGAGGGAGGCTCGATCCCAGGACCCTGAGATCATGACCTGAGCCGAAGGCAGTTGCTTAACCGACTGAGCCACCCAGGCGCCCCTAGGTTCTTTCCTTTTTTTTTTTTTTTTAATAAAAAATAGCATTTTCTCCCACATCCCAGTGGGTTCTCTTGCTTGCTTTGGAGTCCACTGCTTTAGACAGTGAGTGGAAAGTCAAGCTCTCCTGCTCTCTGGAAGTTCTGCTCTGACCACAGGACTCAATTCTTCCATTCTTTCCTCAAGAATAAAGTTCCTCCTTTCTGTCTTTTGGGAAGCAACTAAGGTTTAGTCAGACAGAGAGGTTCATTTGGGGCAGTTTTTTTCAGAGAGCTGGAGATGTTATTTTTACTTACCGAGTCGTGAGGGGAGAGCAGTCTAGTCAGGCAGTGAGGGGCTGGCGTGGCTCAAGGTAGCTGGGAGAGGGCGGCGGCACCAGTTAGCTCCCTCATGGACACCCTGGCCAGACACAGGGCGGATGTGTCAAGTGCACATACACTGAGGTGACAGGGGTTCAAACACAGAGCAGGTGCCATCCTGAGCCCACACCAGCACTACTGAGCTTTAACTAAAAGCCCGTTGGTTTAATCACACCATAGTGGTACGTATTAGGTAGTTATCTATCAGTGCCTACAAACTACCCAAAACTTAGTGACTTGAAAACAATAAAACTTAGTACCTCACAGTGTCTGCAAGTCCGCAATCTGGGTGCTGCTTCCCAGGTCCCCTGCTCAGGGTTTTGCACGGGCTGTGGGCATCTTGAGGCTCCCCAGGTGTGGGTCTGATGCCAAGCTCATTCACATGGTGGTTGGCACAATTCAGTTTCTCATGGACTGTTGGACCAAGGGCCTCAGTTCCTCAGGAAATTTTACAGCAGCAACAGAAAATGAACACAGGCTGTATTGAAGAGGAGAGAAATGGGCAACAGATATGCTTTAGTATGGGTAATTTGCTGATTTTTAAATTACGCATCTTAAAAAGGCAAAACTTGATCTATAAAGTCATCTTCTTAAGGAGAAAAGGCTATGGCTACTTCCTTGGCTGAGCAGGGAGCTCGATGCAGGGTTGATGTGGGGCTTGATGCGGGGCTCCATCCCAGGACCCTGGGATCATGACCTGAGCCGAAGGCAGACGCTTAACCGACTGAGCCACCCAGGCACCCCCGTGGAATAGGTTCTTGATTTGGGGTTAGATGCTCTATGTTAGGTGATTTAGAGTCTGTCTTTTGTTAGCAGTTGTCAGTTTGTTAACACTTGACTGGGAATTTGATTCATCATGTTGCAGCTGAGAGCTCAGTGTCAGGGCTTGGCATCCTTCCTCTCACCTTCTAAAATGCATCCTCTCAAATGGGGCGCTCATCTGAGAACCCAAAAGAAGCCACCCCAACCCCTCACTGCCATCATGCAATCTACAAAAAGTAGTAAGGGATATTTGCTCTGGGAGTTCTTAAAGCATGTCTGCAGAACAAACATGCATCACTGCTACATAGTCAAAATAGTTTACTGATAGAGACCCTACACTTTCTACAGTAAAAAAATCAGAATTTGTAATGCAAGACATTAAAGCTAAAGGCCCCACAAGTGGTCTATAAAACAATATTGCTTTAAATACAAGCAAGCACTGAAGTTAAAACTTTTCTTTTGTAATTCAGCAAGAAAGATGGGGAAGGTGGATGGATTTTAATACACCTGAATAGGTTTTGGTACTAGGAAGGGAAGGAATAACAAAGCATAAACATTTCCTGAGTGTGTGCTGTGGGCCAGATACTCTCTTAAATGACTCCCACTCAGATGGGGCCACTGATACTCAGAGAAGTAGAGTGACTTGTCCAAATTCATAGAACTATTAACTGGCAGTGCTGAGGTTTGAACTCTAGATATTTTGGCCCTTTTTTGGTTTAAGCTGTGCTTTTTTTTTTTTTCTTGGCCTTGACATCATAAATTCGTTCTTTGCTGGGATCAGGAAAGTTGTGTAGCTTGGGCAGTGAGCTCCCAAGGAAGGATGGAAAGCCCTGTCTTCCCAAATCATGAACTTCATATCTTAGTGGCTTGTACATGTAACTAGAAAGGGTAAGTGGTGAATGGTAGCTCAGAGAAAGCCACACTAGTGTATCAACTAGAAAGTCAACTTTCATCCAGAAGATAGTGGATTCTCTCCTCTAATTTATATACCAACTTAGAAGTTAGGAGGGCAGGACAACAGGGGA
The DNA here is from genome assembly GCF_964656455.1 of Halichoerus grypus. Classification (NCBI taxonomy): domain Eukaryota; kingdom Metazoa; phylum Chordata; class Mammalia; order Carnivora; family Phocidae; genus Halichoerus; species Halichoerus grypus. The sequence goes on from NC_135723.1 coordinate 93,092,175, forward strand.
GAGTCCTACAGGGCCAGAGGGATAATTAATAGGCTGTTCAGAATGCCACAGGGCAGCTCAGTAAATCATAAGCTTTACCTGAGCGTAACTCCAGGGAGAGAGGTTTCCCGTTACAGGGCACATGGAGACCCACATCTTGGCACAGAAGGACAGGTGTCAGTTATAGTTAAGGCATTCAAATCCCTACATTTAAGTCTACATTTCTGTCCATAAGTATCCCATTTTTCATGCATGAGTGTGAAGTCTTCAGTGTTTAGCTGAAGGATCATTTGATCCATTTCAAATTGAAATCTGCAAGGTGTGAGGCTGGCAGGCTAACTTCATATAATTTAATCAAACCTGGAACTTTTTAGGAAAGCTATAACCCATATATAAGACCCTAAGAATTTGTGGGACTGATGTGGGGTGGGTGTCCAGAGAAGCTTCGAGTCCATCCAGGATTTAATAGAAGGCAATATTAAGAGATAAAAGCCAAGAATCCAGGGCTTGGCCCTGGATCAGGGAATTAGAACACTGCGGAAACTGGAGGCCACGCTAAAATGCAGATTCCTTGGCCCTAGTTCAGACTGAAGAGTATCTGAGGTCGGGCTCCTTAGATGAACGTGATGCCATGAGCCCACGTACTGGTATTTGGGAACCATTGGCTGCCGGTCGGTAACCAAGTTTGCAGAACAACAGTAAAACAATGAAGACCTTAAAGAAACCGTCGGGAGCCTCTTGCAGGAGAGGAGAGTACAGAAGACGAGCTTTGGGGGGCGCCTAGGTGGCTCAGTCCTTAAGGGTCTGCCTTCGGCTCAGGTCATGATCCCAGGGTCCTGGGATCGAGCCCCGCATCGGGCTCCCTGCTCCGCGGGAAGCCTGCTTCTCCCTCTCGCACTCCCCCTGCTTGTATTCCCTCTCTCGCTGTGTCTCTCTCTCTCTCTCTCAAATTAAAAACAAAAACAAAAACTTTAAAAAAAGACTAGCTTTGGGAAGGTCCTCTGGTTCAGAGTGGGTCAGGCGGCCTAAAAGGGTCCGGAAGGCTAACTCAGGAGCAGCAGGTAGAGGAGGGGAGGACGTGAGAAAACACCATCAAGATGAGCAGTCAGGGGGAGCGACAGCAGACTCAGCGTTGGTTTCTCAGCACACGCGTACAAACAGGGGTTCCTGAAGCCAAGCCCGACGCCCGGCGACCCGAATACCCCTCGCCTGCCCCCGTAAGTCACCTCCTGGGAGGTGGGCGGGCCGACGCCGTGACGTCACGAGGCGGGGCGCCGGGGGAAGTGACGTAGGAGGCGGTGGGGCCTGAGAAGTGCTCTCCGGACGCGCGCTGGCATGTCGGCTTTGACGCGGCTGGTGCCTTTTGTTCGCGTTGGAGGCCAGTGGTTCAGAGGCCCCGGCTCGCGGGCGGCGGGAGGCAGTGGAGTTCGTCAGTGAGTGTTGGCTGGGGGAGGGGCCTCGCCTGCTTCTAACGGAAAACGCCGGTCTTCGGGACGCCCTCACCTTGACGCCGGGCACCTGGGGTGGACCGGGTTCCCGCAGCGACCTCCGCCCCGAGGCATGCTGGGACTTGGAGTCCGTCTCCGCGGCGCCGGGGCCGGGAGAGCGGGGGCCGTGGGCTCCGGGAGGTTTCTTGGCAGGTTTTTATGACCTGAGCGGAAGGCAGACGCTTAACGACTGAGCCACCCTGGCGCCCCCGCTTGGCGGGTTTTAAACTGTGTATCGGGTCACTCCGGCCCCAGGGGAGGCCTGCCCTCGGGAAATTCAGTTAATCGTGGAGGCAAGCTGGAGCTAATCTGGAAGCGAGGGCAGGAGGGAAGAACTTGTACCGTATGTTTCCGAGGCAAGGAGTAGCACAGAGGCGCCGCGGGAGACCTAGATACTATTTTTTTTTTTAAAAGATTTTAGTTATTTATTTGACACAGAGAGACACCGTGAGAGAGGGAACACAAGCAGGGAGAGTAGAAGAGGGAGAAGCAGGCTTCCCGCGGAGCAGGGGGCCCGATGTGGGGCTCGATCCCAGGACCCTGGGATCATGACCCGAGCCGAAGGCAGACGCCCAACGACTGAGCCACCCAGGCGCCCCCAAATGGAACGTTTCTAACATCGTTACAGTGTTGTTCATAAACAAATAAGTATATACGTCATTAAGTGGATAGGTATGGAGCATCTTCCAGGTGCCAGGGTCCTTTCTAGGTTGTAGGGATAGAGCAGAATACAAGAAAGATAAGGGAGCTTCCATCCTGGAGAGGACACAGGTAGAAGAGAACATGTTTAGGTACTGTTAAGTGACATGAAGAAATAAAGCAGGGGATTAATCTAGAGAGTGCCTGGGATGGGGGTGGATGGGATATTGTACTTAGGATGATGTGGCAATGCAGGCCTGATAGTGATTTGAATAGGACCTGAGTGATAAGTCAGCCAAGCAAAGATGCCAGAAGGAGCCTCTGACAAGGAGACTGCAAGTGTTGAGGCTCTGAGTGCTGATGATGGACAAGCAAGCCAGTGAGGCTGGAATGGGCTGAGCAAAGGGGAGAGGTAGAGGTGAGGTCAGGGGAGGGGTGGAGGCAGGTTAGTGACAGCCCTGTAGGGATTTTATTTTAAGAATCATGGGAAGCCATTCGAGACTTTGAAGCAGGAAAATGATATGATCTGGTTTCACTTTATTTTTTAAGTTTATTTATTTATTTATTTTTAGTAATCTCTATACCCAATGTGGGGCTTGAACCCATGACCCGGAGATCAAGAGTCACATGCTCTTCTGACTGAGGCAGCCAGGCACCCCTTTTTATCACATATTTTTTGATATGATCTGGTTTATGTTTTAAAATTTAACTTTCACAGAGTTATGATGCATTTTTGTTTTTAAACTTGACACTTTAAAATCCTGGGTTGGAATAGCCATTATTTCTTGGGATACTGTTTCTTCCCCATTCTGTTTTCTCCTTATGGAACAGGAATTGGGCATATGTCAACTTTTCTCATGCTCCTAGCCTCAATTACATTTTCTTATTTCTAGAAATTGTTTTTGCTGTTTTTAAACCTCTTTGTTCTTTATAATGAGTTCTTTTTCCTTGCTCTTAATTTCACACTGCTCCACACTCAGCAGGGAGTCTGCTTGGGATTCTCTCTCCCCCTCCCCCTCTTGTGCACTTTTTATCTTTCTCTAAAATAAATAAAATCTTAAAAAAAAAAAAAGATTCTCTCTCTCTGCCCCCCCTTCTAAAAATAAAAAAAAAAGATTTCCATCTTGCAGTCAGTGGTCCACTTTCTTTCTCTTTCTTTCGATTATATTTCTTTAGAGAGAGAGCGTGAGCAGGGGGAGGGGCAGAGGAAGAGAGAGCGATAATCTCAAGTGGATTCTGTGCTGAGTGTAGAGCCCGACCTGGTGCTCGATCCCATGATCCTGAGACCATGACCTGAATCAAAATCAAGAGTCATTTGCTTAACCTACTGAGCCACCCAGGCACCCCTCTTTTTTTTTTTAAAGTAATCTGTCCACCCAGCATGGGGCTGGAACTCAAAACCCCGAGATCAAGAGTCGCATGCTCTACCAGCTGAGCCAGCTAGGTGTCCCAGTGACCCACTTGTTTCAAGGAATAGTTAAAACAGCATGTCACTGTAGCAATAATGAGATGTGGAGTTCCTGGTGGTGGTTTTGAACTATAATTCTCAAATATTATTTTAATGCATTTAACTGATGGGCCCTTATAACTAGATTGTATCTAAAACCTATCAAAGAGGAAGCCTGTTGTTACAGTATATTGAATTCCCATCCCCATGGTTTGTTTGTATAATACAGTATTTATATGCACAGATAGATCCTGAAGACTGTTAAATAGAATTGGCATATGATGGCATTACAGAAATAGTGTGATACATTCTTCAGGTTGTAAAGCAATGATGCTTGAGGGAGTCTTTTAAAAGTAATATGTGGTAGAGGCGCCTGGGTGGCTCAGTATGTTAAGCATCTGCCTTTGGCTCAGGTCATGATCATCCCAGGGCCCTCCATATAGCCCTGCATCGGGCTCTCTGCTCGGCAGGGGGCCTGCTTCTCCCTCTCCCACTGCCTGCCACTCTGCCTACTTGTGATCCCTCTCTCTCTCTCTCTCTCTCTCAAATAAATAAATAAAATCTTAAAAAAAAATAAAAGTAATATGTGGTCAGGGGCATCTGGGTGGCTCAGTCAGTTAAGCGCCTGACTTCGGCTCAGGTCATGATCTCAGGGTAGTGGGATCGAGTCCGACATCGGGCTCTCCACTTAGCAGGGAGTCCGCTTGTCCCTCTATCCCCCCCCCCCCGCATGCTCGCTCACTCAAATAAATAAGTCTTAAAAGTAATATGAGGTCACTATTTTTAAAAAAGATACATATTACTCAGCCATAAAAAAAAAAATCTTGCCATTTGCAACCACATGGAGTCAGACAGTATTATGCTAAACAAAATAAGTCAGAGAAAAACATATGATTTCACTCATATGTGGAATTTAAGAAAATAAATGAGCAAAGGGGGAAAAGAGGCAAATGAAGAAACAGACTCTTAACTACAGAGAACATACTGGTGGTTACCAGAGGGGAGGTGGTGGGGGAATGGGTAAAACAGGTGATGGGGATTAAGGAGTGCACTTGCTGTGATGAGCACCAGTTGTTGTAAGGAAGTGTTGAATCACTGTATTGTACACCTGAAATTAATATTACACTATATTGTAACTAACTGGAATTTAAATAAAAACTTAAAAAAAACCCCATACAAAACCCCCCACATACATACATATGCAAAAATAAAAGCCATCTCATATCATCCATAGCTAATTATCAATATTTTATGTAGAGCCTTCCAAAGAAAAGTGTTAATATATTGAATAAATATTTACATAAAAATGAAACTATCACTTCACTGTGGTATTGTGCTGATGGGAATTCTAATTAAGAACTGTCTTTGGTTCATAAAATGAGAAAATTATTAATATTGTTTGTTTATAGGCTAGGCAGTACATAAGAGCTTACGCTTTGCCTCCAAATAATACCCTGATGTTTTCATTTGTAAACACTAAGAACCATAGGATCTGTCTCCTAGGGTTATGAAAATAAATGATAATGTGTGTAAAATGCTTCGTGTGGCGTACGGCACACGGCAGACACTCAGTAAATGATAACTGTTCATAACCTTTAAGAGCGGGACAGGCTAATAAAAAGGGTAGGAGGTAATACGTATCAGGGACCATAGATGTATTCATGTTCACAGATCTACAGTGCATTTTGAAGAAATGTTAGTGCAGTTTTGGTAGTTTTTGCTGCACAAAAGAGCACATTGTTTTACAAGCTGTTCTTAAATTTGTGAATACATTTTCTGTGGAAATTCTCTTTAAATTCTTTATTTTTGTATAGTAGAATATGTATAGCTGCTAAATAGAACTTGACAGTAATGCCATTAAGTACGAATTATATTATTTAAGTTAGATTCAATCAATAACTAACTATAATCTAACTGAATAAAATGTAGACCTCATGGATTGTGTCCCACAATTTGTCAACAGAATCTAAATGGAAAAAAGAAAAAAGTTGTTCATATTTACTCTTTAAGGCTCTTTGCTTTGTTCAGAACTATTAGCTTATTAAAAAGGATTTGCTGGTGCAGTTAGAGCGTGCGACTCTTGATCTCAGGGTCATGAGTTTGAGCCCCACATTGGGTGTAGAGATTGCTAAAAAAAAAAATTAAAAAAAGATTTGCTGAGTTCTCCTTCCCACGTAGTGTTCTTTATATTAAGAAAGACTGTAATAGAGCAGAGGACATAATTTGCCTTTGAAATAGATATGGCTAAACAGAACAAGGTTAACTTCCTGATTTGTTTTTCGAGATCAGCTAAGTGCCCAACTACTGCGGGTTCACATCCCTTAACTGAAACTTTGGGGCCAGTAGCCCTATTTCTGCTGTAAAATCCATGAATATTCACTAAAGGGAAATAATCGTCTTTCATCCTTGCAGGCCAGTTTTTGCTGCCAAACAAGTTTAAAAGCGAGCTTATGAAAAAGGAGTTTTGAGGGCTTATGGAGCTCTGTCATCCTGTACTTCATGCAGGAGATGAGGAATGTTAGATTTAGTTTCTAGCTGGAACTCAAAAGTTTTGGATGCCTTCAAACTTAGAAGAGGTACCGAGTCGCATGACATCTGGTTCTGTCTTGTAGTGCTGGCGGCGGCGTGCATATCGAGCCACGGTATAGACAATTTCCCCAGCTGACCAAGTCCCAGGTGATCCAGGCCGAGATTTTCAGTGGGACCATGTGGTTCTGGATTCTCTGGCGTTTTTGGCATGACTCAGATGCTGTGCTGGTAAGTGCAGGAGACTAATTCTAATATATTAATAAAATATTATAACTAATTAGATTATTACTAATATATTAATAGCTTAGCTTTTTTTTTTTTCCCCCTCCTTCCTGTTTGTAGACCATTTTTCTATCTGGATATATCCCTTTACCATGTTGTCTTTGTGTACATGCAGGAATCCTGTCATTTAATGGAATACATTATCTCTGACCTTTCCTACTCACAGATGTGTATGTAGGTAGTCCATCTCTTGTGGCTTCTGTTAGGTTGCCATATTTGGAAGGAAGACTAGAAACAAATTGTTTTACTGTCTGAACCAGGGGTTCATCAGTGGGTTAAGTTTCACACTTAAATTTCTTTTTTTTTTTTTTTTTTTTAAAGATTTTATTTATTTATTTGAGAGAGAGAGAGAATGAGAGAGAGCACATGAGAGGGGTTATGGTCAGAGGGAGAAGCAGACTCCCCGCCAAACAGGGAGCCCGATGCGGGACTCGATCCAGGGACTCCAGGATCATGACCTGAGCCGAAGGCAGTTGCTTAACCAACAGAGCCACCCAGGTGCCCCACACTTAAATTCCTTTAAATGCACCTCACAGGGGCGCCTGGGTGGCTCAGATGGTTAAGCGTCTGCCTTCAGCTCAGGTCATGATCCCAGGGTCCTGGGTTCGAGCCCCGCATCAGGCTCCCTGCTCAGCAGGGAGTCTGCATCTTTCTCTCCCTCTGCCTGCAGCTCCCCCTGCTTGTGCTCTCTCTGTGTCAAATAAATAAAATCTTTAAAAATAAATAAATAAATGCACCTCACACCAGTCAGAATGGCTAAAATTAACAAGTCAGGAAACGACAGATGTTGGCGGGGATGCGGAGAAAGGGAACCCTCCTACAGTGTTGGTGGGAATGCAAGCTGGTGCAGCCACTCTGGAAAACAGTATGGAGGTTCCTCAAAAAGTTGAAAATTGAGCTACCATACGATCCAGCAATTGCACTGCTAGGTATTTACCCCAAAGATATAAATGTAGGGATCCGAAGGGGTACGTGCACCCCGATGTTTATAGCAGCAATGTCCACAATAGCCAAACTATGGAAAGAGCCAAGATGTCCATTAACAGATGAATGGATAAAGAGGATGTGGTATATATATGCAATGGAATATTATGCAGCCATCAGAAAAATGAAATCTTGCCATTTGCAACGACGTGGATGGAATTAGAGGGTATAATGCTAAGCGAAATAAGTCAGTCAGACATGTATCATATGACCTCACTGATATGAGGAATTCTTAATCTCAGGAAACAAACTGAGGGTTGCTGGAATGGTGGGGGTTGGGAGGGATGGGGTGGCTGGGTGATAGACACTGGGAGAGGGTATGTGCTGTGGTGAGCACTGTGATTTGTGTAAGACTGTTGAATCACAGACCTGTACCTCTGAAACAAATAATACATTATATGTTAAAAAAAAAAAGATAGTAGGAAGGGAAAAATGAAGGGGGGGAATAGGAGGGGGAGACGAACTATGAGAGACTATGGATTCTGAGAAATGGGGAGGGGGTCGGGGGATGGGTTAGCCTGGTGATGGGTATTAAAGAGGGCACGTATTGTATGGAGCACTGGGTGTTATACGCAAACAATCATGGAACACTACATCAAAAACTAATGATGTAATGTATGGTGACTAACCTAACATAATAAAATAAAATTAAAAAAAAAATACAGAGGACTGAAAAAAAAATTCTTTAAATGCTGAATGTCATCTAGTCTGTCTAGAGGCCCAGGGCAGCCAGATTGGGGTGGGAGAGATGTGGGTTAATTTGTCTTAAGGTGAGAAGTTAGCTAGTGATAACTTTCTAACGTGTCATTAGCCTTGACTAAGTATGACTTTCACACAGACCCTGTTCTGTAGGAAGTTAAGCCTTTAAGCCATTGAAATCTGTGCTTGCTGATCCGGATAGGATAGGAAAAAAATCTTCAGTGTGCACGTCTTAGACGCATCATTTCTCTTAGAACTTCTCTGTGGCCTTGTCATGCAGTAGAGAGCTGCTTAGTGTCTGTGAATTGGCAGCACACTCACCCCTACCTCATTGTAGGTCAGCTGTCAGGAGGATATGTGGCTGCTTGGCGTGAGACGAGGATGCCTCCAGATACGTCCTAGATCAGGACTGAAGATGCATGAGCCCACTGAGGCTCCCAGATCTCTCCCGGGTCGGCAGCAGTGATAGGTCATTTTGAGACATTCTGTTTTACCAGGGCTTCAACACATTGTCGAGATGTGGGCTGCCTTTGAAGTCTGTTGTCTACCTTCCTCCATCACAAACACATACTGAAATGCTGGCTCAGCCTGGTGGCTCCAAAATGGGTCTTTTAAAATTCAGGCCACAGCCCATATTGAGCAAATTGAAGAACAGTTGGACAGTCAAATAGTTAAAGTAGTAGAATTTGTTCCTGTGACTTGTCAAGGGCTGTGTATGTGACAGCCTTACCATATATATATATATATATATATATATATATATGTTTTTTTTTTTTTTTAATTCATTATATGGAATATTTACTTTTTTTTTTAATGGTTGTCACCAGGGTCACTTTCCATACCCAGATCCTTCCCAGTGGACGGATGAAGAACTAGGTATCCTTCCTGATGATGAAGACTGAAAGTGTAGATTAAACTCTTTGCAAGCAGGTATGCCCCAAATTCCTTTTTAAAGTTTATCTTGTGTCGATTAAAATGTTTGACTTTATGATGGTCTTGAAGGTGGTACATTTTCTTTTTCTTTTTTTTTTTTTTTAAAGATTTTATTTATTTATTTGAGAGAGAGAGAATGAGAGAGAGCGAGCACATGAGAGGGGGGAGGGTCAGAGGGAGAAGCAGACTCCCTGCCGAGCAGGGAGCCCGATGTGGGACTCGATCCAGGGACTCCAGGATCATGACCTGAGCCGAAGGCAGTCGCTTAACCAACTGAGCCACCCAGGCGCCCGAAGGTGGTACATTTTCTAAAAGCATGGAGGACAATTAACTATATCATGTCTAATTTCTGCCTTTAGTATTTTTGTATTTGCTGTCTTCCTCCCATCCCCTTCTTTTGGTCTCATCTTCCTTTTCACTATTTCTTTTAAAAAATTTTCTTTCCTGAGTTGTGTTACAATTTAGGGTCCCGTTTAGCCATCTGTTGATCAAAGACTTTTTAAAAAAAATTTATTCCTTTTCTAAGATTTTATTTATTTGAGAGAGAGAGAGAGATTACGAGTAGGGGGGAGGGACAGACGGAGCTGCAGGCTCCCTGCTGAGCAGGGAGCCCAATGCGGGACTTGATCCCAGGACCCTGAGATCATGACCTGAGCTGAAGGCAGGCACTTAACCGACTGAGCCACCCAGGTGCCCTCCACCCTGAGTGTCTAAATGGAAAGTTCCAGCATATGGGAATGTTAGGATATGGAATTGTGTGGAAATTAACCCTAAACACTAAAAGGTTATGGCCCTTTCATTTTTCCAAATTAGGAATCAGTTTTTCTTCTTTCAAAAGGAAGGTACTAGGAGTAGGTACTAGAAAAAGGAGTCTCTTTTCCCACAAACCCCTCGGAGTCAAGACATTCTCATGTAATGTTTTTAAATTAATCATTGCACATAAATAATTGCCATCACTCAAAATGCCTTGGAAATTGTTTTATTTATTTATTTTTGGGAATTGTTTTAAAGGCTAGGAAGCATTAAGGAAAAAGTGTTCCTATTACATCATATTGTTAGTATTGTTACTCTAATTTTAATTAGAAGTAGCTTATTAACATGGACAGCAGTTTTGGGGTCTTTAGGGAGCCAGGGGGATGGGAAAAAATGTCACCGAAGGGCAGGCAGCGAAGCTGTGTTACAATCTGTTCCGTGTCTCTGGATTTACTGTGGGTCAGTCAGAGGCCCCAGGCCCTGCCAGGACCCCACTTCCCTGTGTAATATGTCTGCTGGCACTAACCTCTCCTCTTCCTGTGATTTCCCAGTATTCTCACACATGGTCGTTAATATTTTATTTTAAAGAGGAGACTCTAAACCCTTTGAGAAAGTAAGGTGCCTTTGCTTCTCTAGAAGACTACTCCCATAATCCGTGTTCAGTGAATGCTTGAATAATGGAATGAACCAAAATTATGAATTTGAATGATTGAAAATCAAAGTACTTAAAGCTTTTTACTTTTGTTTCCCTGCAGGAGCCAGGTGAGAATTTCAAGCAGTTACGGACTTCATATTGTACATGGAAGTTGTAAAATTAAAGTGTTTTGGTCAATAGTAAGGAACTGAGTTTTGGATGTTTCTGATAACGACAGCCATTCTTTATGGATTATTTCCTGTGCCCCCGGCTGCTGTCCTAATTGGGTACAGGCCCTTTCAGTGGGTCCTCGGGGTTACCCCGGGGTGGAGACAGACATTAGCTCCACTTACCAGTGAAGTGACTGAGGCTGAAGCCGATGAAGTAACTTTGCCTGTGGGTCACGCATGGATGAGGGGCGACATTGGGTCTGACCCTGCACTTACCTGCAGTGCCAGACTGCCTTCCTCCTAGTGAATGTTTTAGTCACACGTATGTTGACAGTGCGAAAACTCTTGTCGTCTCTCTACTGCTGGCGCCATCTCGCCCTGATTCACGGAGGTTAGAGGTCCGTGCAGTCCAGTTCTTGTGTATTTGTGTATCTCTTGTGGGCTGGGCGTTGTGCTGAGGGGCCATTTGTGGAGCCAAGACACACGTCTTACTAGGATTTCTTAGGGCTGGAGGAATGGGAGGTATGGGTGAAATAGGCTATTCCACTTTTTCTAAAATGTGTTTGTACTTTGGAACTTCCTGTAGTGTCGCAATTCTGAGTAGGTAGGACAGAATTTTCTTTTATCCACAGATAAGAATCTGCAGTATAGAGTGGCTTAATGACTTGCCCAGCAGCATAACTGTTCATATTTTTAATTTAGGCTCTTGACCACTGAAGTGTTGGGAATACAGTGCTGAATAAGACAGATGATTCAGTTCTTTTTTTTTTTTTAATATTTTATTTATATATTTGACAGAGACAGAGAGAGAGGGAACACGAGTAGGCGGAGTGGGAGAGGGAGAAGCAGGCTTCCCGCAGAGCAGGGAGCCCGATGCGGGGCTCGATCCCAGGACCATGGGACCATGACCTGAGCTGAAGTCAAACACTTCATTGACTGAGCCACCCAGGAGCCCCAGATGATTCAGTTCTTAAGGGATCTAGATTTTAGTAAGGGAAGACAGACACAGATTGATTATATGAGACTTACTAAGTGCTCTGAAGGAAAGCACATGGGGTCATGTGCTAGAGACAGGTGCGTACTGATCTTTGCGGGGTGGGACCTAAACGAGGAGGAGGAGCCAGTTGAGCGGGAGTCTAACGGGAGCATGCTCTGGGGACAAGGGACAGCAAGAACCAAGGTCTGGGATGGGACCAAGGTCACTGTTTCAGGAACACAAAAGTCCAGTGGGGTTCCAGCAGGAGAGGAGATGGGGACTAGATGAAGCTTAGGTCATGGTCGCAGGTTTAGGTTTTATGTCAAGTGCAGTGAGAAGCCTCTGGCAGGCTCTGAACGGGGTCATCCTTGAGTTCCCACTCTGCTTTGGTTCTCGGTTGTCAGAGTGGACACAATGGCAGCGAAGTGGAAGCCAGGGGCCCAGTTCCACCCTCCCCACTGCCAGCTCCTGGGCCTGACGCAGCGGTGCTAGAGACACTTCTCTTGGTTTTGTTTACTCACGTGGGTAAGAGGCAAGCAGTCTCAGCTCGGCTGAAAATATGGAAGCTGTTTAAAAGGCCATCTCTGTTCTGTACTTTTGGGGTCAAATTTTTGTTGTCTCCCTCCAGCCAACAAAGTGTTTTATTCCTGTGTACTCACTGTAATCGTGAACTCAAGGAAGATCATCCCATTAGCTCTTTTCCTTAGAAATCATTCAGAGTTGCTTGATTGGAATTAAAGGTAACTTTAAAAACAGCAGTCTTCTAAACTCAGCGGCCTCCACATACTGGATCCTCCTTTTCATACCTGGGCTGTGAAACCAATCTTAGCTGATGGGGAAGTTGTCCCCAGCCTTCTCTCCGAGTAACAACCTCCACCCTGTCACGTTTGACTCAAAGCACCCAGGGGTTGGGGTACCAACCCTGAGCAGTCGCAAGTCCGGGTATCACTTTTGGCTCCCCCAGAACCTAACAGCCTACTGTTGACTGGAAGCCTTACTGAGAACATAAAACAGGCAATTAACATGTTTTGTATGTTATGTGTATTACATATTCTTAAAGCTAGAGAAAAAAATTAAAATCCTGAGGAACAGAAAATAATTTATAGGACTGTACTGTATTTATCAAAAACGATCATGTATAAGTGGACCAGCACAGTTCAAACCCATGTTCAAGGGTCAGCTGTACAGCTTATGGGAAAATAAAGTGAGAGCGAGCCCCAAAGAGATGTTAAGTACATTTGATTGACGGTTATATATAGTTGAACAGAGGAAACTCAGGGCTTACTGTGGTCCAGGCACTGTGGTAAAAACTTAGCATGTGTTAATTCTAATGTATTAAGTGCACATTCTTTCCATTTTATAGATGAGGACACTGAGCTATAGCCAGGTGACTTGTCCAAGGTCATACAGGTAGGGCTGAGGTTCAGATCCTGACTGGCTGGCTGGCTCTAGGCCGAGTCAGATTATCTGAGAGTCAGTACAGCGTATGTAAACCTTTTTGATCATGACCTACTCACAAGTAATTTTACATTGTGACCTAGAGTACATGCCTGTGAGTGTATATGTATATAATCCAGTTTTGTGAAACAGTACTTACCTGTGATACACACTGATACTTTCTCTTATTCTGGTCTCCGTACAAGATGGTTGATCGAGACTGATTTTACTATCCACTAATGGAACTCAGCCTGCAGTCTGAAGAACTGGCACAATGCTTAAAGAATTCAGGCTCTGGGGCGCCTGGGTGGCTCAGATGGTTAAGCGTCTGCCTTCGGCTCAGGTCATGATCCCGGGGTCCTGGGATCGAGCCCAACATCGGGCTCCCTGCTCCTTGGGAGCCTGCTTCTCCCTCTGCCTCTCTCTCTCTGTCTCTAATGAATAAATAAATAAAATCTAAAAAAAAAGAATTCAGGCTCTGGGAGAACTATATAACCGAGACAGCAGGTCCAAGGATCACAGCCCCTGATAAAATTTCAGGACTAGTAGGGTAGTAGGTAGGGTGCTAGTAGAATTTTATCACAGTAACGAAAGCGTTTATGTTCTGGTCTAAATTTTAAAGAAAACCTTTTGTAGAATAATAACATTCTTAAAAAATAAGGCCCCAATCACTCTGTTGTAATCATGTATGAAGGTTCTTTAAAAATGAGTTTCTCAAAAAAAAAAAAAAAAGCTTCTATAATTTTGTACTACAGAATTACATTTTTTAGATGAGAAAGCTAGAGTTCAGAGAAAATACTTGTCTCTACAGAATTTTATGATTAGTTGGAGGGGCATGAAGGCCAGAAACCAGATGCCTCAAATAATGTGCCATCCTGAACACTTTTCTGTTCCTTCCTATAGTTCTGGGACAATAAGGTTTCCAAGTGAAGTTTTAAAATGGTTTACTTCTCTTCTGGAAACTGCCCAGTTATCTGACACAGCTAGAAGTTATTTTAGGGGTCTTTCAAACTTGAGGTCATGAAATCACATGCACAAAATCAACTCACTGGGGTGGCCAGTATTTTTAAAAAACAGTATAAAACACAATGCACAGTTTCAAATATATATGTCTTTGTGTACATTCTGTGTTCCCACAGAAAATGTATTGGTAATTGTGTCCAAAAAAAAAAATTGACAGATACACTTTTAAGGGGAACTTCTCCAGATGAGACTCTTAACTCTAATGACTCAATTACTGCACCCACTTCAACTGAGCACTGCACGGGATCAGTCAGGTCAGAGTGTCACCAAGTATTTGAGGGGCATCACCAGCACTGGACAGAAGGCTGTCCCCACTACAGGACTGCAGCTGGTACAATGCAGCAGGCATTCATCCTGACAACTTACTTTACAAATATTTTTCATACGAATAACTTCTACCTACCCAGCAGTAACTGACAGGAGACAAAAGGCACATTTCTCAGTGTCTGCATTGCCTGGAGGAACTGTCGGCACCCTGACTACTTCCGTTGTCAAATGTGATAGTGCTAGAAAAAGAATCTTGATGAAGAATTCTCCATGCAGTCAATCTTTATTATAGCAGTATTCGCATATTCACATCAAGTACATAGAACTTTTTGCCTTTTATATAATACAGAGTTTTTAAATAACTTTACACAGAAATAAATCTCTTCAATCTGAATTTCAGCTATTTTTTTTTAAATTCTCCATGCTTTCTATCCAAACTGAACAATATTTTCCATTGTACAAATTTACATGAGAAAAACTCCAAAGTACAAATGAAGGGACCTGAGCAGGAAAGAACCAAAGTATCAAGAAGTGGGTATGGGGAAGAATTAAAAAAAAAAAAATTCAAGCAAACATTGAGGATTAAGGGACAACAGGGAGACATCATCCATTTGACTGAAAATAAATGTCTTTTTTTATGAATTGAAAAATAAGCTTTAAAAATAGTTACTCCATTGTAATTTTTGCAAAGCAGGTATAAAGAGGTCTGTGGACAATTTAAAAGTCCCCATTTTTTTTCTCTGGGCACACCCCAGACTCCATGAGAACCTTTTCAATGCTTGAGTGGAACTGAAGTGAACTAAACCCAAACCTTTGGCAGCAAGAGAGAGAGGAATGTATATGTGAATCGCCTTTAGGTTTGGAGTGGGAAACCAGGAGCCATTAATTCACTGCGGTTAAAACACGAAGGATTTCCCTTTCCTCTCCCTTATAAAAGAATTGTCCTCAAACCAAGAAGTAAAATGAAAAGGGGTGTGTTTTCCTTTTTCTTGGTTTAAACTAAAGAGCAATCCTAAATACTGACCTAGGATTCAAAGGGGACATATGTTGAGGAATGGTCAAATTCAATCCCCTGATCAGCTGTGCGCTCCTCAGAAGGCAACCGCTGAGTGAGGAAAGGGTCAGAGGGTACAACCAACAAATGAGATCACCACAAAAACATACCACTGTGACAGAGTCCTTTAAATCAGGCAATACCATGAAGGCGAAATCAAGACCACAACCTGTAGCATGGCCAAAGGAAGAACAGAGGACCCAATGAATGCGTGTCCAAATGAAGGAGGGCAAGGGTAGAGCATACACCCAGACGCACACAGACACGCACGCACGCAAGCACACTCCTGTATGTAAACTAATATGACACGAAGATAAATAAGACATAAAGGTTAGCCACTTATGTTGGTAATTAACATGAATAAAAAGGCATTATATGTTTACATAGCTGGTTTTAATTAGCTATGGAACATATACAAATGTATTAGGAAGGAATGTTTTTTTGAAAAAACTGTTCACAGCTTAGAAGAAAAAGCACACTTATTGCACTCTTACATTTTATTTCAGGTAATTATAGTTTATTTCCCACGGTCCCATCACTTTTTCCCTAGCCCCAGACTTACTCCCACACCCTCCCACCTCCCATTTTGGTCCACTTTCTCTACATTTGTGCCTACTCTGTGAGCTCTGTTGCTTATGCTATCTGAAGTTTCTTCCACTGGGATACATGTGGGTTTAACACACAAATGCAACACAGAATAATTTTCAACACAAAACTGCTACTAAGCGACTTACAACCCCCCATCCCCACCCCTGTAAACGGAGCCCTTCCCCTGCTGCATCTCTTCAGCCGACTTCCTGCCCAATTCCCTACAGACCGTGACGGGAGCGAGCTGCTCAGGAGTGCGGGACAAGGTGCTCAGCCTGCCTGAGAGTGGCAGATGGCTCGCACAAATCTTTTGTTTGATACTAACACGAATAAACAGATTTCAGTTGTTTGCCAAGAGTACTTCAATCTACAGAATTCTTAAAAAACAAACTCATCAAACACACACACACACGCACACACACCAGATACACTGGCTATGTCCTCATGCACAACTGGTTATAGCACTGTAATTAGTCAAAACAGAATTACGTTAAATAAAATTACATATTTTAATAAAATTAAACATTTTAATAAAACTAATTTAGTAATTAATAAAACTAACAGTTGGGTAGAGGGGGGTCAAAGGGTAAAAAAAATAAAGGATTAAAAAATTAACAGCTTGAGTTGTGGATGTTGAAATAAAAGATCTACTTAATCACTCTGAGGTGAGGACAAACCATCCCTATGCATGTTAAAGCACTGTTCCCTTACTTTAAGATTTTAAGACTTAACCATTCTGTCCTCCTCTACCTTAAAAATCCTGATAGAAACCATTAATTACCTTTTCCACCACTGGCAAAATTTAGGACTAAATTCCAATTTCAATGTCTTTGCCCGACCAGAAGTAAAAATAAGTTCTCTGAAAACAACAAAACTTACTCTCGAGTGTGCTGATAAAACAAAAATCTTACCAGTATTTTCAATTTTACCATAGCTAGCAATACACTGGCCACTTCATTCTCCTCTGGCCAATATAAAACTTAGGCAGAGATGCGACTGCACTCCTTGGTGCTCAACAACCTATGGGCGTCAGCAAGACAACTCCGAAAAACATCTAGAGATCTAACTTGCTGAAGACAGTATGCCGCCTTTCCTCAGGGTGGCAAGAAATGCAACAAGACAGAAAAAGCACACCATGGAGTGTGTCCAGTTCACAGCCACCAGCCACGTCATTAACTATTCCAATGCCCCCTCACAAAGGGGACCCCAGAGACCCCATCTGGTCCCCAGAGCACCCTGAACAGCATTAGCAGGACAGTCCCACTTAATTTGCAAACACATCCTGGGAGGCAAGTTTACATTTTAGACTCTGGAAAATCACCGTTTAGGTTTGTAGCAGTACTCTGGAAACTGATAAAATCAAATTCTGTCCTCTACATTAGCTTCCTCTTGCTCACTCTTGACAAGTGTTTGCTGCCCAGCACATAATACTTCTGACCCCCAAACTACAGCAATTCCTTAAAATGTCTGTCAAACATTTCTGTTATATAAAAAAGTTCCATGCTTTGAAGAACCTATTGGAGTAGAAAAAGATTCTCTAGAAATGTCACTGAACTATAATTTTCAACCTAGTTGCTCTATGTGATAAATATATCTGACTCTACTAGGGATTATGTGCTTTAAAAAAATAATTTTGTTCACTGAAAATTTACCTGTGTGTTCTCTTTTTAAATGTGATTTTGGCTATAAACCCTTTAGTGCATTTGTCTTTGCAGTCTAAATTGCACTCTAAAAAATATTAACACAGCTGAGTTGGACCAGAGTGGCTTCTCTCTTTGCAAATCACTGATTTCTGCTAAAATTTAAGCTTTTTTTTTTATTGCATCGTGAAGGCACAGTAAAGATCATTTGGCAAATTGTGAAGGTATTTTTCTAGAGCCTCACCTACACCATGTCAATGTACGACCTGTAAGCTATTTGCTGTTTATACTCACAGTAAACTTTCCGTGTCTGGTTACTTTTTTTTTTTTTTAATAGCCTAATGGTTGGAATCTGCTAGTCCCAAGGTGCTGATTTTCTAGCGCTAACAATGCCAACTTAGACAAAGAAGAGAATCGTGTGGAATCATTCTACCCTCCCAGCTGGGCAGGCTCTTGATCGGAGGATCTGTGCATGTGATGGAGCTGTGGCTAACTCATCAGGAAGACGTATGGTCTTGCTAAGCCTATTGAAAATTAAAACTGTATCACTGTTAGTGAACTGTTACCATAACTGCTTAATTTCATGCAACTGCCTTAAGGTGGAGATTCTGAAACGTACCCTGAAACAGATGCTGGCACCACTTGCAACAACATTTAGAAACCTGGAGCTACATTTTTCAGAAAAGTCCTACTGCTGAAATGCATAATGCCCTTTAGGACAAAATGAGAGTGCTCAAATACAAGTACACGTCAAAGTTAAAATCTTAAGTCATCTTCATGTTCTAGAGCTCCTGACTTTTCATATCTTAAAATAAGTAACTATTCATTACCTCATTCTGAGGAGGTAGTTTTTCGAAGGGGTCACCTGAACCCTGCAATGTGCTTCCAACTAAAGCCGGCTGGGGTCGGCACAAGGCTGGGGAGCGGGCGCGCAGGAGGGGCAGGTGAGGTCCTGGGAGCGTGGGCAGCAGTTCGAGCACCGGCTGCTGACTGCAGGAGAACACCGCGTGCTGAGCGAGCTGGGACCGCACCAAAGGAGAACCTAGCAAGTATTTACAGAGTTTCCAGTGGACAGGGCTGAAGTCTTGATTACCTCTTTATAACTATGTAATGCTCTTTCTCTTCCAATACCAACATAAATATAACATGTATGTGTTACACGGCATTTTATCTTCTAGGATGCCCCAGTATATCCTATAAGATCATAAGTGCAATCAGGGACTGGATGTTCAGGAACCAGAATTTGATAGCTAGACAGAATCTTCTTTTAAGGTGCATATAAGTACAAATGATCATGTTGGATTTTCTACTCACAAATCCCTTTTATAAACTACTTTTGGTCAGTGTCATTTCAGTGGCAAAAGTACTAGACCCTAAACTCTAGTTTGATGACAAAAAATCCATCAGGAATACTCCATATTTTGAAACAATCTTTTATGTCCGCTCTCAGATTTTTCAGAAGGCTTCGCCTCTTCTTACCCAAGATAAAATACGCTAGAGAAGGCACTGCGGCCACTTTAAGGAAAAGACCGGTAACTACGCCCTGACGGGCTAGTCCGCGAAGCAGCCACACACTGTCTATACAAGTTATTCATAAAGTGCTTTGCACAAACAAGGACTTCTTCCTTGTATCTTCTTAGGAGCTCAACAAGTCTATCTGTAGTCTAAACATCAAAACATAAGAGGAAACCCCTTTACCATGTCATTTGTAAACTAGAGAAAAAACTATTTGATGGAAAAAAGGGATGAGAAATACTAGAATTTTATTTCTTAAGGGCTCTATAAAAATCTCTCAAGAATACCCTGAGCCTGGCTTCTGACTGGGCACAGCTTCCTCTGAGACCAAGTCTGCTCCCCCTTTTCAAGTGAGACAGCAACCTATTCTAAAGAGACTGGAAGAAGAGAAGTGCCGGCCTTCCCGCGCTAAGCTTCCTCCATCACTAGGGCCCGTGCTTGCGGGGCTCCTGGCCCCCGGGGCCGCCCTGCAGCCGAGCTGCCAACCCGACGGCAGCCTCCACCGGCTCCACAGGACCTGCCTCTTGTTCAAACCGAGCTCTCTCCGATCGTGGTGAAGGGAAAGCAACCAGTTTTAAAAGCATGTCTGGGGACACATTTAAAAAGAAAAATACGCACAAGACGCTCTTCAAATCAGCACCAATCTTCGCAATTTCTGACTTTTGTAAGAAACTGCCCTGCTCACGTGGGACTTAAGAATACACTGCTTTTCAAACTCATTAATAACTTGAGGATATTTTCCATTTTACTAGGACAACCTTTCACAGGTCTGTACCTCTCATGTAGGCCTTCCTCTGAATACAGGTATTTTAGTAAAAAGCATGGAATGGCAGTGAGCTTAATAGGCTGGAAGATAGTGGGATCAGTTACAATTTGAAATTTTTAAATAACAACTTCTAATTCCCTGATTTATTTTATGGGTCCTGTCTAATTTCTTTAAGGTCCTTGGCTACAAAGCTTGGTTGGGCTAAGTACATTTGATTTGATTTACATTCCTAAATCCTGGCAAGAGATTCTAAGACTCATGATAAGGGAGATATTTGTCATTAATACATCCAGAGTCACTTTCTTTGTTACTACTGCAATTTATGCCACCCTTTAGTAAAGGCCAAAGGAAGCTACGACTGGGTTCTATTTTCCACTTACGCAAAGATAAAGAATGATGTTTCTAATACTACAGCATCTCTTTCTACAGAAACAACTGATGTTAGGCTTCACACACCCTCCCTCTGTCCCAATACACCTAAAATTGCTCTATTCTCTACTTGGGGAACTCAGCTGCCAAATTACCCAACCTTTTGAAGACCAGGCTTGGGAAAAAAGGAAGGAGGAGAATGAATGGAGACACCACCATTTTTATTTTAGGTTGCATATTCTAGATAAAAGACTGGAAAGAGGATGGAGGATGTAGTGTAGGAGTAAGTTGGAGGAAAACATGAGATATTAGTAAAGATGTTAGTGTGGATCCAGCAAGTACCATTAATTTAAAAATTATAAATATCTGTCATTATGCTAAGACTCCCCATATTTAGGTAGAGAAAAGGATAATTACCTTTCTTTAAAAGTTGTTTATATAACAAAAATACAATTTTCCAGGATATATAATTCTGGTGGGAAGTATTATTTTATTCCAATTCAATTAAATCTGAAAATTATTTTCTTTTTAATAAAAATATAATAGAAGAAACTCAGAAATTAAAACTTGTACCTTACATTTAAATTACATAAATGTCTCACACATTCAAAACTGGTATCAAGCAGTTTTGTAGGCTTTTAATTAGATACTGCCATGGCATTTTGTGCCCTGGACAAAGTAGCCATATAAGTACTTGATGACTGGAAGAGCTTAGGAGGAAGATATCAACTGTATTTTCCTGAGAACTTGCTACATTGTGGAGGGAAAAAAAAAAAATCCCCAACACTTGTCTTCATTGCTGGACCCAGGGAGAGAAGAAGGCAATGCGTGCCAGCACTTTCCAGCTGCTTGGTTAGGCAGACACCCTCAGTGAGCAGGGAAACAAGGCCAGAAACCCAGTAGGTCAGGAAAAAGATGCAGCATTCCCTTTTCCCCTACACCAAAATGTATCTCCTCCTCGCCTCTCATTCTCCATTTAAATAAAAGAGCTTCACCTGATAAAAATTTATCAAAGACTGGACATGCACCACACAGAAAGGCCATGCTGCATTTTTGTTCCATCCCTCAGAAATGAACTGGTGGTGACTAGGGGAAAGAGCTCCACGACAAAATCCCAGAACAGGAAAGAGAACGATGCTTGGCGACTGCAGCTGCCCCGTCAGGTGACCAGCCACACACTGCTCTGGTGGTTAGAAGGGCAGAGCTGACTGGCAGGCTCTCCACAGCCAATCTCCCAAGCTGTAGCAGCAGGTTCTTTCCATCATGCCTGACCATCAAAAGGTCAGAACTCAGGCTCTCTCCTCTTCCTTCCTGGGAGTGGGCAGACTTGTATGCACGTGGTATTTGTGTTGAAGAAGAAACACTGGCAGCAGAGAATTCTGGTTCCTAAAACATTCTTCCCTCTTTTGTTGGATGGGAAATTCCATTCTGTTCCACACCAGCTTATGCATTGAAAATTCTGTATCTTTAAAAAAAGATTTGAGGAACAGAACTGTGTTTTGATGTTAACAAATTGTACGAACACAAGACTTAAGAAATAAGAGTAGATGTTGCCATGATGGTGTGGCTACTTGAAGGCTGCAAATTCTCCTGTAGAGGGAGAACAAGAGCTAATTTTAAAAAAGTTATCTCAAATAACCTAGAGACCTAGAAAAGCCTCACTGAAACCTCACTGAAAGGTGACTCACTATTATTACAAATCTAGCGACATCATCACGAATTTAAAAGCAAAAATGGCTGAAACACATAAAATAATTTATAATATGTAGAATATGCTTCAGTTCTATCAATTAAATATCGAGTCTGCAGGTAATTTCCCAGTTGGGTTTTACATGCTATGCTGAAAACCTTTCCAATGAACAAAATTTCTCAAAAACAGACTGTAAAATAGTGAGGTTGATTTGTTGAATACTTTACCCCCAGTTATCAACTCATTTCCATTATTATAATACCACTATTAGAAAGGAAGAAGCAGGAATTATATCCCCCATTTGCAAAAGATAAAATTAGGAGGTCAAATGATTTGTCCACATTACGCATTTGACTGAAGGAAAGAAAATCTAGACTATTTTCTAGTTCATTTCCCCTTTCAAACCACCAAACAATTACATGGGGGCACGTGTCGCTGAACTTTCCTGAATTTGAGGGCTTCGTGCCATTATGTTTCACCCAGCATTTTGTCCACAGCTTCTACTTGTGACTAGAGGCCGGTTCTGCTTCTTACATACATTCTAGCTGATCTCTGGGGGTTGGTTAGCAACCGACAACTATCGGAATGCAGCTGGCCTTAACATCCGTGTTCCGTAATAAGAGCCCGTGATGCGGGTCCAAGCAGTCACTGACATGAACACACTCTGTCATCTAGGAGTGACCTGTCCACTCTCTGAGTCCAGCAGAGTCCAGCTGACTACCAGAGGACACTGGTATGTACCCACAAACAACAGACTGCTAAGGACTAGCTGACTGAAGCCCCAGATCGCAGGCTGATAATATTAGTGACTATTTGAGTACCTGCTATAGGCCAGGTGCCTCACTGAATGCTTGACGTACATTTGCATCTAAGCCTCATAATAACTATAAGGCAGGTGCTATTACTTCTCTTAATTTATGGAGGAGCAAGCTGGGGGTTTAGAATGGTGAAGTAATTTGTCTGATATCTCACAGCTAGAAAATGGCACCGTTAAAATACAAGTTCAGGGGTGGTTTGTCTTAACAATGAACACACCCCTAAATAATTTTCAATAATACCAGTTTGTTTTCCCATTCTGAATATTATTACTAATTGGACTGCAGATAGTGATACCATCTCTTTCTAAGGATTCCTTCTACCAAGCAAGTAATCATGGTATTGTGAGTCAAAAGATCAAGGAAGGGTAAAAGAATTATTACCTCATATTTAAAGTTAAAAAGTCTGTGAAGGGAGTATGGGATTGATGAAAAAAAATAGCCACATTACTAAGACCTCGGAGAGCCAAACATGAAGAACATAACCACAGAGGGCTATTATGTTAATAGTCTCTAGAAATCTATAAACATTTACACTACCTTTGCTTATGGTTTGAGTACATTATGGTTTGAAGGTTGCTATTTTTTCCAGTATTTTAATACATTTCTTTAAAGCAATTTTCAACATTCTAATTAGTAGTCACTGTATCTTGCAGAATCTAAATCTCATTAAAGGAAGTCAGTGTGAAAATAGGATTTACTTAGAAATCTTTATTTTAAAAAATGGCTAGACTTTAATCTATTAAGTGAGAATATCAAAAGTAATAAAACTCTGTCAAATCTTATATACCACATTAAAAAATAACTTTAAAAAATCTTCAGATGTTTCCCATTAGTTATGATAATTGACATTCCACTTTGTTGTAGTGTTCTACTCTACAAACTTAAATGTTAGCCTTAAAAAACAAACAAAACCCCACAAAACAACCTCCCAAAGTACAAACTCTTACCAAGAAACTCCAAATCAGACACCAGTAAAGCCAACCCTGAAGATCATCCTACCACTGTCTACTCTTTCTAATGGAATGCAGTTCTTATTCCATAAACAGACTTCAGGTCCAGGAATAAAAAAAGACAAAAAGAATTCAAGAGTTTACAGATCAATAAAATTAAACTCTTTCTATATATGTCCCTGAAATCATGGAGAAATTCAAGGAAAGATGGGGGTAACAGGCAATGGATCTGCTTTTGGGGAAAAAAGCATATTCTTTCTTGTATATCTGGAAATTATCTATTATCCCACCTCCTATCCTATTTTATTTGAGGTAAGAATTATTTGAAGTGAAATATCCAGAATACTATGTGACTTTGAAAATCTCAGTATATTAACTTAATTATTGCCTGAAAAATCAGAGGCCAAAAATGAAGCTTTTTTTTTTCAGGTTGAGAATAATCTAAGTTCTATTTTCCATTTGACTTTATTTAAGACTAAGGTAGAGAACATTTGGGAAGGCCCTGTGATTTTAGATACCTCAAATATCAAGATTTGTTTATGTGAAAGCTAAGGATTTTATTAACTAGTTTTAAGATACTACATAATTATTATCTTTTATTCCCGAATTGAATGTATTTCAGTGGCTGTTACACATATAACAATCTTCTTAAAGGTAAAATATGCTATGAAAAATCGATTTGCACAGAAATCAATCACTGTTTTAGATGTGGGGGGGGCAGTCACCTGAAACCAGAGTAAGTCTCATTCTTTCTTTGTGGTGACCTTTCAGGAAGTTTCAAAAGTATGATAAACATTCTGGCACAGACACACTGGACTTCTTAAATTCTTAAGAGAAATTATCACAGGAGAGATGAAAAATTGAGTAAAATAAAAAGTGCTCTAGAAATGCTTAATAATTCTCAATCTAATAAGACTGTAACTGACAAAATGTTTTAGTCATGAAGTACCCATTCCATAATATTAAAAAGAAAAAAAGCAGCTCATTTCCTTAAATTGAAGGACTCACTTGAGACAGAGGCCATTTAAGCTGGTGTGTTAAACAGTCACTATTTAAAGAGGAAAATTTAACTAATGCTTTAGTATGTCAATGGCTAGGACAATATTTAATATCTGAAAATAAACAACCTAAAGCATTTGATTAAATGCTGTGATTCCCTAAACTACTTAAAATCAAGAAGAAAAATCGTAGTCCTCATCATTGACCAGTAAAACTTCTAAAATGTAAAACAAATTTTACAAAAAGGGTGCTTGCTGAAAAAGGAAATCAACTTTAATAAAAATACCTGGGGGTTGACGTTTTAGGAGTAAAAGCAGTCACAAGAGAATGAACGTCCTTCTGTTTCAATTACCTAGTTAGAGAGGTTAACTCTACGTATGGTTAGAAAAATGATGTTTTTCTTTATTTGGAGAATATATCTAAAATGAAGTACAAAACCAACACAGAAAGGGAGACTACACTACCATGTCATTCTACTGCTCCCTACTTGTCTGCGTCCGTGCCACCTAAACACCTCGCCCTACCAGACTGTTCCTCTTCTTCCACCAACACTTCCAATGGGCTCAGTTTGGCAAGAAAACTACTAGGTGACCCTTTGGAGGTACAAGGGATCATGTGAGAGGGCATAAAGGAGTTTCTGAGCAGTTCTCAGTGCTCAGCAATGCCCTCTGGCAAGAAATTGAAAGTCAAATGCAGATAGTTGGAGGCTGGGCAGTGGTCAGTGTGGGGAGTTGTTGGGGGGGGTGAGCAAAGAAAGGACAGTATGAGTGAAACAAGTACGCTGGGGAACTATAGAAAGAGCTATATCAATAAAAAGATCCTTTGACTCTTGTGCCTTAAAATGCCCAAACCTTTCGGCATTCCACAGACCAATGCAAAAACTTTGTTAGCTACATGTTTGCTGTTCAGTTTGTGATAAACAAGACCCTATTCAGTAATTACTAATAATCATATCTTTAATATCACTAGAGGATTTAGAAATCCTACACTTTAATGTTTTCCAACATGTTCCATTCTTTTATGCCTTTCTCATTCTTATTTTTGAAAACAGGAGAGAGGTTCTTTTCCATTACTCTTGCCTAATTGAAAGGCATGAATCAATTTTGAACAACATGAATGGTATTACTTATTTCAAACTACCCAGATGAGGGGGGCAAAAGGTATGCAATGCTTCCTACTGAGAAGTTTTCCTGGATGAAATCTCACCCATTCAAATTAATAAAGTATTTTAAAAATTTACTTGTGGCACTTAAAAACTAAATCATCATTAAAGTCTTCCCAATTTTCTTCTTTATTGGCTTCAAAGTATGGTATTTACACAGATGTTGTCTGTGTGCCTGAATAACCCCAAACTGTCAGTTATATTTAAAAATCATCACAGTTCCAAACTGAACAAATGAAAATGTATTTAAGAGGCTGGCTTTTGCTACTGACTCTGAAGTAGAGATGGTAATTTCTTTGATAAGATGACAGTGATACTGCTTCTTTCATTTTTGATTCCGAGTAAGATTTTGGCTCACAGTAAGAATATACTGACTGCCACAGTACAGTCATTTTCTACACAAGAAAATTTAAGTATTAGAAAGCACTAACAAATATTTCATACCGTGGGCTACAAAAAGAAAAAAAAAAAGACTAGCCTTCACTCATAATAAGAACCTTGCTGGGCAAAGAATATAAGGAGCACAGAAATTTTATGACACATGCATAAAGTGATTGTTAAAACAGGCGTCATGAGAGGTAAATATAATCTAAAGTAATAATTTTTAAGAAGTCCATTACCTGGTTGTTTGGCAACTAAAATATCTAAACAAACAAACAAACCCCAAACTTCTCACAGAATTCTGTGAAGCTTTTTTAGGGGAGGAGGAAATAATGCATTTGTAAGGAAATTCAACTTCTATGTGTGGGGAAGTATTATTTAAAAGGAACTCCAATTTTTAGTATTTGCCCAGTAAAAATCCAAAGTTCAACCATATTACTCATGTCAAACATGTCACTCCTCAGCAGTATCTTTGGTTACCTGCACCCACAGTTAATAAAAAGAAATTCAGTCTATTGCTTTGAGGGAATAAAGGACATCCATATTTTCCAAATTGTAATAAAAAATAGTTACAGAAAAAAATATTAAGAAAAAAAATAACTTATCCAACTCTAGTGACTTCTTAAATTAGATCTGTTTGGATTAACTTGCCTAACACAGGCTAATCTACTGTCACCTTCCACCTGCAAATCCATGCGCAGGAGTGGTGCTGTTCCTGGGAATCCCTAATGGACATGTGATAGCTAATAACAAAAGGTGCATGAGAAAAGTTTAACTGAAGTTTAATAATTAGATTAAGCCAGTAAACAAATCTGGAACAGGAAGTAAAGCCTCTGGAAGAGGCACTGCAAAGTTTAGCAATGTCTGTGCATTTTATAAAATGCTTGGATGTTGAAAATCCAATGCTAAGTTTACACTTTAGACTGGGAAATAATTATATCTAGTCTTTAAAAACCTGCACATTCTTTGGTTCATCTTTTTAAAAAAAGATCTTATTCAATTGAGCAAATATATAAGCAAACTATATTTTCATGTCCTTGGTCCCTACTGCCCTATACTGGCGCACTCATTTAATTTCTTTCAGTGGACAGGAAACGCACCATATCCCCCTGCCTGGATGGGTGTTTTTGGAGAAGCACAAGCATATAGACTAAAATCCTCTGTTTGGAAGCCAGCCCGATTCAAGGAGGGTTCTGATGCACTGCGGTGAATTTTTGGCAATGAGCGGGCCAGCAGCTCAATAGAGGCGAGAATCTAAAAAAAGAAGAAAAAAAAAAAGAAAAAAAGAAAGTAGAATGAAAATCTAGGTGGTGTTAATCTTTAAAATCCCCATCATACTTTACAAGAAAGCACCTGAAATCTTACACTGTTTTTGGTATTATCCTAAATGTCTGAAAAAAATACCGAATAAACTGATACTTTTTCCTTACAAAGAAAAGAAAATGACCAAACTCCTATAGCTTTATTTTTATTTATTTATTTATTTTTTACTCCTATAGTTTTAATTTCTGTGAACTGAATGGGGAAAGTAACCTATAGTTAGCTTTTATTTACATTTGAGATCATTTGCCAGCCTTGGAACAGTAAATAATAAAAAAATTTAAACCAATTATATGCCTATTTCTCACAAACCACAGTCCCTTTGGGGAAGAAGATGGAGTGTCAATCAGTAAAGCACTAGATGACTTCACAAACAGAATCATCAGAGCAACTCATTCTTTAAGAAACTTAGTAATGGGAAATGTCTTCCACATACATAATTAAAAGTAGGACCCCAATGACCCAGGCTGCTAGTGGCACAGGAGTGAGAAGTGACAGGTGACAATCCAAGAGTGGAGAAGACAGGCAAACTACAGATAGACACCAATACACGAACGTAGAAACTCCGCATAGTTTAAGGTACAGAGAAACGGGTTATGACTCTTAAAGGCAGACAGTATGATAATGGATATTCATAATCATGAGACATACGTGTAAAAGGCTTGGCACGATGCCTGGCATATAGTAAGTACTCAATAAAACTTCAGCAGCCATTACTATTATTATTTTTCTGAGCTACCAAAACTTTTTTAAAAGTTAAACTGTAATCTGTATGATTAGTATAAGGCAAAGAAGCAATGTTACAAAACATTTTAAATTACAAGCATAACACACAAATAAAAATTCAAATAATAACAGAAAAAGTATAAGTCCTACCTTCCAGGGGTAACCACTGTTAAAGAGTCTATACTTTCTTCTGGACCTTTCCTATGCATAAACATGCACATATGAAAACAGAGCCCATCCCCACCCTCATCACCATTTAAAGTGGTATCATACTACACATATTTTTCTGCATTGCTTTTCTTTCCCCTCACTAACATCCATGCTATCTAGACAGCTACCCTGATCTTTATGTCTTTAATTTTTTCTATTATGGTAAGCATTTTTGTATATATCTGAGCACTTGTGGAAGCAGGTTCTGCAGCATACATTTTTAGGAGTGGAATTACCAGAGCAAAAAGTATATATATTTTAAGTTTATGAATTCTACCAAGTCCTTTCAAAAGGCCAAACCAATTTACATTCCCAACAACACTGTTAAAAAATTTATAAGGAGGGCTCTTCCTTACTTCCCAACACTGTTCCCAATGCTGGATATTGCCAATCTGAGAAAATCAAAAAGTATTTCACTGTTACTCTGCATTTTACTGACTATCACAGAACTTTTAACATCCTAAATTCATTCACCATTTGTATTTCTTTGTGAATCACCAGCTCCATATCCTTTGCTCATTTTCTATTGATTATTTTTTTTACTTATTGGTTTGTAGGAGGCCTTTGGATAATACCAATATTTATACTTTGTTATACATGCTACAATTATTTTACCTTACAATATTATTTTTATTACATAGAAGTTTAAAAACTTCTAATGTAGTCAGACTTGCTATCTTTTCCTTTATTACTTATGGATTTTGCCTCTTGCTTATTAGGGAAGTCTTTCCTGATACCTCAAGCTTACAAAAATGACTTCCTATTTTTTAGTTTTGTTTTTTACATATAAATCTGAAATTTGTGTTTGTATATAGTGTGAAAAGAGATCTTATAATGAAAAATTAAAAATAATACTTAAAAGGGGTAGCCTTCAATAATCTGAAAAATTCAGATATGCATTTCATTTTCTGATACCATGCACAGAATAAAATGTTACTTATATTTAGAAATATGAACATTTTTCCCCTTTAAAGCACTTAAAAAATGGGCCTATAGGGGCGCCTGGATGGCTCAGTTGTAGAGCATGCAACTTTTATCTCGGGGTTATAAGTCTGAGCCCCACGTTGTGTGTAGAGATTACTTAAAAAAGTAAAATCTTAAAAAAATAAAGTGGGTCTAGGAATATAATTTCCATTATTAATGTACATCAAGCATGTTAAACAGGAAACTCTAGTACCTGGACCATGAAAAGAGAATGTGGTGTAGGGTCCTGCTGATATTGGCCAACAACACTGGTCCTTTTACTTTGATAGTCTCAAGCCAGTGGTTTTCTGGGTTAAAAAATTACTCTTCCTCAGAGAAATAGTAACTTAGAATTCCAATATGTAAAACATGTATCTACCCACCCTGAGAGAGCCCGAGAGACTTGTTAAAATTCTAAATTCTATCTTTAATTCTTTAGATAGGAACAAAAGATCCACTCATTCCTGTAACAGTGACTTCTAAGAGATCCAGCTAGGAGTGGGTATTCAAAAGCATAATAAGGTTCACAAAAGACCAATTCAGTAATTATGGTAGCTGAGTAATTATGGGAGTCAGCCCTTCCCACCTGAAAACTATACTGATTTATCAAGATCCATTTATATAGGGCTATCCGGAACTTCATGAGCATCATAAAAAACTGAATTTATATTACAATATCTACAGAACCTAAACTTTCTAAGCTTGTTCAGGTACTTAGTTCAGTTCCTGAGGCTTACAAAAGATTAACTTAAGGGCTTCAGCCTTATACTATGAAAAGATAAAAAGCAATGGTAATTTTCCAAGAATCAGAGAAAGGCAGACAGTGCCAACAGGTGCCTTTTCTTTTTGCCCCAGGTAGAAATGCTCCTCCAAAAGACCCAGTATTAAAGGGAAGCTTGGAATTTGTTTTACCACCAGGAAGAATTAAGGCAGCAGTTCTCAAAATGTAGTCTGTGGAAAAACTATTTTCATAGTAACACTAAGGTATCATCTGCCTTTTTTACTGTCATTATTTTACAAGTGTAAGTGGAGTTTTCAGAGGCTAAGTGATGTAAAATATTGCAACATAATGAACGCAGAGAATCCAGATGTCTTCTTTTTGCAGAGATTTGCAAAAAAGATAAAACAATGCCATTCTTTTCACTAATTCTGTTGTCTGGGAAAATACAGTTCTTTTTCATAAAAACGTTAACATGTAATGATTTTATTATGTTTAAATAAACTTTTTAAAACTTAGTTTTCATTTCTAAAATGGCAATTATTACTTACATAAACAAAAGCTCTTTGGGGGTCTTCAATAATTTTTGAGTGTGTAAAAGGGTTGTGAGACCAAAAAGTTTGAGAACTGCTAGACAAAAGCAAAGTCTTCCTGAATATTCTGTACTGGGATTCCGAGTTTTTAGATATCCCACCATTCAACCTTTATATAATCATCTTTATGTCATTACTTATCAGATGCCTGCACATAATCACATGGAATCCAAATCCACAAAATACAAACTGTGTCCTCTAGAAACTATTTAAAAATCTGCATCTGAGTATTAGTCTGTCCTCTTAAGTAACATATAAAGCTGCTGCTTACTTGGGGAAAGAGTGGCCTCTCATCTCTTTTCTTTTTTAGGCACTCTGCCATCAATCTCTTCATGGCTTTTGGACAGTTACTCCGTACCTTACTGAGATCTGGAGAAAGATATCCTCGTCCCACCATAAAAATTATCTGGGGAGAGAAAAAAATCATACAACCTTGTATGATAAGTTGAAAAATACATAAACATTGAAAATTCAACAAGCTGTGCATTTATGTGTACTTTTCTGCATGTACACTGTACTTCAATAAAAAGTTAAAAACACAATGCTAGTATTCTGATTCTTATACATCATATCGTGGGGAACCAACACTTATTGGGCTGTAAGCTGAAATCTTCAGGACCTGTGGACTATTGTAAAGGTCTCCTAATTGCTCCCCAGGCTTCCAGTCTCTCCTTATGCAATCCATTTCCCACTGCCAGGGTAATCATGAGACACACATTGGATTGTGCCTCTTTTTCTACTTTAAAAAAGGAATTTATTGAGTACTTGTTGGGCATCACACTAAGTCCTTTATATATATATATATGTAGCAGGAACCAAAAAAGTTCACCTTTTAGCAGTTGTTTTGGCATCTGCATTTTAAATTCGTTTGTTGAGGGAATGGAAGAAATGGGGCATTTAGTTATGTAGGCCTGAGAATCAGAGCCTCCTCTAAAAAAAAAAAAAAAGAAGGTAAACCACTTGGGAATTAAATTTTCTGTTTAATAAAGTAAAAAGGCTTGTCTTCCCTGGGTGCAGAGATGTATACTTTTTCTGATTTCTTAATTTTTAAATTTTTGGCTCTTTTTAGAATGGACAGAGACAGACTTTAGGAGTCTCGGGACTCTGTAAAGAGAAAGGGGTTTTGATCTTAAGAGGGAACAGGTCCAACATGCACAGACTAGAGGCTAGGTGGAGAGAGCCAGTAAGAGATCCCCTGTTATAGATAGGGCAGAGCTTACAAACTTTAGGGACAGTCAAGTCTGATATCCTAACTTTATATTATTTCCTGTTTGGTGCTGTAGTAACTTTTGTTGATTAATAAATGATTATTTATTATAATCATTAATCAATAAATATAAGCTGATTTATTATAATCATTAATCAATAAATATAAGCTGATTTGCCCGAGCTCCATGGAAGTGGAGGTGTAAAGCTTATCCTCCTTTCCCACTGCCCCTGTCAGAACTGCCCTTCTCCTACTTTATAAAAAGCACACCCCTTACTACCCACATGGAATTTAACTATAGTACACATTGCTCCAAGGTGTAAAACTGCTGGGGTAACAATGGGACACTTCCAGATACTGGTATATAACTAGGCTCTAATGAATGGATAGCAAATCCCTTCGCAAGACAGCTGGTTTCCAATTCTTTGCTTTCAGCAAAATTAACTGAATTGTCAGCTAATTGTAAAACTTACTGACAAGTTATTATGTACTTTTTGGTATATTATAGAAATGAGTTCAAATAACTGAATGATATATGTATGGTAAAGAATCAATCTTGCCCAGAGAGAGGGCTGGCCTTTGCCTTTGGCTCGTGGGAGGTAATCCCTAAACCTCTGACAGGTCCTGCCTGATAAGAGTCCTTTTGTTTACCTGGGAGCCTTGGGCTATGACAGATAGTCCATGCTATCAAAGTGATTTATAGAAGGGATGTTGAGTCATGTAGCATCAGCTAAAACTAAGGTCGGCCACAGAGGTGGTCAACCATATTGACTTAACCCGAGCCCCGGTGATAACTCTGGATTCGAGTGAATTGGTTGGCAATACTCTACACACTGTCACACACGGCTACCAGGAGAATTCAGTGCTGTCCACGGTTACACTGGGAGGGGACACCTGGGACCTCCACATGTGGAACTCTCCTGGATTCTGCCCTATGTGCCTCTTCACTCGGCTGTTGTGATAAATGGTAACTCTAAATACTAACAACCTGGAGGGAGTTCTGAGACTTACTGAATGGCTGAATCTGAGTGTGGTCTGGGGGACCACTGACCTGTGCATCTGGGTACAACAAACGCCTGATTTTTCCCATCTTTGTATCTGCTTGAACAATAGTTCTCAGTGCTTACTGCTTTAAAAATAAAAGAAGGAAAGGAACTGATGCTGTCCTACCTCATTTTAGCAAAAGCCTATTTATCCACAAACATATGAATGAACTGAAAAGAAAAGCCACATGTTGTTCATGAAGACACACATTTCCAATAAAATTTTACCTTCTATGTCTCTATATATCAACACTTACATTTTCATCAGTTATATATTAATAATTATTAATAACAGTATAATTCAGAATTTTAAAAATTAACATTCAAAGACTGAAGTCACAGGAAAGATTCTAAAGTGGAATCTTTTTTTTTTTCTGTTTAATAAAGTAAAAAGGCTTGTCTTCCCTGGGTGCAGAGATGTATACTTTTTCTGATTTCTTACTTTTTAAATTTTTGGCTCTTTTGAGAATAGACAGAGACAGACTTTAGGAGTCTTGGGACTCTGTAAAGAGAAAGGGGTTTTGATCTTAGAGGGAACAGGTCCAACATGCACAGACTAGAGGCTAGGTGGAGAGAGCCAGTAAGAGATCCCCTGTTATAGACAGGGCAGAGCTTATAAACTTTCTAAATTCTAAATTTAAATACATATTTTTTGTTGCAGAGATGTAACTTGAGTGATCAGTAAAAGCCTCGAAAGCATAAAATATGTTAAAAATGTTTCTTCAAAGAGAAAAAGTTCCAAAAATTAATGAATCTATTTTTTAAACAAGTGATGGTAGGTATCAAGTCAGAATGGCTTTTAGATTTCACTGGATACACTGAAAAGAAGGCTATAATAGCTTTATTTTGAAATGTTAATATAATACACAGGAAATCACATTCTTTGCAATTATTTAAACTTAAAGGGAAGATTTAACCCGGATAATACATGTATAGAAGATTTAAGTGGCACAGACGCAGTAAAATCAGTAGTTCAATTTGAAATTCTGGGACTGACTGGTTCCTTTCATTACAATCCACATTCAGCCCTCCCGGCATCTCCGCCACTTCATTTACTCCTCTCTGTGTTCCTGGAGCAGTGTCTGCTCATCAGCCCCTGCACTGCCTCAAGAGAGTGGTAAAGCTCCACTAACAGCACGGCCTGTGTTTCATTCATCTTTGTATCCCTCTATATCCCACAGTGCTTTGCATATAGTAGTTTTGAAAATTTTTTATTAAAATAATTTGTGTGTTGATAAGACACTGGTACTTATCATTTCCTATCTCTTGTCTCTTGAGGTATTATGCTTAGAACCCAGCCACCGGGAGAAAAACAAAAAAAAAGAACCCAGCCACCAGGCTGTAACCAAGTCCATGCTTTCTATGAAGAAGTCCCCACAGAAAGGCCCATGTGGAGAAGAACTGAGGCCCCCAGCTCTTGGTCCTGACCAAGCTTCCAGTGGACAGTTAGCACCACACCTTGTAGGATGTGTGAATGAGTCATTTTGGAAGTGGATCCTTTAACACCCAATGAATGCACCCTAGACTATACCATGTGACGCAGAAATAAACCTTCCTTACTGACAGCAGCCCAAACTGCTTCAGCCACTACATTTTGGGTGGTTTACTATACAGTAATAGTAACTGAGATATACTTAAAATAAGACAAAAGTTATGTGTTATTTTCTTGTAAGATGACATAGCACTTCTGCTCCAAGAAAAGAAAGAAGACAGAGTGTCAATATACCTAGCTCAAATGAGTGCATTATTAATCCCAACTTAGAAAAGCTGCACTGAAGAGGGAAGATTAGTGTGATTAGAGAGTGAAATAGAAGGATAAAGAGGGGGAAAATGACAGCAATTTCTCAGACTTCAGCACTAGAGTAAGAAAACAAAAGATAAGCTATTCTGCAAAGTAACATAGGTATGGCCATCCCCTGAGGAGCTAAGAGATGTGCTTTAGGAACGAATCTGATCTTTATAACTACAAGGAATTCTTTAGTCCAATTTCTCATTTTTATTAAAAAAAACACACCACCATTTCATTAGATTAAGAGGTTACGATAAAACATAAAACATTCACACTTTTTTTTTCTTTGGATTGGTGATTCTCAACTTTGGTATAAATCAAAATCACCTGGGAAACTTATTAAATGTAAATGCTTGGCTCCTACTCCATGGAATTAGAATCTGCTCCAGTTATCTCCATTTTTATTTATTTATTTTTTTGAGAGAGGGGGAGAGAGAGAGTGTGTGTGCATGCATGTGAGGGGGCCTGGGGGGGGGGGCATATGAAGAGGAAGAGAGAGAATCCCAAGCAGATTCCATGCTCAGCATGGAGCCCGAAGTGGGGCTTGATCTCATGATCCTGAGATCATGACCTGAGCCTAAATCAAGAGTCAGATGCTTAACAGACTGAGCCACCCAGGCACTCCAGCATCTCCATTTTTAAACAAATTACCCAGGTAACCACAGCAAAAAAATATAAATATTATTTAACCACAGTTTATATGGTCGATCATCGTTTTCTAATATATTAACTGTGGAATTGCTGCAATCTCTCTCTCTACACACACACACACACACACACACACACTTTTTAAATCCTGAGGTATACAATGTAATAATGTCAGTAAAGACAATTCCTTTTTCTTGGTCAGTGTGAATTGAATGTGGCTGGGACAGAAAAGGCAAAGAGCTGCATGAGGTTCTGTTAGGGACTTTGGGAAGGACAGAGAATAGGAACTTAGGAAGAAAGAAGTAAAAAAATTCCCTCCTATTAGACTCACTATAGAAAAATGAAAGCATGATATCAGTCTTTCCATTTACCTAGTTTTAAAAATTAAAAAAGGAGAAACCTTAATAATTTTAAAAGAATCTGACATAAAGAAGCGCATAGCTGAGTGCCTGCGCAGCACAAGCTGTGACAGAACAGAAGGCACAAAGCCCCGACGCCACGGCAGCAGAGCTCCTTCCTCTGGTCTGTGCGGTCAAGAGGCGTGGGCGATCTCCACTGCGGCAGCTCTGGTGTCCAGTCAGAACACCAGGAACTGCACTTCGTGACCACACTTGGCACTGACGTTTCAAGGAAGGCCTTACATGTTGCCATCACAGCCAACAGTCCACCAAAGGTAACAAAGATCAAGATATCCAACCTTCATGCCTACTCAGGACTCAACACTTCTACAGCAAACAGGAGTCTTTATACAAATAGTAAAATAAACCCCAAGAGACAGTAAATATTTACCTGGTCCCTGTTGTTGATGTTTGAATAAGGTAACTGTCCGGTCATCAATTCATATAGAACAATCCCAAATGCATAGACATCTGACTGAAAGCTATATGGGTTTTTATCTTGCATTCGGATCACTTCTGGTGCCTGTTAGAACACACAGAAAAAAAATATTCTTGTTTATTCTTCAACTAAAAAGACTGAAAAGCAAATTATTGCAATTCCCAGAACAATGCTTTTGTTATTAAATAATCCATCTAATATGCAATCAATTCTCTTATTAATGGGCAAAGAAATAAAACTGATTAAGAAAAAAAATGCTCAGTAAGCTCTGAAAGAGGCAGTATTACTAAGACTTTATAATTTTATCAACCAACTTCTTTCTGCACAAAATACTGTCATAGCTATCTGAATCCGTCCCAGGACTAGCCCTATCAAGAATCAGTTACCGTTTCCCATTCCTGATTCAGTAAAGAAATACCAGATCTGTGGTCCTAACATGTTTGGGAGTAGCACAACCACTACGCTAAATGCCTCAGAATATAAGTTTTCCCATTGGTACAATGGTTTGCATCTCAGGGCACCTTCAAGACTGACAAACTCAAACCCCTTCCCTGCTTCCAAAAGCATTATCAACATGCCATGGATGCTTTATTAACAAAAGCGAGAGAGAGGAGGTTGATTTAGAAGACAGTATAAAGAATCTTGGC
Organism: Halichoerus grypus; assembly: GCF_964656455.1. NCBI lineage: Eukaryota > Metazoa > Chordata > Mammalia > Carnivora > Phocidae > Halichoerus > Halichoerus grypus. The sequence goes on from NC_135723.1 coordinate 93,129,047, forward strand.
CTCTTGCTTCTTGGACAAAGATATAGACCAAACCATATTTGCTACATTTTTACACATTTTACTCACTGTATCCTACCACTTAATTTCTTATTGGCTGTGTTCATGAAATACAATAAATGGTCGGCTAAATATAAACTTAAAAGAGTTCTTCACCTTGCATTTTCTGTACTGTTTCATTTGGAAGAACTGTTTCACTAGAGAAATTGCAGAGTGTAAGTAAAAGCTCTGTGAAAGCATTACTTAGATATATAAACCTGAACTAACTGCATAAATGGCTGGAGGGCGTGGGACTAGTGGTCACTGGTCAGACTATCTCACAAGGCAGGCCATGGCACTCAGCCTCACCTGCAAATCACAATCACCTGTGTACTCGTTAACCTCTCAATGTCCAGACTACATTCCAGCCCAATAATATAACAACAGAATCTGGGGATGGGATCCAAGCATTGCTGATTTTTACAGCTCCCCAGATGATTTTAATGTCCAACCAAGGTTGAGAACCACTGACAGAAGATGTGTGGGAGATCCTGATGAAGGATGGGGTGGGGGGGCGGTGAAGGAGAAGATTTTTGTCTACTTGCTTTTGTCAAACATTTTATTGCTGACTGCTTTTAGTAATACAGTACAAAATAAACCACATACAACTGCGATGTGATGAACAAGTTAGAATACTGAGAGGCTGGTTATGATCCAGGCATAATTTTAAAAGCCAGAACACAATTTTGAGAGGAACAGAGTAATAAATAAAATTTAATAAATAAAAAGAACTAAACGTCTTTTTAAAATTTAGTTTTACTTCTACTGTTACTGGTATATGGCTTGATGAAAAGTTGTATGTCACCTATTTACAAGAAATGCATCATTGATCCTCAATTAATTTAGTGATTTAATTTGTAAAAATTTTCGTAAAGATTTCTTTCCCCTCTAAGATAAGTAAAACAAGGTTGACAAGAATTCAGAGAGTTACATAACTTTAGTTCTGACCAAACTCTTCTCTACTGGTCTATGGATGCGCCATATTTGTTTTTGAAGGCAGTATCAACCCAAAAGGGTTTATTCAACAGTTAAGTGTACTACTGGCTAATCGCTTGTATTAAAGCTCAGCTTGATGGAATAAAGGGTGAACCAATCTACCTAGGTATCAACAAAAAATAAATTAGAAGAAAATATAAAACTTTATGTATAATAATCTGCTAACTGTATAAACTAAGGTTTTTGAAAAAGGAAAAACCCGGAGACTTAACTGAGCCTTTCTCCCACACTAGTTAAAATAAACACACCTTTAAAACATGTATCAATTGTTTCTTTTTAATTTTAGGTTTTACAATTTCAGTACTTAGTGTCTGCCAGCCTGGCCCTTCCTAGGATACGCTGTTATCTTGTAACAAGATGTGTGCTTAAATGTGCATGAGATCCAGATTACAATGATTAATTAGCCTCTTGTTTATAAAATGATTAAAACAATTAAAATATATTAAAGAAACAAACCTAGCTAGCTCTAATTACTGAATCTTAGAAACAAAAAAGGCATTAGAAATCCACTGGTCCAACCAATATTAAAGATGGAGAGACGTGGAGGAGGTTAAGAAAAGTGCAGGCTGAGAGTCAAGTAGAGCACTAGAGTACAAATCTAATTCCAAGTCCAATGTGCCCCTTCCACCTTGTCACTTGCCTTCACTCCAGTTATTTTTTTTTAATTTAAGTTCAATTAGCCAAGGTATAGTACATCATTGGTTTCTGATATAATGTTCAATGATTCATCAAATTGGGTGATAGGTATTAAGAAGGGCACGTGATGTGATGAGCACTGGGTGTTACACTCCAGTTATTATTACAAGAAATCATAGCTGAATTTAACCTTAACTTGACTAATTCAGCTGTCTATCTTGGAATTCCCCTCTTGGAGACTGCTACAGATTCAGTGAATTTATGCAGACGTGGCTTCAAGAGCTCTTGCAGCGTCTCTGTTTCCAGATCCAATTATTTAAAGTTTCAAATTGCACTGAGTCTGGGGACATTCCGTATTCAGCTGAGAGCAGCGGTTCTCAAACTTTTTGGTCTCAGGACTCTTTTAGTTTTGAAAATTACTGAGGACCCCAAGGAACTTTTATGTGGATTATATCTATGGGTATTTATCATATTTAAACATAACTGGGAAACTGTTAAAATATTTAGTAATTTCATAAATAATAAAACAACAGCCATCTTTAGATGTTAACATAGATCACCCATTTTTAATGAAAAGTATATTTTCAAAACCAAAAAAGGTTCAGTGAGAAGAACAGTACTGCAATTCTCTTTGACTGGTTTAACAGCAGCCAGTTATGGTCACATATTTGCTTCTGCATTCGATCTATTGTGATATGTCATTCTGGCTGAAGAATATGAAGAAACATCTGGTCTCATATGGGGATGACCTTTGGAACCTCCAAAGGGTCTCTTAGGGCCCCTTTGGAGAACTGTTAGCTTAGAGGATGATTCGTATACCTGCCCTTTTCACAGCCTGCTGAAAGTAATTGCACAGAAGTTTTCATTCCCTTCTTTTCCACAAAGCAGAAATAGGATAAAGAAAAAGCAAGAAAAAGCTATGCAGGGCTGCACGTGGCTGATGGTGTTAAAATTCTTTTTTTTTTTTTTTATCTTTCCTCTCCCAGCTGCCCCATAATTATAGGTTATTTCTAGTCTAAAGGAAGTAACTTTCCAATTTAGGCTTAAATAATATTGTGAAGCAGCCTCTCTCTTAAAAGGAGTTCTCTTAGTAAAACCTTAATAATTGCTGCAGATCATACCTGCTGAAATTGCACACTTGTTTTTTCTTTTGGAAACAGGGTACACAGAACATTCTGAACACAAAATATTTTAAAGAGACAATTCTGCATAAAATTTAAACAGTGTTTATAAAATACATATTTTTTGTTTGAAATATACTGAAACTGGTTTCATAATACTCTTTTTAAAGATAAAGAAAAAAATCAAAATCTATTTACATAAAAAATAAGATCAACATTGATTTTTGTGAATACTGGGAATTATGAAAATACTACAGTTGAAACCTTCAAAGATTTTTTAGTAATTCAGCAACATCTCAGGGTCCAAAAATTTAATTAATGGAGAAACAGCCTCAATTCTTACCATCCACAAAATGGATCCAGACAACTGTTCAAACTGATGGGACCCACTCCATCGAGATTTCACTGTGGCTAGACCAAAATCACCTATTTTTACTGTGAGGTCTTCATGAAGAAAAATATCTGAGGTGTAGTAAGTAAAGGAAAACAATAGATCTCATTTTCCTAGCAAAGAAAGCATTATAAAAATTTAGGTAAGAGATCTAATTTCTAGAATTCTGTAATATGATTTTCTCTTTTTGGTAAAATTGATATTCCTTTAAAAAGTACAGTACTTCATATTTCCTCTTAATGAATATGTTTTTAAAAATATGGTTCTATTTGGCCTATGTGACCTGCTTTTAAGATTTTTGGGGCTTGAAATGTGGTAGGATGAGGTGAGATGCTTTCCTACCTATGTTATGGGAAACCCTGAAACTTTCCCACTAGATTTTAGTAATATAGACCCAAATATGCTTTTGGCACTGCTGGGAAAGCTACAAAGATTCTTCATTGGAATGAAGTTGGTTGGCAGACAGGGTCTTGATCTGGGTTTATGGAAGAAGAAGAAACATGTTTTTCTCACCTCATTGTTACTAAGTTAGAACCTTCAGTTACATCTCAACTACTGCAGAGCAGCCTCAGAGCACTGAAAGAAAGGAGTAGATAGCTATCCATTTTATGGTGCTGACAGAATGTAAGCACGCAGTCGTAAGAGTCCTACTATTAGAAAGACTTGGTAGATTTTTTCTGTAACGCTCAAATGTTCAGACACCAAAAGCATGCTGTAGTACCCTGCTTTACTATGCTCTCATGCAAACCCGTTCATTAATTCTCTTTACATTATATTGAACTTAGCATGAAAACTGTTTTTACATAATGTGAAGACAAAATGCAGAAGAAAAAGTCAGGATGTTTTCAAACTTCGCAGACAAATTTCAGGAAGGATACTATTACTCTTGAGGTCTCTGTGGATGATTGACTTGGCGTGTAAGTAACTGAAAAACAAAACATCATTTTAACCTGAGTAGGGGTAAAGACTCTGGCCTCAAAATCTATAGAACATATTTAGGGGTGTAAATAAAGACTTATTCAAAATCACGATACAATTGCAAACTGTACATTGTGATAACCCCTTTACATAAAAAATCTTAAACTGTAAATGAATTTAGGATTATAGGAACATATTACTATTATGGTACAGCCCAAATCTTGTATTCTATTAAAAGACTTTGCTTTATCTTTTGCTATTTACCGATACAAACCTTTCACTCCAGCAAGCCTATTTATCCATGTCCTTTAAATATACCTTGATATTTAATCCCACCTCTGTGATCAATGCTCCCCTGCCAAACCCAACCCCAAATGCGCTCTCATTCTATTCTCCACCTATTCATACCTATCCTTTAAGACTGAACACACATTCTAACTCCTGAATGAAGCTTTGCCATGATTAACTCAACTGAAAGTGATCTTTCACTGTTGAGTTATATCGTAATTACTCTAACAGCTTGATTCATGTATTTTTTTTTCCTATGCCTATGGTTCGCTTTCTTTTCAGAATGTAAACTCCACTAGAGTATGAAAATTTGATTGGTAATTTTAAAGGTAGTATTATACATTCTTAAAATAACCTCTTAAAAATATGAAGGAGCTTTAACACGCATGTTAATCATTTAATTAGTCTTACAATTAGTTAATAATGGTCACAGTAAATAATCCTGTTGTTGATTAGTTTAAAATAGTGTATTATAAGAGAAAATTAAATAATGCAGAATGAAATAAATTTCCAAAACAAGTAAACAAAAATAGTGAGGAGCAAACTTGCTACATAATGTCCACAGTGAATCTACCTTAAAGTCAATGATAAGTTTAAATTATCTTTGTTACCTCTAAAAACTGCTTTAGTTAAGTTCACTGAGGGTAAGAGCTATGCTTAGTTTATTTCTGTTTAATCTCCAGTGCCTAGCACAGTGCCTGGCATATGGTAAGTATTCAACATGTCTGTTGAATCAACTACAATGAAATGCATATAATAACCTAGTCAAAGTTATTTTTCTTCATTTAATACTGGAAGGAACAGATATATGAAACATCTAAAATTTGACAATGACCATTAGGAAATAAATTTTGCTTTAAATGACATTTATATACCAAATGGTATATAACCAAAATTATGTAAAACACTTAAAAATCGAAGATTCATAATAATTAAGCTTTATTTATACTTTCTCATCTTCATGTAAACTTCCTCATTCTCCCAGAGATCAAGATTTTGAAACTTTCTTCTCAGATAAAATTTTCATTTCAAATGACTATTGATACAAAGGAACCCCTTCTCCTCCAATTACTCTCTTACGTCACTGTTTATTTCTTCCACAGCATTTTCCACACTCTAAGATTCTCTTGTTGTCATGACATCTGAAGCCCAGTCTTGCCCCACTACATCACATGGTCTCTCTGAGGTTGGAAGAAAATGTGATGTCAGTTATAGGACTCATTTGCTTAAGAAGTTCTGCAGTGACACAGAATGGTACAGAGGGAGAAACAGGGGCCTCAATCACAAGCTTTTTCAAGATGGGGAGACCCTGTCTCCATCAGAAAGAAAGGGGGAACAAATGGTCATGGTATCCGGTGGCAGAGCTTGGTGCTTTGGTCAGAGATCTGGGTATTCAGTGCACAGAACAGGTGTTGGTCTTTGAAAAGAGATCCTGTCTCCTTTGAAATTAAAAACAGCAATAAATGGGTGGCAGACATGAATATATGGAGGCATGATGAAGTTATAAGGGAAGATAAAGGTGTTCTTGATGGTGTCAATCTTTTCAACAAATCTGATACAAAGAAATATAGCAAGAATAAGGTAGATAGCAATTAACTAGAGGGTTGAGGAGAAAAAATTTCTGACCAGGAAAGTACTAGATAATTAGCAAGATATGAATACCATTATTGAGCTAGGGATATAACCTTAGTAGAAGCTGGATAGCATAAATCTATTATAAGTTAAAGTTGTATATAGCTGCAACTTGAAATAGCACCACCATATCCCTGTGTAGTCCTTTATTGTTTACAAACTACTTTTCTAACTTTTATTTCATTTAACAATTCTCTTTCTGTAACATCTCTGCAACAAAAGCAGTGAAAAAGCAGAAATCCAGGTCTATATAATGGATGGTTAGAAAGAAAAGGTACTCAAATTCCCCAGATGGAAAAATGGAATGAGTTATCATACCCCGTATCTCTACATGATATAATGTTCCAGAGTAATTACTACCCTATATAATTCTATATAGGCTGACACTAAAACATAATTTTCTAAGCAGCAATCAGTTATAATGAAAGCTGCCAAAAGACACATAACTGGTTGAGGGTAGGGAAGGGAACAAGAAGAAATTAACTTTACTAAGATGATACAGAAGTGTATCCATTATTTAGGGCAATTAAAGTGGAGCCCCTTCTCAACTTTTCTAAGATGTTAAAGAGAACCTTACAGGTTTATAAAAGCAGCAGGAAAGAAAAAACATGCTATAAACCAAATGAATACATATCCTCTTGATAGGCTTCTCTTAGGAGTTTCTTTCCTTGAAAAAAAGTATCCACCTACAGAATCATTTAATCTGAAAGCTGGGCAATCATCTAGTAAAATCTGTTCTTTCTACTTCTTTCAAGTTATTATCCAAGATTCAGCTTTTTAACATTCTTTTTTATAGCTTAATCTGATGCCCCAAGAGTAAATACAATACTCTAGATTTGATCTGATCAACATAAACTAGAGTGACTCTCATCTTAATTTTCTCCTTGAACGTAAAACCTAAAACCATGAAACTCCTAGAAAAAGAAACATAGGTAGCAAGCTCTTTGACAATGGTCTGGGTAATGATTTTTTTTTTTTTTTTGGATTTGATACCAAAAGCAAAGGCAACAAAAGCAAAAATAAACAAGTGGGACTACATCAAACTAAAAAGCTTCTGCATAGCAAAGGACACAAACCACCAAAATGAAAAGGAAACCTACACCAAATGGGAGAAAATATTTGCAAATCATATATCTAATAAGGGTATATCCAAAAAATATAAAGAACTTGTACAACTCACTAGCAAAAAACCCAATCTGATTAAAAAACATTCTTCCAAAGAACACATACAGATGGCCAAAAGGTGTCCAGCATCAATACTCATCAGAGAAATGCAAATCAAAACCACAATGAGATATCGCCTCACACCTGTTAGCATGGCTATTATCAAAAAGACAAGAAATAGCAAGTGGTGGCAAGAATGTACAAAAACGGGAACTCCTGTGCACTGATGAAGAGAACATAACATTGGTGCAGCCACTATGGAAAACAGTGTGCAATTCCTCAAAAAATTAAAAACAGGATTATCATATGATCCAGCAATCCCACTTCTGGGTATATATCCAAAAGAATTTAAATCACGATCTTAAAGAGACAGCTGCATCCTCATGTTTATTGCAGCGTTATTCACAATAGCAAAGACATGGAAACAATAGTGCCCATGAATGAAGAAAGAAAATGTCACTCACACACACGAGTATTAGGCAGCCACAAAAAAGGATATCCTCCTACTTGCAACAACATGTACGGACCCCGAAAGCATTATGCGTAATGAAATAAGTCAGAGAAATACAAATACCATATGATCACACTTATATGTGGAATCTAAAAACAAAACAAAAATAAAATTCACCTTCATCTTCCTTATGGTGGATTAAAAAAAATTTTATCAGCCATTATTCTGATTATTATGGCAGCCACAGTCACTGTACTGACTCCTATTAAAATTACCTTCAGTTACAAGCCTACAGAGTTGTTCTTGCATTGCTCCAACAAAACAGTTTCCCCATCCTATATTTGTATGTCTCTCTCTCTTTTTTTGGAGTTGGATAAGATGTCATATTTCATAGACATGGCCTATAATTTCAGCTTATTAAAATTTTAGTTCTCACTAAAAAATAAGTTTTAAAAGACCAGTGTGCTAACAAAGCCCTCATCTAAGTTATCGGTAAATGTGCCAGTCATATTCAAGAAAGAAATGAAACAAAAATCTCCTTCTAGCTTAGTAGCTTCAGGTATGATCAATATACAGTTATGAACCTAGTTGAATTCTCCATGCATGTTGCATCTCTCGATCTTTTCCTCAACATTATCCTGAGAAATATTACTCAAATGCCTTGCTATAATTCAAATACTATGGCTACATTTGCCATAGTATTTGCCTGGCTTATCAGTCTAGTCTATTTACAACAGCCCCACTTAAGTTTACTGTTATTTTCTTGTATTTTCAACTGTTTCTAAAACCAAATAACTGGTCCACATAGACATTAGCATTTCAGTCCTCTTTCACTAATACTACATGATTTCAGAAAGTTCATCAGACTTCACACAGCAAGTTCAATCTCCCCTCAGACGCCTACAGAGAATGTAGCAGCCAACTGGACTGATATGCATGACGGTGGTGACAAGATGATATTTGATCCAAGCAGTTTCAATTATAGTTTCCCTTCTACTTTGATGCCCTCTACTCCCCTCATAATCACAATGTGGAATGGGAGCAAGATTGAAGGGAATGACATTCTGCTACTCCTCTGTAGTCAATAATCATTTAGAACAGTTAAAATCCCTAAGAAGTGAAGTTCACACATTTTTCTAGTTGTGATCCAAAGTGGCCTAAATTCTATTTTTAGAGTTTTCAGTTTCTTTTACTTCTAAAAAACCAAATTTATGAGGTACAACTTGTATACAACACAAAATGCACCCAATTTTACGTACAGTTTGAGTTTTGACAAATATATACTTGTATAATGACCAGCCACAATCAACATGAAGAATACCCATCACCCCCCAAACTTTCTTCATGTATTTCTGCAACGAAACCCTCCTCGGTTCAGGTAACCACAGATAATGATTTCTGTTACTAGAGATTAGTTTTGTCTTTTCTAGAATTTCATATAAACAAAATCCAGGCTTCTTTTGATCAGCACAATGATTCTAAGATTCAAACACTGGCTGCATGAGGTATTGTGGGGTATGGATACACCACAATTTAACCATTGACCCGTTGGACATTTGGGTTGTTCCTCATTTTTGGCAATTTTGAGTAAGATACTACAAACATTCAAGTACAAGTCTCTGTTGTTGACTTATGTTTTCACTTCCGGGTAAATAAGTAATTGCTCATGTGGCAATTTTAACTTTAAAAGAAACTGCCAAAGTGGTTGTCCCATTTAAGATCCTTACCAACAGTGTGTAAGAGTTCTGGTTGCTCTGCATCCTTGCCAGTACTCGGTATAGATGGTTTTGATTATAAGCATTCTAGTGAGTGTGCAGTGGTGTCTTGTAGTTTTAATTTGCTTTTCCCTAATGTCTAATGATGGTGAACATCTTTGCATGTGTTCATTTGCCATTCTTATGCCTTTTTAATAAAGTACTCCAATCTTCTGTCCATTTTCTTGTTTGGTAGTTTTTTGTTTTTAAAGATTTTATTTATTTATTTGACAGAGAGAGACACAGTAAGAGAGGGAACCCAAGCAGGGGGAGTGGGAGAGGGAGAAGCACGCTTCCCGCGGAGCAGGGAGCCCGATGTGGGGCTTGATCCCAGGACCCTGGGATCATGACCTGAGCCGAAGGCAGATGCTTAACGACTGAGCCACCCAAGCGCCCCTGGTAGTTTTTCTTATTACTGAGTTATAAGAGTTCTTATATGGTTCAGATACAAGTCTTTTAATCAGATAATGTACCTTGCAAACATTTTCTTCAAATCTGTGGCTTGTCTTCTCATTTTTTTTTAAAACAGTGTCTGTCTTTCAAAAGGCAAGTTTTAAATTTTGATGAAGTCCAATTTATGAATATTTTCTCATATGATCCTTACTTTTTGTGTCCTAAGAAATCTTTGCCTTTCTTTAGGCTACAAAGTTTTCTCCTATGTTTCTTCTAGAAGTTTTAGATTTTCAGCTTTTAGTCTTTGATCCATTTCAAGTTAATACTAATGTCTTGTGTCCAGTAAGGGCAAATGGTTTATTTATTCTATATGGATGTCCAGTTCTTCTAGTAATATTTGCTGAAAGGACTGTCTTTTCCACACGAATTGTGTCTTGGTATCTTTAAAAAAAAAAAAAAAAAAATCAACTGACCCTCCCTTCCCCCCAAAACAACTGACCATAGACCTATGGATATATTTGTAGGCTATTTTGTTTTTTTGATTTATATGTCTATTCTTATGCCAGTATCACATGGTCTTGATTACAGTGGCTTTATACAAAGTTTTGAAATCTAACATGAGAAGTCCTTCAATTTTTTTCAAAATTGTCTTGACTATTCTAGCCACTGCATTTCCATATAGATTTTCTAATCAACTGGCCAATTTCTACAAAAAAGCCTGCTAAGATTTTGATTGGAATCACAATGAGTCTACAGATCAATTTGGGAAGGATAACATCTTAACAATATTGAATCTCCTAATTGATGAATATGATGTTTCTATTGTCTTTTTTGTTTCCGAGGTGGGACCTACATTAGAGAGGGTATAATCCCCCTTTGGAAAATAAGACCTTCTAAAGTTTTTGGCCTAAAAAACAAAAATAAAAGAGAAGGTATTATAAACATGCAATATCAAAACCATGTTGGGTACCTGGGTGGCTCAGTCGGTTAAGCATCTGCCTTTGCCCCAGGTCATGATCCCAGGGTCCTGGAATCGATTCCGGCATCGGGCTCCCTGTTCAGTGGTAAGTCTGCTTCTCCCTCTCCCTCTGCCTCTCCCCCCGCTTGTGCTCTCTCTCTCTCCTTCGCTCTTGCTTGCTTGCTCAAATAAGTAAAATCCTTAAAAAAGCCCCACAAAAAACCCCATGTTACTCTTTGTAAAAATTCATTCTCAAACATTCACAAGTCCAAAATCAGAAGCATAATATTTATTTATTTATAAGAGCAAGGTAGCTCAATGGAGGAAAGGATAGTCATTTCAACAAATACTGCTGGGATATCCATATGGGGAAAAAAATCTTCAATCCTTACCTCATACCAAACACAAAAACCAATCTGAAGTGGACTTAAGACCTAAAACTAAAAGCAAAAACTATGAAATTTTTTTTTTTTTAAGATTTTAAAAATTTATTTATTTGACAGAGAGAGAGAGAGCACAAGCAGGGGGAGCATCAGGCAGAGGGAGAAGCAGGCTCCCCCCTGAGCAGGGAGCCCGATGTGGGCCTCGATCCCAGGACCCTGAGATCAGGACCTGAGCCGAAGGCAGACGATTAACTCACTGAGCCACCCAGGGGCCCGAAAAACTATGAAACTTCTAAAAGAAAACAGTATCTACCACCCTCATGTACACATACAGCATTTTAAAGTTTTCAGGGTATTTCTACATCACTGAGTTGCATAACCTTCATGTTTCTTTGTGAGGCAAGCAAAAAGGCAATAATTCTACTTATGTTGATGGGAAAACCAGAGCCAAGAAGTACTTAAATGACCTAACCAGAGAGGCGTAGTGGAAAGGGCATGGGTTTTGAGCACACAAGACTTGGGTTCGAATTCCAACTACATCACTTACTAGCCATATGACCTTGGGTACATTACATAATCCCTCTTAGCTTTAGATTCCTAACCTAAAAAAGGGAGGTAATAATGATCTTGAAGGGGTTCCTTCTTTTATCACATGTTTAGTGAAAGCCCCCTGTGTACTAAGCAACAACTGTTCTAAGCCTTGGAGATAAAGCAGAAAATCCTCACCCCAAGGTGCTTACATTTTAGTACAGAAGACAGAAAAGAAAAAAGATGTATCAGAGAATATATAGTATTCTGTAAGTGGGGGACAGGAAATGTTGAGTTGCAGGAGGTTGTAATTTTAGGGCAGGGATGGCCTCTTTTCAAGGGACCTTTGGATTAAAGACTGTAAGGAGAGGAGGGAGAGGAGGCAAAGGAACTAGCAAGGGCAAGACCCTAAGGCAGGGCCCATATTCTAATAATTGCAAAAGGGCAGAGAAGTAAATGAATTGAGAGAGGTAATAAGAAAGCAAGGAGGGTTGTGGTGATGGTTACTTTGAGGAAGTACTATTGTAAGGACTTTGACTTTCTTTCTGAGTGAAATGTGAGACAGTGGAAGGGGAGAGGAGCAACATAATCTGAGCTAAGTCCCAAAAAAAACATTCTGGGTGCTGTGTTAAGAATAAACTGAAGGTGGGTAAAGGAGGAAGCAGGGCACTAATCCAGGCAAGAGATAATGGTGGCTTCCATCAGGGTGAATAGCAGAATAGGTGATGAGAACTTGTAAGATTCTAGATATACTTTAAAAGACAGATTGAGGGGCGCCTGGTTGGCTCAACTGGTTAAGCGTTTGCCTTCGGCTCAGGTTATGATCCCAGGGTCCTGGGATCAAGCCCCATGTCAGGCTCTCCACTCAACGGGGAACCCGCTTCTCCCTCTCCCTGTTGCTCCCCCTGCTTGCTCGTGCTTGCTCTCTCCCTGTCAAGTAAATAAATAAAAAACAAAAACAAAAACAAAAAAACAAAAAAAGACGGAGTGAACAGGAGTTTATAATAGTTTGGTTGTATGGTGTGAGAAAAAGAGAGGAGTCAAAATAACTACACTATGTAGACATAAGCAGCTGACGGAACAGAGTTGCCAGTTACTGAGATGAAAGGAATGCAGGAAGAGTAGGCTTGAGGAAGAAGGTCAGGTCCTCAGTGGGAGACATAGTAAATTTGAGATATCCATTAGACAATCAAGAGATGTGGAGGAATACAGTTGGATATGACAGTTTGGAGTTCAGAGGAAATGAAGTGGCTGGAGACTGGCATATAAATGGTAATTAAATGGTATTTCAAGCCATGAAATTCGATGAGATCACCAAGGGAATGGAGATTCCTAGAGGGTTCCAGTATTTAGAGAGGGTAAAGAGTTGAGGAAGAACTAGCTGAAAAGGAGCGGTGAGTAGAAGGAAAACCAGGAGAACACACTTTAAAGCAGTGCTTTTCAAATTCTGACATGCATACAAACCACTTAGGGATTTTGTTAAAATACAGTCTCCAATTCAGTAGATCTGGGGTGGCACCTAAAAGGCTCGCAAGCGGTACAGATGCTACTCAGACCAGGTTCTGAGTAGCTAAGGCTTAAAGATGGGTTTCATTGGAGAAGGGTGTGATCAACAGCAGCACAAACAGATGGAGGACTGTGAATCTAACCACTGGATCTACTACGAGGTATTTCGGTGGAGTATCAGGGCAAAAGCCTGACTGAAGTGGGGGCCAAGATAAAAGGGGAGAAGAGAAATTACAGAGTGAATATCAACAACTCTTCTGAAAAGTTTTACTGTCAAGAAAAGAACGAGGTGATAGCTCGAGTGGGAAATGGAATCAAGGAAGGGGCTTCCACAACTTTTTTATTATGAAATTTTTAAGTATAAAGACTAAAAAGAACAGTACAATAATCGCCCTGTGCTCTCCACCTAGATTCAACAGTTGTCAACATTCTGCCAAATGTGCATTATAAGAAAGATTTTTTATTTTGTGTTTTAAAAGTTTTTATTCATTTATTTAAATAATCTCTACATCTAACATGAGGCTTGAACTCACGACCCTGAGATCAAGAGTTGCATGCACTTCCAACTGAACCAGCCAGGCACGTCAAGAAAGATTTTTTAAATAGGAGAAAATCCAGTAGAAAAGGAAAAGCTGAAGATGAATAGGGGAGATTTACTCAAAAGATGTCAGTGAGTAAGGGAAAGAGGATGGGGATCTAGCACACTAAATGCAAGGGATGGCTTTCACTCTTACTAATAAGCCAGAAAAACAGAGCATGAATATAGGTGGGTAGGCAGATGTGGTACGTGATGCTGATTTTCTCAATGAAATGGCAAGCAAGGTCACCAGCTGACTGTTCTTGGAGGAGAGGTGTTGAAGGTTTGAAGACAGAGAAGGTAGGACATCGTCCAGGAGAGAGGAAGAATAACCATCTTAAAAAAAAAAAAAAAGTATGGTTGCTGTATTACATTAAAGGCCCACTTGAGGTGTTGAAAGGATTGACTAAAATGGAGAAGCAGCAAGGTGTAAAAGAGTATATCCTGCAGCCAAACTGTTACATGATCTTTCTAAACCCTAGTTTCTTCGTAAGTAAATGGAGATAATAATAGGATGTACCTCACAGGGCTGCTGAGGATTACATGAGGTAGTATACATAAAGTACACAGAATAATGTCTGGCACATAGTTAAGTACCTGCTAAATTCATTATCACATATATAAAAAATCACAGAACACAGCTGGTATAAAAAACAGAGGGAGAGAGTAAGTTACTAGTATGTAGCAGAGGTGGGGTCACAACATACTTATTGACCAGTAAAGATAGTATTTTCTGAGTGTTCTACAGTGACTCTGTATCCCTATAATAACTTATTTTGAAATTAAGAAAAACTGTACCAATCACTCATATTTCTCACCATAATCTGTTAAAATTTTTACACATTGGCCTTTTTTCAAAGTTTATACTTATAAAAAACTTAGGAAAGTAAAACACACCTGTGGAGTCTTTTTTTTTTTTTTTTAAAGATTTTATTTATTTGACAGAGAGAGACACAGTGAGAGAGGGAACACAAGCAGGGGGAGTGGGAGAGGGAGAAGCAGGCTTCCCGCCGAGCAGGTAGCCTGATGCGGGGCTCGATCCCAGGACCCTGGGACCATGACCTGAGCTGAAGGCAGACGCTTAAGGACTAAGCCACCCAGACACCCCTGTGGAGTCTTTTTTTAATTAAAAGATAGAAACAATCAGAATGTTTTGGTAAAGTTAAAGCCCTTCTCCTCTTGATAGCTGTCCCCATCCTGACCCCTTCTGTCATTCTTGCAGACAACTACTACCCAATTTGGTATGTGTCTCCTAATCCTTATTTTAATACTTTTGCATACATATATGTACCACTCCTAAAAAAATTTTATATATATATAAAATGTTTTGTTTTTGAAATTTTAAGTGGTCTCATGCTTTAGCTTTTCGCACTTGACACTCTATTTTAAAGCTGATACTGATACACGTATGTAATACTTTTCTGCAGTATTTTATTTATCCAAGTCCTCTGATGGACATTTGTGTTTCCAATTTTTCACCATTACATATTTTCCTGTGATACATCTCTTCCTATACACATCTTTTTAAAACAAAAGCTGGTGTTTCTTGGGGGTAGGTCAGGGATTTTCTATTTAACAGATACTTCTGATACGCCCCAGTATGGCTGCTGCCTCAGGTGTGTGCCAGGAAGCAATTCCCACAATCTTCACCAACACCTGGTTTTGTCAGAATTTAAGCATTTTGCCAATGCCAGTGGGTAAAAATATCACTTCCTTGTTTTAGTTTGTATTTTTCTGATTATCAGTATCCTCTTTTCGGTTATTCTTATCCACTGGAAAATCATGTTTACTATATATTATTCCCTAATCAACTGGAATTGTTTTCAATCATTAATACACATTCACCATCTTTTCAGCTTTAATCTATCCTTCTATCTTTCTTTCAATTAAGTTTATATTTAAGTAAGGAAGGCATACTCTTCATTATTTAAAAAAATAGTGAGGATTTATCCCCAAATAATTTATTATCTTTCTTCAGAATATAACACTTTTGTGTGTATAACAACAGACCACAACTTTGTCTTGATTTAACATTTAGTAAATTTTCTGACAGAGCTAAATTAAAAATTATACCATAAATATTATAATAAAATTAAAAGTCCTGCAAAAAAATGGCATGACAAATTGACCATTCCTGAAAGTTTTTTTTAGTAACAATATTCTTAAAATACCTTGGTCTTTGGGCTGAAACAATGACTGTCAGGTGAGAAGATGATAAACATACTATACTGACCCTGATTCCTAAAGAGTGGGACTCTCATTATCATACCCTGAGAACAGCTCTGCTCTCTACAGGGAAATCTAGGAATCAGAAATGATCCTTCACTGAGAAAAGAAGAAAAAACCACAAAGAAAAAATGTCACCCATCTGCTTATATTCTGTAATCCAATAAAAGCGACACATTTAAAACTCCCACTGATTCGACTTTCTTAATTACTGAAGGTTTTAAACTATGAATGACTGTAACCCCAGCACCTCATACAATGAATGAGTTAGTATGCTCTTATTCTGCTTATACCCTCTGACTTCAAAATACATTTTAGAAAGGAGTCAGAAAAGATCAACAACATCTGGAAAACATTCAGGGGGCAGACTATTTTGAATGAGGGCTTTGCAAAAAAGTACATTATTAGGCAACTATTTAAATAGTCTATGGACTTATCAGTTAGCTACATCTAGCTTGCTCTGTCCTTTGTTTTGTTTTAAATATTTTATTTATTTATCTGAGAGACAGTGAGAGAGAGAGCTACAAGCAGGAGGGAGGGGTGGAGGGAGAAGTGCTCCCCGCTGAGCAGGGAGCCCAATGCAGGGCTCGATACCAGGACCCTGGGATCATGACCTGAGCTGAAGGTAGATGCTTAACCGACTGAGCCACCCAGGCGCCCCTGCTCTGTCCTTTGTGAAATGATGGTGGAGGACAGGGAAGGAGAGATCAGACATTTAAAAGTTTAAATAACTGCAAAGCATATAATTTGCAGTGGACTACAGTATCAACATTTTAACATTGTTGCTATTGTTGTTATTATCCGAATGTTCCTTATAAACCATCTGTTCTTGCTTTATGAATAAAAACTCTTCTTTCATCTCTGAGGAAACCAATAGGGTTTTGGGGGAGAGGGACATCTCTGCTCCTTGTATTGTGTCTGTTTATTCCTAGTTGCCTTTTTATTTATTTTTTGAAGATTTTATATATTTATTTGAGAGAGAGAGAGCATGAGAAGTGGGGAGCAGAGGGACAGAGAGAGGAGAGAGAGAAGCAGACTCCCCACTGAGCAGGGAGCCCGATGTGGGGCTCTATCCCAGGACCCTGAGCTGAAGGCAGACACTTAAAACCAACTGAGTCACCCAAGCGCCCTGCTAGTTGCCTTTTAAACTCCCATTTGTTTTGGTCTCTGTCACTGGCATCCGAAACTTTAACACTTGATGTTCGATGATCCAGAGATAATGTCTTACCCAGACTAAGTGAAGGTGCAACAAACTGTCTGAAAGGTTGGAGTGTACAGAGGGCTTCTTGTTCTTGAACTTTCCTGCACAGTGATCTGGTGGAATCTCTGATGTCGCTACCTCTGGGTTTTTCCCCCTTGGCTGGTAAGTTTCTTCAGAGAAGACTCCCCAATCTCCTGCCTGAAGGGGAAGGTTTGACTGCCAGCATTCTGGTAATCACTGAAAAGAGAGTGCTGGGAAACTCTCCATTCATCCTTCAGGAAGCAGTCACTCAGTCCCCCTGTTTCTGGTAAAATATCTATGTCCACGTCCCCAGTCCAGACATAACTGGTTTTCCTCTCTCCAGAGAATAAAAGTCTACTGCCAGGGAAGGGATGAGGCAGTCACTGGGCAGGAGACAGGATTCAGAGAAGATGATCAGATATGCTTTCTCACTTATGTGCCTTCCCTCTTCTGAAGATACCTGGCACTGCCGATTCCTGAGACTTTTCAGGAATCCGTGGTATAAATCAGGCTGGTTTTCATTTCCCCATTGTCAACTAGGGATTTAGCTTTTTTAGGTGTATTAAGTCCATTACCACTTCTCCATTTACTTTCTGGCTTTCAAAATGTTGTTTTTGTTTTCTTCCTCTCTGTTGTCTCCATCCTTATATGTTCATGCTTAAAAAAATTCCTTGATTATAGTTTTAGTGGAGTTTCAAGAGACAGCAAAAATCTGTCACCTTAACTGAAAACCCACATCTGCCAAAGCCTTTGGAAACTAAAGATGTGTCAGTATATTAAACCAGTTGCGTGTTATTGTCTTATTAAGAGTAGAAAGGAAAAAGGAAAAAAAAAGAACAGAAAGGAAAAATAGGAACTGTATCTTCTTTGGTTAAAGCTGGTAATAAAACAACTCTTGCTAGAAGGCTTAAAATTTATGACTAATACTTTTTTAGTTATTAAATCTAGGATAAACTGATAGGATGATCTGCATTCATAACCAGGTACACTCGTTATATAGTTAGTTACCTAAAAATGTAAGCCAAGTATTTCAGAGTACACAGATGTCAAGGTTATGCTTACAGAACTCAGACTGTAAAGCAATGGGAACATATTGCCTCTTCACTATTCCCCAGACTACAGAACTACTCCATTTTGATAATGTTCTCTCTATGGTTACTTCTTGTCTTTATCAATACTGGCACTTCACTACCCCATCACAATTTCTAATACTGTTCTTTGTTGCCTCTGTTTATAGCAAAAGCCTTTCCCCTTTGTTATTCTTTTATTACTCTTTGACTGTTTTCCCTTTCCTTGATATTTCTTTTTTTATTTTACAAGATTTTATTTAATTATTTGATAGAGAGAGCACGAGCAGGGGTAGGAGCAGAGGGAAAAACAGACTCCTCGCTGAGCACAGGGAGCCCGATGCAGGACTTGATCCCAGGACCCCGGGATCATGACCTGAGCCGAAGGCAGACATGTAACCAACTGAGCCACCCAGGCGCCCCGAGAAGTCTTCTTTTAAAAGGTGACATTTGAATAGAGACATAAGAGAGAAGCTCTATGGATATCTGTGGACTAAGTATCCCAAAGAGAAAAATAGCAAGTACAAAAGCTATAAAGAGGGAGCAGGCTTGGCTTGCTGAAGAAACAACGAAGAGACTGGTGGGATGGGAGCAGAATAAGCTTTTTTTTCTATCAATGTTTACTATTTTTGCCATGGTTTACTCTCTACAAGAGTTTAATATACCTTTCAGATTTGAACAGATTCAGATTCTACCTTATATGAAAGGCTGAGATTGTTTTGAGTCTAGTGGATAAGTGGGACTGTTACTGAATAGGTAATCATTTGCTGCAATAAGCATTTTGGCTGAACACAGGCTTGTAAACACTCTAAATTACAGATATATTGCCCAGTTTGGAGACAGAGAGGGTGATAGTTCAATGGGAAGATGTAAGAGCCAGATCTGATTTTGAGTCCTGGTCCTATGCTTACTTGCTCTAAGTGATCTTGAGTCAGAGAGCTCTATATGTCAGTACATAGATACACTTTTATCCTTTTATTCTAATTTTAAAATGTAAAAGCATAGTGAATATGGGGAAAGTATAATGGCTTGGGAGTCAGATTCTGAGTTAAACACCTTTGCTGCTGCTTATTAAATGTGCAGCCTTAGACAGTCATTTAAAAGCCTGAGTTTCCTTATCTGTAAAAGCAAATAAAAATATGTACTTTATAAAAGCATTATAAAGATTAAATCACATAATGACCTATGCATGTGAAAGCCATTTGTATACTATAAAATGTAAATTTAAGACACATACATATTTTTAAACTACCCACAGAGCTTTCAAACTTGTATTTTACTCATTTAAAATTTTTCATCTAAGTGCTTTCAAAATTTATTAAGTTTTATCTTTTGATTTATCTCTTCATTTGTACTTAAGAGTTGCATGCAAAATTTATCCTCCCAGTTGGTTCCCTATTTTGACTGATGATAAATTGTATTCAAATAACATTTGATCTTTTAAATTACATAGCAAAATTCAATGGATATGAACAACTCAGCTTGAAATCCTCAAAAAGGATCAAAATGCAGATTTTCATTTAACTTTATTTCACACAGATGACCATTCTGTAATAATAAATATGGGTACATGGAGAAAATAATTTGAAAGGATAACTTAATCATTTTGTACACTTCAGTAACTGTTAATGACTTCTCAGTAGGGGTTTTTTTGTTTTGTTTTTTTTTTTGGCCTGTTTTGTTTTCTGAACCTTCACTGACAAATGACTGCATGCTCAACATAAATTTGCAGTCAGGTATTTGCTATCAAATACTTGATACACGTTTTTGAAGACTGTACTAGAGAGATACTATTTTATTTCTTAGTATCATATTGTTAGCCATTAGTTAAAAGTGTCCATTTGTTACTAGACAGTAATTTAAAAAGCAACCCAAAAGAGTATTAGCTAAAACCTTTAAAATACCATCAGTGGTCTTCAAAAATATTTTACAAGAGATTTAACAGAATGGAACTTACTCCATGCCCTGCGCAGTCTGCCGTGCAATATCTATAAGCTTGATCATCTCGAATTTGGTCTCGATGATGTGGAGATGGTGATATAAGCTGGAGCCCTCACACCACTGGGTAACAATAGCTAGTTGGGGCTTTGTTGAATAGCCCATGAAGAGTAGGATATTCACATGTCGAGTTTTCCTATAAAAGGAAAAATGTAAGTAAGTAGTAAAGTTTGATAAACTTCAGCAAATCTTTAACAAGTGGGCCAAAGCAGACTAATTATCAGATATTGTTAGAAAAAAGTATTTTAAAAAAGACAGTGGAGGGGGCGCCTGGGTGGCTCAGTTGGTTAAGCGACTGCCTTCGGCTCAGGTCATGATCCTGGAGTCCCGGGATCGAGTCCCGCATCGGGCTCCCTGCTCTGCAGGGAGTCTGCTCCTCCCTCTGACCCTCCCCCCTCTCATGTGCTCTCTCTCTCAAATAAATAAATAAAATCTTTAAAAAAAAAAAAAAAAAGACAGTGGAGGGGCGCCTGGGTAGCTCAGTCGGTTAAGCATTCGACTGTTGGTTTTGGCTCAGGTCATGATCTCAGGGTGGTGAGAGGGAGCTCCGCCTCCTGCTCTATGCTCAGTGGGCTCCTCGCTCAGCGGGAGTCTGCCTGAGATTCTTTCCCTCTGCCCTTCCTCCCACTCACGTGTGCACACGCTCTCTCTAAAATAAATAAATCTTAAAAAAAAAGACAACGGAAGGATAAATTTAGAAATGACCGTAGGAACTGTCTAGTCTAATATCCTACCCCTTTCAGAAAGGTCTTAAATTTTAATATACCTCACAGATGGGCAACTGGAGGTTGCTTAATTACCTTCAATTATGTGAAGTTCATCACTGAGATTGTAGCTTATTTCCCCCACTCCCTTTTTTTTTGTCTCTTAAGTGGTTCTAGTCTTACAAAGTTCTTTGAGGTTGAGAAAAAATCATTTCCCTACAACTTCCACCACTGGCTTTCCTGTTCTGTTCTCTGGAATAAAACAGAGTAAGTTTGTACCCTCTTGAACATAATGGCCTTCAATGGACCCAAATATCCTCAGTTCTGTTGACTGTTTTTCCCCTAAAAGTTATAGTACCAGAATACTCCTTGTCTAAGTTGTCCTTGCCTGGATATACTCTAGTTTGTTAATGTTCCTCAAGTTCCAGGGCTTGATACAATCTTTAAATGTGTTCTGGTAAGTTTAGAATTTTGAGAGTATTATTTTGCTAAGTGGTGATACGATTTCCCATGATCAGAATACTGTATTTCTATTAATTCACTCTAGGATTAATTTTTCCATCAGTTATACCACATAATATTGTACACCACTTGAAGAATATAGTTAAAGACAAAATATACTCAGACAAGCTCCATTTTATCCACTTTTAGTAAAACTGTAAAGCCACCAGCAGCTGTCCCTGGAAAACAGAAGATGAAGATAACTTCTCTGGAAAACAGTAATTCACACATGCTCACCTGAGTACTCCTACTTCATTTTTGAAGGCCTGTAACTGCTGAGGTGTGGGTGCTGTCACATTCAACATTTTCACTGCCACATCACCTAAAAAAGAATTATTATTCCAAATGTCATTCCAATTTTTTAAACTTAAAAAATATAAAAAAAAACTGTTGGGTATTTTCACTAATTACCATGACCTTAAATCCATATCATTATTAAAGTGCATATAAATGTTCTAAGGATAAAAACTAAGTGAACAATGATACTCCTATATTAGTATTTCAAAATACCAATCCAAAAAAATAGCCAATGTTGTTTTTCCCCTGGAAATTTAGTTTAACCAATTAAGTACCCATAGTATTTTCCTGGTTATTTAACAATATTAAACTAGATGCTTTTATTAACTGAATGTTGAAACTACCAATGACAGGCCGAAGCTTGGCTGAAAGAGAAAACTGCAAAATTTCCTTATCAGAGTACTTAACATGTTTTTCAAATCCACAGATCACCTTCTTTTGCTTAGGAAAATTATTTAAATTGTAATAAAAAAAAACACAATTTCATGTGAAACAGGTAGAACTCTTACACAGTGTGGTACAACAACTTGAAAGACTTCTGGTAGCATCTACTAAAACTGAACCTATGTATAGCCAGAGGTCCCACAATTCTTTCTTAGGTATATGCCCAGCAAAATGGAACATATGTTCACCAAACATGTACTAAGAATATTCACAGCAGCAGCATTCATAATAGCCCCAAACTGGAAATGATTCAAATGCTCATCATACAGTAGAGATCGAAAAAGAAATCATGGTATAGTCACACAATGAATACTACACAGAGAATGACCTATAACCACACACAATAATAATTGCACTTTTTTGCAGATATATTATACTTTGATGTAATTATTGATTTTTCCTGATTATCAAAGTAATATAGTAAAAAACATTTTGAGAACATAAAATTAAAATCACTTATAATCTGTCACTCAGAAATGATCATTGTTAACATACTGATAAACATCCTATTAGGCTTTTATATGTATGCAATGTGAATATTTATGAATACATATGAAAAGATAACCTAAAAAGATATATACTAAAATACTGATGGTCATTTTTAATTTTGTTATATATTTATTTCTAGGTAGTATCATAATATGAAGTATTACACATGCTGCTTTGTAAAATTCAATATACCACGGATAGCTTTCTGTATCAACAAATATAGATCACACTCTTTCATGTCTATAGAATCATATATGGAGATTATCAATTTATCCTGTCCTCTATTAATGAACAGGTAAGTTTATTTCCAGTTTCCATTAAGTCTCTAATGAATATACTTGCACACACATCTGTTTGTTTCTGTCCAATCAGTTGTAGTTCTACAAATGGAATTGTTAGCTCAACATACATATTGACAAAGTGCCCTCCAGAAAATTTGTAACAATTTATTTTTCTACAAGCAGTGTTACAATCACAGTTATCAACATGGTCAATTAAAAAAAAAATCTGTCCACTTGAGAAGCAAATAATGATTTCTAGGTTTTGATTTTGCAATTCTTTGATAACTAATGAGGCTAAACATTTTAATATGTTTATTGGCTATTTCCTCCTTTGGTAAGTACACTTTCAATGTTTACTTGTGGTTTATAATACAAAGAAAATCAGCAAAAAGACTTCTAAAAGAAAAAAAAAATCTCGGGGTATATACGCTCTCCTAGAGAATTATCTTTAAAAATTATTACTCTAATGGTAAGAGTCCTGGTTGCTATGAATCCAGTTTTTATTTCCCATAATTTTTGTTAGAAACCCTTTGGTGGGCTCTTGAATCTGATCAAAATAGCTTAACGATGCAAACAGTAAATATTCCCTTTGACATTTTTCTATAGAAGTTGTTAAACATGTCCTGTTTTAATTTGTGTGTCACTGTATTACATACATACCATGCCACTTTCCCTTGTAGACTGTCCCAAATGACCCAGATCCAATTCTCTGTCCCACTGTGATCTGCCCATCAGGAATCTCCCAATCATCACTTGAATCCCGTCTACCAAGGGTTTTCTTGGTAAAATTTGTGCAAAAGTCATGCCAAAGCAAACAAAAAAGAGAGCAAAAATCAGTGTGTGGGAATGCTTTAAGCAAAAAACTATCAGCTCTTATATTTATTTCATTAAGGGAATTCTGTGTCACATACTGATGTATCATGCACCACGATATATCACACCATCTAAAAGGTGACATTACATTTAGCTATGACTTGTAAAACAAAAGAACTTAGAGGAAAAAAGATATCATATATTCTCACCATTCGATTCCTATCTTCTGAGGATGAAGATGATTTCCTTTCCCGCTGAGGTCCTGGAGATTTCTGTAATGCTTTTACATTAGTGAGTGAGCCAGGCAATGAAGCAGGGGGGGTGGCAGACAAACCTGTGGTTGATCCTAAGTTAGTGAAATGAAAAATATATCTATTAAAGGAGGATCAAGTATATTAATTTATTGGGGGCAGATGGTGGGGAGAGATTTAGACTTCTTTTAAAAATGCAGCGTATCTTTAAATATACACCTTTTGGAAATGACAGGCCAAGAAAAAGTCTCATTTGGTGATTTGCACTATAATTTCTTTTAGTTTTCTGGCCAATTTAATGACTTTTAAAACATCTGATTACAGATACAAACTCTGTTTATTGGTACAGAGTGCAGAAGAAAAATAATCCTTCTAAAGTAAGAGATCAATACTGAAACAATACTCTCAAGTTTTTGTTTCTTCGATAAAAAGAAGCAAAATCAATTTAAAAACACCTTTGTAACTATTTTATGTTACCTCAACAGCCAATCAATATAAAAACACATGGAAACTCCCAAAAGGAAACATATTATAATAATGGCCTTAACGTTAAGAATATCTGGCTCTATCATTTAGCCACTAAAACTTTAAAAATCCTATACTATTTAACTCTTAAATAGTTAGAAATATTGGTCAGTTCATTGGTTCCTGGATTCCTATTCTACTAAACAAAGATTATTTGTTACCTGTATAACAAAGTTAATGTAAACAAAGCCAAGCAGGTTTCTCAAGATTTTCTGAAAAATCGCTACCCATACAGAGTCAGAGCAAAGTAAGTGCTATGGCCTCTTGGCCAATTTACTACAAATGGAAATATCCTATCAACCAAGTGAGCCCCATGGGTACACTGTAAGTAGACTCAGTTGGCAGGGCCACGTCCTTTTCCAAATGCTGACTAAGCAAAAATCCCAAGTTCATCTACCTGGTTTAGAGGGGTTCGGGCCAATGACTCTTAGTAGGGCCTGTATAGCTAAGTAGAACTGAGATGTCCAATAATATTTGCATATACAGAACAAAAAGATCTCCAGAGAATCTTTTTTTTTTTTTTTAAAGAAGATTATTATTTGGGGATAGGCAGGTGTCACTACCTTTCAAAGAATAAGGATACCAATGACTATATTTCAATGTTAAAACTATAGAATTTTATCATCACTGCATCACACATGTCATCATGTAGAATTTCCATAATCTAACATGCAATTTTCTAAGAGAAAATGGCATCTGCAATGTCTTTAACTAGAGCATAATCCATTTCCATTGATAACTTTCAACATCCTAAAGCCTTAACTGCTTGCTCAGGCCTCATAATCCTGATCTACTGAGGATGGCACTGTACTACTTATTTCAGTCACACTACTCAGCACTGTAGGACTTCTAGCCCATTCTATGGATTTTATGAGAAACAGCTGGGCTGAGAGAGCAAAAATCTGAAACACCACCACTATATTCAGAATAAATAACAGACACTAGCAAAAGCCAGTAAATGTAATTCTTTAAAAATATCTATAGCAAGATACTTGTCTGAATTTTGACTTAAATCTTTGAAAATCAGTTTAACTACTAATTAAAGGCAAGATGAAATGGAAGAGTGAAATTATACTGTTAGCTTTCCCCCTCATATTAGGGCATAAGTGAGAGTGTCAACCCTCAAATTTTCTAAAGTATGCTAAAATATCCCAAATATATTACAGACCTTTTTTAATGTTCCCTACCTTTGATATAAGATGTACATGTCCTACATTTTAAAAAAGAACCCTGCTATTACAGAAAAATAAAGCCAAAAGTCTAGCAAAATCTCATAACTGGGATTTCCATTTTTACTTTTTTAAAAACCACACAAATTGATAACAAATATTAATAGTCATAAAGGCTACTGATTAAATAGATTAAAATAAAAGTAATTCAGACTGAAGGACACTCCCGCCCCAACATACATTATTTATTGCCACCCACTGAGTTTAAGAAGTTATCAAGGCCAAAAAGTAAGTAATATAACAAAAAACAAGATGGACATCTCAGCTCAGAATTTTCTTGCTTTTAAAAAATTTACAACAGATAGCATACAGAAAGCTTGTGGTAGTGAGTATGTGTGAGAAGCACATTCAGAGCATTCCAGCCAGGCCAAGCAGAAATTTAGTACTGAAAACTCTCACACTTACAAACACACGCTGTGAGGGTGAGGCACAAACAGAATCTGTAGTTTATATTTAGTTTGCTTTGGGTGAAAACAAGAAAGAAGAGCCCAACTACCTCTGAACACTGGGCCAGGCTCAAAATCAAACACTATTTCACTGGGGACAGAATGTAGGAGGGGACTGGGAGTCCGGGATTGGCATTTCCGAAGACAGCGCATCAGCTGGTTCAAAGGGGCTGTTAGAAGAGAAAGAGAGGGGCAGGCAAACACAGGAAGACAGACACACAGAAGAAATGAAAGAAGTCATGGGAATAAATGAGCTGAAGCCTGCTTCACAAAATAATTCTGGATGTCTAAAAAATTCTGCTTGTTTTCATAAAATCCCAATGACTTTTTATAAAGTGACTCATAGGACAAGAAATGCCATTTGATTTTTGGTACTAGGCAGGCAGTTTTTATGACTAAGTCAACTCTGTGATGCTAACATGATGGCAACATTTAAATGCTGGATGTACTGGGCAAAATTATCAAAAGCCACTGTTATTAAGACATATGAAAGTCAAACTGGCAGCAACATTAATTGGCGGGTTCACGGAATAACAAATGGAAAAAAACCACAACTTTTTAAACTACAGGCTAAAGTGAACACTAAATCCAGTATATAAGGCAGGGTTATCATTGTGGCAGGTTCACAGGTATACAGAAACATAACAAAAGATGGTTTATACAATGTTTATTCAATATAAAATATCTTTAAGTCTGGGCTTAGATATTTTGAAGATAAAGCAGGTCACAGTGAAGAGACTGACTCTCAACAAGATAAACAGGTTCTGCAGGTCTTCCTTATTAGACAGAAGACAGCTGAAAAAGCAAGCATGGAGGGCCACCTGGAAGAAATCTTCAAGATAGTTTCAAATACCATTTTTGGGAAAACATTATATAGGGGTAAAATCTTACTTTAAAAGTACTTTCTTAAGCAATGTTTTATGTCCCCAATTTTCAGAGTGCTAGAGTGAATATCTGATGAAAATTCTATAAGAAATCTCAACTCAATTTCTCATTTACTTACTTTATTCACTGGACTAATAAGAGGACAATATGATTTCTATTAGGGTCTATTCTATACAATGCGCATTCCAAATCCTTCTAGAAAGCTGAAGAGAAGAGGCTGACAATTCTAACAAACTGAGAAGTTGTGACAGGCAATCTAAGGGATTCTTCCTAAGAATGATTTAGGAAAATCAAGTTTTAACTGATTCTAAGCTCAATTGTTAACAATTAGTGGTATTAGTGGAGGCTCCCAAAGGAAATTTAGCGTCTTGAGTTTTGGAGATGGTTAGAAATCAGTAAAGTGGGTAAAATAGTTAAGGCTCTCTCTTTGATAATTTTAAAATTGTGGATAGTACATTTAAGACTCCCTTTTATGTTCTCTCTTTTTCTCTACTCATCTTATAAATCAGTTAAAATTTTATTAGATATAAATGATAAATAATAAAGAAAAGCAAAAAATATTTGGGGCTTTCTCTACACATTTTCCTCTGTGTCTGTGTTTAATGAAAGAAGCAAATATAAAGGAGACAAGCAGCAAAGCAATTGCATTTTTCTCTGAGTTTGTTTTTTTGTTTTTTTAATGGAAATCACTACTTACCTCCGTCACTACGAAACCCTTGGTCTCTAATCAAGTCCTACAAATAAACAGTAATGGATATTTATTCAAAGCATATGGTAAGAAAGTAATAACAACACTCAACTTTTCACTAACCATTAACACAAAGGTAAATTCAAAATAATACCTATCTTAATAATGACTTCACAAAACAGAAAGAATATGAAATTAGCTGGTCAACATGATAAAATAAACATCTGGAAGCACTTCCAACCTAACCCTATACTGAAGGGATTATTAGTCCTGATCAAATGCTGAAATCCATTTCAGGCCATTCAAAACCAATGGCTGTGTCACTTCTTAAAAAAAAATTCTACCGGCACATGTTAAGAGCCATAAAATGTTCATACCCTTTGATCCTGTAATTCCACTTCTGGGAATTTTTCCTAAGGAAATAATTCAGAAGAAAAAATGATATGCACAAGGATGTCCAGTGCAGCATTATCCATCATACTAAAAAAATCAGAAATAATTATTTCCCTATTATAGACATACTAACATTTGGGTTGAGTAAATTATGGTGCATCAATTTAATAAGTATTATGCAGCTACTGAAATAATTATGAAGCTTATATTGTGAAACATGTTTATAATGATAAAAAATAAAATTAAATGTACATTGATTACAATTATAAAAATACAGATGTATAAGGAAACATGAGAAGGGAAAAAATCAAAATGGCTCAAACAAGGGTTTTGTTAAAATCTGTCCTTATGATTAAAACATAGCTTTTTACAACAGATAATACTGGGGGTGGGGAGGGACAAGTCTACTGGCAATGCAATGCAATTTGGACCTTCATAGGTAGAACTTTGTTTTTTACCCAGTTTAACTTAAATATGAGGGATTGAATGGCCCCAAATGTCTCTAAACAGGCTCGAAGGCTCTTTGCAAACAGGCAGCTTTTTGTTTATAGGTTAAGACCTAGAGTAAATTCCACAGATGCATTTCTATCATGTTCAATGTATTATATAAAGCCTTCAACATCTTCTACAGAATAACCAACAAATACTTATATATCTGGCAAACAAGGTGCTAGGTATTAGGGGTTGTGTGGCTACCAATAAATATAAAATCCTGGTGGTGTCACTAACTTTTTGTGTTCTTGAGAGCTTGTAATCTAAGTGGAAGAAAGACATACAAACATGGAAATTAAATAATATAAGAATAATAGCTTAAGAAAACAAAAGAGGTGCCAAAGATGCTTAGTTAACCTCCAAATAAACAGTATGGGTGAAAAGATTCTTTTTTTTTTTTTTTTTTAAAGATTTTATTTATTTATTTGACAGAGAGAGAGCACAAGCAGGGGGGAGTGGTAGGCAGAGGGAGAGGGAGAAGCAGGCTTCCCGCAGAGTGGGGAGCCCGACACAGGGCTAGATCACAGGACCCTGGGATCATGACCTGAGCCCAAGGCAGACGCTTAACCGACTGACCCACCCAGGTGCCCCAGGTGAAAAGATTCTTAGTGCTACACAAGTTCAAAGAATAAGTAACTTATAAGACCTGATCACTGGTGAAGTATTTCAAGAGATGAGCTATGAGTTGGGGTCTGAGGGATAGAGAGAAATGTAGGGGCGCTGGAAGCAGAGGACCTGCTGGACAGAAAGAACAAGACAAGGCAGAAAGGCCACATCCCTTTCCTTTTTGCTGCACCAGCCTTGTGACTCCCCATCACCAGGGATCAGCCAGTTTTGCCTTTTTCCACTCTTACTGCACCATAAACTTCTACTTTTCAATCTGTTCTTAAAGCTCCTTAACAACCTTTTTATTTGTTCTAGGTTAAAGAGGATGTTCTATTATTCCAATACTGGCTATTTCAAACTCTTTCTCATGTCCTGTAGTTCCTTTCTTACTTATTATTTTTTCCCTTTAGCATGATAGAGAAAACAGAAGCCATCAGAGAACATTCTGTTCTGCCCCTATATTTACGAATATTTGCACAGTAATGTTAGCTATAATTTCTGAATTCTTACTATGTGCAAGGCACAATAAGAATTTTCAACCCACTGTAAGAGGCAGACACTTCTAGCTTCAAGGTTAAGTCATTTGCCCAAGATCATACAGCCTGTAAAGAGCTGCAGAGCTCTAGCTATGTCCATCTTTAATTCCTCATAGTCTCTGAGGAACTTTGTTTCCACATTAAAGGAACTTTACTGTATCAATTATTCCCTATTTTGTTATTTTCAACCTCTCTCTTCACTTGCTTCTTTCCCTCAAGTTACAAATATGCGTAAGACTCTCACATTAAAAACAACTGTCCCTCAACCCTGCTTTAATCTATAGCCCCTGTTCCTTTACAGCCAAGCTTCTCAAAACTCACACTTAACTCACATCTTCACCTGCCTTGCTCTCCTCCACCAACCCTCTAAAACAGTTCTCAATGAAGTCAAAATGACAAAATGACATAGTCCAATAGTCATTTTCAGTCCTTATCACATTTGAGTCTCATTGGCAACTGACATCAACTACTTCAGCATTCTTGAAGTCCCTTTGGCTTCTCAACACTACTTTCTCTTACTTATCTGAAGTTAGGAAGAGCAGTCCACAAAAGAGACACAAAACGACAGTCTCTGCCTGGACCTCAAATGTTAATAATATTCAATGGGGCTGCATATTCTACCCTACATTCTACCCTATATTCTACATATACTCTTTGAGTAATACATTTACACTCATGGTTTTAACTGACAAATATGCTAATTACTCCAAAATCTGTATCTCTACTCAAGGTCCTTATATTTAACTGCTACTGGTTTTTTTGGGTTTTTTTTAAGGTTTTATTTATTTATTTGACAGAGAGAGAGAGACAGTGAGAGAGGGAACACAGCAGGGGGAGTGGGGGAGGGAGAAGCAGGCTTCCCGCTGAGCAGGGAGCCTGATGCGGGGCTCGATCCCACGACCCTGGGATCATGACCTGAGCCGAAGGTAGATGCTTAACGACTGAGCCACCCAGGCGCCCCTGCTACTGGACTTCTAAACCAGTAAAGTCCCTCAGACATCTTAATGTCAAAATGTTCAAAATAATAGTTACCATTTTCATTTCTACAAGTCCTGTTCTTCCTTTGGTATTTCCTATCCTAATGAATGGAATGAATACTGTCTATTCACCCAAGCCAGAGAAATGTGGGCATTATCTTCTACCTCTCATCTCTTTCAACCCTTTCTTCTACTACTTCACAGAAGAGTGGTTAAGCATAAGCAGGAAAAAGCAGGTTTTATACCCCATTTCAATCATTTATCAGTGATGAGATCTTGGGAAGTTTCTTAACCTCCCCAAATCTAATTTTCTCAACAGTAAAATAAGAATAAAAATAGTACTTAACCCAAGAGTGTTTATGGGGACAGAGTGAGAAAATTTATGTAAAGCTCTTCGTACAGTACTTGCCATAGAGTAAGCATTCATAAACAGTAGGCATTTTCAATATCATTCCTAACAGTCTTGCCTACAAATCTCTCATGAATTCAAGATTCTTCCAGAATATAGAGCTGAGCACTTTCTCTCCCACTCAAAATTTTTCAAACTCTCTACTACCAACTCCTACAGAAACCTTAAAGTAAGACAAAATGCCTTTCAGTATGCACTCTACCTACCTAGTTTTGTCTTCTACCATTCCCTACCCTTCTCCCGAGTCCTAAACTCCTACAATATCAATTATTAATTACATCCCATGCAAAGGTACTTCCATACTTTTGCACATACTATTTCCTTAACAAATGTCCTTTCTTCTTAAAACCCCCACTGAGTGTCCTTAAATCAACTCCTACGCATTCATCTTTTACAATGTGGATTAAATGTTATCCTTTCTCTGTTAAATATTCCTATATACAACAATGTAGAGTTTATTACCCTCTTCTATAAACTACCACTATATATTTTTAATGTCTATTTATTTATATGTCTGATTCATCCATTAGACTCTGACCTCTTTGAGGTCAAAGGCCGTGTTCTAATTCATCCTTAATTCCCAGTTCTGTCATAGTGCCTATCCCAGAGCCAATATTGCCAAGTATGTCAAAAACAAGTCAAAACAACCTTGTTTGCTAGAATAATAAATGATAAATAATGACTGGAGCTGAATGAAATGACTGAAATTGAATGAAAATGCTAAAGAATTTATATATTATCTTAAAATCAGTGCGAAGTCAATGAAAGTTGTGGAACAAGGAAACAGATGATGATAGAGGTGTAAAAAAGTCTAGAGGGAAATAGTCTAAAAGGATGTTAGTATTGAAAAATGGCTACAATTTTGAACATAATGCGAATAGACCTAACTTACAAGATTTGATTTCTTATTTCACAATCTCATTATTCCCATATTTCCCTCTCCCACTTTTTTCTTCCTTTGTATTCAGGTCTAGCTAGATAAAGGAAGACCTTATTAGTTGAGGAAAATTGATATTAGTAAAAGGCCACTTAAAATGAATCCAATAAAAATAGAGAAAAAATTTCAAAGTAAAAAGTGGGAACAAAGTCCAGAATTTAGAAATTTATCTTGAAAAATGAAATTAAAATTTATAATAAAGTTTTTCTTTTACATTTAACAAAAATTTTTTTTCAAGATTTTATTTATTTATTTGACAGAGACACAGCGAGAGAGGAAACACAAGCAGGGGGAGTGGGAGAGGGAGAAGCAGGCTTCCCGCTGAGCAGGGAGCCCGATGCGGGGCTCGATCCCAGGACCTGGGATCATGACCTGAACCAAAGGCAGACGCTTAACGACTGAGCCACCCAGGTGCCCCATAAATTTTGTTTTTTTAAGATTTATTTATTTATTTGAGAGGGGGGGTGGGGGGAAGGGAAGAGGGAGAGAGAATCCTGAAGCAGACTCCACGCTGAGCCTGATGCGATGTAGGGCTTGATCCCAGGACACTGAGATCATGACCTGAGCTGAAATCAAGAGTTGGCCACCAAACTGACTGAGCCACGCAGGTGCCCCAATAAATTTTAAGATATAATTTCAATATGCTAATTCTTAGAACATAGAAATCAAGTTTTTTTTTTTTGGTCAATACAGAAGT
The DNA here is from genome assembly GCF_964656455.1 of Halichoerus grypus. Classification (NCBI taxonomy): domain Eukaryota; kingdom Metazoa; phylum Chordata; class Mammalia; order Carnivora; family Phocidae; genus Halichoerus; species Halichoerus grypus. The sequence continues at coordinate 93,161,892 of NC_135723.1, forward strand.
TTTGATAGAACAAACTGAAATCCTCAATTTCATATTCATCTTTTATATCACAGGCATAATCATTTTTATAAAAATTGTAGGGGCATCTGGGTGACTCAAACAGCTGACTCTTGGTTTTGGCTCAGGTTATGATCACAGGGTCCTGAGATGGAGCCCTCCCTATGTTGGGCTCTGCGCTCAGCGGGGCAATCTGCTTGAGGGTTCTCTCCCTCTGCCTCTGCCCCTTCACCTGCTCATGCTCTCTCTCTTTCTCTAAAATAAATAAATAAATAAATAAATAAATCTTTATAAAAATTTTAGAGGGCTTCATCAATTCCCTGAAGGGCCTCTATCAATCCTTTGATACTTAAATTATTTTCATTTGAAGAACCTATTATATTGTCATCTTTATGTTTCTTTTCTATTATTAACTGGACTAATTTAATTCTACTGTATTCCTTATTTCTCAATGGCTTTTTGTAATTTCAGTAGTTCTCCAAAGTCCTTTTTCACGGTCTTCATAAAAGCCTTAAAATCTTTCCTTTTTTTTTTTTGCCAGATTTGCAATCAATTTGCATTATGTTTTCATTGAAATGTTGGATAATGATGTAAGGGGATTGGAATGCAAACTGGTATTAGATGGGGAGGAATGTTTGTGTGGGTACTAATATTAAAGTAGTCTGTTAATAAGTGAATATTTTCCTGTTAGGACAATTTTTGCTTCTCTACTCAACCTTATAACTCTGAGGACTCACATAAGGAATGCCTGTAAAATAAGAACAATTCCTATCTTCTAACATACAAGTAACCACCTCACTAATTCTAGTACCCTGTTTATTGGGGAAACAGTTTTAACTTCTTTTTTATTTTTATTATTTGTTTATTTATTTTTAACTTCCTTTTTAAATATAATTACTTTCCCCAAGGCAAACAAGCTTGGTGGGTTTTCTGTTTTGTTGCTTATTACAGAGATTAAGGATAACCTATATTCTTCTTTTTTTTAAAGATTTTATTTATTTGACAGAGAGAGACACAGTGAGAGAGGGAACACAAGCAGGGAGAGTGGGAGAGGGAGAAGCAGGCTTCCTGCGGAGCAGGGAGCCCGATGCAGGGCTCGATCTCAGGACCCAGGACCCGTGAGCCGAAGGCAGAAGCTTAACAACTGAGCCACCCAGGCGCCCCAAGGATAACCTATATTCTTTATATGAAAGCACAAATTCTGGGAGAAGTGACACCTAATTCTAAGATCGGGATCCCCAGCCCACCACAGCTCAGGTAGCAAGAGCACCTTATTCTCTTCTGTTACTCAATTACTGGATTATTCTGTAAATAAAATTTTATGGAAATAAAGCCACACCCATTTGTTTATAATGTATTATATCTGGATGCTTTCACACTACAATGACAAAGTTCAACAGTTGTCATTAGAGATCATATGACCCATAAGCCTAAAATATTTACTATCTGGCCCTTTAAGAAGATGTTTGTTGATCCCTGGTCTATAATATGGAAAATTTCCTGTTTCATCTTCTAACCCTTTTACTGAAACAAGTATTTTTTGATGACCAATTATGTACTTAGTTCTAAGATAGGTGCCAAGTGAACTAATATTAGGAATGGTTTCTGCTGCCAAGAAGATCTAATTGAAGAAGCATCACTAAGGTATATAATTAAGTTACAGTGCGCAAGATAAACCGGAAAAGTAAAAACATCAAGAGTGACCAGCTAGAGGGTGGCTAAAATAATTGAAGATATGGGATTACAGTATATGATGATTACACAAGAGAAGATACATTTTTAAAAATGAATGATTAGAACTTAGGGAGAAACTTTACAAAAAAAGAATATGCAAAAATTCATGATATATAGAGAGATGGAATACAATGTTACAGTCAAAAAAATAAGGAAGGTAAAAGGTAGTTTTGCATGTCTTGTACATAAAGTAATGATTAGTTCTTAAGGGTTATTTAACTCAAAGTTGTACTTTTAGAAATTTAGATAAAGATTTCAAATTGATCTAAATAGAAAATCTGTAGTTGTATTTCTATTTTCTTTACCATAAAATGGCCAAGGGATTATCTGTTAAACAAATGAAGATAAGACTTCTGCAGAAACAATGTCATAAGGAAAAAAATCAGAACAACTCCATAATTTGGCACCAGTTAAGTATTTAATACCATCAGAGAAGATGACAAGGCTTTTCTGATCAGTAATTGAAGAAAAGTCTACCACTAATAATAACTGACGTGCATTTCTGATCTATATTATAAGCATTTTAGCACAAAAATAAAGAAATACACTTGATTTTTTTTAGTTCTAACAATGCTGGATTACTTACATCAATATTGACAGGTTCTATTGTGTTTATATGCACATTTGGAGCTGATGAGGACCGGTCTCGTTGTCCAAATTGATTTCGATGATCTTCATCTGCTGGTCGGAAAGGCTGTGGAATTGGAATGGATTTTGAAGGAGACGGACTGGTGAGAATTTGGGGCCTGGAAAAATCAAGTCATTGAAAGATAAGTTCAGAGCAACTTTATAGAGATAATAACATAAAAAAATGGATGATATAAAGATTTCCTTGTAAAGCATTAAAAACCCAGCAGTAATTGTTTAAAAAACTAACATATGCCTACAGCTAATACCGACAAAGCTGCTTTTGCTCAAGCAGACCCTCCAGGGACTATCAATGGTAAATGATTCTTATCCAAAAAACTCCAGGGAAATCTACAAATGGCTAGAAATTACCTGTGGTTAGTCAGCTGAAGAAACTCTCTAAAGTTACACCAAAATCTCTAGATACTAGAGACTGACTGAATAATATCTGCTATTTTTTTCTACCTTTGTCATTTCTTGATAGCCAAAGTTACTAAAATGAGATTTTTATGGAAAGTATTAGGAAATTATGAATATTTTGGAAAATACACCTGTGGATTTCAGGGCCTGAAAGATGTATCTGTTGCTTTACATAGCATTGAATTAAAATCTTGAATAATAGCAAAAGACCATTTGCAAATCCAAAAGATGACCCCTTATAGTGTTCTCTCATATTTTAAATTTTTTATCATGTCCAATAATTGAGCAACAAAAGGGAATCATATGTTAAGCATTAAAGCAAATCTTTTTAAAAACTGCTTTTTTATGAGATCATCAAAATAGGTGACAGAATGATCTATTTTCGTACTGTAGATCTCTCACTGCCCTGAAATGAACCTGGCACTCACAGAGCACACTAAAGTTTTGCGAATAGATTGTAAACATCAGTGAGGAGTTTAGGTCCCTCAGAAAGGATATCCAAGGGAACTGGGAAGGGAGTATCATATGATAGAGGAGGTATGGTTGTCTCAGTGAGCTCCACCAAGACCAAAGAATGACACAGTGCTAACAGCCTCTCTACAGAGACTGGTTATCATTCCACCCCATTTTATGCAAACTCTGTAATCATCTGCATTATTTAGTAATTATTAAGACATAGCCAGAAAGACAATGTGGAGGAATACAAAGACATTTTGTGAGGGGACAGGGTTTAGAAAGGAATGGGAAGAAAATATAGTACAAAAGGAGTAGACAGGGGTTTGAAGGGCCAAAGAAGCCAAATAGTGACAAAAAGTTTGTTTTTGTTTTTTTTTTAAAGGTTCTGAATAAAGCATGTTAACAAAATCTGAACCACACCAGTTTATAGTTTGACCCTCTGAAGCATGCTCTTAAGGGTAGGGAAAGACATTTTGAGCTTATCTGTTCATATTAATGGAGTCCACTTAGAACTGAAATAAAAATAATAAAATATTATGTACTTTAAAAAATAAGTATCACCCAAGGAGAATTACAGGATAAAACTGATGGATCCGGCCTTTAAAAAAATTACCATGCTCCACTTGTCCTTTTTATTCTATTAATTATTGAGAAATTTTTAGTTTGTGACAGAGTTATCTTTACTTTTGCCTTTGGCAGCCAATATATGCCTTTTGCTAAGGGATTTTGGGAACAGGTAAAAGAATGTAAAAATGACAAAACTGGTTTTTTAAAAAAGTTTTGGAAAATGCACCTACTTTTAAAAAACCATAGGCTGATTTAAAGTCTCAAGTCAATAGCATAATTTAAGTTAGGACTTAAAAGTGGAAAGAGCCTGAATTAACTACAGTTGTGTAGGGAGTCTAATCAATATAATTGGTCTGATGTAGGCATAAGTGACAGCAAGTCATTTCTGAAAGTTACTGAATTAACACCATGACTGCAATGTGTAGTTTATAACAAGGCAGAACATGTATTCAAGGGGCATTGGTCCAGAAGTAGGAAAAACAAAAACCTGGATTTAATATGATAGACTTTATTACCTAAAGAATGGATATATAAGAAAGTGAAGATATCCTGTGTATTACACAAAATCAGAAAGACTGTATTTGGCAGTTGGTATCTAACACCACCCAGCAGAAGGCATATGTTGGTCCATAAAGTCAATTTACCTAGCCTTGACAGCAAGTTTATAACTTTGGAGAAAACTTCAAGTAATTATGTCCTGGTATCATTAAACTTCTCAGTCATGTCCTAATCCCGTGTTTAACAAAAGCAATCTTTGGATTATAATTTGGTTTCTCATAAATATCTTCTAAGATTTTTTTTTTTTTTCTCATAAATATCTTCTAAAAGTGGACTGAGTACTGGTCCATCCAACACAAGAACTTTGGTCTATACAATAGCTATATTTCTCAGGGAAGTGAATTCACCTGGAATTCTGATTCAGTCTTTTCTAATTCTGGTCACTGTACACCAGTATATCTCTAATAACTCTCATCATTTCTGGGGACTAATAAAATTCAGTTTCTATGGATGTTTTTACCTGGACCAAGGTGATTTATACCCTGTGAAGTATGTTGGGAGTCAGCAAACTGGCTTCTCCTGATACCTCTACCTATCTTGCTGCAAACCTCTTTAAAGCAGTATTAGATTAAAAAGAAAAAGAATTTCACCTCTAACACCCTTCAGCAAATTACATTAGTTTAGATCTCATTTTCAATCTAGAACATTAAAAGTTTTTTAAGAATATTAAAAGTTCTGAAGCAAAGTGACTACTCCTGTTCAGCAATATGCAAATTTTAAAATGCTGACTTTTCAGACATTCATACATCCCATAGCATTTTTAAAAAGCAGAAAAGGAAGTACAAACTGGCCAATGTTATCACTTCTCCAGTATGTCTTGGTTACATCCATTATTATAAGCGTTTCATGAGCACTACAGTGCTAATATAAGAACTGTTAACAAAATGCAAAGGAAGAGCAGTTCAGAACAGGACTGGCTTCTATGTTTTCACAGGCACATATAGACGCTTGTGACCTAAAAGCATCAGGAAAGCAAAAGTTTGAACACCTTTCTTATCATTTGCTCAAGACCAGAATGTACTTCAGTTTAGTTATAAATAAAATACTCATGGCATAGGCAAATGGTTTCTCAGTTTTGTGGCTGTTTCTCAGTTTTAAGACAGCACCCTTTCAGTGGAAGGTAACTGCCATTATGAACCTTCAGCAAGACCATGCTAATTTCATTGTGGTGTTCTGTAACTCTGCTCAGAGAACTGGGACCTGCCATTAGAAAGGCATGATGGTCTACAGAACCTGCCAGGAGTAAATGCCATAACCAAAAGATTAATTAAAAATCAAAACAAACAATAACAACACTTTGCTCTAAGAAAGACCCAGGTACATAAAACTAACAATAGAGATAACAGGAATAACAGGACTCCACCAGAGCAGGTAACTGTTACAACCTGGCAAAAAAAAAAAAAAATTAATGGTTGCATTTTCTAGTGTTCCAAAGTAGATAAAAACAGCCAGTCCTTAATATAAGTCTTTTGCTAAATTTTCTAGCCTATGAGACCTTTAGAAAGGTTGGCTTTAATTTATTAGGTTTGGCATAATTTATTCTGCCTCAAATCCAAAAGGGAAAGAGTACACAGACCTGTGTAAGAAATTCTCCAAAACACTAATATCTATTACTCATCATTTTTTCCCCCACTATGAAGCTTGAGTATATGATGCATTTATATTATCTTTAAAGTCAGTTTCACCTTTATCCTCGACAACTAATAATACTATTAATATTTTTCTTTACACTTTATACATATCCATCCCTTCTCCACAATGCTACCACCCCAGTTCAAGTCTTTATTGCCTCTGTCTTCATTATGAACAGCATCTGAGTTGGCCTTCTTCAATCACAACATTTGTCCGTTGATCTATCTGTGTATCACTGCTAAGTGCTTCTTTCTTTAAATTTTCACCAGGTTAGTCCTCTGTTGAAAAACCTTTACTTTTTTCCCCTCTTCCGTTAAGTCTAAATTCCAGCTTGAATTCCAACACTCTTTATAATCTGGTCTTATATGTGATACTTCTCAATTTAGATTAGCCTGTGTTCACTCTCTCTCAAATCTACCACCCCATTCCCTTTGTTTATGCTATTTCTCCCCTACCAACCCACCACACCATGCTTTTTATTCCCTGGATTCATTCAGATTCTAGAATTCTTGAAGGTCCAGTTTAAATATCATTTCTTCATTAAATGTTTTTGACTACTATCACTATTCTCCTGTCTATGGTAAATATGATCATATTTATGTCCTTGCATCGTTTAAAATATCCTCTGAAACAAATAATGCAATATATGTTAAGAAAGAAAAAAAGAAGAAGAAGAATGTAGCAGGAGGGGAAGAATGAAGGGGGGGAATCGGAAGGGGAGAAGAACCATGAGAGCCAACGGACTCTGAAAAACAAACTGAGGGTTCTAGAGGGGAGGGGGTTGGGAGAATGGGTTAGCCTGGTGATGGGTATTGAGGAGGGCATGTTCTGCATGGAGCACTGGGTGTTATGCACAAACAATGAATCATGGAACACTATATCTAAAACTAATGATGTAATGTATGGGGATTAACATAACAATAAAAAAATTAAAAAAAAAAGAAAACTGTCTCAATAAAAAAAAAATGGCTTAAAATATCATATCATCTGAGAAACCGAAGACTATAATTATATACTATTTTTAAATTGTTTGCCATTGTCTCATTGGTCAATGCTACTTTTCTAAATGGAAATCATACACTTCTATATTTGAATATTACCTAATAAAGTGATGAGCACAAGGCAGGGACTCTAAATGATCCGTTACTTGATTTTTTTCCAGACTGGTCCTGAAACAGTCTATGTCAGTTTTAATCCCACGTATCTTACCAAATGCATGTACGAATTTGCCTTATGTGATAAAATAAGTTACCTGAAGAAAAATCCTTAATTTAACAATCCAAGTAGTTGGAAAGGTTTATAATTAACCAAAAGATCCAAAAGAAACCAGCTCAAATAGCACTGCCATTGAACAGCAGGAGTCATATCATACCCAGCAGAATCGGAGGGGGGAGCGGAAGGGGATGATCCAGACGTAAGGGCAGTCTCTGCTATGGAGGCCTCCTCCTGTGGTATTGGGTGGTGTTCAAAGAACTTGGAGACAAACAGCAAACTGTGAGGCAAAAACAAAAACAAAACAAAGCAAACCTAACTTGTGCAAAACCCAGAAGCTTCATACACCAGAATACATTACAGAGTTAACAGAAATACGAGATCAAATTCCACTTTCAGAAATGATTGTTAAATTCAATTAGTTGTATTTTTGCCTAAAAGCTTATTTTAAAAAAATTACATTGTACTTTGAAAGGCAAGCTTATAATCTAAAACTAATTGCTCTATACAGCAAATTTCTACATATTAGAGGGGAAAAATCATGCTTTATGGTTAAGGAATTAGAAGAAAATGTATCTACTGTCTCAGTTAGATTCCATCATTATAATACACTTTATAGAGTTGGATTCTCTTTGCTCAAGTGATTGAGAAAAGTAAAAAGACCTTGACAGCAGGAGCAGCAGCAACAAGAGAGACTACAATAGACTCAGTCTAATCTATTACAGAAACTCTGGCATAAAGCAAATAGAAATTTTAGAAAGAGAAACACCGGGTATAAAGATTTTATATCTTACTTTTAAATAAACTGGGCAGGGGAGGTTGAAGGAGAGAGAAAGAGAGAGAGAGAGAAAGAGAGAGAGAATATATATAATTTACAAAATAGTGACAGAACCAGAACCCCTGATCTGTGATCCACAAATATAATGGTTAACTTAATTGAAATCACACCCACTCTCCTCCCAAAAACCATCTAAAAATGATGTCTATGGGCAAGGGATCTTTTACTAACTAAGAGAGGATATAAGACATAGATGACACGTACAGCTGAGTCAGAATGACCATTTGGGAGAGCAGTACTGCCTATACTACACAGTATTCTCTAGCCAGCCTTTTCTAATTTCCTGTAACTCTACTGGACAGAAAATTCCCAGACTCTAAGATACACTAGTTTCACACTAGGAAAAATAAAATGTAGATAGAAAAGAGATTTTTTTGATTACTTACTCAAGTTGGTCATAATTAACACACATCAGTGGAACCTCTGTACTACAACGCTGGTGAAATTTATAACCACATGTTTGACAGCGAAAACCCTGGAAAAGCAGCTTTCGACAAAAGTCACAAAATGCTAAGGTGAAAAAGGTTTTCCGTACCTGCAAAGTAAAAAACATCACAGAGAATTTCAAAAACTTGCAAGAATCTTCTTAGATATCAACTTATTTACTCTCTTGCTTATAATAACAAATCTTTAATATGTTCATATCCTGAGAACCGTCTTACACACGAAGATACTAAAATGGAAACCCGGGGGTTCAAGACAATAGATGGACTATATGTATTTATCTCCCACCCAATATACAATAAAAAAAACTCAGAAGTCAAGAAGATGGAAAGTGAGTAAAAGACCGGAAACTATTTTCAAGCTTGACTCCATGAAAGTAAAAATAGAGATGATAAGTAGAAGGAGGGAACAGGGGTGAAAGGAAGGGTAAGGGCACACTTTAGTAACTGTACAAAGAAAGGAGTTAAGAGATGCTTACTGGTGTTGACAGAACAAGAAACAATGGTATATTTATATTACTTAAAGTTACAAAGGTATCCAATAGAGGAACCTGCCCCCAAAACAAACCAACCAACAAAAAATCCAAAAAAATCACACTGAAGGAGGGGAAGAAGGAAGAAAGGTTGTAATGCTACAAATGAGCTAATTCCCTTTGGAATCAGTAAATAGTGGCCGAAGTTGATAAAGCAAGGAACTATGGCTTAAAGTTACTATTTAGTAATGGGGAGATAATCACCCAAAGAGCTTTAAAACAGAAACTAACTAGGCTAAGGAACAGGAAAATTACCTAAAAGACAGTAAGAACCACTTCTAACCAATTATCAGTTTGTTAGAGGATTAGAACACCTAAATTTGTGAACATTCCTCTCCAGGAAACTTAAAAGGCAACATGGAAGAACTCCATGTCAGAAGACAAATGATCTACACAGAGGTCACATAAAAAGAATTACATTAGGGAGGCTCTACCTTGATAACTACTGAAGCCAGAAATTATTTTTAGAGTATCTGTTTTGGGTACAGAATGAGCAGAAAACATAAGAGAAATACCAAAATGTTAACAGTGGCTATTTCAGAGTGGTGAGAGCATGGCTGACTCTATTTCGTCCTTTGTCTTTGCTGTGTGTATTCTCAATTCACCTGTTTCTCAGATAGTTTTCATCACTAACAACAGTAAGAACTACATTTTACATTATGACCCAGGACAGACCTATATTCAGATAATAGTATTTACCCTGACTATATATAATGTACATCAGGACTTTCTACTATATGGAAATGTCTTTCATGATCCATTAAATTGATTTCAATACCCACAGTTTACCAAACTTTTTCCAATAAACATGCATTTAACAGGATACAGTTATTTAAAAATAATGTCTCATCAAGAAAATGATATCTTAGCACATCAGGCATTCTAGGCTTTTTGAGAACATTCGGGTAATTTAATTTAAGAGTGGCTCTTGTTTTCTTCACCTTTTTGTCTTATGTATCACTTTCTAGGGGATATAAAAGGCAACTGCTCGTTTTTAGCTTTGTTACTTTTCCGTTTGTCTCTGGATATACAAGAAATTAGAAAACCTTTAACATTTATGTGGCGAATATTTGCCAAAGCAAGCGTTTTTCATATTTCTTGCAGGATTTCAGAAAATAGAGCACAGAAATATACAAAACATGTTCACAGGAATCAGCATTTTATAGTCATCTGATCCTCTCCTATCCTCTCCATTTCTCACTCACCTAATAATCCGTTGAATTTCACAAAGTTCTAATTTCTCTTTTCATTAATCTACTCGCTTGCACTCTTTCTTCCTGCTACTGACTTCTATTTGAAAACTATGTGTACCAGGCTGTTTGTGTATGTAAAGGAGAAAACCAAACATGGCAGTAGGAGAGGACAGAGGAAAGCACAGAGGAATGGAAATCAGAAGAAGCAAATGTGGGAATGCATTTGAGTATAAATGGTGACATATAATTGGATCTGGGAGTATATCTTTGTCAATAAAAGTGAGTACAGGAAGGTACATTTTCTTGTTTTTCTAACTCTCCTGCCTCCTCCACCCTGCCAGTTCCCCGGGACTCCTGGAATGTAGGCAAATACCAAAGAACTGCTTTTATAACGGACTAAGAAACTGGGAGGCATAAGCAGCATTGCTTGAGTTGCCAGCAAAACCGAGCACAGAGAAGCAGAGAGAAATTCTCTCCCTTTCTCAAGTAGAACGCGTGCTTTTACTCTTGCCTCTACATGGCACTCAGAGCAATTGTTCTGAAACACAAATCCAATCATGTCTCCCCTGCTCACAATCAATTTCCAATTATTTTAAAGAGAAGTGTAAATCTTTAACATGCCTTACAAGGACTCCTAGGAGCAGGATTCTTCGTACTCTACCCATAACTCTTGCTACACTCTCCAACTTTATACCATTCCCCCTGAACTTCTTTCAAAACTGAAAAATTCCATGCTCTCTCCCTGTTTCCTCTGTTGAGAGTACTCTTCCCTTCACTCCATCTGCTATTCCCTCATCCATCAGGCCTTAGCTTAGAGAGTTCTTCCTTTGGGAAACCTTCCTGACTCCTCAAAGGCTAGGTTAGGAGTCTCTACTCTGTGCATCTACTGTACTTTATACATACACAGTAATTAAGAGCGCTTATGAAATTCTCTTATCAAAACATCTGTCTCTCTACTCTAAGGCAGGGATACTGTTTTTTCTTATTCATTGTTATAGTCCCAGATCAGACACAGTGTTGGCAAATGGGAAGTTCTTAATAGATATTTACTGGCAGGTCTCCAATTGTGTTGTGAGGATTTCCATACTCTGGAACTAGGCTGCAGCTTGTTTCCATTATCCTCTTGTGACAACGATCTTCCTGAGGCACCACTTTAACACCATTTTATGGTTAACAACTTAGGTCTTCTTACCTCCTAACTACTTTCTAGCCAAGAAAAATAATTAGGAAAAAGAGTAGTAATCTTCATGAAATGTAACCTCTACTGTTTTTGGATTCCTAAAAACTTAAAATTATCTTCAGATTTTTCCACTTGAAATTCTATAAATTAAAAAAAATCAATAGTAATGAACTTGCTAGGTCTTCATTACAAAACTATTTGCTACATAGTAAATCTGATTGACAACACTCATTGAAAAGATGCCTTATTGAAGCACAAATTATTCACCATTATTCACCACTAATGGAGCCCTGAAAGCACAAATCCCCAAGGAAATCAGCTCATTATTCGTCTGCTTTAGGAGTCCAGCTGTACTAATCATCAAAGCACATGGGAAAGCACTTGATGCCGAAAGGGTAGCAATAACTAACTATCCATCTAGAAAATATAAACTATGGTCAAAATTCCATATATAATAGAAAGTGAGAAATGCATTCCTGCCTTATAGATCATTCTACTCCTGGCTTCTGCCTTACCCTTTTAGAGGGTAGGTTCTCAAGCTCTGGGCACTATATCCTCATCTCTAAGGTGGAGATGCCCCACATTCCAGGTATCATGCTGGTGACACTTAGCTTAGGCTAGGTTCCAGCAAATGCAAAAACCAGATGAAGGGAGAGGTCCTCAAGGAGAGCTATTCCACTTCCACTAACTCATCCTTCAGAAACATTAACGCAAGTATATCAAGATGTATGCAAAAAGATTGTTTAGGGGGCGCCTGGGTGGCTCAGTTCGTTAAGCGACTGCCTTCGGCTCAGGTCATGATCCTGGAGTCCCTGGATCGAGTCCCACATCGGGCTCCCTGCTCGGCAGGGAGTCTGCTTCTCCCTCTGACCCTAACCCCTCTCATGTGCTCTCTCTCATTCTCTCTCAAATAAATAAATAAAATCTTTAAAAAAAAAAAAAAAAAAAAAAAAAAAGATTGTTTAGCCCTGTACAAAACAGATTAAAAAAAACTTAAATGTCTATTAATAGAGGATAGTTAAGTATAAATATACTGAATTTATATTCTTATAGACTATTATGCAATCACTATAAACATAACACTAGGTGTACTGACGTGGAAAGACATCCATGATGCACTGTTTAATTTTTTTTTTTTTTTTTAAAGATGAAGACTATCACACAGAACAGGACTCCATTTTTAGTTTTAGGAAAGAAATGGAAATTAACGGAAGGGAAGGGAGAAAAAAAAGAATGGAGAGAACTTTGGGCTCCCAAGGTATAATAAGCACACGGTTGTATAAGCAGAAAGAGTTTGGAAGACCATACAATAATTAGTAAGTGTTTACCCTACTAGGTATTTTCCTTTTCTCACATGATATACTTTTGTACCATTCAGATTTTCTTTTCAGTTCCTTTTAATGAAAGACATTTATTGCTTTTTCAAATTAAAAAGAAAATAAAACTCTTTAGTTTAAATACAAATTTTTTAAAGAACAGAACTGATTTTCAACTTAGGTAAAATATCAATCCCAAAATTATGCATCTATATTTCATATTCCCTAAATAAAAATTCATGTGCAAGAACCTGAATGCTTTTGACATTTGGAAAAAATGTAAAAGTACATACAAAGTTGTGTGTGGTAAGCGGAACATTTTCCAACACTTCTACATGCAGTTCCTCTCCGGTGAGCCAGGAAATATCAGTGTCCCAGCCAATCGGTTTCTTCTCTCTGAAAGTGTAGACACAGCCTTTCTTGGTTATCATACCTAAAAATCTTTATACCTCATGCTGAAGATATGAAAATTGGTTATTGAGGGGCTAGTAATGGTGAGGGAGGTTTGGCTCCCTGGTTTTCCATCGTTAGAAATTTAAATGGCAATAAATTAATTTTTAAGTTTACCCCAAATAAATGTATCACTCTTGGACAAACAGCAGGGTAAAGAGATGTACTCTTTTCTTCAAGCCAGCTCCAGAAAAGACCTACAACAGCAGAAAATTGATTGTTCCTAGGGTCCCCCCCTCAAAACAAACAAACAAAAAAAAAACCAACCAGGTACGGATTTATCTATCCATTCAAAAAAAAAAAAAAAAAGCACTCAAGGGACAACATGCCCCAGAAAGGGTATTTTTTTTAAAAACAGGATTCAAAATTTGGGGGGTTCTTGGCACAATTTTAGATACTTTTCTGAAAGAAAAATAGTTTAATATAAAATGTTAATTTTGATAAGCCTTTTGTGAAACTATGAGTTTATATTAAAAATAGGGGAATAGGGAAGAGTCCGTTATTCAAATAAGCCACATTTTAAATGGTTCACAAAAATTACAAGAATCTCAAACTCCAAATAAAATCATTTGATCAGAGTAACAAACACTATCATCACACAAAGTATCTAATGTTAACTCCTCAAAAGGCCTGCAAGTTTTCTTTAGGCTAACTTAATATTTTTTTCTAAAGTTAAATTTCAACACCCTGGGTTTGGGTAAAGCTGCTACAAAAAACCCAAAAGTTTTATGTCTGAGGGATTTTTTTCCTTTTTAAACAAAATTTCACATCACATACAAACCATACCCATCCTGAATTCTGTAAACAGCACAGCACTCTGGGATTAGACCTCTCATCATCAGAGCTTTCTTTAGACTGTCTCGGACTGTAACTCCACATCTTGCAGGTACCTATGATATCACAGATATATGATATGAGGTAAAGGGAATAAATTATATATTTTTTCTACATCATTTTAAAAAGCTCAATACTTTACCTTTATAATACCTTTAAAATGTCATATGGATTAGTATGTCAGATACAACATCATTTGTAAAGCTAAGTTGCTATTAAAGGAAAATTATGACTCAAGTATCTATTATTCATCAACTTAAAGCAAAACTGACTTTGCTTTTTATTAAAATTATGAAATATTTTAACATATAAAAAGAGAACAGAAAATATAACAGATTCCTATATACCCATCACTGAGAAATGTCAACATTTAAAGCAAAAGCAATTAAAAAAAAATTTTTTTTTTAATTTGAATATAGTTGACACACATTATATCAGTTTCAGGTGTACAACATAGTGATTCAACTTCTCTATACATAATGCTATGCTCACAAGTGTAGCTACTATCTGTCACCACACAACATTATAATATCATTGACTATATTCCCTATGCCTTTCATCCCCATGACTTATTAATTCCATAACTGGAAGCCCGTATCTCCTACTTCCCTTCATCCGTTTTGCCTATCCCTCTATTGTCCCCTCTGGCAGCCATCACTTTGTTCTCTGATTCTGTTTTTTGTTTGTATTTCTATTTTTATTATTTTTCTGAGGAACCTCCATACTGTTTTTCAGTGGCTGTGCCAATTTACATTTTCATCAACAGCATATGATAGTTTTTTTTTCTCTGCATTCTCCATCCTAACATTTCTTTTCGATTTTAGTGATCCTGACAGGTTTAAGGTATTATCTCATTGGTTTGTTTGTTTTTTTTTTTTAAAGATTTTAAGTAATCTCTACACCCAACATGGGGCTCGAACTTATAACCCCAAGATGAAGAGTCGCATACTCTACTGACTGAGCCTGCCAGGCACCCCCTCATTGTGGTTTTAATTTGCATTTCTCTGATGATTAGTGATGGTAAGCATCTTTTCCTGTGTCTGTTGGCCATCTATAGGTCTTCTTAGGAAAAATATCTGTTCAGGTCCTCTATTTTTTAATCAGATTATTTGGAATTTTTGGTGTTGAGTTGTATGTTCTTTACATATTTTGAATATTAACCCCTTATCAGATATATCATTTGCAAATATCTTCTCTCATTTAGTAGGTCACCTTGTTCTTTTGTTGATGGTTTCCTTCGCTGTGCAAGAGCTTTTTACTTTGGTGTAGTCCCAATAATTTATTTTTGCTTTTATTTCCCTTGCTTAAGGAGACACATCTAGAAAAACGTTGCTGATATCAAACAGATTACTGTCTATGTTTTCTTCTAGGAGTTTTATGGTTTCAGGTCTTACATTTAGGTCTTTAATCCATTTTGAGTTTATTTTTGTATATGGTATAAGTAGTTCAGTTTCATTCTTTTGCATATAGCTGTCCAGGTTTCCCAACACCATTTATTAAAGAGACTGACTTTTCCCATTGTTTATTCTTGCATCCTTTGTCATAGGTTAATTGACCATATAATCATGGGTTTATTTCTGGGCCTCTATTCTGTTCCATTGATCTGTGTCTATTTTTGTGCCAGTAGCACATACTTGGTACGATTACTACAGCTTTGTAGTATATCTTGAATTCTAGAATTGTGGTATTTCCAGCTTTGTTGTTCTTTCTCAAGATTCCTTTAGCTATTTAGGGATCTTCTGTGGTTTCATACAAACTTTAGGATTATTTGTTCTAGTTCTGTGAAAAATGTTGTTGGTATTTTGATAGGGATTGCATTCAATCTGTAGATTGCTTTGGGTAGTATGAACAGCTTAATATTAATCTTTCTAATCTATAAGCATGGAATATCTTTCCATTTGTTTGTGTCATCTTTAATTTCTTTCATCAGTGTTTTATAGTTTTCGAAGTATGGGTCTTTCACCTCTGGTTAAGTTTATCCCTAGGTATTTTATTCTTTTTGGTGTAACTGTAAATGGAATTGTTTTTTTAATTTCTCCTCCTGCTACCTCATTACCAGCATATGGAAATGCTAGTGACTTCTGGGTATTAATTTTGTACCCTGCAACTTTACTGAATTCATTTATTACTTCTGATAGGTTTTTTTTGGTGGAGTCTTTAGGGTTTTCTATGTATAGTATCATGTCATCTGCAAATAGACAGTTGAACTTCTTCCTTACCAATATGGATGCCCCATTTCTTTTTCTTTTCTTTTTGAAGATTTTATTTATTTATTTGACAGAGACAGACACAGTGAGAGCAAGAACACAAGCAGGGGGAATGAGAGAGGGAGAAGTAGGTTTCCCGCTGAGCAGGGAGCCCAACGCAGGGCTCGATCCCAGGACCCCGGGATCATGACCTGAGCTGAAGGCAGATGCTTGACCAACTGAGCCACCCAGGCATCCCTAGTATCATACTACTATAAACTTTAAAAATACTTATAGATATATATATTTAGTAAAGTATAAGAGTTAATGTAGCCCACATTTATCGAATGGCTGCTTCTTGGGAAACACAGTGGGACGTGGATGTTTATGAGGGGAATGGGACTGGTAAAGGGGACCACATTTGCGTATGTGTGTGCAGTATGAAGGAAATATAACAAACACTCCTATTTGTTCATTGGAGGTGACTAAACACAGATTTTAATATACTGTCCTTTATACTTTTCCATATAAATACATTTTCTAAATAAAAATATTTTAAAAACCTTATGAACATTCTTTTCTAAATGCTAAATTGGTGACCAAAGTTACCAATTTTTAAATACCTTGCTTTGAAAAATGATAAGCATGGTTTTGGGGCACCTGGGTGGCTCAGTCGTTAAGCGTCTGCCTTCGGCTCAGGTCATGATCCCAGAGTGCTGGGATCGAGCCCCGCATCGGGCTCCCTGTTCAGCAGGAAGCTTGCTTCTCCCTCTCCCACTCCCCCTGCTTGTGTTCCCTCTCTCGCTGTGTCTCTCTCTGTCAAATAAATAAAATCTTTAAAAAAAAAAAAGAAAGAAAGAAAAATGGTAAGCATGGTTTTTTGTTTAGTACTGGTTTACAGTCATAAAAGAAAACTTCTAATAGCTAGCTACTATCATATTCCTGTATTATAATCCTCTCATTTAGTCTACCTTACTTTTACTTTCTAATCTCAGGCTTACTTGTCTTCTATAGCTCTCTTTTCAAACCTGAAACGCATTCAGTTTTATTCCTATAATCTCCACTTCTCTTCCTCCTTCTAAAATATATATAGTCTTAGAACGTGTACTTTTTGCTATCTCTAGAAGAAATAATCTTGGCTATTTTCTCTTTTTTATCCAATTTCTATTATTAGAGCATTGCTCATCAGCTCTTATAATTATTCTTATTTCAGACCTATCGTATTTTATTTTGTCTCTGCATGCCATGTAAAACTATTTATAAAAGAAATTTCTTTCTCCAAAAAAGATACAGAAAGCCAATAAGCACAAGAGAAGATGCTTAATATCATTAGCCATCAGGGAAATACAAATCAAAACCACAATGAGACACCACTTCACACACACTAGAACGGCTGTAATAAAAAAGACCGTAAACATGCTGGTGAGGGGATGGAGAAACTAAAACCCTTACACAGTACTGCTGAGAAAGTAAAACGCTACAGCTGTTTTGGAATACATTCTGGCTGTTCCTCAAAAGATTACTATAGACATATACCAAACAAAAATGAAAACATATGTCCACACAAAAACTTGTACATGAATGTTCATAGCAGCATTATTCACAATAGCCAAAAAGTGGAAACACCACTCAGGATGGATAAATAAAATAGAGTATATACAAACAATAGGGTATCATTTGACCATAAAAAGGCATGAAGGACTGAATCACACTGTAACATGGATGAACACTGGAAACATGCTAAGTAAAAGAAGCCAGTCACAAAAGACCACACATTCCACAATTCCATTTACATGGAATGCTGGAATAGGCAAATCTATAGAGATAAAAGGAAGTAACTTGTTGCCTAGGGCTGGGAAGATTGGGGAGAAATGGTAAGTGACTTCTAATGCATATAGGATTTCTTTTTTGGAGTGCTGAAAAAGTTCTTTTATTTTTTTTTAAGATTTTATTTATTTATTTGACAGAGAGAGACACAGAGAGAGAGGGAACACAAGCAGGGGGAGTGGGAGAGGGAGAAGCAGGCTTCCCACTGAGCAGGGAGCCTGATGCGGGGCTCGATCCCAGGACCCCAGAATCATGACCTGAACCGAAGGCAGAAGCTTTAACAACTGAGCTACCCAGGCGCCCCTGGAGTGCTGAAAAAGTTCTTAAATTGATTGAGATGACATTTGTGTGACTCTATGAATAGACTAAAAATCACTGGATTGCACCCTTTGAATGAATCAATTGTATAATATGTGAATTAAGTCTTAGTCTATAAAAAAATTCTTTTAAATTATGAATTCCAAAAGCCAGGCTTAGGACAAGCTGTGTTTCAGGGTAATTGGGTTAGTCTAATACTTCCTTTGTTAGCCTTTTGTTAATTTCTTTGTTAACCTTTTGTTGGATGATTTATGTATTGAAAAGTATACATGAATGTGGGTATCTCAGGCTTAAAATACTTCAAATTTTATTAGATCAATAATATCTTCTAAATTTTAACATTCAGTGTTGGCCAAGGTCTCATGGTAAAAGTAAGTCTCATACACTATTGAGAGTGTATACTAATGCATACCTTATTCAGTAATTATTTCTAGGTATCTAACATAAAAATATTCCCACAGTGTTTCAGGACACAGATATTTAAATGTATATTACAGTATTAACTATCCATCATGAAAAATGGCTAAATAAGTTGGATACAACCACTCTAAACAGTAATTTTAAACGTAAGAAACAGTTCTGCATGAAACAGCTCTGTGAAAAAAAGATTTAAGTATAAGGTAAAAGGTTAGTCTTTTTCTCCTGCCAGAGCATGACCCTCCTCATCCTTAACACTTCTTTCTCTCTTTAAAGGTCTATTTCATATAATACTTAGATAGCCCTACCAATTTTCTTTTGGTTACTAACAGCTCTTCATTTTTTTTTTTTTTAAAGTTTTATTTATTTAAGTAATCTCTACATCCAACATGGGGCTCGAACTCATGACCTTGAGATCAAGAGTCACATGTTCTTCCAACTGAGCCAGCTAGGTGCCCTTCTTCATTCCTTTTTTAAAAAAAGGTATTTGAGGTATAGCTGACCTACAATAAACTACATTAAGTATATTGTCTGATACAATTTGACATTATGTATATATCCATGAAATCATCTAATGTACCCATTACACCTTCTCAAAGTTTCTTTGCGCTCCTGTGTAATTCCTCCCTCCTGCCCCAGGCCCAGGCCCAGGCAAATACTGACCTAACACTGTCACTATAGAACAGTTTGCATTTTCTAGAATTTTATGAAAGTATAAAATACATATTCATTTTTGTCTGGCTACTTTCACTTAGCATGATTATTTTGAGATTTATCTATGTTGTGTCTATCAGTAGTGTATTCCTGTGTACCACATGGTATTCCATTTTATGGATATACCACAACTCGCTTAACCATCTGTTGATGAACATTTGGGGCTAAGAACAAATCTGTACAAATCTTTGTATGGACATATGCTTTATTTTCTCTTGGGTAAATACCTAGAAGTAGAATGGCTGGATCATATACTAGGTGTATGCTTAACTTTTTACAAAATTGCCAAACTTTTTTTTTTAATTGTGGTGAAATACATATAACATAAAATTTAACATTTAACCATTTTTAAGTATACAGTTAGCTATGTTAAGTACATTCACATTGTTGTGTAACCAATGGCCTTGACTCTTTTCATTTTGAAAAACTGAAACTCTATAACCATTAAAGAACAACTCCCCATGCTCCCCCACCCCCACACCTTGCAACCACTATCCTATTTTCCGTTTCTATGAATTTGACTACTCTAGGTAACTCAAATAAGTGGAATAATACAGTATTTGTCTTTTTGTGACTGACTCAAGATTCATCAATGCTGTACAATGTACCAGAATTTCCTTTTTAGAGTTGAATATTTCATTGTATGCATATATCACATTTTGTTTATTCGTGAATCTGTTGATGGACACTTGGGTTGATCACACATTTTGGTTATTATGAATAATGACGCTATAAATATGGTATATAAATAATCTCTTTGAAACCCTTCCAATTCATTTGGGTATATATTCAGAAGCAGAATTGCAGGATAATATGATAATTCTATTCTTAGTTTTTTGAGGAACCATAATACTATTTTCCATAGTGGTCACACCATTTTATATTCCCACTAGCAATGCACAAGGGTTCCAATTTCTCTACATCCTTGCCAATGTGCTATTCATTCTTTCCTCTTTTCTTCTTTTTCTTTTCTTCCCTTTCTCCCTTTCTTTCTTTCTTGATAGTAGCTATTCTAATGGGTGTGAGGTGGTAGCTCATGTGGCTTTGATTTACATATTTCTAATGATTACTGTTGAGAATCTTTTCATGTGTTTGTTAGCCATCTGTGTATCTTTGGAGAAATATCTATTCAAGTCCTCTCCCCTTTTCTTAATCGGGTTGTTTAGGGTTTTTTTTGTTTTGTTTTGTTTTTTAATTGAGTTGTATGAGTTTTTAAAAATATCTTCTAGGGGCACCTGGGTGGCTCAGTCATTAAGCGTCTGCTTTCAGCTCAGGTCATGATCCCAGGGTGCTGGGATCGAGTCCCACATCGGGCTCCCTGTTTGGCAGGAAGCCTGCTTCTCCCTCTCCCAGTCCCCCTGCTTGTATTCCCTCTCTCACTGTCTCTGTCAAAAAATAAATAAAATCTTAAAAAATAAATAAATAAATAAAAATACGTTCTGAATATCAGCCCTTTATCACAGATATGACTTGGAAATATTTCCTCCCATTCTATAAGTTGTCTTTTCACTCAGATGGTTGTGTTCTTTTTTTTTTTTAATTTATGTCCGAGAGAGAGAGATCACAAGCAGGGGGAGTGGCAGGCAGAGCAAGCAGAGGGAGAAGCAGGCTCCCCAGTGAGCAAGGA
This sequence comes from Halichoerus grypus, assembly GCF_964656455.1. Taxonomy (NCBI): domain Eukaryota; kingdom Metazoa; phylum Chordata; class Mammalia; order Carnivora; family Phocidae; genus Halichoerus; species Halichoerus grypus. The sequence continues at coordinate 93,182,971 of NC_135723.1, forward strand.
GCCCGATGAAGGACTCAATTCCAGGACCCTGGGATCATGACCTCAGCCAGAGGCAGACGCTTAACTGACTGAGCCACCCAGGCATCCCGATTGTGTTCTTTGATTCACATAGTTTCTAATTATCATATAGTCCTATTTCTCTATTTTTATGTATGTTGCCTGTGTTTTTGGTGTCATATCTAAGAAACTACTGCCAAATCCAGCATTGTGAGGCTCTTCCTTTATGTTTTATTCTAAGGGTTTTAAAGTTTCAGCTCTTACATTTATGTCTTTGATCCATTTTGAGAGAGCTTTGCATATAATGTAAGGTAAGGGTCCAACTTCATTGTTTTGCATGTGCATATCCAGGTTTCCCAGCATCATTTGTTGAAGAGACTGTCCTTTCTGTGGTACCCTTGTCAAAGATCCCTTGACCATATACATAAGAATTTATTTCTGGACTCTTTATTTCACTGATCTATATGTCTCTATGTCTATGCCATTCTGTAGGTTTGTAGTAGTTTTGAGATCAGGAAGTGTGAGACCTCCAACTTTTCTCTTTTCCTTAAGCCTCCACATTAAGTTCAGGATGGATTTTTCTATTTCTGCAAAAAACGCTGTTGGGATTTTAAAAGGAACTGCAGGGTGCCTGGGTGGCTCAGTCAGTTAAGTGTCTGCTTTTGGCTCAGGTCATGATCCCAGGGTCCTGGGATCGAGTCCCACATCGGACTCCCTGCTCAGTGGGGAGCCTGCTTCTCCCTCTCCCACTCCCCCTGCTTCTATGTGCTCTCTTTCTCTGTCAAATAAATAAATAAAATATTTTAAAAAAAGGAACTGTATTAAATAAAACTACCAAATTGTTTTACAAAGTGGCTGTACCATTATACAGTCCCACCAGCAATGAATGAAAATTCCAGTTATTCCACATTCTCGCAAATAGTTGGTACGGCCTCTCTTTCATTTTAGCCATTCTAGTAGGTATATGGTGTTATCCTTGTGCCTTTATTTTGCATTTCCCCAGTGACTAATGATGTTGAGCATCTTCTAGTGTATTTATCTACTATCTACATATCTTCTTTGGTGAAGTATCTGTTCAAATCTTTTGCTTATTTTTTGAGTAATTTGCTTTCCTATTATTAAGTTCTAAGAGCTCTTTGTATGCTCTGGATACATGTCTTTAATCAGGTGTATGTTTTGCAAAGACTAGTCTGTGGTTTGTCTTTTTATTCTCTTAACACTGTCTTTTGAAGAGCGTAAGTTTTTAATTTCAGTGAAGTCTAATTCATGAATATGTTACTTTTCATTCCTTCCTCTGTATTCAACTTTCTTTCTAAATTAATTTTTGGGTAGTTCCTTCCAGCAGAGCCTGGGAAAGGTAAATTCTCATCCGGAAAGGCCTTTATTGTACTTTCAACTCATACTTTATCTAAGCAACTTACAGGCATTTCTCAGCATTCTGAGTATACTAGTCTATTGTCTTCTGGCTTCTACAGCTGCTACAATGAAAATTTTTTGATAATCTAATTGAGAATTTTTTAAAGGTAATTTTTTCCCTGAATGGTTTTAAAATACTATCCTTTCATTTTGTTGTATCTAATAATTATATTGAAAATTATTTACATCATTTAGGGCCTTTGTTTCCCAAATCTATTTAGATTTATGTCTTTCACAAATGATAGCCATCATTTCTTTGAATTTTGCTCTACTCTTTTATTTCTATTCTCACTTTCTGGAACTCCTCTGAGGCATATAATGAAACTGTTCACTCCATCTTTCATATCTCTTATCCTCTCTATTACAGTTTTTTTATTTTTTTTTACTCTCCTTCCTTCTTTTCTAGAGTTTACTAATTCTCCCTTTAATCTACTTTTTACCTCATCCACTTAGTTTTTTAAAATATTCTAATTTTTATTTAGCATTTTGATACTTCTTCTGTAATATGATGTAATTATTTGACATACTGAGATTTTATTTAAAGTTACCTTGCTACTTCCTCAAATCAGTATCAATTTATATTCGTTAGTTTTTTTTCCCTAGTGGCAACTATTTCTTTTGAACTTTCTTTTTTTTTTTTTTTAAAGATTTTATTTATTTATTTGACAGAGAGAGACACAGCGAGAGAGGGAACACAAGCAGGGGGAGTGGGAGACGGAGAAGCAGGCTTTCCGTGGAGCAGGGAGCCCGATGTGGGGCTCGATCCCAGGACCCCGGGATCATGACCTGAGCCGAAGGCAGACGCTTAACGACTGAGCCACCCAGGCGCCCCTGAACTTTCTATTTTTCCTTTGGTCTAAGTTGTTTGAATTTTTCCAACTCTATTAAGAAAAATTGCACTCACAGAAAATTAGAAGGAATGATACAATTAACATCCAAATTCTCTCTATTTAGATTCTAAATTTTTTTTCATATTTATTTTCTCTAACATTTTGTTTTCCATCTTACCATTTGAAATGAAGTTCCAAATTGATTGATTGAGAAAGGAGTCATAATAGTGGTTACTCTTGAAGGTGATTACTGTTTTGGAGTGGGCATGGGAGAACCTTTCTCAAGCACTAGAAATGTTCAGTATCTTGATTTCTGTGGCAGTTACATATGTAGAAGGTCACTCAGCTGTACAGTTGAGATTTGTACACTTTACTCTAAGTTTTACTTCAAAAAAGAGGATGGAAAAAGTTGTAGGTGTCATGACAATTTATGTCTAAACACCGAAAAATGTATTTCCTAAGAATAAAGACATTCCCCTACATAATTACATTCCTGATATCAGACTAGGAAAATTAATAATTCCATAATAATATATTTAATCAATATTCACTATTTCCCAACACAAAATGCCTTTTATAGCTCTTCCCCACCCTAGTCCCAAGCTAGGATCACACACTGCATTTGTTTACATCTCTTTAGTCTTGTTTAGTGTAGAATAATCTCCAATCTTTTTTGTCCTCTGTGACATTGAGTCCAGGCCATCTGTCTTACAGAATGTCCAAATTCTGAACTTGTTTGTCTCGTCATGGCACTTAACTTTTTCCTTTATCCCCTGTGTTTCTTGTAAAATGGAAGGTTCAGAAGCTTAACAGCAGAATTGTCTTTAGCTAGAATACTTCATAGATGATAACAGTCATCCACTGAGTTTAAAATTTTAGGACCACCTAGAAGTTCTGTTTGGTTCCTTCTTAGGAGTCCTGTTGTTCTTAAGTCTTCTAATGCACTGATAAGCTCTTTCCTTGTGTATTTTATAACATGGGATTTTGAGCTTATCAGTGGGCATTATCTACGTGGGTTCCATGAGCTCTAGATAGGCCAAAGAGACTTTGCATTTGCTTCTGCCTAGTGCCTGACTGCTATTACCTCTCCAGGACCAGTTGTTGGGTTTAAAGTTCCTGGACAGTGCCCATAAGTATAAATATGAAGCCCACACCATGGTGAGGACAGGCCTATAATTAAGAATTCAAGGGAAACTTTAACCTTTATCTGGACTGCTGGTAAAGACAAGCAAGTTTCATTGTTATTTATGTATGCTGAGTAGGTAGATTTTCTTCTAGTTTCCCTTTTGCTGAAGCTAAAACCCTTCAAAGGCTCAGCTTTACGTGAGGATCTGAGTTCCAACTACCCTTTGTGACACTGGCCGAAGGCCTCGTCTTGCATCCCCACACACTGACACTCGCATCCCTTTGTTGCACAAGGTGACAAACTGACCTCTCTGGAGGCCACTATAGCACTTTTTTCCATGAAAATCCAGAATTACTACTAATGCTGTGTAAGGGAAAAAAAATTAAAACTACTTTGATTTCAAGTGTATTTGTAAATGAAAAGGTTTTTTATTAATTTCAAAAATAACCATATACATTTTTAAAAAGTAGTGATGTATACAGGTGCATTATTATTAAATCCAATGATAGTACTTGTTGCACTCAAGGATTATAGACCACCCATAAAATTGTGCAGATTTCCCTGCTTTAAATATTACTTACGTAGTAGTCTGTTCCACTGGTAATACTTACCATCAACAAAAGTTACGTAGACAGAGAAAAAATATCAAGCACACTAAAAATCCAACGTTTGATAATAAGTCCAAATAGGGATTTCTCAAGGGCAAAGAACAAAGCTGACCTGACATGTTAAACAACAAACAAGCTCAAGTCTTGAAATTCTTTTTGATTCTAAACTCGTACTTAGACTTGAGTGTGGTTCAAGTTTGGTAGATAGGTTAAAATGTTAAATCGGACACTAAACACAATACAATTTGTTCCAGTTAAGAAACACAGACAGTGGCACCAAATAATTATGTCTTTTTCACTCCTGTTTGAAATGGATGCTTCCATTTGCATGACCATGGAGTATGGAGTGGTAACATATTTCAGTTTCAACGACTACTATTTCTGAAAAACACAAAGAAAAAGCAACGATGACATTAAAAGTTGACTCACCACTGTCCTCTGTTTATTGGGCAGGAAGACTCTAACGATAGGTTTTTGTGGTGACTTGGGATTGCTCCGTGATACATCTGTGGGATTTTGAAAAACTGAAAGAGATGAAGGTAGCACTGAAAGGCTGGAAGAGGAAGAAGATGTAACGGTGTCCGTTGATGCAGAGCTAGAAACAGAAAAATCAGTTCCATTCCCCAGGGATTCCAATAACTGTTGTTCTCGCTGTTGGAGGGCATCTAGCTTGCTGGTGTATTCTTCATAGGCCTATAAAATAAAGCAGACTTACATTGAAGCTGGACTTTTTCCTGACAGTAACAAAAGGAAATAAGAAATTTAAGTCTGGTTATAATGTCTTTATAATCTAGCTAATAGGGTTTTAAGTTAGAAGTTACAAAATAAATGCTAAAGTACTGTAAATTAATACTTATACTTTTAAATTGATAAATCTTTTGTGATAAGATACTACACTGCATTGAGAAACTGACAAAAACATAAATGTCTAGAATAGCCATGAATGTTAATTTAAAAATACAGTATTTAGAATGTTCTGGTCATACTGCAATTTACCTTCCAAACCACATATCTAACATAAAATAAAATACTATATACTACATCAAGGGTAAGTACAATCTCTATTAAAAATTTATTTTTTCCAGAAAACTTGTAGGCATATAAAGTATCATACCTTTCTCCTCTCCAAAGAACAGAAAGAGAGGTTGAAAAGGAGATGAGGTCTTAAAAGAGGTTTGTCAAAAAATAAGACTCAGGTATAGTGTCAGATCCCACCATTACTTAAAAGATGTATAACTGCCAGCTTCTTTCTGAAATAGCTATTAGTTAAAATACTTTATTCTCCTCACTATGGGTCTCTGATGATCCCATCAAATACTGTTTAGAGAATAAAATTTTATCTGAAAAGGTGGTTTACAACCTGCAGTCAAGAAATTCTGGGGCCATTATCCATCATGGTTTCTTTCTACAAGTTTCATTTGACTAAAGCTATAAAGTCAAATGACCACATAAGGTATCATATTCTAAAAGTAACAACAATTTTGAAAACAGGGGCGCCTGGGTGGCTCAGGTGTTAAGCGTCTGCCTTCGGCTCAGGTCATGATCCCAGGGTCCTGGGATCGAGCCCCACATTGGGCTCCCTGCTCCGCGGGAAGCCTGCTTCTCCCTCTCCCAGTCCCCCTTCTTGTGTTCCCTCTCTCGCTGTCTCTCTCTCTTCCGTGAAATAAATACATAAAATCTTAAAAAAAAAAAAAAAAAGAATTTTGCAAACAGAGTAATATTGAAAGTAAAGAGATGGAATGAATTGGAATATATATGTCTATGGTTCTTTAAGGCAGTGGTAATCACTCTCCACCACACCATAGGACACCATTTCTGTCCATCACCATACACAGATGCAGTAGCTACAAACATTTATAAAAGGCTACAAGGGAGAATCATAGATTTTAAAATGGCATTTCCTATCATTCAAAGAGTTTATTATTGGGCTGCAGAGAAGTAGGTGGATGTATTTTCATTTGTTTAAATGCTGTACATGAGAAATAAACAAAGAACATTTCTGATACAAGGTGAGAATGAGAAGGGAAAGGGCCTTAAAATGTTAGCATTTAGATAGATGGAGTTAAGTGGGGAGAAGAGAATACTGTGTACAGGAGAAATTCTGCCATAAAATAAAGAGGTAGGAAATTCTGGGGCTCCTGGGTGGCTCAGTCGGTTAAGTGTCCAACTCTTGATTTCGGCTCAGGTCAGGATCTCAGAGTCCTGGGATTGAGCCCTGTGTCGGGCTCCATACTCAGCGCGTAGTCTGCTGGTTCCTCTCCCTCTGCTCTTCTCCCCCCACCTTCTGCCTTCAAACAAATAAAATCTTAAAAAAAAAAAAAAGAGGTAGGGAATTTCAAGGCATAGAGGGAAAACTACAGACGAGTATAGCTGAATGCTATTTAATATCTGGGACATAGCAAGGGATCAATATATGCTTGCGGTATCTAAATGCAAAACAGCAATACAGGGAAGCAAATAATAAGACTGGAAAAGTGGGTAAGGGACCAGCTTGTAGAGGGTGTATATACCATGCTATGAAGCCTGAACTTCATTCCACAAGCAAGGGAGAATTATCAAAGGTAGATGGGAATGAAGGAGAAATTTTATTTCAATAAAGACCACTGCACTTGCTATGCTAGACCTTAAAATGTAATTTTGAAGAAAAAAGGAGGAATACTACTAAACTGAGCCACTGAGGTTAAGGGCCTAAAGTATCAAAATGCCCTCTCCTTTAGCCTACTAGCTACCCTACCCTGATTCCGGAAATGTTTCACAGCATTTCGGGGCATTATAACCAAATCAATTCAAATTTTTCTAAGCTGTATTTTGATTTAGTTTTCAGTTCCAAGATCTAATTACTTAAGGGCATCTCTTTCAATATGATCCACTTTTTAGGCCTAATTTAAAATCAATCAATTAAGGAGCACCTGGGTAGCTCAGTCAGTTAAGTGTCCACTCTGGATTTCTGCTCAGGTCAAGGATTTCCACTCAGGATTCTCTTTCCCTCTCCCTTTGCCCCCTCCCCCCACACTCATGCTCTCTCCCTCTCAAAAAAAACAAAAAACAAAAAACAAAAAACAAAAGTCAATTAATATATAGTGAACATACACGTGCCTTGCACTGTTTGGACCTCAAGCTACAAAAATAAAGATGGACACAATTCCTACCCTGGGAAGAACATATACATGCAGTCTAAGAGATAAAAATTACCTCCTGCATAGATCAAATCGTATTTACTATCATCTGGACAAGTACCTTTACTACACAAAATTAGCCTTAGGAAAAGTAATGCATGTAAAAAATAAACTCTCAGAATGTTATTTATCAAAATGTTAGTCTTAATTTTTGAAAGGATACTGTTCCCTCTATTGTGGATTACAAACTATTTCACTGCATTTATCAACAGCTCTTCCTTTCCTTAAGTACAAAGCAGTTACTTATTCCACCTCCCTCCATCCTCACAGCTGAAATCTATCAAGGCACTTGTACCTGGCTTGGCTCATTTCTTCCCATTATTCTTGCTGCATTCAGTGTGGATTACTCTTTTAACACTCCTGTCTTGAAGTTCTCTAGATCTCTTATCTCTAAAGGTATTTATCTTCACTCTACCTTTCAGATCCACTAGTTCCAAATGATGACAAGATCTCATATTGTAACTTCCCTTGTCCCTGAGCACACCTTCTTAAGTTTCCATCTCACTACATTAACCCGTTCATGAGCAACATTAATCCCTTCAAGTTTCTTAGATTTGGGCCTTCACTGTCTTAATTCCCCTACTTTGTGGCTCACCATTTCAATAATGCCACTAGTAACATCTCTGATTCTCTGGCTAATTCTTATTCTTTTACCAACTTGTTCGTCAGATACAAATATTGAGTAAATCCTACCATTTAATTATTCCATTCTTTCTCTCAGGTTACTACTACACACTGCTGAAGAAGGTAGTAGTAAGACAAAGCCAATTAGTTCCATCATCAATTCATGGAAATAAGTCCTTCACACTACTATCTGAAAAATTTTACTTATTTTTAATATCATCATATTACGTTTTTCACAATACTTACTCCAACCTTTTCCATGCTTCTTTGGTTCCTTACCTTCATCCCTCAATGTTTAATTCACTCAGAAAAAAGCATTAACTTCAAATTTACACTAAAGATCAAAGCCATTAAATAAAAGCTTCCTCTTCTTTTCTTTGTCTAAGCAATTCTCCACACCTTTCCCCACCCCTCTTCTGTTCTCAATTTAGTGTTGGCACTGAGTGTTTAGGGCCTCAGGCCCTGGTACACTGTAATCCCCATTTTCTCTTATATCTTCCAACCTTTTCCTCTGTTTCCTTACCCAGCAAATGTGAACACGTCTTCCCACGTAAATGCACATCTCAGCCACCACCACTGCGATCAACAAAATTCTTGTGGTTCTTCAAGATGTTGCAGATCTAGAGACTTTTTCAGGACGCAGCTTTCCCAAAACCCTGTTCTTTCTCATCAAAATCCTACTTATTTTTCAAGGCGCCTGGGTGGCTCAGTCAGTTAAGTGTCAAGACTCCTGGTTTCGGCTCAGGTCATGATCTCATGGCTCTTGGGATTGAGCTCCATGTCAGGCTCTGTGCTCAGAGGGGAGTCTACTTGCCGATTCTCTCCCTCTGCCCCTCCCCCGACTCTCGCTCTCTTGCAAGCTCTCTCTCAAATAAACAGTAAATCTTAAAAAAAAAAAAACCTACTTATTTTTCAAAGTCCAATTCAAAGCTCTGCTTGATAAAACCCAAGGGGTATTCTTTGTCTTCACCTCCTTTAGAGTATTATCACGTTCTTCTTTTTACGACTATTTCTATTTTTTTGAAAAAATTTTGTGAGGATTAAGTGAGATAATACAAATAAGTTATTACAGAGACTACCATATAGCAAAAGCCCAATAAATATTCTTATTAGTAATAATAAGTAGTACTAGTAATTGTTATGTTTATTCCTGTTATCACTATATTACTTAGCTGAGTTTTTAAGATGACTCTACTAAATTATAAGCTAGTTGAAGGCAGAGATCATGTCAGATGTTTTTGAATTAAATAAAAGAGTATAGGGGCATCTAGGTGGCTCAGAGGGTTAAGCGTCAGACTCCTGATTTCGGCTCAGGTCATGATCTCAGGGTTGTGAGACTTGAGTCCTGTGTCGGGCTCTATGCTCAGTGTGGAGACTACTTAAGATTCTCTCTCCCTCTCTCTCTATCCCTCATGCCCAAACCTGCTCCTGCTCTCTCTCTAAAATAATAATAATAATTATTATAATAAAATTAAATAAATAAAAGAATACAAGAACACTTAATATCATTAAGATAACAATATTCCCCCAAACTGATCTACAGATTCACTGCAATCTTTATCAAAATCCCAGTGGCTTTTCTGCAGAAATGGGCAAGCTGATCTTAAAATTCTTATGTAAGTGCAAGGTACTCAGAACACCCAAAATAATCTTGAAAAAGAACAAAGTTGGAGGATTTAATTTCTTCATTTCAAAAGTTACAATAAAGCTACAGTAATCAAGACATGTATATTGGAATAAGGATACATGCATAGAACAACACAATAGAAATGAGAGTCCAGAAACAAAGCCTTACATTTATGGCTAACTGATTTTCGACAACGGTGCTGGTACCACTGAATATCTACATGCAGAAGAATAAAGTCGGACTACTACCTAACATTATATTCAAAAATTAACTCAAAATGGATCAACCATACACCTAAAATTAACAGCTAAAACTACCAAGCTCTTAGAAGAAAACAGGAGTAAATCATCATGACGCCAGATCAGGCAATAATTTCTTGATATGATACACTAAAAGCACAACAACCAAAGAAAAAATAGACAAACTACACTTCTCAAAATTAAAACTTTTGTACTTCAAAAGACACTACCAAAAGAATGAAAAATAAATCCCATAGAACAGGAGAAAATATTTACAAATCATATCTGATAAAGTTCTATTATCCAGAATATACAAAGAACTCTCACAACTCAACAATAACCCAGTTTAAAAAATGGGCAAAAAATATGAATTGATATTTTTCCCAAGAAGATACAGAAATAGCTAACAAGCACATGAAAAAGATGCTTAAAGGGATGGCTGGGTGGCTCAGTTGGTTAAGCGTCTGCCTTCGGCTCAGGTCATGATCCCAGGGTCCTGGGATCAAGTCCCACATCAGGCTCCCTGCTCAGGAGGAAGTCTGCTTCTCCCTCTACCTGCTGCTCCCCCTGCTTGCGTGCTCTCTCTTGCTCTCATTCTCTCGCTCTCTCTCTGGCAAATGAAATCTTAAAAAAAAAAAAAAAAAGATGCTTAACATCTTTAGTTATCAGGGAACTGCAAACCAAAACCACAATGGGACACCGATTCACAACTACTACCATGACTATTCAAAAAACAAACAATTTAAAAAAATGAAACAGAAAATAAGTGTTGGTACTGATGTGGAGAAAGTTAAACCCTCATACACTTCTGGTGGGAATGTAAAATGAAGCAGCCACCTTGGAATAGTCTGGTAGTTCCTCAAAGAGTTAAAACATCGAGTTACCACAGGACACAGCAGTTCCATCCCTAGGCATATAGCCAAGACAACTGAAAACATATGTTACACAAAAACTTATATATGAATGTTCATAATACCTTTATTCATGACAGCCAAAAAGAAGAAACCCAAATGTCCAAAAACTGATAAATGGATAAACAAAATCTGTATATCCATATGATGGAATAAAAAGGAATGAATGCTACACCGAATGCTACATGCTACAGCATGGATGAATTTTGAAAACATTATGCTAAGTGAAAGCAGCCTATCACAAAATGCCACATCACGTATGATCCCATTACATGAATTATCCAAAAAGGCAAATCTATAGAAATACAAAGCATATCAGTGGTTGCCAGGGGCTGAAGGGAATGACTGCTAATGGGTAAAGGGTTTCTTTTTCTAGTATTTTGGAATTAGTGATGGAATTGATGATGATTGCACAACCCTGTGCATATACTAAAAAACCACTGAGTGGTACACTTTAAAATACAAAAGTGAATCTTGGGGCGCCTGAGTGGCTCAGTTGGTTAAGCGTCTGCCTTCGGCTCAGGTCATGATCCCAGGGTCCTGGGATAGAGTCCCACATCGGGCTCCCGGCTCAGCGGGGAGCCTGCTTCTCCCTCTGACCCTCTTCCCTCTCATGCTGTTTCTCTCTCTCTCTCTTTCAAATAAATAAAAATAAATAAAATAAAAAAGTGAATCTTACAGTATGTGAATCATTTCTCAATTAAGAATGGAAGGAAAACTATCTACGGATCTACTTTAAACAAATGGGAAAAAGCAGTGAAATAAAATTACTCTTTTAAAGATTTTATTTGAGAGAGAGAGATCGAGCACAGGCAGAGGGAGAAGCAGACTCTCTGCTGAGCAGGGCACCGGACCTGGGACTCAATCCCAGGGCCCCGGGATCATGACCAGAGCAGAAGATGCTTACCCAACTGAGCCACCTAGGCACCCTGAATTTTTTTTTATCATTAGTTCATTAAATTTATTCTTACTAAACTTCATCTTACAAGACACAATGAAATCTTGCAGACTACCCAAAAATGGTATTTAATGAACTGCTCTGCATTCCACAGGAAGCACCTTGCTTCCAGTATTTTCATTTGTTTTAACAAAATTTCTCTGCATTATCCTGGATTCTACACAGACTAAAGATCAAAAAGGCAGCATCATAATAATGATATAGCAGTTAAGAGCAGAATCCGAATTCAGAATGTCTAGATTCAAAGTTTGACTATACCATTTACTAACTGTGTAGCCTTAACCATGTTATTAAACTTCTCTGTGCCTGAGTTTCTTCATCTTTATAAAATGAAAATGAGAATAGGAAGTATAACTCATAGGGTAGGTTGAGGATTAAACGATCTACTATATGCCTGGAACAGTGTCTGGTACATAGCAACTCAATAAATGTTAGGAGCTCCTACAGTTATCATCTGTCTGCAGGGAACCCTAGCACATATGTAAATTCTGTGGTAGCTAGGACTCAGTGTGTAACACTAGATAAGTAGGGTAATTCCAGAAACACCATTCCTTCACTTCAGGAATCCAATATATATCAGGTCCAAAAAGAAGAATCTACTACTAGAAGAGCATCTAGCATTATATCTTATACACAGAAGTCATTCAAATAATTTGTTGGATGAGTGAAGAGAGAAAAATTGGGAGAAAAAGAAAAAATTCTGGGAAATAACTTATCTTTTCTTCCTCTGGATGATGATTTAAAAAGGGGATCAAAGATTAAAAAGACAAATTTGAAATTCTTTAGAGTACTACAGCTCATTTCACTATAGTTATCATCAAGGGAATCAAGAGAATTTTAATTATTATTCATGTCAGTAAGAGAAAATCTAGAACAACTTAAAAGTTTTAAAATAAATTAGTACAAGGAAAAAAGAAAAGAGGATTTCTGATGGTGATATAACCGAATTCACTCTGTTCTGCTACAAGGAAGAGATGCAGGGATAGGTAAAGATGTTTCCTGTGGAAACATCAAACATATAGGAAACATTATTTCCTGTGTTGAAATGGTATGGATTGAAATAACCAGCCTAACTCTTACTTGTCAGTCTCAAACCAATCTGAAGCCAAATTGTGAACAATGGAAAAACTTCACTTTTTAGCCTCTTATTTCAAGAAATGTAAACACAGTCCTGGTGTAGGGATATATGTGATCCCATCCCACTCGATGAGATGTAAAGGAAAAGACTTTTAGGGGATTTGGAGGGAATAATTTCTTCCTTGAAAGAGCTCAGTACACAAGAGAGCCTCTGTGATCCCGGCGTCCTGTTTTGAGGTGTCCTATGAGACCACACAGATCTGTTGCAGTCATGACCGAAAAACCAAAAGGACTGTAGAGATCCACCCCAGCATCTGGTAACTTTGAGCTGTAGAACAAATGTTAAAATAATTCACCTCCATGCTTCTTGTTATAGGAGCGGAAAATAAAACTCCTATTTGTTTGGGCAACTTGTGATTGTTTTTTGTTTTTCTATAGCTAAAAGCATTTGTAATTTTGATCTCCTAGATTTATTCTCTAATTTTTCTCATCTTTCCTCTAATATTTTCCATCTATGTTTTTATTCTGCTTTCTAGAGATTTCCTTAACTTTATAACATTTATTTATATGCACAGAGCCATACATATACACATACATTTACATTTTCTGCTTAACTTTTATACTATTTTAATTATTTTAATACCAAGAGCTCTTTCTTGTGCTCCATTAAGACTTTTGTTTTAGAACAGCCATGAAACAAGAACAGACTGTCTTATCTCTGATGTTAATTATAGTTATTTTCAGGTTTTCATCTTCGCTGCACTGTTTCTGAGTTTCTTTTGGCCATTTTTGCTATTATCTTTCCTGTTATAAGCTTTCTTCCAATATCTGCTTATTCTTAGCTATCCATTTATATTTAAGACTTAAGAGCTTTTAAGATGTCAATACTACCCAAGCAATCTATGAATTCAATGTAATCCCTATCAAAATCCCAACGTGTTTCAGAAACAGAAAAATCTACCCTGAAGTTCTTATGAAATCTCAAAGGATACTGAATAGCCAAAACAATCCTGAAAAGGAGAACAAAGCTGGAGGTCTCACAATTCCTGATTTCAAAACTTACTACAAAGCTACAGTAATCAAATAGGTATAGTATAAAATGGCATAACGTTGGACATAAATACCAGTGGAAAAGAAAAAAGAGCCCAGAAATGAATTCTCACATACATGGTCAAATGATTTTTGACAAGGGCACATGTCAAACTTTCTATAAAAAGGACAGTCTTCTCAACTGTCCTTCTATAGAAAGGACAGTCTTCTCAACAAATGGGGCTGGGAAAACTGGATATACACATGCAGAAGATTGAAGCTGAACTCTTACTTTATACCATACAGAAAAATTAACTCAAAATGGATCAAAGACCTCAACAAAAGGGCTAAAGCTGTAATTATGTATCTTAGAAGACAACAGAAAAAAAGCTTCATGACACTGGATCTGGTAATGATTTCTTGGATATGACACCAAAGGCACAGTCAGTAAGAGGAAAAATAGGTAAGTTAGACGTCATCAAAAAAAAAAAAAAAAACTTCTGCACAAAACGTAATAAACAGAGTGAAAAGGGAACCTGTGGATTAGAAGAAAATATTTGCAAATCGTGTATCTAATTAGGACTGATACTCAGAATATATAAATAACTCCTACAACTCAACAACAAAATAAACGACCCAATTAAAAAATGGGTGAGACTTACATAGACATTTCTCCACAGAAGAAACACGAATGGCCAATAAGCACATGAAAAGATGCTCAACATCATTAGTCATCAGGGAAATACAAATCAAAACCACAAGATAGCACTTCACACTCATTAGGATGGCCATTACACACACACACACAGACGGAAAGAGAAAGTGTTGGCAAGGATGTGGAGTAATGGGAGCTCCTGTGTATTGCTAACAGGAATGAAAAAGGCAGCTGCTGTGGAAAACAGTATGGCAATTCTTTAAAAAATTAAACACAGAATTACCACATGATTCAGTAATTCCACTTCTGGGTATATAGTCAAAAGGAGTAAAATCAGCATTACTCATGATAACAAAAAGGTAAAAACGACCAATCACTGATGGTATCCATTGATAGATGAACGGATAAACAATATGTACAATATTATTTAGCCTTAATTAGCAAAGAAATTTTAACCCATGCTACAACACAGATAGACCTTGAAGACATTATGCTAAATGAAATACGCTAGTCACAAAAGGACAAATACTGTATAGTACCATTTATTTGAGTAGTCAAGTTCATAAAGAAACCAGAATGGTGGGTCTCAGTAGATAACTAAGAGACTTGATTTTTCACTGAAGGGCCTTCATGTATTAGTACCCAAAGGTCTTTTCCCTGGGCCTCGCCAACCTTCCCCAGGGAAAAATATTGTCATTGCCAGGCAGGCTCCTCTTCATAGTATATCAAGTGGTGTAAGTTCCATGTTTATTGTCTCTAATTCAAAAATTTATGGAGCACTCAATATGTGTCAAGAATGATGCTATTTCATAATTATAAACTTAATGAAACCTTCAATTACTACATGTGTGATAGTATTCCCATTTTACCAAAGAGGTGAGGTAATAGGAAGGTTAGGTAACCTATCTGCAGAAACTAAGACACAGCTAAGATTCAAACACAGGGTCTGTGTGACTCCAAGGTTCATCTTAACCACTATATTACAGGGCTTTCTACAGAGAAACTGTGTAGTGTTTGTCCCTGAGAATGCGGATCTACATGCTAAAGATAGAATCTATGAGGTATGGTCTCCTGTATATTATCCTAGTTAGATGTAATTTGAACATTAAAAAGCCTGAAGAGTGTGAGTGTGGAGGAGGCAGCGAATCCCTGCTATACTCAAACACGGTTATTGATGTAAATGTATTTACAACTAAGCATGGGGGAAAGTCTCCCAAGACATAGAAGTGGCTGGCAGAAAAACTGTTGCTTAAGTTGTCTAGTTCTAATTAACAAAGAATTACTATTTTCTTTTCTCTCTCTCTTTTTTTTAAGATTTTATTTATTTATTTGACAGAAAGAGACATAGCGAGCAAGGGAACACAAGCAGGGGGAGTGGGAGAGGGAGAAACAGGCTTCCCACTGAGCAGGGAGCCCGATGCGGGGCTCGATCCCAGGACCCTTGGGATCATGACCTGAGCCGAAGGCAAACGCCTAATGACTGAGCCACCCAGGTGCCCCTCTTTTTTTTTTTTTTTAAAGATTTTATTTATTTATTTGATAGAGAGAGACACAGTGAGAGAGGGAACACAAGCAGGGGGAGTGGGAAAGGGAGAAGCAGGCTTCCCACCGAGCAGGGAACCGGATGCAGGGCTTGATCCCAGGACACTGGGATCATGACCTGAGCCGAAGGCAGACACTTAACAACTGAGCCACCCAGGCGCCCTTATTTTTTTTTTTAAAGATTTATTTATTTATTTGACAGAGAGAGACACAGTGAGAGAGGGAATACAAGCAGAGGGGGTGGAAGAGGGAGAAGCAGGCCTCCCACCAAGCAGGGAGCCCGATGCGGGGGCTTGATCCCAGGACGCTGGGATCATGACCTGAGCCAAAGGCAGACGCTTAACGACTGAGCCACCCAGGCGCCCCCCCCCCCCTTTTAAATAAGTTTTCCACCAAGGTATATTTTTAAGTTTATACATGACTTCTCCTTTAGTTTTGACATTTTTCCAAATTACAAAATACTGCATATTACTATAACAAGTGAAACAAGATTAAGAAGTATAAGAAAGACAAAGGTAATTCACCTTCCCCTTTCTCATCTCATCTCCTAAGAGAAACAATGTTACCAGTACAAACACTTGTGATAAGTTCATGCTTTTATTTTCAAAATTACAACAGATATGATACTCAGTAGCTTACCTCCAGATATATTGATGGTGGATTATGCTCCCCACCAAATTTGTCCAATAGGGCTTCTATATGTTCCTGTGTCAACTTAATCATTTGTTTGATATTCCACACCTGAAAAATATTTTAAAAGAATATAAATAAAATGAATTAGAATATTTTTATTAAAATATTGCAGCAACTGCCAGCATTCCTTGAAATTTAGGGCTTAGAGACCTGTTTAATATAGCAATTTTTCCCATTTATTATTAAACATCTTAAAACTCTTTTCTACACTAGTAATACAATAAACTCTCAACTGTAAAAGACTCAAGTAATAGATAAATATTCAGAATAAATAATGAAAATCTCTTTTTCACCTTCCCCACATTCCTGGACCCCTTGCCAAAAATGTTAAGTGCTATTTACAGTTCGTTATGCATCCTTCCACATCTCCTTTTAATTCAAGTAAATATCATAATACATACACATACAAAATATACAAAAACATATAAGTATTATATATAAAATATATTTTTAACACTTGCTTTGTCATTCACTGAACAGCATGCCTCAAAATTCTTTCCATGTCAAGACATACATATTTTACTTCTTTAAAATGGTTAAGTATAGATACATTCATTTCGTAATATTTTGACACTGCTTATCTCAATGGTCTTCAAACTTCAACAGCAACCTAACAGTGGGTGGACATGGATGATTTTAGGAGAAACAATTTCCAGATCTTCGATGTCTATATGTACTCTTTCTAACTGAACGGTTTGAGAACTAGTTCTTTTTTCCTCTCCCTTTAAAATCACCACATTGTAATTCTCCACTCTCTTCAAGAAAGGCAAAATTCTTATCCATCTCAGACCCTACTAAGGTGCACTATTCTGAGATGTGCAAACTTCAAAGTACCTAACAAACAAGTGGTAAAAATCCCTTGAGAGAAAGCAAGGTGTGTGTGTTGGCGGAGAGGCGGAAAGTGATTAAAATCAGGCCTTTATCAAAGAAACAAATTCTTGGCAGGGTTCTAAGCCTCATCCATTTAGCCATCCAGCCAGCCTAGAATTCAGAAGTCAGGTGGTTATAGTACAGGCACATATTACATGTTTAAGATATGTAAGTCAGTTTTTTTTCCCTGATTAAGACCGAGTCCAATTTATCTGGTTAGAGAACGTGCTTTGCAAATTACACTATATGCTAGATACTCTATGAGTTGCATGATCTAAACCAAAGATGAACAGCATAAATACAATACACACTAGAAATTATGGCCTTTTAAACTACTGCTGTAATTTAAAAATGTGAGATAATTAAAAAATGTACAAGAGGGAATAGATAGATGAACAAGGGGGTTTCAGGACCATCGGTTTACTTAATAATTCCCTTATTAGAGGACATGTAGATTATTCCATTTTTCTCAACTTCAAACAATGCTTCAATGAATAGTTCTGAGCTGCCTTTCTGGGCAAAGGTACAAGTTTCCCCTTTAGATATCAAGGCACAGGATTTCTGAATTGAAAGTTATGTGCATTAAAAAATTTAATAAATGTGTCAAATGGTCTTCCAAAAGGAAAAAGTACTAAGTCATACTCCCATTAGGAGGGTATCCCATCAACACTGGGTATTAT
The DNA here is from genome assembly GCF_964656455.1 of Halichoerus grypus. Classification (NCBI taxonomy): domain Eukaryota; kingdom Metazoa; phylum Chordata; class Mammalia; order Carnivora; family Phocidae; genus Halichoerus; species Halichoerus grypus. Next base: position 93,201,029 of record NC_135723.1, read on the forward strand.
CAAATTTTGAAACTTTTGCCAATTTGAAGGGGAAAAGGTGATCTTGTTGTTTCAATTTCTATTTCCCAGAAAACTGAACATTTCTCATGTTCATTGGACATTTACATTTTTTTGAAAAATTCCCTATCCACATTTTTTTATTCTATTTTTTTCTTGTTGATGTATAGATACCCTTTGTTCTAGATATTTTATATACTAATCCTTATCCTCCTCCAAATGTTGCAGTCTTTTCTTGTTTTTCATTTTATGTCTCATTTGTCATACAAAGTCTTGCTACTCAAAGTGTGGTCTATAGACCAGCAACAGCATAATCTCCTGGAAGGATGTTAGAGTAGCAGAATCTCAGGCCCCATCTCAGACCTACCGAGCTTTAACAAAATGATTTATATTAAAATTTGAGAAGCAATGACAGAAGTTTCCTTTTCTTTCTATGGTCAGATATTGCAACATTTTCCTTTATGACTCCATGGATAATTTCTCATAACCCTCCAAAAGCATTAGATGTCTTCTTTTCTCTAGCTATACTTAACTCCCCAGGTGATCTTATCCAAACTTATAGCTTTATATGCCAAATATGGACTGATGAAGCCCAAATTTTTAAATCCAGCTCTGTCCTCTCAACTCCAGACTCTTTTTGTCCAACTGCCTACTGAACATCTCTACTAAGAAAACGAATAGACATCTCATTCAAAGACTAACTTATGATCTACCCCATAACCCTCCCAAAATTTATTTTTCCCACAGTCCCACAGAAAATGATAACCTCCTTATATGATGAGTTCATTGACCACCCAGGCAGAACAGCTTTATAATAAGAATTTTGATATCCTAAAATTGATTATGTTTTTCATATCTACTAGCTGCTTTGAGATCAGAAAGATGTTCTATTCTTCTTTTGTCTCCTCATCGCTTAAATCTTGAGTCATGGTCATAAACAGGTATTCAATCAGTGCTGAAGTTAAGATTCAAGCTGTCTTTAGAATAGGGTAAGAGAAAAAAACTAATCCTAGTTCAGTGATTCTTTCCAGTCCAGCAAACTGAAGACTTTATAACCCACAGCAACTCCCCCTTTTTTAAAGCTCCATAGATAAAATCATGTGCAGTAAGGGTAAAGAACCACTCCCCCAAGGGATGGGAGAGAGAAAGGAAAAAAAATTGGATTAGCAAAGGAGAATGAGTATGAGGAAAATGAGGGAACAGAGCTGATTAAAACTGATTAGAATAAAAATTTTTTGCTGGGCAGTAGAAAATGATTGGTTTGGTGATGTAGGGCAGGGCCAGACCATGAATGTCCAGAAATAAGATTTCTTATCTCCCCAAACAAAAGTAATTTTATATCCAAAAAATGAAGAAAAATCACTACAAGCCCTCGTTGAAATTAAAGATGAGTCTGGGACAAAAAATTCTTTCAGATTTCCCCAGAAGAGTAAGAGAAAGAACTTTGATGATACTTATAAAATAGAAACATATTAAAAACAGGATAAAGGGGCGCCTAGGTGGCTCAGTCGGTTAAACATCTGACTCTTGATTTTGGCTCAAGTCATGATCTCAGGGTCCTGAGATAGAGCCGTGCAACTGGCTCTGTGCTCAGTGTGGCGGGAGGTGGGGGGTGGGGGGACGGGTCCTACTTGGGATTCTTTTTCTCCCTCTGCCCCCCACCCCTTGCCGTGCATGCGTGTGAGCGCCCATGTGCTGTCTCCAAAAATAGTTTTGTTGCTTTTTTTTAAAGTAGAATAGGATATTGTAAAACTAAAAGGAGACAGTTTTGGCCTTAACATGTCTTCTTAGAAAAAATGAAGAAAATCTTTTTCAACAATCCTAAAAGGGAAATGAAAGAATTAAAAACAAAAGCAAAAATATTCAAGAAGGGTACTAGATTTCCTGTCCTGTTTCGATCTCTTCAGTGGACCAAAGCAATTAAAACCAGGTAATTTTAGTAAACAAGTGATCATTTCTAGTGACTTTACAAATGGCAAAATTCTCTCCCCCTAAAAATATTTTTTTAAAAGCCTACCTCAGAAGATGCCTATGTTAAAATATAAATTCAGACAAACTACTAGGGAAGGAACTACAGGGAAACAATGGTACAAAAAACTACAGCCACCGGCTTCCTTCCTCCCAATAAAAAGGCATCAAGTCCAGATTATTATATGATTGGTTTCAATCAAACCTTTAAAGAAAATATAATAACAATTATTAGATGATAGCATATAAAAAAGAAAAATCTTCCAAATACATTTTATGAAACTAGCAAAATCTAGATGTCCAAACTTGACATAGATAATACAAAAAGAAAAAAAACCACAATAATCCAACCTGTGAGGATGGAAAAAAAAATTTATTTTTATTTTTATTTTTTTTATTTTTTTATTTTAAAGATTTTATTTATTTGACAGAGAGAGACACAGCAAGAAAGGGAACACAAGCAGGGGGAGTGGGAGAGGGAGAAGCAGGCTTCCCGCAGAGCAGGGAGCCCGATGTGGGGCTCGATCCCAGGACCCCGGGATCATGACCTGAGCCGAAGGCAGACGCTTAACGACTGAGCCACCCAGGCGCCCCCCAATTTTTTTTTTTAAAGAGAGGGAGAGAGGGAGGGAGAGAGAGGGGCAGAGGGAGGCTGGGGCAGAGGGAGAGGAGGAGAGAGAATCTTAAGCAGGCTCCACACACAGCACGGAGCCTGACGGTGGGGCTCGATCTCACAACCCTGAGATCATGACCTGAGCTGAAATCAAGAGTCGGACATTTCACCACATCAAAAACTAATGATGTATTATATGGTGACTAACATAACATAATAAAATTTAAAAAATTAAAAAAAAAAAAGAGTCAGACCTTAACCGACTGAGCCACCCAGGCGCTCTGGATAGAAAAACTGTTTTCCCTCTCCCTCTCCCTTCCCCCAACTCTCCCTCTTGCTCTTTCTTTCAAATTAATGCTAGTCATTCATCAGGAATCCAGTAAAGTCATACCTTAACAGGTCGAAGGAGAAAATTACAGATTATAGATGCCAAAAAAAAATGACTATTACCAAAGATAAAAAATTTTAAATAAATAATTCAAAAAGACAGACATGGTCCTAAAGTTTCAGAAGAACTGCTACAAGAATTATGGTACTGTAAGCAAGAAGGCTAGACCATCACTCAGTGAAAAAGATTCTAAATAATTCCTCTAAAATAAAAAAAAAAACAAATACACCAGCAGCTTGGGAAAGAAATCAAAACTAATAAATCACAGACCAAAATACAAAAGGAAGTTTCTATTGAGATAATTCTAGAATATCTCCAAGCTTAAAGACAGCACATATAAAAAGGAAGCATGAGGAAATGATAAAGACTGAAATTTTAATCATATAGTCATTAAAATAAAATTTCAGCTGAAGTAAAAAGATTAGAGCTGAAGAAAGAATTAAAGAACTAGAAGAGGATTCAGAGAAAATTAGCCAAAAGGCAGAGAAAAATGAATGGAAAATAGGAAAGACAAAGAATGGAATTAGTAAATCCAGAAGCTAAACAGACAATGGGAGAGATATTTGAAGAAAAGATGGCTGTAATTTTCCAAAACAGTTGAAAATAAAAATTACTCAAGAGTAGCACAATGAGCCCTGTGTCCTGGCCATGACAGATAAAACTAAATCCACAACCATTCAGGTTGAAGTCAAAGTGCATAAAAGTTCTTAAAGTCAACCAGAGAGAGTGGTGCCTGGGTGGCTCAGTCGTTAGGCATCCGCCTTCAGCTCAGGTCATGATCCCAGGGTCTTGGGATCGAGCCCTGCATTGGGCTCCTTACTCAGCGGGAAGCCTGCTTCTCCTTCTCCCACTCCCCCTGCTTGTGTTCCCTCTCTCTCTGTGTCTCTCTCTGTGAAATGGATAAATAAAATCTTAAAAAAAAAAAAAAAAAAAAAGTCAACCAGAGAGAAAAGAAAAATAAATTAGATAGCATATTTCTTTTTTTTAAAATTTTATTATGTTAGTCACCATACAGTACATCATTAGTTTTTGATGTAGAGATCCACGATTCATTGTTTTCATATAACACCCAGTGCTCCATGAAGTACGTGCCCTCCTTAATACCTATCACCGGGCTAACCCATCCCCCTCCCCTCTAAAACCCTCGTTTGTTTCTCAGAGTCCATAGTCTCTCATGGTTCATTTCCCCCTCCGATTTCCCCCCCTTCATTTTTCCCTTCCTTCTCCTAATGTCCTCCATGCTATTCCTTATGTTTCACAAATAAGTGAAACCATATGATAATTGACTTTCTCTGCTTGACTTATTTCACTTAGCATCATCTCCTCCAGTACCATCCATGTTGATGTAAAAGTTGGGTATTCATTGTTTCTGATGGTTGAGTAATACTCCATTGTATATATGGACCACATCTTCTTTATCCATTCATCTGTTGAAGGGCATCTCAGCTCTTTCCACAGTTTGGCTATTGCAGACATTGCTGCTATGAACATTGGGGTGCATATGGCCCTTCTTTTCACTACATCTGTGTCTTTGGGGTAAATACCCAGGAGTGCAACTGCTGGGTCATAGGGTAGCCTCTATTTTTTTAATTTTTTGAGGCAGCTCCCTACTGTTTTCCAAAGTGGCTGTACCAACTTGCATTCCCACCAACAGTGTAAGAGGGTTCCCCTTTCTCCACAACCTCTCCAACATTTGTTGTTTCTTGCCTTGTCAATTTTTGCCATTCTAACTGGTGTAAGGTGGTATCTCAATGTGGTTTTGATTTGAATTTCCTTGATGGCTAATGATGATGAACATTTTTTCATGTGTCTGTTAGCCATTTGTATGTTTTCTTTGGAGAAGTGTCTGTTCATGTCTTCTGCCCATTTTTTGACTTGATTATTTGTTTTATATATTTGACAGAGAGAGACACAGTGAGAGAGAGAACACAAGCAGGGGGAGTGGGAGAGGGAGAAGCAGGCTACACAAGCAGGGGGAGTGGGAGAGGGAGAAGCAGGCTTCCCGCTGAGAGCCCAATATGGGGCTCGATCCCAGGACCCTAGGATCATGACCTGAACCGAAGGCAGACGCTTAACAACTGAGCCACCGAGGCGTATTTCTTAATAGTAAAAGAAGCCAGAGGATAATGAAATGACTTCAAGATACAAATGAAAACAGCTGACAACCTAGAAAAGGGAAACTGAACCCAGAATAATGTAGAAGAATGGTATGGGCATGTTAGACTGATCAACAGCCCCCAAAATATCTACATTCTAAACCCCAGAACCTATGTTACCTTATATGACAAAAAGAATTTTGCAGACGTAATTAAGTTTCTTTCTTTCTTTCTTTCTTCTTTTTTTTGCAATTAAGTATCTTGAGTTAGGGTAGATTATCTTGGATGGGCCATAAATGTTACTACAAGCATCCTTATAAAATGGTATTGGAGGGAGATTTTGTTACAGAGGATAAGGTAACATGAAGATAAACCAGAGAGATCTGAAGATGCTACACTGCTGGCCCTGAAGTTGAAAGAAGGGACCATGAATCAAGGAATCCAAGGAATGCAGTTCTAGAAGCTGGAAAAGGCAGGGATATGTGCTCCGGAGGGAGAACAGTCTTTTGACACCTTCATTTTGGCCCAGTGAAACCCACTTTGGACCTCAGACCTTCAGAATTATTAAGAGAATACAGTTGTGGTATTATAAAACACCAGGTTTGTGGTCATTTGATACAGCAACCACAGGAAACTAATATAAATGGGGAACCTTAACTAATAAACACAAGAGTAAATCTAAATAAACATAAACTATATAAAACAACAAAAACAATGATAACAACTACTAGGGGAAAATGGCCAGCACTAAAGCATTCTAAGACCCACCTATTATCCAAGAAGAGGGATCCTGGAACATCTTCATGTGCCAGACAGATGTCAAAACAACACAGGAGTCAGCTTAAAGGGACTCCTACTGGCCAAATTTGGAAGATTATCAGCAAAAAGAGTAAAAACTATAACTACAACAGATTGCATACATAAAATAAAAACTCACTAGTCCATAAAAGTAAGAAGTGTGTTTTGGGCGATGTTTGCCACCACTGTAGGTGACTATTACATCTTTAGAAAACTAAACATTACTGGAAAAGAATTATGTATTTATCTTGCCTTTTTGGGGGAAAAATTCTACTTATTCCCATTTGATGTGGGAAGCTCTCTTTACAAAAAAAAAAAAAATGCCAGCTAATATAAAATCACTGATTCAGGAAAGGATCACAGGAGGCTAAAGCCATTAGATGAAAAGCTAATAAAGAACAGGAATACTCATATAGTGTCAAAGCATTTCTGCAGATTAAAGACAAAGGGAAACACACACCTTTACAAGGAGATGTGGCTTTGAATCATTAATAGAGGGACAATCCGACAAGTGCCTCTTAATGTGATGCAACATAAATGACACATTATCTATCACCCATGAAGTATACCTGCAAAACATTTATATAGAATCAAATCAAACTTTTATACTTCTAATTTAGAAGAAATATCCAGGATAAAAAAATATGCTAAAGACACCACAATGAAATAATCAGGAAAAGAGAAAATATGGGACATTAAGACATTTACCTCTCTCTTTAAAAGTCAAAGCCATGACAACCAGAGAAATCCAAAATGTGGGACATTGCAGGACAAGTGTAATAAATCATGTCATGGGAAACAAAATGGCGGGTGGTCAGTTGAAGACTCTAAGATAACAACTTCTAAAAGAAAACAACTAATTCAATGCATGCACAAAAAGGAGATCTTAGTTCAGGGATGGAGGATAGTCATAAAAGACATTCTTAGGATAACTATGTAAATTTAAACATGGACTTCATGCAATTATGGAATTGTTAATCTCTCTAAATGTATTTTAGACAGGTAAAATAATTTTCCAGGACCTATAAATCTAGCAAAATGTTAATAACTGTTGAAGCTAGGTAGTATAGGTAATATCTATGTAAGTGTTCATTGTACTGTTATTTCCACTTTTCTGTAGGTTTGAGTTTTTCTCCAAACTTTTTATTTTTTTCCTTTAATTCTTCCCAACAATGCTTTTTCTCTTAAAGTCTATTTTATGATACAAACCTACCTACACTAGCATTCTACCACTACTTGCCTGATATATCCTTTCTCATCTTTTTACCTTATTATTATTATTTTTTTAATTACGTAGGCTCCATGCCTAGCATGAAGCCCAACATGGGGCTTGAACTCACAACACTGAGATCAAGACCTGAGCCGAGATCAAGAGTGAGACACTTAACCAACTGAGCCACCTAGGCGCCCTTCATCTTTTTACTTTCAACCACTGTGTGTCTACTGTAAATGAATTATGCATAGTTCTTTTTGCTAGCTTGTTTTGTTTTAAACATATTTATCGGTGTTTTAATTAGACAATTTGGTTCACTTACATTTTCGTAAATTTGATTTATTTCGTAAAGCTGATTTATTTCTACCATCTTATTGTGTGTTTTTCACTTACACTGCTTTTTTTTTTTTTTTTAAAGATTTTATTTATTCATTTGAGACACAGAGATAGAGAGAGAGAGCATGAGCGGGGGGTAGACAAAGGGAGAGGGAGAAGCAGGCTCCCTGCTGAGCCAGGAGCCCGACGTGGGGCTCGATCCCAGGACCCTGGAATCATGACCTGAGCCGAAGGCAGACGCTTAACCATCTGAGCCACCCAGGCACCCCTACACTGCTTTTTCTTGATTTTCTGACTTCTATGGAACTGATCAAGTTTTGTTATTCTTCCTTTTTACCTCTATATACCAGCTACATTCCAGGCCATAAAACATGTTTCATAACTACAGAAAAGTATTATTAGACAAACCATATTCCTTTATCATGATGCAATTAATTTAGAAATCAGTAACAAAATCCGAATATATTTTGAAAAGTTCAATATTCACTTATTTTAAAAATCTTGAAATATTAGAAATAGGGATCTTTTAACTTAATACAGTGTATCTATAAGAAACCTGCAGCAAACCCTATGACCCAGCAATTGCACTACTGGGTATTTACCCCAAAGATATAAATTTGGTGATCTGAAGGGGCACATGCACACCAATGTTTATAGGAGCAATGTCCACAATAGCCAAACTATGGAAAGAGCCTAGATGTCCATCAACAGATGAATGGATAAAGAAGATGTGGTATATATATACAATGGAATATTATGCAGCCATCAAAAAAATGAAACCTTGCCATTCACAACAACGTGGATGGAACTAGAGGGTATTATGCTAAGCGAAATAAGTCAATCAGAGAAAGACAAGTATCATATGATCTCACTGATATGAGGAATTTGAGAAACAAGACAGAGGATCCTAGGGGAAGGGAGGAAAAAATGAAACAAGATGAAACCAGAGAGGGAGACAAACCATAAGAGACTTTTTTTTTTTTTTTTAAAGATTTTATTTATTTATTTGACAGAGAGATAGACAGAAGAGCACAAGCAGAGGGAGTGGCAGAGGGAGAGGGAGAAGCAGGCTCTGCACTGAGCAGGGGACCCGATGCGGGACTCGATCCCAGGACCCTGAGATCATGACCTGAGCCGAAGGCAGACGCTTAACCATCTGAGCCACCCAGGCGCCCCCATAAGAGACTCTTAATCTCAGGAAACAAACTGAGGGTTGCTGGAGTGGAGGGGGTGGGAGGGATGGGGTGGCTAAGTGATGGACACTGGGGAGGGTAAGTACTATGGTGAGCACTGTGAACTGTGTAAGACTGATGAATCACAGACCTGTATCCCTGAAACAAATGTTATATGTTAATTAAAAAAAAAAAAAAAAAAGGAAGAAACCTGCAGCAAAATATCACAGTGAAAGGTCAGGCATAAGACAAAGGTACCTGTTATCACTGAAGTATATAGAGGAAGTTAATAGTGTGGAAAGAAGATATGAAAAAGGACATAAAAATTGCAAGAGTAGAGATAAAAATTTATTTGTAGGAAACATGCTATCTATAGAAAAACTAAAGAGAACCTAGAAACCATTAGGGCTAATAACTAGTATCTATAAAGACTAATTTACGTTAAGAGTTATAAGATCAAGGATACAAACATTATATAGTATTCCAGTGCATCAGCCAGACCCAAATAAAAAAAGATGCCCTTCGGGGTGCCTGGGTGGCTGAGCTGGTTAGGTGTCTGGCTCTAGATTTCGGCCCAGGTCATGATCTCAGGGCTGTGAGATCTAGCCCCGCGTTGGGCTCTGCGCTAAGCGTGGAGCCTGCTTAAGAGTCTCATTCTTCCTCTCCCTTTCCCCACCTCCCTCTTTTAAATAAATAAATAAATATTTATTTATAAATTTAAATAAATTATTTATCTAAACAAACAAACAAGCAAATAAAAACATGCCCTTCACAATAACAACAAAAACCATAAAGAATCTAGGGATACATCCTTTAAGATTTTATTTATTTGACACAGAGAAAGTGAGAGAGAGAGACAGAGAGCAAGCACAAGCAGGGGGAATGGCAGGCAGGGGAGAAGCAGGCTCCCTGCTGAGCAAGGAGCCCGATGCGGGACTCGATTACAGGACCCCGGGATCATGACCTGAGCTGAAGGCAGCCACTTAACTGACTGAGCCACCCAGGCGCCCCAAATCCTTTTTTTAAAAAAGATTATTTTTAAGTAGTCTCTACACCCAATGTGGGGCTCAAACTCACAACCCCAAGATCAAGAGTCACATGCTCCACCAACTGAGCCAGCCTGGAGCCCCTAGAAATAAATGTAATAAAAGATTTGCAAGACCTTTGTGGAGGGAACAGGAAAATAATATGCAAATGAGTAAAAGAAGATTGAGAAGAGAAACTCAGAGGACTCTGCAGGTTAATTGCTTCCTCTCAGTAACCTATCAACAAGCTGACTCAGCAGGTGTGAGTTTACTCAATGCAAGAAAAGACTGATGAAAGAGACAAAAGAGCTCCCCTTTCTAATAAGGCCATTTCATCAACCTCAAAGTTCCAATTACTGAGGAGCCCTTTCCCTGGCATATTCTAGTTATGTCTACACTAAGTACACATCTATGTGAAGATAATAGAGCTCAGGGGGGGGAGTGTGTGTGCTCTGGCACTTACTGTTTCCCACTAAATCTTACTTCACATTTATGCCATGTGATGCATGTGTGTACGTACATGCTCCAAACCTTCATGTGACAAAGACTAACATAAATGCTTTTTAGTATGAAGACTCAATATCATAATAATCTCAATTTTCCCCAAATTAATTTAGTGCAAGACAATAAACAAAATACTGAGATTTTTTTTCCCTCATGGAATTTGGGAAACTGATTCTAAAATTCTTATGAAAGCACTGTAAAATGATAGCCTTTTAACTATTTTAAATAATGAGAGTAACACTGTACCATATATACAGTAAGACTATCCATGTATCATGGACCATATAATAAATAATGCTGGGGTAACTGGCTATCCTTATGGAAAATGTCAAATAATCCAAAAGAAAAATGGGCAAAGGATTTATGAATAGGTAGTTGAACTAAAGAGAATTCAGACTATCCAACAGACACATGATAAAATGAATGACCTCACTGGGGCCCCTGGATGGCTCAGTCGGTTAAGTGACTGCCCCATGTCAGGCTCCCTGCTCAGTGGGGAGTCTGCTTCTCCCTCTCCCTCTGCTCCTCCTCCCTCTCTCAAACAAATAAAAAAATAAATGACCTTATTAGTAATCAAAGAAACGCAAATTAAAATAAGAAATCATTTCACACCCATGAGACTGGCAAAAAATTTAGGTCTAACCATATACAGCAATAGGTGCTTTTCTATTCTACATGTGGATATAATATAAATGCATGAGAGTAAACTGGAAATATCCCGTTAAGCTGAAGATAGGCATTATGCTATCATCTATTATAATATTAACATATGTACAAGAAGTATGCATTGCAGTAACGTTTATAACAGCAAAATACTAGAACTAAAATACTCCCTAAGAGAAAAATGAGCAAAAGAAAAAATGTAAAATGGAATACTATATATAAATCAAAATGAGGAACTAGAGCTAAATATATCAACATGGATACATCTCAAAAACACAACACTGAATGAAAAAAATCAAGTTCCAAGATATATACAGCTTTAAAATATGCAATTAATATTGTTTATGGATATACACCCATGGCAAAAATTTAGAAGTCAGGGGAGGTGGGTGGGAAATGGGGTAATTGGGTGATGGGCATTAAGGAAGGTGCTTGATGTGATGAGCACTGGCTATTATACGCAACTGATGAATCACTAAATTCTACCCCGAAACTAATAATACACTATATGTTAACTAAATTGAATGAATTTATTTATTTACTTACAGGTTTTATTTATTTATTCGAGAGAGAGAGAGAGCGTAAGCAGGGGTGGGGTGGGGTGGGGAGGTGGAGCAGGGAGAGGCACAAACAGATACCGTGCTGAGCACAGAGCCAGATGTGGGGCCTGATCCCACAACCCCAAGATCATGACCCGAGCTGAAATCAAAAGTCGGATGCTCAACCAACTGAACCATCCAGGTGTCCCTTAACTAAACTGAATTTAAAATTTAGAAGCATGCACGGGTATGATAAACACTAAATTCAGGATAATGGGTACCTCTGAAGATGAAGAGGGCAGGGAATAGGATCAAAGGATAAGCTCTGATTACTTCTGATGGTCTATAAGGTGCTTTATCTGTGTCTGTAATTTTTGTTTAGAAAATCTGAAGTAAAAATGATAAAAGACTTAATTCAACAAAATTGGTTTACAGGTACATGGATAATCAATATTATTATACTCTATACACTTCTTATATGCTTGAAAAAGGAAGGAAGGAGAGAATGAAGAAGGAAATTGAGGTGGTGAGTTGGTTAGCTCCTTCCATACTAAAAGCTGTCCTTATATTTATAATTAGGGGGTAGCCCTAAACCTGGCAACTCCAATCCCTGTGCTCTAGAAAAAAACCAACCAATGAATACACAAAACTTAAAGAGAACTCACAGTCAGACTTCCCATTTAGAAAAGTCTAGACCTATATAACTGCAAAACTCTCTACTCTATTCAGCTTAGTTCTTTATTCATGAATATGAATAGACGGTCAAGAATCACCAGATATGAACAGCATGGTGACTACAGTTAATATTGTATTACATATTTGAAAATCGCTAAGAGATTAAATCTTAAGAGTTCTCATCACAAGAAAAAAAACTGTGACCATGTATGGTGACAGACATTAACTAGACTTACTGTGGTGATGATTTCTCAATATATACAAATAGCAAATCATATTGTATACCTAAAACCGATATAATATGTCCATTATATCTCAATAAAAAAAGGAAGGGCACCTGGCTGGCTCAGTCAGCAGAGCATGTGACTCTTGATCTCAGGGTACTGAGTTCAAGGCCCATGTTGGGCATGAAGCCTACTTTAAATTAATTAATTAATTAATTAATTAATAAAGTCAATCTCTGTCTTTAAAAAAAAGAGAGAGAGAGAGAAAAGAAAAGAATCACAAGACCAGGAAAATCCAAAAAAAGGAAAGAGAAAGATCACAATGAAGAAACAGAATGACTAGGCAAGGAGAAAGTGGAAATATTGTTAACATTTTAGAAAGTGTAAATAACAGAATGAGCATTGGTAAAGACCATGGTAGCAATCTGTAATATAAAAAGAAAATAAAGGTAAAGAAAATTCCAGAGAAATAGAACAAAACAAAACAAAAAACAGAGATGGATAATACAAGTAAAAAGTTGGTATGTTAAGACCATATCTGGGAGGTTCAAAATTCATTTAACAAGAGTTCTAAATACCTAGAGGGTGTTATGCTAAGTGAAATAAGTCAGAGAAAGACAAATACCATGATTTCACTTATATGTAGAATCTAAAAACTAAACAAATGAACAAACGAAAAAGCAGAAACAGACCCATAAATACAGAGAACTGATGGTTGTCAGAGGGGTGGGGGTGGGTGGTGGGCAAAATTGGTGAAGAGGAGTAGGAGGTATGGGCTTCCAGTTATGGAATAAGTCATGGGGATAAAAGGTACAGCATAGGGCATACAGTCAATGGTGCTGGAACAGCACTGTATGTTGACAGATGGTAGCTATACCTGTGGTGAGGAGTTGTTGAATCACTATGTTGTACACCTGAAACTAACGTAACACTGTGTGTCAACTGTATGTCAATAAAAAATTTTAAAAATAAAAAGTAAATGATTCTGACTCTGGAATTTTACATATAGGCAAACTACCAATCAAGTATAAGGGTAAATGAAAATCTTTCTGGACATGTAAAGTCTCAAAAACTTACTTCAATAGGAATCATGGGTCTGAAAACATTCCTATCATTTGACTTAGCAAGTCCACCTCCAGGAATTTTACAAATCTCACACAAAACTGGAAAAACATAATAGGTCCCTGGTTCTAGCCTTTAAAAAGGTAAGTCACCACGTGAAAAAACATCAACTAATTTTTGAAAATGGCACTATCTTTACATAAAACAAAACAAACACAAAACAAGAACGGGAATAAATTGGTCTAATAAAAAAAAAAGAAAGGAAAACACCCCATCAAAAGTCATGTTTCAGAGTAAAGGGTTAAAAGACAGCAAGTGTGGTTTTAGTACAGTAAGTACGGTAAGCAAGAGGCACATGAAAACAAGAAAGAGGTCAGAAAAATTAAGCAAGAAGCCAGATTATGAAGAAGTCCTGAAATCCATGGTAAGTAGTTTGGATTTTACTTAGTGCAATGAGAACCCAGACTCTCAAAACCAGGTGTGTGTGTGTGTGTGTGTGTGTGTGTGACATAATCTGATTGCTATCTTATTATTACTGACAATTATCATCCCGTTTTCTAGATGAGAATATTGTGGCACAGAGATATTAAGTATTTTGCTAGTGAACAACAGTCAGGATTTAATTCTAGATAATGTAAATCCAGAGCAGTAAATATTATAATGCCTCTAAATATCACTCCCACAGAGCTAGTGAACAACAGTCAGGATTTAATTCTAGATAATGTAAATCCAGAGCAGTAAATATTGTAATGCCTCTAAATAGCACTCCAGTGAAGAATGGATTATATTCCAGTTGAGACTATGGTTGTAGGCTAAGCAAGAGATGATTGCTTGGACTAAGGTGGAAGCAGTGGAGATGGAGAAAAACTGGTGAATTTGGGATATATTTTAGAAGTAGAGAAAATAAGACTTACTAATAGATTAGACATGGGGAAGGGGTGGGAGAGAAAAATAAGAGTCAAGAGCCAAAATTCTGGTATAAGCAACAGGATGGACAATGATGTCATTTACAGAAGTGGGGGAATCAAGAGGGAGAGTTAGCAAGCATTATGTCACCAACAGGAGAGGTCAATGAAATTATCAAGGAGGCAAGCTGGCCATGCTATAAACAGGGGCCAGAGGAGAGATGAAGCAGGAGATACATTTAGGTGTCACAGCACACTAATAAGCAGATTTCCAAGGGAGTATAGGCAAAGACTCAACCACAAGGCCCATCAATATTTAGAGGACTAGTAAAAAAAAAAATAGACACCACAAAAATGGTTGAGAAGAAATGGACACTGAGGTAGGAGAAAAACTATTCAGAGAAGATTTATTGGATAAAAACTGGAACAAGAATAATAGACAGAAGATACTAAGAAGGATGGAATTTTATATATCTGGTCATCACATTTACACACATTTGCAGAAAGAACAGCGCTGGGAGATAACACAGCATGTTTGTAGGCTAAAAGGAAAATCCAACAGAGAGGGAGAAACTGATGATGTGGAAGAGAGATGCTAACTGCAGGAAAGAAGCCCCAGAGACAGTAAGAAGAGATGGAACCTGAGTCACAAGAAGAGGAATTAGACTGGCAGGGAAGGTCTCTGATAACAAGTGAAAGGAAGACAGAGAACACACAGCCCAATGCAGGGAGGTCTGCAGATTTGGTGGTGAGATGAGAGCTGCATCTAACCTCTCAATAAAGTTTGCGGTGAAGTCCGCAGATGAGAGTGGGAGTTGACAAGTTTGCAATGAGTGGAAATGAAGTCTTAACAGGGAAAGTGAAGAAGCAGCAGCAGCACTACCAGCAGACAGGTAAAGGCCTATTGAGGTTTATGGCATAAATTTAAAGTGGTACATTCAACTGCCTGAGTGTAGGCAGGGAGACAGTACACAGTTGGTATTTTGTTAGGCCCATAAAATGAAAGGCGAGAGAGTTAAGGATATTTGTAATTGTTATAGTCATTCCCTGGTCCTAAAGTTGGTGGGTTGTGAAAAGACAGTTTCACTTAAGAAGGCTGAAGAAGTGCTATAGTCAGGGGCCAGACAGCTGTCTGGAATCTTCTTAAGATTAAAAAAGAGGTGGAGGGGTGCCTGGGTGGCTCAAGTCACGATCTGAGGGTCCTGGGCTAGAGCCCTCTCCTCCCTGCTCATGCTCTCTCCTGCTATCTCTCAAATAAATAAATAGAATCTTTAAAAAATAAAAATAAAAAAGAGGTTGAGGATTTAAGAGTTTATTGATCATAGTTCCACAATAACTTTGGGCATGTAGAGAGTGAGAAATACAAAGAGGGAAGTAGTATTCATGAAATCAATAAGCAGAAAATATCCTGACTTTTCAGTTAAACTTGGAAATTAATCTAAAATTATCCAAAATGGAATAAAGGGAGGAAAGACTGTTTTTTTTTTTTTTTTCTGGCTAATTAACAGCAGGTAGACCTTATAGTTTCAGGGATCCTGGAAAAACAAAACAGCACCAAAAATGAGCTATTTTATTATTATTATTTTTAAAAAGATTTTATTTTTAAGTAGTCTCTACACCCAATTTGGGGCTTGAAGTCACAATCCTGAGATCAAGAGCTGCACGCTCCACTGAATGAGCCAGCCAGGTGGCCCCCCAAACACTTTTTTAAACTGTCCGTAAGATCATGCACTAAACTTATTTAACTTTAAAAACAAGTCACTCTCAGTTTTCCAAAACCCTGGAACACCATTCCAGAGCACTGAGCCTTACAATTCTAAAATAAAAGATGTGTGGGAAAACATAAGTAAATAACTAGGGCATAATGGCCTATTAGGACTGTAAGCTCAGTGAAGTTAAGATCTATACCACATTGATCACTATTTCATTCCCAGCACCTAAGAGCACTAGCATGAAGCAGGTAGTTTACAGGTCAGAGAAGTAGGAGGCACCTTAGTCAAAGTATTTTCCATCTTTCTCAAATGAAGCTCCGTGAGAGAATTCAGTCCTAATGCACCAAGTGTGAGTCCAAGGCATTCTCTCTGATGTCTCGACAATGATGCTTATATGACTCTCAAAAGAGACAGAGTTAAAAAATATGTTCACTAATTTTAGGTATTTTTTAGTAAATCCTGAAATAATGAACACTATTTTGTGAAGAGCACTTGGTGGTATGTGAATGTTTTCAGGACATGATGTTACAAAAAACATCACCTATTTCCTTTGCTTTATGGGCTTTTCCCCTTCCCCAAAAAATACATTGTCGAATTTTCAACAATCTTATAATTTCTCCCTCAGTATAAGATCTCGCCAGCTTCTAATTCCATTTTCCCTATGCCATGTACTCTAATAACAAGTGGGTGATAGGAATATTATGCCAGAATTGTGCTTTTCTAGTGCTTACTTCGTACCAGGCCCTGTTAACACACTTTGTATATATTAAACTGGTTCAACTCCTCCCAATAACTAAAGTAGCTGCTATATTGAAAATGAACCATAGTGGGAGCAAGAGTTGATGCCAAGAAACCAGATGGGAAATGACTGCCAAATGAAAGAAAATGGTGCCTTTTATCAGACTGATACAGGCAGAGGTTGTAAGATGCATCATAGCCTGGATATATTATAAAGATAGAGTCAATAGGTTTGCTGATGAAATGAATGCAGGGTATGATAGAGGGAGTCATCTTTGACTCTACAGGTTTTGTTTTTTTTTTTTTTTAAAGATTTTATTTATTTATTTGACAGAGAGAGACACAGCGAGAGAGGGAACACAAGCAGGGCGAGTGGGAGAGGGAGAAGCAGGCTTCCCGCGGAGCAGGGAGCCCGATGTGGGGCTCGATCCCAGGACCCTGGGATCATGACCTGAGCCGAAGGCAGGCAGACGCTTAACGACTGAGCCACCCAGGCGCCCCTGACTCTACAGTTTTTAACTTTTAACTTTTAACTCTACAGTTTTTAAGCCAATAGACGTAAGAGCACCAAATCGAAAAGACTGCAGAAGGAAGACTAGAGGTGGGACTGGGGGGATACAGCATAAGGAGTTAAAAATTTTATTTTAAACATCCTGAGAGGCTTATTAAACAATCAGAGTGGAGAACTTAAATAAGAGCTAGATATCTATATCTGGAATTAAATTAAGAGGTCTGGGCTGGAGATATAAATTTGGAAGTTGAGAAGTAACATGTTTTTCACCCATTCTAAAAGACAATTTTTCTTTTACATTGTAACAGAAACCAGAATGTATCTTACAACTGATGACATCTTAAAATTGCTGTTGTCCAGATGGTGAGCATAATGTAGTTCTCACTGCCTGCACATGTATAACCTGATGAACTCTATTCAGACTGTTGTCAGTAAACTAACTTATGAGCATTGTTGCTATTACGTATGTTGACATTAACTGCCACTGTAAAATACATCCAGAAAGATTATGTTTCTCCATTGAAACAAAAGTTATTATGTATGCAGAAAGGCACAAAATAAGAGCTGGCTGAGCATAAATTTGATGTGGGTGGAGCAGCAGATAAGTCTAAAAAGTGAAAATAAGCACTGAAAAAGTTTAATTGACTATTTTTTGGTGGTACATAAAACAACAGTGTATCTTACAATCAACTGTATCTCTGATTCAGTGAAAAATGAGAGATGATATTTAAAACCATAAAATGAAAAGACAGACCATAGGGTAAGATCCTACCTCATAATAGCTCTTCCCTCATAGGAGAATGGCAAAGATTTAGTGAGATATTTATAAAGCACTATGCAGACTGCTTAAGACATAATTAAAAACACAACCATTGGGGTGCCTAGGTGGCTCAGATGGTTAAGCGTCTGCCTTCATCTCAGGTCTCATTCCAGGGTCCTGGGATTCAGCCCCACGTCTGGCTCCTGGCTCAACAGGGAGCCTGCTTCTCCCTCTCCCTCTGCCTCTCCCCCTGCTCATGCTCTCTGTATCTCTGTGTCTCAAATGAATAATATTTTAAAAATCTTAAAAAACAAAACAAAACACAACCATTAGGTATTGATATCATCATTAAATGTTTAAAGGCCCAGTTCTATCAAATGAGCAGTTTCCAGAGAAGGTGTACTAGCCAGGATAGGCTACATCATGCTGTGTGTTAAGGAATCCCCAATATCTATAGCTTCAAACAAAAAAGGTTTATTTCTCATTCATGCTATCTGTCCATTTCAGAGAGGTAGGGAAGCCCTGATTATTTTATCTGATTACTACAGTCATTCAGGGATTCAAGCTGAAAGAGCAGCCACCATTTTGAACAATGCCAATCACCAGGCTGGACAGAAGGTGGGTGGGGGAAAGCTCTGGAGGAACTAACACTGGCAATTAGACATAAGACATGAGGTGACACAAGACGTTCATAACACATTGAACTGAACTAGTCACATGGCCTTCTGTGTGATCAGAATAGGAAAACTGGATATGGGTAAGAAGCACAAATGACTACCACAGAAGACTGATTTATCTAGAAATATATATAAGAAAACTATAGAAAAATAACCTGACACTTGGACTTAAGCAGAATGATTACTAGATGCCATGGAAGAAATAAGGAAATATATTACATCTACCAAACACCATCCACATTTAATAGCCTTTGCCCCTTCTTTAATTCCAGTATAGTTAACATACAATACTATATGAGTTTCAGGTGCACAACATAGTGATTCCACAACTCTATAAACTACTCAGTGCTCATCATGATGAGTGTATGATGAATCCCCTTCATCTATTTCACCCATTCCCCCACCCAATTCCCCTCTGGTAACCTTCAGGTTGTTTCCTATAGAGAAGTCTGTTTTTTGGTTTGTCTCTCTTTTTTTCTTTTGTTTGGTTTTTTAAAATTCCACATATGAGTGAAATCATATGATATTTGTCTTTCTCTGACTGACTTAAATATTTCACTTAGCATTATGCCATCTAGATTTATCCATGTTGTTGCAAATGGCAAGAATTCATTCCTTTTTATGACTAATATTCCAGTGTATGTACATATATATACATATGCACATATGTACATATACACACACCCCACTTCTTCTTTACCCATTCATCTATCATTGGCCACTAGGGCTGCTTCCATAATTTGGCTACTGTAAATAATGCTGCAATAAACAAAGGGATGCAAATATCTTTTCATGTAAGTAATAAGGAAATATATTTTGCAAATGACATATTCTTTGAGTAAATACCCAGTACTGGAATTACTGGATCACATGGTAATTCTTGTTTTAAAATTTTGAGGAACCTCCATTCTGTTTTCCACAGCGGCTGTACCAGTTTGCATTCCCTCCAATGGTGTATGATGGTTCCTTTTTCTCTAGATCCTTGACAACACGTTTCTTGTGTTTTTGATTTTAGCCATTCTGACAGGTGTGAGGTGATATCTCATTGTGGTTTTGATTTGTATTTCCCTGATGATGAGTGATGTTGACCATCTTTTCATGTGTCTGTTGGCCATCTGCATGTCTTCTACCCATTTTTTAAATTGGATTGTTTTTTTGCTGTTGACTTGTATAAATTATATATTTTGGATACTAAACTGTTAGCTAATGTCATTTGCAAATATCTTCTCCCATTCAATAAGCTGTCTTTTAGTTTTGATGATTGTTTCCTTTGTTGTGCAGAGCTTTTTATTTTGATATAGTTTCAACAGTTTATTTTTGCTTTTGTTTCCCTTCCTTCAGGAGACATATCTAGAAAAACGTTGCTATGGCTGACGTCAAGGAAATTACTGCCTGTGCTCTTTTTTCAGGATTTTTATGGCTTCAGGTTTCACATTTACATCTTTGATTGATGTTGATTGAGTTTGTGTATGGTGAAAGAAAGTGGCCCAGTTTCATTCCTTTGCATGTAGCTGTCCAGTTTTCCCCACACCATTTGTTGAAGAGACTATCTTTTCCCCATTGCATATTTTTGTCTCTTTTGTCAAAGGTTAATTGACCATTTAATCATGGGTTTATTTCTGGGCTCTATTCTGTCCCGCTGATCTATGTGTCTACTTTTGTGCCAGTACCACACTGTTTTGATTAACAGAGCCTGGTAGTATATCTTGAAATCTGAGATTATGATATCTTCAATTTTGTCATTCTTTTTCGACTGCTTTGGCTATTTGGGGTCTTCTGTAGTTCCATACGAATTTTAAAATTATTTGTTATAGTTCTGTGAAAAATGCTACTGGTATTTTGATAGGGATTGCATTCAATCTGTAGATTGCTTTGGTAGTGTGGACATTTTAACACTGTTCTTCCAATCCATGAGCATGGGGTATCTTTTCATTTGTTTATCTTCAGCTTCTTTCATCAATGTTGTATACTTTTCAGAGTACAGGTCTGAATTTCCTTGGTTAAGTTTATTCCCAGGAATTTTATTATTTTTGGTGCAATTATAAATGTGATTGTTTTCTTAATTTCTCTTTCTGCTATTTCATTATTTGTGTGTAGAAATGGAATGGATTTGTGTATATTGATTTTGTATTATGCAACCTTACTGAATTCATTTATCAGTTCTAGTAGTCTTTTGGTGGAGTCTTTATGGTTTTCTATGTATAATATCATGTCATCTGCAAATAGTGGAAGTTTTACTTCTTCCTTACTAATCTGGATTCTTTTTATTTCTTTTTCGTGTGTATTGTGGCTAGGACTTCCAGTACTATTTGAATAAAAGTGGTGAGGGTGGACATACTTGTCTTGTTCCTGACCTCAGGGGAAAAGCTCAATTCATGCCGCCCCCTCCCCCAGTATGATCTTAAATGTGAGTTTTTCCACATGTGGTCTTTATTATGTTGAGGTGTGTTCCTTATAAGCCTACTTTATTGAGGGTTTTTATCATGAATGGATGTTGTACTTTGTCAAATGCTTTTTCTATATCTATTGAAATGATCATATGGTTTTCATCCTGTCTCTTGTTGATGTATCACATTGGCTGATTTGCAAATACTGAACCACACGTGCATCCCGGAAATAAATCCCACTTGATAGGTGGTGAATGATTTTTTCATTGTATTGCTGGATTCAGTCTGCCAATGTTTTGTTGAGGATTTTTGCATCTGTGTTCACCAGAGATATCAGCCTGTAGTTCACCTTTTTTGTGGTATCTTGAACTGGTTTTGGTATCAGGGTAATGCTGGCCTCACTGAATGAATTTGGAAATTTTCCTTCCTCTTCTATTTTTTGGGAAAGTTTGAGAAGAAAAGGTATCAATTCTTCATTATATGTTTGGTTTTTCAATTACTGATTCAATTTCATTGCTGTTCTGTTTTTGCAGAAAAATTTGTTTCTGTTCAAATTTTCTATTTCTTCCTGCTTCAATTTTGGTAGGTTATGTTTCTAGGAATTTACCCATTTCTTCTAGGTTGTCAAATCTGTTGCTATCTAATTTTTCATAATACTCTCTTACGATCCATTGTATTTCTGTGGTGTCAGTTATTTTTTCTTCTCTTTCATTTGTGACTTTGAGTTCTTTCTTATTAATGAATCTGGCTAGAGGTTTATCAATTTTGCTGATCATTTCAAAGAACCAGCTCCTGACTTCATTGATCTGTTCTGTTTCTTAGTTTCTATAACACTTATTTCTGCTCTCATTTTTATTATTTCCTTTCTTCTGCTGGTTTTTGGTTTTGTTCGTTCTTTTTCAAGCTTCTTGAGGTAGGCCTGTATTGCTATAAACTTCCCCCTAGAACCCCTTTTGCTTCATCCCAAAGATTTTGGACTGTCCTGTTTTCATTTTCATTTCTCTCCACATAATTTTTT
The DNA here is from genome assembly GCF_964656455.1 of Halichoerus grypus. Lineage (NCBI taxonomy): Eukaryota > Metazoa > Chordata > Mammalia > Carnivora > Phocidae > Halichoerus > Halichoerus grypus. The sequence goes on from NC_135723.1 coordinate 93,223,010, forward strand.
ATTTCTTTGATTTTTTGGTTGATCCATTCATTGTTTAGTAGTATCTTATTTGACCTCCATGTATTTATGGTCTTTCCAGAATTTTTTTCTTGTGGTTGATTTCTAGTTACACAGCATTGTGGTCAGAAAAGATGCATGATGACTTCAGTCCTTTTTAATTTGTTGAGACTTGTTTTGTTGCCTAATATTCTGTGTTTGCTTGAAAAGAATGTGTATTCTGCTGTTTTAGGATGGAATGTTCTGTATATGTCTGTTAAACCCATCTGGTCCAGTGTGTCATTCAAAGCCTCCATTTTCTTGTTCATTTTCTGTTTGGATGACCTGTCCACTGATGTAAGGGATATAAAAGTCTCCTACTATTATTGTATTACTATCGATTACTTCCTTTATGTTTGTTATTAGCTGCTCTATGTATTTGGGTGCTCTCATGTTGGGTGCATAAATATTTACAATTGTTCTATCTTGTTAGATTATCCCCTTTATTATTATGTAGTAACCTTCTTTGTCTTTGTTTTAATGTCTATTTTGTCCAAATATAAGTATGGCCACCATGGCTTTCTTTTGACATCCATTTATATGATAAATGTTTCTCCACCCCCTCAATCTGTATGTGTCTTTAGGTCTGAAATGAGTGTCTTGTAGGCAGCATATAGACAGGTCTTGTTTTTTTATCCATTCCATCACCCTATGTCTTTTGATTGGAGGCTTTAGTCCATTTACAAAGTAATTACTGATAGGGGTGCCTGGGTGGCTCAGTTGGTTGAGTGTCTGATTCTTGATTTTGGCTCGGGTCATGATCTTGGGGTCCTGGGATTGGGCCCTGGGTGGGCCTCCATGCTCAGCAGGGGATCTGCTTGGGGATTCTTTTCCTCTCCCTCTGCCCCACCCCATGCACACTTGTGTGCACTAAGACAGATGAATAAATCTTTAAAAATATATATATTCAAAAAAGTAGTAATTGATAGGTATGTATTTATTACCATTTTTATACTTGTTTTGTGGTTGTTTTTACAGTTCTTCTCTAATCCTTTCTTCTTTTGCTCTCTTTCATGGTTTGCTGGCTTTCCATAGTGATATCTTTGGATTCCTTTCTCTTTATTTTTTGCGTATCTATTACTGGTTTTTGATTTGTGTTTTTGATTTGTGGTTACCATTGGGCTTATATATAAACATAATATATATATACATCTTCATACATAATTATATATATACATCTTCTGCATATAAGTCTATGTTAAATTGATGTTCACTTAAGTTTGAACCCATTCTTTTTTTTTTTTTTTAAGATTTTATTTATTTATTTGAGAGAGAGAGAATAAGAGACAGAGAGCACGAGAGGGAAGAGGGTCAGAGGGAGAAGCAGACCCCCCGCTGAGCAGGGAGCCTGACGTGGGACTCGATCCCAGGACTCCAGGATCATGACCTGAGCCGAAGGCAGTTGCTTAACCAACTGAGCCACCCAGGCGCCCCTGAACCCATTCTTTACTCCTCCCCCTCAACCACCTTTTAGGTATATGGTGTCTTATTTTACATCCTTTTATTTTGTGAATCCCTTGACTGATTTTTTTTTAATTTTTTTTTTACAGATATACTTATTTTTACTGCTTTTGTGTTTCCTACTTTTCTTATACTTGCTTATGGTCTTTCCTTTCCACTCAGAGAGTCCCTTTTATCATTTCTTGTAGGGCTGGTTAAGTGGTCATGAACTCCTTTAGCTTTTGCTGTCTGAGAAACTCCCATCTCTCCTTCTGTTCTAAATGACAGCCTTGCTGGATAGAGTATTCCTGGCTTTTTTTTTTTAATTTTTCCTTTCAACATTTTGAATATATCATGCCACTGCCTTCGGGCCTGCAAAGTTTCAGCTGAAAAGTCTACCTGTAGCCTTTTAAGGTTTCCCATGTATGTAGCAGTCTTCTTTTGCTGCTTTTAAAATTTTCTTTATCACTTTATCAACCCTCCTTGGGTTGACTTTGTTGGGGGAATCTCTGTGCCTCCTGGGTCAGATTAGAGCAGTTTTCAGCTATTATTTCTTCAAGTAAATTTTCTGCCCCCCATCTCTCTTCTGGGATCCCTATAATGTGAATATTATTATGACTGATGGAGTCACTTAGTTCCCTAAGTCTATTCTCATTTTGTGTTATTTTTTTTCTCTCACCTGCTCAGCTTGATTAGTTTCCATTACACTGACTTCTAGATTGTTAATTTGCTTGTTTCCTCTAGCTTGCTATTTATTCCATCCAGTTTATTTTTTATTTCACTTACTGTGTTCTTTATCTCTGATTGGTTTTTTTTTTAATTTTATTTATTCATTTGAGAGAGAGAGAGAGAGACAGAGAGTGAGAGAGTGAGCACAAGCAGGGAGGAAGAGCAGTGGGAGAGGGAGTAGCAGGCTCCCTACTGAGTGGAGAGCCCGATGTGGGGCTTCATCCCAGGACTCTGGGACCATGACCTGAGCTGAAGACAGAGGCTTAACCAACTAAGCCACCCAGGCACCCGACTGGTTCTTTTTTATCTCTTTGTTAAAGGTCTCACTCATGTCCTCCATTCTTTTTTCAAGTCCATTCAGTATCATTATGATCATTACTTCTCTATCAGGTATATTACTTATAACCATTTGGTTTATCTCTTTTGCTGTGATTTTGTCCTATTCTTTCTTTTGGGACATATTCCTCTGTCTCCTTACTTTCTCTAACACTCTGTGTGTCTGTTTTTGTGTGTTAGAAGTCAGTTTCATCTCCTGCGCTTGAAAGTAATGGCCTTATGAAGAAGAGGTCCTGTAGTGCCCTTCAGTGCAATGTCCCCTGCTTACCAGAAACTTGCACTTCAGGGGGTGTGTCCATGTGTGTTGCCCATGTCCTGTTCTTCTGTCCTGGTCACTTTTTTCCTTCAGTACAGTCATCTACAGAGGTTCTCTTTGCCTGTTATGGGTAGTATTTAATCCCCAGTTGAGGTGGTGTACAGTTTTAACAAGGTGTGTGCTGGTCTGCTTGCAAAATGAGATCTACCACAGCTGCCACCCGCACCGGGAGCAGGGGTTGGCCTGGGCAGATAAGCAAAGTGGGTGAGGATGCAATTATAACAACGTGCACCTATAGTTTCTGCAGGGCCCACCACCACTGCCTACCAAGACTGAGGCTCTGCAAAGCTTGTGAGTCAGGAGACATGGTGTTGGCAAGGTTTGCACTGTTCTTCTGGGGGAGGGGACTGACAGTGCCAGGACTGAGGTTAAGTGGGCTGAGGTAAGCATGACTGGAAAGGCAGATCCACTGAAGCATGGGGAATGGGGCCTGGTGTAAGCAGGTTAGAAAGTGAATGTTGGGAGCAGCACTGGTTCACACAGGTGGCTGTATGTTTATGCTGGGGGGCAGGGGAGAGAGATGGCACCTGCCAGCTCCTTTGTTCCTGGAGAGGTCCCTTAACCATCACTGCCCCTCAGGGACACACTCTGAAATGAGTAAAGTACTCTCCCCTCCCAGTATATCCCAGATGTTTTTCAAACTATTGCTTTTACACTATAACTCTGTGGGCTATTTGTCCTATCTCTTTAAGGGCAGGGACTCAGCATCCTTTCACCCTCCAAGCTCTCCCAGAGCCACAAAGCCCACTGATTTTTAACATTCCAGGCTTTAAGTCCTGCTAGTTATACCAATTCATGAAATTCGGCCCCTTGCTTTCAACACCAAGTTATGGGGATTTGTCTTCCCCACGCAGTCTCCCCAATGTGATATTCTGCTTCCCCCATTCTCTTAGCTGTTGGCTCCCTGCCTCCACGGATAGCCACAGTCCGTTTAGCTTCCCACTGCATCTCCACCTTTCTATCCTCTTCACTGTGGCCTCTTCTCTCCCTTTAGTTGTGGAGTTGATTCTACCACCTTCAGGTCATTTTCTGGGTTATTTATGCTGATGTGAGTGTTATCTTGTTGTTATCAGTGGAATGAGCCTAGGGTCCTCTTACTCTTACATCTTCCCAGCCTCCTCTGAGTACCATAAACTTTTTTTTTTTTATTTAAATTCCAGTTAGTTAAAATACAATGTAATATTAGTTTCAGGTGTACAATATAGTGATTCACCATAAACTTTTAAGATAATGTCCTTCAATCAAAAAATTGCCTCTAGGGGCACCTGGGTGGCTCAGTCAGTTAAGCAACCAACTCTTGATTTCAGCTCAGGGTTGTGAGATCGAGCCCTGTGTCAGGCTCTGAGCTCAGCAAGGAGTCTGCTTGAGATTCTCTTTTTCTTTGCTCCTCCCCACCCCCCACTCTCTCTCTCTCTAAAATAAATAAATCTTTTTTTTTTTTTTTTTAAGATTTTATTTGACAGAGAGAGACACAGCAAGAAAGGGAACACAAGCAGGGGGAGTGGGAGAGGGAGAAGCAGGCTTCCTGTCGAGCAGGGAGCCCAATGTGGGGCTCAATCCCAGGACCCTGAGATCATGACCTGAGCTGAAGGCAGACACTTAATGATTGAGCCACCCAGGCACCCCTAAATAAATCTTTTTTTTCTTTTCTTTTTAAAAAAATTTTATTTATTCATTTGAGACACAGAGATAGAGAGAGACAGAGAGAGAGCATGAGCAGGGAGAGAGGCAGAGGGAGAAGCAGGCTCCCTGCTGAGCCAGAAGCCCGATGTGGGGCTCGATCCCAGGACCCTGGGATCATGACCTGAGCCGAAGGCAGATGGTCAACCATCCGAGCCACCCAGGCGCCCCTAAATAAATCTTTTTAAAAGGTAATAATTCTTTCCTCTCCATACCTAAAGAAATCTATTGTGATAACCAGAAAACAATATGCCTTGTGCTCGCTTCAGCAGCACATATACTAAAAAAAACAATATGCTCTTCTCCCTGAGCTATAATACGGAGATGTACATCCTTATTTTATTTTAACTTTTAAGAAAATTTAAAACAAAAACAGATTTCAAAATACCATTCAAAACTATATTTTAAAATATGGTAAAACTTTAAAGAAAAAAGCGTTCTGTATGGTCTCATTAATGTTATTAATTTTAGTTTATTTCTGAAACTTCTTAACTTTTCTTAAAACTATAAGGCCCTACCTGAAGAATTTGCACAGATCCAAGGTTCCAGAAAATCTTAACATCATAAATCCTTACAGGTAGCTCTCTTTACTTCCAAATCTCTAATGAGTTCATCCTTCTGACTCAGGTAACTAGAAAAAAAGGCTTTAGCCTCTATTCCAACTAGCCTGCTCTAAATTTTTGCTTTCCTGAACAAAAGAAAAGAAAACAAAAAATAAAAAAAGAAAACTATAAAGAGTATTTCTATGCCTCAGTGTGAACCGTATGACTGTCATTTCCTAGTCAGATTCTCTTAACATAATATTCAAAATGTCCAGGAAACAATTCAAAATTACTCAAAATACAAAGAACCAGGAAAATCCCCAAATCGCATGGAAAAGACAACCAAATGATACTAACTCCAAGATGACCCAGATGTTCAAGTTATCTGACAAAAACTTTAAAACAGCTATACTAAATATGCTTCAGTAAGTGATCAAAAATACTTTTGGGGCACCTGGCTGCCTCAGTCACTAGAGCATGTGACTCATGATCTCAGGATTGTAAGTTTGAGCCCCACGTTGGGCGTAGAGATTATTCACAAATTAAAATCTTTTTAAAAAATACTCTTGAAACCAATGAAAAACTAGAGTCTCAGCACAGTGAAGACAGAAGGACAGAAACTTTGCAACTGAAAATTTAAATAATACAAATTTTAAAACTCAATGGATGTACTCCATAGCAGAATGAAGATAGAAGAGTCAGTTAACATGAAGACAGATCAATAGAAATTATCCAATTTTAACAGCAGGGGGGAAAAAAGGAATTGAAATTAAAAAAAAAATAGAACTTCAGGGTTCTATGGGTCAACAATAAGATCTAAGTTGTATCACTGAACTCCAAAAGGAGAGGAAAGTGAACAGTAAAAAATATTAGAGGGATGCCTGGGTGGCTCAGTCAATCAAGCATCCAACTCGTGATTTCGGCTCAGGTCATGATCTCATGGGTCATGAGACTGAGCCCCATGTCAGGCTCTGTGCTCAGCAGGGAGTCTGCCTGAGATTCTCTCTCTCCCTCTCCCTCTTCCTCTGCCCCTCCCTCCACTCTCTTGCATGCTGTCTCTCTAAAATAAATAAATAAATCTTAAAAATTTTTTTGAAGAAATAATTGTTGAAACCTTCCCAAATTTGACAAAACACATAAAACTAAAGATTCAGAAAGGTCACTGAATCCCAAAATGGATAAATACATAGAAATAAACACATATACATCATTAAATGTTGAAAACTAAAGACAAATTATCTTGCAAGCAGATAGATAAAAATTACCCACAAACTATAAGGGAACAACATTTCAGATGACTACAGATTTCTCTTAGAAACTGTGAAGACAAAAAGAAAGTAGCACATTTTCAAGGGTTGAAAGAAAAGAACTGACAACCTAGAATTCTCTATCCAGTGAAAATATCTTACAATAATTAAGTAAAACAAAGATATTTTCAGATAAATGAAAACTAAGAGAATTTGTTGTCAACAGACCTGCTCTATAAGAATTACTAACAGAAATGGTAAATATAATACATTAATCCCCTCCTCTTACATTCTTTAAATATGTATAATAGTTGAAAAGAAAATGTATAACATTGCCTAGTGGGGCTTTGTATGAAGAGAAATGTAACATCCAAGTCGACAATAACAAAAGGGGGGCAGGAAGACAAAGACACCTATATAGTGGTAACATTTCCAATAATACACTTAAGGAGATAGAACATTTATTCTAAGCAGATAGTGAAGACTTTAGTATGTATATTATAATCTCGTGAGCAATCACTAAAGAAACTATATACAGACACAGGATTTCCACACTAAGGAATTTTAAAGTGGAATACTAAACAACGTACAAATAACCCAAAAGAAGGCAGGAAAGGAGAAAGAGAGTAATGAAAAACAGAGAAAACTAACATAAAACAAATTACTAAACTGGTAAATCTAAATCCAAACATATCAATAATTACATTAAATGTAAATGGTCTATAGATACAAATTAAGAGATAAAGATTGTCAGAAGAGATGAAAAAATACCCAACTATATGGTGTCTACAAAAAACTCACTTTAAATATAATGACATGGATAGCATAAAAGGATGGGAAAATATCTATCATGCAAACTAATTTAAAAAAAAGTTTTACTGACTATGTTAATATCAGATAAAGTAGACTTCAAGGAAAAAAAGAGGGAGAAAAAGTGACATTACACAATGATGAAAGGGTCAATTCACTAAGAAGACACAAGTATTCTACTGTGCACCTACTAACAGAGCTTTAAAAAACATGTAATAGAAACTCACAAAACATGAAAACAAATTCACAATTATACTCGATGACTTCAACACTCCTCTTTCAGTAACAGAACTAGCAGAAAGACTAGTAGGATGTAGAAGAAATGAACACCTTCAATCCACTGGATCAAATTATATTTACATAACACTCTACTTAAAACAGGATACAAATTCTTGTAAAATGCACATAGAACATTCACAAAGATAGATCATATCCTAAATCATAAAACAAACCTTGACAAGTTTAAAAGAACACAAAGTATGTTCTCTGACCATAAAAGAATTAAACTAGAAACAAAGATAACTGAAAAACCTCCAAACACTTGGAAATTAAACAACTCACTTTTTTTTTTTTAAGACTTTATTTATTTATTTGACAGAGACACAGCGAGAGAGGGAACACAAGCAGGGGGAGTGGGAAAGGGAGAAGGAGGCTTCCTACCGAGCAGCGAGCCCAATGTGGGGCTCAATCCCAGGACCCTGGGATCATGACCTGAGCCAAATGCAGATGCTTAATGCCTGAGCCTCCCAGGCGCCCCTAAAAACTCACTTCTTAATAATCCTTGGGTCAAAAAGGAAGCCCCCAAACCACAGGCCATTATCCTTCATAGGCAAAGATGCAAAAATCATTAATACACTAGCAAATAATCCAGCAATTATAAAAAGAAGTAAAAATGAAAATACAACATATTGAATTTGTAGAATGCAGGTAAAGTAGTACTTAAAGGGGACTTTATGCCATTAAATTTATATCATTGTATCAGAAAAGAAAAATGGTCTCAAATTCATCTTAAGAAACTAGAGAAAAAGCAAAATAAACCCAAAGAAAGTAGGACAGATAATGAAGAGGAGATATCAATTGAATTGTAAACAGAGGGGAAAATACATTTAAAAAATTAAACTGTTAAAAAGACAATAGGGGGCACCTGGGTGGCTCAAGTCAGTTAACATCTGCCTTCGGCTAGGGTCATGATAGCCTGCTTCTCCCTCTCCTCTGCCACTCCCCCTGCTGCTCCCCCTGCTGCTCCCCCCTGCTTGTCCTCTCTTGCTCTCTCTCTCTCAAATAAATTAATTAATTAAAAAAATAAAAAAGACAACCGACTCAAAGTGGAGTCACTTGTGCTAAGCCCACATCACCATCCAAGACTTAATACCTGATATAGATGCAGTTTTGGTCTCCCCCACAAATGTAACCTTAACCAGTCAGCCTGGAATACCTAGTCAGTAACTTGCCCGATAGACCCACGCTGTCCCTGCACCCCCCCCCCAAAAGAATGGTGACCTTGCTTGAAAGAAATCAGCTCTTTGCTAGAATAACTTCCTTGTCCTACCTCCTTCTGCCTATAAAAGTCTTCCCTCTTGCAGAGCTCTTTGTAGCTCCTTTCTATCTTGTAGATGTGATGCTGCCCAATTCATGAATTGTTGAATAAAGCTAATCAAATCTTTAAAAATTACTCAGTTGAATCTTGTTTTTTTAACAAACCAAAGCTAGTTCTTTGGAAGCATCAATAAAATTTATAAATCTCTAGTGAGAAAGACAAAGTAAAAAGAGAAGACACAAATTACCAACATTAATAATGAAAGAAGAATAAACTGCAGACCCTCAAAGACATTTAGAGGTTGATAATAAGAGAATACTATGAAAAACTCAAAATGTACATAAATTCAAAAACAAAAGAAATGAACCAATTCCTCAAAAACCACACACACACACACACACACACACACAATCTCCTACAAGGTGGAAGAGGTCATCTAAATTTCCTAAAACCATCAAGGAAACAGATTATTTTAAAAACCTTCTTTAAAAGAAATCTCTAGATCCAAATGATTTCAGTGACAAGTTCTACAAAATGTTTAAAGAAATAAGAAATGAGACTAATTCTACACAATGTCCTCCAAAAACAGAATAGGAGGGAACACTTGCCAACTCACTTTATGGAGCCAGCATTGCCCTTATACCACCGTGAAAGACTGTACAAAAAAAGAAAACCACACACCAATATCCCTTTTGAATATAGATGCAAAGTCAAAGAAGAAATCACAAGGGATATTAGAAAATACTTTCAGAGAAATGAAAATGAAAACACAATGTATCAAAACTTATGGGATACAGCAAAACCAGTCCTCAGTAGGAAATTTATACTGTAAATTCCTCCCATCTCACACCATATATACAAATTAACTTAAAATGTATAAATGACCTAAACATAAGAGCTAAAACTATAAACTCAGAAGAAAACAAAGTAAATCTTAATGAGTTTGGATTCGACAATGGATTATTCATTATGACACCAAAAGTACAAACAAAAGAAAAAAACTGGATTTCAACAAAATCAAAAACATCTGTGCAAAGGACATTATCAAGAAAGTAAAAAGACCACCTATAAAAGGGAAGAAAATGTTTGCAAATCCTGTATCTGATAAAGGTCTGGTACCCAGAAGATATAAAGAACTGTTACAACTCAACAACAAAGACTACCCAATTAAAAAATGGGGAAAGAACTCTAACAGACATTTCTTCAAAGATATAGAAAAAAGCCCATAAGCACATAAAAAGATGCTCAAAATCATTAGTCATTAGGGAAATGCAAATCAAAATCACAATGTGTTATCTCCCACTTACTAGGATGGCTATTATTTGCACACACACACACACACACACACACACACACACACACACACACAGAGAGAGAGAGAGAGAAAATAACAAGTGCTGGGGAGAATATGAAGAAACTAGAACCCTCATGCATTGCTGGTGAGAATGGAAAATGATGCAGCTGCTGTACCAAGTTTGCTGGTTCCTCAAAACAACAAAAAACAACACAGAATTACCAGATGACCCAGCAATTCCACTCCCAGGTATATACCCAAAAGAACTGAAAACAGGTACCCAAATACTTGTACACCAATATTCATAGCAGCACTATTCACAATAGTCAAAAGTTACAAGTAACCCCAAACACCCATCAATGGATGAATGGATAAACAGACTGTGGTATACATGGGCAATGTGAAAGACAACAGACACTAAAGGTTGTATGTTTTATTATTCCATTTGTATAAAATTTAAGAATAGATAAATCCATAGTAACAGAAAGCAAACTGGTGATTGTAAGGGGTTAGGGGAGGGAAAAATGGAGGGAGATTACTTAGTGGTACAGGGTTTTATTTTTAAAGTGATGAATGTATTCTGAACTAGACAGAAGTGGTGGTTGCACAACACTGTGAATGTACTAAATGCCACTGAATTTTTCACTTTAAAGTACTTATTTTATGTGAATTTCACCTCAATTTGCAAAAAAAGGAATGAAGGACTGACCATGCAACAATATAGATGAACTTTGAAAATATTAAGTAAATGAAGACAGACATTAAAGAATACATATTGTATGATTCCTTTTATATGAAATATCTAGAATAGGCAAATCTACAGACAGAAAGATTGGTGGATGTCAGGGGATGGAGGAAGAGAGAGAATGGGAAGTGACAGCTAATGGGAATAGGGTTTCTTTTTGGAGTAATAATCATTTTTCAGAATTAGTGGTGATGGTTACACAACTCTGAGTAAACTAAAATCTACTGACTTGTACACTTTAAAAGGACAAATTTTATGATATGTGAATTATATTTCAAATTAATCTTAGAATGGGGGAGGGGAGAAAGCTAAGGATGAGTATTTATAAAACTATCAGAACATTTAGGAAATCTCAGCAGTGCCAAAATATATTTATTTATAACCCTTCTTTTCTAACTTAAGATAGCCAAACTGTAAATTAAGAATAAAATAGCTAAAAAGTAAAAATCAATCAATCAATAAACTATGAATCCAACCACTGGGAAGCTTTTTAAAAATTCTACTTCCAAATAAATCCTGAATTAAAGAAAAAAATCCACAAATGAAAGTACAATATTCAGAAACCATTGACAATAAAACACTACGTATCAATGCAGCCGAAACAATACTTAAAAGAGAAAATCAATAGATTCAAATGCACTTATCAGAGGAAAAAACAGATCTGAAAATACATTGTTTGATGTAAGATAGAACAATAATTATAACAAAAAACCTCGAGTAGAAAGAAAATAAATTTTAATAGCCAAAATTAATGAAGGAGCAAATGAATAAGTGCATTAATGGGCGCTTGGGTGTCTCAGTCGGTTGAGTGTCCAACTCTTGGTTTCGGCTTAGGTGACCCATGAGATCAAGCCCCAGGTTGGGCTCTGTAATCAGTGGGGAGTCTGTTTGGGGATTCTCTCCCTATGCCCTCCCCCGACTCGTGTGCGTGCACATGCTCTCACTCTCTCTCTCTCTCAAATAAATAAATAAATAACCTTTAAAAAAATTAAGTACATTAAGTTAAACTAAGGATTAATTCTTTGAAGAAATTAATATTGATCAATCCCCTGAAAATTTCAAAAAGGAAATAAAGAATCAAAAAGGTAAAAAAAACACACAGATAAAGATGAACGATATGGAGGACAGTATTACAAACAACTCCAAATAACTGAAAATTTAGTTGAAATAGGCATTTACATGAAAATCTAAGTTGCCAAAATCAACTCAAGAAAACTTGGAAACCCTAGGTAGTAAGCCTGTAAAGAAACTAAAAGGTTGTAAAACGTGTATCCAATAGAAATACCAGGGCCTAAGGTTTTATATCCCTTTCCTTAAAGGGATGAAGGATAACAGGTGCCATTTTATCTTCCTCCACGGTCTGGAGATGCCATGTGGTTGGAGTTCCCTAACTATAGTAAACAACTGACACACACACTCAAGCAGTTTTGCACTCAAACTCAGACTTAAATCCCCCTTTTAACTAATGGAGTTAATAAAATACCTGTATTCAGATACTTCCTATGACACATACACACAATAACACAGAAAAGAGAGACAGAGAATCAACAGATGAATGAATAGATTGAGATGGCACAACATTAGTGGCGTGAAAAATGTCCAACAATTTTCTGTTACTACCTCACAAAAGAGGACAAGCGTCAATTTCCCTAATAATTCAAATTACTGAAAGGAAAGTGGAATTTTTGCTTTTTCTACTATTTAGTTATTATTTAAAGTTAAATTCGGGGTGCCTGGGTGGCTCAGTTGGTTAAGCATCTGCCTTCAGCTTGGGTCATGATCCCAGGGTCCTGGGATTGAGCTCCAGGTTGGGGTCCCTGCTCAGTGGGGAGCCTCCTTCTCCCTCTCCCTCTGCTGCTCCCCCTGCTTATACTCTGTCAAATAAATAAAATATTTAAAAAATATATTAAAAGTTAAATTCAAAAGGTTCCCCAGATGAAAAATATTCTGGGCACTGATTAAACGTTCTTTATTTTTTTCCAATATAAAGACTATAGCCAATACAATTTACATAATCAATACAGCAAAAATTTATACAATTTTAAAAGTTGACAGCAAAAGAACCAAACAGCTCAAATGGCCAGATTCACTTTTCTGCTTATTTTTGATTATTGCCAGTCCCAATTTACATAATGGACATTAAATATAGCTAAAGAGAAATAAAATGGAAGACAGTGTCATCAACATGACAACTCTGTGAGCAAATTACCTTAAACTCTACTATCACACACTTTAAAATGACTGATAAAAAGTCATAAAAATGACTTTTAATCAGTCATTCTAAAGTCCACCAACAACAGGCTTCTATGAACAAACTCAGGAATAATACACAAAAACTGACAGTGGATACATTATGAGAAGTAAGACTAGAGCTCTGTCAGAATGGAAGTTAAAGTTACCCTTCCTTGGGTCGCCTGGGTGGCTCAGTTGTTAAGCATCTGCTTTTGGCTCAGGTCATGATCTCAGGGTCCTGGGATCGTGTCCCGCATTGAGCTCCTTGCTTGGCGGGGGGCCTGCTTCTCCCTCTGCCTGCCACTCCCCGCCTGCTTGTGCTCGCTCTCTCTCTCTCCCCCTCTCCCTGACAAATAAATAAAATCTTTAAAAAAAGAAAAATAGTAACAATTAAAAAAAAAAAGTTACCCTTCAATGTATATGCTTTTGTATTTTTTAAAACTTTTTGGCAATTTTCAATAAAAACTAGTTACAAATTTTTGAAATTATATATAAATTTAAAGCCATAATGAATCAGTGTAGTCACTCTATTAACAGGTTTTTTAAGATTTTATTTATTTATTTGACAGAGAGAGAGACACAGCGAGAGAGGGAACACAAGCAGGGGGAGTGGGAGAGGGAGAAGCAGGCTTCCCGCGGAGCAGGGAGCCCGATGTGGGGCTCGATCCCAGGACCCTGGGATCGTGACCTGAGTCGAAGGCAGACTCTTAACGACTGAGCCACCCAGGCGCCCCCAACAAGTTTTTTTTTTTTGCATATCAAGACCAAGTATTAATCAGGTAAAAAATTTATCTAATTAGAACTAAGTTTTTATGATTAAAACTATATTCAAATAAAAAGGTTAAAGATAAAATGTTTAACTACTGAAATTTACTTATTTAAATAAGATTATAAGAAAGTGATATTTCTAAAGAGATATTCACATATCAGATAAATCTGATTCTTCTAGAATGTTTTGTGGTTATTTTTGGTGGATCCAGTTTATGTCATCCTACTTTAACATTTAAGGAGATTTTCAATACTAATACACACTCGTGTATTTTATGATCTTATGCATATTTTTTGGGGTGCATAGTTCTGTGAAATTTTATTTAAATCCAATTAATTAACATATAATGTATTATTTGTCAGGGGTACAGGTCTGTGATTCATCAGTCTTACATAATACCCAGTGCTCGGTGCACCTGGGGGGCTCAGTTGTTAAGCATCTGCCTTTGGCTCGGGTCATGATCCCAGGGTCCTGGGATGGAGCCCCGCCATCAGGCTCGCTGCTCAGCGGGGGGCCTGCTTCTCCCTCTCCCACTCCCCCTGCTTGTGTTCTCTCTCTTGCTGTGTCTCTGTCAAGTAAATAAATAAAAATCTTTAAAAAAAAAATACCCAGTGCTCATTACAACACATACCCTCCCCAATGTCCATCACCGAGTGATCTTACACATATTTTAGAAATAAGCCAGCTAACTATGGATCACACACACAAAAATAGCTCCAAATGAAGACGTTTTGACATTTCTAAGGATACACCCATCATTCTACATCTACCATTCTAAACTTGAAAGTTTTTATATTTTGCAAGCAAAATACTGATACTAAACCAATCCAGCACCATTTCATCCACAGACTTAACATCACACACACACGCACACACCTTGTTCCACAAAAGTCAAATAAGGACATTAAAAAAAAATCAGTTTGTAATTTTCCCTTCCACCTTCCCCCAATTCTATGACTCTGAAGTACTCAATGTCAACATTTTGAGTCATTTTCTTCCATATTTTTCTCTCTGCCTTTATGTTCTTTTTAAAAACAAAACCAGGATTACACTTGATATATTATTACTTGGCAACTATCATGGTTCTGGTAATTTTGTGTTCAAGTTTACTCAACCAAATATTAAGACATACACATTCTGGTTATTGGAACATTTTGCTCAACAATGCAGCAGCACACAATAGTTAAACAATCACACATTTACCAGGGCTTTTATTATTTTATTTATTTATTTATTTGACAGAGGGAGACAGTGAGAGAGGGAACACAAGCAGGGAGAGTGGGAGAGGGAGAAGCAGGCTCCCCGTGGAGCAGGGAGCCTGATGCGGGGCTCGATCCCAGAAACCTGGGATCATGACCTGAGCCGAAGGCAGACGCTTAACGCAGAGCCACCCAGCCCCCCTACCAGGACTTTTATTTTTGCGGGATAGATTCCCTAAAGGGCAATTGCTGGATTAAAAGATGGACACAAACACACAATTTTAAAATTTGTAATAAACATTAACATATACTTTTGCAAAAGGCTTTACAAATTATCAATCCTTTCTTTTTCATTAATTTTTTTTTAAAGTAGGCTTCATACCCAGCATGCGGGGCTTGAACTCCCCACCCTGAGATGAAGACCTGAGCTGAGATCAACAGTTGGATGCATAACCAACTGAGCCAACCATTGAGCATCCCTAGAAATTTTCAATCCTTAGTCAGTACCTGTATCTCAATCCTATCAGCAACTCAGTCTCATCATGCCCAAACAGGTGCTGATAGGTTCCTGATTTTCCTATAGTCCAGCGAAGAAGTGATGTTATTATTTTTTATTTATTTTTTGCTACAATACCAATGGACAAAACATAATCTTGCTGTTAATACTAACTTCCTGGGGCACCTGGGCAGCTCAGTTGGTTAAGTGTCTGCCTTCAGCTCAAGTCATGATCCCAGGGTCCTGGGATCGAGCCCCAAATCGGGGTCCCTGCTCCACGGGGAGCCTGCTTCTCCCTCTCCCTCTGCCTGCTGCTCCCCCTGCTTGTGCTGTCAAATAAATAAAATCTTTAAAAAAAAAAAAAAACCAACTTCCTTCTCTACTAATGAGATTATCTACTCAGACGTGAATCTGCATGTGTTGTTTTATGAATTACAGGTTTATATCTTTTGTCCACTCTTAATGCAGTGTCATTTTCTTATCAATTTGTGAGAGCTCTCTGTATATTAGGGCTGTTAATCCTTTGTTAAGTGTCAGGGTTTTTTTGTTTGTTTTTTACAGATTTTATCTCTTTGAGAGAGAGAGTGAGATTGGGGGAGAGAGAGAGAGATCATGAGCACGGGGGAAGAGCAGAGGGAGAAGCAGACTCCTCGGTGAGCAGGGAGCCTGATTTGAGACTCAATCCCAGGACCCTGGTATCATGACCTGACCTGAAGGCAGACGCTTAACCGACTGAGCCATGCAGACACCCAAGTGTCAGTTTTTTCCATTGTCTATCACATCTTTTCCTTTTATGTGCACACTATTATCTTACAAAAATCCTGAATTTTTATATATTCAAGTGTGTCAATCTTTTCCTTTATACTTCTTGGATTTCCTAACTTGCTTAGTTCTGCTCCATCCTCCAAATTGAGAAAAGCACTAGAACTTCCTAGTGGCTAAGAGCATGGGCTTTGTGGTCCTAATACTTTGGATTAAATCTTATTTCACCACTAACCAGTTGTGAATACTTGGGCAATTTCCTAATTTGTCTCCTCAACTACAGAATGGGAATGATGAAAGTACCTACTTCATAAGGTAGTGAGGGAAGGGACTAAATTAATATATGTCAAAACCTTAGAATAGAACATACAGAATTACCAAAATGCTTGTGTTTATTATTTAAGTTGGATCTGGAATTAACAATGGTCCTCAAAGTTTACCATGCACAGAATCACTAAAACAGCGTGTTAAAATATAGATTGTAGAGCCTCATGTCCAGAGTTTCTGATTCAGTAAGTCTTCAATAGAGCCTGCATTTTTTAATAGGGTTCCAGGTAATGCTGATGCTGCTGGTTGTGGGCACCTCACTTTCAGAACCACGTATTTAGAATTAAAAGAATGTTTCTTAAATCTCTAAAAAGTTAATGTTACAGTATATGGGATCAGTTTTCTACAGATGATTTCCAGTTTATTTAATTACATCTCCTTAGTGTACAGATAGTGTACATGGGATCTATATTGGTTCCTTTCATGTCTGAAAATATCTTGGCTAGGTATGGGATTCTTTTTTTTTTTTTAAGATTTTATTTATTTAGGGCGCCTGGGTGGCTCAGTTGTTAATCGTCTGCCTTCTGCTCAGGTCATGATCCCAGGGTCCTGGGATCGAGCCCCGCATTGGGCTCCCTGCTCCGCGGGAAGCCTGCTTCTCCCTCTCCCATTCCCCCTGCTTGTGTTCCCTCTCTCGCTATGCCTCTCTGTCAAATAAAATCTTTAAAAAAAAAAAAAAAGATTTTATTTATTTATTTGACAGAGAGAGAGCATAAGTAGGCAGAGTGGTAGGCAGAGGGAGAGAGAGAAGCACGCTCTCCGCCGAGCAGGAGCCCGATGCGGGACTCGATCCCAGGACCCCAGGATCATGACCCAAGCTGAAGGCAGCCGCTTAATAACCGACTGAGCCACCCAGGCGCCCCATGGGTATGGGATTCTTAAATGTACTTTTTTCTCTCCATAGAGAGAAATGCCAATGTTGACTTATCTTTCCTTTCTGTTCTGTCTACAAGCTTCTGATCATCTGTATCCCTGATACTCAGGAATCTCATCAGGAAATGTAACTTTTGCTTGTTATTCTTTCTTCAGCTCAGAGATACAGTCTTCTATTGTTTTTCATTTCTCTGCTTTTTTCATTCTAAAAATCCCTCAATTCATATATTAGATTTCCTGAGTATATATTCTAAGTCACTCACATTTTTACTCATGAATTCCATTTCTGTGTATTTTTCCTTTTTCATTGTCAAATACTGATTAATCACTTATGTACCCAAGACTATTCTAGGCTCTAGCCACATAGCAGTAAACAAAATCCCTGCCTGCACAGAGTATACATTCAGGTAGGGGAACAGACAAACAGGAAAACAAACATAACAATTTCCAACAGTGATAAGTGCTTTGAAGAAAATTCAATCTAGGTAAGGGAGAGAGAATAGAGGAGAGGCTCTTTTAGAAAGAGCAATTTGTGGTCAAGAAAGGTCTTATCAGAGGTGATGACATTTGAACAGATAGGAGAATGACCTGAGGAAGCTTGAGAGAATACCCCTCAGGCAGAGAAAAAAATAGCAACTACTGAGAAAAGCCCTAGGTTAGAAGTGTGCCTTGGAGATCGCAAAAAAACAGGAAAGCCAATGTAGCTGGTGTTAAGAAAATGCAGATAGTGCAAAACAACAGTTCTCAAACTTCTTGGTCTTGGGATCACTTTACACTCTTAAAAATTATTGAGGATCTCTAAAAGCTTTTGGTTATGTGGGCTATATCTATTGATAGTTGCCATACTAGAAAGTAAGACTGAGAAATTGTCAAACTATTAATTTAATAAGAAATCCACCATGTAACATTTTTAAGTACATTGTCCAAAACAAAAAAAAATTTAGTGAGAAGAATGACACTTTTTTTCCCCCCCAAAGATTTTATTTATTTGACAGAGAGAGACACAGCAAGAGAGGGAACACAAGCAGGGGGAGTGGGAGAGGGAGAAGCAGGTTTCCCGCCGAGCAGGGAGCCCGATGCGGGGCTATCCCAGGACCCCAGGATCATGACCTGAGCCTAAGGCAGACGCTTAATGACTGAACCACGCAGGCGCCCCAAATGACACTGTTTTACATCTTTACAATTCTTTTTAATGACTAGCTTAATAGAAGATAGCTGGACTCCAATATGTTTCTGCAGGAATCTGTAGCAATAACCACATGTCAACGAACAACTGAAAACTCCATTTCACACTCATGAAAATCCAACTAAAAATTAAGTAACATCTTGGTATATTTTATATTAATAACATCTTGGTATTTTTTATATCCCTGTGGATCCCTGGAAAGAGCCTTGGGGGCCTCTGGCTATCTCCACATTTTGAGAATCACTAGTTTAGAAGATAAAGTGACAGAGGCAGGCAGGGGCCAGATTATATAGACCTTGAAAATCATAGTTAAAAAGTCTAGATTCCATTTTAAATGAATGTGGTCTTCTTTTTTTTTTTTAAGATTTTATTTATTTAAGAGAGAGCATGAGGGGTGGGGGGGGGGACAGAGCAGACGGAGAGGGAGAAGCAGGCTGACTCGACTGGATCCCAGGACCCTGGGATCATGACCTGAGCCGAAGGCAGATGCCTAACCAACTTGAACCCTGGGATCATGACCTGAGCAGAAGGCAGACGCCTAACCAACTTGACCAAGCCACCCAGGCTCCCCTTAAGTGTGGTTTTCTAAGCAAAGAAGTAACATAAATTACATCTTAAATGATCACTCCCATTGCTATGTAGAGTAGAGAATGTAAGGCGGCAAAACCATTTAGAAGGTTATTGCAGTAACTGGGTACATGAAAGCTAAGACTAAGGTGGTGACTATGGAAGTAGTGAGAAGTGGTACAGCGGTTCAAGATATATTTCAAAGGTAGTGCCGATGAAACTCACTAGAAGACTGGATCCTGGATCTGAAGAAAAAAGATCTTACTTGATCTTGTAGAACAGAAATTCGGTTCTTAGCCGTGGTTTCTTTTTTTTAGTTTGTCTCTGAAATTTATACATTTGGGAATTAGTTCCAGAGAAAATTCTCCTGGCTCCATGTTTGAAATATATCCTTTATCAGATTACTTCTTACCACTTGCCCTGCTATCACCTTAGTCCAAGTGACCATCATCTCTCCCCTAGAATCTCCAATGATTTGTTCACTGAACTCACAGATGATTAGAGTAAAAAGAAAACAGGAAATTGTGGATAATGCATTTTAAGTATGGTTGACACATGCAAAAACACATGGAACTCCAGTCAGAGCATTTTAATCAAACAAAAGGCTTTGGCCCTATATCAAAATATAGGCATAGGACAATACATTTTTTATGTTTTAAATTAAAATATGGTATTTATATCTTAATTTCCTTAAAAATTTTTCCACTTTAACCATCTTCAATTAACAACCAACTGCTGGTACTGATTGCATAATAGAAGCATCCACTTAAATAGCAAATGTAAATAGCAACATACTTTTCGTTTGCTCTTAAAACAAAGGACATCTCAAGTTCAAAGATCACAGCTGTGGAGGTAATACACCTTAATAATCTATGAAAACTCAAATAAACCTTAAATTGATAAAAATATTCAAACAAGAAAGAAATGAGATAATTACACATGTAATTCCTGTAAAACATTCTACTTGCTGTAAAAAGTACAGAATGTCTACAGCCCTTTCTATTTAAAATATAAGCAAGTTCTAGACACCAACCTCTGTGTTGCTTTGGTCAACTTTGTTGATTTTTATCTCAAATAAGGAATAACAGTATTATTTTTCCTTAATTTTTTTGAGTATAGTTGACACACAATGTTACATTAGTTGCAGGTATGCAACATAGCAATTTGACAAGTTTATACATTATGCTATGTTCACAAGTGTAGCTACCACCTGTCACCATACTGTTTTTTTCTTTCTTTTAAGCACAACTGAACCACCTGCTTCAAAAGAGAACACATAAAGGATAATTTTCCTATAGCTCTATGCTATGAAAAGCAAAGCAAAGCAGTCACTTAATCTTCCTATTTCCTTGCCATCCTTGGCAAACATTCTGCACTGTGATCTTAAGGAGTCTACCTTGAACATAGTTAAGATTTTAACCACTACATTTGGAATCCACCACAAGATGCCCTTCTGTACCATCTTATTAGATCCTGTTTAGTCACATCTTATGATACCATTTTATCCCCCCAAGGCAATTCTGTTTTTCCTCCAGGTTCCTTTATTTACTTCTCCAGTTAGCCGTGTGAGATATTTTAAGACCTGACGTTTAAACTATGGTACACATTTTTTCAAGGCTTCTAAAAATGTTTTTAGGTATTTCTAGCTATTTAACATTGTTTAAATACTCAGTAAATGTGAGGCACTGTTGGGAGCACCAGACACATAAAACTTTGTCCTATCCTTATAATGTACTGCAGTTATTTTTATTTAAACAATTCTAAGCCCACATTTTGTTTCAGTTCCTTTTTCTAAAGATGAATAACCACACAATGGATTATTTTGGCTTTCTCCCTTCCTGATAAACTATTATATATATTCGAATGGTGATTACTTAATTACATACTAATTTATCCACAGACCTCTTTGCCTACTAACTAGAACTAATCCAAAATATGTTGTGTATGTAAAATAAAAAGATAGCCATTTTATTGCATGTTCTGTGCCTGTCAGGTTATAGATATACACTGGCTCATTTAATCATTACAACACAGTAAGATAGTATGTATTCCATTATATAAATGAGTGGTAAGGTTCATTAAGGTTAAGTAACTTGCCCAAATTCACACCAAGAGGGACTGGAATCCAGATCCATCTCGCACAGTAATAAGAAATAAAGATGGTATCTTCAATAAAGGCTTCAAACAAATCACAAATTCAATGACCATCTACAGTAGACCTTGGCAATAAAACAGGATTTAACCAACATATCCGTTATATGCAAAGAACTATAGGCTTTGGAGACATGGAGATAATCAGACTCTACTTTTTAGATAACAGTTTAAAAGGGATATAAACTATCTTTTACTTCTCTAGAAGACCTCAATTTAAGTCAGCTCCCCATTATAGAAGTTCTTAAACTTCCTAGTTTTTCGTTTTTCTTTTCCTTTCTTTTCTTTCTCTTTCTCTCTCTCTGCCTTTCTTTCTGCCTGTCTGCCTTCCTTTCTTCCTTCCAAGATTTTATTTTTCCGTAACATCTACAACCAACATGGGGCTTGAACCTCCAACTACAAGATCAAGTTGCATGCTCTACCCACCGAGCCAGCCAGGAGCTCCTTAAACTTCCTGGTTTCAGAATCCCTCTATAATCTTAAAAATTATGGAGGACTTTCAGAGCTTTTATTCATGTAGGTTATAGCTTTCAATGTTTACCATATTAAAAAGTATAACCAAGAAATTTTTATTTTTTATTTTATTTTTAAAAGATTTTATTTATTTATTTGACAGAGAGAGAGAGAAAGAGCACAAGTAGGCAGAACACCAGGCAGAGGGAGAGGGAGAAGCAGGCTCTCCGCTGAGCAGGGAGCCCGATGAGGGGCTCGATCCCAGGACCCTGGGATCATGACCTGAGCCGAATGCAGACACTTAACCGACTAAACCACCCGGGCACCCCAAGAAATTTTTATTTTTAATTCATTTAAAAATTACACACAAACCCATTAACTCAACTGATCTATTTTTTATGAAAAAAATAACTACATTTTCCAAAACAACAAAATAATGAAAAGGGAAAGTGCTATTTCTTATATTTTTTATAGTATCATTAATATCTGTGTTAACAGAAGACATCTGGATTCTCTTATCTTCTGCATTCAGTCTGTTGCACTATCACACATTTTATCACTGGATCCTCATGAGAGAATGAGAGTGAAAAGGCAAACAGTGTCTTAGTATTATGAAAATAGTTTTGAGGGGCGCCTGGGTGGCTCAATCGTTAAGCGTCTGCCTTCAGCTCGGGTCATGATCTCAGAGTCCTAGGATTGAGCCCCAAATTGGGCTCCCTGCTCAGTGGGAAGCCTGCTTCTCCCTCTCCCACTCCCCCCTGCTTGTGTTCCCTCTCTCGCTGTCCCTCTCTGTCAAAGAAATAAATAAAATCTTAAAAAAAAAAAATAGTCCTTCAAAGCATCCTTTACTATTCCTTCATAGCACCTTTCAAAAATTTATAATTACATTTGTGTGCACAGATTATGTTCAAGGTCTGTGTTATCTCTAGACTACAGGTTCCATAGTGACTGTTTTTGTACATGAATATGTCCACGATGTCTACACATTTTGCCCAACACACAGTCATCACAAAAATATCTACTGAATTATCATACTATAATAATATAAAGAAACTACTGTGGTTAAAAGAGGGTAAATGGACAATATGTGTCTGGAAGCAAATTTGGAAGACTTCCTATTTGACTTGGATCCTAAAGGATAGTTAGAATTTTGTTAAAGGTAGGTGGGTGTGGGTGGGTGTAAGAGTATTCCAGCCACAGTAAACAATCATCAGTGGCATCTAGGTACAAGTTATGTTCCTAATAAGTCTTGTAATAGTATGGTTTGGGAGGAAATAAAGGTAATAAAGGTAAGCTGAAAAATCTTCAATGAAATTTGGGTTTTATTTTTTTTAAGATTTTATTTATTTATTTATTTGACAGAGAAAAACACAGCAAGAGAGGGAACACAAGCAGGGGGAGTGGGAGAGGGAGAAGCAAGCTTCCCGCAGAGCAGGGAGCCCGATGGGGGCTCCATCCCAGGACCCTGGGGTCATGACCTGAGCTGAAGGCAGACGCTTAACAACTAAGCCACCCAGGCACCCCTGGCTTTTGTTTTAGAGACAAAAGCCAAATGGTCAACATCCATGGTTTAAATTCCTTATACCACTATTTACTAGATGGGCTTGGATATGTTTATTCCAAATCTTATTCTGCTCATACTTCACAAGGCTATTGTAATGGTTTTATGAGATCATAATTTTGTGTGTTATTTTGTTTACTGGCATTACTCTAAACTATTATCCTTTCTCCCTGGACTACTACTTATAAAGCCATCTTTAAAAAAAAAAAAAAAAGATTTTATTTATTTATTTGAGAGAGAGAGAAAGCTGGGGCTGGGCCAGGGAGGGGAGCAGAGGGAGAGGGACAAGCAGACTCCACATCAAGCGCAGAGCCAGACTCGGGGCTCAATCCCATGACCCCAAGATCATGACCTAAGCCTACATCAAGAGTCGGACGCTTAACCAACTGAGCCATCCAGGTGCCCCTACTTACAAAGGCATCTTAACTGGTTTCCCCATTTCTTTTGCCCTATTCCCATTCCTCTCTCATTCATTCTCCATAGTCAGAGTGAAATCCCTAAAACACAAATCTGATCACATCACTTTCCCTGCTTAAACCTTTTAATGGCTCCCCAGTGACTCAAAATAAAACCTTAACTTCTTAGCACAGATTACAAGATCCTAAATGATGCCACAATATCTACCTCCTGCCTTATCAGGCACTATTCTTCCCATCCCTTACTCAATAAACTCAACAACACTGACCTTCCAGCAGGAAAGCCTTTACACAAGCTACTTTTTCTTCTTGGAAAATTCTACCAAGCACTTTCCAAACAAGCACAGCTTTTCCAGATAGAAGAGATCTTCAGATCTCACTTCCTCAGAGAGGCCTATCCCGATCACTCTCCCCCAGTCTATACTGGATGCACATTAAACTCCACAGTACCTGGTATTTTTTCCTTTGGGCACATAATCACAATTCGGAATTTGTGTGTGTGTGTACGTATTTTTTTTTTTTATAATTTGTTTAATGGATGTCTGATTACAGAGACCACATCTAAGCCAGCACATACAATTTTTTTAAAAATTGCAGTTTTTATTGTTATAAATGGCTTTTGATCTGATTAGACATATAGTTTAGATGTTTACTCTGGCAACAATGTTTAGGTTAACTAACAAGCCAGAGAGGCACTGGAGGCAAAGAGTACCATTAAAAACATGCCACAATTATAGGCAAGAAGTAATGAGAGTCTGAACTACTGCTGATAGATTTAATATCCTCACAATAATCCTGTAAGGTAGCAAGGAGGAAGCTAAGGTTGTTCTAAGACAGTAAATGGCCATTCCATAAGAGAAAGTTTCAAAACTTTTCATATAATATAGCTATGAGTTTAGATGACCAGAAAAGTAGAGAAACTATAATTCCAACTTCACAAAGTAAATCACCACAATTGTAATACTGAAGTGGGTACAAAAGAAACCCCTTTATTCAATGTAATAAAGTCTGGTGGTTGGTTAACTGAACAGATTTGTTAAATCAGAGAATCATAAGCAATGATAGAATCTTAAACATCTTATTTTACTTAAAACTGTAAAATGAACAGTCATTCTCCAATCCTTGATGTAGGGCAAGGGATCTTCCTTTAACAATAACCCATACTTAATCTGACAGCAAATACTTTTTTTTAACGGGAACTATCAGTTAACCTGATGAGTTGGTTAAGTGTAAGTCAATTAAGAGAACTTAAACTATTTTCCCCTTTTGAATACTATAGTTGAAATGATGGAAAATGAATAGTAATTTACAATGTGATGGCCAAATGCATGGTTTACACAAATGAGGGCACACAGGAGACTCTTTATTAGGGTTGTAGGCAGACAACATTATTTAGTAATGTATTCATCAAGAAAATTAAGAAAAATTCAGATTTTTCATATTTAATATTTACAGAACCACCCTCACTTAGGGTTAATAGATAGATATGTCAGATACAGTTAAGAGGTATGTGGAAGACTTGCCATTCCACACGGCAGAACGCTTGATGGTGGTGGTGTTCTCATTCTTCTTTGCACATTTGTCTTACTGTGACACGCTACAGCTTAAACACTGAGTTAAGTAAATGTATGGTTATTATCTAGTTTTAACTAAAGTAAACCTTATGAAATAGACATGAGGCTTGAAAGGAACTCATACCAAAAAATCTCAGACCTCCTACTGAACCTAACACTACTGCTGCTAGAGAAAAAGGCAAAGCTGACATGTTGTGTGCTCCTAGTACAAGCTGTTTGGCAGCCACAATACAGGATTAAAACAATGATCTGATCCAGTAGTTCTCAACCAGGGCTGACTCTTGGCAGTGTCTGAAGATACTCTGATTGTAAGAATTGAGGGGAGGGTACTATTGGCACCTAGTAGGGAGAGACCAGGGATGCTGCTTAACATCCTATAATGCAAAGGACATCTCCCCAAGCCAAGAATTATCCAGGCCAAAATGTCAACAGTGCCCAGTTTGAGAAATCCTGACCTAATCAGATCTGACAAGAAACTAGCCAGTTTTAAAAAATTATCCAGATTATTCAAAATACAGATGCGTATCCACTATCATTAATGATGAACCTTGCCATAAGAGTGTAATGGCCTGAGATATTAGCTAGAGATAAACAAAACCATCAAAATTCCTTTCACTTTTAGCTTAGTTTTTAAAAATTTATTTTTGTACAGAACACACGTGATTTATAAGACAAACATGTATTGGGGGTAATGAATTTTACTGATAATATAAAAAATTTTAAAGTCTGAAGATTCAAACAACGAAAGCTAATAAAGAGGTATCAGTACATTGACATAAGTAGAGTTTATCAAAATTCTAATTTAAATTCCTAGCTAAAAGAATCTGGTAAAGAAATGTTTTATTCTCGGGCGCCTGGGTAGCTCAGTCGGTTAAGCGTCTGCCTTTGGCTCAGGTCACGATCCCAGAATCCTGGGATCGAGTCCCGCATCAAGCTCCCTGCTTGGCGGGGAGTCTGCTTCTCCCTCTCCCCTCTGCTCGTGCGCGCTCGCTCTCTCTCAAATAAATAACATCTTAAAAAAAGAAAGAAAGATTGGGGCGCCTGGGTGGCTCAGTCGGTTAAGCGACTGCCTTCAGCTCAGGTCATGATCCCAGGGTTCTGGGATCGAGCCCCGCATCGGGCTCCCTGCTCCGCGGGAAGCCTGCTTCTCCCTCTCCCACTCCCCCTTCTTGTGTTCCCTCTCTCACTGTCTCTCTCTCTCTGTCAATTAAATAAATAAATAAAATCTTTAAAAAAAAAAAAAAAAAAAAAAAAAAAGAAAGAAAGAAAGGTTTTATTCTCTAGGACAAGCACAACCCAGGGTATTAAACTGATTCAAGATTATAATCCAGATTGAAAACCATCAGTAGGAAACCAGTCAAGGTGCCAAAAGTATAAAGAAAACATGAGCTGTCAATTGTGGTTAACAAACTGACAAGAGTAACTGTACGTGATACAACAGTAAGTGAGGAAGCTCCAATAGCATGGTGGTTAAGAGCATGTCCTCTGTAATCACAGTGCCTGGGTCCAAATCCCAGATCTTCCACTTAAGCAATGTACCCCTAGCCAAGTTGCATAACTTTTCTAAACCTACTGTTTCATCTACAAAATGGGAATTACAATATCTAATTCTTTTGGCCCTTGTGAAAATATATGGGATAGCATAATAGTTTAGAGCACAAGCTTTAAAATCAGAATCAGCTCTGACACTTATTAGCTCTGTAATCTTGGACAAAGTACTTAACTCCCAAGTGTCAGTTTCTTCATCTATAAAACATTTAAATTAAAATATAAATTTTATTATATAATTATGTAGAGAAAAGTTTATAAAACGTATCCACAGTTTAAAG
The DNA here is from genome assembly GCF_964656455.1 of Halichoerus grypus. Lineage (NCBI taxonomy): Eukaryota > Metazoa > Chordata > Mammalia > Carnivora > Phocidae > Halichoerus > Halichoerus grypus. The sequence continues at coordinate 93,250,117 of NC_135723.1, forward strand.
AATGACTGTAAAGTTAAGAAACAGCACTGCCAGTACCTTAAAAGCTTCCCACATGTCCCTTCTCATCCACTGTCTGCCATTCCTGGGGTAATCACTATTACTCTTCACTTTTGTGATAATTATTCTCTTGATTTTCCTTATAATTCTGTACCTATATTTGCATTCCTGAACAATAGTTAATTCCATGTCTTTGAACTTTTTATAAATAGAAGCATGCTGCATTTAAATTTTTGTGACTTCTAATGTTTGACTAATATTATATTTGTGGGATCATACACATTGGTGAAGGAGCTGTTTTTTCCTGCTCTATTTGAACTAAGTTTTTATTAAACTAATAAGAACAAATACTACACTTGATCTTAGCCAAAAGGCCAAGAAGTGATGAACCAAATTTTTATTCCATGAGTGAATACACCATGATTTACCTATATAATCCACTGCTGATGGACATTTGAATTTTTTTCTTTGTATTTTGGAGTTAAAATGAATAATGCTGCTATGAAAATTCATATCTACATGCCTCCTAGTCCACATAGTCACAGATTTTCTCTAGGGCAATGGCTGATTCTCAAACTATGATTCCTGGACCAGTAGCACCAGCATCACCTGGGAATTATCAGGCTCCACCCCATTCCTACTGAATCAGAAACTTTGGGGGTGGGGCCCAGCAGTCTGTTTTAACAATCCCTCCAGGGGATTTTGATGCACACTCAAGTTTGACAACCACTGGTCTAGGTTAAATACCCAGGAGTGGTGTTGCTAGTTGTAGAACATCCTATTATTTTCCAAAGTGGTTCTTCTAATTTATACTCCCACCAGCAGTGGAAGAGCTCCCACTGCTCCATATCCTCACCAATGCTTGATACTGTTCAAATGTTTCATTTCTGCCAATTTTATCTGTATAAAATGGTCTCCCATGGTCTTAATTTCTATTTTCCTAACTGTTGATGAGATTAATGATCTTTGCATATGCTTATTAGTCGTTTAAATTTTTTTTTTTATTCAAATGCCTGCTCCGGTTTTTTGCCCTTTTTTCTTTCTTTCTTTCTTTTTTTTTTTTTAATTTTATTTATTTATTTGACAGAGAGAGACACAGCGAGAGAGGGAACACAAGCACGGGGAGTGGGAGAGGGAGAGGCAGGCTTCCCGCGGAGCAGGGAGCCCGATGCGGAGCTCGATCCCAGGACCCTGGGATCATGACCTGAGCTGAAGGCAGACGCTTAACGACTGAGCCACCCAGGCGCCCCTGCCCTTTTTTCTATTTGGTATTATGTCTTTGTCTTAGTGATTCATACTTCTTTAGGTATATACTTCATACCACTTGTCCACTCATTCTATGTTGTGGTAGGTAACAAGATTAAGTTATTTGTGGCCTCCATGCTGGGAAGTCTCTCTCACTCTCTTTTGGATCTTTCACTCTGGAAAAACCCAACTGCCACTCTGTGAGGTGACCATGTGAGTGAATTTGGATGTGGATCTTCTGAAACCCCTGCCACAACCACATAAGGAAGAACAGAAGGAGATTCTCCCTCAGTCCAGCCTTGAGACAACTACAGACCTAGATGACTGACACCTTGACTTCAGCCTCTTGAGACACCATAAGCCAGAACCACCCAGCTAAGCTGCTCTCAGATTCCTGACCCACAGAAACTGTAACATAAATAAATGTTTACTGTTTTCAGCTGCTAAATTTTGGGATAACTTATTACACAGCCATAGGTAATTAATACCTGTATATTACAAATATCTTCTATTCTGTACCTTGGTCTTTTCAGCCTCTTAGGGGGGTCTTAATAAATAGAAGTTTCTATTTTCAATGTAGTCAAATTTATCAATTTTTATGGTTTTCAGGTTTTTTTAAAGATCTGAGAGAGAGGGCGCCTGGGTGGCTCAGTTGGTTAAGCGACTGCCTTCGGCTCAGGTCATGATCCTGGAGTCCCGGGATCGAGTCCCACATCGGGCTCCCTGCTCAGCAGGGAGTCTGCTTCTCCCTCTGACCCTCCTCCATCTCATGCTCTCTGTCTCTCATTCTCTCTCTCGCAAATAAATCTTAAAAAAAAATTTTTAAAAAAAGATCTGAGAGAGAGTGTGTATGTGTGTGTGTGGGGGGGTAGGTAGCAGAAGAAGGAGAGATAGCAGACTCCCCACTGAGTGCGGAGCCCAACATGGGGCTCAATCCCAGGACCCCAAGATCATGACCTGAGTTGAAACCAAGAGTCGGATGTTCAACCAACTGAGCCACCCAGGCGCCCCTGGTGTTCTCAGTCTTAAGAAACCCTTTCCTGGGGCGCCTGGGTGGCTCAGTCGTTGGGTGTCTGCCTTTGGCTCAGGTCATGATCCCAGGGTCCTGGGATCAAGCCCTGCATCGGGCTTCCTGCTGGGCGGGAGGCCCGCTTCTCCCTCTCCCACTCCCCCTGCTTGTGTTCCTGCTCTCGCTATCTCTGTGAAATAAATAAAATCTTTAAAAAAAAGAAAAAAAGAAAGAAAGAAACCCTTTCCTGCTTTGAGCTTATAAAAGTATGCTCCTTAAAAAAAAAAAAAAAAAAAAAAAAAAAAAGCTTTTCAGGGGCACCTGGGTGGCTCAGTCATCAGTCAGTTAGGCATCCGACTCTTGGTTTCAGCTCAGGTCATGATCTCGGGGTCCTGGGATCAAGCTCCCTGTTGGGCTCCCTGCTCCGCGGGGAGTCTGCTTGTCTCCCTCTCCCTCTGCTACTCCCTCTCTGTCTCTCTCAGGAATAAATAAATCTTTTTTTAAAAATAAAAACTTTTTAAAAGCTTTTTGTATTTAGTCTTTTTGTATTTAACCTTCAATCTACTAGGAATTGATTTTTGTGCAGAGTAAGAGGGAGTTCAAATTCATTTAATACAGTAAGCAAGTGTTCCAAACAAGTATATCCTTTCCCAACTAATTCACCAGCTCGTATTCACCCACCTACCTCCACATAAGCATATAAAATTCATTAGCAACCTCTACCTATTTCGGTTCACCTGTCATTTTGTTATTCATCTTCCCTTTTCTTTTTGTAGGCTCCTCAGACACCTGACACACAGGCTAGGCCTCAAAACCCAGGCCTGTGGGACCCTCAAAGTCACCCTCCCTCATTTGCTCCCCAAGGTCGCATAATTGCTCAAGGCATCATTCAGAAGCAGATCCTCCCTCCCTTTGGAGGCTGTAATCCAATTGACATTCTTAAGGATCTATTTAAAGTAAAACCTGCCTACTTCTAAGCTTCCTACTGTTAAAAGAAATTAAAACTAATAAAAGAGTATAAAGAAAAAACATACACAACTGGGAAATTTTTTTTTTTTTAAGTAGGCTCCATGCCCAGTGTGGAGCCCAATATGAGGCTTGAACTCACAACCCTGAGATCAAGAGTCCGACATTTAACTGACTGAGCCACCCAGGCACCCATAATCAGGAAAAATTTTAAATATAAAAATCAGGTAATAAAATTACAGTGATAAGTCTGTTGGTAGTCCTGGCACTCATCTGATATTTTACGAAGTGGTATATTAAAAATCTTAGCTATCACTAGAAATGGATCTTTGGGTTAAGAGTCACATCTCATGTTCACTAAGGTAATAACCAGGGCCCAGCAGTGCCTCACGTGTAGCAAGCATTCAAATTTGCTGACTGAAAAAATGGATTAAGGAAGTCTTATCTTACTGTTCTTTAATAATTCTTCAATTCTCGCCTCTTTTTACTTCCATACAAACTGTTAATCAAGTTGTCGAGTTCCAAAGAAAAACCTAAAGGCATTTGGATTTCAATACATCTACTGATCAATTTGCAAAAAACTGACATTTTTACCATACTTAGTCTTTCAATTCATTCTTTTTTTTTTTTTTTTTAAAGATTTTATTTATTTATTTGAGAGAGAGAGAATGAGAGAGAGAGAGCATGAGGAGGGGAGGGTCAGAGGGAGAAGCAGACTCCCCGCCAAGCAGGGAGCCTGATGTGGGACTCGATCCCGGGACTCCAGGATCATGACCTGAGCTGAAGGCAGTCGCTTAACCAACTGAGCCACCCAGGCGCCCGTCAATTCATTCTTAGTATACAATTTGTACCTTCATTTATTTAGGTCTTCCTGTATGTAAATAAAGTATAATTACCTTTTTTTATAAAGGCTTGTACATCTTAAATATCTAAAGTTCACTTTAAGTATCTCCTTTCCTAGGAAATCTTTCTGACCTCCATCCCTTAAGCTCATTTTGAATTACGTGCTCCTCTTCTGTGATTTCTCTATACCAGGGGCACACACACACAGTACAATGTCCTTAATTCTTGATTTATTTGCTCCTACCACTAGATTGTAACCTCCTTAAGGACAGAGATGATCATTTCTGTATCACAGCACCTACCACACAACCAGCACAAAGGAGCTCAAGATTTTTAAACTTTAAGCAAATGAATAAATGTTCTCAATGAAAGTAAAGTACCAACTGTCTGATAAGGAAAAGGACCACCATTTATTGAGTAGCTTCTATGTGTTGGGTACAATACTACACTGAATGCTTACATGCATTATCATCTAATTCTAAAAGTAAATCACCCTCTTGACACATATTTTATAAAAGCCTAATATTAGGGGTGCTGGGTGGCTCAGTCGTTAAGCGTCTGCCTTCGGCTCAGGTCATGATCCCAGGGTCCTGGGATCGAGCCCCGCATTGGGCTGCCCGCTCAGCGGGAGCCTGCTTCTCCCTCTCCCACTCACCCTGCTTGTGTTCCCTCTCTCGCTGTGTCTCTCTCTGCCAAATAAATAAATAAAATCTTAAAAATAAAATAAAATAAAAAACAGAAAAAGAAAAAAAAAACTTAAAAAAAAAAAAGCCTAATATTAGTGTCACATGATGTAATGGGCATCAGGAATACTGTAGTGATTGATAGTCCTTACTACCTGGAGGTCAGAGTCTCATAAGCCTCAGTAAGAAAAGCAGCAGTCTTCACTCATTTGGGCTGTTATAAAAATAATACCATGAACTGGGTAGCTTACAAACAAAAGAAATTTATTTGTCACAGTTCTGGAAACTGGGAAGTCCAAGATCAAGGTGCCAGCAGATTTGGTGTTTGGTGAGGACCCATTTTGTGGTTCACAGATGGTGCTTTCTAGCTGTAATCTTTTTTTTTATAATTTATTTGACAGAGAGAGACACAGCGAGAGAGGGAACACAAGCAGGGGGAGTGGGAGAGGGAGAAGCAGGCTCCCCGCCGAGCAGAGAGCCCGATGCGGGGCTTGACAGAGCCAAAGGCAGACGCTTAATGACTGAGCCACCCAGGCGCCCCTCTAGCTGTAATCTTATATGCAGGAAGGGATGAGCTACCTGTAGGAGCAGGAATCCCAATCATGAGGGCTCTGCAACAGAAAAGTAAGGAGACAGGCGAAATGAAAGATGCTCTGGGGTTTCAAGTATAAATTACGGTAAGTGGAAAATATTACAAGAGGGGAAGAAGTAATTTAAAGGGAAAGATAACTAATTCAGTTTAGGACTTGCTGTCTTTGTGATGTCAGTGAGACATTAAGGTAAAATACTCAAGAGACCACTGGAAATGCAGGATGGAAACACCAGCTCAGAGGGTAGCCTGACTGTTAAGGATGCATAGTGGCCTCTGAAAGAACAGATTCAGTTGTGCAGTAAGAAATGGAAGACTGACTTTCAAGAAGTAAGGTCTGAATGCCTAAGACAGGTAGTCAGTGACCAGAAAGAAAAAAACAAAAGCTCAAGAGGGTATCAGAGTCAGGGAAGGTATTTGGTTTTGGATAGAATGACCTGGATACATTTGAAGGCAAACATCAAGTAACCAGTGTCAAGGACACATCTAAAGGGGGTGTGTGTGCATGTCAAATAGTGAGAGGGTAAGGATCTGAGATAGAAGGAAGAGACAGGTTGTCCTGTGCTGTTCCAAAGGACTAAACTAGGATGATGTTAGAACCTAGAGACAAAAATTCAAGAAAGTATATTTTAGCTTCACATGATGAGGTATCTTTATTAATAATAAAGATATTTCAGGCGCCTGGGTGGCTCAGTCAGTTAACTGTCTGCCTTCGGCTCAGAGCATGATCCCAGAGTCCTGGGATCAAGTTCCGCATCGTGCTCCCTACTCAGCGGGGAGTCTGCTTCTCCCTCTCCCTCTGCCCCTCCACCCCACTCATTCTCTATCACTTGCGCTAATAAATAAAATCTTTAATAATAATAAAAAAGATATTTAACAAAGGAACAAACTGCCTTACTATTAAGGATATTCAATTGAATGCTTAATCATTTGTCAGAGATGCTACAGAAGAAATTTTGTACTATGTGAGAAGTAAGACTAGGTTCCTTTGACAATAAATTCTGACCTTTCTCATATTAAGCAGTAACTCCCAATCCCCCTCCTCCCAGCCCCTGGTAACCTCTATTCTAGATATTTTATGTAAGTGTAATTACACAATAGTTGTCCTTTTGTGTCTGGCTTATTTCACTTACCATAATGTTTTCAAGGTTTCCCCATGTTATATCATGTATCAGAATTTCTTTCCTTTTTTTCTTTTTTAATTTTCATTTTAAGTAGGCTCCATGCCCAACATGGGGCTCAAACCTACAACCTTGAGATCAAGAGTCGCATGCCCTACTGACTGAGCCGGCCAGGTGCCCCAGAACTTCTTTCCTTTTTATGACTAATACTCCATTTTATGTATATACTACATTTTATCTATTCATCTAGTCAAACACTTGGATTGTTTCCACCTTTTCTCTATTATAAATAATGCTGCAATGAGCATCAGTATGCAAGTATCTATTCAAGTCTGTTTTTTATTCTTATGGGTATATATTCTTGGAAGTGGAACTGTTGGGTCCTACAATAATTCTACTTTTAGTTTTTGAGGAACTTCCACTAAGAATAACGTTAATACAAAATTCACAATGAGATACCAATTCGTGACCAGTAGGATAACTATAATCCAAGGAAAGGAAAAGGAAAATAGCAAGTGCTGGTGAGGATATGGAGAAATTGGAATCCTGATGATGGGTGGTGGGAATGTAAATGGAATACTTGTGGGAAAACAGTTTGGCAGTTATTTTGATATATGCCATAACATGGATGGACCCTGAAAACATTTCACTTAGTGAAATAAGATACAGAATGACAAATACTGTATGATTTCACTTATATGAGGTACTTAGAATAGGCAAATCCATAAAGATAGTAAATAGAAGAGAAGTTACCCCAGGGGCTGGGGAAGGAAGAAAGAAGGAATTATTTTTTAATTGGTGGAATTTTTTTTTTAATTGGTGGAGTTTTTGCTGGGGATGATGAAAAAATTGAGGATATAGATAGTGATAGTTAACAACATTTTGAATGTATTTAATGCCACTGAATTGTATACTTATAAATGGTTAAAATATTAATATATTTTACCACAATTTTTTAAAAATAAAAAAAATTAAATGTCAAATGATTCCTTGAGCCAATAAAAATTTATTAATCAGGACCCAATGCAGAAAAGAAAAAGCTATATATCAGATATTTCAACCAGAAAGGCATTTAATACAAGGACTAAGATGGTTATCATTCAAAATATGGAAGGACATTAAAAAAAAAAAAGGAAGGATTAAGAATCAGAATAGCCACTCCAGTGAGGAGATAAAGGATACATTGCAAGCCAGGGGTCTAAAAGCTACTGCCATTACTGCCTCTACATATCCATGAAGCTGGTATTAAACACTGGAATCTCGGCCCAGACACCTCCACTGCTTCTATTCATTTAAATCTCACAACTTTGCTAACCACCCAAAGCAGCAGCAAAAACAAGTTTCCCTGTCCTCTTTGCCTTCCAAATTGTGGGAATTCATCTAGTGGAGAGAACCTAAGCTGCATCCACATTTGATGGAAGGGAGTTCAGGAAATGCACTGTATTTCATCACCTGCAAGATGTTAAAGTATTAAAAAAGTGAAAATTGGGTACATTTAGTTTACAATCAATAGCATATCATGGTTAACTGGCAATATTTTATTTTAGAAATATAAAATAATGGTGAATCTTAGAATTTGTGCCATCTTAAATTTAACAAAAACTGTTATTTTTAGCTTTCTAATAAAAAAACCTCTAAAAGCTCTCTAAATAGGGGCACCTGGCTGGCTCAGTCAGTGGAGCATGCAATTCTTGATCTCAGGGTTGTAGGTCTGAGCCCCATGTTGGATGTAGAGATTACTTAAAAATAAAATCTTAGGGGTGCCTGGGTGGTTCAGTTGGTTGGGCAGCTGACTCTTGATTTCAGCTCAGGTCATGATCTCAGGGTTATGAGATCCAGCCCTGAGTCAGGCTCCACACTCAGCTTGGAGTCTGCTTCAGATTCTCCCTCTCCCCCTGCCGTACCCCCCCCAACCCCCGGAATCACATTTGCTCGTGCGCTCTAAAATAAAATCTTTAAACTAAACTAAAATCTTTTTAAAAAGCCCTCTTTTTATCTTCTTTTTATATTATCTTCTAAAAGCTTTATATTTTTGCATTTCACATAGAGGCATTTAATGTACCCAGAATTTTTTATCATTTTGAAGTTAAAGTCCAAATTAATTTTTCCAGTACCATTTACTGAAAAAGGCATTCTTTTCTTACTAATTACCAGCATATATCTGCCATATATTAAGTAACCTATATTTGTCATATATCAAATAATCTATAATTATAGATTTTCTTCTGTTTTGTTCCACTGGTCCATCCATCACTAGACTAGACTGCTCACAACAGTGTCTTAATTACTATACTTTGTAGTAAGTCTCAATAACTAGTAAAATAAATCTTCCCATACTGTCCTCTTTAAGAATGTCTTAGCTGCTTTGGCCCTTTATTGATTTTCCAGAGAATTTTAGAATCAGCTTTTTAAGTTCTACCTGAACAGTAACAAAAACAAAAACAAAAAAACAAAACCAACCAACCAACCAAAAAAATAACTAATGCCTTGATTGGAATTATATTAAATATATAAATTCATTTGGAGAATAATATCTATACAATATTGAGTCTATCAATCCATGTACATGGTATTTTGCCCCATTACGTCTTCTTTAATTTACTTCAATAGGCTCTTTACACTTCATTCCATCTCGCACCTCAGACCTTTATCTGGAATCTTTCTGCCTAAAGTACATCCTTTGTAATTTCCTTTGGAAAGGGCTGATGGAGTTTGTTAAACTAAACTTTTACCTCATCCTTGAGGGATAGTCTTGCTAAGCAAGTACAGAATTTATAAGTATACACTAGCAATTATTTTGAAAATATACATACTTTTCTGTTGAGAAGTTAGCTATCAGTGCATAGCTCCTCCTTTGAGAGAAATCTTTTTTTCCTCTGGCTGAAGATTTTTCTCTTTGTATTTGGGTTTATGCCATTTCACTGATTTGTCTGGGTGCAGATTTCTTTTTATTTATATTATTAGAAATTCATTGAGCTTCCTATGTCTATCAACTGGTTTCTCATCAGAACTACAAAATTTTCAGCCAGAAATATCTCTTCAAATATTACCTCTGCATCACTCTCTTTCCTCTCTTTATGAAACTTTGATTAAATATGTTAGATCTCACTCTTTCTCATCACGCAATCTCTCTTCAATATTTTCCATTGTTTTGACTCTCAGTAGTGCAGTCAGGAAAGTTTCTCCTGTCTTATCTTCCAGGTAACTAATTCTTCTTCAGTTAGGAATAACCTGCTCAATCTTTCCCTTAGGTATATCTGGCATAGTTTCATTTCTGCACTTTCTATTTGGTTTTTTCAAGTCTACTAAGTAACTTGTTATAGTCTCTTATTCTCTGCTTATCTTCAAATTTGTCTTTTATTCTTTTAACATAACAAACATCAATGGTTTTAAATCCATCTGATATTTGAGAATTTTTTGGATCTGTTTCTTATTCACAGTGCTATTTCTATGCATGTTGTTACATTTTTCTTTTTAAAAAACTTATTTTGAGGTATATGTACATAAAGCAAACTACACAGTTATATGTCAATTATATCTCAATTTAAAAACTACACAAATCTTATATTACTTGAAGAATTCTACATACATATATCATGTAATTTTAACTTGTGTGTGTGTTTTTTACTATGCTTGGTTACTTGTGACAGTGTACTAATTACTGCCCTTGAAAAATTATTGGTGGCAATCCCCTTCAGAATGTAGGGCCTTTTTCCAAAGATAATTTGCCTTCCTTCTGACAGGCCTTGTGAGTACTACCAGTTTGAAACCAGGAACTGTGATAAATGGTTTGAGGGTCCCTAGACCACCCAGGAAGGACAAATCTAAGCTGCTTATCAGTTTGAGAGCTAAAACTGTGGTCACAACTTAAAGGATTTATTTTTCTTAATTTCCTTTTTCTTCCCCAGCTCCAAATCTACAATCCCCTAGATAAGGGAGTGGGGACACAGTTTAGTTCTGTTTCATCCTTAACCTAATGATGGAGTCCTTGGGATACCATCTTAAAATACAGTCGTTCTCCTCTTTGACTCTCACTTTGGACGAACTCTAGGCCTTGACTTCTATCCTCTTCATCTCATGAAGTATACCAAAACCAAAGCCCAAATTTAAATGGATTGGCAACTGCCCTCAGAGCAAAAGCTACTCCATCCTCTACTTATTTCTCCAGGTTCCTGCCTTTTTCCTAAAATTTGGCCTTGTAGCTGTCTACTACATCTTCAGCTCTTAATTCCTTTAAAAATTTTTAAAAATAATGTTTCCAAGATTTTTAGTTGTTTTCATCAAAAGGGCTGATCTGAAATAACGCAATCCACCATTACTGAAAACAGAAATCAATTTCCCCTTTTTATGGCAACTATTTTGTAACACCCCCTAAACTATCCTAAAATTAAATTCAGAGATAGCCTGCCTACATGAAATTTTAAAAGTCAGTAACACCCTAACTGTACTTTCAATCATATGAAATAAATTAGTAATAAAATATTTATTTCAAAATGTGCAGGCAATTATTAAAATAAACATAATGAGGGTATCAGATGCTCATATCTATACAGAGAATCGCTACAACTATAGTGGTTACAACTGTAGACTGAGAGGAAAAGTATTTGAGTCACTCAATTGTGTGCAAGTGGCATTGCCACCAATTATGTGATTTTCTGAAGTGGTGAAGAACTCCTGATAAAGTTCTGATCGAAAATTTTAATATTCCTCCAATTTATGTGATAACTAAATTCCTGCAACTTTTCGTGTATATTAAAACAATGCCTCATACCTAAAACAAAGTTAGTTTCTAAGCTCAGATCATTATTACCACTTTTGTCACCTACAAAGTCCAACAAATCACTCTAAGTCCTATGGTTATTCAAACAATTCTTAAATGTGCAGACTGTCCTGAACACTCAGAGAGCTGACTTCCCCTGGTCCTTGCTCATTAAAGGCTAATGCCGCCCTCTTCCCCCATATTTGTAACAACCAAAACACCTCCAAGTATTTCAAAACTGCCCTCTGGGGAAGAACTACCCACACGCAGACCCATTATCTGTAGAAGACATAGAGATGCATGACCAAGCTCCATCTTCATGGAACAAATTGCTGCCCAGCTATGAGGACAGTCAGCAGACAGCTTCCAAATGTCACCTCCTTCCAAGTCCACCTTAACTGCAGCCCACATCCAAGCAAAGAGGCTCAGCCATTTGGCTCAAGTCCCTCTGACAGGCAATCCTCAGTCCAAAGGTCCATACTAAGAGGCAAAGGTTTTATGAGGCCCACCCACATCACAACGCAAGTTCATCCTTTATCATCCCAATCCTATATCTTGCCTCTTCCTTTCACAGGTGTTGATTCCTAGTAAATATCATGCACTGCAAACAGTGTCTCAGTATCTACCGTCAGAGAACCCAAGCTTCAACAGTGACATAGTGCATCTTACTGCTAAGTCTTTCCCTAAACATTTTTGGTGGTTTGACCTTTTCGCATCTTGAATCCACGCTACAAACCCTTACCAATTAAATCATCCTTAAACACTGCTTTCATCATTTATTTAAAACCTCCACATTCATCCCACTGCATATAATATAAAGCTCAATTTTTTTTCAGTCTAGAGGTGCCTGGGTGGCTCAGTCGTTTAAGCAACTGCCTTCAGCTCAGGTCATGATCTCAGGGTCCTGGGATCGAGCCCCGAGTTGGGCTTCCTGCTCAGCGGGGATCCTGCTTCTCCCTCTCCCTCTTCCCCCCCCCGCCACCTTGTGCATGCTCTCATGAATTAAAAAATATATTTTAAAAAATTAAAAATTTTTTCAGTCTATAACTACTTTCCACAATGCAGTCTTGTCTAACGTAGCCAAATTTTATTTCATACAAGCCACTCAACTATAAACATGATGATCCTGTTCCTTAAACAAAAGTTTCTAACTTTTGTTTTCTAACTCCAGTTCTTTGCAAAGTCTATTCCCACTACCTTTTCTCCTTCCTTCCACCTGTCTAGGTTAAACACTAACTTCTATCAAGACCTCATTAGCCTATAATAACATTCCATTTCTGAACTCTTCCATCATCCACTCTGGCACTTAATCACATACTGACACGTGCATGCCCTCTTTCCTCCATCAAGAGCGTTATCTTTTAGGGGTGACTGGGTGGCTCAGTCGGTTAAGCATCCAAGTCCTGATTTTTGGCTCAGGTCATCATCTCAGGGGTCATGGGATTAAGGCCCATGTCGGGCTCCACACTCAGCGGGGAGTCTGCTTGAGATTCTCTCCCTCCCCTTCTACCCCCCTGCCCGCACTCTCTAAATAAATAAATAAATAAATAAATAAATAAATAAATAAATAAATAAAATCTTTTTAAAAAAGTGTTATCTTTTAGAAGCCTTTTTCCCCTGCCATATGAAATCTCAAGCACAATTTCAGTATAGTAACTTATGAAGTGGAACTACTTTGGTTGAAGCAGAAATTGCTTCCCTACCCTCCACGAGCCCACTGAGTCTCTTCCTTGCTACTCTTTACCCTCAGAAATTCCTTGAGGTAACCTCACGGGTACCCAGTTTTTCAGTCTGAAGGAGAAAAACAAAACAAAACAACAAAAACCCTAGCTTTATAGTACTGAAGAACTTACTGCTGCATAAACCGGAAAGCTATGGTTAAGAACAGAAGTAGATAAGAAAATTGCCATATTCCAGGTGAGTGACAACTATCTGGTCTAAGAGTACTGAGAAAGAACACAGTAATTTAAGCAGCAGTAAGTACTACCAAGCAATGAAAAATAAATATGAATTCCACATAAGCCTTGACTTTAAAAGGGTCCAAAGTAGCCAGTAGCCACACGTGACTATTTAAATCAATCAGATAAATTTTAAAATCCAACTCTTCAGTTCTCCTATACACATTTTGAGTGCACAGTAGCCACCTGTGGACATATTAGACAGCACAGAACATTTCTCATGACAGAAATTTTGACTGAACGACATTGGTCTAAAGGGAATGGACAGATACCAACAAAAACTATACTATAGTAAATAAAATGATACCAAGTATACTTTGAGATACTATGTAAGCACAAAGCAGAGGCACCTAACTAGGCCTTGGAAAGAGGTTCAGGAAGGCTTCCTGCAATAAGTGAGCTAAGTATGAAAGGTTTGGATACGGTGATGACAGGAGAAGGAATTTATATTTCAGGCAGCAGGAAAAGCATGAGCAAAAGACAAGTCAAACTTGGAGAGCATTTGAAAGAAAGTAACAGGAAAACAAATGCTTCACTGTACAGTTTAAAAATTAAACTGCAATGAGGATGCTATTCTATATAGACAAAATAAATATTTAATAAAATTTCAATATAGAAAGAATCAAAGAATTATTTTTGAAAAGAAAATTAGTAACCAGACCTCTCCAAATTTAGCTTAAATTTGTGGCATGAAAATGGCAGGTACTTCATGAAGAAGTAATAATTCATGTTCTATTTCCCAATGATTCCATGTCTGTGAGTCAAAATGAGAATGACTCATATCAATTCTTAAATTGCCTTGGCAAGTTACATTTAACTTTGATCTGAGGACCTGCACCCAAAAGTCAGAAGTCCCACAATGCTGTCTGGACAACTGGTAAAATAATTTAATATTGCTTATCAATTTTATTCTTTGTCCCTAGTCCATTTACTCTCATGTGCTCCCAAACAACTTTAAGACCTTCACCTCTCTCCTTAATGCACATATCCCCAAGACTCACTCTTAGCTGATAACTTTCAGTCTTACTGAAAAAGAATAAAGCAATTGGAAGAGAACACACAGACTCCCAGCATCACATCTACCTACCTATCAACATTTGTATCTATATACTCTGCTTTACCATGTATTATCATAAAGTATCCGTGCTCCTACTGAGAGCCAATCCTTCCACTTGTACACTAAATCCCTTTCCCTCTTCCCTTCAGAGAGATAACTTCTCTCTCCCTCACTCTTATCTGTGCTCCTATTGAGAGCCAATCCTTCCATTTGTACACTAAATCCCTTTCCCTCTTCCCTTCAGAGAGATTACTTCTCTCTCCCTCACCCTTCCTTCTCTCTTTCTCCTCAGAAACCATTCATTTTTTTTAAAGATTTTATTTTATTTATTTGAGAGAGAGCACAAGAGGGGTAGGGTCAGAGGGAGAAGCAGACCGAGGGAGCAGGGAGCCCGATGCAGAACTCGATCCCAGGGCTCCAGGATCATGACCGGAGCCGAAGGCAGTCGCTTAACCAACTGAGCCACCCAGGCGCCCTGGGAAATCATTAATGTTTTACTCTCTAAGGATTCATTTCTATCACATGTCCTTATTTTTTTATCACTAAAAAAATTCCATGACCCCACTTCCCTAACTTGCTATTGCCCCATTTCTCTGTTCCCCTTTATGGGAAAATTCTTCACTATCTTCACTTCCCCTTTTATTCTCCCTTAAAATCACTCAGAGTATCTCCCTTGGAACCTCATCTCAATGCTCTATTCTTGTCTAGATCACAATACCTCTACTTTATTAACTCCAATGATGAATTCTTAGTATCTTACTTAACTTAGCAGCATACACAACTGACCACTCTCTATTAATAAACTTTCTTCATTCGATTTCCTACCTTACTGGTTGCTCCTTCTCAGGCTCCTCCTCTTTTCTCCAAACTTGGCTCTCTTTTTTCCTATCTATGCTCATTCCCTTGACAACCACATCAATATCACAGCTTTAAATACCATCCAAATCCCAAATTTAGGGTTGGCTAAATGCTATAACAAATACACTCGAAAGGTGTAAGGACTCAAATTCAATGAAAGCTTATTTCTTATCCATCTAATAGTACTAGGTTGTTGAAAAGGTTAGCAAGGTGGTCTTTATCCAAGCAATATTCAGAAACCTAGGCTAATGGTTTAATCTACTATTTACAACATAAGGCTTCCAACTTACCCTAGGGATCATCATGGTTCAACCAACCAGAAGGGAAAAACAGGAAGGAAGGTGTTTGTATGGACCAGACCTAGAATTAGTGTATATCACATGTGCTCATATTACATTAGCCAGAACTTAATCATATGACCACACCTAAGTACTAAGGAGAAGTGTCTAAGTGTATACTCAAGAAGAAAGTAGACATATATGTGGCAAACAGTCTCTGTCACTAGGCCTCATTCCCAAACTCCAGACTCATAACAGCTTACTCAACATCTTTGACATGTAATAGATATTTCAAACTTAACATACCCCAAACTGAATTCTTAATCTGTGCCCTCCCCTCCCCCCTTGACACCTCTCTTTCTTGCACACCTCACATTCAATCTATTAACAAATCCTGTTGGCTCTACTTTAAAAACATCCAGAATCTGATCACTTCTCAATACTTCTACTGCTTCCAATCTGGTCTAAATCACTGTCTAGATAATCCCAAAAGCCTCCTCTCTGGTTCCCCTACATCTACCCTTGTCCATTTGGAGTCTATTCTCTACATAGCAACCAGAATATTTCTGTTAAAAAGTAACTCATGTAACTCCATTCTGACTGCTCAAACTTTGAATGGCTACCCATTTCACTTAAAGCAAAAGTCAAAGGCCTTTGGTCATGCTTCTGTTCCCACTCTTACCCCAACACCTCTTAGATTTCACCTCCTACTACTTACTTGCCTCCCTTCTTTAAGCCACTGCAGCAACTTTGACCTCCTTGCTGTTTCTCTAATAGGCAAGGCACATTCCTGACTCAGAACCTTTGAATTTGGTTCTTCTGTCTGAAATGCTTATCCTTTACCTTCTAAAATCTTTGCTCAATATTAACCTTCTCAACTAAAGCCCTACCCTAATCTCCCTATTTTAAATCTCCCTATTTTAAATTGCAAACCTTGTCCTGTTCTACTTTTCTTTTTCCATAGTACTTATTACTTTCAAACATACTATATAATTTTCTTTCTGTGTGTCTGTCTGCCCCTCCCCCACTCCATACACAGACGTCCACCGGCATATAAGCTAGGTAAGGGTAGAGATCTTTGATTTGTTTCCAAATGTACTCCTAAGCACCTAGAGTACTACTTGGCATATTGTAGGCACTCAAATATTTACTGAATACTTGAATACCTATTGGCCTATGAAATGACTTAAAAACAAAAGTCATCGGGGCACCTGGGTGGCTCAGTCGTTAAGTGTCTGCCTTCAGCTCAGGTCATGATCCCAGGGTCCTGGGATCAAGCCCCACATCGGGCTCCCCGCTCCGCGGGAAGCCTGCTTCTCCCTCTCCCACTCCCCCTGCTTGTGTTCCCTCTCTGGCTGTGTCTCTCTGTCAAATAAATAAAAACTTAAAAAAAAAAAGTCATCAATATAGTTTTAGAAGGATGACAAAAAAAATGGTGGATCATAGCTTTAAAAATATCAAAGTCTAACACAAGTCTTAATGCTTATATTTTTTTCTATAAAGTCATGAGACACAGTCTCTGTACTATCATATTAATACATTATACCTCTTTCCTATGAAATGCTTAGTAAAAGTATCAATATGTTGGCACTTTGTTTCTTTAACTCAGTAGTGGTTTAAAGATAACACTGAATGTAATCAACATTCCAACTGTTCTATCAACAATCAATATTCAAACAGTCCTATCAAATTGTCCATCAACAATCTTCCATTAAGAACCACCAAAAGTTTGTAACAGCTAGAGCCATGGGCTGTCACTGAACATTCTAAAAAATGCCATAAGGACTTCTGAAAGGTAAAATTTGAATATATTTTTTGTCTTGAAAACTGACAGAAAAATAACACTACTATTATTTTGTGAAGGCTTTTACATGTTCATAATCTCATTTTATTCTCATACCACTCCATATGGGAGGCAGAGGGAAAATCAAACAGTGAATGAATGGCATCAACACAGAACAGTTGCTATAACTATTTAAACCATTCTTTCAAAGACCCACCCATGATAACCAATAACCAAAAGTTTCCTTCATTTTTTTTTTTTTGAGAGAGAGAATGCACGTGCAGGCGAGGTAGGGGAGGGGCAGGGGGAGAGAGAGAATCCCAAGCAGGCTCGTGCTGAGCCAACTCAGGGCTTGATCCCATGACCTGAGCAGAAATCAAGAGTGGGTGGCTTAACTGACTGAGCCACCCATGCACCCCTTCCTTCATAAAAAATATAGAAACTTAAGTGTCAAACTCAATAGCAGAAAAATCCTCTGCAATAGAGTTACCAAAAGGTTACACTAAACTAAATTTTCATGCGTAATGAAACTTAACTTGAGACTGTGTAACTTAATGTTAATATGAGAAGACACCTGCAGGAAGAAGATATAGGTGTAATAGTTCAAATGTTAGAAGTATGAAAAAACTAAGGGGAAATGAACACTTTCAGTGGTTGTACAATAGGAATGTAACGACTACACTGAATTGTAATCTCTTCCCTATCTGAAGTTCTGACACCATTCCCATGGAAATACAATTATACAATTGTGTAAGAAAGCAATTTTGAGCTATTTAGGAACAACAATAGTACTTTACCTTTTTATATTAAAAAAAGTTATAAAGGCAATAATTGTTTGGTATTCACAGAAGATAAAATGCTTTTATAATGAATGGGAATTAAATTACCTCCATATAACATTACCAGAAATTATGCTAAGAACTCTAAAAAATAATACCTACATAAGACTCTTAAATTAGTAATTGTTCATTTTTCTCCCCTAAGTTGCACAAAGACTTCTAAGTAGACGGTATAAACTTTAAAACAGAGGAAAAGCGATTAGACCCAGGCTGACAATACAAAACATACAGGTTCCAATAACTATTTATAATGTTACTGTTGGAGCTATTAATCCCCATTCATCTTAAAATTCCATCTAGGAGCACCGGAGTGGCTTAGTCAGTCAAGCTGAAACTCTTGATTTCAGCGCAGGTCATGATCTCAGGATCCCCGCGCGCCCCGCGCGTCAGGCTCCATGTCCAGCTCCACATTGGGCATGGAGACTGCTTAAGATTCTCTCTCTCCCTCTGCCCCTACCCCCACCACGCTCAGTCTGTCTCAAAAAATAAATAAAACTCATCTATAAGACCAAACAGAAATTTATTTTCCAGATACTGTAATGTAGAAGACAGTTTAAAAATCCTACATCAATACAGGAACATACTCAAGCAGTATTTTAAACTGCTTCAAAATACTCAAAGATAAGTGACTAGTTCAAAGCATCCTAAAATTTCAATTAATTTAAGCTGTTCTAAAAATAGAAAGTCATTTTTTGTTATGAATTTAATGGCTATATATTTACTACAAGAAAAATATAAGAATATTTCTCAATTTAATTTAAACAGAAAGTATCTTTTACAATAAGGAAAAGCAATTTTTAAAGATTTATTGATTTATCTGAGAGTGTGCACAAGCGCCGGGGTGGGGGGCGTGGCTGAGGGAGAGGAAGAGAAGCAGACTCTCCAATGAGTGTGAGCCCGATAGGGGGTCTCCACCCGAGGACCCTGAGATCATGACCTGGGCCCAAATCAGGAGTTGGACACTTAACCAACTGAGCCACCCAGGTGCCCTAGGAAAAGCTTTTTTTTTTTTTTTTTAAACACACTAATTTTGGAACAACAGCTGAAAATGGTCTGCCAAAATGTTGAGTTTCTCTCTCCCTGGAAGTGTAGTTTCAAAATTTGCAAGGTAATCAAATACAATTGGAATAACACTCCTTATAACATGAACAAAAGTCTAGATGGTATCTACCTTACCAATTGTCACATAGCCCTGTACTAGTCTGGTATTCAAGACTTATGCTCTATGAATACATTTGCTGATTTTTTTGCTTTTAAATACCTAAATGAAAAGCATGACCAGAAATATTTTATATTGTAGGGGCTCCCCTAGGCTAAGCAATAAAAAGCTATCACCAGTGTAATTAAAAAAAAAAAAAAAAAAAAAAAGAAAAGATGAAGGATCCTATGGGCCCCAGTGAAAAAAGGTAGAAATATGACCAACTACCATATGCGTTATCCTTAGTAAAAACAATTTAATGATGACTCTAATATTAATAAAGGTGCTAATTCTGGAAGATCAAAGAACATGACATAGGTTTCAAATGGAAAAACTCTTATAATGAAGATGGAGAATAACATAGTATAAACTAGTATCTTCCACCAACTGACATTTTCGGTGACTTCTCTGGTGAATAACAGCTTTATATACTCACTTTCACCCATACGTATCTTCATTACAGTTAATATTTTATTTTTGCAATTTGGTAAAAAGGACATTACTGACTTTTTTGTGCAACCTACTGAAACATCCCCTTCATTTCTTATAAAGAAATTAATTTTGGATATATCAGGTTTTCTTGAACCTCACCACCAAATAATTTGAAATAGGAGTGTACTAATTATATACAGCAGTGAATCTTAAGCTTTTTTGAGGTAGAAAACACCTTTGAGAATAAAAAAATTATGGACCTTTTCCTTCCAAAAGTATAGTTAACATAAGAAATTAAAAAATCAAATTTTAAAGTTCTAAAAATCCTAAGAATTGGATCTACCTAATTTTAAGAATTAACTATAAAGCTACAGTAATCAAGATACTGTGGTACTGGCCAAAGAAGAGACATATAGGTCAATAAAAGAGAGTACAAAACTCACATATATAATCAATTGATTTCAATAAAGGTGCCAAGGTAAGTTGATAGAAAAAAGTTTCTTCAAGACCTATGAAACAACTGGATACCCATATGAAAAAGAATGAACTTTAGCCTCTAGCTCACAACATATATAAAATTAACTCCAAATGGATCACAGACCTAAATGTAATAGCTAAAACTGTAACATTTCTAGAACAAAAACATGGGAGAAAATTTTATGATTTTTTTAAAAAGATTATTTATTTATTTATTTGACAGCAAGAAAGAGACAGCAAGAGCAGGAACATAAGCAGGGGGGAGTGGGAGAGGGAGAAGCAGGCCTCCCGTGGAGCAGGGAGCCCGATGCGGGGCTCGATCCCAGGACCCTGGGACCATGACCTGAGCCAAAGACAGACGCTTAACGACTGAGCCACCCAGGCATCCGGAAAATTTTATGATCTTAAGTTAGACAAAGATTTACTGAATAGGAGACACAAAAAGCAGGAAACATAAAAGAAAAAAATGATAAATTGGACTTCATCAAAAATAAAACTTCTACTCTTCAAAAGGCAATTAGGAAAATGAAAAAGGCAAGTCACAACTGGAGGCATGTGCAAAACATAAATCTGATATAAAGGACTTATATCCAGAATATAAATATAGCACTCTTACAACTCCACGAGAAGATAAATACTGAATAAAAAGATTTAAATGGGAGACTTAACCAAAGAAAATACATGGATAGTAAATAAGCACATAAACAGATGTCCAACATTAGTTATTAGAAAAATACAAATCAAAACCACAACGAGCAACTACTACCTATCTACTAGAATGGCTAAAACTAAGAAGACTGACAATACCAAATGCTGACAAGGATACAGAATAACTGCAACACTCATTCACTATGGGTGACAATACAAAATGGTACTAGTTTGGCAGTTTTTTTTTTTCCCAGTGTAGTTAACATACATTGTTATATTAGTTTCAGATGTACAATATAGTGACTCAACAGTTTCATATATTGCCCAGTGCTCATCAAGGTAAGTGTATTCTTAATCGCCTTCACCTATTTCACCTATCCCTCTACCCACCTCCGTGCTGGTATCCATGTTTGTTATCTGTAAGTTAAGAGTCTGTTTTTTGGGGTGCCTGGGTGGCTCAGTCGGTTAAGCATCTGTCTTTGGCTCAGGACATGATCCCAGGGTGCTGAGATGGAGCACCATGTCTGGCTCCCTCCTCAGTGGGCAGTCTGCTTCTCCTTCTGCCCCTTACCCTGCTCTTGTGCTCTCTCCCTCTCTCTCACAAATAAATCAATCTTAAAAAAAAAAAAAAAAAGTGTTTTTTGGTTTGGCTTTTTTTCCCTCTGTTCATTTGTTTTGTTTCTTAAATTCCACATGAGTGAAATCATATGGTATTTGTCTTTCTCAGACTTATTTCATTTAGCATTATACTCTCTAGATCCATCCATGTTGTTGCAAATGGCAAGATTTCATTCTTTTTACGGCTGAATACTATTCACACACACACACACAGACATATACATACACACACACACACATATAAATATATATACACATACATACACACACACCACTTCTTTATCCATTCATCAGTTGATGGACCCTTGGGCTGCTCCCATAGTTTGGCTATTGTAAATACTGCTGCAATGAATACAAGGGTGCATATATCTCTTCAAATTAGTGTTTCTGTATTCTTTGGGTAAATACCAGTAGTGTGATTACTGGATCATAGGGTAGTTCTATTTTTATTTTTGTGAGAAATCTCCATACTGTCTTCCAACAGCAGCTGCATCAGCTTGCATTCCCACAAGCAGTGCATGAGGGTTCCTTTTTCTCCATATCCTCGTCAACACTTGTTATTTCTTGAGTTTTTTATTTTAGCCATTCTGACAGGTGTGATGTGATTTATCTCATTGTGGTTTTGATTTGCATTTCCCTGATGATGAATGATGTTGAGCATCTTTTCATGTGTCTGTTGGCTATCTCTATGTCTTCCGTGGAGATATGTCTGTTCATGTCCTCTGCCCATTTTTTAATTGGATTGGCAGTTTCTTATAAAGTTAAATATATACTTACCATACAATCCATAAACCCCATTTTAAGGTCCTTACTCAAGAGAAATGGAAACCAATAGCCACACAAAAACCTGAACCCAAATGTTTATAGCAATCTTTATTATAATTGCTGAAAAGTAAAAATGACCTTACTACCCATCAACTGGTAAATGTATAAATAAATTGGGACACATCCAGACAATAGAATATTACTAAACAATAAGCAGAAACTAATTGTTGATACATACAGCATGGGTGAATCTCAAAAACATCAAAGTAAATGAATGAAGCCAAATATGAATCACCCCATACTGGATGATTTCATTCGTGTAACTTTCTGGAAAAGGTAAAACTAGAGATCAGACCAGTTTCTGCCAGGAACTGAGGGCCAGGGAAGGGGACAGAATGCAGGGAAACTAGGAACTTTTTGAGATGATGGAAGTGTTCTGTGTCTTGACTGTGGCAGTAGTTGCAGGATCATGTACATTTGTCAAAACTCACCAAACTGTACAGTTAAAATGGTACATTACGGTATATGTAAATTATGACCGAATAAACCTGATTGTTCTCAAAAAGCAATTATGAACTTTCTATAGACCTCTAACCCACATCTTAATTTCAGAACCTCTAATATGATATAATTCAGTCTCCCCTAGACCAGGAGTCTGAAAACTTTGGCCCATGAACTAAATCTGGGCCATCATCTATTTTAATACAGACCACAAGACTAGTTTTACATTTTTAAATGGTTGAAAAAAATCATGAGTATTTCACGACACATGAAAATTATATGAAATTCAAATTTCAGTGTCCATAAGTAAGTTTTATTGGGTCAGGCTCATTTGCTTACACAGTCTATTAGCTGCTTTTGTGCTATAATGCCATTGTTGAGTCTGCTGAGTTGTTTTGACAGAGACAAAACAGGCCCATAGTGCCTAAAATTTTACTATTTGAACCTTTACCAAAAAATGTTTGCTGACCACTGTCTTAGACACATGTCGTTGAAATTTTCTACATAGATTATTACAATTGAGAAGATTCATGCCAGGACACATCTCTCTTCATACACAGGAGCTCTAAAATTATCACAGCCATAAAATGCTTTTTTTCAAGGAAACCAACATGTAAAGCAGATAAATGAAGAACTTCAAGAGTTAAGGTGTAGGGGGACTAAACACAGCCTTCAGTTAACCTCTGAAGAAGGCCCCTGAAACCCCCAAAACAGTATTTTTCAAAATGCCTGTTGGAACCAATTGGTTGTCAATCTAGTAAACTGACTTATAAGTAGCATTAAAAAAAAGAGAACTGAAAAATACAGAAAAACAGAATGTATTATATCTAATAGGGTTCCTTCCATTCACCATTTCTTTCACTAAATACCTGAGTACCTATATGCCAGATACTGTTGCAAAAGGTGAAGATTAAAAAAAAAAAAAAAATGTCCACAACAGACAAAAACTGTTTCTCCTATGTATGTATTAGGGTAACTTAAAATCTGAATTTCTTACAGCGGTTTTTTTTTTTTTTAATTGTCCTAGAGCTCTACAGTAATTTGAAAACTACCATCCTATGGTACATTTGTCCCAAAAGTGCTGTCAGTAACTGCAGCCACATTACAAGAATGAAAATTATGTTTCATTTGATGTTACAGAGCTTCCAGAAGACAAAGTTAATTGAGTTCAGAGCAATTTTTATATTCTGTATCAAGGGCATTCCCAAGACCCAGAAAGGAATGTAATGTTACTGGGCATCAATATCCCTCTATATGCATAGTCTTGATATGGGAAGAAACAAGACTAATAGTTTTTCAAGCCCAAGAGAAAACACGGAAACCAAAATAATCTCAGAGGGTAGAGGGTTGAAAAAATAATTGCTTAATGTTAGGGTGTAGGCTGTATTAAGAATTTCTTCTACCATGCTAATTATGTATGATAGTAAATTAGGTTGGTAGCCAAAAGAAACTAAAAAATAAAGACTACCTCCCAGAACATGTCAATGCCTCCAGCAAATATTTAACAAAGGAATGAAACAAATGAGAGTATCTTTTTGGTTCTTATATTATCTATAACATTATGACTATAAAAGCACTGCTTACAAACAGAAAAGCTCCTAAACAGGCTCACCTATTTTGAATTCAGTTCTCTAACTATTGCTGATCCTGACCTCACAGAACAACCAATGTAGGTGAAATAGAGAATGAGTAAAAGACTCAATTCAACTTCTTTTTTTTGTTGTTTGGTTGTTGTTGTTTTTTTTTTCCAAATTCAACTTCTGAGGAAGACAAAATCCGGTAAGAATTACTGACAATAAAGGCTTATCGTAATGACAATTTGAAGCAGAAACATAGGAAGCATAGCAACATACTGCATCTCCTAAACAAGGGGATTGTGATACAAAATACTCACTAAGTATGCAGCTCAATTAATATCAAGGTGTCTAAAAACAAAATGCACTTTGCAATTCTAAAGGAGAAGACAACTTTATTATTGCGGAAAAGGAAAAAGGAAGAAAGCTAAGCAGCTGCCTCATTCTTCAACAGGTAAGCATGAGGTCTTAGAAAATGCTAAAAAACAATGTAGCCTGCTCCTTTCCTCTCTTCCCCACCACTCACAGAACATAGGTTAACAGTTGTTAGGACAGCTTCTTATCATCCTTATCAGGAAAGCAAGGGACAGGGAACTGAGAAAAGTCAAACTTCTCTAGCCTGTTATCCAAATATAATTTTTCTGATCTATTATCCAAATAAGATTAAATCAAGTTTGCTCTTAGGTTTACTACCTTCAAAGATTTGAGCATCCAGTACCAACATTCCTTTCTTATCTATTTACTGATAAATGATTCCTTTAACAGCCAGCATATGTAAGTGACTGATATCAGATAGTTTTCTAAATAAAAGGAGTGGAGGCCTAAAGGAGGGAGGGAGAGAGAAAGAGTACACAAAGAGACCACTAGAAATACTAAAGACAAACAGCTATTTTATAGTTATGCCTAACAGGTATGTTTTGTCCACCTTCAAAAATACCTAGACAAGTATTAACAGCAATACCAGAACTACACAAGCACACAGTATCCTAACGGGACTACCTCCTTTTAGGAGTATGAGGTAATCCAACCTGGTTTCACATGGCTCATAAAGACTGTTTTAATACAGTGGACCACATTATAAAGAAGATCCCATCCCAGAATACAGCTTAGTCAATGCATTATTACAATTACACAACTTAACTAAGGCTGGTGATAAGAGATCTTGAAAACAATATAATTTTAACTGTACTGCAATTGTAAGAAGCTCCTTCTGCAGAAACACAGCAGAAGAATAGTTAATAAATATCACACCCTCGTATAACACATTTTTTAAAATAAATGTATTTATTATACCATATGGTCATGTTATCCCATATTACACCATATGGTCATGGAAAGAAACATTGGGGAAATATAAATGGTCAGTAGTAAAGGTTTAATGCCAAAAGTATAAGCACACTTATTTCATAAATATTTAATAAGCTCCTGTCATTTACCAGAATATCCTATTTTGACATCTACAAAGTAATACAAATACAGGACATGAAATTTGTTCACTTCCCAACACAATTTAAAAACTAAAATCTACATTCTATGTTCAAGATGTTTGATAACAAGCAGTAAAAAAAACTCTAATAACCAAGAAAAATGATTAGTTTAAAAAAAATCACAGTATTACCTAACGAAATGTAAAATATTTTGCTATATTAAGTTTTAAAATATTATAAAACCACATATACTGTATTATACAAACATAAAAAAAGTTTTGGATACACACCAAAATGTTTATACTAATTATATCCTAGTGGCAAGATTACAGATTTTTTCTTTTTGACTTTTTGTACTTATAGCTTTCTAATTTTTCAATAATGAATGTGCTTTCCCTCGATAGTCAGAAATTTTAATGCAGCTGAAATTTCCCTCTGAGAAAGTTTAAAAACAAAAACAAAAAACTATTTTACTGTCAGGCAAGAGAATTCTTTAGAATAAAATGTGTCATTTTACACAAGCATAACTTTTCATTTCTTTCCATGCACTTGGCAATTAAAGGTACACATAAAGAAGACACTTAAATTAAAAGACCACAGTACATATCAGTTTGCACTGAATTAACAATACCAAATTCAAAGTTTAAATGATTTCTTGGAGGAATTTATTCTGCCATCCATAACACTGATATCTATATTCAAAAGAGATCCACTTATAATCATTTATTCCCTGCCTCCCTGATGCAAATACCTTTATTATCAGCTCCTATAAGAAATTATAGAGGGAAAACTATTCATCACTAAACATTAAAACCTGAGAGGAGGAGGCAGGATGAAACACTTCTAATTAAATTTAGTTAGGAGTATCCTTGTAGTTTCAGAAGATACCAATATGCTTTCCAATGACTGGCAATTTAAACTTAAATTCATTAGTGTAGTGGTTCTCAAGCATTGATACATGAGAACTGCCCAGGAAGTGTGCCAAATACTGAAACTTAGGGCACTAACTCTCACCTACTGAGTCAGAATCTTCAGAGGGTAGAACTCAAACAATCTGGCCCTTTCAAATAAGATAGTGGAGATTGTACTTAACAAAAGACTTCTCTGTATCATTGCAAACTGTTCTACTAAGTCTTAAAGTTCTCAATGTAAACAATGTTATAATCAGAGAATTACAATTTCATGACCCATACCCATTAATTTATTCATTCTTCTACTCTGTAATAGTCTTCAAAGTTACAATTCAACAAAACCACACAGACACTACAGAGTAAAGCAAGCCTAGAGGCACCTGTGCCTGTAAGACAAAGGCATATCCGATTCATGGAAAAAATAGACAGCAGATGTGACCCCTAGTATTTATCCATTAAAAACAATGTATCCTAAAAATAAATTTCCATGTCAACGGAACAAAGCTGTTTATAAATAAGAAGGAATGTGGAGGTGTGGGGAAGACAAGAGGAAGCTTCAGCAAGTTAAGAACCAAAAGCCAGGAAACAAGGCCAAATGAATGGTAACTGGGGACAAGGAAATCAGAATAAACTAAGAAATGGAAGAAGGAAAGAGCTCTATCCTTAGAATCCAAGAAGTTGGGGAAAATGAACAGATGTTAGAGGAACCTGATCTGAGCAGAAATGCAAACTAAAAATTAAGTGGAAAGTCGTGCAATTTAAGAAAGAAGAAAAGATATGAGAACTTTAGATCAAATGATAGTATAGAACACATCATGGGCACAGATGGAGGCTAAAAAATTATTATTATTGTGAACAAACTGATACTAGAGCAAGCATATGGGATGAATTTCCAAAGTAAAGATGATGAAGCAGGAAAAGGAGCATTGCATAGACAGAAGAAAGAATGAGACGTTGAGAATTGGGAAACCAAATGTAAGCAGTAGGAAGGAAAGAGAACTTTGAGCAAAGTCAACGGAGTAAGTCACGTTATCTAATCAATAATTACAAAGCACAGTTATACTAAATATTATCTCATTTTTTGCAAAGTATAATAAAGTGTATTATTTTATATAGTACAATGCCAAATACTAAATGGAATAAATTTTCCTTAAAAACCAAATGTAAATAATTTGACAAGGTGTTAAGAGGCTGAATAATGTAAAAAAACAGGCTGAGAGAAGCAGAAGCCAAAGAGGAAAAAGTGAAAGGTAAAAACTGGGACAAAAAGGAGGACAACAGAAAGAAATCAATCAAATCTATTTAAAAATGGGTAGGAAAAAATAAAGAGGTGTGAATGCACAATGGAAGACTAACCAGAAAGTGCCAGTAGTGCAAGTGAAACCTGATGGAATCCTGACAGCTTCAGGATTCAGAAAGTAAGGAAGGAGCTCCAAAGCGTCCAGACGGATTTGTGAAGATAATAGGTAACAGTGTTAGGGAGCAGGAGAATGATTCAGAGGGCCTAAAGAGAACTAGGGTAAGAGAAGTGCAAAAATGGTTTTAAGTATAAACTGAGGCTAGAAGGCTGGCAGGTCCGACAACCGGCAAAAGAGCGGAGCAGCAGATGGGAATGGGATGGGGGGGTTACCACTCAGCGACAGAGCACAGACAAACAGAAGAACTGGGGGGGGGGGCCTGACACCGGGATGGAAAGGAGAACGGAAACAGTGGGATTTAAGGCTGAAAAAGTAAAGATTAAATCAAAACCATCTGCTGGGTAAAACAGGTGAAGAGAAATCCCCCAAACAAGTAGAAAAGTGGAGGGGAGGGCAGCGGCCTGAAAAGGGGGACATCAGGCAGAGTGGAAGGGAACGATGCGCCCCATCACCTCCATGACCATGTAATAATTACAACAGCAACTCAGGCTGGGGTCCCGGCCCTGGCTACTAACCTACATCTATTCACCTGGATGCCGCCACCCTTCCCTACCCCCCCACCCCAAAATAATGAAAACATCGAAGAGATGAGAGCCTGGCTACCTTCAGCCAGCCGTGACCTTCTCGGACCAACCCTGAGTCTCGCCCCCTACTGATAGCCGCCTGCTCAACCAACGCTGCCCGAATCGCCCAAGCAGGGGTGCGAGTCAGGGAAACCCCCCTGGGCCACTGTGTGTGTTTACGTAGCGAGGAGCTGCATGACGGAGAGGGACAAGGCGGGGATGCCCATCTCCCACCCCGCAGAACCCAAAGAAGAAGGTGGCTGAGGGCACCAGAGCCCCCACCGCCACTTCTTTCCCCCCAAAAAACACCAGCCAGCCGAGCCCAGAGCCCGGAGGGGTGTAGGGTGCGCCGGCACTCACCTCCTCGGGAATGGCAGGGTCCGCAGCCGAAGAGGCCGCGGCGCCGGCGCCGGCCTCGGGCTCCATATCCCCGTTGAACAGAGCCTGGCCCTGCTCCGCGCCACCGCCACCGCCGCCGCTCAGCGCCGCCATCTTATAACCGAGAGCCGGGGCCGGAGCGACCGCTGCTGGGCGGGGAGGGGGAAGGGAGGTGGAGGGCGGGGGGGGAGGCGGAGGCGGAGGGCGGGGGGCGGCGGGGAGGGACGGCCGGGGCGGCGCCGGCGGCAGGAGGGCGCCTGGTCCACCTCAGGAACCGGCCCGCGGCCCCCGGCGCAGCCGAGCCTGAGGGGATTGGGGGCAGGACGCTAGGCGGGGGGCGGGGGAAGGGGGCGGAGACGACTAGAAGTCGCCGCGGCAACGGCGTCACCCGCGTGTCACGGCCGTGACGTCACCCAAGGTGCGTGACGTAATCCTAGGAGCGCCCTCGCGCCGTCGTCAGGGGAGGGTTCCTTCCCCTTCTGCCCACCCTCGCGCGCGCACGTTTCCTCGTCTGTGCGGTTTCCATGGCTCCGATTTCCTACTTCATTCTCTTCTCCGTCCTAAACCTGTGCTGTAATGTGGGATTTACTAGAAGAGCATGGGTGGTGTTCGAGAAGTTAAAATCCTAGAGGGAGGAAGACGGGAAAGCCCGTGCTACTTGTGTTGTTTCCATTACCGCGAATGTCTCTGTGTCATAAAAATAAGACTTGAAACCCCGCGGTGGAAACGTTCAAGCAGAATTTGATAGAAATATATTTAGGAGCAGCTAAATTATCAGAATGGTTCTTGTATCCGTTTCATTAAAGGACCTGGCCTGTTAAAGTAGGTCTAAACCCATCGTTGAGGAATAAAACGTTTTCAAGTCTTCCAGTCATTCAACAAATGTAAATGGAAAACTTTCCATGTGCTAGGGCCTGCACAAGGCACGGCATTCTAGACAGCTGAAGCATCAAAACTTTAATAATTTTTATTTTCAAGATAACTATTCAAAACACTTTAAATACTAGGTGCCTTTCATGAACAGAATATTTCGAGGTGTTAGCTGTGCAAAATATGCATGAAAACAAGAGGGGAGTTAAATTCCCTTTGTGAGGCCCAATTACAGAACGAAATTTAAAAAACCCAATTCATTATTACAATACGTTTATCTTAAAGGAAAAGGAATATTCAGGAAAAAAATTAAAGAATAGAGAAATAGAAGCGAAGAACATAGTGGAAGTTACTGTGGGCTCCGGATGGTGTACAGTTTTAATCACCAAAGGAACCTAAACATCAAGTCATGAGAAGCTTTGAGTGAACTACATTTTCTTTTTACTTCCCATGTGGAGGGAAGTCACCAGTGATCTCCTTATAGTATTCACCATGATTAAAGAGATGGAAAGATGTCCTACTGACTCCTGAAGCAGAATGTCTGCATGTTGATGGAGTCACTATGAGTCCAGGTACTCTAGAGGTAAGGCATTGTGTGTGAGGCTGCTTGAATAATCAGAATACTAATATTCTTCTACAATGAAAAATGGGAAATAGAGCCTATCAAGTGGGCATGGTAGGTTTGTTAGCATTGTTGTACTTTTTCTTCCAAGTAGAAAAGTCTCCTTGAAGAACTAAATTTAAATCAAAAAGTGGTTTGGCAAAAG
The DNA here is from genome assembly GCF_964656455.1 of Halichoerus grypus. Classification (NCBI taxonomy): domain Eukaryota; kingdom Metazoa; phylum Chordata; class Mammalia; order Carnivora; family Phocidae; genus Halichoerus; species Halichoerus grypus. The sequence goes on from NC_135723.1 coordinate 93,280,649, forward strand.
TAGAGTAAATGAAAATTATCATAAGGGATAATGTCATCAAGCTATACTAGTCTGAAGCACCCTTCTTTTACTGTAAGGACATACTTCTAAAGTGACTAAAATAGCGCCATTAGCCAGTCATGCCACCTGTTAGCCTTGATTTTATCAAAAACACAACTTGCAGCATTTTTTTTTCCTTAACAGTCCTATTTAATTTTTTTTTAAATCAGACCCTAAAAAAATTACATCATTATGACACTTCCTCATAACAAAGTTCTAAGATTTGTTTTCATTGGTTCCATTTTAAATTATAGTCTTCTTTATCAGCAACAATCTGTAGATCATATCTTACATAGTTATTTCTCCATAGGATGACTGGTCTCATCCATTTAATACTGATTCTTGTTAGCTTCTATTCACTCAACATTTTCTGACCTTGTCTTTAAATTCTGGAAATATCTTATTTGATTTCCCTAGGCTATTCTAAAGCCCCTATAGGATCCAGATGGGAAAATATGGAAAAAGCATAAACTCTGGAATACAAAGATCAGTATTAGCATGCCACATCTTGGCTGTATAATCTGAAAGAAGGTAAGTTTGAATCCCTGCTTGTTGTTATCTTAATCTATAAAATGAAGGTCGTAATAATGCCAGCCCAACCTGCCCAACGGTATCATTGTGAGGCTCAAACATAGATTTTTCCCTTAACAAAATATGAATACCTTCTCAGTCAGAATTCAGACGAGGCATAGCAGAGATGACTTGCCTCTGCTCCATGATGTCTAGGACCCTCTGCTGAGAAGGCTTGATGCCTGGAGGTGTCTCAATGGGTGGAGACTGGAATAATCTAGAGGCATATTGCCTCATGTGCCTGATGGTTGAAGCTGGTACTTCAGCTGGGGTGGTCAGCCACAATACTCAACATTCTTTCCTCATGTGGCCTGAGCTTCCTCGTAGCATGACTGCTTCAAGATAGACTACTTACAAGGTGGCTAAGGGCTCCAAATGCTAGTGTTCCTGTAAGCAAGGTGAAAGCTGTATTGCATTTTATCCTAGCCTTCAGAGTCACACAGTATCACTTCTGTTGCATTTTATTTTGTTTAATTGCTACTGCATTTTATTGGATATAGTAAGTCATTAAGTCTAGGCCAAATTCAAGGAAAAGGAATATAGATCCTACCTCTCAATGGAAGAAGTATCAAAGAATTTACAGTTGTGTTTAATTTACAGATGGGTTGTGTTTAGAATAAAGAACTAGCTATTATAGAAATAGTTACTTACCCTCACCTTCTCCAGAGGGGACTCTACACTCAAATCCTCCCCCTTTTTATTACTGGGAATCACCAAGACATATATCAGTATACTAATGAAGAAGCCTTTACCTTCTTTCTTTAGCATCTTACCACTACATGCAAAAATAAATGCAGGGCGGGGCGCCTGGGTGGCTCAGTCGTTAAGCGTCTGCCTTCGGCTCAGGTCATGATCCCGGGGTCCTGGGATCGAGCCCCGCATCAGGCGCCCTGCTCAGCGGGAAGCCTGCTTCTCCCTCTCCCACTCCCCCTGCTTGTGTTCCCTTTCTCGCTGTCTCTCTCTCTGTCAAATAAATAAATAAAATCTTTAAAAAAATAAAAAAATAAAAAAAAATAAATGCAGGGCCTTGACCATAGAACACAGCCTGTCTCCTCTTGGGCACTCCCTCCCCCCCATCCCACTAATACCATAGGCAGCATGCTCTGCTGAAACTCTCTACCCAAAGGTATGGTACCGTGTTCTTAGAGCATGTAATGAACAAGCCAGTTTGTGATCTGCACAGAAACAGAAAAAACACCTCCTTCTTGTGCTATGGTGTATCATATGGGCATCAAAGCAGTATTATCTTGCATTCTAAAGTCTTACAGTTTATTTTTTTAGTACTTCTATTTTTTAAAAGATTTTATTTATTTATTTGTCGCAGAGAGAGAGAGCACACAAGTAGGGGCAGCAGGCAGAGGGAGAAGCAGGCTCCCTGCTGAGCAAGGAGCCCAATGCAGGACTCAATCCCAGGACCCTGGGATCACGACCTGAGCCGAAGGCAGACGCTTCACTGACTGAGCCACCCAGCTGTTCCTTACAGACAGTTTAATCAGTGCAGTTCTTACAGGTTTTGTTCACAGTCCCCTTATGCCCTAAGGCATTCATGTACTCACAGGAAGCTGGAATACACATCTAGGTAAGGAACATTCCTCAGGTCTTTCCTCCAGTTAATGTCTGGGACACTAAGAAGCCTTGCTGATATATCTTCCAGTTTATTTCCAACTGGTGGTTCTATCTTGAATCTTGCATTCTAATAGACATTGGATAGTCCCACCCATCATCTGGACCTGCCCAGTCAGGTCTGATCCATGTTAACGTGGTCAACTCCTAGAAAACAAGTAAGCAGCTTCTAGGAAGCTTCTACAGCTCCAACCACATTCAAAGATATATAGCTGATTATAATTTAATGTTTTCTTTATGAATCAAGGTCATCATTGTGAATAACACATCTTGTATTAATAGAAGGCTACTCTCAGAAGCTATTTAGGTATGACTAGAAAATAGAATCATGGAGTTGATTCAGGGTAGCCTTCCTGCTGATACTTGGAATCTTATCAGTGGAATTCCAGACTCTATCCAAATGTGATGGGACCGCACTAAAACACTACATTCAATGGTAACTTTTTTCCCTGAAATTGAATTGAAACCCTCCTCTTTATGACATCTATATTCTGGTTGGTTTTGCCTTTAGAGGAACACAGGACAAGTCTATTTTTTATTCTGTGTAACGGCTTTCAAATATTTGAAGGGAGTTCTGTTTCCTTCAGTTCTTTCCTCAAAGCATTTTCTCATCTTTTCAATTTTCCTCCTAAAACGTGGTCCCAGGGCACCTGGGTTGCTCAGTCAGTTAAGTGTCTGCCTTTGGCTCAGGTCATGATCTCAGGGTCCTGGGATCAAGCCCTGCATCTGGCTCCCTGCTCAGCAGAGAGTCTGCTTGTCCCTGGTCCCTCTGCTGCTCCTCCTGCTTGTGCTCGCTCACTCTCTCTCTTTGTCAAATAAATAAATAAAATCTTTTAAAAAACAAACAAAAAAACATGGTTCCTTGCATTGAACACCGTTCCAGATTTGCTCCAACAAAGAATAGAACCTCTGATTGCAATAACCTAGGACCCATGCTTCTGTTAATAGAGTAAAAACTCATATAAGCAACCCCACCCCATTATTGGTACTTTTGAAGCTTGGAGTCAACAAAAAACCTTTGTGTGTGTGTGTTTTTTTTTTTTTAAATAAAATGCTATCGCATCAAGTCTAGGTTTTCTGTCTGTCATCCCCTGTTGTCATGTCATGAATTAGGCACAGTTGTCATCCCCTCTACTGAACCCACATTTCTCAGGCTTTTTAATTCTTGAGGGAAGACCTTGCTTTTAGATTCATGAAATGTATTAGATATTTTATTTCCCTATTTTTTGAATTTTTAAAATAACAGCTTTATTGAGATATAATCCATGTATCATATGGATTTAAAGTAGACAACTCATGCGGTGCCTGGGTGGCTTAGTCATTTAAGTGCCTGACTCTTGATCTCAGCTCAGGTCTTGATCTCAGGGTCGTGAGTTCAAGCCCTGCGTTGGACTCCACACTGGGGGTGGAGCCTACTTAAAAAAAAAAAAAGTAGACAATTCAATGTTTTTTTCATTTTTTAAAATTTAAATTCAATTAATTAACATATGATATATTATCAGTTTCAGAGGTAGAGTTCAGTGATTCATCAGTCTTTTTTTTTTTTTAAAGATTTTATTTATTTATTTGAGAGAGAAAGAATGAGACAGAGAGAGAGCATGAAAGGGGGGAGGGTCAGAGGGAGAAGCGGACTCCCTGCTGAGCAGGGAGCCCGATGCGGGACTCGATCCCAGGACTCCAGGATCATGACCTGAGCTGAAGGCAGTCGCTTAACCAACTGAACCACCCAGGCACCCGATTCATCAGTCTTATGTAACACCCAGTGCTCATTACATCACGTGCCCTCCTTAATACCCGTCACCCAGTTACCCCATCCCCCCACACCCCTCTCCTCTAGCAACCCTCAGTTTGTTCCCTATGATTAAGAGTCTCTTGTGGCTTGTCTACCTCTCTGGTTTCATCTTGTTTTATTTTTTCCTCCCTTCCCCTATGCTCCTCTGTTTTATTTCTTAAATTCCCCATATGAGTGAAAGCATATGATAGACAATTCACTGATTTTTAGTGTATCCATAGAGTCAGGCAACTATCATCACAATCAGTTTTAGAACATCTTCATCACTCCAGAAAGTACCCAAGATACTATATTTTTAACATTTAACAAAAGATGTTTGTATCAGTATGTTATTTCATCTTATAACATCTTGCTTATACTACCCTTCCGTGTGTTAATAAGATACAGAGTTCTTTGAAATATTCTTTGTGAATTTGATAATTTGGAGTGTTAAAATTTTTTAAGTTTGCTTTTATTGCATGGTACAGTAGACTATATACAGTATGCTCCCTTTTGGCAAGAAGCAAGGGGAAACTGTATATATAATGAAAATGGCACCTGATAAGGGATGAGTAAGAACAGGGTAGAGGAGAATGAAACTTCTCTGAGTATATCTTTTAAGATAGTTTTGCTTTATGGGACATGTGACTAAGTGAATAAAAGTAAAATCTAACCAAATGAACCTAATCATATATCAAATTCATAACATAACCACACAAAAAAAGATTAATTCAAGTGGCTTTTGAATGTCATTTTCTAACTATAGAGTATAATGAACTTATGCCGTGTTAAATTAGCTAAACTGGAACTGTTTGCCAGAATCCTCTTCCATCATGTAAGACCTGCTCACTCACTCCAAAATATATCCCCTGAGACAGTCCAGAGCAAACTCTCTTCACCAAGGCTGTAAGATAATGCATTTGTGAGGGTAACTCTTAGAGCTCTCTGCTGGCTCTCATCCATAAGCCAGAAATGACAATAATTGCTACCATTTCTATGGGATGCATGTTAACTCAGTGATGTTCTCCTGCAGGACCCCCATCACTGACACTGTAATGAGAGCCCGAAGTAGTAACAGTCTGACTCGTACTGCAGTCCCTCCTCGTAGCTTCTAGCTCAGCCTCACCGATTACATTTTTGCCTTGCTTCTCCCACTTCACCTCTGTCTTTCCTTCCTGACTGTCTGGCTGAGGATTTTAGGATCCAGCAGCAGACCCACAAACACCAGCCTCACTTAGACTGTTCAGCCAGCTCCATGGTTGCCTAAGACCAAATCTCCGTAATATACTCCTATTATTTATGTTTCTTAGCACTTTTGCTTCTGATTAAGTACTGACTGGAATATGTTCAAAGAACAAAATGCACTACAAATAAATCTTTAACTTTATTTAGAAGTCTTATTATTGGTAGTGATATTGGTTTTGTAATTCTGAAACAATTTGTATTTATTGTGGATAGAGCAACAGTACATCTGATGGTGTTGGGAAGCAAGGTTTTTACTGTGGAAAAAGTTAGAAATATTTGATGAACAGAAGTTGAAGAAGAACCCTGTGATGCTGGATTTGAATTGGAATAACTGTATTAACATAGGATTTAGAGAAAAATAATGTGTCTGTGAACATGTGTGTATATATAGTTTTAGAAGAATATATGCTAGTTATTATACAGAGAAGAAAAGATAGAAAAGTACATATACTATATAAGTATATATACTTATGAATGTTTATATAATACAGATAATGATATATATCTGTGTGTACATTTATACCTGCATATAGCATATGTAAGTATTTATATACAAGTGTACTATACATATATGGTATGTCTATGTATATATAAATGTATAGGTATAGATGTAGATACAGATTCATATAGTCTTAGCTCTGTGCACTGAAAAGAGGTGCCTAGGAGTATCAATAAGTATACCTGGTACCTGGATCTTGATTTTGAAATACCATTCTCCACTGTAAGTAATAAGGGCTCCTTTGAGAAATGGCTGATGCCAGATCTGGGGCAGGAAATGTATAAATTGAGCTTGTACAGTATGCACCTTGGTAAACTCCAGAGCAAGGGCATGATAGAATTAGAAAAAAATCATCATTTTGCCACTGCCAGTGTAATAATTACTCCTGGTTAGGACCATTAAGTTGCTGAAAGTCTTATTGAGTAAAAGACTGTCGGGGATCAGGGCAGTCCTGTGGTTTCGTAATGCTACCACACAGATGTCTCACTAATTATAAAAGGGGAAGTGTACATTTACAATAGCAGTCCCTCCATTAGCCAAGATAATGGGATAATTCAACATTATATAACAAGTCCTGATGTGGTGGATCATCTATGTAGTATTGGGGCCAAATGATATTTAATCTGAACGTAACCATGAGGAAACCATCAAATCCAGAATGTGGGAGATTAGCTAAGACAAACAATTCTAACTCTTCAAAAATTCAATAGTATGGGGGCAGCTGGGTAGTTCATTTAGTTGTCTGACTCTTGATTTTGGCTTAGGTCATGATCTTGGGTTCTTGGGATCAAACCCCACGTCAGCTTCTGCGCTGGGCATGGAGCCTGCTTGTCCATCTCCCTCTTCTCCTCCCCCACCACCTCTAAAATAAGTAAGTAAAATCTTTTTTAAAAAAAGATTTTAAAAAATTCAATATTATGAAAAACAAAAAAGTCAAGGGCAGAAAGTCAAAGGAACTATTCTACATTAAAAGAGATTCAAGGAAAAAGATTAAAGAGCTTTAACAACCAAATGCAATACATGAAATTTAACTGAATCCTGGATAAGAAAATAAACTGTAAGAGACATTTTTGGGACAATTGGGGAACTTAAACGTGAGCTATATATTAAATAATAATTACAAATGAATGTGAATTAGTGTTGATATCCTTATTTTTATAAGATGAATGGTGAAGTTTTTAAGGCTGAAATACCATTATATCTGCAATTTACTTTAAAATGGTTCAGAAAGAAATGGAGATAAAGATAAAGAAAAGGCAACAATTTATTAACAATTAGGGAACCTAGATAAAGGATATCATCATTTGTTTGTAGTATTATTTCGACTTCTCTATATATTTGAGATTAAAAAAAAATGTTGGAGGGGCGTGCCTGGCTGGCTCAGTTGGTAGAGCATACAGCTCTTGATCTCAGGGTTGTGGGTTCGAGCCCCGTGTTAAGTGTAGAGATTACTTAAAAATGAAATCTTTAGGAGTACCTGGCTGGCTCAGTCCGTTGAGTGTCCAACTCTTGATTTCTGCTCAGGTCATATCTCAGGGTCATGTGATCGAGCCTCGTGTCAGGCTCTGCACCCAGTGGGGAGTCTGCTTAAGATTCTTTCTCTCCCTCTCCCCCTCCCTCCGTATTCTCACCCTCTCTCTTGCTCAAATAAATAAATAAATCTTTGAGAAAAATAAAATCTTTTAAAAATGTTGGAGGAAATTTCTCTTTTATTATATAAAAGCAGTGCATACTTATGATAATAAAACTGTCATAAGTTTCCAAAGGAATGTTTTTTCAGGCAATTAAAAACTTGCTAGTCATCTACTACTATTAATATTACATTAAGTTTTAGGGGCACCTGGGTGGCTCAGTTGTTAAGCGTCTGCTTTTGGCTCAGGTCATGATCCCAGGGTCCTGGGATTGAGCCCCACATCGGGCTCCCTGCTCCGCGGGAAGCCTGCTTCTCCCTCTCCCACTCCCCCTGCTTGTGTTCCCTGTCTAGCTGTGTCTCTCTCTGTCAAATAAATAAATAAAATCTTTAAAAATATATACATATATTACATTAAGTTTTACCTTCTTCTTACATTGGATTGATTCCTGATAAATCTAGTTTTATAATGCTTTGTATTTTCTGATACGGTGGACTTAAAACTTTTTGTGTCATGGTTCATAGACAATAAGAGTGATGAGACAAAATTTTTGCTGTGTCTCACTCAGGTTTTAATAAGACCCTGTAATGTATTTCTACATATCAAATAGGGATCTTCTCTTATCTTAAATGTTGTTATATTATTCTAAGTATGTATTTGTAATACACTTTTATTATAAACATTTGTAGCAACACCTGTCCTGGTAACTTCTTGTTCTTAAGATATATTTTTGGTGTCTCATAGTTCATTTCTTCTTCATTCCTTTCATTCATTCAACAAATACTTATTGTATACCTACTGAGTGCCAGGGAATGTGCTAGGCTTTTATGTAATCTGAACAATAATGAGAGTCTCAGATTTTTTGTCTGTTTGTTTTAGCATTCACCATTGCTCTGGGAGAGCCTTGTATACAGTAGACTGTTTTTTGGTTTTTTTGTTTTTGTTTTTTAAAGCAAACTGGTTATTTTTTTTTTTTTTTAAAGATTTTATTTATTTATTTGACAGAGACAGAGTGAGAGAAGGAACACAAGCAGGGGGAGTGGGAGAGGGAGAAGCAGGCTTCCCGCGGAGCAGGGAGCCCGATGCGGGGCTCGATCCCAGGACCCTGGGACCATGACCTGAGCCGAAGGCAGACGCTTAACGACTGAGCCACCCAGGCGCCCCGCAAACTGGTTATTTTTTATTTATTTTTTTCAGAGAGAGACACAGAGAGAGCAAGAGAGTGAGAGGAGAGGCGCAGAGGGAAAGGGAGAGAGAAAATCCTAAGCAGGCTCCATGCCCAGTACAGAGCCCAACATGAGGCTTGATCCCAGGACCCTGAGATCATGACCTGAGCCTAAATCAAGAGTTGGATGCTTAAACTGACTGAGCCACCTGGGTAGACTGGCAAACATCTAATAGTACCCAACTATTATAGACATCACAACTATCATTGTTTCATATTTAATGTGTCTAATGCTGATTTTCAAATCTGTGTTTTGCTTTATGTCTTTTTCTGAGGTATAGAAACCTTCCTGTGAGGTCTTGCTTCCTACATCACAGGGAAAATAGAGGCCTTAAGACATGAACTCTCTAACTTCTAACTCCCCCCAAATACAAACTTCTATGCACTTTTTAACCATTTTTATCTCCTTCCCTACCTCACGGTATGAGGTGTTGCTCCTCTGTCTGTGTTTGATACTGTTAGCTGTTCACTTTAACTCGAAAATCTCGATTGCCTTAGATTTCATGATCCCACACACTCCCGGTTCTTCTCAAGAAAGGTCAGTTCTTTCTTGGCTTCTTTTTGGGGTCAGTTTTCACCATTGGCAATTTAACTGGGGAAAGAGAACTACATCCTTTACCCATTTCTTTCCTCACAGAACTCCTTTTACCCTCATACCCATTCCATAGGTTTTATTTACAATGATGACTTCTAAATGTGTATCACAGTCTAGGTACCTGGACTCACCCTTTAGTATCCAACTTCCTACTTCATGTCTGTACCTGAATGTGTCATAGGCGCTGCAAACTCCACAAATCCCAGACTGAACCCTACATTCCCCACCTGATGCTCTAACAGCTGCTCAACGTGTATTTTTTTTTTTTTTTTAATTTCAGTTGGTGCCACCACCTTTTGACTTTCTTATTTAAAAATAAATACTGGGGCGCCTGGGTGGCTCGGTTGTTGGTTAAGCGTTGACTCTTGATTTCGGCTCAGGTCATGATCTCAGGGTCATGAGATCCAGCCCTGTGTCGGACTCAAGTGCTGAGGATGGAGGCTGCTTAAGATTCCCTCTCTCCCTCTGCCTCTCTCGCTCTCTCTCTCTCTAAAAAAAAAAAAAAATTAAAAAAAGATAAATACTAATTCCCCCCCAAAAGCAAGAGAACAACAAGAAATCTTTAGAAGGTGATGGATATGTTTATTATCTTGTTTTCAGTGATCATATCCCGGTGTATGCCTATGTCCAAACTCATCAAAATGTACATATTAAATATGTGCAACTTTTTGCATATTAAGTTTATCTCAATAAACTTTTTTAAAATTAAAGAAAAAGATAAATACTAATTCCATACTCTCTGTTACTAATGTAACAAAAATCTCTGAGTTAATCCCCGTAATATTTTTTAATATTTGAATCCAGTTACTTTTGAAGTTTTTCAACAACAGATTGGTAAATGTATGTCTTCTCACCTTCATATCTTTTCCATATTGAGTGTCCTCCTCAGAAGGAAAATCTGGATTTTTCTCTTTTAAAATTCTTTTATTTATTACTTGGTTACTTTTTTAGTTTTTTCCTCCTGGATCTTGGTTTCTGGTTTTGGCATCTGCCAGGATTACTTCTTGCTCTGTTATTATAATGACTCAGTATTGGGCTTAACCAAATGTTAATTTAACAATTTTATAAATATATTTGATTTAGATTGCTAGTATATATGTTGATCACAGTTTATGTATTGTGTATATTAAAGTAACGATAGCTTTGAGAGGTAAATATCCTAATTATGCAGATCCTTCAATCTATGTATTAGCATCTCTCACACTATTTAAAATTAGCATGGTTCTCTAGGCAGCGCTTTTCATATAAGACCTTTTCTCGCATGAATATAAACTTATCTTCCCTGATTTCATACAGGACAGTAATTCACTCTCTAGGAAGTGTTATTAGTTGTTAAAACGATGAAAGAAAGTTAGATGTTAGGAAATTAAGGGGCCAAGAACTCTGTTTTTTAATGAGAAGATTGAACACTTTATCATGTTTATCTTTCACATTATTTAATACATTCCAAGCATATTATAAGTGCAATGGGTTGTTCTGGATGAGAGTAGGCCCAAAGATTTTTGAAACACCGAAGGGAAGATGTGGCTAAAACTGCCATTTAAAGGTTGTAAGCAGGAGATTGTGGGTAGGGGCAGAGCCATAGTGGTGGCAGACGGCCAAGCTCAACTCAACCAGATGCTGAATATTACTGCAACTGAGTTACAGAAGATTGATAATGCAGACAGCAGCTTCATAATATTACTCCACCTTCAGAAGTTTTTCAATCTATAGATCCAGACTGAAACTCCCAACCTTATATGGAAATGTGCTTAGAGATGTCTCTAGCTAAAAATGAATAAGCTAAAGGCAAAATTGACACAATAAAGAAATTTAAAACCCTTCTGCTTCAAGCACTGATGGCTTAGTATTGAAGCATCCAAGGTGAGGATCATCTGTCTTCATAACTAGTTTATTTTTCCTGGGTCTGAAGGTATCTACTCCCTTCATTGAATTGACATGCCTGTTACAAGGTGTTTGTGAGCAATAAACAATATTAAAGGTTTCTTAATAATGTGGAACTGGACCAATTACTTCAAGGCCATTATAATTTCCTCAAGACACTTGTCCTTGTAATTTGACCTTGCTGGATGTTGAAAACTTGAAGTAATGGGAGGTGTAAAACCAGTTTTCCTTTCTCTTTCCCTGAAGATTTATTTCACTGGCAAGTTTACAGCATATAGTTAATCACAAATCTTTGGGTATGATTTATTTAATTATTCTCTGTGGGATATAAAAATTAAAAGTTACGAAGTTTTATTTCTAGAATGGGTCTAGATATAAAGTAAGTACCCCATTTTTTTCATCTCAATACATTACATACGTACATATGTATATAAAGTCACAATTAAAATAACCACAGGTGTTAAGTATTCTGATTTAGATATATGCTTCTTTGTCCTTTTGGATGGCAGTTGGAGAAGATATGCGGAGATGTTGGTGCATTTTGCATTGAGACGAATTATACCCACCAGTTGCTTATTTCTGTGGCAAATAAAGATTTAGTTTGTGGGGGATAATGTTGAGAGCTGCTTGCTGGAGATGAAGAATGAATGGAGAGAAGAAGCTGATGGGACACTTTGGTGAGAGTGTTTGTGGGGTCTTGGGCTTGAGCACCTGGAAAGCAAAGTGCCATGGATATAGAAAGCAGGCCTTTCTCCCCATATCTGCACAGAACCCAGCCTGTTTGGGTGCAGACAGTGACTCTGGGATTAGCAGCGGGCTGCATCTTTGGCATGAGTAGTAGAGAACCTGCAAAGGGCACCCTCAATAGTAGCATCAGTGGTTCTCCTTCAGACAATGTCAAGGACAGTGGACAATGGCCAGGGGCAACTGAAATAGAAGAGGAAGAACATAGTAGACCTCGAGTGGGAATTGGCTTGTGAACACCCGGAAGGTGCAGGGTCAATGTTACATTATTCCAGGGACACCATTCACATTTTATTCGGTATAAATCTCAGTTGTGCTCCAGGGTGTGACATTCACCCAGGACACAATATCAATCACGCCCCCTGGAATTGGGCAATGTGGCTGCCTGGTCCTGGGAAACATTCCTTCTGGAGACTCCCAGAAATAATTACAGGCTGCTTTACATGGGCTGCTGAGGTTCAAACTATCAACTGGTAGGGACTTAAGCCGTTGTGATTTTGAGTTTTCAGTTAATATATCTTCATTTTATTCATATGGTCTAATAGCCTCTGGGAATCCTGGCTGCTTAGCTTTGTTGTTCTTTTTTTTAAGATTTCATTTATTTGTTTGACAGAGAGAGACACAGCGAGAGAGGGGGAACACAAGTAGGGGGAGTGGGGGAGGGAGAAGCAGGCTTCCTGCTGAGCAGGGAGCCCGATGTGGGGCTCGATCCCAGGACCCTGGGACCATGACCTGAGCTGAAGGCAGATGCTTAACGACTGAGCCACCCGGGCGCCCCCTGGCTGCTTAGTTTTATACTGTTCTTGTCAGATATTGCTGTGTTCTCTTATAGCAAGGGACCAGTGGGAGTCTCAGCAGTGTTCCAGATTCAAGTGTATTTGGCCATTTACAGGAGGGCTTGGAATGCCTTGTAGGTGGGTTAAGGACCATGAGCCAGTGTTGAATAGAGTGATTCTGGTAATAGTATATTATCTATTATTTAGATTATTCTCCATTCTTGCAGTTCTCACTCATACCTGAGTTTTGAGGTAAATCTGCAGAAGGGTCACGTTTAATTTAAATCTGTTCAGTACGAAGTTGACAGCAAACTCCAGTGGAAGAATCACAGTGCAGACCATTCTGCAGTGCTTCACTGCAGAATGCTATCTGAAGGAGAGAATCATACATCTTTGAGAAACATTCCTTGGTACATTACTGGGCCCTGATGGAGACAGAATATTTGACCATGGAGAGCCAAGGGGCTGTGAGTCCAGAAATGCCCATTAAGGGCTTTGTCAGTCCTGCCGAGTTATAAAGTCAGATGGGGCCAGCAGCAGTCCATCAGAAGACTGAAATGGTATATTTGATATCAAGCTTGAACAGGACCAAAAGACAGAAGCAGGTAGCCTAGACCCTCATGTCACCCACCACAATTACACAGGTACCCCTCTCCTCACTCATACCTATGGCTGTGCTTTGGGAGAAGGTTCTGTAAAACCAGCTAAAGGAGGAAGGAAAAGCCCAAATTTGGCTCATAAATGTGTCAACTAGGTACATGAGTAAAAACTGAATATGTATATGGTTGCATTATGTCCACATTTAGGGATGGCCTTAAACAATTGTTGGAAGGGAAAATCTTCCCAGTAGGCAGAGCTATGAGTGGTACAATTGATTACCCACTTTGTGGGGAAGGGAAGAGGGCCAAAATGAGAATATATGCCTATTCCTGTGCAGTGGTCAGTGATCAGGGAAAGCCTGACAGATTGGATACAAGGAAATCTAGGGACGGGTCTTATGAACAGACACAGGAGAGTTGGCACAAAGTGTGCAGATCTCCATATCAAATGTTCACGTCCTCCAGGCAGCACTTGCCATGGATAAGGCATTCAACAGCCAAAGAGACCAAATGATTAGGCCATTTGATGTCAGCCAGTCTACATCATAGGACATCCCAGGGCTGACGCAATGGGCACATGAGCAAAGGGACCATGGTGGCAGAGGCTGAGGTTACGCATAGGCCCAGCAGCCTGGCCTCCCACTTGCCAGGGCTGTTCTAACTACTGCTGCCAACCTGTCATCTAAGAGATCAGCAGTGAGCCCCAGATGTGGCATTATTTATTGAGGAGACCAATTGGTTACTTGGTGGCAAACTGACCACATTAGCCATCTTGTTTTCTCCCTCAATAGTACCAAAAATACCTAGCAATCTCTCAAAGTCAACTAATAGAGCTCTACTTTATTTTTTTTTACAATGAACAAGCTGAAGAAAACACCCTTTTATGTGTAACTCCTCGATGCTTTTACTCCTATGGGATATAAAGCAAATGTGGCATTACTTGAAAAAGGTACAAACAACTGTAATTTAAATAGATACTGCCCATTGTTTATAAAAAAAGGCTCTAACGCTTCCTATTTCCACCAACAAATATGTGAGACTTTCCTTCTCTGCACATTCTTGCCAACAACAGGTATTATTCTTGGCAAATAGATTTAAAGTGATATCTTCTTATTACTTTAAGTACATTTCCCTGACCACTAGTGAGTTTACTATATTTTTATGTGTTTATTGGTCATTAGATTTTTCTCTTCTGTGAATTGTCTTCATGTGTTTTACCACTTTTCTACTAGTATCTTATTCTCTTTTGCCTGAGTTTGTAAGAGCTTGTTATATATTATGGTTATTGAATATGTCTCCTCTTTATTATAAATATTTTCTCTGAATCTACTGTTAGTTTAAATTATAGTATCTCCTCCACATTTATTCATACAAAAGTTGAAAATGTTTATAGAGTCATATATGTCTATTTTTTTTCTTTTATACCTTCGGGCTTTCCAGTGTCTCCTGTTGATAAAATACATATTTTCCTCCAAGGATTGATTGATTGATTGATTGATTAGAGAAGGAGGTGGTGGGGAGGGGCAGAGGGAAAGAGAATCTTAAGCAGGCTCCATGCAGGGCTCGATTTCATGACTCTGAGATCATGACCTGAGCCAAAATCAAGAGTCGGATGCTTAACATCTGAGGCACCCAGCTGCCCCTTTCTCCTAAGGATTTTGTTTGTTTGATTTTTGAGTATTTTATTCATTTGTCATCTCTTTTTATATCTGGCACAAGATAGAGATCTAAATTTATTTTCTTTAGAGGGTGCCTGCCTGTCTCAATCAATGGAGCATGCAACTGTTGATCTTGGCGTCATGAGTTCAGCCCCACGTTGGGCGTAGAGCTTACATTAAATTTATTTTCTTTCAAAAAGATAGCTATTTGTGTTAGTCCCATTTATTAAATAAAAATTCATCTTTCCCACAATGATTTCAACCTTTATCACATATTACTTTTCATATATATGCAGAGATCTCTTTGAGGATTCCTATTCCATTTCACCGATATGTTTGTCTAACCTTTTACAGTTCTGTAATAATTTGGTAACAGTGACTTTCCAGTGTGTTCTAATAACTGCTAAGTCTCCCATCACTGTTTATTTTGCTATAATCAGTCATTTATTTTTCTATGTAACTTTTAAAGGTATTTTGTCCAATTCCAACCTGCACCCATACTCTATTAGAGTATTAATTGGAATTTTACTAAATTTATACATTGTTTTGGGACAATTGACTTTTTAATATTAATATTCTCATTCAAGAACGTCAATACATTTCCTTTTGTCCAGAGCTTGTTTTATACTCTGAAATAACATGTTATTATTTTTCTCATTTAAATTCTATGCCTTTCTTGTCAAATTTATCTTTAGGTGATTTAGATGTTTTTCTCCTATTGTGAATGGAGTATTTCCACCTCATCCCCTTTTCTAAATGCTTATTAAAGAATACAAAAAAGCCATTAATTCTTATATATTTACCTTGTCTTCAGTCATTTTACCAAATTCTCTTATAAATTCTAGTGTTCTTTTTACCTTTTGAATTTTATCTGCTTTCCCCCTAAAATTTATACCATTTTTCCTGTCTTACTGAATGTACTAGACTGTTCAAGCCATTGTTAAATAACAATACTGATCTAGGATCCCTGACTGGTTATTGATTTTAATGAAGTGGTTTTGGTGTTTTGCTACTTAGGATATTTCCTGTTGGCTTTGGTAAGTAGTCTATTAAGAGCTTTCTTCTATTTTATGTAGATTTTTAAAATTAGGAATGGCTACTGGATTTTATAAGACATCTTTTCAGCGCCTATTGACATGATGATATAGTTTTTCTCCTTAAATTTGTTGATATAATGTTTATATTGATAGAACTCCTATTATTGAACCATCTCAAAAAAAAAACAAAAAAAACCCAAACCTGATTACATTACTGTATTAAGTGTAATTGTTTGGAATCATATATCTATATTCATAAGCTAGGAAATGTGTATCTATACTCATAAATGAGACTGGTCTATAATATTATGCTTTTTGTATTATCTTTATTAAGTTTTAATGTTAAAGTTGGCTGGCTTCCATAAAACGAATTAGTGGCTTTTCTGTCTTTTCATTAATAGAGCCGGGAGTAATTTAAATCACATTGAAATTTTATGCTCTTTAAGGAACAAATAAAAATCATGGAGCACCTTGCTGGCTCAGTCAGTGGAGCATGAGACTCTTGATCTTGGGTTCATGAGATGGAGCCCTGCGTTGGGTATAGAGTTGAAAGAAAGAAAGAAAGAAAGAAAGGGAGAAAGAAAAGGAGAAAGAAAGAAGAGAGAAAGAAAGAAAGGGAGAAAGAAAGGGAGAAAGAAAGAAGAGAGAAAGAAAGAAGTCAGGTAGGTTTGGTGCATTTTACAATGTTAGAGTTTAACACTTCCAATTCCATCTATAGTAATTGTTCTATTTTGTTTGCCATCTTTCATGGGTCAGTTTTGTTTATATAGGAAATCATCTATTTATCCTAGTTTTCAAATTGGTTGACATAAAGCTGTATGTGGTATTCTCTTAGAATTCTTTCAATCACTCTATCTCTGGTATGTCTCCTTTCTCATTCCTAATCCTGTATATTTTTATCCTCTTTACTTCTTCCTAATTAGACTAACAAAGGTTTATTATTCTTTATGAAGAAAGTGTTTTGTTATTAAGAGAGAATAATTGAAGTTATAAGACATCATACATTTCTCAATTGTTTTTGATGATGACAAGAGGTGATGTATTTCTCCAGAAAAAATATTAAAGAAACTTTTTTTAAAAAGCCACAAAAATAGGGCGCCTGGGTGGCTCAGTCGTTAAGCGTCTGCCTTCGGCTCAGGTCATGATCCCAGGGTCCTGGGATCGAGTCCCACATCGGGCTCCCTGCTCCGCGGGAAGCCTGCTTCTCCCTCTCCCACTCCCCCTGCTTGTGTTCCTGCTCTCACTGTCTCTCTCTGTCAAATAAATAAATAAAATCTTTAAAAAAATAAAAAAAATAAAAAAAAATAAAAAGCCACAAAAATAGGCAAAGCAGACATTTATATGGCAGACAGAAAATAATGGGGAGAAAAGTGAGAAATAAATATGAATTAAGTATAATTATCTTCATTGTCATTAATGGACTCAAAGTAAAACTTTAAAAATAAATGCCTGTCCCTTTAACAAGTAGATGTGTACACTTAAGCATATGCCCCTTGCGAAGAGTACTCTTTACTTTGGGGGAAAAGTGCAGCCAAACTTCTACTAAGAAAGAAAATGTTTTCTCAGTTATCAAGGTGTCTTTTCTCAGTGTATTGTGGGGAATAGTGTTTAGTTCTTATTTTGTTGTCAAAGACAGTTTTTAAATTGAAATACTTATCATCAGCAGGTAAGTAGTAATTCAAATGAAGGCAATCCTTGTTTGGTGTCCTTAGGTTTTTTTTAGTTTTATATATTTTTTTGTTTTTGTCTCTTTGTTGATTTAAGAGTATTGAAAAGTATTATGTATGACAGTTCATAAAATAAATGGTTGGGTAATGATAATTTTAAGTATCACTAATTAAAATAATTCCACTTCAGAGTGCCTGGTTGGCTTAGTCAGTGGAGCATACGACTCTTGTTCTTGGGGTTGTGAGTTCCAGCCCTACGTTGGGTGTAGAGATTACTTAAAAAAAAAGATCTTAAAATAATTCCATTTCATTTAACTATTTACAGTTTTCTTATAAATAACACCACAAGATGCAAGTCTTTAAGGAATTTGGTGTTTTTCTTTTTTTAAAAAAAGATTTTATTTATTTATTTGAGAGAGAGAGAGAGCAGGGGGAGGGGCACAGAGAGAAGCAGACTCCCTGCTGAGCAAGGAGCCCCATGACGGGCTTAATCCCACTGAGTTGAAGACAGACGCTTAACCAACTGAGCCACCCAAGCACCCCTGAATCTGGCATTTTTCACTGCTGCAAGCTTGCGAGACAAAGGTAAAAATTCAAGAAATAAAGCATATATATATATATATAAAAACTAAAATTATATTTGTGTTTGTGTAGAAAGTACCAATATTGTAGAGAAGGAACTGAGAGAACAGAACCTCAGAATAATTAAATGCACATTTTAACATATTGCTGTCATCACCATTAATTTATGGTAATTCTGATCTTTTATTTTTGACATTTAATAGTAATTATCACTTATTAATAGATTAATTATATGTCAAACAGTAAAATAAATGATAATAATCTTATTTAATCTTCCCACCAACGCTGTAAATATGTATTCTAAGTATCTTGCCTAACATCTATTTATATCATTGATTAGAATACCTATAATGTGGGGCGCCTGGGTGGCTCAGTCGTTAAGCGTCTGCCTTCGGCTCAGGTCGTGATCCCAGAGTCCTGGGATCGAGCCCCTCATCAGGCTCCCTGCTTGGCGGGAAGCCTGCTTTTCCCTCTCCCACTCCCCCTGCTTGTGTTCCCTCTCTCGCTGTGTCTCTCTCTGTCAAATAAATAAATAAAATCTTTAAAAAAAAAAAAAGAATACCTATAATGTTTCTCAGGACCCAGTAGATTAATGGAACAAATTTAGTGTCCCTTCACATTCAAAATATATCCTTTGTTCCTGAAGAGTAGCTTGATTATGCAATGCGCCAGTGGGCTTTTGCAGTATTCCTAATGCAGAACTGGAAAGTACGAAAGTCTTTCTACATATACACACATACCATATCTCCTCTTCTACCTTTGACACATCCTCCTTGCCCCTCAGCTCCTGCCCCTCCCCTCCTTGTCCTCCTCCTCTTCTTCTCCCAACCCTGGAAGCCTTTCTCCCATCCTTGAAGTCATCTTTTGTTTACCTTCTCAGTGTGAGAGTCATCTATTTTGTTTATCAACATACAAGACACATATGAGCACATTCAACTTAATTACAGCTATGATGACTTCTCCTGGGCAGTTCAGGGTCTAGGCCTGTTCTCTACATAAATTTCCAGTAAGCTCACCCAACCCCCCAAACTGGTTCCTCTCCTCTCCTAGTTTTAAACATCTCAGCAAATGAAGGGATGTAATTGAGCAATCATCCACCCAGTTATTCAAACCATAAACTTAGAAATCATTCTTGATTCCTCTTTTTACCTCTCCTCAGCACCCCAGCCCTTACCTCTACCTCCAAATATTTACCCCCAAAACATATCCTGAATCTACTTCTCCCCTTTGTCACTTCTGCCACATGTGTCTAAGTGATCGTCATCTCTTACTTAGATACTAATAATACCATTCTAAAGATCTCCCTGCTTCTACTCTTGCCACTTTATGTTCCCGAGTTTACCTGACATCCAGGTGATCTTCTAAAAATGTAAATTATTTGATCTCACTTTCCTGCTCAAAACTATCCAGTGGCTTCTTAATGCATTTAGAATAAAACCCAAATGATATACCCTGGCCTAAAAGGCCTTATATGAACCAGACCTGCATTTATCTCCAATCTCATCTTCTCATCTTCCATCCCATTCTCTAGTGTGTTTTCTTAATAGTTTTTTTCACTTGCTTACTTGTGCTAATATGTGTGTGAGCATTATAATTTACATACCATCTAATAATCCAGACCAGTATATATCTATTACAGAGGGGAAACCTCTTTGGACAGTTGACCTATTAAAAATTGAGAGGCAACCTATACATCTGTGGTCCATTGATTTTGAACAAAGGTGTCAAGACCAGGCAGTTGGGAAAGAATACTCTCTACAACAGATGGTGCTGAGACAATTGGATATCTATCTACATACAAAAGAATGAATTTGAACCCCTACCTCACATCATATACAAAAATTAATTCAAAATGTATCAGAGGCCTAAATATTAAGACTTAAAATATAAACCTTGTAGAAGGAAACATAGGAATAAATATTCATGACTTTGGATTACACAACGGATTTTAAATATGATATCAAAAGCACAAGAAACCAAAGGAAAAAAATAGATAATTGAACTTCATCAACATTAAAAACTTTCATGTGCAAAGGATACTACCAAGAAAGTGAAAAGACAAGTCATGTAATGGGAAAAATATTTGCAAATCATATATCTGAAAGAGTCTAGTATACAGAATATGTAAGTAACTCTTACAATTAATAAAAAAATAACCCAACTAAAAAGTGAGCAGAGGATTTGAATAGATATTTCTCCAGAGTAGATCACCAAATAACCAATGAATTTACAGTAAGCTGGAACATATGCAAAGATGCTCAACATTATTAGCCATTAGGAAAATGTGAATTAAAATAGCAATGACATACTAACACCCACTAGGGTGGCTACAATGAAAAAAATAACAGAAATTAACAAGTTTTGGCAAGAATGTGAAGACAATTGCTGATGTTCGGAATGTAAAATGGTGAAGCTATGGTGGAAAACAATTGGCAATTCCTAAAATAATTAAATATGGAGGTACCTGGCAATTCTACTCCTCGGTATATACCCAGGAGATTGAAAACATATGTTCAGGGGTGCCTGCGTGGCTCAGTTGATTAAGCATCCAACTTGGTTTCAGGTCAGGTCATGATCTCAGGGTTTTGAGATCGAGCCCCACATCAAGCCCCATGTCGGGCTCTGCACTCAACAGGGAGTCTGCTTGACATTCTTTCTCTCCCTCTGTCTTTGCCCCTCCCCCCCAAAATAAATAGATACATCTTTAAAAAAAATCGTATGTTCACCCAAAAGTTTGTACATGAATGTTTATAGCATTATTACTTATAATAACCAAAAACAACCCAAATTTCCATCAACTGATGAATGGATAAACAAAATTCCATTATATACTCATATAATGCAGTATTATTTGGTCATTAAAAGGAATGAAGTACTGGAATGCCTGGGTGGCTCAGTGGATTAAGTGTCTGCCTTCAGCTCAGGTCATGATTCCAGGGTCCTGGGATCCAGTCCCACATCAGGCTCCTTGCTCAGTGGGGGAGCCTACTTCTCTCTCTGCCTGCCACTCCCCTTGCTTCTGTGTGCTCTCTCTCTCTCGGACAAATAAATAAAATCTTAAAAAGAAAAAAAGAAATGAAGTACTGATACATGCTACAACATTGAAAAATGTAGAAAACATTATACTAAGTAGGTGAAGTCAGGCACAAAAGGCTGTATATTGTATGATTCCCTTTATATAAAATGTCCAAACTGGGCAAATACGTAGAGACAGAAAGTAGATTAGTGGTTGCCAGAGGTTGAGGGAAGGAGGGAATAGGGAATGACTACTAATGGGCACAGGGAATCTTTTGGGGTAACAAAAATGTTCGGGAGTTACATGGGGAAAAACTGAGAGCCTTTCCCCTAAGGTCAGGAACAAGACAAGGATGTCCACTCTCACCACTTTTATTCAACATACTGCTAGAAGTCCTAGCCACAGCAGTCAGACAACAAAAAGAAATAAAGGGCATCCAAATTGTAAAGGAAGAAGTAAAACTTTCACTATTTGCAGATGACATGATACTGTATATATAGAAAACCTGAAAGACTCTACCAGAAAACTGCTAGGACTGATAAACGAATTCAGTAAAGTCCCAGGATACAAAATCAATCTACAGAAATCTGTTGTATTTCCATACACTAATAATGAAGTAGCAGAAAGCAAAATTAAGAAAACAATCCCATTTACAATTACACCAAAAATAGTAAGATACCTAGGAATAAATTTAACCAAAGAGGTGAAAGACCTGTACTCTGAAAACTATAAAACACAGATAAAAGAAATTCAAGGCAATACAAAGAAATGGAAAAATGTTCCATGCTCATGGATTAGAAGAACATATATTGTTAAAATGTCTGTACTACCCAAAGCAATCTACACATTTAATGTAATCCCTATCCAAATACCAATGGTATTTTTCCCAGAACCAGATTAAATAATCCTAAAATTTGTATGGAACCACAAAAGACCACAAATAGCCAAAGCAATCTTGAAAAAGAAAAGCAAAGCTGGAAGCATCACAATTCTAGACTTCAAGTTATATTGCAAAGCTATAGTAATCAAAACAGTATGGTACTGCCACAGAAATAGACACATAGATCAATGGAACAGAATAGAAAATCCAGATATAATCCCATAACTATATGGTCAATTAATCTTTGGCAAAGTAGGAAAGAATATCCAATGAGAAAAAGATAGTCTCTTCAACAAATGGTGTTGGGAAAACTGGACAGTAACATGCAAAAGAATGAAACTGGACCACTTTCTTACACCATACACAAAAATAAAGCTCAAAATGGATTAAAGACAGGGACGCCTGGGTGGCTCAGTCAGTTAAGCGGCTGCCTTCGGCCCGGGTCATGATCCCAGGGTCCTGGGATCGAGTCCCGCATCAGACTCCTTGCTCAGCGGGGAGCCTGCTTCTCCCTCTCCCTCCCTGTGCTTGTGCTCTCTCTGTCAAATAAATAAAATCTTTAAAAAAAAAAAAAATGGATTAAATACCTAAATGTGAGACCTGAAACCATAAAAATCCTAGAGGAGAGCACAGGCAGTAATTTCTCTCACACTGGCTATAGCAACTTTTTTTTTCTAGATAGATGCCCTGAGGCAAGGGAAACAAAAGCAAAAATAAACTATTAGGACCACATCAAAATAAAAGGCTTCTGCCCACTGAAGGAAACAGTCAATAAAACTAAAAGGCAACCTACTGAATGGAAGAAGATATTTGCAGATGACATATCCAATAATGGGTTAGTATCCAAAATATATAAAGAACCCAACACCTAAAAGAATAAATAATCCAATTTTAAAAATCAGCAGAAGACATGAACAGACATTTCTCCAAAGAAGACATATAGATGGCTGACACATGAAAAGATGCTCAACATCATTTATCATCAGGGAAATGCAAATCAAAACCATGATGAGATATCACCTCACACCTGTCAGAATGGCTAAAATAAAAAACACAAGAAAAACAGGTGTTGGCAAGGATGTGGAGAAAAAGGAACCATTGTGCATTATTGGTGGGAATGCAAACTGGTGCAGCCACTCTGGAAAACAGTATGGAGGTTCCTCAAAAAGTTAAAAATAGAGCTACCCTACAACCCCACAATCGCACTACTGGATATTTACCCAAAGAACACAAAAACACTAATTCAAAGGATACATACATCCCTACATTTATGGAAACATTATTTACAACAGCCAAAATATGGAAGCAGCCCAAGTGGCCATTGATTGATGAATAGATAAAGAAGATAAATAATGGAATATTACTCAGCCATAAAAAAGAATGAAATCTTGCCATTTGCAATGACATGGATAGAGCTAGAGAGTATAATGCTAAGTGAAATAAGTCAGTCAGAGAAAGACGAATACCATATGATTTCATTCATATGTGGAATTTAAGAAACAAAACAAGTGAGCAAAGGGGGAAAAAAAAAGAGAAAGACAAACCAAGGAACACTCTTAACTACAGAGAACTGATGGTTACCAAAGAGGAAGTGGGTAAGGGGATGGGTGAAATAGGTGATGGGGATTAAGGAGTGCACTTATCATGATGAGTACTGTGTGATTAAAATAAAAAAAATGTTCTGGACTTAGATAATAGTAATTACTTCATGAATATGCTAAAACCATTGAATTGTACACTTCAAAATGGTGAATATTATATATATTTTACTAAAACATTACAAAATAAAAAATGCCTATAGAAAATGTCAAAAATTCATTATGTATCCAAATCTGGAGCCCAGGATAAAGGTCATACTAGAGATAAAAATTTAGGAGAGATTGAAATATTGATGGGATATAAAGTATTGAGTCTGTGTTTCTATTTGCAAATATGACTGAATGTGAGGAAAATCCTATGGACTCCACAAAACAACCACTAAAACTTAGAATTGAATTTAATAAGGTCCCAGGATATAGATCATATATAAAAATCAGTTCTATATTTATATACTGGAGCAAACAATGGAAAATGAAATTAAAACACTATTTTATAATTTTAAAAACAGGAAATACTTAGAAATAAATTTAACGAAAGATGTATAAAACCTCTACACTGAAAATTATAAAACAATGCTGAAAGAAATTAAATAAGATCTAAATAAATGAATAAATGAATAAATGTTCATGGTGTGAAATAATAAGAAATTTATGTATTGGTGTCTGCCCCCAGTTCCTGACACAGGTTCTTGAAACCCTTGTAAATAGAGATGCTAGGAGAATCTTTTTCTAACTTTCAGTCTTTGGCCCCAATTTTGGGCACAGAGCTCCTAACACTTTTGTAATTTCCCAAGTGAAAAGAGTACTAGAAACATCTTTTGTTCTAATATTTGGTCTCTGACCCCAGTTCCTGATATAGGGATAAACAAATAGATGATTAGAACTGAAGAGAAATCCCAGAAACAGACTCGTATATAATCATTTGATTTTCAACAAAGATACCAAAGCAATCCAATGCAGAAAGGAAAATCTTTTCAACAAATTATGCTAGAACAACTAAATGTCAGTATGGGGAAAAAATGAACCTTAACACCTATCTCATATCATATACAAAAATTAATTCTGGACTGATCATAGACCCAACATAAAAGCTAAATCCATGAAGCATCTGAAAAGATAGGAAAATATCTTTGTGATTTGTAGGTAAGCAAGTTTTCTTAGAACACAGGCTCATCCAACTATAGAAGAATAGATTAGAAAAGGAGAGATATCGCACAAAGGGTACAAACTTTTAGTTATAAGATGAATAAGTTCTGGAGATGTAATAATGTACAGCATGGTGACCATGGTTAATTTTCATGTATAAGTAGAAATTCTGGAGATGAAAAGTACACTAAATGAAATGAGAATTTCAAAGAGCTCAACATCAGATTGGAGCACACAGAAGAATCATGAACTTTAAAGTTAGCTAAATTGAGATTATTCAGCGTGAGGAATAGAAAAAAAAAAAGAAGAAGAAGAAGAAGAAGAACGAACAGAGCACCAGCAATGACTCCATTGAACAAGCAGGAATGCATGAAACCGAATAGGGCGCATCAATAAAGTTGTTTTGTGCTTGCAGGTCTGTGGAATCCTGTACCCTCAGTATCTAAGGGAGCTGGCACATTGCCAGGTGGTTAAGGAGGAGGCCTCTGGAAGCACACTGCTTAGGTCTGCACCACAGCCCCACCCCAGCCTGTGACTCGCCTTGGATTCCTTGTTTGTAATATAGTGAATGATAATAATACTACCTCCTGCAAAGGAATGTTGTGAAGGTGCAATAAGATAATCCACACAAAGTTCTGCGCATCGTACCTGGAACATACTACAAAATAGATGTTAGTTATTATCAAATTAATGACTAAGGACTTGCATCTGAAAATCTTCCCCTGGGTACATTCATGCCCCAGGTACTCTGGGGCTCAAGTAAGTTTAGCATCAAAAAGCCTTTCTTCTCTCTGATCTAGCAAATCACAGAAATAGATGGGGATAACTAAGTGGACGGCAGACAGTGGTTTGCCGCACTTATGCAGCATTTGAACTAAGAGCATTTGAAGTTTGATTGTCCTTTTCCCAACCAGTGTTTCTCTCCATCTGCCTCCCTGTGTTTATTTTTCTTTTGAGGATACCTTGTTCTTGTTCTAGTATTTGCCTTGAATCTCTCTTTACTTTTCTTTCTTTCTTTTTTAAGATTTTATTTATTTATTTGACAGAGAAAGACACAGTGAGAGAGGGAACACAAGCAGTGGGGAGTGGGAGAGGGAGAAGCAGGCTTCCTGAGGAGCAGGGAGCCCGATTCGGGGAATGATCCCAGGACTCTGGGATCATGACCTGAGCCGAAGGCAGATGCTTAATGACTGAACCACCCAGGCGCCCCTCTCTTTACTTTTCTACACCCCACCCCCCACCTTTTAAAATTGTGAAACACTCCAACACAGAGAAAAATAGAATAATAAATCACCAGGATACCCATGGCCAGGTTTTATCAAATATTGCCATTTTACCTATTTGCTTCAAATTTACATTAACTTGACTTACTTCTGGGTTAGCCCAGTGATGGTTATTAAGGAGGGCACATACTGCATGGAGCACTGGGTGTTATACAAAAACAATGGATCATGGATCACCACATCAAAAACTAATGATGTATTGTATGGTGACTAACATAACATAACATAATAAAATAAAATAAAATAAAATAAAATAAAATAAAATAAAATAGGAAAAAAAAAACTTGACTTACTTCACTTATCATAATCCCCTCCAGTTCCATCCATGTCAATGCAAATGGTGGGTATTCATCCTTTCTGATGGCTGAGTAATATTCCATTGTATATATGAACCACATCTTCTTTATCCATTCATCTCGGCTCCTTCCACAGTTTGGCTATTGTGGACATTGCTGCTATAGTTCATCCATTTTTTTTTTTAAGATTTTATTTATTTATTTGACAGAGAGAGACACAGCGAGAGAGGGAACACAAGCAGGGGGAGTGGGAGAGGGAGAAGCAGGCTTCCCGCGGAGCAGGGAGCCTGATGCGGGGCTCGATCCCTGGGCTGAAGGCAGATGCTTAATGACTGAGCCACCCAGGCGCCCCTATAGTTCATCCATTTTAATTGTCATATGAATATAATAACATTTATCTATTTATCCTTTTGTTGATCTGCATGTAAGTCTCCCCTTTCCTTTTTTCTTCTCTAACAAACAATGCTGCGATGAATTTGGTTGTCCACATCTCCTGTGCACAAGTGCAAGGGATCCTTGGACTCCATGGTCTGCACATTAAATAGCAAGTGTCAAGGATTTATATCTAGAAGTGGAATTGCTTTGCCCATCTTCCACTACACTAGTGTTTTCCAAGTTGCTCCTCAAAGTGGTTGCACCAATTTATCCTTTACCAGCGATGTATAAAAATACATGTTTTGTATATATACATCTGGACGGCTTAGTTGGTTAAGCCTCTGACTCTTGATTTCAGCTCAGGTCATGATCTCAGGGTTGTGAGATGAAGCCCTGGGTAGGGCTCCATGCCCATTGGAGAGTCTGCTTCTCTCCTTCTCCATCTCCTCCTTCTGTCCCTCTCCCCTGAGCTTGCTCACTCACTCTCTCTCAAATAAATAAATCTGAAAGAAAGAAAGAAAGAAAGAAAGAAAGAAAAAGGAAGGAAGGTACCCTCCTTGTACCAGGATGATAGAAAGCAACCTATCATCAGAGACAGGGAATTTAGGGCCAAAAAGGCTATAAACAAACAAACAAACAAACAAACAAAACACACACAAAAAAAACCCTTACTTCTTCACCATTTTACTACCCTTGGCCCAAATTCTTTTGTCTTGTCAATTCTTCACAAATTTATTGTTTCTTTGACTAAAAAATATAAAAGCTTCTTGCTCTGGTCACTTCTTTGAGTCTCATAACTTTGTGGGGCTCCTATATGTACGTAATTCAATTTGTTTTTCTCCTGCTAATCGTTTTATGGGTTGTGGGGGGCGGTGTCTCAACCAAGAACCTGGAAGGGTAAAGGGAAAACTATTTTCCTCCCCTACAATGGTCACCTTAGTATCAAAGATGACCAGAAATAGCTTTGCAGCCTCTATAGTACAGCAGGCAAAAGATAAAGGGTTAGAGGTTGAGACTGGGTCACACTACCTGCAATTGCTACCTCACATCTTTCTGTACACACCCTCTTTACCTTACATGGAGCATGTCGGCCTCATCTAAGGGAGACAACCACAGAGTTTTATCCATGGACCTTGCCCAGCTTGACATCCCAGACAGATCTCTGGAGGAGTACCACCCTCTCCATTAAGTATGCACTTGGTTTATACTCCTGCAACCCATAAGCTTAAAGACAAGTTACCATGATCAGAACACCTAATATACAACAGTCAGGAAGACCAGGATAACTGCAGTGAAAACTCCCAGTCAGAGAAGAGGGAGAATGGGAAATTAGAGCAGTTACTGATCTTTTAAAAATTATTAAATCCTGCTAGACAATTACCAAGTCTTACTAGACAGGAACAGTGAGGACTCCCTGCCCTGGTAGAAAAGAAAGTTCCTGGATGAGCCAATCCAGCAGCCACCAGTCTTCTCCCTGGGATAAACCCGTACCCATTATCCACTCCATCATTGGAGATTAAATCCTTCTATTCCTGCTAGTACTATTTGGGGGCCCAGGGATTGCTTTTGGGTTCAACAGCCACAGGCTGTTACCACACTTTGGTTTTTGTTTGTTTTCTTTTTTGTTTTTTAATAAACTACTCTCTTAAACCTAGTAGTTTTTTTGTTTGTTTGTTTACCTTTTTCCAGTTAATTCTGCGTGCAAGTAAACACAGCCAAGATTTTTTCTAGATAGTCTTTGAGCCTGAGAATTTTTGGCTCTTAGACTGGCCTTAGTGCTCTGCCAATCCCCCACTCCCAGAAATTAATGGCCCCAGCCTTGAGGCAATTCTTAAGAATAAGCAGGAAGACAACACCCTTAATCCCATCTTCTTCCACTGGCATTCCTTCTTTGTTAGGGAAAGCATTCTAAAAGTGAAGGTACTGAATAAAGTTCTGGTCACCCAGTCTTCCCTTTTGCTGGGCCTGTTGCTTCACAGCCCCATTCCCTGGACCTCAGGGTGAGGGCTCGGATCGAAGCAGTTGACCGTCAGTCTCACCAGGCTCCCAAGTCCAGAACTGCAGGCTTACCACAGGAGCCTCTCCTAGCCCTGCGGTTGTCCACATTCCCTTCCCTTTCTGTGTGCAGACTGGCTTGTTTGAGTCTCAGATGGCACCTCTTTTGTTGACCTCTGCTCCAAGTGGCAAGACATGTGGCTTCCCAGCACACTCAGAGTAAAAGCCGAGGTCTTACAGTGCCCCAAAGGCCTGCATGTTCTCATTCCCCTCCCCACCACACGTTTTTCTGTCACTTTTTACTATCCTCCTCTTTTTGTCTCCTTACTCTTCCACGAACACTCCGAGGATGCTCCTGCTTGGGCAATGTCATCCAGGTAGCCTCATGGTTCCCTCTCTCACTTCCTTTGGGCCCTTGCTTACCTGTCATGTTATCAGAGTAGCCTTTCTGACTGCCTCATATAAAAGGAACTCCCATCCTTGGAAATCCCTGTCTCCCTTACTCTGCTACTTTTCCCCTACAGTCCTTTACAGGTTATACGTTGTATATTTATGTGTTTGTTATCTGTTTCCCCCACTAGAATACAAACCCCATGAGGGCAGGGACTTTTTTCACTTTTACTCACTACTGTATCTCATGTTTCTAGAATAATGCCTGGCATGTGGTAGTGGCTGCCCATGGTAGAAACTCATACTAACTTAAAAACAAACAAACAAACAAAAAAACTCTGCATATGTCAGCATTCTAAAGGTTCCTTGTAATTCACCAACAGACAAAAGCCGTGGTAAGCATGTAGTCTATATTCCAAGGTGTGACAGGTGACATTCTGCCCAATATTTCATCACCACACATCATTTCACCACACACAGATATGACCAGCTTTTCAGTCTGAAATAGTTCTTGATTCCTTGGTACCTTCTGGCCTACTTCTTCTTAACTAATTCCATAATTAAAGTTATTTTTTCTTACAGCTTCTCATTTCTGATAAAATTTAAAATCAGTTAGGAATATTTTCTTTTTTTTTTTAATTTTTTTATTGTTAGTTAGGAATATTTTCAGCTTCAAGTAACCAAAAACATCAATGTGGCTGTTAATTAGATGGAGGATTATTTGTCTCAAACCACAGGAAGTTCGGAGATAGGTGGGTAATCCAGGTGCGGTACAATGGATTCTCTGGGTCCAGGCTTCTTCCGTGTTCCCACACTTAGTGTTTAGACCTGTATCCCCATAATGGTTGCCTATTAAACGCAGGATGGCCACTGCATTTGCATCCTTTGGACCCACATTATAAGCAAGAAGAAAGAAAAGAGGGCATTAGCTGTATCATTAATGAAAAAAACTTCCAGAAATCTC
This sequence comes from Halichoerus grypus, assembly GCF_964656455.1. NCBI lineage: Eukaryota > Metazoa > Chordata > Mammalia > Carnivora > Phocidae > Halichoerus > Halichoerus grypus. The sequence goes on from NC_135723.1 coordinate 93,310,737, forward strand.
CAGCATTTTAATTTTTGTCTGTATGGCCAGAACTATGTCACGTGGCTGCTTCAATATGCAAGGTAATCTGAGAAAGTGAATATTTTTAGCTGGAAACATTGCTACATGAAACAAAATCTGGGGTCTGTTAATAAGGAAGAAGAAGAGAATAGCTGTTAGGTAAACCACAGAAAAGTGTCATTGTTTTCCTCCTGTGTGAATTGCTGTTTATACATTTTGTCTGTTTTTAATTGGGTTATTTATCATCATCTCATTAATTTTTAGGGGTCCATTGTATAATTAGGATAATTTTTTATTGATTTTATGCATAACAAATAGTTTCTACCATTCACTTATTCATTCTTTTTAAAATAAGTTGTGGTAAAATAAACATAACATAAAATTTACCATCTTAACTATTTTTAGATATACAGTTCAGTAGCATTAGGTACATCCACACTGTTGTTACTACCCATCCATAGAACTCTTTTAATCCTGCAAAATGGAAACTTGGTGCCTATTAAATAGTAACTCTCCATGAATTCATCATCCATTCTTTTTTTTTTCTTTTTAAGTAAGCTGTAGGCCCAATATGCAGCTTGAACTCACAACCCTGAGATCAAGAGTCACATGCTCTACTGACTGAGCCAGCCAGGTGCCCCCATCATTCATTCATTCTTACATTTATTCACTGGAATTAGAAAGCTGTTTGTTACCACAACATAGCATAGCCTATTCTGACTAACATGGGTGGCAAGAGTAAAAGCAGAGACCAGATACAGAGCTATTTATAGTTGAGACGATAGCTGGAAGAAGCTAGAATAATGGGATTTATGATAAGTTCTGAGTTCCTCAGAGACTGGATGTGGGGTTCACTGAGGGTGACTCACAGGACTTTGGCTTGAACAAATGGCAGTAATAACAGCTGAGAGAGGACGCAGTAACTGTGTAGAAGACTCTTGGTTGCCTAATCCAAGGAGAAAAGATCCTCTTTCTCCTTAGTAACAGAATCCTGCCTTTTCACCATGTGTATTACTGTCCAGAATAAAAGGTTGCAGTTTTCCAGCATTCCTTGCAACTACTTAAGGCCATGTGATTAAGGCTAGTGAAAGCTAAGTGAACATATTTTGTGGAATTTCTAGTTTTCTTTCTTTCTTTCTTTCTTTCTTTCTTTCTTTCTTTCTTTCTTTCTTTCTTTCTAGTTCTTCAAATGGAGGGGAACATAGCCTTCTCCTGTCCTTTCTTCTTCCTGCTTCCTAAATTTTTTTTTTTTTTAAGATTTTATTTATTTGACAGAGACACAGCGAGAGAGGGAACACAAGCAGGGGGAGTGGGAGAGGGAGAAGCAGGCTTCCCACTGAGCAGGGAGCCCGATGCAGGGCCCGATCCCAGGACCCTGGGATCAGGACCTGAGGCAAAGGCAGATGCTTAACGACTGAGCCACCCAGGCACCCTCCTGCTTCCTAAATCTTGAGCAGTCATCTTGGACCAAGGGACCATGCATGCAAACAGCAAAACACCAAGAGAGAAGGAGCTGTGGAACTATCGTATGAGTGAAAAATAAACCTCAGTGTTGTTTAAACCACTTGCATAACTGAAAATTTGTGCCCCTTGACCAGCATCTCTCCATTTTCCTCCTCCCCCAGCCCCTGGCAACCATCATCTACTCTCTACTTCTATGCATTTGACTATTTGAGATTCCATTCTTCTCCTGCTTTTGCAGTTCCCTCTGGCTGAGGCATTCTTTTACTGCAGCTTCACATGACTCAACTCTATTATTTCTACCCCACTTAGGTCTGCTGTCACCTTCCTCAGCTTCCTAGTTGGGGGAGGGGGGTGCTTTCCTTCTGGGCTCCATGGCGGTAACACCCTGCAGATACCTCTACCATAAGGCTTGTTGGCTGTTTGCCTGTGTCTCCCCCTAAAGATTCAATCATGTCTTCCTAAAATATTGGAAATATTCAATTACTATTCACTGAACTTAGAGATGAGGTGCTGAGGCTAACAGAGTATTTCCCCAAGCTTAGTATGTGGAGGAGCCAGGAGTAGAACCCTGACCTTTGACCTCCAATCCCAAATTCTTTCACTATATTATGCTGGAGGTTTCGCTCTCTATCCCCAACAGAAGTCCCCACTGCCAGGCATTTGTGCGATTTTGTTTTGAAGCTGGGATGTAACTTCATGTGACCAGTGCACTGAACAAGCAAACCTTATGGGAATGTAATCGGACAGTGCATCTTTATTTTTGCCTCCCACTGTTCCTCTCCTCCAGCTAAGACCATCTGCAGATGGAAAGCCTTCTTCACCTTCTGCTTTCACCCTTCCCCTCCATCTTGCTAAGCAAGGTTCCTGGGCTCTCTGACTTTGAACGTGGTGAAAAAAAGAAGGAAAAACTGAGCTGAAAAGCAGGGCTGGCAGGAAGGCACTTGCCTCAAGTGCAGAATTTAAAGGGGCTCAGTAATCAATATAAATATTAATGCAGTACATTAAAAGTCTCATGCAAAAAAAATCCAGGATGAACAACATACCAAAAATGTAAATAAAGACAGGCCATCATTTTCTGTTTTATGACCTTGAGTTATTGTGTAATGGGAACAGTGTTTCTCATCAGCCTATAGTTCAAGGGCCACTGGGTCATTGTGTCCCTCGATGGGTGTGTTTATGAGGTTTTACAATGGTGTGAGAAACAGATTGGGCAACCCGGGACTTCATATGTAATCATGGTTTTTGATCGTAGAGCCTTTATTAGCTTTTCTACTTGGTTCAACATGGGAGAGGATATTTTGGAAAATGTATATAGGGGCACAGATTTTTATCCTGTGGCCTCGGGCTCCAATATGGCTTGGCACGGCACTGCAGGAAGTTCTTAATTTACTCATGTGCTTGGAAGAGGGCTTTACAACTCTGGGTCTGGCGGGTGTTGAAAGCTGCCTTTTTCTCTGATAGGACTCTTCTGGGGTTCTTTGGAGGCAGACCTCTGGGCATGTTTGGCTGCATTTTCTACAATACGGGAGACGTGTCTTCCATGGACCGGCCAGTTTTCTCTCGGGCTTTTCAGAGGTTTGCTCCACGTAGACTCTTGCCTTCTGTTCTGTTCTTTCCTTTGTGTGGTCCTCTGGGGCAGGAGTTTAAAAAGTTCCAGGCTGTCTCTCCACTGAGAGGGCCACAGTGGTCTTCAAAATGCTCAAGCAGGGGCCCCTGCTGGCTCAATCGGTAGAGCAACTCTTGATCTCGGGGTTGCAAGTTCAAGCCCCACATTGGGTGTGGAGCCTACTTAAAATTAAAAAGAAAAAAATGCTCAAGCATCTTCTGCTCTCACACAGTCCGGGAGCATAGGCCACCCAGAGCAGTCACCTCCCCCTTTGCTCCCACCCTCTTTATCTAGCTTCTGGATCTAATGCCAGTCCTTCTCTGGCTTAGGGATTTTCCAGGAGGGAGTCAGGCACCAGTCCATCGTGTGCCTTCTTTCCTTACTTGATATAAAGTGAGAGGAACCTTCCACATTTGCCTTGAGAGTGGGAGACTTGCAGCACGGTTTCCTGCAAGTAAATCTTGACACAAATTCTTTTCATTTTTCAATGATTTGCTCCGTTTATAATCTCAGTGTGGGACAAAGGGTTTCTAAGAACCATGCCCCCAACTTTCAGATACCTACTGAAAAATTCCTTTAGGATGGTCTATCTTGAAACCCCCTTTGGTATCAGATATCTATAGCCTTAGGGTCTCAGTGGAAAATTCCATTTAACATTCTGCTACTGTTTTAATGAAAAGGCATTTTCTCTGAAGATTTGGACATGGTAAGAGAAAAGAAGTGGTGAATTAAGATTCCACAGTTCTATTCTTAAAGACAGGAATCTGCTGGGGTGCCTGGGTGGCTCAGCTGGTTAAGTATCTGACTCTTGATTTTGGTTCAGGTTATGATCTCACAGTTGTGAGATCAAGCCCCGCAAAGGGCTTCATGCTGGGTGTGGAGCCTGCTTGGGATTCTCTTTCTCCCTCTGCCCAGCCTCCCACTACCCCCCACTTCTTAAAAAAAAAAAAAAAAGGAATTGTGGGTTTTTTTAAGATTTTATTTTTTTAAAGTAATCTCTATGCTCAACGTGGGGCTTGAACTTACAACCCCAAGATAAAGAGTTGCATGCTCTACTGCCTGAGCCAGTAGGTGCCCCAGTGTCTGTATTTAAAAAAAACAACAACAACATAATATTATAAACTGGACCCCATGGAGTTCTTGCAAATGGTGTGACAATGGAGTCAATACTTGGGTCATCACCTGAAGTTTGCTTGAGGCACGGCCAAATTACTCATTTCAGATGGGATAGTCATTCATCCAACCTCATTTTCTCTAATACATCCTCCTGAAAATGGCTAAAACTCAACAGGTAAAGATCCCAAAGGTGGAAGTAGCTACAATCTCATTATCAGATCAGATGTTATATGTAAAAGACATAAACTTTGAAGAGCTATTTAAAGGCTCGTTGTTATTATTAATTTTCTCTGGAAATCTAATTCTCTGTATGCAGCGTCAACATTTCTAAGTGAGTAATTCACAGATTCAAAATTAGCAGCATTCAATTAAATGAGGTTTGGCTGTGACTGTCTTTATTCTACAAAATGAATATAATGCCAGTCTTTTTAGGTGTTGCTATGGAAGTTAGCAGCCAGGCTCAGGTCAATTTATCTGTGTTATCTCTGGTAGCACTCCTTATAAAATTTAGCTTATCTGAGAAAACCCAAATCCTAGTAAGTGTTCATCCTTGAGTCTATTATAAATTGAAGTGGGACAATGCTGCAGAATAAGAAGTTATTTACATTATGTCAGATCAATCTGACATTCATTCATCATGTTAAATATCATTTATTCCAAGAACCTTTTGGAGTGTCAAGGTGCCTTAATATAATACAAAATTCATGAAGACAGGGACCATGGCTATCTTGCCCGCTGCTGTGTCTCCACGAACTAACACAGTGCTAGAACAAAGTAGATACACAGAAATCATTTGTTCAATGAGTGGATTCATGTATTCAATAATATGTGACAGGCGTTTGGTACTGGGATATAAAGAGGAAAAATGAGGTCCTTGCCTCAAACAGCGTATGGTCCCTGTGGGGGTGACCGACAATTGCCATGCAGGATGAAAACACTTTGGTAGAGTCTGTCTAAGTAGTGTGGGAGCACAGAGGAGGGATATGTAACCTAGCATGGGTGAGGGCAGGCGGAAGGTGGCAGGGCTCAGAGAGAAAGCATCCTGAAGTGGTGTTGCTTGAGTTAAATGTTTGAGAACAAGTAAAACTTAGCCAGATCAGCATAATAAAGAAATTGCATATTCAAAAGGAAAGAGGCCAAAGTGTGTGTTTTTGTGTATCAGCTCTGCACTAGGGCCCTGGTGTGCACGTGTGTGTGTGTGTGTGTGTGTGTGAATCTGTCTGTCTGTCGATCTGTGAAGCTGTGGTGAAAAGGCCAACTGGTGCTCATTCACTTCCCTCCCAGGGCTCCTCCAAGACCTATGGCCCTATTTCCAAATAATGCATGGAGCTTAAACATTTTTTTTTTTTTTTTTACACCTGCCTATTCTTTACCTTGCATCCACTTCCATCCTTCTCCCTTAAATTACTTGATTGTCCTTGATGCTTAGTCTCTACCTGGCCAAGGCTCTTCCTCTTTCTTGCCCCTGTGTGGGTGTAAGTTCCAACGGCGAGCAGTACTCGGTACAAAGACCATCTCTGGGTCAGTCCCAAGGTGGTCATCCCAGAACAGTGAGACTCTCTCACATCACAAATGGTGATTTTACCCCCTGTAGAATTATTTAGTTAATTGTCTTAATTTTCTATTTTTCTTTGCATTCAAAGATAAAATCTTGATATTCAAATCTTAGTGTTCTCTTTGGGAAAATCAACCGAGGATATCATACTGCTAAAACAGTGGAACATGTTGTAACAGAGGAATGCAAGTTCAGAGACCTGGGCTCCACTAAATGCAGTACCACTAATTCACTGTATAAACTTGGAAAAGTGGATTTCTTGTGTTTAAAACAATAGATGGATGAGTACTAGATGCACCCTAAGACAGTCCCATTTGGATTCAGAGAAAAAATATTTGGCCTTATAAGAAAGACGAGGGGAAGCACACTATTGCTATTGTTGATATTGAACAGAAACAGTAGTAATTGCAACACTCTCTCTCTCACTTTCTCTTTTTCACACACACAGACACACACACTTGATGGGAACATTTCAGCTAAAGGAAATCAGCTTAACAGAAACCCAGCAGTGGGTGTAAGGTTAGCATTCTCCATAAATGTTTTGATAATTGTACAGTTATAATTAAGTTCTGCTTGAGAAAATTGGTTCTCACGGTGCAACTTGAGAACTTCCTTCATTGCTTATTCACCTCCAAAGCTGTGGGTCTATCCTATCAGCCACCAGTTTAGGTTGTTGTCCAAAGTGCTCGATACCACTGATAGATGGTATCATCTACCTGACTTCTGACCAATATGTAGTGGAGATTAGTGATCTATATTTTTTTTTAAGAAAAAAAGGACAATCTGTTTATATTTACATTTTGCAGACTATCTTCCCATCTAAAGGAGAGCTAATTACACTGTTTTTCTTCACGGGGGAAGTTGTTTCTGAATTTCTAGCATCGTGTGTGCGTGCATATGTGTGTGTACCTGTCTCAAATAAAGTAACAATTCCAGTTTGGCCACCCCCTAATTGCAGGCATTGCTAAAAAGATTATCATGCATGTTATTGCAGAGCACTCAGCACCCTATAAAGTCATGTGGCAGGAACTAGGGCATTTCTCAATTTACCACATTAACATCGCAATAAACCAACTCCTCTCTGTAAACATCAGGTCCGGAGCACTACCTGGAGGGTGGATTTGTAGGGTCTTCTCAAGAAACTTTGTTGTTGTGGGAAGGTGGGAAGATCACAGTCAATTTGTTAATTAATCTTGTTCTTTAGCTTTTCTCCTTTTATTCCTCTTTTTTTCTTATGATACATGCTGCATGTAGTGATACATGCTATATGTAGAATATTTGTAAAATACGAGGAAGTATAAAGCAGCGGAAATAAAATTAACTGAAATCCCACCTCTTAGTTACAACCACTGTTAACCTTTAGAAATACTCCCTTCAAGTCTTTATACTCATGCATTAAAAAAATAGTTATGCCTTGCCTTTTTTTTTTAAGATTTTATTTATTTATTTAAGCGAGAGAGCTCAAGCAGCAGAGATGGGGAGGGGCAGAGGCAGAGGGAGAAGCAGGCTTCCCACTGAGCAGAGAGCCAGATGTGAGGCTCGATCCTAGGACCCCCAAGATCATGACCTGAGCCAAAAGCAGACACTTAACTGACTGAGCCACCCAGGTGCCTTTGCTTTTTACACAATATGACAGGTATTTTTCTTATGTAAAAAAATTATTTATAACCATCATTTGTAATGGCTACCTAGTGTGTTATTTATGGAATTTGCCTTAGCAGACCTCTATCATTAGATTTTAAGTGTCAGTTTTTCACTTGCATAAAAATGCTGCAATGATCATCTTAATTTCAAAATATTTACACATGTTTTGGATTACTTCTTTAGTATAAGTTATTAAAGGTGGAATTATAGGGTCAAAAATTAAAACATTTTAAAGCTTCTTTAAATACGCTATGAAATAGCTATTCAGGAAAGTTACATTAATTTTTATTCTTACTGCCAACAATATGTGAAAGGACCCATTTCACCACAAACTTATCAGTTGGGGGAATGCATATTTCAATACATTTTTGCTAAATCTGTAGGTAAGCAAAATATCACATATTTGTAGTTTTAATTCTCAGTTATTTGATTTCAGTGAAGTTGATCATTTTACCGAATGTTTATCATCCAACTGGATGTGCATTGGAACAAGAACTATTCTTGTTCTTTGTCCATTGTCTACTGAGAATTTAGAGGGGTTTTGTTTTACTTATTTGTATGAGCTCATTTAATCCTTAGTCCATAATGTTGCAGTTTTCCTCTCAAATGATTAGTTTGTATTTCAAACCTACACATATTTTTGATGTACAGAGGTTTAAATGTTTGATGCAGTTCAACTTTTTCTTTAAACGATTTTATTTATTTACTTGAGAGAGCACGCAAGAGGGAGGAGGGAGAGGGACAAGTATAATCCCGCTGAGTTTGGAGCTGAACGCGGGGCTCAATCCCACGACCCAGAGATCACCAACCCCAGCGGAAACCAAGAGTTCGATGCCCAACCGACTGAGCCACCCAGGTGTCCCACAGTTCACCTTTTCAATCTTTTGTTTTCTTTTATTTTTAAACTTAGAAAGTTATCTCCAGTCCAGAGATTTAATAAAGTTTTCCTTCTCTTTCATCATATATACATAAGCTATTTTAAATGCAAAACATATACACACCCCAAAGTCTGGGATATATCCATCAGCTCAAGGAAAGCAAAAGTAACAACTCATTAAGAAGTAAAAGCTGGCCTCTGTTGGGCACCCGTAACGGTCCCTGAGCTGCTGGCCAGGAAGGGTGGAGGCATGTGGGAGGAGGCCGACCAACGATCTTCCTGACTGGAAAGATGGACTTTCACACTGATCTTGAGACCTCTTCAGATTCTCCATTCTCTTCTTTTTCTGAGTTTCTAAAAGAAATGTGTTGCAAACGTGGACTCAAGGAATGAGGACTTGCGACCTTTCCTATGGCTGACAGATAGCTGTGGGTTGCAGAACGTACTACAGTTCCTCATTTTCAAAAGAAGCTGAGAGAAATGAAAGAGTTACAGAACTGGAGGAGAGCTGAGTGGGAGTGCCCAGGAGTTTCCGAGCCTCCCTGTGAGGAACAGAAGCGGGTAGCCAAATGTGGAACTAGAGTCCCAGGGCACTGAGGGAGAGCTATGCGGAGAGGGCAAGCCTAAGTGGGAGGAAGTTGGGAGGTCCTATTTTGCCATAAGGAATATCAGAATTAGATTAGCATTCATACAATTTGAAATTCAGTGTGAGAAAGGCAGATATTTGTACTTCGTAAAATTTTAATCTACACTGTAGACCTGCTTATTCTTTTCTTACTATTGTGGATTATTTAAATATTTGTGTTGGTTAGCAATTCAGCAAGCATATTTATTTTTTAGTTGAAATTACAATGTATGTCTTCATAATCATTTCCACTTGGAAAGAGCCTAAGCGACTGGTCTAACAGCCAGTAACTAGATATATTCTCTAACCTGTCTGAACTGCAAGCGTAGTGACCAAGAGGAACTACTTGGTTTGTAAAGATCTGGCTTGGGGGCACCTGGCTGACTCAGTTGGAGGAGAATGGGACTCTTGATCTGGGAATCATGAGTTTGAGACCTACATTGGGTGTAGAGATTACTTAAATAAATAAAACTAAAAAAAAAAAAAAAAAAAAGAACTGGCTTGGTAGGGGCACCTGGCTGGCTCAGTAGGTAGAGTATGTGACTCTTGACTTCAGAGTCATGAGTTCAAGCCCCACACTGAACATAGAGCCTATTTAAAATTTAAAAAAAAATTTTTTTTTAAAGATTTTATTTATTTATTTGACAGAGAGAGACACGGCAAGAGAGGGAACACAAGCAAGGGGAGTGGGAGAGGGAGAAGCAGGCTTCCTGCTGAACAGGGAGCCCGATGCGGGGCTCGATCCCAGGACCCTGGGATCATGACCTGAGCCGAAGGCAGACGCTAAATGACTGAGCCACCCAGGCGCCCCCCCCAATTTTGTTTTTTAAACTGGCTTGGGGGCACCTAGGTGGCTCAGTCGGTTAAGCAGCCTACTTTTTTTTTTTTTTTTAAGATTTTATTTATTTATTTGTCAGAGAGAGAGCACAAGCGTGGGGAGCGGCAGGCAGAGAGAGAGGGAGAAGCAGACTCCCCGCTGAGCAAGGAGCCTGAGGCAGAACTCGATCCCAGGACACTGAGATCATGACCTGAGCTGAAGGCAAAGGCTTAACCGACTGAGGCACTCAGGTGCCCCTAAATAAATCTTAAAAAAAAAAAAAAAACTGGCTTGGTAAACCCAGCCTTATAAAGTGACTCTATATTTCACAAATCAACATTTGTGTCCTGTTTGAGCACATTTGTCAGGGGTCCCTATGTAACCTGGGATCTAGTTCTGTGTCACCAAAGGATCTTGGGTAAAACACCTACATCTGGACATGCTGGCTTCTTCAGCTGTAAAATGTGGGCTCTCACTAAATTTCGAAGGTGACTCCCAGATCGAAAAGTGGGATCTTTAAAATCCTGCAATTAGGGGAAACCTAACAAGGATTGCTTTCCTTGCTGCTCTTCTGTAGTCACATGAAAGAGACATTTCAGGACAGTCATAGGAAGCAGCCCAGAACTTTCTAGCTGATTAGGAATATTACAAAGACAGACTAATATTATTCTTTTATGTAACTCTAATCACCTAAGCAGTATGACTAGGCTGTCTCTGACTTTACGGAGTTGTTTCTTTTTTTTAAATCTTTTTATTTTTTCTGTTTTGTCTTCTTCGTAACGTTAGTATAAAAGAAATATCTACCATCTTCAGTTAAAATCAGAGATTTTTTTTAAAAAATATTTTGTTTATTTATTTAATTGACAGAGAGAGAGAGAGAGACAGCGAGAGAGGGAACACAAGCAGGGGGAGTGGGAGAGGGAGAAGCAGGCTTCCCACGGAGCAGGGAGCCCGATGCGGGGCTCGATTCCAGGACCCTGGGATCATGACCTGAGCTGAAGGCAGTCGCCTAACCAACTGAGCCACCGAGGCGCCCCAAAATCAGAGACTTTAATAGAGAATGAAAACCATACATCTCTCAACACATTAGAACACCTTGCCACAAAAGCCTTATTCTTCCAATTACTAGGCCATGACTGAAGCACTACTGTCACCTGGTGGCGTATCGTCTAATTACAGGAAAAATGTCTAAAGGAAAGGCTAGTTTTTGAAGGAGTGAAATTAAAAAGTAACAACAAATATTATAGTCTTAAACTATAACCTCTGACATTTATATTTAATAAGGCAACCCTGGGGCATCTGGGTGGCTCAGTTGGTTAAGTGTCTGACTCCTGATTTCAGCTCAGGTCTTGATCTCAGGGTCGTGAGTTCAAGTCTTGTGTTGGGCTCCACACTGGGCGTGGAGTCTACTAAATAAATAGATAGATGATAGATAGATAGATAGATAGATAAAGACATTATAATGTACTAGTGATCAGGTCAGTTCCGTTGAACCTAAAGTCATACACCACTGACTATTAAATTTTTGCATTTATGCCCTAGGGAAGGAAAAATCCACTTTTTTCTTTTTTCTGTTGTTCCATCAGCATTCATTTATTATTCTTTATTTTATTTTTTTAAAAACATTTTTAAAAATTAAATTCAATTAATTAACATCTAATGTATTATTCGTTTCAGAGGTACAGATCTGTGATTCATCAATCTTATATAATACCCAGTGCTCATTATATCACGTGGCCTCCTTAATGCCCCTCACCCAGTTACCCCATCCCTCCACCCCCCTCCCCTCCAGCAACCCTCAGTTTGTTTCCTATGATTAAGAGTCTCTTATGGTTTGTCTCCCTCTCTGGTTTCATCTTGTTTTATTTTTTCCTCCCTTCCCCTATGCTCCTCTATTTTATTTCTTAAATTCCACATATCAGTGAGATCATATAATAATTGTCTTTCTCTGATTGACTTATTTAACTTAGCATAATACTCTCTAGTTCCATCCACGTCGCTGCAAATAGCAAGATTTCTTTTTTTTTTTTTTAAGATTTTATTCATTTATGTGTGAGAGAGAGAAAGCACAAGAGGGGAGAGGGTCAGAGGGAGAAGCAGACTCCCCACTGAGCAGGAAGCCCGATGCGGGACTCGATTCTGGGATTCCAGGATCATGACCTGAGCTGAAGGCAGATGCTTAACCAACTGAGCCACCCAAGCGCCCCAAGATTTTTTTTTTTTGATGGATGAGTAATATTCCATTGCATATATATACCACATCTTCTTTATCCATTCATCTGTTGATGGACATCTGGGCTCTTTCCATAGTTTGGCTATTGTAGACATGGCTGCTATAAACATTGGGGTGCAGGTGCCCCTTCGGATCACTACCTTTGTATCTTTGTGATAAATACCCGGTAGTGCAATTGCTGGGTCATAGAGTAGCTCTATTTTCAACTTTTTGAGGAACCTCCATACTGTTTTCTAGAGTGGCTGCACCAGCTTGCATTCCCACCAACAGTGTAGGAAGGTTCCCCTTTCTCTGCATCCTCGCCAACATGTCATTTCCTGACTTAATTTTAGCCGTTCTGACTAATGTGAGGTGGTATCACATTGTGGTTTTGATTTGTATTTCCCTGATGCCAAGTGATGTTGAGCACTTTTTCATGTGTCTGTTGGCCATTTGGATGTCTTCTTTGGAGAAATGTCTGTTCATGTCTTCTGACCACTTCTTGATTGGATTATTTGTTCTTTGGGTGTTGAGTTTGGTAAGTTCTTTATAGGTTTTGGATATTAGCCCTTTATCTGATATGTCATTTGCAAATACCTTCTCCCACTCTGTTGGTTGTCTTTTGGTTTTGTTGACTGTTTCCTTTGCTGTGCAAAAGCTTTTATCTTGGGTGCCTGGGTGGCTCAGATGGTTAAGTGTCTGCCTTCGGCTCGGGTCATGATCCCGGGGTCGTGGGATCGAGTCCCGCATCGGGCTCCCTGCTTGGCAGAGAGCCTGCTTCTCCCTCTCCCTCTGCAGCTCTCCCTGCTTGTGCTCTCTCGCTCTTTCTGTCAAATAAATAAATAAAATCTTTAAAGAAAAAAAAAAAGCTTTTATCTTGATGAAGTCCCAATAGTTCATTTTTGCCTTTGTTTTTTTCCCTTGCCTTGGGAGATGTCTAGCAAGAAGTTCCTGCAGCTGAGGTTGAAGAGGTTGCTGCCTGTGTTCTTCTCTAAGATTTTGATGGATTCCTGTCTCACATTTAGGTCTTTCATCCATTTTGAGTCTATTTTTGTGTATGGTAGAAGGAAATGGTCCAGTTTCATTCTTCTGCATGTGGCTGTCCAATTTTCCCAATGCCATTTGTGGAAGAGATTGTCTTTTTTCCATTGGATATTCTTTCCTGCTTTGTCAAAGATTAGTTGACCGTAGAGTTGTGGGTCCATTTCTGGGTTCTCTATTCTCTTCCACTTTTAATGGTGGGATAATAGTATTAATAACAGCTAAAACTTATATTGTTCTTATATATATCAGGGACAGTTCCAAGTGTTTTACAGCTATACCTCATTTAATCTTTGTGGCTGTCCCCTTGAGGAAGATACTATTATCATTTTCATGTCACACACAGGAAACTGAAGCACATAGAAGCTAAGTCATTTACCCAATGTCCCACATATGACTGGTAGAGCTGGAATTCAAATCTAGTTTGCTTGGGATTAGAATCTGTTCTTAACACTATCACCTTTCTGTATTCTGTTCCATGGATATATTTTACTCAGTAAATTATCTGTTGTTGGACATTTTTTTTTTTTTAAAAGATATTTTATTTATTTATTTGTTTATTTAGAGAGAACGCACAAATGCGGGGGGGAGAGGGGCAGAGAGAGAGGGAGAAAGAGAATCTTAGCTCCACAGTTAGCACAGAGCCCATTGCGGGGCTTGATCTCACAACCCTGAGATCATGACCTGAGCTGAAATCTAGAGTGGGATGCTTAACCGACTGAGCCACCCAGGCGCCCCTTAGGTAGTTTCTAAATTATTATTAGGTACTTTCCTTTTTATTTATTTATTTATTTATTTATTTATCTATTTATCTATTTATCTATCTATCTATCTATCTATCTATTTATCTATTTATTTATTTATTTATTTATTTATTTATTTATTTATTAACAGAGAGAGACAGAGCCAGAGAGCACAAGCAGAGGGAATGGCAGAGGGAGAGGGAGAAGCAGTCTCTGCACTGAACAGGGAGCCCAACGTAGGACTCTATCCCAGGACCCTGGGATCATGACCTGAGTCGAAGGCAGACGCTTAACCATCTGAGCCACCCAGGCGCCCTATTAGGTACTTTCTAACGATGTGATGGTTATCCTTGCAGTGAACTTTTTGTAAACATATATCATTATACTCTTAGGCTAAATTCCAAGAAGTGAAATGAGGATCTAATGAATGCCATCTTTTTTAAGGTTCATTTATCTAATTCCTTGTGTTAGAAAGTAAGGGAGTGCTCAAAGAAAAAGGGGTATGTTAAGAGTATATCAATCAATACTTCCAGGAACAGGTCTACTTTATTAATTTTTAATTAAAAAATCATAAATTCTCATTGTAAAAAAATTCAAGCAACAATTCTCAAGCTACTTTTTGTGTATCCTAGGATTCAGCAATGAAGTAAATGCATTGTAGTTAGTGGGAGCTAGGTTTCCTCCTGCTGAAGACGGGAGTTAGGAACAGGGAAGAGGAAGGCTAAAGTGAACTGGCAGGATGTTCCTACACATAATTTTTTTTTTTTTTAAGATTTTATTTATTTATTTGAGAGAGAGAGAACGAGAGAGAGGGGGGGAGGGTCAGAGGGAGAAACAGACTCCCCGCCGAGCAGGGAGCCCGATGCGGGACTCGATCCAGGGACTCCAGGATCATGACCTGAGCCGAAGGCAGTCGCTTAACCAACCGAGCCACCCAGGCGCCCTCCTACACATAATTTTTAAGGAGGTTCATACTGTAGTACTATGATAGAATGTTCTGTTACTTGATTTTTTTAATGCTGTATCCCTGACATCTTTCCATGTTAGTACATTTACATATATTTCTTTTTAAAAACTATAATATCCAGGGTATGGATTTAATACAATTTATTTAATAATTTTCCTGTTGAACATATAGATTGTTTCCTATTTTTTCTATAAAAACTTCAGTGAAAATTTTTGTGCATTTGTATCTATAGTTCTATGCTCTAGACATGTGGGACACCTGAGTCAAAGGATATTCATATTTAACCTCTTGATAAATATTGCAAGGGCCACTTTAGAAAGCAGAAGTTCACCTAGTGTCTCTTAATTACCCCTGCCAGAACCATACCTTCAGAATAAATGGGAACAATGACTAAGATCAATTTGTGGGCCATTTGGATGAATCTTATGGGCCATGAGCTGTTCATAGCTGTGCACTGCTGATGAGCACTGAGCAGTGATAATTGCTCATTGTATATTACCAGCGAACATCTCAGGCTGTGTGTTATCTCATGCAGGCTGGTACATGACTACCTACAGTCTTTCAAGAGATCATTGTTAACCTGAGGGGTTATGCCAACTCTGTAAGTGCCCCATAATTAGCTGCATGTTTTCTTCTGTGTTTAAGAACACAGCTATTAAGATTATTGGGACTCTTGGATCACTACTTATTTTCTACTTTATTTTCTTATCTTTACTGTTTTCCTGCCTTTCACTCACAACTGATTTGGTAAAATCGATTGTATATTTGCAAGAAAATATTGGAGGTATCAAGGCAGCCTTTTTTTAAAGATTTATTTATTTATTAGACAGAGAGCACATGTGTGAGGGGGATAGGGGTGGGGAGAAGGGGCAGAGGGAGAGAGAGAGAGAGAGAGAATCTGAAGCAGACTCCCTGCTGAGTGCAGAGCCTAATGCGGGGCTCGATTCTGTGACCCTGAGATCATGACCTGAACAGAAACCAAGAGCTGGATGCTCAACTGACTGCACACCCAGGTGCCCCTCAAGACAGGCTTAATAGAAATGAAGAAATACAGTAATTCCTTTTATTATATCACCTCCCATCCCCCCCTAAAAATATCTGCTCTATAAGTTGGCTTTTCAGCAAAGGATAGGTTATCTTGTGGGAGAGGGGTGTGTACAAGGGAAAGGTAGCAGAAATCACTACCCCAATGAAAGGTAGGTTCAGAGATTGTGTCCAGGCCAATGGAATTATTTTTGAATAATCACTGTAAATTAGCTACGAAAGATAAAAGAAATGTTTTTAAAGGATACCAAGTTATAATGTGAAAATCTTCAAGCGGTAGAGTAAGATTTACTATTACCTGACTAAAACAATGGAAGAAAAGATCTAAAGGTAGTTTTCCTGTAACACTGAGCCTCTGTTCCAAGTCCTGGGCTGGGTGCTAGGGAACATAGATGAATAAAATGTGTTCTTTGTCCTTGAGTAACTCACATTCTTGTGAGGGACACAGATGAAAGCCTACAAATATAGTATGGCATGAAAACTCTATAATATTGGTGTATACTGGATATAATAGATATAATATATCAAGGGAACACAGAAGACAGGATGATTAGTTTTTGCCTTTTTTTTAAATTTAATTTTATTGTTATGTTAGTCACCATACAATACATCATTAGTTTTTGATGTAGTGATCCACGATTCATTATTTTCGTATAACACCCAGTGCTCCATGCAGTACGTGCCCTTCTTAATACCCATCACCAGGCTAACCCATTCCCCCCCCCGCCAAAACCCTCAGTTTGTTTCTCAGAGTCCATATTTTTTTGTTTTTTGTTTTTTTTAAGTAGGCTCCACACCCAGCAGGAAGCCAACACAGGGCTTGAACTCAAGACCTGAGGCAGAAGAGTCAGATGCTTAACCAACTAAGCCACTCAGGTGCTCTGGGAAACGATTGGTTTTGACTCGGGGTATCAGGAGGGTTTCAATGGGGATGTGATCTTTGGGCTGGGCCTTGAAGAATGAATAGGAGTTGGCCAGGTTGATGAGCTACCACGGAAGGCATTTCCAGGCAGAGAGAATGGACTTCGTGAGTAAAGGCGGGAAGACTAAGACCTCTAAGAACTCTGCAGGTTAATACATATCTAAACTAGTGATTCTCCTGCTTTCAGGTCATACAAACCACCTGGGGATCTTGTTATTAACACGCAGATCCTGATTCAAAAGGTTTGGGGAGGGCCTGCGGTTGTGCGTGTCTAACAAGCTCCTGGGGGGCCTGGTGGCACACCTTGAGTTAAAAGGCTGGAACATCGTCAACTGTTGTGTCCTTCAGCTGAGCCCACTTGTTAGAACAACCTAAGAGCAAGAGGGAGAGCACAGATTTGCCTTTCCCTGGGAACAGTTAAGAACAAGTATTAGAGGGGCGCCTGGGTGGCTCAGTCGTTAGGCGTCTGCCTTCGGCTTGGGGCATGATCCCAGGATGCTGGGATCGAGCCCTGCATTGGGCTCCCGGCTCTGCAGGAAGCCTGCTTCTCCCTCTCCCACTCCCCCTGCTTGTGTTCCCTCTCTCACTGTGTCTTTCTCTGTCAAATTAATAAAATCTTAAAAAAAAATAAAAAGTATTAGAAGCCTCTCTTTTTGAGACTTTGGTTTCAGAAACAGATTCTTCATTGTACCTGAACCAGCCAGGGGTGTGAATGAGGGTGACTCATCCCGTGGAGGTGACACGGGAGCAGACACTGCAGGAAGGGGAGGGGAGGGGTCCAGGCAGGACTGGTCAGGTGCTGTGGGTCAAGGACGGCGGCAGGGCAGTGGTGAGCTCCTCCGTCTGAGGGTCTTCAGTGGGAGATAAAAGGGAAAGCTGGACAAAGGATTCACACAAGTTTTAAACTGACTGGGGGCTCCTGAAGAATAATGGCAATTAGAAAAACATAACTCAAATTGCCATTTTGAGTTAGTTTGATGCTTTCTCAGGTGCTTCATTTTTAGTAAGAACATAGCTGCATCCGTCAGCATGCTGTGCTAGGAATTCGTGACACGGCTCTTTCTAAAAAAATAACCTATTGGGGACTCATTGAAGTAATACTTGTTCTTTGCAAAACATCTGACGACCATGTTTTTGGGTGGTCTTAGTTGAGTAGATGATCTGGACTAATTTTCTTTTTTTAATTTTTATTTTTTTAAACATATAATGTATTATTTGTTTCAGGGGGACAGGTCTGTGATTCATCAGTCTTACATAACACCCAGCGCTTACCACAACACATACCCTCCCCAATGTCCATCACCCAGCCACCCCATCCCCCCACTCCCCTCCCCTCCAGCAACCCTCAGTTTGTTTCCTAAGATGAAGAGTCTCTTATGGTTTGTCTCCCTCTCTGGTTTCATCTTGTTTCATTTTTTCTGGACTAATTTTCTTTATTCCTATTTTCCATACATCACCCCGTCACCCTGCCCTCCTTGGGGAGCTGGTGCCTGAGTGGTTTTGCCATGTGGCAAACAGAATCCTGGAGGGCCCACCTGTTGTGCTAAAGACAGACTGTGATCTCCAAATGAGATCTCTGAGCTTTTCTTCACTTTCATCTTCCCTGCTATTTATGGTGGTTGTGAAATGCAATGGGAGACTTCATAAGACTAATAAAAGAGGAAAGATCAAGTGATTATTTTTCACAAGAAGCATAATTCTGGTCATGCCTTCCTTTCTGTGATGAAGTTTACAACCTGCACAGATGGTCTGGAACAGCCTACAAGCCTGGAATTGAGCATCAGGGATTGGGATATCCTTGCTACCTCTGTAACCTTGGACATGCCCCCACAAAAACCACTGTAGAGATAAGATCATTCTAGATCATACTAGAACAAGCAATTATTAACGCTAAGTACTTGCTAAGAATAAAATCAGACAGACATGTGTGCTTGTTGGAGAATTATAAAATCAGAAGCTGAAGGAGGCTGATGATGATATTACAATTCAAGGTTGATTCAAGACATTGTTGATATATTTACCTTGTGGTTCACTAGGTGTCTTGGAACCAGGGTTTATCTCTTTCTGTCTTTAAGGGTTCCATCAGAATGCCAAAAGCGGGATTCTCATGCTTTAGATTGCTTATTAATCACCTGGAAGGGCTTGTTGGAAATGCAGATGCCTAGGCTGCATCCCAGCCTGCTGACTCAGGAGTCTGTGGTGGTGATCTGCTGCAGGCGGCCTGAGCCCATATTCTGAGCCTTAAGCCTTAAGGGAATCACACTGACTGACAAGGGTATGTCTTGTGCCACTGGGAAAAATAGTGATGTTTTTACTCCCACTACCCTTCCCCCAAAAGCTGAGTGAAGGCTAAAGAAAGGGAAAATGTCCAAAGAAAGAAACACTGAATAGACAAATCCCAATTTTTATATTCTATGTGTATTCCTAAAAGGTTGTATACCAATCAGATTTATGTGAGTTAATTTTTACTTTCCCTTTACTGAATCCTAACATGTTATATCCACTTTAGATATTCCCTTGGCAGTGACTTTGCCACCCTAACTTTATTTTCCAGCTCCAAATAGCCTTTCCACCAAGACTTTTTTTTTTTAAGATTTTATTTATTTGAGAGAGAGAGAGAGAGAGCATGAGTGGGGGCAGGGTCAGAGGGAGAAGCAGACTGTCCGCTGAGCTGGGACTCCGGGATCATGACCTGAGCCGAAGGCAGACGCTTAACCGTTTAACTGACTGAGCCACCCAGGCGCCCCTCCACCAAGAATTTACCTACCTGTGAATGGAGTAAGTGCACTAAGCACTGGTGGTAATGATACAGCCCCTCATTTCCCTGGCGCTCCCCTCGCCACACTGATGGCTGCTGCCGGCCCTTCTCTGTCAGGGGGTCACACTGCTGGTGGTTTCCTGCATCCTGGGTGGGACTTGCACTGAGCCTGAGGCCTTTGCTCTCCCTGCACTCTGCTCACCAGTCCCCTCAGTGGTCCCTGGCTGACCTATTACATGGCTAGAGTCCCAGAGGGAGCTAGCCCTTCCTGCTTCTTCAGGATTCACCACCTGTCAAACCAGTTGCCCCAGTCAGCTGGTCACCAGCCTGGCTGCATTCTGCTTTAAGCCAGCAATTCTTTTTTTAAGATTTTATTTATTTGAGAGAGAGTGAGAGAGAGAGCATACAAGAGGAGGGAAGGGGCAGAGGGAGAGGGAGAAGCAGACTTCCTGCTGAGCAGGGAGCCCGAGGTGGGGCTCGATCCCAGGACGCTGGGACCATGACCTGAGCTAAGGCAGATGCTTAACCGACTGAGCCTCAGGTGCCCCTAAGCCAGTGATTCTTAACCTCAGCGGCACAGTAGGGCCACCTGAGGAGCTTTTCAAAAATACCAATGCTTAGGGCGGTTGAGCGTTTGACTCTTGATCTCAGCTCAGGTCTCGATCTCAGGGTCCTGGGTTCAGGCCCTGTGTTGGACTCCACACTGGGCCTGGAGCCTACTTCAACAACAACAACAAAACCCAATGCTTAAGTTATTTCTCTCCCTGCCCCAACGTGGGTTGGTCTGGAGCAGAAACAGGCACAGACTCTAACCTCCCCCAGATGATTCTGCTGCATGGCCACAGCTGAGAACCACAGCTCTTAACTTCACCTGTAGAACCGGGGAGAGAATACCCACCTCATAGAGCTGTTTTAAGAATTAGGTGGTGTAACTTACAGAGTTACACATAGTTCCCAGCAAAGGGGAAAGCACTGGACAAATGGGAGTTACTGTTATAATCATCTTCGACCGAGTTCAGTGCTACACTGTCAGGTCATAAAAGGACACTGAGAACTTTAGGGCTCTTTAGGTTATGGCTCTGAAGTGGCAAGGCCATGCTCATTATAGCTCTTGTCAACCAGAGTTTTACTGTTTGTGGGTCTTTGCACATGCTAGCCGCTGTAACCCTCTCTCTGCTTGAGGATCCCACCTCTAACAGTGTGGTGATTGGTGGTACAGGCTTTGAAGTCAGGTGGCTTGGATTTAAACCTCAGTCTGGACACTTAGACTTGTGTGATCCTGGGCACAAGACCTAAGCCTCAGTTTCCTCACCTGTAAAATGGGGATACTCATCATATAGAAGTAACATAAGGCCTATAAAGCTCTGTGCTGTGTGTGTGATAGGTGCTCCAAAATTGTGGACTTTAATTGCATTCATTGCTTTCACTGCTTGTAGTCATTCCTTTTTTTTAAAGCTTTTATTTATTTGACAGAGAGAGACACAGTGAGAGAGGGAACACAAGCAGGGGGAATGGGAGAGGGAGAAGCAGGCTTCCCGCTGAGCAGGGAGCCCCATGTGGGACTCGATCCCGGGACCCTGGTATCACGACCTGAGCCGAAGGCAGACCCTCAATGACTGAGCCACCCAGGCGCCCTGTAAAGTCATTCCTGATTCCACTGCACTCTTCATTAAGAATTTATATTTGTGTGGTGCTTAATACACTGGTCTGTTCTCATACTCAGACTTTTAGATTTGACCTGTGTCCTAAGACTTTTAATTTGTTGAGAATGCTGTTTTTATGCTAAACTCAATAGGTCAGTTAGTGTTGTGGCTCTTTTGGGAAGATATTTTGGACTAAGCACCAATTTAGATGGTCAATAAGGAGCTCCTATTTTCTGTAATAGACACACAAAGCTCTCCATCAATGAATCTATCCTGTCTCAGAAAGCACGTTTAAGTAGAATGAAAAAGGTCTTAGGATCTACATTGGTTTGGTTCTGGTTTCTACTTTCACATGAACTTATATTGCCAGACCTCCAATTAAGTGAGAAAACTGCATCTGGGTAGTTTCTGTGGCCAGTCCTTCCCCTAGTTTCATGGTCCTCCTCTTTTCCTGCCTTCCTGTCTTTTAAAAAACATTTCAGTTTTAAGTTCAGCATAAATGTTTTACTGGTTTTCTAGTTCTTAATACCCCGGGCTTTACTGTTTGTTCTCTGTTATACTAAGTCTTCTTGAATGTTTTACTGTTTTATTCTTTTTTTTTTAAAGAAATGCTTTCTTTTGAACTTATGAGTACTTAAGAAAAAGGACTGTGAAGACAGAGTTGGCAGTTTAAAAGACATTTCCCTCTATCTGTTTCCTTTGAAGTTTGTTCCTGCCTCTAAATCTCTAAAATTAGGCACTTAGAAGCTTTGGGGGAAATGTGTGAGGAAAAAAGGAAGGGGTGAAGAGGGTGGAATTTTTAATTTGACTTATTCTTTTCCAGAAAGTGCTTTATAAGTAAAAGCATTGTTTATATGCTCATACATATTTAGATATACGTACACACAGACATGATTGCTTTTAAAAAGTGAGTTTCTGGAACTCAGGATTACGTAAATAATAAAATGCATCTCCCACCTACTGCTTCCTGAACCTGCCGTGTTGCATGTAAAAGTAGAGAATTATATATTTTTAGCATGTATTTGTCAACACTACCTTGGAAGAATCTATTTGTAAGATGTAGTAATTCTTACTCATCACACAAATAACTGTATGTGAAAACATTTGATTAATCTTTTACGATTCACATGGTACTTTTCACAAATCTTAATATTTAATGACTCTAGTGAAGGGTTACTATGATTTTACAGAGACGGAAGGAGGCTCAGTGAAGATAAGTGACTGAAGGTCACAAAGCCAGTAAGTAGAACTGCATCCCAATCCGTGACTTTGAAATCCCAAATCCAGTCTGTTTTACTGTGCCACATCGAAATCAAGGGCAAAATCTTCCATGCACACCAAACACTTGAGGGAAAACACAAATGTTTTGGTCTTGACCAGAAAAAAGTCCAGTTAAACATCTGGCTAACCTACACCCGCAGTTAAAGATTTTTTTTTTCCTGATTGCACTGAGTCCTTGTCTTAAATGTCAGTTGCTGGTGTCCTGACACGAGTTGCTTTTATGGCATCAAGAATTACCCCCCCCCCCCCTTATCCTCCATGTTCCATCTGGTCCACCATGTTCAGTACAGGCTATTTTAAGTTAGGTAGCATTTGCTGTGTCAGATGGGTTTCAGGGTACAGCTTATATACAAATAAATTTTAGTCGGAGTCTCTGATTTTCAGCAGTGGCATGCTAATCTACTGCTGATTTGTCCACAAACTTCCCTATCAACCAGCGCTAAGGCTCCTTGCAGGTTCAGCGGCCGTCGGCAAACCAACACACGGATTGTTTTCTGACTCAGGTCAGCTATTGGTACCGGATGGAGTTTCTCTTTAAAATATCATGCTAATTCTCTGAAGCTCCTCTCACATTCAGGCCTTCTCCACAAGTTGGAGATGGCGTAATTCAGAACATCCACTGGGTTGTTCTACACTGTGTTCAGGATGCGAGCCTGTTTCTCAGCCCGACGTCCTGGGTTCCTCTTCCGACGTCCTGGGTTCCTCTTCCACCCACCTGGCGCAGCTGCACTGGCCAAGAGTAACAAAGTGTGCACTTTTCTGAGCAAATCCCTGGAATCTTGCCAATGCCTTACAACACACAACCGTCCTTCACACAGTCTTGGGGACTCAGCCTGTTTGTCTGTGTTCTCTACAACTAGCATGTGGCAGGCACAGGGCAAGTGCTCAGGAAAAAGTTCTAAATGAATGGATTCTCGGTCCCCCGCTGAAGTTACATCTGTCAGACACAAATTCCCCTTTTTAAGTAGTTTTTAAGACTATAATATGGGCCCTAGCCCTACCATCTAGATCATGTAAAAATACAATTTATCAAAACATATGTAATGGGATTCTTATTAATTCAGGAATTATTTGCAGGGCAATTATTGCCAGTACTTCTAATGTTGCAGGGAAAGAAAATCATAGCTTCAGGAGCTGCTATATGTCCTCTTGCCTGTGCACTTTGCTCTGAGAGGCAAAAACGGGGTTAAAAAGTACTTTAGCAGGACAATGTGCGTACAGTTAACACTACCGTACTATATGCTTAAAGATGTTTAAGATGGTAAATTTTTTAAAAGAAAAGAAAAAGTAGAAAAATTTACTAGACAGTGCTAGATTTTTGGAACTTGAAAAAAAAATCAGAGAAGCCCTCACAACCTCATTGGAAACTCACTGTTAGAATACACTTAAATGAGCAGCCAGCTATTCGTGTGTATACAAGAGCCTCTCTCAAAGAAATAACACTTCACACACTGGCTAAGTCCAAGCTTTTTCACAGAAATTGCAAAGCCCTGGGGCGCCTGGGTGGCTCAGTCAGGTAAGCGTCTGACTCTTGACATCAGCTCAGGTCATGATCTCAGGGTTGTGGGATTAAGCCCCACCTCGAGCCCTGCATCGGACTCTGTGCTCAGCATGGAGTCTGCTTGTCCCTATCTCTCTGCTCCTCTCCCTATTTGCACATGCACGCTCTCTCTCTCAAATAAATAAAATCTTAAAAAAAAAGAACTTGGAAAGATTTTCACAGTCTGGCTTCTGTTTCTCGGTGAAACCCATACAGTCAGCGCTCTTTTTTCCATCCCTCGAACAGCATGCTTTCTTGTGCTTCACACTTTCCCCATCATTTTTATCTTTAAAAAAAAACTTTTAATTAAGATTTTTTTTATTTTTAAGTAATTTCTATACCCAGTGTGGGGCTTGAACTCACAACCCTGAGATCAAGAGTCACATGCTCCTCCAACTGAGCCAAACAGGCGCCCCAATGATTTTGTTATTTTTTTAAGTAAGCTCTTCGCTCAACGTGAGGCTTGAACTCACAACCCCAAGATCAAGAGTCACATGCCCTACTGATTGAGCCAACCAGGCACACCTTAATTTTAAGCAAACTCTACACCATGTGTAGGGCTCGAACTCATGACCCCGAGACCAAGCGTCACATGCTTTACTGACTGGGCCAGCCAGGTGCCCCCTCTTCTCTTACTCATCCTGCAGAGCTCAGCTTAAATGCCATCTCTTTAGGGAGGCCTTCTTTAAACTCCTTGAGGTTTGGGTCTCTTGCTATCTCTGGACCGAGCCATTGATTGATCCACACTCTTGCAGGAGTCTGGATTTTTCCTTTGTAGCATTTAATACAATTTTATTTATGTAATATTAGTCTTTCCCATAAGCCTGGAAGTTCCATGAGGTAGGGACTGTTTTTTCTTGCTAACCATGGTATTACTAGGGCCTAGCAGGTACTCACTCAGTACTCTCTTAGCAGGTAGATACTTTTCCCACAAATCTATCTTAGTAGATACTCTCCAAGGAGTATGTGGAGAGGTACATGAAGTTTGTGAGCTTGGTGGTGGAGACAGTGGTTGAACACCGGAGGGATGGAAGAGTTCAGGGCTGGTGTAGTGGGGAAGCAAGAAGGGATCTTGGGGAGACTAAAGGATGCTCATTTGAGATCCCCCCCATGTCCCCAACATCCCATTCCCACCCCAAATGAGTCATTCTTCAATCACCTATGCATTCATTTCTTTAGAGAAATAGGTAAACCTCAGAGTATAAAACCAAGGCCAAAATAACTTTGCAGAATTAGACTGTGTCCAGGAAACCAGTCACAATTCAACTGGATTGGACTTCAACACAGAAATGATTGTGTTCCTCCAAATAATCTTCAATTTCAGAAGCTTACATTCCTTGAATATGTGGAAAGATAAATACGGCTGTCAGTTGCTGAGAAAGAACTTTGTTCTCCTGATGGACCAACACTATTTCTTTTTTGCTGCTCTTTTCCCTTCTCCTTTCTTTGGTTTCCCCTTGCCACGAAGCTTTTTTAGACGCAACTGCTCATCCCTGAAGTCCTGGTGCTCATCTCTGAGTGGAGAAAGAAAAAATAATTAGCCTGTATTTTTACCTGATGGGAACAGCACACCATTCTACCACTGTTCCCTCAGGCTGCTCCAGTTATCAGTCCGACTTCTCAGGGCACATGCTCAGCTTGGTGAACAGAAAGGACAGAGAGTCCCCAACATACACATGGGTTGTGTTCCAAAAGTTCATTTCTAAGTCACAGTGTCCCTTCACAGAAACAATGCCACAAGCGACTAAAATTCCCAGGCCGGCCCATATAAACTGAAGCAACAATGATACAATGCTGATAATTACCCCAAATTTCCCTACAGTGCTAACACTGAACATAGGGAAACAGAAAATGGGTCTAAGCTTGAAGAGCTACACAGAGACCCTGAGAGTCCCAGGAATTAGCACCTACTATGAGGGGAAAAGGTCTGAAGGAAGCTGCCTTAATGGCCGTGGATAATCCACACAAAAAGGCTGCTGGGGAAAGGCTCAGGTAGAAGGAAGCCAAATCAACAGACAGGTACTCTAGAGATCAAGGCAGCCAGGGCTGTTTGTACATATGGATGGGGTGTAAGCTGAAGATTGCCTATACTCTAGAGAAATGATTGCATTCTAAGATTAAATACCTAAAACAGTATCGCATTTAAATATGTAAGGTTTGGAACCCATTTCAACCTGGGTTCAAATCACAGCTCATCTACCACTTAGTAGCCGTGTGACCTTGGATAAGTGATTTTCCCTCTCTGTATCTTAGTTTCCTTACCTGTCAAGTGTGGATAATAATGGCATACAAATTAAACATAAGAGGGGGTTGTGCTGGGCCCAACTGTTAACTCCTTAGGTAGTTTTAAAATAGACTGGTTTTGGAGGGTACACTGTTCCATTCCATGAACACGATGGATATAGCTGACCTCTTAAGAAGTAGCTATGATTGTCCTCAGATCATCTATTCTCAACAGAGCAGCCAGAGTAATTCTAAATTATAAGCGAGATCATGTTGCTCCTCTGTTCACAGGCCTACAGACAGTTCCCCACTTTACCCAGAGCAAAAGCCAAAACCTTGTCCTGGCCCTCAGAGCCCTTCATGATCTGCCTGGGGCCCTCTGCCTGGGGCCCTACCACTCTCTCCGTCGCCTGTGCTACTCCTGGAACACACCAAGAGAACTCCCACCTCAGGGCCTTTGCACTGCTCTTGCCTCTGCCTCAGCAGTTCTTCCCCAGATCCCACTTGTCCCACTCACCACCTTCAAGTCTCTGCTAAGACCTCATCTTCTCAAAGAGGCTGACCTTGACTGTTCTGTTTAATACTGTGACCCGTCCTCTCCCCGCCCACCACGTGCCCTGTGAGTATTCTTCATCCTGCTCAGGCGGCTTTACTGTTTTTTCCCCACAGCACACTCAACTTTATAGCATACCACATCATTTACTCATCCTGCATGTTTGTTCTCTTCTTCCTCCCTCCTCCATTCCCATCAGCCCTCAGCCAGAAGGAAAGCTCCAAAGCCAGGGGTCTTTGTCTCTGATGATATCGCCCAAGCACCTGTGTGCCTGAGTGACGAATGAGTCGGTGTTTGGGAGAACCTGTGCCTTCCTCCCGCGTTTGCAGGTCTTTGAGTAGTATTTTCTTTACTGAAGATTGTCTAGTTTCATCCTGCCTGACGCCACAGGAGGCTTTCCATCAGAGGCACCATTTACCATAACTAGTGACTAAATACATGAAAATCATTGTGCTTTTCCATGGATAACTAAATGCTAAGTATTTTTTCCCCCATCCCCAAAGATAGTCAAGGTTTTATTTTTCAAACAAATGGAGAGTGGCACCAAACAGGTAAATTAAAATAGCTGAATATGATTTTGTTATGGGTTATAGTTTTCTACTCAGGAGATTTGCCTTCCAATGATATTTTATTTTGGGTCATAATAAAATTAATTTTTATTTTCTGAGCTCAGACTAATAGCAAGGGAGAAAGCCCCAGAGCAATTCCAGAAATTCAAAATATGTCATGGATTATAATCTCTATTATATTAACTAAGAAAATCTATTCTATTTTGCTCACTGCTGTTCCCCTGGTGCCCATCTTAAGTGTCTGTACATGGAAGGTACTTAAAAATACACCCATTGGATGGATGAATGTACCAGCTTTTAGCTACCTGGAACGAACTATTAATTTTATTATATTAGAGTGAATAGTCCCAAATTAACTTCTGTATTACTGTCCTAAGACAAGTCCAATTAAACACGTTAAATTTTCTTAAAAAGTAGATTTATTTATTTTTTAAAAAATTTATATTTAAGTAACCTCTACACCCAACATAGGGCTCAAACTGACAACCCTGAGATCAAGAGTCACTGAGGCAGCTGGGCACCCAAAAAGTAGATTTACTTTAACTTTACACAATTACGCACTGTTTGAATTCTTTTATAATGAGCATGTATCAGTTTGGTAATTAAGACTTTCTTTTAAAGAAAATGATCACACAGGTATTTGATCTTTTCTCTTTCTAGAGCAATACAAAGTCCTGAGCACCCATTTCCTATACATACACAAACATACAACACGTGGTGGTAAGAGCCTGTGCGATCTACATATTACTCTTTTTTCTTTTAAGTAGGCTCCACACCCAGCGTGGAGCCCAATACAGGGCTTGAATTCACGACCCTGAGATCAAGACCTGAGCTGAGGTCAAGAGCCGGGTACTCAACTGACTGAGCCACCGAGGTGCCCTCGCATATTACTCTTAAAGGTGAATTACAACTTATTTAGACCAAATTTATGTATCAAAAAGGGCACAAACTAAAAATGCCAGAAAAAGGTCGAAGGAAAGGAGGCTCCTGTAAACTAGCTAGGAAGGAGATTGGCTTTGGGGCAGGGACTCTTCATCTGATCAATGAGAACCTGCTGGTCTGGCAGCCTGTAGGGGTTGGCGGGAGCAGGGGGAGCTGGGGGTGGGGAGAGGTTTTCCTCTGCAGCATTTGGGTCAGTTTTCCTCTGCATCCTTTAGAGTGCTCTTAAATTAATAAATAATTAAACATATCTGTAGCTCAGTATCTCGTCACTGTTAGTCCAGTTTTAGACACAATTAAAATATGTCTTCCAATATGTGGTTTCCTTTTTTGTTTCTTTCAGTGTGCCCATTATGAGTATTTTAAAAGCCTTTCCCCCTAAAACTATGCCTTTTGAGCCATCTGGGCACTATTTACCACAGAACTGTTAAGGATAAAAAGCCTAACTTTTTACTTTTCTGATCTACTAGAAAAATCTCTTAACAGGTTACTATTTGTGTTTTTTGCCATTACCTATAGAGGCCAAGAAAACGTAGAGTCCCCATGAGCGCAAAATAAGTGTTGTGATTTGGATACCAGTCATAAGTCTCCTTTCTCTTGGCCAGAGGCTGCTCACTGAACAGTTTCACCACTTTCATGGATTTGGAATCAGTAGGCCTGGCCACTTCACCGAACAGCCGGGCACTCAGACGAGTCATGCGCAAGGCATATTCTGAAAGTGAAGACATTTCTTGAGCAGCAAGGAGCAAGAGTCCCTACAGAAAATGAGAAGATAAACAGGTTAGTGTATGAAATTCCATGATTATCTAAAGAACACTTTAGAAAATAAAAACAGCAAGCCATATGTGGATCAGTCATGTGGCTGGCAGGACATGCCTTGTAGTAGAGAAATATCCACAGTCCAAATGGTGGTTTCCTTTGCATGCTTTACATTTCTAATTTCTACATTTGATGTTCCCATACTACTATCTTGCTGTACTGCCCTTTTTACAGTGAACCATTTTGTTATGTACTGATAGTCAGTTTACCTATTTGTAGGCTAGATGAGGACAGACAAATGAGTTATCCAACCACAGCATTATTATACCTTCAGAAAACACCCACCTCAGCAATCTGTAGAATAAAAATGCTGACTGCTTGCCATGTGAAGGTTTAATCATGGCAGAGAAATAATTATCCTGTTGTCTTTATTATCAGCCCTTTGAACACTGTTCTCCTCAAGGGCTCCAGATGGCTCTGAGAACTGCTAATGAGTTATGAGGTCATTTAGCCTCTAGGTTGCTGGACTGAATTCTGTCTAGAGACTGAGCGCTGTTTGGGAAAAACAAAACAAAGATAGTAGTCTTATAGAAATAAACTCAACAGGGCGCCTGGGTGGCTCAGTTGGTTAAGCGACTGCCTTCGGCTCAGGTCATGATCCTGGAGTCCCTGGATCGAGTCCCGCATCGGGCTCCCTGCTCAGCAGGGAGTCTGCTTCTCCCTCTGACCCTCCCCCCTCTCATGTGCTCTCTCTCTCTCTCTCATTCTCTGTGTCTCAAATAAATAAATAAAATCTTTAAAAAAAAAAAAAAAAAAAAAAAAAAAAAAAGAAATAAACTCAACAGCTCTTAAGATTCATTTTATTCCTGAATAGAAGGATTTATGGGTTATAAGGTTATCTGTCTTATCTTCCATCTTATATATTCTGCTTTAATGCATACTAAGTTCTTATTAGCTGAAAACAGTAACTTTTTCTTTAGAGGCACAAGCACAGAATGTTGAAATAGATCTAAGGATGATATCTGTAATATGCAGAAATTACAGCTAAAATATATCAAAAATTATATAGGCGATACAGAAAAATCAAGAACACTGCTGATGGAATAACTGTCTCATTCCATTCCAGACAAGATGTAGAGGTTAATGCTGGCAGAATATGCTAGTTTATGTGAAATTTTGTAGTGGGATGAGAATCTTTGCTAAGAGACTGTCCTGGGGGACAGTTCAGTGGAGACGAAAAAGAGTTGATATCTAAACAGAAAAAAGGTGTAAAGTTATCTTGAAAAAACAATGGGAGAAAAAAAAAACCAAACCCCAAAAACCTAACCGTCCTAGGGCACCTGGCTGGCGCAGTCAGTAGAGCACATGACTGTCAATCTCGGTCGGGGTCATGAGTTCAAGCCCCACGCTGGGCACAGAGTTTACTTAAATAAGTAAATCTTAAAAAAAAAAATCCTCCTAAACAAGAATGGGGCCAAGTAAATTTCAAAATAACTCTTGCAAGAAAAAAGAAACAAACCCAAAACCTGTATTTAAATTAAGGAATTTTTCATGTCCAAATCTAGATTCATTGAAAGAGCAGAGGCTGACCTCAAACCAATTGCAGAATGCCAATCTCAAACCATTTACCAAGCTCAACACCCACCAAACGGGCCAATAGTGCCATCTGAAGGCCAGCAATGGGAGAACTGTTGGATCCAGGGTCTCTTCCCTGCCCCTCCAACCTGGGGATCACCTGCAAACCTTCTTCCTTTTCCTTTCAGCACTCCCGTTCTCATATTTGCTTCTTTCTCAACTCTTGCTCCATTGTGTGGATAGGAATGGGTTGGGTTGGGTTGTTAGGGGTAGGGTTATATTTTCATCAATGAGAAAAAAAAGGCATTAACAGTTTAATGTATAAATAGGAAATAGTAACAAATCAGTGCTATAAACCTCTAAAAGCCTTGCAAATGCCCAGGAGTTGCCTTCAGAGGCTCTAGTTTCTTTGCATGCTTTACCTTTTCTCTTCCTTCAGTTGAATTATCTTTTTTTCATACATCAGATAAAAAAAAAACCAACCTAAAAACAAACGGTTTCTTGATCAACTTTGCTTTGTTTTGCTTAATTGCTAAAACGGAATCCGAATTGATTTCTGTTGCAAGTGCACAGTATTTCCACAATCAGTTATTTGGTGGCCAGTGAACTATTGTTTTGTTACAATGTTCTCAGACAACTATGTTCCAAATTCCATCACTTTATTTTTAAATGAAGAGGCAGCATGGAGTCCCGAGGCCTAGGTTTGTATCCTGGCTCTGCCATTTATTAGCTGGGTTAAAGTCACTTATTTTCTGAATCTGAGTTTCCTTTTTGGAAAACAAAGCTTACAGGACTACTGTGAGAAATAAGTTAAAGCTGTGGCACTCAGTAAATGGTAACTTGAAAAAAAAAAAGAAAGAAAGAAAGAAAAAAACCTAAACATGTTTTTAAGTTTGGTGCTCATATGATCTAGCTGGACACATTTATTTCTTGTCTTTATTTTTTATTTTTAAAAGATTTTATTTATTTGAGAAAGAGAGCATGAGCAGGGGGGAGGGGCAGAGGGAGAGGGACAAGCAGACTCCCTGCTGAGTGAGGGGCCCGACATGGGGCTCTATCCTAGCACCCTGAGATCATGACCCTGAGCCAAAGTCAGACACTTAACTGACTGAGCCACCCAGGTGCCCGTTTTTTTACCGTTTTATTTTTAAGTAATCTCTGCACCTGACACGGGGCTTAAACTCGCAACCCTGAGATCAAGAGCTGCATGTTCCACCGACCGTGCCATCCAGGCACCCCTATTCCTTGTCCTCATTTAATCATGCAAAGGAGATACATACTCCATGCAGTTAAACCTATACCTCCCTGGAATGACATCCTCACTTATAAAAACTGACAGCCAGAGAAACACGGGAGGGGACCAGCAGCTTGGTAACTTGACAGGCAGCAAGGAGGAAGGGGCTCCTTAGGAGAGTGGTCACTGAAGCCATCACAGGATGCTGTTATCTCCAGGCCCACTTTGGAATGTAGCACATTACTGGGACACATAAATGGTAAGTAATGAAGTCTCATTAGAATCCATTGGGACATGGCTATACCACAAAATCCAAGTCCCAAAACTTTTATGATGAAGAAAGGGAATAAGCCTCTTCAAAACTGAATCCCTTACTAGAAACAAAGATCCATTTGCTAAACAGAAGAAAACTGAAGGGGCACCTGGGTGGCTCAGTCAGTTAAGTGTCTGCCTTGGGCTCACGTCATGATCCCAGAGTCCTGGGATTGAGCCCCACATCTGGCTCCTGGCTCAGCGGTCAGCCTGCTTCTCCCTGTGCCTGCCTCTACCCCTGCTCGTGCTCTCTCTCTCTCTGTATCTCTGTGTCTCAGATGAATAAATAAAATCTTAAAAAAAAAAAAAGAAGAAAACTGAAAATGATTATAACAATTATCAATTACTGCTTTGTAGTCTCCTTCCACAGACCAGACATATGCCTCTGGTGAAGAATGGCACAGGAGCTTGGTATACTTTTTTTTTTTTTAACATAGACTAAAACAGCTGAACAGTTCTGTTGTCCATAAATACCGGTCCTAAGACTGGAAGATTGTCACTTTTTACTACCTTAATTTTTTTTTTAATTGGAAAGCCTTACTTAGGATTTTTCAGGACCCTAGTATGCCTCCTTACAAAATCTTTCAATTTTATCTTAAAAAATAAAATAAATATAATTATGTTAAAGACATTAAAGTAAAAGGCAAAAAACTTAACATGTCAATTAAATTTTTATTGTACAAAATAGTCACCTAAAAACGTCATTTTTCCTTAAATATGATCTAAAGAAAACAGTACCATGAGGAAAAACTAACTGGAGTGGAAAATGCCAAGCAAAAATAAATAGAAAATTATATACACACACATACATATTTTCTAATGTGCTGGAGCAAGACATGTTAAGCCCACACAAGAAAATTCCTATATTTTTACTTTGGCATAAAAGGGCAAGTTTCTTTGATCTTTCTGATAGGTTTGATGCATTTAAAAGGTCAGGTTTTCAATAACTGGCTTTGGATTAGTTTTGCCTTTTTTCTTTGAAAAGGGCAGACTGATATGCAGGAGTTCTTAACCTGGCTTTCCCTTAGCGTGGTGAATTCCCTTGGTATGCCGAAATATATATATATGTGTGTGTGTGTGTGTGCGTGCACGCGCGCGCTGGGGACAGCTTTCTCCAGTTTCTCAAGAAACCACTGGGTTGGTGGAGAGCACCAGCTCTGGAATCTTGCCTCGGCGCTTTGATGGCCGTGTCATGTTTGCAGTAGTAGGTAGTCTTTGCCTCCTCGGTTTTCTCATCTACGACCTCAGAACAGTTACACAACCTCACTGCATTGAGGCTCACAGGCAAAACTCACGGCACAGTGGGGTGCCCTAATAATCATCAGGCCTCAGAGAACCCGTTCTGCACACGTATTTCACAAAGAAACAATCTAAACACGATGCTTTATTATTTTTGAAGTCTGGCACCAGTTGTATCACTGGGTCGTAGAGACGTGACCGGCTCTGAACGTTATGTCCGCTTTATTCAGTTCAACAAAAACGCCTCCAATCCCCTGCAACTGACTGGATCACACTTGCCTGTGATGGAAGCAGGTGTCAAGACAACCGAGGCTTGCATCGGTAGGATATTTCGCAAAAAAAAAAAAAAAAAATTTTTTTTTTTTAGTTTATTTTATAATCTCTACACCCAAGGTGCGGCTCCAAGACCCCGAGATCGAGTCGCACGCTCTACCCACTGAGCCAGCCAGCACCCGCATATATTTTTCTTTCAAATGGCAGAATCTGCATCCCCCCACACAAAGCTACGGTGCAGAAATGCCGTCTGATGACCTGAGAAACTGAGGCTTGCACGCGACCTAATCAGGAAGAGAGTAACTGCGCCGGAGAGGAAACTACGCTAGCGTCCTTCGTTTGGTAAATTCCCCAATTTAAGCAGGAAAAGGCCAACTTGTTTGTAGGATGGTGTGAAACCTCCGAGCTAGTTAACAATGAAATCGACTCATCTTATTTTTGGCGACTGGAGAAGGTTGGAAACCCTCGCAGGACCTCTCCAACCACCGCCCGCATCTCACTACAGACCCCCGCAAAGCTCCCGGACAATCTTACCTACTCGCGACCTTCCTCTCCCGCGCGCCAGTCTCCCGGAAGGCCCGCCTCCGGCCGCGCTCCAAGCTCCCGCGGGAATCTGCAACGGAGAGCAGTGGAGAAACGGAAGCTTGCGGCTAGAGGGGAGCCCTAGTGAACCCGGAACTACTAGCCTCTCTCTTGGAGGTCTCAAAGGTCATACCTGGCACCTGCGCAGTGAGGGCAGAGAGGCATGTCTGCGGAGTGGAGGCGGTGGTTTAGGGTGAAAGACTGGCTTAAGTGGAAGGTCTTGCGGCGTTCGCTAAATTTATTTTGTTGGAAAATGCCTACAGAGCTGCCCTCCAAACAATGGTTGTGCGCGTGCCGCGTAGTGGAGGATGAAATGCACTTTTTTTTTTCTGTTCCCTCCGCTTTCTGTGTATTTTCTTTCTCTTTTCATCCAGCCGAGGCCTTGACGTGCTCCAAGGGCATTGCTTGACTGGGGGCTGAAGCGTCTTCTGGCCCATCTGGGATGCCATTTCCCTCTCTTCCCATTTATCCACTCTTCCTCTAATGGTCGAGTAGTATCATCTGTAGGAGGCCATTCTTGATACCCTTTTGCTGGATTAGGGCGCCAACTGGAGCTGCCTGTGTATCTCCCCTGGTGGCCCGGAAGCTTCTTCAGGGAATAGGGATGGGATTTTTATCTGACTCCTCAGTAGTGACCTAGATACCGCTTGGCAGACAGTAGAAATACTGTAAGTATATCCCTCCATACTAAATGGGCTCTCAAGCTCGCCACATCTCATAGGCATTGTATGAAGCATTTATTGACTGATAGTAGGGATGAAAACATTTTCTGAGCATAATCCAAGCACTTTCATAAATACTCTAAAATGTACCCTGGAAATAAGGCACATCAGCAGCAAACCATATACCCAGAGGGTATTCTATTGACACTCTCTTCCCTCCTATAGAATTGTGTTATTTTTTGACATCTTTAAAAAGGGAAAAAGAAAAAAGCCCCAAATGGAATCATTCCTCTCTACCCACAATCCCCCATAGCAAACCAAGACTTAATCAGTTTAAAACTCCCAGGAACTTGACCTTTTAACAGTCAATCTGAAATTTCCTGATCAGCACTAGTGAGGTAAACTGCATGATAAAAAGCTTGCCTTCTCGGGGTGCTTGGGTGGCTCAGTTGGCTCGGGTCATGATACCAAGGTCCTGGGATAGAGCCCATGTTGGGCTCCCTCCTGAGTAGGGAGTCTGCTTCTCCCTCTCCCTCTGCCCCTTCCTCTGTTTGTGTGCATGCACACTCTCTCTCAAATGAATAAATAAAATCTTAGGAAAAAAAAAACTTGCCTTCCCAGTAGTTAGTAAATATAAGATCCTATATCACCCAAAAAAGTCTGTGACTTCCCTGGCCAGAAAATTCTATCACAGATTTACTGATGAAGAAACAGAATACCAAAGGTCATTATTTTATTTATTTATTTTCTAAAGATTTTATTTATTTATTTATTTATTTGAGAGAGAGAGAGAGCACAAGCAGGGGGAGCAGCAGGCAGAGGCAGAGGAGAGGGAGAAGCCGGCTTCCTGCCGAGCAGGGAGCCCAGTGCAGGGCTCCATCCCAGGATCCTGGGATCATGATCTGAGCCGAAGGCAGATGCCCAACTGACTGAGCCACCCAGGCGCCCCCAAAGGTCATTATTTTATAGTGAAAGCTGACATAAAGGAGTTCACAGCTTTGAAAGCTGACATGTGGTTTCACGTGATAATGAATATCTTACCACACTTCTGGAGGCTATCAGAGGTCGGAGGGGGAGGTCTTACCTGATACATTATAACCTGAAGCCCTTGCGGTGTTTTGAACTGGCCAACAGTAGGGTATAGAGGCTACTCCTATAGTTTCCTTATATGTAATTTCTTTGTATATAATTTCTTTGGCTTTTTCATTTTCTCTTCTAGTTTCCTATAAAAGTACAACTTTTTAGTAAGTAAGTAAAGCATAAAAAAAAAAAAAACCCAAAACAAAAAACCTTGGTTTCCTACGCCACCCACAAAAAATGTCCTGGCTTGAGACCATTCTTTCCTTTATTTTGCTAATAATTTTCTTGCCCCACCTACTACCATTTTGTACAGCTCCCCAGAGCTCCTTTCTACTTGCTAGATGGGATGCTGCCCCATTCATAAATTGCTTAATAAAGCCTACTGGATCTTCAGGTTTATTCAGTTGAATTTTGTTGTTGTTTTTTTTTAATTTTGTTTTTTAGTAACATCTTATTAATCTATGCTGTAGAATTTTCTTTTATCAAGTTGTTTTGACATGTTATCAGTCTATGATACAGTAAGTAGCCTTCTAAACTTGGTCTGGTGTGAGTTTACTGCAGTTACATTTACACACAGTGTAATGAGTATACCTCATTCTTTTTTGCATAGTTCAGTCCAAAAAAGAACATTCTGGGTAGAAATTCTACCTTGTCTTTTGTGTTTTTGTGTAGTTGGCTGTGTTGATCTAA
This sequence comes from Halichoerus grypus, assembly GCF_964656455.1. NCBI lineage: Eukaryota > Metazoa > Chordata > Mammalia > Carnivora > Phocidae > Halichoerus > Halichoerus grypus. The sequence continues at coordinate 93,347,282 of NC_135723.1, forward strand.
TAGCCACTGAATCATGTAAACAAGGAGGCTCCCTTTGCATGTTGGGCTGTTAGAAAGTTTAAAGCCAAATTTGCAGTGGACCCATGGCAACAAGTATTATATGTGTATTTGCATAAACCTTGTTGTTGGCTCCATTTTTATATCTATTTTTGATTTTTCCCTTTTCACCTATGATTTGTGTTATCAATATGTTTTGTGAATCTCTCTAGAAGCTACCATAACTCTTGAAACATACAAAAGTATAAAGAGTTATAAGTGGCCACTCTTGAAGCTGCCTTTGTCCTTCCAACCAACCTAATATTCTTGAAACTTTATCAACCACCCATAGCCCATGTGATTGATTAACTAAACCTTTTTTTGTATATCTAAGATCATGCATTCTTTCCTAGAAAAGAATAGAGCCCTTCTGCATGTCTCAAAACAGAAACCAGACCCTCTTGCACATCCCCCCAACCCCAATGCCCTGCAGTAAGGAACCAGACTCACTTGCACAATCTTTGAGCACTGTGAAAATGTCTGTAGCTGGCACCATTAAGTCTGCACAGTAATCAAGAAATGTTACAGGCCACTGCACTCCCTTTACTGATTAACTGCCCTAAACCCCTTTAAAAATCCTTGGGCTAGCAGAAACCTTGGAGTTGGCCTTTGGGCAAGAGTCTGCCTTCCTCTAGGTTGCCGGCCTCCTGAATAAAGTTCATATTCCTTTCCAGTTAAAACTCATCTCTTGAATATTAGCTTTTCGAGTGGCAGGCACCCGAACTTGGGTTTTGGTAACACTCTGGGTACTTTGCAATATGACTCTCATTAAGTCAAGCTTATGGAGTTCCTATTAATTTCCTGAGCCTGCTGTAACAACATACCACAAACTTGGTGGCTTAAAACATCAGAACTTTATTCTCTCATGATTCTGGAGGCCAGAAATCCAAAGGCAGTGTCACTGGGCCAAAATCAAAGTGTTGACAGGGCCACACTCCATCCAGAGGCTCTAGGGTAGAATCGGTTCTTTGACTCTCCTGACTTCCGGTGGTTACTGGCATTCATTGACTTTTGACCACATCACTCCAATCTTCAAGGCCAGCATCTTCAAATATCTCTCTGCCTCCTCTTCACATCACTGTCTCCTCTATGTGTGTCAGAACTCCTAATGCCTCCCTCTGATAGGGATACATGTAATTGCATTTAGGATAATTAGAATAATCTCTCCATCTCAAGGTCAAAATTTAACCTCTTCTAGACATTGATTTGCAGGCTTTGGTTTACCCACTTGTACTTTCAAGTTAAGGCTTCTTCTTCTTCTTCTTCTTTTTTTTTTTTTTAAGATTTATTTAAGAGAGAGGGAGAAAGGAGAGGTAGGGGCAGAGGGAGAGGGAGACAAGCAGACTCCCCACTGAGCAGGGAACCCTGACCCAGGGCTCAATCCCAGGACCCTGGGATCATGACCTGAGCTAAAGGCAGACGCTTAACCAACTGAGCCATCCAGGCATCCCTCAAATTAAGGTTTCTTTAGGGACATTTCTTACAATTAGATATTGTTGTATAATCAGAGATTGCATTATAAATTTCTATTTCTGTTGCTCAGTGTTTTAAAATTGTGGGCTGCTCAGCGGGGAGCCTGGTTCTCCCTCCCTCTGCTCCTCCCCCTCTGCTCATGCTCTCTTTCTCTCTCTCTGTCAGTCAAATAAATAAACAAAATCCTTAAAAAAATAAAATTGTGGGCTATGAATCATTAGTTGGTTGTGAAATCAATTTAGTATGTTGTGAGCAGCCTTAAAAGGCACTAGAATAGGCGATATCAGAGTGCATTACATGTAATGCGGGTAATTATTGTTTCATGAAACAATATATATGTATTGGATCATAATGTAAAATATACTTCTTATTCTAGGTGGTGGCAAAATGGAAAGCCTCTGTTGTACACAGTTTCATTACTCATCATACTCTATGGAAAATATTCCTTGCCATTAGACACAGCAAGAATTAAAACTCACATCATCTTCAGGTTCTTACTGTGTGGCATAGTCCAAGGGGCAGATGGATACTTATTCCTTTTGGTAAATTAATTTACAGATTCCCTATTTCTGTAAGTACTCATTCCTAGCATTATGTCCTGTCTCCTATTTCTGCATTTACGATAGTTCTTTTCTCACTTTACACACACACACACACACACGCACGCACGCACACACACACACACAAAGGTGTATCTCCCTTCAGGGAGTATAAAACCCTCTTGGATAACAAACAAAGGGACAATTTAATATGTTTTTTGGGAAGCTTCCTTTAATGACCAATCAAGTCACCATAAACCCTTAGGCTTCCTGTCTTTTCCTGTCTGATGTATATTCCAGGTAAGGGTGAAGTATGGCTGTTAGAAATACAGTAATTGGATATTTGTTGTGATTTTCTGAAATCTGATACACTGTGTGAATGTGAGTGTTGGAAGTGATAGTAAATATCCTTTAATCATCATCCTCTGTAGCTAAGAAGTGCATAGTTATTGAAGGAGAGTCTGGTGAAAGCAAAGCCAAGGCAGTGTTGAAGAATATCGAACCCTCAATTTTTCCCCACATGTTTAAACATAAGCAATTCTTTTCAGCTATTCTTAATTCTTATCTGTAGGACGTGTCATTATCTGGAAAGGAAGGCAACTTTGAAGCTGAAGTAATAGAAGTTAGTGACATTGATTATTTTATTGATTACTTTAAATATAGAAGGGATTATTTTAAGGGACCTTCATTTTTTTCACATCACACTGGAATAATCTGCAAAGAAGTCATACATAATTTTATTTTATTTTAGATTTGGTATGTGTTATTCATTAAAGTTTAAAACATACTGTGGGGGTGCCCATGCCTGGCTGGCTCAGTCTGCAGAGCATGCGACTTGATCTCAGGGTCGTGAGTTCAAGCCCCATGTTGGGCCTAGAGCTTACTTTAAAAAAAAAATACTGTGAAATCACAGATACAGTTTACCAGATATTTACCATTCCTCCCCTTTCCAGGCATAAGGTTGGAGTGCATTTCATGGCAATCTTGGGATTCCGTAAGCCATGTGTCTATTTCTGGCCAACGAGTTGTGAAGAGAAGTGAAGCATCACCTTCACCCATATGAAACTCTCCAGAGCTCTTTTCCCTCTGGCACAGAGGGTCCTTGCTTTGTCAATCTAGGCCTCTGAGTGGTTATGAGAAGTGGATCCTGCGACATCAGCCACAGTGTGCACATAGCTTAGGTGAGAAATGAGCTTTTGTTGTTTTAAGTCATACAATTTTGTTGTTTGTTATTGCAGCATGACCTAGCCTATCCTATCCGATATACTTATTTTATAAAATTCTTTTTTTTTTAAAGATTTTATTTATTTATTTAATTGACAGAGAGAGAGAGAGAGAGAGACAGCGAGAGAGGGAACACAAGCAGGGGGAGTGGGTGAGGGAGAAGCAGGCTTCCCGCGGAGCAGGGAGCCCGATGTGGGGCTCGATCCCAGGACCCTGGGACCATGACCTGAGCCGAAGGCAGTCGCTTAATGACTGAGCCACCCAGGCACCCCTATTTTATAAAATTCTATCATGGAAGTAACGTGGGGCCAGGAGCAAATGGTCAAGAAAAAATTCTTGAGGCATTTTTGGTGCAAAAAGTGCTTTTATTATAGCATGGGGACATGGTCCGTGGGCACAAAGAGTTGCCATTTTGGGGTGTGAAGCTAATGGTTATATGCTTAGTGCTCAAGGGGGAGGGGATGTGCATGGAGTATTAGATCATAAACGTCTTCTTCAAATTTCTACTTGTAAAACTACTTTTGCAGGATTCCTCTGGTGCTTATCATTCAGCTTGATATTAACTATCAGTGAGATGTACAGGCAGTCATGAGACCCTTTAAGAATGTAGCAACCAGGGATGCCTCGTGGCTCAGTCGGTTAAGCGTCTGCATTTGGCTCAGGTCATGATCCCAGGGTTCTGGGATCGAGTTCCGCATTGGGCTCCTTGTTCAGTGGGGAGCCTGCTTCTCCCTCTGCCTGCCACTCTTCCTGCTTGTGCTCTCTCCCTCTCTCTCTCTGACAAATAAATAAATAAAATCTTTGGGGGGAAAAAAAATGTAGCAACCAGTACATACTTGATCCTTATTGGAACTATGCAGGCTATAGGTCAGCCTCCTGGGCTAACAGTGAACATTTTTCTGCATCTGTCCCTCATCAGGAATATATAAATACTACAATCCTGACCTTTTGTCACCTTTTAATATGTTTGTATTGTCTGCCTCTTATTAACAAAAATGAAATCATGTGCTGGTTGCCAGACTGACTAATTATACTTTTATTTTTCAGTAAATATATAGGAAAACATTTTATTGTAATTTCAAAGGAACTGATTATGAAAGAGGACTTCATCTGTCTCCATTTTCACCTGTCTGTACTTTAAAAAAAAAATTTAGTTAGGGGCGCCTGGGTGGCACAGTTAAGCGTCTGACTCTTGGTTTTGGCTCAGGTTGTGATTTCAGGGTTGTGAGATCAAACCCTGAGTTGGGCTCTGTGCTCAGCACGGAGTTTGCTTGGGATTCTTTCTCCCTCTGCCCCTTGCTTCTCCTCTCTCTCTCTCAAAATAAATAAATAAGTCTTTAAAAAAATATTTATTTTAAGTAATCTCTGCATCTAATGTGGGGCTCAAACTCATGAACCCAAGATCAAGAGTCACATGCTCCTGGGAGTGAGTCAACCAGGCGCCCTAGTCTGTACTTTCTAACTGATGAAGTTCTTCTTTCCAGCCTATTTCTTAACTCAGGCAAAAGACCCTGTGGACAGGGTGCCTGGCTGGGCTCAGTGACTAGCATGTGACTCTTGATTTCAGGGTTGTGACTTCAAGCCCCTTGTTGGGTATAGAGCCTACTTAATTTAAAACAAAAAACAAACAAAGAAACAAAATAACCCCTGTGGGCAAAGCATCCCATAATGGGAACCAAAACTAACCCCTCAAGCAATAAGAACTGCCCTGAGCCAGCAAGACCCAGCATGACTGACTCCAACATAAGGACTGACTTGACCTTTACTGCCCACCTGCACATACCTACTGACCTTTGTTCCACAATTTCTTTATATAAACCTAGAAGTATTTTCAGCACGTTGGAGACAGTCTTTGAAAGGCGAGTCTGCTGTCCTCCCGGTGTGGGCCTCACTGAAATAAATCCCTTTCTTGTTTGACCGCCGCTCGTCTCTCTGCCTTTGGATTTTGTCAGCAGTGAGTGGCCAGACCTGGTCTGTTTGGGGCCCCCAGAGCCTGGTGCGCTTGCACCTCTGTGCCCTGGTTACAAATGTGAGCTATTACAGCATTTTTATATGTGATTCTTATTTAGTTATTTCTGAAAGGTGAAAACCAAAGTTCAGTACACACCTAGACATACTTACTGAAGGAACACTGTGCCTTTATCATACCCTAATTCATAAATAATATTTATTTATTATGTTTTACTATTATGAATTAAGTAATGAGAAAAAACACATAGCTTTATTCTTATAAAAGTGTATAAGCTAATTTTATTAGTTCCTACATCATTTTAATCTTGATTTCTTATAATTGAGCTTATGAAGATACATTTGGTAGTCTATTTCTCAGTTTTTAGAAAATATACATCAAAGTACATATTTTAACACATTTATTTGAATTGAAAATTGTCAGACTTTTTCTTTTTTTTTTTAAGATTTTGTATATTCATTTGAGAGAGTGCAAGAGAGAGCATGAGCTGGGGAGGGTGGGGAGAGGGGCAGAGGAAGAGGGAGAAGCAGACTCTCCATTGAGGAGGGAGCCCATGGGACTCAGTCCCAGGACCCTGGGATCATGACCTGAGCCGAAGGCAGATGCTTGACTGAGCCACCCAGGCGCCCCAGACATTTTCTTTGACAATGAGGATTGACTTTTTTTTTTTTTTTTAATTTTTATTTTTTTGGTAGGTAGAGACAGCCTTTTAAAATTTTTATTTAACGGGGCACCTGGGTGGCTCAGTCGTTAAGCGTCTGCCTTCGGCTCAGGTCATGATCCCAGGGTCCTGGGATTGAGCCCTGCTTCGGGCTCCCTGCTTAACGGGAGGCCTGCTTCTCCCTCTCCCACTCCCCCTGCTTGTGTTCCCTCTCTCCCTGTCTCACTCTCTGTCAAATAAATAAATAAATAAATAAAATCTTTTAAAAAAAATTCCACATAGGAGTGAAATCGTATGATAATTGTCTTTCTTTGACTGACTTATTTTGCTTAGCATAATACCCTCTAGTTCCATCCGCGTTGTTGCAAATGGTAAGATGTCATTTTTTTTGATCCCTAAGGAATATTCTATTGTATATATATGCCACATCTTCTTTATCCACTTGTCTGTTGATGGACATCTGGGTTCTTTCAATAGTATTGCCTTTTTGGTATATTTCCCAGACATTGTGAAAGTGAATGATTACATAATAATAATAATAGTATAATAGTATAATAATAATAAATAATAGAACAATAATTTGAACTCAAATTTTAGTTTCTTTTTTGGAATAAAGGAGCATTATTTTTGAGTTGCAAAAATTCTGTCTTCCTTGGTATTACTCTGTTTTTTCTCCTACGTTCCCCATCCAATCATAGCTAGTACAATCAGACAGACAGAAGGCATGAGGACACTTTCTTCTTGCATCTTTTATGGAAGGTTTAGCAGCTGACAGTAACTGTTCCAGGTCAATATATTCTTTTAAAAGTCAGGTTGAAAACAACTGTATGTTTTCAGGAAAATCGAAGGCAAAACTAGTCAAGGTATCGGCTGATACAGCATTACAAGTAATTTTTATGATAGACTTCTTTTTTTAAAGGTTTTATTTATAAGTAATCTCTACACCCATCATGGGGCTCGAACTCACAACCCTGAGATCAAGAGTTGATGCTCTACCAACTGAACCAGTCAGGTGCCCCTGTGATAGATTTCTATGTAATTTTTGGCACAGAACATGGAATGAGTTCAAAGAATTGGGTGATATTGCTATAACCCAGCTTTTCCCATTCCCATCTACTTACTAATGTGAACAAAGTTTCTCAGTGCTTACATCCAGGTAAGTGAAAACAGGAATAAAATTGATGCTAGCTCATTCAAGCAATAAATAATAGTCATACATAGATACATTAAGCAAATGTAGAAAACTTTATCTGTTAAGAGATGTATTAAATTTTTTTGTTTATAAGCATTTATCAAAATTTATAATATATTTAAGTTGTTTAAATATATTGTTTGATATTTGCATACAAAAAATCATACTGATAATCCAAATGAAAAATATTTTTAACGTATTGTTTTTTAGTCACAGAAGTTTAAAAAATTGAAATTTAAGTACAAATATTTTGTTGCAGAGAAATGTAATAGAAGATCAAGAAGTGACTTTCAAGCCTAGAAATATATTAGGATAAGATAAAATTTCACGAGGTGAGTAATGTATCTTCAAGGAGAAAAAGGAATAGTATAAATTTTCCCACTACTAAAGAAGGTCTTATTCATATATTTTTTTTTTTTTTGAGAATTTTTTATTGTTATGTTTATTTTATGTTACAGCATTAGTTTTTGATGTAGTGTTCCATGATTCATTGTTTGTGCATAACACCCAGTGCTCCATGCAGAGCGTGCCCTCTTTAATACCCATCACCAGGCTAACCTATCCTCCCACCCCCCTCCCCTCTAGAAAGAACCCTCAGTTTGTTTTTCAGAGTCCATCGTCTCTCATGGTTTGTCTCCCCCTCCGATTTCCCCCCCTTCATTCTTCCCCTCCTGCTATCTTCTTCTTCTTCTTTTTTTTTTCTTAACATATATTGCATTATTTGTTTCAGAGGTACAGATCTGTGATTATTCATATATTTTTAAAACAAATGATGATTGATATGAAATTATTATTACATTGGACATTGAAAAAGTGATGTAATCATTTAAAATTTAACTTAAAAATTCAACATTGGTAATACACTGCTACACTTTGCTACTCTTTAAATTTATAATGCAAAATTCTAGATGCCCACTGAAACTGTGTGAAGGAGCAAATGGTTTTGCAAATTTTCTTGGTTTATGAACAAAAGTTTGAAGATTATTGGTATTATATTTTACACTATATTTTCTAAGGCTGTTTCCACATGTGCTAACTGGAAAATTAAGGCAATTGCCTAGGATTAATTACTCTTTCCTGATACCTTTTATTTTGGTGAGAAATAATTGCAGGAAAAGAGTTGTGTATCTGTCATTTATCTGAGTAGTTGTTTCATTTTCATATATATGGAAATATTTATTCTAATTTGAGTTATGGATACAGGAAAGCAAAATTCTCTTCTGATGGCACATGCTATGCAGTACAAATGACTTTCATCCTTCCTTGTTGGTTCTGTTAGTCCATTCTCATGTTTGTTGTATATTGTTTCAAAGAAGTTGATAAATAAGGGAGAAAGAAATCTTAGCAATGTAAGAAAAATTATTGTCCTGCAGTGGGTGTGGAGATTACTTAAAAATAAAATCATTTTTTTAAAAGATTTTATTTATTTATTTGACAGAGAGAGAGAGAGAGCAAGCAAGGGGAGTGGGAGAGGGAGAAGCAGGCTCCTTGCTGAGCAGGGAGCTCCATGCGGAACTCCATCCCAGAACCCTGGGATCATGACCTGAGCCAAAGGCAGACACTTAACTGACTGAGCCAGCCAGGTGCCCCTTAAAAATAAAATCTTAAAAAAATTATCTCTTTATCAAAATTATTTAAATACATATCCCCTCACATCGATGCATTTAAAAATGTCGAATTCTTGTGAAAGGGTTTAACAGCACATAGGTATCATATGAGAACACATTACCAAAGGATCTGTACACCTTCCTAGTTCTTTTGTTTTCTGGGCTTCCCCAGCCCTTTATTTTAAGCCTAGAACCATATAAATCCACTTATTCTCTACTCTTTATGTTCCAGTTGTCTTTACAGAGAATGTTCTCAACAGTCCTGAATATTTTAAATAAATTAAAGGAGAAAGAGTCTATTTTATTTACCCAGATATTTACCATGGCTATTTTTTCTTCATTCCTGAAGTTCCAAGTGTCCCTCCTGTATAATTTCCTTTTAGCCTGAAGAACTTCTTTTATCACTTCTCTTAAAGCAGGCCTGATGGTGACAAATTCTCTTATTTTTTCTGTATGTGAGAATGTCTTTATTTTACTGTTATTCCTGAAGGATATTTCACCTGAGGTAGAATCCTGGGTTGACAGTTCTTTTTATTAAATTCTTAAAAATGTTATTCCACTGTCTTCTGGTCTCCATGGTTTCTGATGAAGAATCAGCAGTTGTTCAAGTAGCTGTTCGTTTGTACGTAATGTGTCATTTTCTCCCCCTCCTGCCTGCTGTCAAGATTTAAGAAAAAACTTTGGGATTTAGAACTTTGATTTTGGTGTCTGTCATGATTTTCTTTGCATTTGCCCTGCTTGGGGTTCCTTGGGTTTCTTGAGTCTGTATATTTACATCTTCATAAGACATATCAAGGCCATTATTTCTTCAAAAGATCTTTTTGTACTAATTTATTTCTCCTAGCCTTGTAGGACTCTAGTGACACAAATGTTAGATTATTTGATAATGTTATACTCATTTTTCTTCCTCTCTGTTCTTCAGACTGGATAACTTCTATTTATCTACCTTCAATCTAATCTTTGATTTCACTGACTCTTTCCTTTGTCATTGTCTCTCTTCTGCTGTCAAATCATCCAATTACTTTTTAATTTCAGGTATTTTACTTTTCAGTCCTAAAATTTACATTTGAGTCTTTTCTATTACTTCTATTATTTTGCAAGAACTTCTGTATTTCTGTTCACTTAAAAAGTATTTACCTTTGCAGCATCTGGGTGGCTCAGTCAGTTAAGCATCCAACTCTTGATTTTGGCTCAGGTCATGATACCAGGGTTGTGAGATCAAGCCCCATGCTGGGCTCTGGGCTGGGCATGGAGCCTGCTTAGGATTCTCTCTCTCCCCCTCTCCCTGCACCCCTCCCCCCCGATCTCTCTCTCTCTCAAAAGAAAGTATTTACCTTCATGAAGCATGACTATAATGGCTACTTTAAAGTCTTTAATATTTCCAACATCTAGGTTGTCTTGGGGTTGACATCTCTTGATTTTCTTTTCCCTTGAGAACGGATCAGTTTCCTGGTTTTTTTGTATGTTATGTAACTTTGGATTCAGTCAAATCTTTGGACATTCAGACTGTGAATTCTGTGTTGCTTTCTATGTCATTTCAATTTTCAAAGTCTTTGCAATGCTGCTTTGGGTCAGTTTTAAACATGTGCAGGTTTGGGGGTGAGCCCAGGAATGGGGTCTGTTCATACAGAGAATTAGGAATCCCTTTCACTATCTTTCTGCTCTCTAAGAGTTCCCTCACTCTCTATGGCTCCTAGGGGCCTCTTTTCCTTGTTCTCTTGCTCTAAAGAAGGTTTCTCTCAGAATTTTAGCCACCTGCACTGTTATGCAGTTCTGTATGAGTAGGGCCACCCCTGGGGCCAAGCAGTGAGGAAAAAGAGAAAAATGACAAGGATTCTCTGCAGTCTTTAGATGACAATGCCCTTTCCCCCACTTCCTTCATTCAGAATGATAGGTTATCCTTTGAGGTTTTAGATGTCTGTTCTACCACCACTACTCTAGTGCAGCCTAATGACTGGGACTAACCTTGGGACAAGGCTGGAAAAGAAAAAAGAAAGAAAAAGCTATTCTCTACCCTTTCTGGCTCAGTGCTACCTTTCCCAGTCCTCAGACAAGATAGTGTATCCCTTAGAGTCTTCTGTTGCCTGTGCCTGCTGCACAGCTCCTTGCTTGGGCCACCGTTGGATGAAAGCTGTGAGATGAAAGAGGAAAACTGTAGGGACAGATCAGTGGTTGCTAGGGGCTGGTGGTGAGGGGAGGGGATTGACCTCAAAGGGGTGTGAAGGAATTTTTTGGTAATAGAATTGTTTTTTGATTATGTTAGTGGGTACATGACTTTATGTTTGCCCAAAACTCATCAAACTCTAAACCTAATGATGCTGAATTTTATGATATCTAAATTATACTTCAATACATCTAAATTATAAAAAAAGAGGTATTCTTTTAATGACTTTTTGAATCAATGCTTCCTTTACTTTTTCCTTTTTAAAGTTTACATTTTGCTCAGTAAAAACATTATACAGATACAGCTAAAGCTCTGTCTCTCCTACTCTTTCTCTCACTTTCCCACTTCCCAGAGATAACCAGTGTTCTGAAATTGGGGTGTATCATTTCCATGCATGCATTTTTATTTTTAGGAATACATATGTGTGTGTAACTATTTTTTTAAGATTTTATTTTATTTATTTATTTATTTATTTATTTATTTATTTAATTTTTTTTTTTTAAAGATTTTATTTATTTATTTGACAGAGAGAGACACAGCGAGAGAGGGAACACAAGCAGGGGGAATGGGAGAGGGAGAAGCAGGCTTCCCGCGGAGCAGGGAGCCCGATGTGGGGCTCGATCCCAGGACCCTGGGATCATGACCTGAGCCGAAGGCAGACGCTTAACGACTGAGCCACCCAGGCGCCCTATTTTATTTATTTTTATTTTTATTTTTTTATTATTATTTTTTTAAAAGATTTTATTTATTTATTTGAAGAGAGAGACACAGCGAGAGAGGGAACACAAGCAGGGGGAGTGGCAGAGGGAGAAGCAGGCTTCCCGCCGAGCAGGGAGGCCGATGCGGGGCTCGATCCCAGGACCCTGGGATCACGACCTGAGCCGAAGGCAGACGCTTAACGACTGAGCCACCCAGGCGCCCCTATTTTATTTATTTTTAAATTTATTTATTTTAGAGAGAGAGAGAGTGCATGAGTTGGGGGAGGGGCAGAGGGGGAGGGAAAGAATCCCAAGCAGACTGCACACTGAGCACAGAGCCTGATGTGGGGCTTGATCCCATGACCCTGAGATCATGACCTGAGCCAAAACCAAGAGTCATATGCTCAACTGACTGAGCCATCCAGGCACCCCTAAGTTTTTATTTTTAAATAATCTCTACACCCACCATGGGGCTCAAACTTACAACTCCAAGATTGAATCACATGCTTCACCGACTGAACCAGCCAGGGGCCCCACTATTTTTTGTTTAAAATAGATGGTATTATTCTGTATGTATCTTTTGCAGATTGTCTTATTACTTAAAATTGTGTTTTTGAGATTTATCCATGTTGACATATATACATCTAATTCATTCATTTAAACTTGTATAGAGTATTCCACTGTATGAATAAATTACAGTTATTTAACCATTTTACACTAAGGGACATTTAAGTTGTTTTGAGTTTTTTATTTTTTGTTATCAGAAACAAGGATCCAGTGAACTTGCTTGTACAAATCACCTTTAGCACATGTACAAGAATCTCTTTACATGAGGCACCTGGAAATGTTGTTGCTGGGTATTGCTGGTTATGGCTTTCAACTTTATCAGGCATCACTAAATTGATCTCAAAAAATGCTTGTACCAATTATATCCTACTAGTGATATATAAATGGCCCTATTTCTCCACATCTAATATTTCATATAATCATGTACCTATACTATATTACTAGTAAGACTGGGCATCATTTATCTCTATAACTCCTCTTCCCTCCCTTTCTCACTCAAAGCTCTTCCTTCTTCCATATTATTTATCCGAATAAATGACACCATTATTATTCCAGATGTTCAAGCCAGAAATCTGGGTGGCCTCTGACTTCTCACCCCTCCTCTCCCACATCCATCCTCCAAGTCCCCTTTGCCTTTATTTCTTGCCCACGATATTATAACCTCCTAACTAGTCTCCTTACTCCAGTGTACTCCTTTCTAGTAGATTCTTCTCATTATAGGAAGAAGCATCTTTCTGAAGCACCAATCTGATTGCATCATCGCCCACCTCCACCCCAGCGTCCTGCTACGGCTTCCCATCATCTGGACTCTGGCCCGGCTTACAGGTCTTCCTCCCCTGGCCTCTGTGCCTGCAGCCTCACACCTCTCCGCTCCTGTCCTCACAATCCCTATTCCAGTTTCCCAGAGCCACTCTCAGTTTCAGGGGATCTCTCTGCCCAGAACACTCTTCCTCCTTTCTCCTCATGCTAATCCCACCTTGCCCTCAGCAGAGATATCACTTCCTTTGGGAAGCCTTCCCTGATGCTCTCAGATTGTGTTTGGTGACTTGTGTGTGTGTGTGTGTGTGTGTGTGTGTACTTAAGGACAGCACAGCATAAATGGAACAACAGTGGACTTTGGAGCCAGAGGGCCTGGGTTAGAATCCTGGCTCTCCTATTTCCTAACTCTCATTCTGGGCAAGCTCATTTCTTCATGACTCAGTTTTGTTACCTGAAGAATGGCAATAATACTAGTACTTCCCTCAGAGACTGCTGTGAGAATCAAATAAATTAATATGCATAATAAGCTTAGAATGGTGCCTGTCACAAAGTGAATGCTTAGTGAATATTAGCTATATAAAAAATAGTACTCATTCCTTTATATTTATTTGTTTACTTGTTTGTATTCTGCACTTTAGACTCCATAGGGTAGATCTGGTAGCGTTTGGTTTGTGATTGTATCCTTTAAGGCTAGTATAGAGATTGATCCATAGTAAAATTTCAATGAGAATTTACGGATTGATTGAAAGAATGTGTGAGTAAATGAAGAAGATATTTTTGAATCCAATTTGGCTTAAAAAAATGTTGTTCTGTAGCTATTTCTAATTTTATCAATTTTTTTTTAATTGCTTTTGTTTCTGGTCTTTAGCCAGCTTCTCTTAATCAAGCACCATGTGAACAGCACATCATAGATTCTTCTCAATATTTGCTTGTTAAGTGTTAGTCCCTGTCTCTTTTTCTTAAACTTTACTAATGGGATAATTACCTCAGCCCCTCCCAGGGAGTCTTGTCTGCTATCTGCTTACAGGAATTCTAGAAGCCCATCCTCCTCCTCCTCCTCCTCCTCCTCAAGGCATTATTTGCAATCCCACTCATTGCTAATTAAAACAGGATAGATGTCATATAGCTTAGCTTTAGTGGACCAATTTTACTGTTCCAAAATAATCTCATTCCCAAGCCTGTACCTGTTCTTATGGTGGTTCTTATAGGATGAGATGGTATAGCAGAGTGGTTAAGAACATAGGCTGTGAAGCTAGACTCCCTGGATTCGAATTTTGGCTCTGCCCTTTACCAGCTGTGTGACCTTAAGTGAGTTACTTAACCTCTCTGTGCCTAAATCTTGGGAATGTTATTTAACCTCTCTGTGCCCTAATTTCCTCATCTTTCAAATTGGCTCTTGCTAGTATCTATTTCCTAAGATTATGCTGAGGAATAAATATAGTATTATATTTAAAGCACTTAGAACAGTGTCTGACACATAATTAACACTTAGTAAAAGCTGATTACAATTATAATTATGTTGTTGTTTCCTTTCCTATAATGTCTTGTCCTTTCCTTTCTATATAATCTATTCAAAAGGCTCAGATTAAGTTCCATGTCTGATCCAAAACCATCCTAACTATTTTGGGTTCTTTTTTTAAAATTTTAATTCCAATATAGTTAATATACAGTGTTAAATTAGTTGCAAGTGTACAATATAGTGATTCAACAATTCTATATATTACTCAGTGCTCATCAAGATAAGTGGACTCTTAATCCCCTTCACCTATTTCGCCCATCCCCCCCACCTCCCCTCTGGTAATCTTCTGTTCTTTATAGTTAAGAGTCTGTTTTTTTGGTTTGTCTCTCTTTTTTCCCCACTTTGTTTGTTTTGTTTCTTGAATTCCACATATGAGTGAAATCACATGGTATTTGTCTTTCTCAGACTGACTTAGACTTATTTTCCTTAGCATTACTCTCTAAGTCTATCCATGTTGTTGCAAATGGCAAGATTTCATTTTTTTTATGGCTGAATAACATTTCATTGTGTATATATATACCACCTCTTCTTTATCCATTCATCTGTCAATGGACAGACACTTGGACTGCTTCTATAATTTGGCTATGGTAAATAATACTACAATAAACATAGGGGTGCATGTATACTTTTGAATTAGTGTTTTCATGTTCTTTGGTAAATCCCCAGTAGTGTGATTATTGGATCATATGATAATTCTATCTTTAATTTTTTGATAAGCCTCCATACTGTTTTCCACAGTGGCTGCACCAGTTTGCATTCCCATCAGCGATGCACGTAGGTTCCTTTTCCTCTACATCCTTGTCAACATTTGTTGTTTCTTGTGTTGTTGATTTTAGCCATTCTGACAGGTGTGAGGTGATATTTCATTGTGGTTTTGATTTGCATTTCCCTGATGATGAGGGATGTTAAGCATCTTTTCATGCATCTCTTGGCCATCTGGATGTCTTCTTTGGAGAAATGTCTGTTTATGTCTCCTGCTTATTTTTGAATTGGATTATTTCATTTTGGGGGCATTGAGCTGTATAAGTTCTTTATATATTTTGGATGCTAACCCTTTATCAGATATGTCATTTGCAAATATCTTCTCTCATTCAGTAGTTGTCTTTTAGTTTTGTTGATTGTTTCTCTGGCTGTGCAGAAGCTTTTTATTTTGATATGGTCCCAATAGTTTATTTTTGCTTTTGTTGCCCTTGCCTCAGGAAACATCTAGAAAAATGTTGCTATGGCCGATGTCAGAGGGATTACTGCCTCTGCTCTCTTCTAGAATGTTTATGGTTTCAGCTCTCACATTTAGGTCCTTGTATTTTTATTTTATTTTATTTTATTTTTTAGCTCCTTGTATTTTTAGTTATTACTGATGCCCCTTCCCTCTACATTCGTATAATGTGATCCACATCATTTAACCCAAGTAGGTATTAAAGTCTTTTAGCCTCCCCCTTCCCCAGCTGCAGAGTGACTTCTCTGAAAGCAGGAGGTGTGTCTTGTTTGAACTCTCTTTGAGTCCCAGTCTCATCTCTTTAAGGATGGGAAATTTCTACTTGAGTGTCCCACCACTGCCTCAAGGACCATGTGCGAGGTATTCTCATTTGCACCTTTATATGCACCTGCCACTCTTCTCTACCCTGCTCTGTGCTTTAGGAGGTTGACCTCCTTGGACTGTATTTCATTGTGTCCAGGCATTGGGAGGCATCAGCAAGAGATTAGAAGGTGGAGAGGAGAGGGTTTGGGATACTTATCCCTTGGGTCCCTCCAGCCTGGGTGGCTACATCCCTTCACACAAAGCCACAGCTGCTAGGCAGTCCTCTCCTACAGCCACAACTCTTGCTGAGTTCTGATAACTTCTGCGCCCCCCCCTACAACTGTCAGGTCAAGGGATGATAGCAGCTTTGTGCCATTTGGGGTGCTTCATCATCCCTTGTTAGTTTTCCTAACAGCCCATACTTTTGTGCCTTTGTTTATATGTCTTTAAATTCTCTTCAGTTCTCTCCATCGTGCCAGTGTATCTACCTGGGGGGCTTCTAGCTTCTTCTCTTATATTTCTCTAATTTCTGTCAACGGTATTATCAGCACTTTACTTGTATAAGCATGACATTTTATTTATTTACTTATTTATTTATTTATGGGGGGAGGGATAAAGAGAGAGGGAGAGAATCTTAAGCAGGCTCCATGCCCATCATGGAGCCCGACGCGGGGCTCAATCTCATGACCTTGAGATCATAACCTGAGCCGAAATCAAGATTTACATTACATATGTAATTGCATTATATGTAAATAACTTTGAATTCACAAATGTTTAAGTTCTTCTTTTTTAATCCTATGTTATTAGTTTTTCTTACCTTATTTCACCATCCAAGAACTCCAGTAAAATGTTAAATAGAATTGGTGTTTATAGGAATCCTGTTTTGTACATGATCTCTAAGAGGGAGTTTCCAGCTTTCTGCCATTAAGTATAATGCTTGCTGAGATTTACTACAGACATCATTTATCAGATTACATTTTTTCTCTTTATTTCAACTTTCCTAAGAGTTTTTTAAATCATGAATCTATGTTGAAAGCTAGCAAGTATTTTTATGCATTTATTGATATGATCATATTATTTTTTAAAATCCTTTTTTCTGTTAATGTAGTCAATTGTACTAATTGATTTACTTTTCATTCCTGGAATAAATCCAACTTGGTTAAGACATGCAGTTCTTTTTCTGTGTTTTCTGTATTTCTGTTCAGTTTACAAATATTTTGGTTAAGAATTTGTATCTAGGGATGCCTGGGTGGCTCAGTCAATTAACTGTCTGCCTTCAGCTCAGGTCATGATCCCAGGGTCCTGGGATCGAGCCCCATATTGGGCTCCTTGGTCAGTGGGGAGCCTGCTTCTCCCTCTGCCCACTGCTTCCCCTGCTTGTGCTCTCTCTCTCTCTGATAAATAAATAAGTAAAATCTTTATAAAAGAATTTTGTATCTATAGGAGTGCCTGGGTGGCTCAGTTGGTTAAGTGTATGACTTTTGATCTCAGCTTAGGTCTTGATCTCAGGGTCATGAGTTCAAGCCACACCCAGCGTGGAGCCTATTTTTTTAAAAAAATAACTTTGTGTCTATATTGATGAGTGTAATTAGACTATACTTTTTCTTCTTAAAATGTATGGGAGGTTTTGGTGTCAAGTTATGGTAGCTCATAATACAACACAGAGTTTGTTTCCTCTTTCTCTATTCCCTGGAAGAGTTTTGAGATTGGCGTTATTTCTTCTACAGATGTTTGGTAGAATTTGCTGGTGAGGTCATCTGGGCCTGGGGTTCTCTTTGTGGAAAAGTTTTAAATTACAGATTCCTTTTTTTGATTGTCATTATTCTTAAGTTATTCTTTGAAATTTCACTCACTGACCATCTGATGTGGGACTCTGGGTTTTTCTTTATTCTTATTCAGTTTCGATAAGTTGTATATTTTCTACAAAGTTGTCTATGTAACCTAAATTTTAATATTTATTATCATAGTAGGCCATGGGTTATCAGTTTTCAAAGAACCAATTTTTGGCTTAGGTAATCTTCTCTACCATATGTTTTCTATTTTATTTTTTCCAAGTCTTGATTATCTTCTTTCTTTTCTATTTGGGCTGAATTTGCTGGAATTTTTTTTCTAACTTATTAATGTGGATGCTTAGCACATTGATTTTCAACCTTTTTTCTTTTCTAATATGCATTTTAAAGAAATGATGACTTTTGGGGCACCTGGCTGGCTCAGGCGGTAGAGCATCTGACTCTTTATCTGGAGTTGTGAGTTCACCCACATTGAGTGTAGAGATTACTTAAAAACAAAATTGTTAAAGAAAAAAAGAAATGACTTTTGAGGAGGGTGAGGATTTCTTTGGGCTTGAGTAGCTAGAGAAAGAGTCACAGAGAAGATGGGAGCTGAATTTTCAAAAACAAAAACGGAAGTGCATAGCAGGCTGAAAGAAAGTTATAAACAAAAACTTGGTGGTGACAATGTACTTAAAATGTTCTTATTATAGAAAATTTCAAACATATACACAGGTAGAGAGAGTGACACAAAGAACCTCTATGTACCCACCACCCCGGTTCAACTAATATTGACTGGTGGCCCTTCTCCCTCTCCTCCAATAGTATTTCGAAGCAAATCATAGGCATCATACAATTCATCTGCAGATATTTCAGTCTACATGTCTAAAAGATTGGGACTCATTTTTATTTGTTTAAAATAAAACCAGCCTATTTGGGACCTTGTAATGAGGTGCTAATAAGCAGTGACATCATCAAGATAGTTTGGCCTGAGGATTCATGAATGTTTAAATCTGTGGAGACATGGCCTTCTTACTCCCAAATTCAAACTCAAATCTTGGAATTTACAACTCTGATAGAACAAAATGTCACACTTGTCAATGTCACAGAAAAAGGATCCAGATATGTTGATGTGATTGAAAGGATGTCTCCATCAATGTCCAGCAATCTTATCATTTAGATCACTTGGGTAGGACGCAGTGCTCCAGAAAGCAGCACAGCCTAGAATGGTCAATGGACCATTTAAAAGGGCTCTTTTTAAGGGGCGTGATACCCTGTGTAAATTACGGACACACACTCTCATGGTAAGGTTGGTCCAGTCTCTTCTGTCCTGACTGACTCCTTCTCTCACCCTGGCTTTTGGTAATTCATCTTTGTATCCCACAACTGATGTAGATTTTGTGATCCTAGGAGAGGCAAACTCTTTCTGCTTAGGGGGAAGCATGGTTAGAAAAAAAAGTGGTCTTTGGAATCACATAGAACTAGGTGTGAATCCTATCTCCCCTGCCAGGGAGACCTAGATACACTTTTAGCCATTTTCCTTAACAGTAAAATAGGTTGGTAATGGCTACTTAGCAAGGAAATTGTGAGGACTAACAAAGAGAATATGTGAACTACATAGTGTTTGCTATTAGTCATTCCTATCGATTTAAGGTCTAACATACCCTCCTCGGAGTTACCGCAATCTTAATGTTGCTGGACTTGGTCAACAGGAATTCCATAAATTAACCTCTGTTTTGGACACCTATTACCATCAGATCAGACTCCCTGAGTTGTTTGCTCTTAAAATGTTTTCTATATTTTAAAATTTCTGAATCCAAAAGTTCTCTCAAAGTTCCCAGTTTCTCCACTCTTTTTTTTTTTTTTTTAAAGATTTTATTTATTTATTTGAGAGAGAGAGAATGAGAGAGAGCACATGAGAGGAGGGAGGGTCAGAGGGAGAAGCAGACTCCCTGCCGAGCAGGGAGCCCGATGCGGGACTCGATCCAGGGACTCCAGGATCATGACCTGAGCCGAAGGCAGTCGCTTAACCAACTGAGCCACCCAGGCGCCCCCCAGTTTCTCCACTCTTTTGCCCTGGGGGGCAGGAGTTCATCCTTGGCTACACATCAGAATGTTGGAAATTCTTATTTAATGGAAACATCCTGCCTTTGAACTGCCCACTGCCAGCATTAGCATTCTTAGAACTCCACATTTATATTGCATCATATCCTCTCTAACCCATTTTGAGTTCTTAACTGAGTTGTAATAATTTGGAGAGAATGTATTATTTTCCAATAGTACCATGGGGCATTAGCGTCACTAGGATGAGAGAAAATGTTTGCAAGAGAGTTTGGAAACCCCAAAGGAAATATGCATTTGCTTCACAAATTTGTCTGTAGTTAGCTTTCCCAGTAAGTAGACATGCCCCTTCTCTGGCGCAGCTGAGGATCTATTTAGTCTGTGGCTTCGTTTTCCCATCTTCAAAGTGATAGATAATGGTGTCAGTGGTCAGTATCCACTGAATGGATTTTGAATAAATATTTATGTGATTTATTAATAATAATAGCAACATAATACCTACACCATAGAGTCAGGGAGATTGGAAAGTACTGTGGTTAAACATAAGAGTTTAAGAGCCAGGCAACCTGGATTTGAAGCCCAGCTTCACTACTTACTACTCACACGACGTTTGGCGAGTTACTTAAGCTTTTTTTTTTTTTTAAGATTTTATTATTTATTTGACAGAGAGAGACACAGCGAAGAGAGGGAACACAAGCAGGGGGAGCGGGAGAGGGAGAAGCAGGCTCCCCGCAGAGTAGGGAGCCCAATGCGGGGCTCAATGCAGGGCTCGATCCCAGGACCCTGGGATCATGACCTGAGCCAAAGGCAGACGCTTAACGACTGAGCCACCCAGGCACCTGTTACTTAAGCTTTTAAAACTTCACTTTCTTCATCTGTAAAATGGCAATAATAATAGCATCTACTTTGTAGGGCTGTTAGAGGATTAAATGAAGTAATTTCTGGTATTTAAGTGCTCTATAAAAATCTTTTTATGATTGTTCTTAAATAGTACTCATGGTGATTAAAGTATTAAGTAGGTGTGAAAGTCCCAGCACAGTAGGTGCTTAATAAATGTGAGAAATTGATAATTATTTTTCTCTTTTAACATTTCTTTCTCTATCAACCGAACAGCAAAGATGGAAATTAAATGGCAGAGGCACCTGGTAGGCTCAGTTGGTAGAGCATAAGACTTGATCTCGGGGTCCTGAGTTTGAGCCCCATGTTGGGTGTAGACTTTACTTAAAAAAAAATCAAATGGCAAAGTGGTTAAGGACCTGGACTCTAGAATCAGACTCTCGGGGTTCAAATCCTAAATCTAATGTTTACTAGCTGTGCAAACTTAGGCAAGTTACTTAACTTTTCTCTGCCTCCCTTTCCTCATCTATAAAGTTAGTGTAATAATAGAATCTACCTCATAAAATTATTATGAGGATTAAATGAGTTATTAGTAAAGTTATCTAATTACAGCCTCCACACACAGGGATGTATACACTGTATTAAATAAAAGATATTTTATTTGTTAATTTTTAATCCCAAATTCCAGGTGCATAAATCCTCATTATGTAAAAACATATGGTGGGTGATTGACACATTTCCAGTTGGGTGAACTGTGGTTTAGTTATATTGTAACAGCTAGAGTTTGAAAACTAAGGAAAGAGAAACACAGAAGCCAAGTATATACAGACTGACCCCAACTTAAGATTTTTCACCTTTATGATAGTGCGAAAATGACACACATTCATTGGAAACTGTACTTGGAATTTTGGATTTGGGTCTTTTCCTGGGTTACTGATATGTAGGATGATCCTCTCTGGATGCTGGGCAGCTGCAGCTCCCAGTAAGCCATGCAATCACAAGGATCAACAACTGATACATTTAAAACTATTCTGTACCCATACAGTCATTCTGTTTTTCACCTTCGGTATTCAATAAATTATATGACATATTCAACACTTTATTATAAATTAGGCTTGTGTTAAACTAAAAGGTGACCTATAGAATGGGAGAAGGTATTTGCAAATGACATATCCAACACAGGGTTAGTATCCAAAATATATAAAGAACTAATACAACTCAACACACCCAAAATGAAATAATCCAATTAAAAATGGGCAGAAGACATGGAATAGACATTTTTTCCAAAGAAGACATCCAGATGGCCAACAGACACATGAAAAAATGCTCAACATCACTCATCATCAGGGAAATGCAAATCAAAACCACAATGAGATATCACCTCACACCTGTCAGAATGGCAAAAATCAACAACACAAGAAACAGCAGGTGTTGGTGAGGATGTGGAGAAAGGGGAAAACTCATGCACTGTTGGTGGGAATGCAAACTGGTGTGGCCACTGTAGAAGACAGTATGGAGTTTCCTCAAATAGTTAAAAATAGAACTACCCTATGATCTAGAAGTTACACTACTAGGTATTTACCCCCAAAATACCCAAATGCTAATTCAGGGGTGCCTGGGTGGCTCAGTCGGTTGATCGTCTGTCTCTGGCTCATGTCATGATCCCAGGGTCCTGGGATTGAGTCCCGTGTCTGGCTCCCTACTCAGTGGGGAGTCTGCTTCTCCCTCTACCCCTCACCCCGTGCTTATGATCTTTCTCTCTCACTCTCACTCTCAAATAAATAAAATCTTAAAACCCCCCCAAAACAAAAATACTAATTCAAAGGGACACATGCACCCCAATGTTTATTGCAGCATTATCTACAAAAGCCAAATTATGGAAACAGCCCAAATGTCCATTGACTGATGAATGGATAAAGACGAGGTGGTATATGTATACAATGGAATATGACTCAGCCATCAAAAAGAACAAAATCTTGCCATTTTCAATGACATGGATGGATCTAGAGTGTATTATGCTAAGTGAAATAAGCCAGTCAGAGGAAGACAAATACTATATGATTTCACTCATATGTTGAATTTAAGAAACAAAACAAATGAGCAAAGGGAAAAAGAGAGAGAGAGGAAAACCAAGAAACAGACTCTTAACTATAGAGAACTGATAATTACCAGAGGGGAGGTGGGTGGGGATGGGTGAGACAGGTGATGGGAATTAAGGAGTGCACTTGTTGTGATGAGCACCGGATGTTGTATGGAAGTGTTGAATCACTACATTGTACACCTGAAACTAATATTACACTGTATTTTAACTAACTGGAGTTTTAAAACTTTAAAAAAATAAATTAGGCTTGAGTTTGATGATTTTGCCCAAGTTTAGGCTAATGTAAGTGTTCTGAGCACATTTAAGGTAGGCTAGGCTAACCTGTGATGTTCAGTAGGGTTTATAGTGATGTAATGCCATCCTAAGTTGAAGAAGATCTGTATAGGTACAATATTAATAAATATTCAACACTTACTACATATATTACTGATTTATATACTTGACATGAATTTTCTTGTTTAACTGTTACCACAATCCTTTGAGGTAGCAGTTAGTTTATCTCTACGTTACAGACGAAAGAAATGAGGCTGAGAGATTATGTAACTTGCCTAATGTCAGAGTAGAGTTGGGTTAACTCCGAGTCTGTCTCCACAGCCCCTGCATGCCACTATCTTGCCCTATGGCCTTCCCAGTGAAATGAGCAAAATGGTGCCCTGCAGTTCATGGGGTTAGGCCAGTGGTTCTTCACACTTTGAGTCATTGACCCCCTTGAGATACAAATGGACTCTCAGAAAAAATTCCACACACCAGGTTAAGTTTTCCTGGTCGAGGAAGGGATGTTGAAAGCATAGGGCCAGTCTCCTACATATCAAATTCAAATAATATAAACAAGTTTTTCCTTCTAAAATTTATTTGACCGTTTATAGAGCACAAAAATGAACATGTAATCCAAGACACTCCTGGATCTTGCTATTAATACAAAAATAAATGCATTAATGAATAAATTTAGAAGAGCTTAAGGCTGGCTTGGTGAAAAGTGCAGTCATCCCTTTGGGCACACAATGCTGGACTGACAGCAGATTTCTCTGACAATTATATTCATAGTTAAATCTCTGAAGTAGAGAGGCAACAGATACGAAGGTGTGTTAGTATGTTTTTCTTGAGGAGGTCAAGGAACAACGACACTTTGCCACAGTGCCTAGAACACTTGCCTTTGTCAGAGCCCTCAGCCTTGCCTTGCTTTCCCAACAGAGAGCATTTGTTTAGGATCCAACTCTCACACACAGAAGCCACATGGTACTTCAGTTTTATGTGAAGCATCTACCATTTTTGTCACCCGTCATACATTTACTCTTCTTCTGGGTTAGAGCACCTTGACTTTCCTTTGGCGAACCAGTTCTTCCATGACTTAATCCATATAGATTGTGGACTGGGTGGGGCTCCTTTCTTTCTCCAGAGGTGGAACATAAGGCCCAGGCCTGACTAATCAGGAGCAGGCAGTGATCCAAATTGATTCAATTAGTGTGAATTCAGGGACTCATAAGGAGGTATTAGGAAAAGGTGCTTTCTTCTGTGCTGGAATCCCACCTGGGAGGATGAGAGCCCAGAGGGCCTCTGTGTGAACCATGAGAATGAAGCTTAGGGGGGTGCCTGGGTGGCTCAGTTGGTTAAGCGGCTGCCTTCGGCTCAGGTCATGATCCCAGGGTCCTGGGATCGAGCCCCACATAGGGCTCCTTGCTCAGTGGGGAGCCTGTTTCTCCCCTGCGTGCTGTTCCCCCTGCTTGTGCTCTCTCTCTGTGTCAAATAAATAAATAAAATCTTAAAAAAAAAAAAAAAAAAGAATGAAGCTTAGGGATGGAAAGAAACTTCGTCCTGATAATATCATCTGGGTTCCTGGATCAAGTCATGCCTGAAAACCATCCTGAGACTTTTATTTTGGGAGAGAGAGAGAGGGTGGGGGAGTGGGGCGGGGGAGGGGCAGAGGGAGAAGGAGAGAATCTCAAGCAGGTTCCACACATAGTGTGGAGCCCAATGCAGGGCTTGATCTCAAGACCCTGATATTAGGACCTGAGCCAAAATCAAGAGTTGGGTGCTTAACCAGCTAAACCACCTAGGTGCCCCCATCCTGAGACTTTTCAATGACAAACCAAAACCCTTTGCTGATGCCAGTTTGACTTGAGTTTCTGTCACTTGGCACAGGAAGTCATAACTGATGTTGCATCTAACAGACTATGGAACTATGCTCAGGCTCTCTCTCTCAAATAAATAAATAAAATAAAAATAAAAAAAGGTTTTATTTATTTATTTGAGAGAGAGTGTGCACAAGCGGTGGGGGGAGGGGCAGAGGGAGAGGGAGAAGCAGGCTCCCCACTGAGCAGGGAGACAGATGTGGGGCTTGATCCCAGGACCCTGAGTTCATGACCTGAGCCAAAGGCAGATGCTTAACCTTAAGACTGAGCCACCCAGGCACCCCAATAAATAAAATCTTCTTAAAAAATTCTTTTTTTATCTTAAAAAATCTGCTTGTTTTTTAAACTATAGTAATCTTGGGGTGCCTGGGTGGCTCAGTCAGTTAAGCGTTGGACTCTTGATTTCAACTCAGGTCATGATCTCAGGGTCATGAGATCTAGCCCCATGTGGGGCTCTGCGCTGGGCGTGAAACCTGCTTAAGATTCTCTCTTTCCCTCTCCCTCTGCTCCTCCCCCTGCTCTCTTGCACGCTCTCTCTCTCTCTCTAAAATAAATAAACAAGATCTTTAAAAAAAAAAAATATAATAATCTTTTTTTTTCCAGTGGATTTTCTGGATTTTTTTTTAAGTAGGCTCTATGCCCAACATGGGGCCTGAACTCACGACCCTGAGATTAAGAGTCACATGCTCTACCGACTGAACCAGCCAGGTGCCCCCAAAATATAGTAAATCTTAGCGATTTTTGAGAACTTCTAGAGACCTCCACAGATACCTAACGATTAATTGCCATGTTGCATATATTGCCTTCCCATAAGTATAGTGCTTATGAACGTGTATACATCCATAACAATCAGGCAAGGACAGAAGAAGCTGCATGGAATTTGGATGCTGGGATCATGCACCAGCCACCTGGGGCATAGGATTCTGAAAATTAATGTTTTGGCAAAATTATCTGTTATTACATCATGCAGACTTTAGAATCATTAAAAAGTAGCAAAACCTTGAATGCTAAATCCCCAATGCCAAGGATTAACTATATTGCCTTACTGTGTTAATTTGTCCAACTGCAATTTATTTCATTTTCCTTCCATTTCATCGAGTCAGATTTTTTCTTCAAAAGCCTTCATATCTAATATCCATGTTCCTGAGTGAATTTTGGGTACAAATACATTTGGTAGCCACTAAAACAAAATGAAAATATTGGAAATATTCTGGCTCCTTGTTTACTTTAAAACAAACATTTAATCTTTCCCTCAAGTCCCCAATTTATTGACCTTTACATTTTACATTTTTGTGTACTTACTGAAACAGGAAAAGCGGAGACATTTAAATGGGTTTCAGTTTAAGAGAAGCTGGTATTTGAGAAGCAAGATTTATGAAAATA
Organism: Halichoerus grypus; assembly: GCF_964656455.1. NCBI lineage: Eukaryota > Metazoa > Chordata > Mammalia > Carnivora > Phocidae > Halichoerus > Halichoerus grypus. Next base: position 93,373,489 of record NC_135723.1, read on the forward strand.
CTATTTGAGGGAGTGATTATGTATATTTAAAAAAATTTTCGCTTTAAACAAAGCTTCCTCTATGTTTCCTATTAATAGTCGTCCTACCAAGTAAGCTGTTTGACTTAATGTATAAAATTTTACTTAGAATTCTAGAATTTGGGGCGCCTGGATGGCTCAGTTGTTAAGTGCCTGCCTTCGGCTCAGGTCATGATCCTGGAGTCCCAGGATCGAGCACCCCATCGGGCTCCCTGCTCGGCGGGAAGCTTGCTTCTCCCTCTCCCACTCCCCCTGCTTGTGTTCCCTCTTTCACTGTGTCTCTCTCTGTCAAATAAATAAATAAAATCTTAAAAAAAAAATTCTAGAATTTCAGAGCAGAAAGAATACTTGATGATTTCACATTTCTGTAAGCCAAGGAAAGAGAGGAGTTAATTTGCCCAGTCAATGGTTGGTTGTTTAGTAGCAGTTGGGAATTTGTTGCCAATAGACCCAGCTTGTTGCCAGTAGACCAAACCTTCTTCTTCTTCTTTTTTTACAAGATTTTATTTATTTATTTGATAGAGAGAGTGAGTATGAGTGGGGGCAGGGGTGGCAGGAGAGGCAGAGGGAGAAGCGGACTCCCTTGCTGGGCAGGGAGCCCTACGTGGGGCACCATCCCAGGACCCATGAGATCACGACCTGAGCTGAAGTCAGCCACTTGACTGACTGAGCCAACCAGGAACCCCAACACACCTTCTTTTTAAAGAGGTTCTTTAGGGGGCGCCTGGCTGGCTCAGTTGTTGGAGCATGCAACTCTTGATCTTGGGGTTGTGAGTTCAAGCCCCAAAATTGGCTGTAGAAATCACTTAAAAATAAAATCCTCAAAAAAAAAAAAAAAAAAAAAAGAGCTTCTTCAGGAACTATCCCCAAAAAGAAGTTATTATTTTTTTTGTGATTTTTTAATGACTTATTTATTTGTTTGAGAGAGAGAGAGAGTGTGAGGGGAGGGGCAGAGGGAGGGAATCTTCAAGCCCCAATCTGGGGCTCAACTCAACGACCCCTGAGATCATGACCTGAGCTGAAACCAAGATTCAGATGCTTTATTGACTGAGCCACCCAGGTGGCCCTATGATTTTTTAAAGTAATCTCTACACCCAAAAAGAAAGTTCTTTAGAAGAAAGAAAATGATATAGGTTAGAAACTCAGGTCTACATAAAGAAAGGAAGAACATTAGAGAAGGAATAAAGGTAAAGTAAATCCTTTATTTTCTTTTTCTTAATTGACCTATTAGATAACAGTTGTCCAAAATAATAAGTAGAAACAATGCATATGGTGATTATAGTTTATGGATAAGTAAAATGAATGCCAGTAATGTTATATGGAATGGGAGGGAGGGATTGGGAATACTCTGTTATAATGTTTGCATTACCCATGCAGTGGGATAGTGTTATTTGGACGTGGACTTGGATTAGGTGTAATTATATATGGTAAACTCTAGGGCAAACATTAAAAAAAAAAGTTAAAAAACATGTATAATTGATATGCTAAGAAACTGGAGAAAATGGAATCATATAAAATGCTCAAATAAAACCACAAAAGACAGAAAAAGAGCAGAAAACAAAATAAAACAAAAAAGAAACATAAAACAGGGTAATTAATAGAAAACAGTAACAAATACGGTAAATATAATCTTATTATGTCAATAATCACTTTGAACATCAGTGGTCTAAATATACCAATTAAAAACAGATAGTCTGGGGGTGCCTGGGTGGCTCAGTCGGATAAGCCTCTGCCTTCCGCTCAGGTCATGATCTTGGGGTCCTGGGATAGAGCTCCACATCAGGCTCCCTGCTCAGCAGGGAGTCCTCTCTCCCTCTTCCTCTGCCCCTCCTTCCTGCTTGTGTTCTCTCTCTCTCTCTCTCAAATAAATAAATACATAAGTAAATCTTAAAAAAATAAAAAGATAATCTGAGTGGACTTAAAAAAAAAAACAAGACCCAACTACATGTTGTCTACAAGAAACCCACTTTAAATATAAAGTGGACAGATGAAAAGATACATTAAAAGTAAAGACATATTAAAAAAAGTAAAGACAGATTTAAAAAGATGGAAAAAGATATACCATGCTAACACTAATCAAAAGAAAGCTGGAATATAATATTAATTTCAGACAAGCAGATTTCAGAGCAAGGAAAATTAACAGGGATAATGTGAGACATTATAATAATTAAGGGATCAATTTGCCAAGAAGACATGACAGTCCTTAATGTACACATATCCAACAACAGAGCATCAAAATATGTGCAGCAAAAACTGTTAGAGCTGCAAGAAGAAACAGATGGATCCACTATTATACTTGGAGACTTCAACACCCGTCTATCAGTAATTGGCAGAAAATCAGTCAGGATTTAGTTGAAATGAACATCATCATCAGTCAACATGATATAATTGACATATATAGACTATTCATCTAACCACAGGAGAATACACTTTTTTTCTCAAGGTCACACAGAGCACTCACTATGATAGACCACATCCTGGGCCACAGAAACATCTTAACACATAAAAAACTCAGACATCATACAGTGTCTGTGCTCAGTCCACAAAGGAATTAAACTAGAAATCAGTAACCAAAAGATAGCTGGGAAATCCTGAAATGCTTGGAGGTTAAATGACATACTTCTCAATAACACATGGGTCAAAGAAGTCTTACAAGAAATTAAGAATATTTTGAACTAAATGAAACGGAAAATATAACATTTTGAAATTTGTAGTATGTAGTAGAAGCACTGCTTAGAAGAAAATGTATAGCATTGAATGCATATGTTAGAAAAGCAAAATAATCTAAAATCAATAATCTAAGCTTCTATTTTAGGAAACTAAGAAAAAAGGACAAATTAAATATAAAGTAAGCAGAAGAAAGAAAATAAAATTAGAGCAGAAATCAGTGAAATTGAAAACAGGAAATGAATGAAATAAAAAAATAGTTCTTTGAAAAGATCGATAAAAATTGATAAGCTTCTAGCCAAACTAACTAAGAGAAAAAGAGAGAAGACAGAAATTACTAATATCAGAAATGAAAGAGGGGCATTACTACTGATCCCCTATGTATATTAAAAAGAGAATAAAGGAGGGGCACTTGGGTGGCTCAGTCGGTTAAACATCCGACTCTTGATTTTGGTTCAGGTCATGATCTCAGGGTGGTGAGATTGAGCACTGCATCAGGCTCTGTGCTCTGCCTTGAATCCACTTGAGATTCTCTCTCCTCCTCCCTTTGCCCCTCCCCCCCAACACTTTCTTTCTCTCTCTCTAAAATAAATAAATAGGGTGCTTGGGTGGCTCAGTCGTTGGGCATCTGCCTTCGGCTCGGGTCATGATCCCAGGGTCCTGGAATCGAGCCCCGCATCGGGCTCCCTGCTCAGCGGGAAGCCTGCTTCTCCCTCTCCCACTCCCCCTGCTTGTGTTCTCTCTCTCGCTGTCTCTCTCTGTCAAATAAATAAATAAAATCTTTAAAAATAAATAAATAAATAAATATTTTATTTTTTATTTTTAAATTAAAAAAAATTTTATTTATTTATTTGACAGAGAAAAAGTGAGCACAAGTAGGGGGAGCAGCAGAGGGAGAGGGAGAAGCAGGCTCCCCACTGAGCAGGGAGCTTGATGTGGGGCTCAATCCCAGGACCTTGGGATCATGACCTGGGTGGAAGACAGACACTTAACTGACTGAGCCACCCAGGCGCCCCATAAATCTTTTTTAAAAAAGGAGACTAAAGGAATATTTGAGTAATTCTATGTTTACAAATTTGATAATCTAGATGAAATGGACCACATCCTTGAATCTATCAAAATTCATACAAGAAGAAAGAGATAATCTGATTTTGCCTTTATCTATGAAAGAAACTGAATCTGTGATTCATAACCTTCCAAAACAGAAAGCACCAGATGGATTCACTGGTGAATTCTCCCAAACATTTAAGAAAGAAGTGATGTCAATTTCTTTGAGGCAATAGAGGCAGAGGGAGCACTTCCTAACTTACTCTATGGGGCAAGTATTACCCTAATACCAAGACCAGACAAAGACTTAGGAGAAAACTACAGACTGATATCTCTCATGAACATTGATGAAAACATCCTCGACAATATATTAACAAATCAAATCTGACAACATGTAAAACGAAGTACACACCACATTCACGTGGGATTTATTCCATATGAAAAATCATCTGATCATATCAGTACATGTAGAGAAAGCATTTGACAAAATAGTACATGGAGAATGATTTTTGTATATATCTACTTGTAAATAACTATTTTGTACATCCATATAAAGTCTATACAGCAAAATTCTGACCGATGAGTTTTATTTTCTTCTTTTTGCTTCTCTCTAAGTTTTCTGTAAAATTTTCTAGAAAAGAGCACTAACCATGACTTTAAAAACCTTTATTGGTAGGGCGCCTCAGTGACTCAATGGGGTAAGCGGCCAATTCTGAATTTTAGCTCAGGTTCTGATCTCAGGGTTGTGAAATCGAGCTCCACGTCTGGGCTCCGCACTCAGTGGGGAGCCTGCTTAAGATTCTCTCTCTCTCTCTCTCTCTCTCTCAGGGCGCCTGGGTGGCTCAGTCGTTAAGCGTCTGCCTTCGGCTCAGGTCATGATCCCGGGGTCCTGGGATCGAGCCCCACATCTGGCTCCCTGCTTGGTGGGAAGCCTGCTTCTCCCTCTCCCACTCCCCCTGCTTGTGTTCCCTCTTTCACTGTGTCTCTCTGTCAAATAAATAAATAAAATCTTTAAAAAAAAAAAGATATTTTCTCTCTCTCTCTCTCCCTCTGCCCCTCTTACCCTTGCTCTCTCTCTCTCAAAAACAAAACAAAACAGAAAAACCAAAAACTTTTATTGATTTGGCAAGAGTCCTCTACTAGAAACTCTTCTTAAAAGATCACAGCTAAAGGGAATAAAGTCACAAGTCTTCTAGTGCCCTGCTGATGGGGGTAATATTGGGACCTGGAATGAACTTCCCCTGATAGAGTGCTCAAGTGGCCAGATTTGGTATTTCCAAACTGCAGGCAAAATGTAGACAACAGAGCAGCATAGAATCCTGTCCCCACCTCTTCCCCATAGTCTCATTTTGTATAAACCCTGGTAATTGCTGTCATCAATGGAGAGAGATCAGTTTCTTTTTGAGGTCAATCTTTAACGTCAACCTAAGCAAGTGATCTTATACAAGTCAGTCATACACATGCACACACAGACTTGACTACAATGCTGAAGATTCAAAATACAGGTGTTTATAGTATTGACTCTGATCAATCTAGTTTTTTTTTTTTTTTTCAGATTTACAAATAGGGCTATATGGTTTTGTTAAAGCCTAAACCAACTTTATTTTCCTTGAACTGTCTGTCAGCCCCGTCTGGTCCCTAGAAAGAGGTTTTCCAATTTGGAAATTTGACTTCAGATGGACTTACTGTCATATGCACAGCCATGCATCTTACTACCTCAGATTATTTCCTCTTAGGTTGGTTGACTGTGAGGAATATTATTATTATTATTTTGAGAGAGAGAGAGAGAGTACGAGAGTGAGCCGAGGTGGGGGTGGGGTGGGGGAAGGGCAGAGGGAGAGGGAGAGAGAGAATCTTAAGCAGGCTGTATGCCCAGTGCAGAGCCCAACTCGAGGCTCAATCTCATGACCCTGAGATCATGACCTGAGCTGAAATCAAGAGTCAGATGCTTTGGGTGCCTGGGTGGCTCAGTTGGTTAAGCATCTGACTTTGGCTCAGGTCATGATCGCAGGGTCCTGGGATGGAGTCTTGCGTTGGGCTCCCTGCTTAGCGGGGAGTCTGCTGCTCTCTCTCCCTCTGCCCCTCCTCCCCTGCTCATGCTCTCTCTGGCACACACTTTCTTTCTCTCAAATAAATAAAATCTTAAAAAAATAGAGTCAGACGCTTAACCAACTGAGCCACCCAGGCACCCCATCTGTCAGGAATATCGTAAGCACGCTCCTACCATGGATCTCCATCTCTGACTCTAGGAAATCACCTTCCTTTCCATTGTCTCTTACTTACAGGGTCTGTGGCAGATTCGCAGTGCCAAAAGATTGGCATTTGGAGTTAGCTCTATCTAGATTTAAATCCCTGCCCCAATATTTACCAGTTGGGTGAACTTTGGCAAGTCATTCTCTGAGTGGCTCCCTTCATCTAATAAATGTGGATAATACTGGCTTATGGAATTGTCATGATGATTAAATCAAAAGTCCTTCGTACAATGTCTGGCACGAAATAGGCAACCAACAAATGGGGACTCGATGCTCATAGCTTTTCTTCTGACCTGACCTCCTTCCAGTTATCTGAGTTGATTCTAGAGGTTTTCCTGATGGGACTACCCTTGCCCTGCTCCAGAAACTTGCTTTTAGTCCACAGTTCCTGCTTCTTCTCTGGCTATTTGTCCTCTCTCATTTTGTGGACATTTTGGGTCCCATTATCTTGATTCTATATTCTGTTCTTGTAATTCTAGTTCTGGGTGGTGACTCACCCTCTCTACCACTCCCACTTGGCTCAGGTTAGAGCCCCACCTGTCAGGTTGCTCCACAGTCAACCTTGTAAACTTGGCAAAACCATTTAAAGTCCTGTACCACATCTGTGCTTCTTTATAGTGCATGCCTGTCAGATCAAAACATAATGATCCAGTTGAGGGAGGTGATGGCTTTTTGCTTGCACATGTCATACAAGATGGAACATTTAAAGCAATGAGCAGAGAACCCTGGAAAAACCATGACATTTTTTTTTTCCTCCTGAAAAGAATCTTCACTGTCAAAAAGAGTAAGGCAAAAATATACAGTTCAAAGCCCTTAGAGGCAGAATTATCTCTAAGGAAAACACTTTTAATTTTGGATGTCAGTGATTCTTTCATGAATTTGTGCTTTTGAATGAATTTGTTCAGTTGGAACCTAGGGAAGCCTGGCTGCATGGGGGAATTAATCATACACATAAAAGTTTGAGCATGAGTGACTTTATTATCTTAATATAGCTATTGTTTTTAGACAAGTAATACATGTTCATGATATAAAATCTAGAAAATACAAACCACTTTATTTATTTTTTAAAAGATTTTATTTATTTGAGAGAGAAAGGAGAGAGAGAGAGAGAGAGAGAGAGCAGAGTGGGGGGAGGGGCATAGGAAGAGGGAGAAGCAGACTCCCCACTGAGCAGGGAGCCTGACCCAGGGCTTGACAGCTGGGTTCAGTCCCAAGACCCTGGGATCACAACCTTAGCCAAAAGCAGATGCTTAAACAACTGAGCCACCCAGGCACTCCAGAAATACAAAACCCTTTAAAGAGAAAATAATCAAGAAATAATTCTAACATTTTGGTGTATTTCCTTGTTACTGATTTTTCTTTATAAAATTTGGATCATATTTCATCCACAGTTTTATATCCTACTCTTTGCGCCTACCGGCATCTCTTGAGTGTTTTTCTACATCCTTAAAAACTCCTTTATTTATTTTTTAAAGTTTTATTTAAGTAACTTCTACACCCCACGTGGGGCTCAAACTCACAACCCCAAGATCAAGAGTCACATGCTCTTCCTACTGAGCCTGCCAGGTGTCCCCTTAAATACTCCTTTAAAATGCTATTTTTAATGGCTTCTTATCATTCCATTGAATGACTGTATTATGATTTAATCATCTAACCCCTGTTGTTGGACATTTGTGAATCCTATTACAAATAGTATTTCAGTGTAAATATTTGAACCTTCATTTTGGAGTACTTATCTAATTATACCCTTAAAATAGGTTCTTTTTTTTTTTTAAAGATTTTATTTATTTATTTGACAGAGAGAGACCCAGCAAGAGAGGGAACACAAGCAGGGGAGGGGGAGAGGGAGAAGCAGGCTCCCCGCAGAGCAGGGAGCCTGATGCGGGGCTCGATTCCAGGACCCTGGGATCATGACCTGAGCTGAAGGCAGGCGCTTAATGACTGAGCCACCCAAGCACCCCTAAAATAGGTTCTTTTTGAGCATTTTACATTTCCAAGGTCCTCTGGCTGTTTGTGGGGCTCTGATTGCTGTTCATGCTGCACCGTTGGGGTCAGCTGCAGTGGGGTTAAATGACCACAGAGGCCTTGGGTGGAGGATTCTCTCTGGCAGGAACTATTTTTATTCCCTTCTAGAAGAGGGCTCCTCCCAGTGAGTTTTAGCTGCTTGGCACACAGGAAATTGTACACTTGACAAAGGCTTGCTGGCTTGTTCTGAATGAGCTTCTTTCTGTGTCTCTGTCAGCTCCTGCAGACTGTGTGAGTTCCCACAGGGAGGTGCCCTGGCCACGCCTCTAAGCAAAGGCCTTTGTTGGCAAGTAATCCCCTTCCCCAAGTGGGGTGCTTGCAAGGCCTGCCTCTGTGGAAGGGGGTGGAGGAATGGAAATTCATACCCGTGAGGCTCTCTTTGGGAAGATGGTTCCTCGATGCCAGGCTGGAGTTGGGGGTTAGCCGGGTAAGCCCGGGCTATGCTGTGGTGAGCCTGGGGGTGTGTGTGTGTGAGAGAGAGAGAGAGAGAGAGAAAGAGAGAGGTAGGTAAATAAGCTTTCCTCCCCCTGAAATTCTCTGGCACCCTCCAAAGACTATCCATGTTTCTCTCTTTTATGAGATGACTCCTCTTTGTATTAGTCTCCCAGGTGCCGCAACAAAATATCATATACCGGGTGGTGTAAACAACAAAACCTTATTTTCTTATGGCTCTGGAGAATGGAAGTCCCAGATCAAAGTGCTGGTCAGTTAGGTTCCTCATAAGGGCTCTCTTCCTGGCTTATAGATGGCTGTTTTTGTCCTCAAATGGCCTTTCTTCTGTGGCCAAGAGAAAAGAGAGATCGAGGGGGGTGGAGACAGAGACCTCCTCCTCTTCTTCTTTTTATGAGGCCACCAGTCCTATTGGATTAGGGCCTCATCCTTACGACTTTATTTAAACTCTTACCTCCTAAAGACCCTATCTAGGTGAGAGGAGGAGCAAGATGGCAGAGGAGTAGGAGACCTAAATTTCGTCTGGTCCCAGGAATTCAGCTAGATAGTTATCAAACCATTCAGAACACCTACAAACTCAAGAGGAGATCGTAAGAAAAGAATAGCAGCAATTCTATGAACAGAAAAGCGACCGCTTTCTGGAAGTTTCAGGTCTCTTCTGACTTGTTTAGTGTATATTTTTCTAGGGTTGTTGTTACCCAGTTAGCATTTTGTTCTCTCATTCATCTATTTTCCTCTGGGCAAAATGACAAGACAGGAAAAATCACCTCAAAAATAAGAACAAGAGGCAGTACCGACTGCCAGGGACCTAATCAATAGGGACATTAGTAAGATGTCGGAACTAGAGTTCAGAATGACAATTATAAAGATACTAGCTGGGCTTGAAAAAAGCATGGAAGATACTAGAGAAACCCTTTCTGGAGAAATAAAAGAACTGAAATCTAACCAAGTCAAAATCAAAAAGGCTATTAATGAGATGCAATAAAAAATGGAGGCTCTAACTGCTAGGATAAATGAGGCAGAAGAGAGAATTAGTGAGATAGAAGACCAAATGATGGAGAATAAAGAAGCTGAGAAAAAGAGAGATAAACAACTACTGGCTCACGAGGGGAGAATTTGAGAGATAAGTGATACCATAAAGTGAAACAACATTAGAATAATTGGGATCCCAGAAGAAGAAGAAAGAGAGAGAGGGGCACAAGGTATATTGGAGCAAATTATAGCAGAGAACTTCCCTAATTTGGGGAAGGAAACAGACATCAAAATCCAGGAGGCACAGAGAACCCCCCTCAAAATCAATAAAAATAGGTCAACACCCCAACATCTAATAGTAGAACTCACAAGTTTCAGAGACAGAAAATCCTGAAAGCAGCTCGGGACAAGAGGTCTGTAACCTACAACGGTAGAAATATTAGATTAGCAGCAGACCTATCCACAGAGACCTGGCAGGCCAGAAAGGACTGGCATGATATATTCAGAGCACTAAATGAGAAAAATATGCAGCCAAGAATACTATATCCAGCTAGGCTGTCATTGAAAATAGGAGAGATAAAAAGCTTCCAGGACAAACAAAAACTAAAGGTATTTGCAAACACGAAACCAGCCCTACAAGAAATATTGAAAAGGGTCCTCTAAGCAAAGAGAGAGCCTAAAAGTAACATAGACCAGAAAGGAACAGAGACAATATACAGTAACAGTCACTTTACTGGCAATACAATGGCACTAAATTCATATCTTTCAATAGTTACCCTGAATGTAAATGGGCTAAATGCTCTAATCAAAAGACACAGGGTATCAGATTGGATAAAAAAAACAAGACCCATCGATATGCTGTCTGCAAGAGACTCATTTTAGACCCAAAGACACCTCCAGATTGAAAGTGAGGGGGTGGAAAACCATTTACTATGCTAGTGGACATCAAAAGAAAGCTGGTGTGGCAATCCTTTATCGGACAAATTAGATTTTAAACCAAAGACTATAATAAGAGATGAAGAAGGACACTACATCATACTTAAAGGGTCTATCCAACGAGAAGATCTAACAATTGTAAATATTTATGCCCCCAACATGGGAGCAGCCAATTATATAAGCCAATTAATAACAAAATCAAAGAAATACATTGACAATAATACAAAAATAGTAGGGTGTTAAAATGGACAGATCATCTAAGCAAAAGATCAACAAGGTGTTAAAATGGACAGATCATCTAAGCAAAAGATCAACAAGGAAATAAAGGCTTTATATGACACACTGGACCAAATGGACTTCACAGATGTATTCAGAACATTCCATCCCAAAGTAACAGAATACACATTCTTCTCTAGTGCACATGGAACATTCTCCAGAATAGATCACATCCTGGGTCACAAATCAAGTCTCAACTGGTACCAAAAGATTGGGATCATCCCCTGCCTATTTTTGGACCACAATACTTTGAAACTAGAACTCAACCACAAGAGGAAAGTTGGAAAGAACTCAAATACATGGAGACTAAAGAGCATCCTACTAAAGAATGAACGGGTCAACCAGGAAATTAAAGATGAATTAAAAAAATTCATGGAAACAAATGAAAATGAAAACCCAACTGTTCGAAATCTTTGGGATGCAGCAAAGGCAGTCCTAAGAGGAAAGTATATAGCAATACAAGCCTTTCTCAAGAAACAAGGAAGATCTCAAATACACAACCTAACCCTACACCTAAAGGAGCTGGAGAAAGAACAGCAAATAAAGCCTAAACCCAGCAGGAGAAGAGAAATAATAAAGATCCGAGCAGAAATCAATGAAATAGAAACCAAAAGAACAGTAGAACAGATCAACGAAACTAGGAGCTGGTTCTTTGAAAGAATTAATAAGATTAATAAACCCCTGGCCAGACTTATCAAAAAGAAAAGAGAAAGGACCCAAATAAATAAAATCATGAATGAAAGAGGAGAGATCACAACCAACACCAAAGAAATACAAACAATTATAAGATCATATAATGAGCAACTCTATGCCAGCAAATTAGATAATCTGGAAGAAATGGATGCATTCCTAGAGACATATAAACTACCAAAACTGAACCAGGAAGAAATAGAAAACCTGAACAGACCCATAACCACTAAGGAAATTGAAGCAGTCATCAAAAATCTCCCAACAAACAAGAGCCCAGGGCCAGATGGCTTCCCAGGGGAATTCTACCAAACATTTAAAGAAGAATTAATACCTATTCTTCTGAAACTGTTCCAAAAAATAGAAATGGAAGGAAAACTTCCAAACTCATTTTATGAGGCCACTCACCTTGATCCCAAAACCAGACAAAGACCCCATCAAAAAGCAGAACTACAGACTAATATCCCTGATGAACACGGATGCAAAAATTCTCACCAAAATACTAGCCAATAGGATCCAACAGTACATTAAAAGGATTATTCAGCACAACCATGTGGGATTTATTCCTGGGCTGCAGGGTTGGTTCAACATCTGCAAATCAATCAATATGATACAATACATTAATAAAAGAAAGAACAAGAACCATATGATCCTCTCAATAGATGCAGAAAAAGCATTTGACAAAGTACAGCATCCTTTCTTGATCAAACTCTTCAGAGTATAGGGATAGAGGGTACATACCTCAATATCATAAAAGCCATCTATGAAAAACCTACAGTGAATATCATTCTCAATGGAGAAATACTGAGAGCTTTCCCCCTAAGGTCAGGAACGCGGCAGGGATGTCCACTATCACCACTGCTATTCAACATAGTATTAGAAGTCCTAGCCACAGCAATCAGACAACAAAAAGAAATAAAAGGCATCCAAATTGGCAAAGAAGTCAAACTCTTACTCTTTGCAGATGATATGATACTTTATGTGGAAAACCCAAACGACTCCACCCCAAAACTGCTAGAACTCATACAGGAATTCAGTAAAGTGGCAGGATATAAGATCAATGCACAGAAATCAGTGGCATTTCTATACACCAACAACAAGACAGAAGAAAGAGATATTAAGGAGTTGATCCCATTTACAATTGCACCCCAAATCATAAGATACCTAGGAATAAATCTAACCAAAGAGGCAAAGAATCTGTACTCAGAAAACTAGAGAATACTCATGAAAGAAATTGAGGAAGACACAAAAAAATGGAAAAACATTCCATGCTCATGGACTGGAAGAACAATTATTGTGAAGATGTCTATGCTACGTAGAGCAATCTACACATTTAATGCAGTCCCTATCAAAATGCCATCAACTTTTCTCAAAGAAATGGAACAAATAATCCTAAAATTTGTATGGAACCAGAAAAGACCCCAAATAGAGAGAGGAATGTTGAAAAAGAAAAGCAAAGCCGGTGGCATCACAATTCCGGACTTCAAGCTCTGTTACAAAGCTGTAATCATCAAGACAGTATGGTATTGGCACGAAAACAGACACATAGATCAGTGGAACAGAATAGAGAGCCCAGAAATGGACACTCAACTCTATGGTCAACTAATCTTCGACAAAGCAGGAAAGAATGTCCAATGGAAAAAAGACAGTCTCTTCAACAAATTGGTGTTGGGAAAATTGGACAGCCACATGCAGAAGAATGAAACTGGACCACTTCCTTACACCACACACAAAAATAGACTCAAAATGGATGAAAGACCTAAATGTGAGACAGGAATCCATCAAAATCCTTGAGGAGAACACAGGCAGCAACCTCTTCGACCTCAGCCACAGCAACTTCTTCCTAGAAACATCACCAAAGGCAAGGAAAGCAAGGGCAAAAATGAACTATTGGGACTTCATCAAGATAAAAAGCTTCTGCACAGCAAAGGAAACAGTCAACAAAACCAAAAGACAACTGATGGAATGGGAGAAGATATTTGCAAATGACATATCAGATAAAGGGCTAGTATTCAAAATCTATAAAGAACTTATCAAACTCAAAACCCAAGGAACAAATAATCCAATCAAGAAATGGGCAGAAGACATGAACAGACATTTCTGCAAAGAAAACATCCAAAGGACCAACAAACACATGAAAAAGAGCTCAACATCACTCGGCATCAGGGAAATACAAATCAAAACCACAATGAGATACCACCTCACACCAATCAGAATGGCTAAAATTAACAAGTCAGGAAATGACAGATGTTGGCGAGGATGCAGAGAAAGGGGAACCCTCCTACACTGTTGGTGGGAATGCAAGCTGGTGCAGCCACTCTGGAAAACAGTATGGAGGTTCCTCAAAAAGTTGAAAATAGAGCTACCGTACGACCCAGCAATTGCAATACTGGGTATTTACCCCAAAGATACAAATGTAGTGATCCGAAGGGGCACATGCACCCCAATGTTTATAGCAGCAATGTCCTCAATAGCCAAACTATGGAAAGAGCCTAGATGTCCATCAACAGATGAATGGATAAAGAAGATGTGGTATATATACACAATGGAATATTATGCAGCCATCAAAAAAATGAAATCTTGCTATTTTCAATGACATGGATGGAACTAGAGGGTATTATGCTAAGCAAAATAAGTCAATCAGAGAAAGATAAGTATCATATGATCTCACTGATATGAGGAATTTGAGAAACAAGACAGAGGATCATAGGGGAAGGGAGGGAAAAATGAAACAAGACAAAACCAGAGAGGGACACAAACCATAAGAGACTCTTAATCTTAGGAAACAAACTGGGGGTTGCTGGAGTGGAGGGGGGTGGGAGGGATGGGGTGGCTGGGTGATGGACACTGGGGAAGGTACGTGCTATGATGAGCGCTGTGAATTGTGTAAGACTGATGAATCACAGACCTGTACCCCTGAAACAAATAATACATTATATGTTAATAAAAAATATTTTTAAAAAGACCCTATCTATAAAGACAGTTACCTTGAGGGATGGGACTTCAACTTACGAATTTTGGGGGTGTACAAACATTCAGTCCATAACACTCTTACCCACTGCTCTATTGTTTTCCTATAATATTTATCATCTTCTACAATACTACTTTATGTATGTCTGTATGTATGTATGTATGTATGTATTTATTTATTTATTTGGTTGGTTATTACTTGTCTCCCACTACTAGAATATAAGCTCTATGAGGTCAGGTGTCTTTCTTTGTTTTTCCCTGGTGTCTCCAAGAACCTAGAAGAGTACTCACACATGAAATATGGAAGAAGAAATGAATGAGGTCAGCCACCATGGCTATCAAGGTGAGAAAAGAGAGAGAACGAGCACTAAAATGGCTGGTAATAAACAGGAAATCCCAGGAAATAGCAACATCTAGGAAGGGAAATTGGGGCCTATCCTATCCCAGAACTACTAATACCTTGTCCAGCAACATGCAGATCATTTCACTTGATCAGGTATGATGTGGTGGAGACACTCCACATTGTGGTTCAAACTTGTATCCCTTTGAGTTGCTATGGGGGTTATGATGTCTTAATCTGCTTGGGCTGCCATAACAAAATACCATCAACTAGGTGGCTTAAACAATAATAGAAATTTAATTTCTCACAATTTTCTAGGCTGGAAGTCCAAGATCATTGTGCTGGAATGATGGAGTTCTTATGAGAACTCTCTTCATGGCTTACAGATGACTACCTTCTCTCTGTGTCCTCATGTGGCAGAGAGAGAGAGAGGAAAGCAAGCTTTCTGATGTCTAATGCCATCATGGGGACACCACCCTTATGCCGTCGTCTAAACCTAATTACCTCCCAAAGGCCCATCTCCAAATACTATCACATTGGGGGTTAGGACTTCAACATGTGAATTTTGGTGGGACACAAACACTCCATAACAGATGATGTAGCTGGTGATCAAGGATTTACAGGCTCCAGACTCATGATACGTCAGGTCATGGAGTAGAACAAGATGCTGTCCACATAGACCACGAGTCCTTGGCACAGGAGGCCAATGCCTGCAAAACATCAGGGTATCACATTAGCCAAATACCATCACAGTGCACCCAGGTTGGTCAGAGCCTGCCTGGGAGGCTGTTATACACTCATCATATTTCCGTATTTTGTGGAATTGTAGTCCCTAAGAGGTCTAAGTTCATACAAATCATGTGTGCCATGATTTTTGGTGAATGATTAGATTGGGTTCCTTATTCTTTTCATTTATAAAAAACTCTTGTGCCTTCTGGGGAGAAAGTACAATGTCTAAGAAGTGGATATCATACTGTTTATTATTTTTTCCTTTTAAAAATTATTATTTATTTATTTTAATTTAAATTCGATTAATTAACATATAATGTATTATTAGTTTCAGAGGTAGAGTTCAGTGATTCATCAGTCTTGTATTATACCCAGTGCTTATGACATCACATGCCCTCCTTAATGCCCCTCACCCAGTTACCCCATCCCCCCAGCCACCTCCCCTCCAGCAACCCTAAGTTTGATATCATACTGTTTAAAATATTGTGGCTTTAAAAAATAGTTTAATACTTATGAGAGGGTAATTATCAGGTAAAAGTATCTTAGCTATTCCCACTACTAGCTTTTTACAGATGAGCTTTAGAATTATTTTCCAAGTTCCAATAAAACCTATTGAGATTTTGATTGGAACCACATTAATCTACGAATGATTTTGTAAAGAATTGACATTTTTATAGTATTGAGTTGTTTCACTCAGGACTATGGTGGGTTTCTACATCTTTTCAGGTATTTGTGTCTCTTGATAAAATTTAGTAGTTTTCTTCACGTAAAGCCTTCACTTTCTTTGTAACTGTTATTCTTATGTATATTGTAGGCTTTTTGTTGTTGTTGTATATGGGATAGTTTTCCAGTATATTTTCTAAGAATTGCTATTATATTGGAATGTATTGGTCTTGAGTATTTTTAGTTTATTCTTTTGAGTTTCTAGTCGTATTATCCACATAAAATATTCATTTTACATTCCCCTTTGCAATTGTTGCAACTCTGAATTTCTGTTGCCTGCTCTACTCTTGACCCCCCAAAATATTAAACAGTGATGGTAGAGAGAGCACATGTGTCTTGGTCCTGACTTGATGAGAATATCTACTGTGTGCCAGTCCATCCTGGCCTCTATGCCCTCAGCTTTGTTCCTTGATTTTCCCTGCTCTGTTCTACTGCAGGGGACTGAAATTTGCACATGGTTAACGTAGTACAGACCCCAAGGAAATGCTTTTCTGAATCTCTTGCCCTGTATCCTCAGAACAAAAGACAACCGCATCTAAATGCCTGTAAGCTTTGTGGGTTGTGTTGCAGCTGATGTTGGTGTTATATACTGCTTTGGAGCGTGGAAAGGGTCTCAGGGTGGAGGAGCTTTGATCAAAGAAAAGATGAAACAATGAACTTGTCACACCTTTCCTCCCAGATAGCACATGTGTTGTAGATTTTTGAACCAGGAAGTGTCATT
Source organism: Halichoerus grypus (assembly GCF_964656455.1). Taxonomy (NCBI): domain Eukaryota; kingdom Metazoa; phylum Chordata; class Mammalia; order Carnivora; family Phocidae; genus Halichoerus; species Halichoerus grypus. The sequence continues at coordinate 93,390,302 of NC_135723.1, forward strand.
TCCCAGCCGTGATGGGCATCCATTTTCTTGCTTCCCTTTGTGTTCCAATTCATGGTTCTGTAGTTATACATGAATTAGGTATTTTGAAGAGTGGCACACAGTAACGGAGGCATGTTTTGCAATATCATGCGCTTGTAATTCATACTACTCTTAAACTATAAGTGCATTTCTAGACCTAACCTCTGTTTTGGCCTAAAACCCAGAAACATTCTTGATAACACATATGGAATGTAGTTTGAATTTGTTACTAGGGATGTGGCCTCAACTGAGCCAATAGTCATGAAGTTCTTTGGAGAAAGGCAAAGATTATTTCTATGTCTTGAATCTATCCATAGACAAAACACATTTAATTTGACCTTATAGTCACTTAAGACATGCAATGGAAATGCTGACTAAAGCCATTAAATTTAATTTAGAAAGGATGTAAGATATACTAGGAAAGCTAAATGAAACAATAAAAAGCCCTCAAATACAGAGCAAAGTGTGGTCTTTCATGGAAAATAAAATTAATGTCAGATTTGTGCGATCTACAATTTTTTGATATGAACTATTGCTTGCTGTTAATAGTATAACAAAAGTAGATCTAAGTTTGGTGATTTCTCAGTTAAAGGGATTAAAAATACTTTTTTTTCAGAGGCTTGTTTAAAATCCCAAACTGATGCAGAGCGTGAACTGACAAGTGGGATGCTTTTGTTTGGTAAGCACAATATTTGTATGTGTGTTTTTTTTTAATTTAAGGGATTAAAAATACTTTTTAAATTGTAAAGAAAATAGTTTTCTAAGTAGAAATAAACTGCATTTGAAACCAAAAGTGATATTCTAATAAAATATAAGGAAATATAATAAGGAAAAGCAAATGTTTTATGACTTTAAAGAAGAGGATTCAGGTACAAATAATCCCAAAATAATGCTTGTAGTAACTATTTTCCAACCATTATCAATCAAGATATGGTCTCAACTGTAGAGAGATTTGAACAAATTAAGCAATGTACTATGATTTTTGGTAGTTTTCATTCTAGCAAGGGAATATTTGAAAGAAGAACTAAATACGTATTGTAGGGATCTAGATATCACTTTGACAGTAAAAATCATGATATATGTGGTAATGATTTATATGATAAAAGTAATATAGTATTTTTTGCATTAACAATAACTTGTCATATGTGATTGTTACAATGCTTGAATATAATATGTAAAAGTCCAAATATAAGTATTGCTTTAAGAATTTTTGGGGCGCCTGGGTGGCTCAGTCCTTAAGCGTCTGCCTTCGGCTCAGGTCATGATCCCGGGGTCCTGGGATCGAGTCCCGCATCGGGCTCCCTGCTCAGCAGGAAGCCTGCTTCTCCCTCTCCCACTCCCCCTGCTTGTGTTCCTGCTCTCGCTATCTCTCTCTCTGTAAAATAAATAAAAAAAAAAAAAAAAAAAAAAAAAAAAAGAATTTTATTGACATTTCCAGTACAAGTGTTACTGCTTCAGTAGAGGGAAGTTCCTTCAAATTGAAATTAATAAAAAAAAAAACAACTATTGGGTGCCTAGGTGGCTCAGTTGGTTAAACGTCTGACTTGATTTCAGCTCAGGTCATGATCTCAGGGTCCTGAGATCGAGCCCCATGTCAGGCTCCGGGTTGTGGGTTTGGGCCCCACGTTGGGTGCAGAGATCATTTAAAAAGAAAGTCCTGGGGTGCCTGGGTGGCTCAGTTGGTTAAGCGTCCAACTCTTGATTTTGGCTCAGGTCATAATCTCAGGGTCATGAGATCGAGCCCCCTCTCTCCCTCTCCCTCTGCCTCTCCCCACCACTCACTCTCTCTCTCTCAAAACAAAGAAAAAGAAACCATTTGGCATTACCATTAATAGAACATAAAGTTATGTGAAAATCTTGATTATAACAACAGTGATTTTTCTGAAATAAAAGTCAAGAAAAGTAAGTCTTATGAATATGTATTATAAGTTATGAATTATGAATGCCTTTATTACTCACCTGTGCATTGCTGGCCCATCAATACATGAATAAGCATAATTAATTTGGTGCCTTTGATATTTTGCCAAATTTTATTCATACCTGAATATAACTTTACACATATTTGAAAATTTGTCATCATAAAGGTATTTGTAAGGTAGAAGGCTAGAACATTTTTATTTAACGATTTGTCATTTGACTTACACCTGTAAACATGTAGACACGTGAGATGCGGGCCTTCATTTGTATGCTTGCCCAGAGCTCTCTGTTAGGGCCACGCCTGCCTTCAGCCTAATGGTGGTAGTGGTTATCTGCTATCATCCTCCTGTTGTCTGCTAGGCTTCTTGGTTCTTCCATCACTCTTTCATTTTGCACAGGTAAGCAGATATAGGTATGTTTTCTTAGGTCCCCTTCTTTTTAAAAATTTTATTTATTTATTATTATTTTTGGCAGGGGAGGGGCAGAGGGAGAGGAGGAGAGAATCTTAAGCAGGCTCCATGCCCAGCGTGACCCTGAGATCATGACCTGAGCCAAAATCAAGAGTTGGACGCTTAACTGACTGAGCCACCTGGGCACCCCAGGATTTTCTTCTTAAGTGATCTCTGCACCCAACATGGAGCCCAAACCCACAACCCTGAGATCAAGAGTCGCACATTCCACCGACTGAGTCAGCCTGGTGCCCCTGTTCCCTTCTTTGTTACATGAAAGGTGGGGTTATGGGTTGAATAGCATCCCCCCAAGATATGTTGAAGTCCTAATGCCTATGACCTCAAAATGTAAATTTATTTAGAAATAGTGTCATTGTAGATGTAATTGATTAAAATGAGATCATGCTGGAATAGGGTAGGCTTATAATCCAATATGACTCGTGTCCTTATAAGAAGAGAGAAATTTGGCGACAGAGGAAGGATGATGTGAGAAAAGACAGTCATGTGGTAACAAAGGCAGAAATTGGAATGAAGCATCGATAAGCCAAGGAATGTCAAGGATTTCCTTGATACTCGAAGGCAAGGAAGTATTCTCCCCTACAGGTTTCAGAGGGAGCATGGTCCTGCCAACATCTTGATGTTGGACTTCTAGTCTCTAGAACTGTCCGACAATAAATTTCTGACATTTTAAGATACCTAATTTGTGGTGTTTTCTCATAGAAGCCCTAGGATATGGGCAGCATACTAAAGATGCTCTTTGCCCCTCGTGTCAGTGTTTCTACAGGCTAGATATCTAGAAGTAGATCTGCTGGATCATAACAAACATCTAGTTTTCATCTTAATAGCTACTCCAGATTGCCCTCTAGAGTGGCTGTATCTGTTTATGCTCCTACCAGCAGTGCATGAGACCATGTTTCCTTATGCCATGGCCAACACTTGACATTAACAGACATGTAAAAATTTTTTTCCCTCTGATGGGCAAAAAAGAAGTATTTAAAAAAATTGTATTCTCTGATTACTAGGGAGGTTGAGTGGTTTTTTTTCATATGTTAATTTTCCATTTGAATTTTTTCTTCTGTAAATTTTCTTTTTATGACCTTTGATCATTTTTCTGTTGTGATATTTGTTTTATTCCTACTAGTTTGGAATACTTCTTTATGCAGGAGATGATATTATTCTTTATAAACCATTCCTAGTTTAGGAAGAGGTTTTAAATATCAAGAATGTTTGTTGGCTTTAATTGATTGTCTTTTCAGCTTCTAGTGAGATGATCAAATGATATTTATTTGACCTACTGATATGTGGCACCTGTAATTATAAGAACTTTAAAAAGCAGAGCAGTTAAATATTTTATGGGCAAGAGGAATGATGCCAATGTGGGGGTTTTTCAAAACATGTTTAGAGGGCTGCCTGATTAGAACAGAGAGTGTGTCTAAGGGAGTGTGATGGTCAGCTTTGGAAAATGGCCTGAAGCCTTTGTGAAACCTTGTAAGGGGGTAAAGAGTTTGAGCTTTAATCTACAGGCTAGATGAAATTACTGCAGAATTTTTGGTAAAGGATAACTGTAGAATATAAGATTAACATGATGGTGTGGTAGAAGAAGAAGAAAATAAAGCAAGGAGAGGCGTTGGATGCCCAGGGGTGAGATGAAAATGCTTTAATGACCCTAATGAGGTTCTAATGACCCTAATGAGGAAGAAAAGAAGGAAAGTCCCTAACAAACCAGTGTGGCTCTGTGATGAGATGTAGAAAGAAGCATAAATACTAGCATATTACACACTTGGGGCACTGTCGGGAGGCCTAAAGTAGAAGATAACTCTTGGGTTTCAATCAATGTCCCAGTTGCGCAACATTAATTAGGAAAACAGGAATAAGAATATATAGGAGGCCTTTTCTCTGAGCAAATGATGGCATGTTGATAGATGGCAAAGAGAAAACACACTTCATCAATTTTTATTTTGCTTCTAATAGACAATGTCAAGGAGAGTGATTTCAGACTAAAGGTAGGGGGTAGGGTAGAACAAATATAATAACTGAAGACAGTTCCCAATGGGTGAAGAGATTGTAAGAAAGCATCTATCTGCTCTGGGTGAACTGCACCCCAGGAAACAGAGAGAACTTTTAATGATATCTCTGCATATCTGTTGTTGGCCTTGGAGAAAGCTTGGAGAATGTGAACATCGGTTAGAGAAAGGAAGGAGGTTGTGTGTGAGCAAATAAAATTCCAAATTTCAAAGATGTGGATTTCAGAAACTGCAAACCAATGATTTTAATATCATTTTGGGGCAAGATCCTAGGGTAGCATTTGGAAGGGATGAGTTGTAGAAGAGATCCTAGAAGAGAAAGTGAGGATTATTAGAACTTTACATGGGTCATGTGAAAACATGACTGACTGTGTGATGGTGTTTTTTTCTTTATTGGTTGACTTGGCTGTTAGATGAAGGAGCACTGCTGGATACAAGACACACTAATAATCAGGAAGAATCAGAAACCCAGGAGCAGCAAGCTCAAGGAGGAAATAAACAAGGGGTATTTAGCCTGGAAGGAAGAAGGCTTAGGGAGAACATGATGGCTGAGGTGAAGTATGAGAAGGACCATTACATGGGAGAGGAATCAGGTACCTGTGGGCTTCTCAAAGGCCAATGGGTAGGATTACAGGGATCTAGGATAAAACTCAATGTCAGGAAGGATTGTCTAACCATTTACACCATCTGACAGTGGAACAGGGTGCTTGCCAAGAGAGTGATTTCCCTATCACTGCAAGTGTGCAAGCAGAAGCTGGCCATTACTTTTTGGGAAATGTTCTAGGAGAGATTCATGCACTGTTGTGTGGTTGACTCTAAAGTCCCTTGTTACACAGGCTAGAGGAAGAATCCACCATCTTTTTAGCTCCAAATACTAGATCCTCCCCAAATGGAGTTGGGCTGTCCAGGAAAACTGCATTTCAAAGGAGGCCTCAAATGAACATCTTTAAAAGGCTTTTGGGATGTCACCAAGGACAAAAATTTCAGAACAGAATTTTAATGATGGTCAGAAAAGAGGAGGACAGTGTGCCATTTAGGTCCCTTCCCCCAGCAGGGCCCTGTAATTACAGGACTGCTGAGGAGAACCATGGGAGGAGGGGCAAGGCACATCCTGGGAAGCAGGCCTAAGGCTCAGGCCAGGAGAAAAAGTTAAAAAGGAAGAAGAAAGGGACAGAACAATGGAAGAGGGAGGACAGATAGAGATAAAATGAACAGGTTCCTTCATTGCCAAATGGATAACTGCCTGGGCTTCCAGGGGTCTCCAAGGCACCTCTTGCAGCTGGTTCTCAGGGGGAGGGCAGAGCTGGGAATGAGGAGAGTGAGGCTCTAATGCTGGATGTGCCCCAACTTGCCGAGTGACCTTGTAGGTATCATATCACCTTTCTGCCTCCTCTCTAGGGTCAAACACAGACATCCTGTTAGCCTACAAGTGCTCTGGGCTTTACAGAATAAAATAGCTCCAGAAATTTCAGACATCGTCTGCATGTACAAAGTGTTTCCACATTTTCACGGTTGGGGGAGAGAGGGTACTGGTGGGAGGAGGGTAGAAAGGAAGGTGAGAAGACATTGTGGCCAAGTTCCTTGGCTCCACCTCGCCGTCCTAGGGAACCCAGGGGACCAGGAGGGGGCAAACGGCACATGCCCACAGCCTCTCGACCAGCTGGGCACCCAAGAACCGAGCGGACATGCTCAGGCTCTGCTGTCCCTTTCAGCAAATCCCTTGCCGCATCCAGGGACGGAAAGCGAGGCTCGCCCCTCCCCCACTAGATGGCACTGAAACGCCTCGTTCCCGATTTTCAAACTGCAGGGAGGATGAAAAAAGACAAAAAGAATATGGTGGAGGTGCGCTCTTTCTGGCTCGCAGGCCCCGTTTTGCAAAGCAGGGTGCCGGATACTCTTTTTCCCCGGGGCAGCTCTTTCCCCGGCAGTGCGGGCCCCCGGTTTTGGAGTGCGGGTGCAAATGAGGGGCGAGCATTAGAGAGAAAAACCCAGTCTTTCAATCTGGGAGGGAGGCTCCCAGCCTTTGCGGCGCTGTCTCACGTGAGCCGGACCGGGGGGGGGGGGGGGCGTTTCTGGGATGAAGTGGGGCTCGCTTGCAGCCCACTCGCTCAAGGTCTGGGGTCCTTCACTACTTCCCAGAGCCCGCGCTGAGCCTAAATCCAGCCGCCACCCAGTTGAGGACAAATCCCGCGTCGGGGTTTCATTTAACCCCACCTCCCCTTCTCAAAGAGCGAGCCCCCGGGCGTTTTCAAAATACCTATTAAGCACCCCCCCTACACACCCATTAACATTCTCTTCCTCTGGCCTTGAAAGGATCAATCAATTTCCTGCTGGAAAAATCCTTTCCTGCTGGGGAGGGAGGGAGGTGGAGGCAGGTGGAGGTGGGTGTGTGTCGGGGTGTCTGGTGCTGGCGTGGGGCTAGACTGGGGTTGGCCGTGGCAACCCCACCGACGCACTAGGCCCCAGGGGGAAACGCCTGTAGCTAGCAAGGTAGCGCCTGTGGCTTTCTAGGGGAAAACAAAGATCAAATGTGATCCAAGATACCGGCGACCAAAACTGGGGGACGCAGGGAACTTCCTCAGCCCCTCCGGATGCCGACTCTGCAATAAGCAGCCTTTAAAGAACTGTGGTCGATTTGAGGGAATTTTCCACCACTGAAAAGAGATAAATAGGAGATGGAGGCAACATCCCTAAATTTATAATAATGCGTGTAAACAAACATGCTACATACTACATATATGTATATGTGCATAAATATGGATGTGGTTGGGCACATACCTATCTAGACACCATTGACTTGCCTGGTCAAAGACTAAGGCTTAGACATTTCGTGCCTGGGAAATGGTGCAGTTTATCTTTAAGGATGCTAGAAAAATAAGAGATGAGGCTCACGTTGCACGGATGACATCACTAGCTTTTGGCTGCGCGCTCCGTGTTCTCGTCTGTGGGTTTTAGCCAAGGCTGCAGCGCCCGGCGCCCGAGCGAGCGAGCGCGGCAGCGGCTTCCTCCGGCGCTCGCAGCCGGGCGATGCGATTTCCCGAGCACCCCGGGCGCAGCCGGGGCTCTCGCTCCCCAGCACCCGCCCGGCCCGCGAGGCCCCGGAGCCGCCGCGGCTAGAGGAGAAGGCAGCGACTCAGCCTCCCTCCCCCACCCTCGCCCCATTCACCTCGGCGGCCACCGCGCGCCAGGAGCCTGATCGTGGGACGTTGAGACCGGGACGGGATTCTCTGCACGCTGCCGAGTGAGCCGGCGCCTCGGGTGGGCTGCGAAGAAAATGGTGCAGTCTGAGAGCGGCTGACTCCAGTTGGGCAGAGCAGACAGCTACAGTGCCGAGCTCGGGTGGCGGGAGAAGGGGGCGGATTGTTTTGAAGGGCCGGGGCCGCTGTTTTCCTCGGTGCCTGCAGCATTTTCTTTGCACCTGGGCAGCACATTCCCGGGGCTACTTGGGAGCCAGATGAAGTGAGGCAGAGGCGTCGCGAGAGAGGCGGGTCTGGAACCTGCCGAGTGGATACTGAGGAAGAAGAGGGCGCTGGGGAGATCGGCATGACGCCCCGGGGGCTGGCTGCCCAGCTGGCGGTGAGCCCCGATCGCGCGACCTGTCCATGGTGTTGAAGGCACCGGGAGCCGAGCTCCGCGCGCCCCGCGCCGTGCGCCCTGCGCCCTGCCGGGTGCACCCTCCTCTGCGCAGCCTGCCCCTCGCGCCCGCCAGCTGCCGCCCAGTCGTCCTCAGTCCCGGGCCAAGGCTCGTCCCCTAACGCCGTCCGAGTGACCGCGCCGTCGGCCCGAGGGGCCTCCTGAATGGCGAGGCCAGACGCAGACGACCCGGGAGCCCGCGCGGAAAGGTCGGCCGCGACCGTGCGCCCACGGGGAGCCCGCCTCTGAGAACAGCGCGCTGGCCAGACAGAGCAAGGGACCTGCTGGTGACCAGAGGACGGAGATTTTAAAAAGACCCGACCCAGAGAGGAAGAACATTTCTTCGCTTGCAGACCGGAAGGGGGAGAGTCGCTGAGTGGGAGACCCAGGCGGGACTCAGGACAGCCGGCCCTGGCATCTGGAGGTTTCCTTCGCTGGCCGGCCGCATCGCGGGTGCCGGAGTTCATTCGGTCGTCGCGCAGCTCCTCGTGATAGCCCCCACCCTCTCACCCCAAGAAAAAGCCAGGCGAGGGGTCCCATCGCTACCCTGCACAAAGAAAGCCCGGCAGCCCCACTGCAGCCGAGGGCACTTGGTGTTTAGTTTCTGGCCCCAGGGCAGCGGCGCCCGAAGCCCGGCCGCGTGCAGACGCGGCCGGTTCAGGGCAGTCGCTTCCTGCGGGGCAGGGAGGGGGCGGGAGGCGGTCTTGTCCCGCTCGCCGCCGCCCGAGGCTGCACCTGCCCCGGAGGATGCCCAGGAGCCCGCCCGAGCCTCCCCGGATCAGAACTTTTTAGGTTGCCCGCCCCCATCCCCGCAGTCCCTGGGCCGCGCGCACTGGCAGGCGGGGGCGAGGGGGCGCCGCCGCGCGAGTCCCCCCTCCGGTCCCCCTCCCCCCCTTGGCTCGGCCGCCCGCCGCTTTGTTCCGGGCGCGCGGAGGGAAGGCGAGGCTGCGGCGGATCATGCCCATGGTGTAGCCGCCAAGCGGAGGCATGGCTGCCGGAAGGTTACTGCTCTATACGGGCCTCTCGCTAGCGCTCTGCGCCCTCGGCATGCTGGCTGTGGCCATCTGCTCGGACCACTGGTACGAGACGGACGCCAGGAAGCACAGGGACAGGTGCAAGGCCTTCAACACCCGCCGGGTCGACCCCGGCTTCATTTACAACAACAACAACAACTTGCCGCTCCGGGCGAGCCGCTCGCGCCTGGACCGCTGGGAGGGCAAACTCCTCCGGGCCCGGAACCGCCGGCAGCTCTTCGCCATGAGCCCGGTTGACGAGTGCAGTCGGCAGTACAACTCCACCAACATGGGCCTCTGGAGGAAGTGCCACCGGCAGGGCTTCGACCCCGAGATCGCAGCCCTCATTCGGAAAGGTAAGCGCGAGGCGCGAGGCGTGGCGCTGCCTAGGCCCGGCCACCCTCTCCTCCCTTCGCCGGGCCACAGTCTCCCGGGCCTCCTGCTTCCGGGAGGTCAGGTTAGCCAGGCCCTGCGGAGCCTCGGACTGGCCAGAACTTGCCTCCCAGTAGCTGGTAATGGAGGCTTGCTTCTCTCTGGCCGGCCTCTGGTCTTGCGTTGGTCTGATGGGATTCCCGTGGAATATCGTGGGCCGGGGTTTTTAATCCAGGCTAGTGCTTCATCAGTCTCTGAAAATGGAGGGAATCTCTCATGTTGTGTTGTTCGCAGAGCAAGCCCCAAATTTGAGAATGATGTGTCAGGCAGACAGCCTCCTAGTTTTAATCTTTGTTTTAGATGTCGAACTGATTCAGCATCTCACCGAGAAGGCCTTATTCACCTTATTCACGCCACAAACGCTTGCTAAGTGCTAGACTATACTGAGCACGGTGCAGGCATTGGTCACATAAACATCAGTAAATCACAGCCCCTGCCCCGTTGCAGCGACAGGCCTGTTGACCAGGAGCATCATACCACGATTCTTGATCTCTCCTTTTGGGGAGGTGGTTGACAAAAGTGACTTGTGTGCATCGAATTTAGCAGGGCCTAATAAACACATAAAAAGTAGTTCCTCAGGTAACACCAAAGTGGGCACTTCAGCGGAAAAAAAATTACCATGTTCTGAAGATTTATATCAAAAATACCTGAAGTCTTCCAAAACAGAAAACAGACTTAATTTGCTAATGATGAAAATTTCTTGGGTACTTTAATGTTGATCACATAATTTTTAAAAGTCTGTTCATCTGATGCAATTTGTAAATCTTGGATGATTTATACTTTGGGGACCACCCTGTTCGGTTAATCCATTGAAATGTTGTTTGGATATATATTAATATTGCTCTGAAAAAGGGAATGCATTCTCTTCTAGGGTAGTTGCATTCTGGAAGATGTGGTGTGACTTTCTGAGGCTTGTCCCCCCCCCCCCCCCCCCGCCCCCGCTGTGTTTCATTCTCTTCAACTATTAAATGGTAATGCCAAGGTGAAAATGATGTTCTCTGCAAAGTCTCTGAGGCCCAGATGGAACAGTTCTTACTGTCCCTTAATATTATAATGCAGGTTTGCTCCTGTTGTAAAATATTATTTGTGAGAACTGATGTTCTTTGATTCAGAAAAATGTTGAAATTGATCAGAAAAAATAGTTAATTTGAAAAAAAAAAAGTCAATTATTTAAGATGACAGGCAGTGGGTATGGTCTAGGTGGCTAGTCAGATGTAGGTGAGGTGAAGTCCAGAAGGAGAATCCATCTTCGTGTTTGTTTTGTAGCTTCTGTAGAATGATTAGGGATTTTAGCTGATTCGGTTATGAGTGTGTTAATACTACAAACACCGCAACTGCTTCAGAGTTAGGCTCATATTAGAGCAGGGTGACCCATTTGGAGCTCTACAACTTTGTAAAGATGGGCAGGATATTAGAGAATTCCAGAAGAGAGTAACTTGGTTTGGATTTAGAAGTAGGAAGGCAAAAGAAAACAGAATCTTTTTTAACAATGGGTAGACTGTAACAGCGTTCAGATTCTCAGATTCATGAAGTGTTATGTCGTTTTTTTGTGCTCCGCTTTCATTAAAATTGAAATGGTAGGAAGTTAGCTGAAACATGAGGAAGAATTCATGTTAATAACACTGAAAAACAGTGGTAGGACTTGCTGAAGGACATTCTTGCATTTCCTTTCTTAAAGGTCTCTGGCAGCACGATGGATTGGGTATCCTTTTGTCTGGCATTGGTTCACTCCACTCAGAAAAAGGGGGATGGAATCCATGGCTCCTGGTGGTTCCATTGAGGGCTTTGATTCCATGTTGCTTTGCCTAGCAATCCGGCTAGAAAGGTTGACTTGGTCTGTGCACCAGACAGCTTCGTTACCATAGTGACATGTTCTTCCGGTGAAGCTGGAAACACAGTGACAGGGAAAGGGATAGGGGAAGAGGGTACAACATTTTGACTTTGTATCGACTGATTTTTAATTGCAGCAACAGAAAATGGACACTGCACAGCAGGGGGATTGAATACACTGATACCCAGAGTTGGCAGAGCATTGTATTTCACTTGAACTAATGGAGATGCTGTTCCCCATCACCCAAAATACAGCAATCACTGTCAGCTGCAAACACCCGCTTACCAGGGCCGTTTCTGTCCATTTGACATTCTTGTTAGGTATTATTGAGATAGATGGCATGCCAGCCTTACAAATCTTGAGGGACTTAAGGTCACAATCTTCATTTTTAACCTCAAAACATAATCTGTGAAAGCTAGATCTTCTCTTTTCTAAGCAACAAGAGACACATTTTGGAAATAAGTGCATCTTATATTAGTAGAATTCACAAGCAATTCCAATAACATAGAACATAATTTCTAGACTTAATCAGCATTCTTCCTAGATTGGCACATTTTGGAAGGAAGTAAAAAAAAAGTTGATATCCCTATATTTAAATTTAAGGCAGGCAACTTAGGGAAAGATACTTACCTCATAGTATTCATTAGTAGCCTCAGAAGATATGTTAGTCCTTTGTCTTTTGGGGGAGCATCTTAGATGCAAATTCTGGGAGATATGTGTTGGGTGAGGGGAAAGGAAGGGAAACCGGAGAAAAGACTGTGTAAAATCTGTCAGTATTATGGGAAAACTAGAGATTTATCTAAATGATCATACAGCCCCATGTAACTCAATCATTTGTTAAATCAATGTTCATTACATTAGGAAGTGCTGTTTGTGCATTTTAAAATAAAACAAAACCACATAATTAATAAGAAAACAAAAGTCAAATCTATATCTGATTTGAAGATGAAGTCCTTTGGATGCATGTTCTCTCTGAAATCCATTTCTTCAATGCCCACTGCCATGATTGTACCAACGAATGTGCATTTCTGGTCACTGTATATTTATTTGTCTTATTGAACTGTAAGTTCCTGAAGGGCAGGAAAGAAAATCATTTGTAAAATACATTCACCAGATGCTTGGTCCTTGGGAAATATTTCATACAAATAAGGTTCACAGAATTGTATCCATCAAAAGCTTATTCTAATTGTAGGAACACTTGTGTGGGAATCCAAATAAAGGATTAGTCAGAGAATTGTGATGAAAAAAAATGAACCAGGGTGGCTCCCAGGGCAGTTTAATATTGCAACAGTTGCTACATAATTTAACAAGGAAGATTTTTTTGAGCAAAAAAGTTTTGCTAAGGAATAAGGGAAACAGTACTTTTTTTTGGGATAGCATATGTCACGGAACAGACATGTATCACCCACGCCAGTATTTTTCACATTAGATAAGATTTTGATGATTTCCTTCTTGGAGGTAGGATTGGGTAGAGGGTGTAGCAAGGATAGATCACCCTTGAATTCCCATATGACTCTGTCCATAATCAAGTCCTCTTGTCTTCTTGCTTTTCAACTGTGTCAGTGTCTCCCTAGTAAGTCACTGCAAGCACGGGGGGGACAGATCAATGACAGGATCAGTTTCTGAAATCCAAGAGACTCCCAGACCCTTAGGAGGAGCAGCTACAGGTAGGATTTTGTTCCAGGGAACATTTATATTCTTTGATTTGTACTGAAATGTTATGTTGATATGGCTTAAAATAAATAGACCTTCAACTGAGACTCTAAGAACTTTTTTATTATTTGAAAATAGGCCTTATAAGAGAATTTGATCTATATAATCAGGGAGTGGTTGTCAATACACTGAGGCTTATTTAACAAAACATTGCATATATTTATATGCAATGACTAATGTGCTCAGCAGATATTTACTGCACATATATTATGCGATGGGCACACACCACAAGAACGCAGCGATGAATAAGACCTGGTCCTTAAAATTCCCCCAGTCTGTTAGCATCACAGGGAATACATGACAACTACGGGGTGATGAGAGCGGCGGAAACAGATGCAGAGTAGCACAGATCAGGCAGTGATGGATTGTGTTGGCAGTGGGGTGAGGTAAGCCGGGAGGGAATCGGGGAAAGTTGTGCGGAGGAAGTGAAATCTGAACAGAGGTTTCATGAGGTTGGGAGGTGGATGGCAAGGAAAGGGCAGTTCAGGCCAAGAGGGCAGCATCTGCATAGCCAGGGAGGTGTGAAATAGCAGTCTGGCCTCGGGAGTGTTGACTGCTGGAGGGAGGGAGAGGAGCAGAGCGTGGAGCTGGAGGGCGAGGAAGAACCAAGGCCAGGGGCTCGCCTGCTCAGATCCCAGGTAGGGTAGCCACTAGCCACAAGTGGCTATTTAAATTTAAAATAACCAGTATTCAATGAAATTAAAAATTCATTTCCTTAATCTGTTGGCCACATTGCAAATGTTCAAGAGCCATGCGTGGCTAGTGGCTATCGTTTTGGGTGGTGCAGATGAGAGAACATTCCTCTCATCACGGAAAGCTCCATTGGACGGTGCTGCATGGAGCCTAGAGCCTCTAAAGAGAATAAGCACGTACTTCGTTTCAGGTGAGGATAATTAAACATGATAACTTGAACTTAAATTTAAGTATATTGTTCTACCCTTGAAGAAACTTTGCTACTTGAATGTTTTGGGCAGAAGATGTGAGTTCATGGTCAGTTACACTAAATCTATTTTTTATGCATTTTCCATCTTTGACTCACAGAATTCTCACATGCTTCTCTGTTCTTTCCCCTCCCTCTCTCAACTCCATTAAAAGAAACTGGCATTGTTGACTGGGCGGGGAGGATTAATGATAATTAATGATAATTGCCAAATGCCAGGTACTCCTCTAAGAGTTTTACAGATATTAGCTAATGTATTCTTCATTATAACACTCAAGGTGGGTGTTATTATTTTTTTCCTCGCTATTCTACAGTTAAGGAAACTGAGGCGTATAAATGTCAATGAACTTGCCAAGTCTCATGATAAGGAAGTAAAACTGCCAGGATTCGAATTCTGGCTCCAGGTTTTTTTTTGTTTGTTTGTTTTTTGTTTTTTTTTTTGCAGTTTTATACCTTTATTTGACAATCAGCGATTAGTTCTCATCCACATTAACTGTCTGTAGATTTTTGAAAGTGGTGACAGGTACATAGGTAACCAGTGTGTAGAGCTTGTTTGGTGAATCTTCATCCTCGTTACGTTTTCTGGACAACCACACACGGATATAGTATGGAACATTCCTTATTCCTTTGGCCCAGACAGCTTTGTTGAGCCTGGTGTCAATGTGCACATCTGGAGTTCCCATCTCCTTCATGGCAAATTTCTGGATCTGAGTGCCCGAGGGGCACGCTTCTGGAAACCCACTGCATGGATGCGCTTGTGAATGTTGATGGTGTATTCTCTGGTCACCACCTCGTTGATGGCAGAATGGCCCTTCTTCTTCTCGCCACCCTTCTTCGAGGGAGCCATTCTGCCGGGCCCTGGTTGGAAAGCTGGCTCCAGGTTTGACGACACCCACTGTACTCTCTTGTCACCATAGAGTCTGCTGGGGCAAGGGTGGGGTGGAGAAGAGGCCGGTATCTTGATTCCTCAAACTGGAAAAGAAATAGGAAGTTAATTTTAGAATCTCACCCAGGGGAGATCTGCTTGAGGACTGACTTCAGCTTAGCTCTGAGGAGGAAGATCATTTTAAAGTGTTGCACGCACCTTGCTTTGAGACCCGCCGACAGAAGCTCATACACACTTTGTTATATGATTTCTGAGTATCTATTTTGTTCACTGTGGTAGATGCTGAGGTTAGAGCCATGAAGGACATACTCATTCATTCCGCAAATATTAATTGAGAGCCTAGGGACTGGGCATCATGGAGAAGCTTACATTCCAGGAGCGAGAGACAGATAATAAATACATACATGTGAAATAAAAATAAGGGGAGTCTGGCTGGCTCAGTCAGCAGAGCATGCAGCTCTTGATCTTGGGGTTGTGAGTTCAGCCCCACATTGGGCATAGAGCTTACTACAAAAAAAAATAACGGTACTACCTTAAAAATAATGCTACTAAAAATGGTACTACTTTATGCCAATCGGAATAAAAATAATGTCTAATGAACTAATCAGTGTAGAACGTAGTGTGAGGGAGTGAATGCCATGAGGTGTCTTTGCTCTTAGGAAGCACAAAGGGGAAGATGGACAAGTAAGCCCCAAATTAAATGGTTCCATTAGTCTTGGTTTTAAAATATAGGGAGGCTTGACCTGCTCGCAGGCAAACACATACAAATACCCATGGTCTTGATATATAGTGTGTGTCCCCATGCATGCACATTGTGTGTCTGCCCAAAGGTACAAGCAAATGCACTCAGTTGCACCCTCCTCCTTCATCACGCTGAAATACAACTAACCAGTGAGAGTTGACAGTTGGGAGCCCTGTGACTCAGTGGGCAAGTGCACGGGTGGGAAGAGAGAGAGGGTTGGTGTGATGTGTTTTGAGCACCTGCCCAGTGCTCTGCTAGGTGCTGGGGGAAAGCAAAGAGGCATCACATGGTTCCTGTCCTGAGGGAACTTACACTCTAGCTCAATGACAAATTCATTGTCTTCTGTGGTTGGATCAGGCTCTTCCTCAGAGGATCACATTTGTGTCAGCTGGATCAGGAGTCAACTGGTCAGGGAATTCGGGAAGGTGGTGAGTTCTTTTTACCGAGTCAACAAAGTCAGGAGCCATATTTCTGTTCCAGAAGGTTGGTTTATTTATTCTTTTACTGTAGGGTTGGTAAGGATCAATTACAGGATCGATTCTGTATATTCCACTTTGGGTTGTCAGTTAAAAATAATTTTTTCCCTCTCTGCTGTTAGTAGGTAATCCTAGGTCTTCCGGCAGAATCCTAAACACTCTCTGGGCTAGTTTGACTCTGTGAACATCCAGGAATTGGAGGGTAAAGTCACAAATATGTATTCAGATGCAGATTCTTTTATAACTTTGTACTCCAAAGAGTACACAGAGAGAGGAGGGAGTGCATGACCTGGGGGATGAGTGGACAGAAAATTGATTTGAACATCTGGATCGGACATCTGCCGTTTTTGAGAAAATGCATAATTTCTTTCAAAGGACGTCGTTTCCTCATATGTAAAATAGTGAGTTTGGATTATATAAACTTCAGGCCCTTTGACACGCTAACATTTGATGAGAAAGTTAAATTTAGGTGATGGAGCATAAATAATAGGTAGATGGTTGAGAAAACGTGAGCCAGGAGAGAAGAGAAAGCCGGGGAGGAAGGACAGAGAAAGGGACCATCCCAGGATGCTAGCACGCCAGAGGAAGAGGCGGGAAACAAAGCAACTCATTTCCTACCCCCATCCAGTCATGTAACAAAACTTCCCCTCTTCTCTAATGATTTGAAATGCCACGTTGCAGATTGGAGTTAAAAATGTAAACACTTAGGGGCGCCTGGGTGGCGCAGTCAGTGAAGCCTCTGACTCTTGGTTTTGGCTCAGGTCCTGATCTCAGGGTGGTGAGATTGATGGAGGTGGGGTGGGGTGAGGGGAGGTGGGGTGGTGTTCCCGGCTCCACCCTCAGCCAGGAGTCGGCTAGAGATTCTCTCTCCCTCTCCCTCAGCCCCTCCCCCCACAGCTCTGTCTCTGTCTCACTCTCCCTCTCTGCGATAAACAAATAAATCTTTTAAAAAAAAAAGTAAACACGTGATGGAGAAATGTTTTGATGGTTATGCAACAGTGTGAATATACTTAATGCCCCCGAACTGTGCGCTTAAACCTGGCGAAGATGATGAATTTTGTGTTCTGTTATGTTTCACCACAATTTAAATAGATTAATTAAAAGAAATTGTAAAACTTAACAGAGAAAGGAACTGGATTACTGGTTGGTGTGTAGAATACTTCATAACCATAACTTCATTCATTCAGCACATTTATTGAGCACCTGCAGGTGCTAGGCGCTGGCCCAGGTATTGCTTGGGATACAGATGTTAATAAAACAGACAAAATTCCTGCCCTCATAGGGCTTACATTTAAACAGTTTTGAGTATCATATCTTTTTTGGGGTTTTTTTGGCTTGTTTTTTAAAACAAAACTTTTTTTTTTTTAAGATTTTATTTATTTATTTGACAGAGAGAGACAGACAGAGAGAGAGGGAACACAAGCAGGGGGAGTGGGAGAGGGAGAAGCAGGCTTCCCGCTGAGCAGGGAGCCCGATGCGGGGCTCGATTCCAGGACCCTGGGATCATGACGTGAGCTGAAGGCAGACGCCCAACGACTGAGCCACCCAGGCACCCCTAAAACAAAACTTTTAAAGAGCACCAAGATATAAGACAAGCAAAAGTAATGAATACATCCCCTGGGTCATTTAAAAACCACTGTATAATGAAGAACACTGCCCTGTATTTATTCTAAAAATGGCTTTTGAGCTCCAACTATGTCAGGCACCTAACTTGGGGTGGCGGATCCTGAGTAAAATCCATAGTTCCTGTCCTCAAAGAACAAACAAAAGGAGGAAGTGTGCAAGAAGACTAATACATACAATCCCCAAGGTGGGTTTTAGGAGAGATTTACATCCTGGGGGCCTGAGTGGCTCTTGAATTTCGGAGCAGTTAGGGGAGGCTTTGCACAAGAGGGGATGTTCTTAGAGTTGTTATTTGTGGATGGATAAGGTGAAGTCTTAGCCTTATTTAAAAATTATTAATTAATTCTGATGAGGTAAATCCTTGTCTAGTCTGCCTTCCACCTACCCTTGTCCCCCAGGCCCCCCAGCCCATCCCCCAAGGGGCAGCTACTGCTACCAGATTTTATAAATCCTATCTGAGATCATTTTTTCAGCAGTATTTAAAAATAACAGCAACTATAAATAGGAGTCAAGAAACGAACAGGTGATTCAAACAGGAAAAAAAGTGTATTTTTTTATAAATTTGTATACACAGAGACGATGTTTAAAGGCCTTGTTCCAGGAATCACCAGGAATCTTCTATAGGTGATGTTTATTCCGAGTGGAACCTGCTGTTGGTGTTCAAGGAAGTTTGACAGATTTGCTGTTTTATGGGAGACTGCAGTATCTGAATTATTTCAATTGATTTTTTTTTTTTTTTTTGGCGTTGAAGTATTTTGCCAAGAAAAGGCAATTTACTTTATATTAGGTCATCTTCATAAATTTATATCATTTCCTGCGTTTTAAAATGCCCTGCGGTTCTATATTCTGAACCTCACTCTATTGGACACGTTATTTGCTTCAGAGCATCTCCCTTTCAATTTTGGCCTGAATTTCTCTTAATCTTTATAACAGCAATTCTGTTTAGGCAAACACAACTCCTATTCCCCAAGGCCCTGGAGTATTTCATAGCCCTGGATGGGTTGGGGTTGTTTTTATCTTAAGAAAGCTCTGAGCTCACATCCTGTTCTATGTCAGCTGACACGACACTGGAGTGCAGATGGATTGTATCTCAGGAGGCTGAAGACACGCATAACCTTGCAGCCTGGCTATACTCATGTCCAAGAATGTCCATGGCGCCACTGCTTGTAATAGCGAAATAAATAAGCAAAATGGAAAATCTGAAGTGTCCATGAATAGGAAAATGGATAATGAGGTATGGTCTGTATTCATACAATGGAAACTATCGCCCTATATTTAAAATAAATATACTACATCTACGTATTTCCAAATGGGTAAACATAAAATTTGAGTGAAAAAAGCGGGATACAGAATGAAATGAGGAGAATGTTGCCGTTTATATGAAGTTAAAAAAGTAGGTCAAATAACATTAGATATTGTTTATGGAAACATTATTTGCATGGTATTTATAAAAGTATGCACGGGACCAATATACCCAAAATGAAGGATGATGTTTGCCTTTCTCAAGACAGAGAAACAAATGGAATTGGGAAGTTGCTTTAAAATCATCTCTATTTCATTTCTTAAAAAGCAAAAAATCTGAGGCAAATGGGGGCATACATCTGCATGCACAATCAGGCTATTTGGAAAGTTTTTATGATTCTGACAAAAAAGTTAAAATTTTATTCAGACTGTGTTGTTCAGTGTATAGGAGGCAGGTTCTTTAAGGACAATTCTTGGAAAACTTTTGTTTTTGAGGTGATCTGTGAGTGACTTTCATAAGTGGTAGCAAGTAGCCTTTAGAGGAGAATCAGGTAATTCCTAATCAACAGTTTTGCTTAAAGTAGCTCATGGGAAGGGCTTAAAACGAGTAAAATTGCTTTATTCACTCTTGATGGTAGTGTAAGAAGAGGAAATTGAGACTTTAAAATGATTTGTTTCTGAGATAGAGTAAGGTACAAGTCACGCCCCTCTTTGTCAATTTCCTGCAGCTTGTGGAGAAAAACAAAGAATTTCAAGGGTCAGAAAGGTAAACTAAAACCAATCCCGGAATTGATCTGATGCTGAACTTTGAATGGATAAGACAGGAGACCTCCTGTGGGATCAACCAGAGCACCAACATCTGGGAAGGCATTTGAGTGCACAGGGAGGAACTCAGTGTGAACCAGGGGAGGAAGAGCTGAGAATTAATAATAAGGGACCAGAGTTTATTTGTTCAGAAGTTTTCTTATCCCTTTTCAAACTGAGTAGAGCATGTTAGTTGGTAAAACTTGAAGTAGTTTTATTATTGATGATTATGGTTTGGATTCTTCATTAAGATTATGAGGGCGACATTAGCCAAGGGCGCCTCTTTTACGATAATGTTTCCACTCTGTTTATACAAACTACAGCTGGAACAGAAAAGGCCCATCAGAACTATAGCAGGGGTTCCATTTTCAGCTGATAATGCTTTAAAACACCAAAGCTGGGTCCGGAGTTACTAGGGAATCATGGGTGTCCCACGGGATTTCAGGGGTGTTTCCGTAACCACAGAGCTGGCCAGTGCCCACATGCAGCTCTGGGCAGGTCTGCTTCGGAAGGTCCCAGGTGATGATGAGCCGCTGTGTTCCTCGTGCTCTGTGGGGAGCTGGGCAGAGCTGGAGCCGTCTGTCCTTCCGGAGGTGAATGACCTCCCCGCTCTGGGAAGAACTGGTCTCTGCCTCTCCAACCTCTCCCTGTCTCTCCCTCCTCCCTAAATGTGTTAGCACAAAGGAAACAGGAGGTAGTCGTGCTCAGGTGTGGCCTGGCTTGCTTCTCTTCCTCACCTCTTCTTCAGTGCACTTCTAGGTCCCCGACTCTAGGTTTCCTCCCCCTTCCCCGGGGCTGGGGCTGCTCCTTTTCTAACACCGGGCCTCTTCTGGCTTTGGAGGCAATATTTGCTCCTGGACCGGCTTCTACCCTTGTTCTTTTTTTTTTTTTTAAGTTTATGTATTTATTTGGTAATGTCTACACCCAATGTGGGGCTTGAACTCACCGCCCAGAGATCAAGAGTCACACGCTCTACCGACCGAGCCCGCCAGGCGCCCCTCTACCTCTGCTCTTCCCTCTCCTTCGCTGGCTCTTCTTTCTCAGCCTGGTGGGGTTCTCCAGTGTTCCATTCTCCTTGAACATTCTCTTTCATGCCTATGGCCCTTCTTACCCCTTGAAGCTCATGACTTGTTGCCCTGGGAATTGCTCACTTAGACCTAAAATCCAAACAGCTCGCCTGCGGGATATCTCACTTGGATATCCTGTGGGTCCACAAGAACCTGTTTTCTCTTCCTGCGCTCTGGAATCCTTTCTCCTTCCTTTTCCTCCATCTTGGAGGAATGACATCCCTGCCTCTCTCGTTGCCCAGCCCAGAAACTTAAGGATCATCCTTAGGGGCTCTCTTCTCTCCTGCCCTAGCCATCCAAGCAGTGAATAAGTTGGTTCCCCTCCTGACACGTCCCCCCCCCATCCTGTTCCACCATTGCCCCTGCGGGTTGGTCCCCAGCACCTGTGCTCGTGTGGCGCCCTTTGGTTTCCTGTTCTCTAGCTCATCTCTCCTCACTGCTTTCTATTCAGAGTGATTTTTCTTAAACGGAAATCGAATCATGTTACCACTTTGCTTAACATCCTTCAGTGGCTTCCCACGGCCTATCGGTCAGGATAAGATCTGTAATCTTCACCTTGGCAAGTGGGCCCCCCCCACGTCTGGCAACGTGCCTCCCCACTCCCCCATCTGTGCATCTCATACTTTTGCTTTGCTCCATACCAGCACGCTCTCCTCCAGCCCTGATGAAGGACTCCCAGGCCCCCAAACAGGTTAAGCTATTTTATGCCTCGGGAACTTTTGCTTATGAAACTTCTACTTTGCCTGGAAGTCCTTGTCCCTCCCTGCTGGCCCCCACCCCTGAGTCGGCTTGGTCAACACATGCTTACCCTTTAGCAATCAGCTTAAGGCCCCTCCTCCTCTTGCTTGGGGTTCTCACCCAGGCTCCCCCGTAGGATTGCCTTCCTCCTCCTAGACCTCTGTCACACACCAAACACTTGCTTCCTAGCACCAGCGACATTTTATTTCCCCATATGCTTTCCTCCTTTTTGAGAGTCTTTTTGCACTATTTCGTATTCATCTTTTCATCCGCAGCATTTTGCATAATGCACGGGCCATAATAGGTATTTAATACATACTTGTTGAATGAATGAAGGTTTATCTCTGTTAATGCAGTCGATCTGGAAATCTTATTTAACAAAGAGCCGTAATTTCATTGGACCAGGGAGACTCACTATTAAAAGGAAGCCTGCTGTGAATTGTTCTGTAAAGCATATGATAAACTTCAATTTATTTCCTTTGTTAAGGTTTGTATTTTCTTAAAGCACCCATATTTCTGACTCACAAGAGGAGAATTTCAAGTGGGGACTATTCCGTGGTTCCTGGATTTGACCTCTTCATTGTGATCCTGCCCACTTTTTCTCCTCTTCATGCCTTCCCTAGGCTGGTCCTCCTTCCCCAAACATGGTAGGAAAAGAGAAGGCTACCTGCATTTCTTGTTCCTGTCATGGATGGAAGAATTTCCAAATTTACCTCTGGGTCTGGCATATGTGGCCATTCCCTCAGGATATTTTTCCTGGTTTTTCAATATTTATCATCAGGAGTATCTTCAGGCCAGCCTCCCTCTTAACCATCTATTGAGGGCAGCTTCAGTCTCTGATAGTGATTTTGGTCAGATAATGACCCGAAAACAGAGATTGTGCCTTCTGTAACGGCCTCTTCTCTGGTTCCTACCTCAGTTTGCTTTTCATGACTTTCAACAGCAATGGGTCCCTGATGCTTGGAAAACATGGTATCTGTCTCCAACTCTCTGGCACGCCTGTCACCATTGTTGTTGGTGAGCAGCATTGCTCATGGAAAACATCCATGTCCTACAGGGGTATTTGGGGACAGAAGGATGAGGTGGCCAACCAACACATCTTTGCTTATGAAGACCACCGAGTCCTCGGTCAACAACGGATGGGACAACTGTTTACTTCTGAGTGGATTCTTTTCCAAAATGACCGTGACTGCTGTTCTGGCTGGGTCATCTCACGGTGGAAGGTGTTAAGGACTTCTCCTTTAGCCATGTAGTCTGGTAAGGGCTGAGGTCATTGCCGAGTCATTCAGATAAGTAGAGTGATTCTTTCGCTTTCAGCAGATAAATATAGATACAGCCACATCGCTTAGCTCTCTAAACTAGGTTAAGTAAATGATTCATATCAAGGAAAGATTTTCTATGACCACTCTAATTTCTGGATTTATATTAGTTAAATCTGTATGGGGCTTGAGCTAGAAAACTGATTTCAGCACCTTCTGCCCAAGTTGTATAAAGTGCTCAGATAAAAAATTTAGATTGTACTTTCAGCATTAACCATTGGGTAGGTTCCAGGTTCCAATGAAACTGGCGTTTTGAAGAGCTGGATTAATTGTAAGAAATAATTATAAAAAGTATTGATGAGCTATATACTATTGCGAGTCTCATAAAATGGTGGGTAACCCTTACCCTAGAAAACTGTCTTTTGCTGTCTATGTTTATTTTAAAAGCTATAGGAACTCAGAGGTTTATTTCAAACTGGAAGGTGGCATTTCATCTCTTTGGGTCAGCAGAGTTGTTAACATTTCAAAGAAGGACTTTTATGTTCCTATGCCAGCAGCATGCCTCTATCAGCTTTTATTACACGTATCCGTAGTGGTGTGGTGGCTGGCTGGGCGCTTGTAGATCAATAAGCTGCTAAAAAGGGAGATGCATCAGAGACCATAATGGCTTCTTCACAGAAGACAGATCGTCTCCAGGTTGTAAAGTGCATTTAGGAACAACAACAATGATATCCCCATATTGAGATCCGTATTATTTAGAAGAAAGAAATGGGCTCTCTCAAGGTGATGAGTCCTGTAATAAAGACTTTAGCGTGCTAAACGTACATTCCGGGAGGTTTGTGTCCACTGTTATAGCTGCAATGAAAACAAACTCGGTTGTTTTAATGGAAGAATTCCCAGATGGAGAAATACAGAATCAATTCCCTTGGCCTCAAATAATACTGGGTTGCAGTTGTTCTTGGTTATCTTATTAATTTAAAAAAAAATCTTCTTGTAATCTGAACACTGATTTTTAAGACACTTGGGTGGGCTTGGGTACAATATCAGTGAGAAGTTTGGAAAGGTAGAGGCCCTAAACACAACATGATGTGGGTGGGCTTGGAGGGGGTAGAAAGGTACACAAGGCAGCACAAAGCTCCTTAGCTAAGGTTCTTGACTTGTGGACGCATAGAGCTGAGTGTACTTATGTCCTGGTGACTTCCAAAGGATACGGTATCAGAGAGGATGGTGACATTTTCCAGTGGAGTAACAATTTTCACTCTGTGCTTCTCCTTCATGATGCAGGAGTAAATTACATGAATTATATATCATTTATCCAACAAATATTTGGTGGTACTTACACGTCAGGATTTGTACTGGGGGCTTACGATACAGTAGTGCACCAAATATACAAACTCCCTGCCCACATGGAGTTTATATTCCAGTGAGATAATTAAAAAGTAAATAAGTAAAATATGTAATATGTTAGACAGTGATTAGTGCTAAGGAGAAAAAAACAAAGCATGGAAAGGGATAGGAAATGTGAGGAGGTGGGGTTGAAATTGTAGATGGCATGGCCAGGGAGGCCCTGGCTGAGAAGGTGGCTTTTGAGTAAAGAGGGGATGTGCTTGAGGGAATGAGCTCTGGGGGTATTTGGAGGACAAAGACTTCAGAAAGAGGGAGTAGTAAGGGCAGTGGCCCTGATGTTGGAGGCATAATGGCCGGGAGTGGGAGCAAAGAGGGAGCTTGTAGTAGGGTATGATGTCAGAGAAGTAAAGAGCCACCTCACATGGGGTTTGAAGGTCATAGGAAGGAGTGAGATGGGAAGTCATTGTAGGTTCTGAGAAGAGGAGTGGCATGATCAGATTTATGGTTTCAAGGATCACTTGGGTTGCTGAGCTAATGACAGATGACAGTGGGGCTTGTATAGAAACGGGGAGCAGCCAACAGAGATGGTGGCTGGAACTAGAGTGATGGGAGAAGACACTGGATATATTTTGAATGGCAAACTACCAAGATGGGCTGATGGATTAGATATAGGGTGGAGGGAAAAAAGAGAAGTCAAAAATGGCACCAAGGGTTTTCACCTGAGGAGCTGGTGGAGTGTGTTGCCGTTAATGTCCACAATGGCCAAACTATGGAAAGAGCCCAGTTGTCCATTGACAGATGAATGGATAAAGAAGATGTGGTATATACACAATGGAATGTTACTCAGCCATGGAAAAGAATGAAATCTTGCCATTTGCAATGACGTGGATGGAACTAGAGGGTATTATGCTAAGCGAAATAAGTCAGTCAGAGAAAGACAAATACTATATGATTTCACTCCTATGTGGAATTTAAGAAACATACAGATGGACATAGGGGAAGGGAGGGAAAAGTAAAATAAGACGAAAACAGACGGAGGCAAACCGTGAGAGACTCTTAACTCTAGGAAACAAACTGAGGGTTGCTGGAGGATAGGTGGGTTGGGGGATGGGGTAACTGGGTGATGGGCATTGAGGAGGGCACTTGAAGTAATGAGCACTGGGTGTTGTATGCAACTGATGAATCATTAAAATCTACCTCTGAAACTAATAATACAGTATATGTTAATAAAAAATATATAATGGAGGGGCGCCTGGGTGGCTCAGTTGTTAAGCATCTGCCTTCAGCTCATGTCATGATCCCAGGGTCCTGGGATCGAGCCCCGCATTGGGCTCCTTGCTCTGCAGGAAGCCTGCTTCTCCCTCTCCCACTCCCCCTGCTTGTGTTCCCTCTCTTGCTGTGTCTCTCGCTGTCAAATAAATAAAATCTTTAAAAAATATATATATAATGGATAGGACTGTAGGAGGATCTTGATTTGGGGATCCACTATTTCGCGTATGATAACCTTTGAGACGCCTTTCAAATGCTCAAGTGGAGATGTCAACAGTTAGTTGGAAATAGTGGCCTGGGTTCAGGGAAGAAGTCTCACTTGGGATGGAAATTTGGGACTCGTCAGCTTCTAGTATTTAAAGTCATGAGAGCGAATGAGATCACCTAGAGAGTGACTGCAAGTACAGAAGAGAGAGGTCCAAAGATTAAGTCCTGGGGCACACTGACTTTACAGAGCTCAGGTAGATGAGGAGGCTCAGCAAAAGGTACCGAGAAGAAATAGCTGAGGGTAGTGAGAGGAAAAATTAGGAAAAGTGTGGTGTCCTGGAAGCTAAGGAAAGCCAGTGTGTTAAGGGAGAAAAGTGATGAGTTGTGTGCAAGGCTGCCAGTGGGTCATGTAGGATGAGGTTGAGACTTGAACTTTGAACTCCACAATGTGGAGATTTTTGACCTCAGTGGTGGGTTCAAGAGTGAATGGGACGAGGGGAGGAATAGGAAACGAGTTTTGATAACTCTTTAAAGGATTTTTGGTGTAAAAGTAAGGAGAGAAATATGGTAGTTGGACTGAAAGTTATAGTAAGAGAGACTTAAAACTTTCTTTAAGATTTATTTATTTTAGAGAGAGAGAGAGCATGAGCGGGAGGGGCAGAGGGAGAAGGAGAGAGAATTTCAAGGAGACTTCCTGCTGAGCACGGAGCCTGACATATGGCCCTGAGATCATGACCTGAGCCGAAACCAAGAGTCGGTCGCTCAGCTAACTGAGCCACCTAGGCGCCCCTCTTTTTTTTTTAAATTAGAGAAGTAATAGCATAATTGTAGGCTGATGGGAATGACCTAGTAGACAGGGACAAAACTGATGGTACAGAAAAAAGGGAAGAATTGCTGGAGTTATTGCTAGAGAAGGTTGAGGCAGAAAGGGTGAAAAGAAAGGGATGTGGCCCAGGAAGAAACACATGTTTTAGATGCGCCAGGACACAAAAATCCAAGACTATTTTTTTTCTTTCTTTATTTTTTTGGGGGGGGGCATTATTTAGTTTTTTTATGTAAGGAAAAAATAACATAACAGGGTTTTTTAAAGGCCAGCTTCCTAAGTCTATCACCCAAATGTGGAAACCAGGCAAGAAAAGATTTTCTTTTTAAATTTTTATTTAGTTGTTTATTTTTTGCATTTCTTTTTTTCTTTCTTTCTTTTTTTTAAAGGTTTTTATTTAAATTCCAGTTAGTTGGGACACCTGGGTGGCTCAGTCGTTGAGCGTCTGCCTTCGGCTCAGGTCATGGTCCCAGGGTCCTGGGATCGAGCCCCACATCGGGCTCCCTGCTCAGTGGGAAGCCTGTTTCTCCCTCTCCCTCTGCCTGCAGCTCTCCCTATTTGTGCTTGCTTTCTCTCTGTCAAATAAATAAAGTCTTTAAAAAAATGAATTCCAGTTAGTTAACATACAGTGTAATATTATTTTCAGGTGCAGGACTATTTTTCTTTTTCTTTTTTTTAAAATTTTCTTTTTATTTTTAAGTAATCTCTACACCCATTGTGCGGCTCGAACTTGCAACCCCAAGATCAAGAGTCGTGTGCTCTACTGACTGAGCCAGCCACGCGCCCCCAGGATTATTTTTCTTGGTGCAAGTTATCAATCATCTTGTTCCCTCTGCAAGCTTGTGGGATAATTTTAGCTAAGATCTTTAAGCTTCTCGAAAGAGAGTTTCTATAGCACATCAGCATCTTATTGTCATTGAGCATTTAATGGAAGTTTCTCAGAAGAAAGCAGGATTGCAGAGTGAGGTCCATTCTGATTATGCATGTTGGCTCTGCTTTCTGCTTTATAAAGAGGAACTGGTCAGAATAGCCTAACTTTTCTCGGCACCAGATGCCTGGTGATTGGTTGGACATTCTGAGACATTTTGCCCTCAGGTGTTAGAGGGAATGTGATGTGTTATCTCTTGAAGTATGGTGCTCTGAAAAGTTTTAAAATATTTCATTCTTTAAAGAGAGGACAGCTCATCCTTAAACCTCTCTTACTAGGTGCTGTAAGACCGTTTAGCCAATGGGTTCTGCAGTTTTCCATTTAATAGCATCACTCTAATGAGAATTTTAGGGTGCTTTGGCTCTCATGACATTTAGGTCATTTTTGAGATAAAGCTTCTTTATTTTCAGGCTGAATAGCTACATTCTTGCCTTGTCATCCTAAAAATGCTGCACTGTGTCTGCATTTCAAAGCCACTGATTAAATGACTGAAAACCTGTGGTGGTGCAGAATTAGTCTTCTTTGTCCATTATATTGTAAGTTTCTCTGGAAAACAAAGTCCACGAATTTCTGGTAACCTCTCAGCAACAAATATTTTCTGTGATTGGTGTAGGAATTAAAGTCACAAAATCTTCCTTACTTGGTGAAGAAAAGAGTCTGGATATTGTACAAAAATTATGAGCCATGTTGATAGGCAGTCATTTGTCTGCATGGTTTTTGAGAAGGTGTGAAGGTCATTAGCATTTTGTATTTCTTCCTTGGAGAGTATAAGGACTCAAAATTCTAAGAAAAACTGTAAGTTCTAGGGACAAAGAATAACAGGTGCAAGTTAGTGGAGCAGGTGGTAATATAATTTCACCTTTGCCTCCTACTCAGAAATAGAGGGAAACTTGGTCCCAGTTTGGAAACCATGTGAGAAATAGCATTCATTGCTACCTATAATTGTACCTAACGTTTGACTTTTTTTCTTACCCTCCTGGTTTGTGATTCCATCTGTAAGCACGTAGATTCTGAATTTCCAAAAAATGTCTTCCAAGGTGCATGTCATGACCAATTTTATTTTCTCAAGTGCTTGGAAATTTTTTAGCTTGTGATTTTTCCCTGTTGGGTTATTGGCACTTTCCCCCACAACTGTTGCAGTAATAAGCTTATTTTGTAGGTTGCTTTCCTGCCTAATCTTCTCTCACCTACTTGCTCTCTCTCTTTGAGTAGCTGCTTATTCTCTCAATCACATCCTTTTATCAATACTTTTTTTTTTTTTCACCAGTCAAACCCCGAGCCACCTCCCCAATATGTGGAGCATACAGAGCAGGTATGATTATTCCCATTTTACACAAGAGGTGCCTGAGACTCAAAAAAGTTTATCATCGGTTGCCTGATTAGTGAATAGTGGAACTATACTGGGACCATTGCCTTTTTCCATGTTCTTTCCAACCCCACACTCCCAGGTGCTGCCACATAGGGCTGGCTTGTACTAGAGATGTGCCTGTGTATTTTCCCGTTTTGTCCTCCTACCTCTCCTTTATCACTGCATCCGTAGGAATGACCAGAGGGGTGAAGGGAAGTGCAAGTGCTGATGATGGCTCTGGACAACCAAGCCATATCTCTGCAATGGCGTTGGCAGCCTCCGATGGGAAGAAACTCAGAACTACGTCCCATACGACATCATTAACCTCTTGGCCAGATTCTTGTTTTGAGTGCTTATAATTGGCTTTCCCCTAGACTTGAGGGGAAAATAGTTTGATAGAATAGTATTCCACTTTAAATATTTTATTATACTATGCTTTAAATTTTACTTTAGGTCAAATGATTGCCCATTGAACAAAGAGTGGCTGTTTGTTTACCCACTTACCTCTCTTTCCTCGTGGGTGCCCAACCAGACTATTTCCCCCAGCATTCTCTGCAGTTAGCTGTGGCCATATGACTGAGTTATGACCAGTGATATGTGGATATAAGTAATATATTCCACTTTCATGTCTGTCCCATAAAATCCTCCTGTGTGATCCCCTACTTTCTCTCTTCTTTCTTCTGTTTGGATGCCTACAATCTGGATGACATTGGAAGCCAAGAATTGAAGATGACAAAACTTTGGGAAGTCAGAGCCCCTGAATGATAGGAAATGGTTGTCTCCCCTGTCTTGCTGGCTGATTGGACTTTAGTGAGCAAGAAATTTCTTAGTTAAGCCACTGAGATTTTAGAGTTTATCTGGTAAAGTAGTTAGTATTTCATTATTTACTCATGTGTATAATAATTTAATGCATCTCTTTTCAACTCTTCTATGAAAACCTATATTACAACTACTATTAAGACAACATGTAAACTGTTTGCACCTAGATTAGCACAATAAACGATAGATCCTTCTACTAATACTAGCATTGTAGTAGAGTTTCATTTATCTATATGCATTTATAACAAGATTTGAAGAAATAAAAGATTAGTTCAGTACTTTTCCTCCAAATTTTTAGGTATTGTCGAAGATTGCTTAACTTAATCGTGGGTATTATTTCAAAGTTGAAGAGAACCGACTCAGCCTTGAGCCTTTTGGCCAATAGAGCTCCATGGTTGTCTGTCCATGGTCCTGAAAAATTTAGTATTTCTTTCGTGTTAAATTTGCAACCTTCTTCAAATCTTGTTATCCTTAGTGTATACAGTATTTCTTCTTACAGAACTTATCCACCAGACAGTTAGTGTTCTCCTAAAACAACCAGGCTTTCCTTTTATCTCAGCTTACCCAGATTTTTTCATGATTTTTAAAAAAATTTTTTAAAAAAAGATTTTATTTATTTATTTGACAGAGGGAGACACAGAGAGGGAACACAAGCAGGAGGAGTGGGAGAGGGAGAAGCAGACTTCCCAAGGAGCAGGGATCCCTATGCAGGGCTCGATCCCAGAACCCTGGGATCATGACCTGAGCCAAAGGCAGATGCTTGACAATTGAGCCACCCAGGCACCCCCATGATTTTTCTTAAAGTAGGCTCCATGCCCAGTGTGGAGCCCAATGTGGGGCTTGAACACCCAACCCTGAGATCAAGACCTGGGCTGAGGAGTCAGACACTTAACCAACTAAGCCACACAGGCGCCCCTCTTTTCGTGATTTTCTGTTCTGATTCATGACGTTAGCAAAAGAGCTCCCTGCTGCAAGTTCTCTTCCCCCAAATAGGAATCCCTATGACTTTTTCCCAGTCAAGAGGCATCTCTCCAATTTATTACCTCTTCTATTCACTCACTTGAAGTTATGACACTTGAGACTTTTGATATTGAAAAATTTCCCCAATGCCAATGGGAGAATGTTCTTCTAACCCTAATCACTTATGCCAGATTAAATACAGAACTGCTACCTTAAAGGGCTTAAAGTTTGAAATCCAAGGCTTATCAGGTTTATCATAACACAGTTTTAAAAATACTTTTGATATCAGCCCAACTTTAAAACATTTATGTGTAAAGTGGTTTGTCTAGGCTTCTGTTTTAAATATTTTCATTAGAGTGTAAGTAGTTAACAGTATAGAGTTACACTGCCTCCAAATCCCAGCTTCACTGTTTATTGTGTGACTCTGAGCGAGATACTGAACTTTTCTAGACCTTAATTTCCTTATATGTAAAATGGAGATTTTATTTTTGATCTACCTCATAGAGTTATTGAAATGGTTGAGTGAATTCATACAAGTAAAGACTTGAGAATAGTTCCTGGCCCATAGTAAGTGTTAGCTGTTATTATATTTAAAACTTGCAAGAAAATAGAATGGATTAGACAGGATCATTCATATGTAGGTCTCTATATTAGATAATTTCCAAAGTGATCTCTGTTGCCAGAAATGCCTTATGGCATAGAATTTCTAAAATATTTCATATCTGAAAGCCTCCAGTTTTTTCTTTTGGGCTTTATCTTCACCTTTCAAAAGAAGTTTGTTCTTTTAATAATCTCTCTTTGGCCCCCATATTGGTTATCTTGATTTACAAAAACCAAAACAAAACCAAACAAAAATCCATTAAAAAAAAAAAAAACTTAAGCAAAACTCTTCAACTTTGCTAAAGCCAGCTTGATCATACAGCACCATCTACAGCAGAATCCGATCTCGGGGCAGCTGTGAAGTTTCTCTGGGGACTCCTGTATCCCTTGTTGGAATCTTTTCCTCTCTTGACAGAATCCCATTTCTGTCAATTAAAACATTTCTCCGCCTTCCTTCCTATCGTAGCTCTTCATCTCAGAAAAGAGTCTGAGCAGATCCTTTACTGTCAGTTGTAAATGACCATTAAAGCTCAATGACTGGCCCTTCCCAGAGGAACTTGCTACAGATATGGAGACTCAGCTTCAGGCTAAAGGAATACATTTCTACTGTGAAATTTTAGCTATTAGGCGGGATGAGTATTTTGTGGTCACCCATTCTTTTCTAACATTATTTTATAAATAGCTACTCTTTTTCACTTTCTTACAGGTCTGGTTCTGATTAAGGGTTCACACATTAGTTCATTTTGAATTGAATTGACAACTTGCTGAATGGATTTGAATGTGCCTAGCAATTTACTTTTAATGAACCATAAGCTAAGTTCTCCAAATAGAGATGCAGGTCAGAATAGAGCTCCCACACTCAGTTATGTTGTAATCTCTTGACTGGGCATAGGAGCTTGACTTGCACTGTTGTATATCCATAGCAAAGCACAATTTCATATTCCTGATAGAATCTGGCTCCTAATCATCACGTGTTGGTGTTATTTTAGTTGACATAAATTTACAGAAGTTCCAAAACACCTGTATTCTGACATAAATACATAAAAGCACACTCAAACAAATAGAAATTATTTTTAGACTATGCACTCTGAAGTTCTGTAGATTTAAGTGAGGGTTGACTGTTTGCATGCATGCATATGTCTGCACAGTGTGTGACAATAAGCTTGTTTTAAAAAATTATTCCAGGGGTGCCTGGGTGGCTCAGTCGTTAAGTGTCTGCCTTCGGCTCGGGTCGTGATCCCAGGGTCCTGGGATCAAGTCCCGCATCGGGCTCCCTGCTCCGCGGGAAGCCTGCTTCTCCCTCTCCCACTCCCCCTGCTTGTGTTCCCTCTCTCGCTGTGTCTCTCTCTGTCAAATAAATAAATAAAATCTTAAAAAAAAAATAATTATTCCAAAGAAGCATTCCAAAAGTGTTTTGAGCAATGGGATAACTACGTAGCTCTTAAAGGTAAAGGCTTTTCAAAGACAGTCAACATTCATCTATACATTTTAATGTTTGTTTAAACAACCAGATGCCTTTAAATAGCCTGGCTACTTTATAAGTAGACAGATTCTGGCTTAAGTGCCCTCAAAGCTCTTATTTCATTCCATGGATCTTTGAAAAGGAGAAAAAATTAATTTCCACAGGCTTGATTTGAGTACTTTTCTGAGTTATTAAAATAATCCTTTGAGATATGTTCTTTGGAACATTAACTAAGTCACCAAATTACAAGTCCATAACCTGCAAATGTGGGAAAAAATATTTTGGCTCTTTTGAATCTAATTTGGGTTTGGCAAAAGTTACTCCAAATCTGTTGTCTGTTGTCAAACTCTTGATTAATTAATTAATGAATCACAGTAAAATGTTTCATGTAGTCTTTCTGTTTTTCCCTTTAACCTTTAAAAACTGGAATAGTAGGTTTTTACCTCTTTCTGTCTTTTTGCCTGTGTTCATGGGTTCAACATTGATTTCTTCAGCTATAGACCTCACCTGCTGCTTGAAGAGTCTTAGTGGAAATGGTTGAAGTGGTTAACTTGGGTTTTCTCTGGTACAGGTGGAGATGCCCTTGGAGTTTGGGGCACAGGATGTTTTAGCTTCTCTGAGATGATGTTCTGGTCGCTTGGAAGCTGCTGTGTGGTAACAAGCCTGAAAGAAACATATCTTGTGATGTCTTTATGTTTCCTTCTATTTTGTTTGGTGACAGCAGCTGGGGAGACTGATGGATGACAGATACCTCTCTTAGAAGTAAAAATATATGTAGCATATTCTGGTACAATGGGTTCTAGTAGGTATCAAATATTTCTGTTGTGATGGAGTCTAGTTTTTTTTTTTTTTAAAGATTTTATTTATTTATTTGAGACAGAGAGAATGAGAGAGAGAGAGCACACGAGAGGGGGGAGGGTCAGAGGGAGAAGCAGGCTCCCTGCCGAGCAGGGAGCCCGATGCGGGACTCGATCCAGGGACTCCAGGATCATGACCTGAGCCGAAGGCAGTCGCTTAACCAACTGAGCCACCCAGGCGCCCGATGGAGTCTAGTTTTAATGACCCTATTACTAAAAGTTACATTTCCAGTAGGCAGAGAGCTGAAGCCCTGCTCTTCCTGAATGAGCCAATGCAAAGGAATAATCTGCATAAGAGGGTCCTCTGTGATCCTTGTCATTACCTCTAGTTTTCTTCTTCTAGTTCCTGGATAGTGTGTGTAGGAGAGTGTGTGTGCAGGCTGTCGTTTTCTTCTTCTAGTTCCTGGATAGTGTGTGTAGGAGAGTGTGTGTGCGGGCTGTACGCTTACCTGTATGTTAGAGTGAATCTTAGTTTTTCAGTAGGTGTGGTTGGGATGTTTGGAGGTGAGAACCCGTGAAAAAGAGGGAGGGCCACTGACTAATTGCTACTTGATGGCAGAACTAAAGCACTGTGAAGAGGTTAGCAACCCCTTTTTATTGCCTGCAATGCAGAGATTTTGTAATTAGTAGTTTCGTTAGAGAGTGTGAATGACTATTGAATAGTTCAGCCAAACAAAGCATTCATTGTATTGGAAAATTTACTGTAATCAGATAGAAAAAGTACTGTTTTTGGGCATTGTCTGTCAGGTTGCAGAAGCAGTTCCATTATCTAGAACTTTTCTCTTACCCATGGGGGCTTGCACTTGTAGGCTTTGAAATATATGGGTCCGTGTCTTAGTCCATTTGAGCTGCTGTAACAACAATACCAGGGGCTGGGTGGCTTACCCAACAAAACATTTATTTCTCACCTGGCCCAAGGGATGAGAGAGCTCTCTGGGGTCTCTTTCATAAGGGGGCTAAGGCCATTTCATGAGGCTCTACCCTCATGACCTAATTACTTCCCACGGGCCCTGCCTCCTAAAACCATTGCAGGGGGGGGGTGTTAGGTTTCAACATATGAACTGGGACTGGGAGGGGAGGGCACAGACGCTGGGTCCGTAACAGTCAGTGTTCAAAACATGGTCACTTTGCCAGAGGCCCGGTTTGTGTTTATCAGGCGTGTGTCCTCGTGGGGGCTTCCTCTGGCCAACAGCACGGGGTATATTTTATTCCACTGATCGGGGTTGGTGCTCAATATATTTCTTGGGAGTTGGGACAGTTGTGTTTGGCAGTGGTGTTGCCTGTTGCGGGTTTCATTTTGCGAGCACTCCTACATTGCTGCCATAAGGCCAACAGAAACGTGCTAATTTCTAAGCATATGCAGGTTTCCTGGCATAGAAAATGCTTATGGGGGTTTGCCCACACACCAACTGTCTCTGTTTAGGAGTAGCTGTCCCTCTTTTTTAACCATGTTCACACTTTGTCGATCCAGAGGGGTACAGTGTATTTTAATCCAGCCCTGAGGCAGCTCTGTGGCTAGGTTAATTATAACCCTCTCTTGTATTTGTACAGTGCTTTTCTGGCTTAAGAGCATTTTCACTTATCACAGTTCCTCCGATTTTTTTTTTTTACAGGGTAGACAGTATGACTCCATTGTACAGATAAGAAAGTTAAAGCTGATGGAATTAAACAAAGAGTGCCAGTGAGGTGGCTAAGGTGGATGGGGCCAGGACCCTGGAGTCACCATCTGGGACTCTGCCCATCACAGACCGTCACCTTCACTGCGTCCCGAGGCCTATGCTCCAAGGGGCGGTTAAATCCAGAAACCCAGAGATAACCCAGAGTAGCACTTCAGGTCACTTGCGGGTTTTCTCTACTGCTGTATCTGCCATTTTCCTGCTACCTAGTTTTCTTTCAAGTGCAGAGAGAGAAAAAAAAAATTACTGCTCCCCAGGTGGTCCCAACTCATCTTTTCTGAGGACTTTGGAAGCCAGAGAGCCGTGTAGACCTGCTGAATCACGGTGGGGGCAGAAAAGAGAGGAGCGTTGGCAATGGACACAGATTGTCAGACCGAGTTCCAGTGCCTTCAGCATCTGGTGTCCAAGGACATCCCCCCCCTGCCCCGGCTTTCATCTCTGCTTTCACTCTGCCTCTCCTTGGGCGTGCATCAGACCACATTATGATCTATTGATTGAGCTGTTGGTCTACCGTATGTGGTAATGAATTCCTTGAAGGCAGGGACTGTATCACATTGGTCTGCTTATCTCCATTGCATCACCTGTGTGGTGCATAGTAGGTGCTCTCTAAACATTGGTTGAATGACCGAGTGAGTTTTTAACCCTGGGCTCAGGTAGAGGACTAATGCTTTGACTTTCACGCCACTTCTGGGGACAACATTTGACATGGGAGAAACCTGAATTTATACAATAATGAGGTGTGTTCTTTGAATTTGTACCATGCAATATATTGTTCCATTTATTTAATAACAAGATTGCTGATAGACTTTCATCTCTGCTTTCACTCTGCCTCTCCTTGGGCGTGCATTTATTGACAGATTTTATGGAGACTGTATTAGTGCTGGAATTACAGGGTTTCCCTGGTGAACACCCTTATCACAGCAAGGAAAAGGGGGTTGATTGGATTCAGGATCCTCTATGGAATCGATTCTTTTTTTAAGACTTATATTTTTTATTTATTTATTTTTAAAGATTTTATTTATTTATTTAAGAGAGCAAGAGCATGAGTGGGGGGAGGGGCAGAGGGAGAAGCAGGCTCCCTGCTGAGCAGGGAGCCCGACGAGGGACTTAATCCCAGGACCCCGGATCATGACCTGAGCCAAAGGCAGATGCTTAACTGACTGAGCCACCCAGGCACCCTTATTTATTTATTTTAGAGAGAGAGGGAGAGAGAGAGTGTGCATAAGTGGGGGGGAGGGGCAAAGGGAGACGGGGAGAGAGAGAGTCATCAGGCAGACTCCCCGCTGAGTGTGGAGCCAGATGCGGGGCTTGATCTTACGATCCTGAGATCATGACCTGAGCTGGAATGAAGAGTCGGTGGCTTAACCAACTAAGCCACCCAGGCGCCCATCTATGGAATCAATTTGTCTGTACAATTTCACTGTTGAGAGACGAGAGTCTCCTTCACTTGGGGCAACTGGGTATCAAAATAGAAATTATTTTTTCTCTTTCTTCCCTCTTCACCTCCTGCCACGCACAACTGAGAACACGTTTGTGCATTTTTCAAGCTCTTGCTACTGGTGTTTTAGTTGAATCTGAGCTGGGTCAGAAATCTGACCAGTTGTGAATGTAAAACAAAGAGGATTGTGTTTATTGTGTTTAAAGTGCCTGTTGGGCAGTTGGCAAAGCCCTGGCCTTCCCTGGAGGCTCACAGCAGGTAGGCTGTCCCGGCTCCTGCTGTAGGGGTTAAGGGACCTCTGTTTTCAGCCCTGCATTTCCTGTAAAATGACTCATGGAAGGCTGATCTAGGCTTCCTGTGGGGCTCCAGAAAGCCTTCCACTGCCAGCAGAGGAGATGAAATTCCTCTCCAGGTGCAAGGATGTATTAGTGGATGTCAGGGAGGGACTACAATAGAGCAAAGCCACCATCCTTTCTAGGTCTATAAACACAACCAGACTTCCAGGATTGGATTCTCCCTCTGGCTCCTGCTCTGTTTCTGCCCTCTGGACCCCACCATCAGCTACCTGTCCTCTTTCCCACCCTCCCCTTCCTCATTCCTGAATTTCGTCTATTATTTTGCTAGGGCCGTTGAAGCAAAGTAACGACAGACTGGGTGGCTTGAAGAACAGAAATGTATTTTCTCACAGTTGTGGAAGCTAGAAGTCTGAGATCAAGGGCCAGTAGGATTGGGTTCTTCTGAGGCTTTTCTCCTTGGCTTGTGGCCTTTTTCTCCCTGTGTCCTAATCTCTTCTTTTTCTCTTTTTGTTTTTTTAAAGATTTAAAAAAATTTTTAAGTTATCCCTACACCCAATGTGGGGCTCAAACTCACAACTCAGAGGTGAAGAGTCGCATGCTGTACTGACTGAGCCAGTCAGGCGCCCCAGTAATCTGCTCTTTTTATAAGGTCACTAGTCGTATTGGATTAGAGCCTACTCTAATGACCTTGTTTTAGTCTGATTACCTCTTTGAAGACCCCATCTCCAACATACGAATTCTGTGGGGTACCTAATTCCGCCCATAACATGGGCTGAAAGTCTTAAGTCTTCATGGGCTTTGAGAACGGTTGCATTGAAACAGAGTCAGAAGTCAGACTTAAGGGGCGCCCGGGCGGCTCAGTGGTTAAGCATCTGCCTTCTGCTCAGGTCGTGATCTCAGGGTCCTGGGATCGAGCCCCACATCGGGCTCCCTGCTCCACGGGAGGCCTGCTTCTCCCTCTCCCACTGCCCCTGCTTGTGTTCCCTCTCTCGCTGTGTCTCTCTCTGTCAAATAAATAAATAAAATCTTAAAAAAAAAAAAAAAAGTCAGACTTAAACCCACCCTAGCAGAGTATTACCCCCAATGCCAATGTGGTTTTTTGTCCAAACGTTAAGACATGATGGAGGAGGAAGGAGAGAAAAGAGGAGGCCAAGAGTGGGAATGAGTGTGGGGGAAGGAAAGCGTTAGCTGGCTAAGCTATAATGTCTATCTGAGCTCAACCTCCTCTACCCCAAGATTTTATCTGAAAGATGGAACATTTTATTTCTTTTGCTTTGTTTAGCCACAAATGGAAGTGCACATTGATACCATTTTCATTAAAAAGACTCTTCTCCTTAATTTCCCTCATCAGTTGTAATGACTTCTTCCAAGTTAGAGCTGCTAAAGGATGTTAGGGGGAAAACATAAAATGGGACATGCAGCTGCTCCAAATAGCTCTAGAGCAGAGTGTGTGGTCATTACAGACTAGGAAAACAAAGCCAGGAATTTACAGTTTGTTTAATTCAAAGGAGCCTTTTAATAGGATCTTTGAAAATGGTTGGTTAGGGTCAGCCAAGGCAACATTGTGAACTAGGCTAGTTTGTATTTATGCTTCCATTTGGCTTTGCATTCCTCATAGTTGTTCTGCAGTTCTAAAGTGTTTCTCAAAGTGGGGTCCTCTACTCCCAAGGAGTATGTGATGCTCAGGGCAAACACGGCACCCCTTTGTGGTTTGTGAATTTTACTGTAAGATTATTTGGGAAATAGAATAATTAAACTACTAAATAATTTAACATTGTTTTTATATTAAAATAAATGGATGTATTACAGAGTGGAGTTCAAAATGTAGAACTTTTAAAGCTAAAACATGACACTTTAAAGAAATCAAGGGTTTTGGTGGGCCATGCCCACTCCTCATGCTCCCCAGGAGTGTAAGTTTATGGTCATTTAGTTTCTGGAGGGGGTTGATGGGTTGTAGGAACGTTTTAGAAATTCTCAAACTCTCCTCAAGTTACCAGGTGTTTGGAGTCTTCTTTGGGCCTCAGGCCACTTTCCAAAGTAACAACCAAATAATGTGATAAACATATTTGTGCAAATGTGCTAATAAATGCCACAGTGTCCTTTCTGTTCATCGCCATCTTCATGCCCTTGGATAAATGATGTATATTTTAATTGTGTCCATTTAGTGATGGTGTCCCTGCTTCTCACTTCTTTTTTTTTTAATTTTTAAGTTTTCTTTAAAGATTTATTTATTTGAGAGAGAGTGGGTGTGTGAGTGGGGGGGAGGGGCAGAGGGAGAGAATCTTCAAGCTGACTCCCCTCTGAGTGTGGATCCCACTGGGGGGCTTGATCTCATGACCCAAGAGATCATGACCTGAGCTGAAACCAAGGGTCCAACCCCTAATCGACTGAGCTACCCAGTCGCCCCTCTTCTCACTTTTGTATTCACTCAACATATATTTATTGGGTGTTTACTGTGTGCCAGGCACTGTTTTGGCACCCGAGACACATGAATAGAAGATAAACAAAATCCCTTCCTTGGCCAAGCCTACATGTTGGTAGTGAGACAATAAGTAAATTGTATATAATAAGTAAATTGTATACTGTTTGAAACTGATGTGTATTTTGGGAAAAAATGGATCAAGGTATGGGGTGTAGGAAGTGTGGAGTAGGGACACGGGTTTGCAATCTCAAATATGCCAGACAGGGAAGGACTCACCAAGAATATGACTTTGAAGTAGTTAAAGGATTTGGACGTAGAGATTTCTGGAGAAAGAGGGATAAGAATGAGGAAGCAGTCTGTGTAAAATCTCTATGGCTGGAGTAGGCCTTGTCTGTTTGGGAAATAGCCAAGAGGCCAGTGAAGGGGCGGGGTGGGAGGGAGTGATTGAAGGGCTGAACAGTAGGAGATGTATTCATGTAGGGCCTTGGCAAGGTCTGTGGCTTTTACTGTGAGACGGAGAGCCACTGGATCATTCTGATTGCTGTGTTGATGGCAGACAGTAGGGGACCAACAGCAGAAGCAAGGTGATCAGTTAGGAGGGTATTACCACAATGTAGACAAGATGATGATGGGCCGGACTTGTTTGTAGTGGGGGTGGTGAGAAGTGGTTGGGTTCTGGAGATATTTTAAAGGTAGAGTGAACAGGATTTACAGATGGATTGAGTGAGAGGGATGTGAGAGAATAAGAGGACTCAGGAAAGGCTCCATTGTCTTTGCTTGAAAAGAGATGGAGTTGTGATCAACCAAGATGGAGACCACAATGGTTAAAGCAGGCTTTGGGGACATTAAAGCTTTGGCCTGGGGCATATTAAATTGGATATGTCTGTTAGACATTAAAGAGTAGGCATTTGGTTATGTGCGTCTGGGGATCAGTTGAGTGATCTGGACTGGAGACATAAACTTGAGAGTTGTCAGCATAGATGGTGGTTAAAGCTGGTCTTAGAAGAATTTGTCAGAGAATGACTGAGAGAAGATTAAAGGCCCATGGACTGAGACTGGGTGCACTACAACATCAGGAGGTCCAAGAGAAGGAAGACTGCGAAGGAGTGGTCAGTGAGGTCCTGGAGTTTGCAGTGTTCTGGAAGTCAAGGGAAGAAAAGTGTTTCCAGGAAGAGGAAGAGGAAGAGGAAGTGGTCTGTGTTGAATATTGCTGGTTGATCAAATGAAATGAAGAATGAGATCTGCCCATTGAGTTTGGCATTTTGGAGGTTATTGGTGGTTATTGTGGTGGAGGAGCAGAAGTCTGATTGGGGTGGTTCATGAAGGCTAGAAGGAGAGATATTGGAAATGGTGAGTAGAGAGAACTCTTCAAAGCTGGTTTATAACAAAGGTGGTAGAGGAATGGAGCATTAGTTGGAGTGAGAAGGGCATCTAGGGGAGGGATTTTTAAAGATGGGTGAAATAACAGCATGTTTGAATGATGATGGGAATGGTCCAATGGAGAAGGGGAGAATCCAGTGAAGTCACTGCCTAGGCATCCAGGGATGGGATCTAGTGCACAAGTTTGCAGGAGGTGGGTGTATGTGAGTTCGTCTGTAATAGTAGTAGGAGGCACCATGAGGGCGTGGTGGTCAAATGTGTGCTGGTAGTATATGTAGTGGGAATTTATGGGGATTCTATCAGTTGCATCAATTCTCCGTATTGCAGGATGCAAGATCATCACCTGAGAGTGAGGCTGGATGAGCATGTCATGGAGGGGTGAAGAGGAAGGAAAAGGTGTGAAATAATTGTCTAGGAACATGAGTGAGTGAGTGCCCCTGGAAATACGGGGTCCTTGCAGGCAGCATTGAGGGTTCCCTTGGGGCTTGTG
This sequence comes from Halichoerus grypus, assembly GCF_964656455.1. Classification (NCBI taxonomy): domain Eukaryota; kingdom Metazoa; phylum Chordata; class Mammalia; order Carnivora; family Phocidae; genus Halichoerus; species Halichoerus grypus. The sequence continues at coordinate 93,431,431 of NC_135723.1, forward strand.
GTCCCAAGTTTAATGCGAGACCAGTGTGGCATGATTGTGTGTTTTTCTCTAGCAGTGCTCTGCTGCGTGGGTGAAAGCATGGAGAAGGCAGAGTTTGAGGTCCAGCAGGCAGGGATTTGCTGGCTGGGAGTATGGGGAAGCGAAGGGGGCACGGGGAGGGGGAGGATGTAGGCAAGAGTGATCCAGTCACTGTCTCTGGCGTCCATGCTGGGATATGTGGGAAGAAAGGCCAGGAGGGGATGAGGGACAGTGAAAAGGTGATGTGCTCAATGGATTGTACATCCTGGCGTGGTCATAGTGTTGTTGGAGATGTGTCACTGGAGGGGGTAAGCAGGAAACTCAGGAGGGTGGTAGACATCGTGGCGCTGGACATGTGATTGTGGAGGAGCTGCAGTTACTTTGAATTCCTCCTTCCTCCTCCATTCCTCAGTTCTCACCTGCTGGGTTCCTTCCCTTCAGTACACTTACTCAGTCGACAGTTATTCATTTACTAGTATGATTGCTTCCTTTGCTGGATTGTAAGCATTGTAAAGGCAGGGACTGTGCCGGGTCCTCCTCACTGTCTAGGACAGTGCCCGGGAAACTGCAGGGGTTCATAAACAGTTGTTGAATCAAAAGTCAGACCCACACTGATGGTGCTAAGACCCATGCTGTGGCCTGAGGTGGGGCAGACGTGGTGCACTTGGACACCGTACGTGGCTTTCAATGATGTCAGTACAGAAATCAACAATTGCCTCTTATGCAAAAATCAAATAGGATTCTAGAGAATTTCTGATCTGTTGATTAAAAGATTAAAATCGTACACCACTTTTAAAAAAGCTATTTTATAGGACAAAGAAGGCACACGGTAGGAAAGATAATAATTGGATTTTAGGAACATATTTCTTTAATGCTTTTATTTAAAATAATATTTAAAAATTTGGTGTGTGGTTATAGTTTCTTTATTCATTCTATAATTGTATGAATGTCCAGACTCTGTGTAGCTGGGGTTTCAATGGAATAAGGCCAGACCCTGCCCTCAAAGCCTTACAGAGTCAATAACTGATTGAAGAAAGAACCTTTTCTGATAAATACATCACAAAAGTTCGATAACACGATTCAGAATATGGAGTGATTGAGAAGGAAGTGCGAACAGTGATTTGAACTGTATCGCTTCCACATGAGGCATCAGACTTAATGGGCAGATGCAGAATTTTTTTTTAAAAGATTTTATTTATTTATTTGACAGAGACACAGCAAGAGAGGGAACATAAGCGGGGGGAGTGGGAGAGGGAGAAGCAGGCTTCCCGCGGAGCAGGGAGCCGGATGCAGGGCTCCATCCCAGGACCCTGGAATCATGACCTGGGCTGAAGGCAGATGCTTAACGACTGAGCCACCCAGGCGCCCCCAGACGCAGCATTTTGAGAGGCAATAAACTCACTTGCAGGTCAACGTAAAAAACTAAGGCATGAAGAAGAGAAGCATCTTTGTTAAGACCTGAAGCTTGTTCATGCTTTGCCTTCCTGCATTTCTTTACCCTCCTCCTCTCTTTGCTTCCACCACCAAAGAAACACCTGACACATAGCCGGAAATGAATAAATATGGACTGAGTAGAGACTTCACCTTCAATTCCAGAGAAAAACACGTTCCTCCACAGGCATTGTTATGGACTGGACGCCTGTGCTCTCCCCGCACCTCCAAATTCATATGTTGAAGCCTGAACCCCCAGTGTGGCTGCATTTGGAGTAAGGAAGTCATTAAGGTTAAATGCACGCGGTCTGAGGGTGGGGCCCCGAGCCAAAAGGATTGGCGATCTTATAAGGAGAGACACCAGAGAGCCCAGTCGCTGTCTTCCCGTGGCACACACATAGAGGAGAGACAGCCTGAGGACACAGCAGGAAACCCGACCCTGCTGGAACCTTGATCTTGGACTTCCCAGCATCCAGAGCCGTGAGAAGATAAATGTGTGTTGTTTAAGCCCCCAGCCTGTGGAATTTGGTAGGGTAGCAGAGCTAAGACAGCCTTATGAAGCTTTTGCCTGCTACTTGAAGAATATGGCATCTGCCAACCTCGTTTATCTAATACATTAATTTTCCATTTATGTTTTACGGGATTGCTTCACAAATGGTATCTTTGCTGACAATTCCTTGGCCTAGGGGATGTTCCTTAAATACGGATTGTTTCTTGCCTCAGCTGTGGAGAAACCAGCTTGCATATAATCAGAAAAGACAAATGTTAAAAGGTGGAGGGGAGGGGCGCTTGGGTGGCTTAGCTCAAGTCATGATCCCAGGGTCCTGAGATCGAGTCCCGCATTGGGTCCCTACTCAGTGGGGAGTCTGCTTCTCCCTCTCCCTCTGCTGCTCCCCCTGCTTGTGCTCTCTCACTCTCTCTCTCTCTCTCTCAAATAAATAAATAAAAATTTTTAAAAAAGTGGAGGGGATTTTCTAATGTTAATTCTGGATTAAAAAGAGAAAGAGGAAAAGTCAGAGCTGAAAAGACGGTCCATCCTTTCTTCAGATGTAATCGCGCTAGAACACTATAATAATCCTGGGAGGAAAGAGTCGGGCGGATGGATACTGTCATGAATTATGTTTCTCTTTACTTTCAATCGTTAGAAATGAGTGTTTGCATATATCAATATTTTCATTCTGATTACATCCTTCAGTAAACCAAAGTGTGTATAGTAATTTATAGAAAGAGCCGAAGTTAACAATTTTGGCATTTCGTGACAAAGCCAGAAACAGTCTTTAGATTAGATGTGTGAAGGACGCACAGTTTGCAAAGTCAATAATTATTTTTTCCTGCTGTTTGCTGATAACTTGATCCTTAGTTTTTGCCCAGATGTGTATAAACCCATTGGTACGTAGTCAGGAAGAATTAAGTCATGCAGGACCTTTTCATATGCTTTTTGGGCTAAGTCTACCCTGGAAGATTTATTCACTTCGGAGCAGTGTATTTTCAGAAATCACCTCACTACCTCGGTCTTACTGCTGGTTTAGAATTTAAAAATTGAACAGTTGCAGGCCAAAGTGCCAGTATGTTCTCCCTTTTCCCTCTTGCTGCACATTTGATGGGAGCACATCCCCATCATCTCCTGTGCCTCTGGGGGACCTCGGGAGTTAAGTGTGACCCGTAACATCGAAACTCTTCCTCTTGTTCATTAGGAGAGAGAACTCACCTGGACGCTTCTCGACACCACGCATTCTGTTCTGCAAATAGCCACTCATCCACTTGGCCAGGGTGATAAATGGCTTTTGCTGGGTGAGTGGCCAGGAAGCGTATTTTCATTTATCTTACTGCTCAGGCCTCTCATGTGGGGAAGGAGGAGTAAAAGGAGGTGACATCTATTGTGACTTGGGAACTTACTTTGCATTTTAGCCAGAGGCAGCCCACTGCCTATCAGCAAGTGCTCCACCACACTTCCAAATATTAAGTAGATTACCCTGAAGCTGTCTAACAATTCCACGTTGGCAGGAAGAGTTGGATGTATGTTGAGAGCCGCTGAAGGCTGAGGGTGAGGCTCAAGCCTGTTCACGTGGCTGGTTAGGAGGAGTCTTGGGGCGGGGTGGGGGGGGGTGTCCTTCAACTCCAGCGCAGGTGCTTCCAAGAATGGTTTGTACTGTTTAAATGCTTGTTTAACAGTGGAGTTCGTTTTGTTCTAACTCAGCTGCTCTAGTTGAAGTGGGAGGGGGACTCTCAGATCCTTGTGCTCCGTCCCATCTGTCCCCTCGCCGTCCATCTGTTCTCTGAGATCCCGGGACTCCACATAACACAGCTTGGAAACCATCAAACTTGAAAACCATCAGACTTGAAAACCACTGGACTAGAACCGTGTGGAAGGGCCCAAGCAAGGGCGTTGCCCAGCCGAATGACATTGCTGGGACCGTTTTTTCTCCTTCCTGTTGTCATGCCTCTCTCTGGGAGCATCCTTCCAGGAGAGTGACGAGAGTGACCAGAGTCCATCCCCATTGGAACGGGAGCCCCTCCGTCAGAACTCCTGCAGTGCGTCTGTTTCTCTGGGACCCCCCTTGTTGTCTACCTTGGTGGTAAGCTGGGCCATCTCAGGTTGACTAAGCTTCTTGAGGCCTGAGACCACAGCATACTCGTCACATCTCTTCAGCACCAAAACAGCATGTTGCATATAATAGGGACCCAGGAAATGCTTGTGGAATTGAGTTGAAAAAACTCATTTTCTTTGGGGGCACCTGGGTGGCTCAGTCGTTAAGCGTTTGCCTTCGGCTCAGGTCATGATCCCAGGGTCCTGGGATCGAGCCCCACATCGGGCTCCCTGCTAGGCAGGAAGCCTGCTTCTCCCTCTCCCCCTGCTTGTATTCCCTCTCTCACTGTGTCTCTCTCTATCAAATAAATAAATAAAATCTTTAAAAAAAAACCAAAAACTCATTTTCTTTGGCCACCGTTTTATCACCACGTGAGCTGAGTAACCTCTGATTGTGAGTACGGTAATTGTGCCACCTGAGGCTGAGAGGAGATTATTTAGGTAATTAGTGTACAGAAACGCTATGTAAAAATCTAAAAACATGAGCCTATTGCTTGCTATTTTTCACAGTTAAGGGCATTTTAGTATAAGGATCAAAGATTGCATATAATTGGCATAAAGAGGAAGCCTTGAGTTTTCCAGGTCTGACAGTGGATGACCACAGAAAGTCACTGATTAATGTGTGAAGGCCTCAAGGAAGAAGTGTTTGAATTCATTCCACTAGTAAGAACCCACTTTAAGCATCGCGTTGTACCAGTTGCTGAGAGGACATCCCTGACATCTGTGTCCTGCCTCACATCCTCTCTGCCATCTTGTACCCCAGCCATTGCTGGGCCACCAGCCTCACACAGGGATAACTGATAATGTCTGGCTTCAGCTGCACCACGTCTCTCTTTCTCTGCCCAAGGGTTTGTGGAAATCACCCTTGGAAGGCCCGCTGGATCTCATGCCCATGCCACTTGAAAGTGCAAAGGAATTGACACCCCATGGGTCAGTCCTTGGCCAATGAGGGTTGGGAGCTGGTGGTAAAATACACTCTCCTTCCATTGTTTGGGTGGATGATTCTGAGGCCTGTTCTATTCATCTTCAAGGGTCCCAATGTGATTGAGCCCTGGTGAGCCATACAGTGACCTGCCCATTGATACACCTTTGTGGTGGCTTTCTCTCTCCCTTAATTCTTGACTCCTGCCCCTGGGATCCATCCCAAATATCCTACCACATATAAGCTGTTAGCACAGACTCTGCCGTTAGTGGGGAAGTCAGGGGAATTCAGGGGAATAAAGAATGTAGCAGGGGGACACCTGGGTGTCTCAGTCGGTTGAGCATCTGCCTTTGGCTCAGGTCATGATCCCAGGGTCCTGAGATCGAGTCCCGCATCGGGCTCCTTGCTCAGTGGGGAGCCTGCTTCTCCCTCTGCCTGCTGCTCCCCCTGCTTGTGCTGTCTCTTTCTCTCTCTGACAAGTAAATAAAAATCTTAAAAAAAAATGTAGCAGGATTTTTTTCCTGTTCTTCAAGAGTGTATTAACCCTTTGGGGAGTGTTGTTGGAACTTTGGTTACTTTGGAAGGTATCATACAGGAAGAGGCCAAAGTGGGTGATTTGGACAGGGAGGGTGCTAGTGTAGAAAGGAGAAGAGAAGGTCGGTTTGAGTGGGGCTTAGGGGCCATGCAGACCCTGGGCAAGAGCTGAGTGGGCAGAGGAAACTTCCATGTTATGTTAACAGTAGGAGTGAGCAGAAAAGCTGGCTTAGGGTTATCTGAGGGAAAGAATGGAAGAGTGGAATCCAAGTTACTGGATTGTGAGCATTCCCAAATGCCAGGCATATGATTTCCAACTTTCCTTGGCTTTCCTGAAAAGTAAGAGTTGCCTTAGGGAATTTGAAAACCTTGGTTGGGGGGATAGTCTGGGAAAAGAAGACAAAGGGATAAGGAACTGTTGAGACCTAAAAATGGGGGTCAGGTGAATGAGGGGCAAAGTTCAGTGCATTGGGCATCTGCTCTGAGCAAGATTCCCTGGGGGAGTACAGAGAATGACCTTAAGGGGGCCTTCACCTCTGAGAAAAAAGGCCTGCCTGTAAGATTTAGGGTAGTGTTTAAAGGGGGAGGTTCTCGTGGACCTCCAGCGTCAAATTATTTTTATCATAATTTTATTTAAATGTGTATAAAATAAAGTGAGGTATAAACTCCTAGCCCTTAAAGCTCTCGTGTATCCATAAAACTGAAAGAGATTTACACATGAAAAACAAATACAGTGACAAAACCAGTAAGATTCAAATAACAACATGAATTCAGTGTGATGCGTGATGTTTTGTGCTAACATGGGACTGCTGCTGACGAATGAGCGGTTTAGCTTAGACAGAACTCCAACACTCCTGTTTGTTTCCTCGCTCCGGAGACCATGCATTTGGTGTCATTTGCTCCGGCAGGGCCATAAGCACAAAACAAAGGTGGGTGGCGGACCTCCGTGTGGCCGGGGTCAGGAGATGGAGGTGGGAGGTGGGAAGAAATTTGGGGAGAGAAGGGACAGCGTCTCGCAAGACCAAGAGGGCTGCCGAGATCAAATAGTTTTGTTCAGCTGGGGCGCTGACGCCAATTTCTTTGGCTATGAAATTCCAATGAAATGGGGACTTAGAGTTAGGTTTCTGGATCAAGGGACTCCTGTATGGCATCTGTGGGTGGAGTAGAATATTTGTAAGATATTACCATCTCCTGTGCAGTTTTATGAAATTATCGTATTGCAAGGATCCCCTCCCACGGAAGGAAGCTGAGTGGCAAAGTTGGGGGGGGGCGTCGCTCAGCGCTTAAATGCGTAAATGCTTCCACCCCCGCCCCGCCCCTGCTATTTAAGGGCTTCTCTGGTGGGGCTGATCTGAGACTCTTCAGGATGCCTCCTGCCCAGGGTGGGCTCTGTTGGGAAGGGCCCTTTTCCATTCACGCCTAGAATCGGGGCCTGGAGGTAAGGTGGCCTGGGTTTTAATCTCCACTTCTCCATTTTCTGTGTGACTGTGGGAATAATCTACTTCACAGGATGACTGAGTTTATATACATTAAGTGTTTGGAACGCTGAGCATACCAGAAGAGTTACACGGTTCATGACGCTGATGACAGCGTTCGTTAAATCAGTGATGTTTGGCCTTGGCCGGAAGCTCTGGGCTTGCTGTTTGGAGGCTCTTAGGCAGGTTCTGCAGGAGGAACGGATTCTGCTAAAGAGGCGACGCCAGCATATAAACATCCGTAAATGCTCACGAGCCCTTGTTATTTCAGACCTTATTAACTGGTGTGTTTCGACTATGTGGTCAGATGAATTTTGCCTTTGCAAAGAAGAAAAGGTGTTGAAGGAATGGTGTGAAGAAAACAGTGTAAACAAAATTAAAAGGGCCTTGTTCGAGGCACTTCAGAAAATCTAACAACATTTATTTTGCATTAAAAAACGTGCTAATTATGTGTCCGTCTTATCTATTGATTCTAGCTGGTCCCCAAGGACCATTATTGGGCACAGTTGGCTCTCAGGACATTTTGCTGAGTCAGGCAGGCCCCTGCCTTAGTTCGAGGTCCCTCCGAGGGCTCCCTGAGGCGAGGACAGGAGGAAGCACCTCAAGGGGGATGGGATGGGAGAGTCGCTGAGTGGGTTGTTGCTGTGGGCAGCTGGGGCTCATTCCCCCCTCCGCCCGAGCTCTGGGAAACTGCAAGAAACGCTTCCGCTTTCTCCAGCTGGCTCCTTGTGCTGAGGGGCTTCCTGTCTGTCCCCCATGGTCCCAGAGCATGCTGGTGCTCAGAGAGCTTTCAGGTATAGACCGGCAGGTTGCGGCAGGTGGAGGATGAGCCCGCACCTGTGGGGCGGAGGAGCCCTGGTGGATGTGGGTGGGGCCCAAACCTTTTACAAGTCCTGTGCTCTGTGCCACACCTGCGGCTCCCGTAGGCACTCAGCAAACATTGTAATTAATACCCTTTGATGCGTTTTGCAGATACGTTTGCTAAATGTCCTCAGTGGGGAATTCCTGTCTTGGAGATTCCCTGTTTGTCCGCTCTCAGTCTGAGAGAGAGGAGGGGCTGGTGGAGCCGAGACCATGCAGGTTGAGAGTGGTTGATGAGCCATCTGGAACATGAGGGGGGCCTTGGATTGGATCTCCCCTCCTTCAGATGCAGCTATCCTCGACATGGAAGAGGTCAACCGTCTCCGTGAACGGAGGGCTGGAGCAGGGCAGCGCTCTGCTTATCCCCGTGGCATTGAAAGGTTAGCAAAGCTTAGTCCGCTTTCGTAGATAGTCTAGCTGTAATAGTACAGGGACCCGATTTTAGACAGAGGAGGGAGGGCTAAATGGGGGTGGAGATGGATCGTGGAACTCTTGCTGTGGGAAGGGCGATGTCTTCCTACACATTTGTAGGCAAAACTTGGGGGTATTAGCATTGTGAGGCCTGGGTAGAGCAGAGAGCTGGTATCAGTGGTGTGATATGGGGCGCCTGGAGATCAGAAGCCCCTGGTGGAGGCTCAAGTTAAACCTGTTTCATCTGCATAAGGTAATAGGTAATTTACCAGGTTGGGAGGATTCAAGGAGCAGATGTAGCTGTTAAAAGCACTCCTGTCCTTGGATTTTTTTTTTTTTATGGTGGAATATTTTAAAAGTTTACATTTAATAAAATGCTTTTAATAAAAGCATGCAACACAATATGATTAGGCTATTTACAAGATTATTGCAGTTCTTATAAAAATGTTAATTCAGAATATAAAGGGGACACAAATCTTTAAATTTAATTTTATTCTTAATCCAAGGAAAACAGTGGTAGTAAAATATAACTAAAAGTGTCGTAAAGAAAAAAACTAGTCCTTCTCCTCTCCTTTCCCACACCAGCTTTTTAGAGGCAGGCACTTTAGAGATTTTTGCTTTCCTCCTCTATCACCATATATTAAAAAAATCTGTTTCTTAGGCAGTATTAGATATTATGTATTAACTTTCTGGTATAGTTGATTGAATTTCAGTATTTATACAGCAACCTTCATCCACTTCCCTCTTATTTTCTCCATATAACTATATCACAATTTTGGGTTAAATCCTTCATTGGTATTTACATTATTATGACTATATATCATTTACTTTTGAGCCAAATTGTGTACTGTGGTTATATTTACTTCTTGTATATTGTTTTATTTGCCTAGAGGTCATAATGGCCTTTAAAAAATTTTGCTCAGTACTTTATGTATCTATTGCTCATTTCTCCCAGAGATTCTAATAGGTCTATCAATACCTATCAATATTGTTTCCCAAACATCTCAACAGGAAAGTTATTCGAAGTTTCATTTTCCCCTCTGAGACCTCTTTCATTCCTGCTCTGGTTGGTTTCTCTTTAGGCACGTCCTAGGATTTGACCACTCTCTTGGTTTCATTCCCTTTTCCATAGGGGTCATGTCATTTTTTCTGATTTACTCTTTTTTTTTTTTTTTTTGCTGTAGTACATCCTGTAGTAGCTTCTTTAAAAAGTGTATTTTTGAGGGGCACCTTGGTGGCTCAGTCAGTTAAGCTTCAGACCTTTGATCTCAGCTCAGGTCTTGATCTCAGGGTCGTGAGGTCGAGCCTGCGTTGGGCTCCACACTAGGTGTAGAGTCTACTTAAAAAAAAAAAAGTGTATTTTTGAGTCCTTGTTTGCTTGAAAATGATTTTATTCTCTTATTTTTGGTTGATCGTTTGACTAAGTAGAGAATGTTAAATTGATGTCTCAGATGTGAGAGAATGTATCTGTTGGTCTCTAGGTAATGAAGTATGATAACACTAACATTGTTACTTTGTAGGAGATCTTGTGTGTCTCCCCCCCCCCCCCCCCCACTTGTTGCTCAGAAGTCCTGAGCCTCTCCAGGACTCTGGAGGTAAATCCTGCCTTCTCATCATCATTTTCCTTTGACCTGTTGAGGTTGTAAGTCCAGTCAGGTGCCTTCCTCCACATGCCATTGTCTTCCAAAAATTTGTTAATCTTTCATGAGTTAGTGTCTCCTCTTGTTCTTTGTCTCTGTGGGATTGTAGCCTCTTTGTTTTCCATAACTCCTTTCCTTCCATTGGTGGAGGTGCTGAGAGGAGTAAAACATGTATTTGACCTGCTCTAATTAGAAATATGTTACTAGAAGCGAATGAGAACAGCCTGAAAATTCCCCTGGAAAATAATATATTCAAAGTCTTTGATTTAAAAGGTAAATAAAACTTTGGGCAAGAAAAGAGAATGACAGAGCAGGGTAAAGGAAAAAAAGAAATGGAAGAAGGACGGAAGAGCGCTGAGAGACAATATGCCTCAGTTGAGGGACTTTATAGCAACCTATCAAGAAGGAAAAAAGTTGAAATCCAGGCCTGTCCTGTCCAGTGCATGCTGCTCATCCACTGTCGATGAGGGAATTGTTATTGGTAATGGATTTATCAATGGGCCATTACTGTAGCATCTTTATCATGAAGTGCTGTTACATAGAAGAATTTTTATGCTTGCCAGCCCCAGAGGGCCCTAAGGACACGGACTGTAAAACAAAGGACATTGATTATACAAAACAAACCCCATCCTGAGCTAGGAAAGGTGCTAACCCTCCATCAGAGGAATCCCATCAGTATCCTGGAAGATGGAATGCAGGTCCTGTGGCGCATGAACGTGCTGTATGGACTAAAGACCTGAGTTCAAATGTGATTGCACAGATTTAATCGATCCTGATGGTAGGGGAGACAAGGGATCCCCTTGTCTACAATAGTGGCTGCTTCCAAGTCCAGCAGACCCTGAACTTGTGAGCCTCCGCCTCCTTGGCTATACAATGAGGGAACTAGAGAGCTCTGCAACCTTTTGATCTAGAACATTCTATGACACTAGCCACAAATTATCTATAAAATTAGAATTGCATGCTGGTTAACCCTTTCTTAGAGTGACCTTAAACATTCAGTTTTTAAAGATTTCAAAGGAATGAACTTTTACCTCAATGGACTCATTTTAGTCTGGTAGTGAATATTGAATATAAAGAAGCCATGAGCTTTTTTGCCCCCGACCCCTTTTTAATATTGACAAGCATTGTCCTCTAGACTGTCCACTTGAGGAGGACAGGACTCTTGTTTCTTTATTCTGTTTTATTATTTTTTTTTAAAGATTTTTTTTTTAAAGTAATCTCTATACCTAATGCGGGGCTTGAATTTACAACCCTGAGACCAAGAGTCACATGCTCTGCTGGCTGAGCCAGCCAGGAGCCCCTGTTTCTTATTTTAGAGTTCCCTCCCACCATGTGCCTGTCCACATTCCTGGAAGGGAGAGTTGATCACATTTTGTTTCCTCTGCACCTAGCACAGTGCCAGGCCTGTGATAAATATTTGTTGAATCGATGCCTACCATATGGTATTCTAAGTATTGTGAATGTTTGAAATTGCAACAAAAGCCAGGTAGGGATAGGAATATTGTATTTTTTTTTCTAAGAAAAAAACAGGTGAAATAAAAACCTTTCAAAGGAGATTACAAAGCTGTTTTCTTTCTCGTTACTCATCACTTTCCTCCTCCCCCAAATTTCCAGTCCTATTATCTCACCAAACAGAGTCAAAAGAGAAAAATACAGAAAGAAAGCTTCCAGAATTACCTAGACTACTTACTCTCCCTCTTTTTTTTTTTTGGTCCTTTTTGTCCTTTGGTTTGTTGGATAACCAAGGATAAAAGAAATATCTGAGGCCCCCTATCAGGATGTTAATGAGTTGTTTCTTGTCAAAGGAATTTAAAATATGCTTCTGAGAAAATGTCTGTGTTTGATTTAGAGGAGAACTTCTGTCTCAACCCCTCTTTGGTTATTTGACATTCTTGGGTGTCCCCATTTAGCTCAAGAGGTGTTAAGACATTTAAAGAAATTATTAAAGCAAAAAAAATTTTTAGTAGAGTTTAAGACCCATATGCCATGCATCAGGAGGAGAAAGCACGGGTATAAAATCTGGGAAACAACTGAAAATAAACTCTGCTCCCTAGCTACCTGGAAGAAAGTGAGGTCCAATGCCCTGTATACCTTCTGAAACCCATTGGAAAATAAAGTTGCTGTTTTAATTATAGCTGGCATTTGCAACTCTCCAGGTGAAAGAGGTCAGTTTGCTGGAAAATTTCTCTTGGCACTGGAAGCTCAGGAAATAAGAATGGGCCAGGGACAAAATTGTACTTACCTATTAAAAGCACATCTCTGGAGTTTCTCATGGACCCAGAAGTAACCTTGTCTTTTGTTAGTAGACCTTGTGACTCTAAGTGGAGGCCACTATGCTTGGTGAAGAACGCTCCCTTCCTTAAAGGGCTTTGGGCTAATGGGGAGTGGGAAGGGAGTAAGACATTTATTAAGAGATGACAGATTTTGTGGAATGAGCTATCAGATCAGTGCACTAGGAGTTCAGAGGAAGGAGTGGCCATCTTGGACTGGTGTGGAGAAAGGACCTCCGAGGAGGTGTGCCTGATAGGACACCTGCTTCGCAGGTGAGTGGAGAGGGCTGGGAAGAGCATTCCAAGCTGAGGAATAGCATGAGCCAAAGCTCAAAGACCAGCAGTGTATGGGCAGCCTGGATAGTCGGGTCGGGTGGTGGTACGTGTAGGGGATTAAGGAGAGAGGAGGCAGGAAGTGAAGTGTGAATAGCCTTGGAGAAGTGCTGTCTGAAATGTCTTCTCCTGAACCTGATCCCCTCTATTCTTCCCCCTCAACACTTTCTATTTTGTTTTGGGTGTACATGGAAACCTGTTGGGAAACTACTATTATAGCAATGAGCAGTGGGTGATGCTTCTGATCAAGGAAATGACCTGTCCTGGAAGGTGATTATATAAGCACTTATCAACTCAATTTGTTTTGTCTTGTTTGTAGTTGCAGGCATTTGATGGACAGTGGACATGCTGAACTGAGTTGGTGGTTAGTGTTTAATTCACAGGGTCAGGTGGGGATCTTGGTCTAGTAATACCCTGGGGAATTTTGAGATTGTAGTCCCTGTCATGCCTGAGGAGGCGGCCCTTTCTCCTATTCCCCCCCACCCCCAAAGCATGTGTGGGGCTAGTTAATCTATTTGAGGATCCAAAAGTAAGAAGTACGAAGGTCTTAGGACTGGGTGGATTTGCGTCAGATGTACCTCTGCCACCTTCAGCCCCGGTGACACTGGAGCCTTACAGGCCATTGACCGTGAAAACCAGGCCAAGCCTTGTAGGTGAGAAGTGGGGCGTGACTGTCACCTGTCCCAGCTTCTCCTCATTGGACACAGTGGCCACAGGCGCAGAGGGGTCGTCTCACCCCTTGGGCATTTGGCTTACTTATACCTTCTCTTCTACACCTAGTCTAGTTCTTTCTCCCGTCCCCCTTCCCCACTCCAGATTTAGCTTGGAAAGACCTTTTGATTTAAAAGCTTTTTTTTGGTAAATTTGACTCATGGAGGCACTATTTTGCATACCTCTGTAGTGGCTTGAACGGTGGCTTCCAAAAAAAGATGTGTAAGTCCTACCTCCTGGAACCTATGAAGATGCCTTATTTAGAAAAAAGGTCTTTGCAGATGTAATTAAAGATCTCATGATGAGGTCATCCTGGATTTAGTGTGGGCCCAATGACAGGTGTCCCAATAAAAAGAAGAGAGGATGCAGAGCTATGAAGACACCCAGAGGGGAAGGCCTTGTGAACCTGAAGGCAGAGATTGGAACGTTGGGATGGAAGGATTGCTGGCAAACCACCAGAAGCTGGGAGAGACATGGATCCTTCCAGAAGGAGCTAAACTTCTGGCCTCCAGAACCATGAGAAAGTAAATTTCTGTTGTTTTAAGCCACCCAATTTATGGTAAATTTGTTATGGCAGCCCTGGGAAACTCCAACATCCATGAGGTAGAGCTTCTTTTTGCCTTTGTGGTCCAAGCCCCTTTAACCTCCCTGAGTGGTTGTCTTTGATTCTTTAGAGGTTCTTCACTTTTCCTGTCTGTGTGGTTTTTCACACTTGTAGAGTTAGGTTTTCCTGTCAGGGTCTATTGGCCCTGACGACTGCCCCTATCTGAGTGGGTCCGAGGTGAACCACAGGGTATAAAAAGACTTGGTCCTTTTCCTCCAAAGGCTGTGTTGATTCTAGTGTACCCCAGCTATTGATTCCTTTACTAATTAAGGGGCTGTATAATCTATTCTTCAAACTGGGACACTTTTGAATGTTAAAAGGGGCACTGTTGATATTTGTAACAAGTGGGTTGGCCCCAGACAAACCAGGACATCTGGTCACCCTTCTTATTGGTCCTATCTAGATCACCAAATACTAGTCCTGTTGGGCCTCCTTTCTGGTCTTGTCAGTGTTAGTCCGGAATAATTGCTTGCTCAGCCTTAGGGGGAGTGAGAACTGCAGCACTGTTTGGAATCACTGGCCTTCCTAGTCCCTTTTCTCTTGTTCTTTGGTTCTTTCCAGAGGTCGACTTTCTTCTTAGCTCCAGGGTTCTGAAATTTGTTTGGTCGTCAGACCTCTTTAGTAAGGCAAAGCAGCCCCTGGACACCTTACTTGTGCCCATTTTGCCACTAAGCGTTTTAAAAATGCTTCTTGCCGAAAAATGCAGGAAGATCAGGGCTATTTTGGATGCACCATCAATTAACTTGGATCCTTTAAAACTCAAAGCGTGTTAAATTATTAATTCATGCCAGAATCAAGAGCAAAGTGTTTGTCATGTTTCATACATTAATACTGCATGGGGTTGCCTCTTGAACCATCTGGAGGGCAGACTCCTAGGGCCCTTGAGGAGGGTGGTAGGCAGTTGCTGGAGTTGTTTTCTGATTCCCACACCACTGCCAATGCTGAGAGAACAGAGTCTTCTGTTAGATGTTCCTCCACAACACTGAGCTGTGTTCTCTAAAATTAGCTTCTTTTCCTCTGCCGTTGTCACAAATGAGGAGCCTTCTGGAGGATACTTGCCATCACCCGGATGACCTAGAAATGTCAACTGCCATTAAATAGTATGATCTGAGATCTATCACCCATATGCTCCTCAGGAGACATGGATGACCATGCATGATGTTTCAGTTACTAGGTTAGAACCAGGGTCTGTGGTTTCTCCTATGGAAATCTTTGAACTCCCACAGGACCTTGTGGCCACATTAGAGAAGCCGCCCCCAGCCGCCCCAGGGTAATAGGTCGCACAGCTGACTGCTCATTTCAGGGATGTCCTTAAGGGTGGGGATTGTGTTGACAGGTTCATTCATGTGTTCTGGGCACCTAGCATGGCGCCCAGCAGCTGGGAGATGATCGGGAAATGTGTAGTGGATGAGCGATCTATAATATGAGCGATCTATAATATGAGCGATCTATAATAGAAGAGGTTCAATGTTTCCATTCACTAAAGCCACCAGTGGCTGAAATGGGATCCCACATGAGAAATACTCATATTCCAACCGCGCTTCTTTATTTAGCTAGTTGCATTTAAATTCTTAACTTTTTTAAAATTGTGGTGTAATATATATACAGCGCACAGATTTGTAGTGAAGATCTTCATTAACTTACTTGTGCACACACCCCTGTTCCCACCATTCAGCTCAAGATAACCTTGCGAATACACGAGAAGGCTCTCATGCGCCCCCTTCCTGTCAGCAGCTCCTGCCAAATGCAACACGGTCTTCTGTTACTGGGTTGGTTTTGCCTGTTCTTGAACTTCATATAAATGACAGTATATAGTATGTGGTCGTTTGTGTTTGGCTTCTTTCACTCAATGTTATGTCTGTGAGATTCATCCAAGTTGTTAATTGCTGTGTAGCAGCCGGGAGGTATCCCATTATATGAATATACCACAGTCTATCTATTCTGGTTGGACCATTTCCAGTATTGGCTATTATGAATGGAACTTATGAATATTCTTGTACATGTCTCTAATTGTACATCTATTCTCAAAGTTCATGTTTTACTTATAAGGAGGGAGAGGAGGGAAATAGTAAGCATTGATACTTACTGAAAGGTTACTGGTTGCCAGGAACGATCGTAAGCAACTAAGCAAATGCTCTGTAGCCACAGCCCATGTGTGCTTTTTATCGTTCCATCAGTGTTTGCCAACTTTGTACCTTAATTAGAAAAAACTCTACAAGCAAGACAACCTCAGAAGTACAAGTTGATGTGAGCAGTCGGCATCTGAAATTATCTAACTTTTTTATTTTGTAGCTCCCTCCCTCCCCACCCCACCTTCCCCTGCTGCTCATCCCATCGCTAGGATGGGAGCTCATCAGATTTCAGGCTGAATTCCCAATGGCCAGTTCTGTGCCTGGCCCTGGTAGATTCTCAATAAATATTCTTACTTATAAGGAAACTATTCATAAAGATTATTCTTTAGCAAGTTGTTTTTGAATCTCCCAGACATTTTGCCACCAGATTGCCACCAGTCTAACCCAACCTTGTATTACTGAACTAGAATGCCATGGTGGTGCACCCCATCCCGCCCCAAGGCCTCATACACTCATCTAAGAGAGCAGCTCTCTCCAGGTGTGTGCTGGGGCTTTTGTGCCCTTTTTACTGTTAACCTGATGTTAAGCAGCTTAAAAGTTAAAAAAAAAAAAAAAATTCGGTCTTAATTAACATACCATAAAATGCCCATATCTCAACAAAATTCTGTGTGTGTTGATGGTTGTAATGATCGCCTCAAGAAGAAGCAAAATATTTCTGTTACCCCATATGCATTCTCTCCTCAATTTCCACCTCTCCCCAACTGTAGGCAGCCACAGACCTGACTTCTTTCAGTAGAGATGCGTTTTGCCTGTTTGGGACTATATAGGAATGGAAACGTGTAGTATGTACTTAGTTGTGACCAGCCTCTTCTGCTTATCATAGTGTTTTGAGATTTACTCTGTGTATTTTTGTTATTGGATATAAATCCATTTGAATGGGTATCTCCCACTTTGTTTATTTTTTAATTGATAGACATTTGGGTAGTTTACAGTTTTGGGCTATTTTTAACACCTCTGGTATTTACATTCATGTGCAAGTCTTTTTGTGGACCTAGATTTTCATTTCTCTTGGGCAAATACCTGGGGGTGGGATTATTTGGTAAATGAATGTTTAACTTGATAAGAAATGGGCAGTTCGTGAAAGTGATTGAACTACTTTATACTCCCACCAGCAACATAGGAGTTTTCCAGTTGTTCCACATCTTTACCTATATTTGCTATTGTTGTGGAGCTATTTTAACGAGCTCTTTTTTTTTTTTTTTTTTTTTTTTTTTTATTTGACAGAGGCACAGCAAGAGCGGGAACACAAGCAGGGGGAGTGGGAGAGGGAGAAGCAGGCTTTCCGCTGAGCAGGGAGCCCGATGCGGGGCTCTGTCCCAGGACCCTGGGATCATGACCTGAGCCGAAGGCAGACGCTTAATGACTGAGCCACCCAGACGCCCCTTAACGAGCTCTTTTTAAACAAGATCTAATTTCCCCCAACATTTGTTTTATGCAGTTTTACATCTCTTAACATCTACCTTGAGCCTCTGTTCACAGCACTAGGTCTTTTTTCTTTTTTTGAGTGACGAGGCTGAGATTCCTTAGTTCTTTTTTTTTTTTTTTTAAGATTTTATTTATTTGAGAGAGAGAGAGAGAACACAAGTGGGGTGAGGAGCAGAGGGAGAATAAGGCTCCCCACTGAGCAGAGAGCCCGATGAGAGGCTTGATCCCTGGATCCTGAGATCATGACCTGAGCCAAAGGCAGACCCTAACCAACTGAGCCACCAAATGTCCCTTGTTAGTTCTTCTTAACCTGGATCCTTATTGCACATTTGTTGGTTTCCTGCTTGATAAAAGGAGACTCTGAGCTCATCCCAGCCTTCCTGTCCTTCTTTCTGAGGTCTTGAGTTCCCACTGAGCCTCTAAGCCCAGACCACTGTTTTCTACTGGATTTTTGGTTTTAACTAAATTGAAGTAGAAAAAACAAACTCTTCAAGAGTGGGGACCTTGTCTGACTTGATGATCATCCTCTCTCAAGCTTCCAGAACAGTGCTGGCACATAATGTGTGTTGAATGGGTACATCTTAAACTATGAAAGTGAACATATTCCACTTTAATCAATATTTACAAATTTATTTATTAGGAGTTCCTGATAGTCCCAAAGTTAATACTTTTTTTTCTTCATAAAATCAAGTTGGAGTATGGTTTGGTGAAAAGGGTATGGAAATGACTGAAGAAAATAGATGGGAGTCCTTGATGTTAAAAATATTTCTGTGTTGGCACAGTGTTTGGGTGTCCATGTGGTATGATAGCAGGGGGCTGCAAAAAGTTTCCATTCTATAAAATCTTTCTCCCACCAGATTGGCAGGACAAAAATATAGATTAGTAAAGATTTGTTTCTTGGCTAAGATATTCTTAGTTTCACGAGCTCTCTTTTAAAATTCAAAATTTTAAGGAAGAGCCATGTGCATCCTTATTGAGAATTAGTGTAATGGACTACTCCCCAGTTCCTTCACCAGGTTGGGGGTAAACAAGACCCAGAAAGGGAGGAGGCTGGCACAGGGCTCATTCCCTGAGGGTGAGGGTGGCGTGGTGTGGGCATTGGGAGGGTAATGCATCTGGGTGTGCCATGGAGTGTGAATGTGGGTCAATGTTGAACTTGAGAAGCCAAGTGCAGTAGGGAAGGTATTGGGGGGAAAAGTGACCTCTGTCAAAATTTTGTCTGTTATTAAGGTGTTAAAAATCAGATTTACATGTAGAAAGTAGAAGAGCCGTCCCCTACTTTTTCATTTCTAAAATCCTGTACAAAAAAGATGACTTGCGTGTTTTAAGGAAGGTTTTGTTCTCTGAGATGAAACTTAACCATTCATAATTTGTTTTATCTTTTAGACCCAATCTGCAGTGAAATATTCTAGGTCTTTAATTTGTTCTTTTCTTTCACAGTTAATCCCACAGTCCGCTCAAATCCATGACTAATCCAAAGATGCGTTTAATTTCATCTTTAGTCTTAGCTTTCTATCTGCCTAGTAGTTTCTGTCTTTGTCCACGTGTGTTTGAGATCTCCAGTTTTTGATCTTCGTATTTCATTTCTCATTCATTTCTGTAGAAGGAGTATATATAGAATATAATAAAATATCCGACGGTTGTGCAAACATTGCTAAATAAGATGGTTGTGCCGAGGATGCCCCTTTTGTTGCTTCCCACTGCACTCAGAAGACCATCCTCCTCCTTCTGGTGGAGTCACAGCCTAAGTGGCTTCCCCGCTGCTCTGCCTTCTTTCCCACCACCCTCCCTCTTGTCCACAGCACTGCTGACATGCTGGCGCGCTCTCTGTTCCTCTGATGTTCCAGGTTCTGTCCTGCTGGATGGGGATTTGCACATCCTGTTTCCTCCCCTCGCATGACCTAGAGCCTTCAGGTCTAGGCTTAAAGTGAACCCCCTGGTGAAGCTTTCTCAGACTGACTCTTCTCCCCATTTATTTCTTTTTATTAAAAGACTTTGAGTTTTAAAGATTTAATTTATTTAGAGAGTGTGTGCGAGTAGGGGTCGGGGCAGAGGGAAAGGGAGAGAGAATCTCAAGCCGACTCCCTGCTGAGCGCAGAGCCTGACGTGGGGCTCGATCTCACAACCCTGAGATCACAACCTGAGCCGGAATCAAGAGTCAGATGCTTAACCGACTGAGCCACCCAGGTGTCCCAACAGACTTTGAATTTTAGAATAGATTTAAAGAAAACCTGAGTTGGATAGTAGAGAGTTCTTAAATAGCTCCTGTGCAGTTTCCCCTATTGATATGATTAGTGGGGTACATTTGTTTCAGTTAGTGAGACAATATTAATATATTAACTATATTAACTCCACATTTTGTTCAGCTTTCCTTAGCTTTTTTTTTTTTTTAAAGATTTTATTTATTTATTTGACACAGAGAGAGAGAGAGCACAAGTAGGCAAAGCGGCAGGCAGAGGGAGAGGGAGAAGCAGACTCTCCGCTGAGCAGGGAGCCCGATGTGGGGCTCGATCCCAAGACCCTGGGATCATGACCCGAGCTGAAGGCAGTTGCTTAACCGACTGAGCCACCCAGGCGCCCCAAGCTTTCCTTAGCTTTTGTCTGATGTCCTTTTTCTGTCCCAGGGTCCCATTCAGGATACCACATCGCATTTAGTTGTTGTGTCTCCTTGGGCTCTTCTTGGCTGTGACAGTTTTTCAGATGTTCCTTGTTTGTGATGACCTTGACAGTTTGAGGACTACTAGTCAGATATTTTGTAGGATGCTCTTCTGCTGGAACTTGTCTGAATTCCCCCCTGCCCCTTTATGATTGGGCTAGGTAATGGGTTTGGAGGAAAATCACGTAAAGTGCCATTTTCATCAGATCGTGTTAAGAATACATCCTCTCGATGTGATTTATGACTCTTGATGTTGACTTTGATCACCTGGCTGAAATAGCATGTGTCTCTACTGTAAGTTACTCTTCCCCCTTCCTCCCTGAGCCCCATTCTACTGTCCTCTTGGGAAGTATGTCACTAGGCACACCCTACGCCTGAGGAATGGGAGGTTATGTTCCCCATCCTTTGGGGAGGAGCATCTACATAAGTTATTTGGAATTCTGCATGAGAGATTTGTTCTCCACTAATATATTCAAACATTACTCATCCATATGGACTCATGAATATATTTATTTTATACTTTGGGTTATAATCCAGTGCTACTTGTTTTTTTGCCCCAGTTCTACCTTTGGCCATTAGGAACTCTTTCAGTTGTCTCCTGTGTCTCTTTGACCTTGTCTCATCAATGTGGGTATTGACTTACTAAATTATCTTGGAGCATCTTCTTAATTTCTGGCACCCCAAGAGGCTCCAAGATAATCTTGTATATTTCCTGCCCAGACCTAGAATCAACCATTTCTCCAAGGAGCCCTGGTTCCTTTTAGTGGAGATTGGTGTTAGAGACCAAGATCTGAGCACCAGGTGCGCTCCTTGCTACTGGAGTATTCGGAGTATTCCCTGTTTATTTTTATTATAGTACCCGATGCTTTCATTAGTAGCATAAAATACACAGTATATGATTTGTTTGCTTTCTTACTTGTGTGTCTTTCCCTCCTATATTGTCTGCTCCATGAGGTCAGACATCAGGCTTCACCAACAGTGCCTGATGCATAGTTGGCCCTCAAGAAACATTTGTTGAGCGAATGAATGAATACTGGCTGGACGGCAGGACTTTCATCAGAGAGCTTGCATATTCATTCAACAGCTGTTAAAAGCCCAAATTTAATATGAGTGGTGGTTCAGACTTTAGGGGTTTCAGTGTTTAAACACAGGTTAGGTCGGTTAAAAGCCGAATAACATGTGATACTGAGCCATTACTGAACTTACAGATTCATTAACTGTGATGCTCACATTCTAATTCTCTAGTCAACTTGTTAATTAAGCTTTATGATCAGAAAAGCTGAGTATTGCACTCTGTAGGTGAGATAGCTGGATGGTAAATCTTTTTGGTTTGCTGGTAGATAAAATAAAGATGTGTCTTTTCTTATTGTTTGCCCCTTCCTCAGTAGCCCTGGGCAAGTAAGTACAAGTGGAGGCATCATAAATGTGTTAATTACTTTTTCTCTGTAACATTTTGGAACAAAGCTAGAAACACACAAGGCTGGGGCAGCACTGGGTCGTGGGGTTACACAGGCAGGCACTCTGAGTGCACGGGTCAGAACTGCTAGGATCTCCAGCTTAAGCTGTCCGCATGGGCGAGTGCACCCCTAGGAGACATCCTGTCCTTAGGGTGCAGAGCCCAGACAGTGTACTCAGTGTGAGAACCCTGCCTGTGAAGAGCAGGGCCACAGTTCATCCAAGGGACTCAGGAAAAGTCTTTCAGGGGGAGTGGGGGCAGAGGGGGCATACTGGGCTCAGAGACTTGGACGCAAGGAGGTGGGGACTTGTTTGCCAGAGCTGGAACCGATGGTTGATATAGGGCAAAGAACATGGTGCTAGGACTGAGTTCACTACAAGGTAGACTTGAGGTCCTGTGGGCTGGCACCCCATAGTTGTCTCCTGTTGTTAACTAGGCCCAGGGTCCAAGTCGGGCGTGTTGGTCATATGTCCTCAGCCCTAGGTTAAGAGGAAATGCTGGGCCTGACTTAGGGAGTCTTTGGTTATTATTTGACCTTTAGCTCTGGCTTACTTGATGACGAAATTATTCTCAGGTCACCTTTGGTTGCATACTGGGTCGGCCAGCAAGACTTGCCATTGCAACTCAACTGGCCTGTAACTCAAAGGTTGGTTCCTGGGCAGCATAAGTACCTATTTCCCAACCAACCCCAGCCGACCATTGGGTCACTTCTGGGTTCTGCTGTGCCTAGCTGTTTCCTGCTGTGCCTAACTTTTTTGGTTGCTGAAATCTGGGAAGGAAGGAGCTCTGGCTTCTCCTGGATTTCCTGGAAATCCTAGTTTAAAAGGGCCACTTTTTTTCCAATGACAGAGAAACGGCCTTTATTTCCAATCTCGTGTGAAAGAAACATCCAGAGTTGGCAGCATGGCAGGTCAGCTCATTCACCCCTGAGCCCTGCGTTTTGTTGGAAAAGAGTGTTTTATTTTTTTCCTTCAGTGGTTCTCAAACTTGAGGTGTCCAAGAATTTACTTTTTTTTTTTTTTTAAGATTTTATTTATTCATTTGAGACACAGAGATACAGAGAGAAAGAGAGAGCATGAGCAGGGAGAGAGGCAGAGGGAGAAGCAGGCTCCCCGCTGAGCCAGGAGCCCAATGCGGGGCTGGATCCCAGGACCCTGGGATCATGACCTGAGCCGAAGGCAGATGCTTAACCATCTGAGCCACCCAGGCGCCCCCTGAGGTGTCCAAGAATTTAAACAGTGGGGTCCAGGGCCTTGCCCTGGGAAAGTCTGGTTCTGTAGGTCTGAAGCAGATTTAGGAGAACTCACCTGCCCGTGGGGTTTGGGGGTGACTGTCATCGTAGGGCCAACTCGGTGCTGAGCTGCTTGTCTTATGGCCATAATAGCTCCTGCCCAGTTTCGACGCCTTTTAAAATACTTTGCTGGATGGGACGCCTGGGTGGCTCAGTTGGTTAAGCAACTGCCTTCGGCTCAGGTCATGATCCTGGAGTCCCAGGATCGAGCCCCACATCGGGCTCCCTGCTCGGCAGGGAGTCTGCTTCTCCCTCTGACCCTCCCCCCTCTCATGCTCTCTCTCTCTCATTCTCTCTCTCAAATAAATAAATAAAAATATTAAAAAAAAAAATAAAATAAAATACTTTGCTGGCTAAACCACATGCATGCCTGAGGGCCATAATTTGCAGTGGTTCTAATGTTTCTGGAGAACATTAAGTTTAAGGATCTGGAGAGGAAGTATTGAGACAACAAAGGGGATTTATTGACAGCTTACTCAATGCCAAGCCCAGTACTTAGCACTTTCATATATAGTATCTCATTTAATTCTAATAAAACTTGACCAAGTCGATCTTCACATCTTCATTTATGGGGGAGGTAACTGCTGCTCAGAATGGTTAATAACCTGACTTGTTGAAGTCGCCACGGGTAGTGGGTGGCAGAGCTAAGACTTGGGTTTCTGTCTGCCTGACTTCAAGGTCAGTGCCCATCCTGCCAGTCCCTGACACTGCTTTCTATTCCATGCTGCTTTGCTGAGGAAAGAACACGCAGCCCCAGCTCCAGCATATGAGTGCCTGGTAGTCTGTGTGCTGCTCATGGGCAGGCTGCTGTATCGGAAGGTAGGTAAGAACACTAGACTCTGATGCCTAGAAAGGAGGCTAGGTCCTGCCCCTTCTTAGCAATGTGTGACGGTAGACATACCAGTTTCTTGGACCTTGTTACATCATCTGTAACTTGAGGGTAAGAATATCTGTCTACCTCTTGAGATTGCTATGGGGGCTCTATGAGTTAAAATAACACTTAGTGCCTGGTATATAGTGGCCACTGTTGGAGTATTAGCTGCTGTGGTTATTATTACTGTAGCCACTATGGATCTTTGCTTAGCAGCATGACTTGTGGCCTGTTACTGGGGTTAGGGAATGTTGGTGCATGAATATATCCCAGTTGACCCTTTCATGGTCATTCCTCTTTTCCTCCACTTACCCCCAACCTTCCACCATTCTTTCCTACCTCTCCTATATATTCTCTCATTCCCCAAGCCACAGAAGTTAACCTGCTTTCCCTGCTTTGGATGTTTGTGACTTCATGCTGTGTCTACATGAGAGGATTTTAAGGCTAGTTATGGGAAGGTGCATGTAGCTGGATGAACATCTGTCCATATTGTCTGTGTATTTCTGTGGGTGGGGAGATCTATGACAATGAATATATTTTTTAAAGGATTTATTTATTTGAGATAGAGAGCGAGAGAGAGAGCATGAGCTGGGGCTGGGGGAGAGGAAGAAGCAGGCTCCCCATTGAGCAATGAGCCCCATGTGGGGCTCGATCCCAGGACCCCAAGATCATGACCTGAGCCGAAGGCAGACAGTTAACCAACTGAGCCATGCAGGCACCCCAAGACAATGCATATTTGCATGAATTGCATGTTGGGACATAATTTTGCATTTTGGGGATGGCTCACGAGTAATGAGAATATATAATTGCTGACAGTGCCTTATATGGAGGGGGTATTGCCATTCCCCTTGAATTGAGAGTCAGACTGGGGTTTTAGAGAGGAATATGGAGGGAGGGAAAGAACCGATAGTGAATCCATTCATCTTCCATAACTGCCTCTCCCTTCTCCCTTCCTGTGCTCCCCTCTCTTTAACAGGGAAGTGCATTTGGGGGAGTGGGAAGATGGGCTGTGTACAGAGGAAGGTAAGGCTGGAATGATATGGTAGGAGGCAGACAGGGAAGCCTTGTAAGTTGAGTTTAGCAACTTAACTTTTATCTTTGAGGAATCTAGAAAGGAAGGATGTAGTAAGATATTTGCATTTTATTTATTTATTTATTTATTTAAAAAAGATTTTCTTTATTTATTTGACAGAGACAGAGGTAGCGAGAGCAGGAACACAAGCAGCGGGAGTGGGAGAGGGAGAAGCAGGCTTCCCCCTGAGGAGGGAGCCTGATTTGGGACTTGATCCCAGGACCCTGGGATCATGATCTGAGCCAAAGGCAGACGCTTAATGACTGAGCCACCCAGGCGCCCAGATATTTGCATTTTAAAAAGAAAAATGGGGCATGGAGGATGGGTTTGAGGGCTTCAAGGCTGGAGGCTGGGAGACCAGGTAGAGGGCCACTGTGTAAATCAAGGTTCTGATGGAAACAATGAGAGGAGAGCACAAGGGTATGAGCTGAAATCAGCAGGGCTTAGAGATGGACACTGTGGTGAAGGAGAGGGAGTCCTTAGGTGCCCTGTGTGGGAGAGTGGGTGCATGGTGCTGCCATCAGCTGAGACAGAATACAGGTGGAGAAACAGCTGGGGTGGAGTGGGAGAGGGATCGAGCTGAGGACCTACTGAGTTTGGGAATAGTCCTGGCATGCCCAGGTATAGATGCTAAGCTGTTGGGTATGAAAGACTGAATTTTGGAGGAAAAACATCCTCTTGTAGGTGGTCATTGAAGCCATGGTGAAGGTGAAGTTGTCCAAAGAGAACATTTAGAATGGAAGAGAAGAGAACTGTATATTCTTATGTCTGCTGTGACAAAATACCACAAACTTTAGTGGCTTAATACAATACGGATTTATTATGTAACACTACTGGATATCAGAAGTCTGAAAGGAGTCTTATGGGACTAAAATCAAGATGTCAGTGGGGCTATGTTCCTTCCAGAGACTCGAGTGGAGAGTCTGTTCCTTGCCCTGTGAGTCCCTAAAGGCTGCCCACATTTCTTGGCTTGTGGCCACATCACTCCTACCTCTGCTTTCATTGTAACTTCTCTAACTCTGTCTGTGCTGCCTCCTTTCTTTCTTTCTTTCTTTTTTTTTTTTTTTAAGATTTCTATTTATTTATTTGAGGGAGGGAACACAAGCAGGGGGAGCAGGAGAGGAAGATGCAGGCTTCCCCCTGAGCAGGGAGCCTGATGCGGGGACTCGATCCCAGGACCCTGGGATCATGACCCAAGCCACCCAGGTGCCCCACCTTTTTATAAGGATTCTTGTTACATTGGGCCCACCTGGATAATCAAGGCTAATCTCACCTTTGCACCTGCAATGTCCTTTGCCATGGAAGGTGCTATGGTCACATGTTTCAAGCATGAGGATGTGGGCCTTTCTGGGGGGAGATTATTGTCTTCCACAAGGACCTGAAATCCCAAGGTTTACTGACATTAAAGGCACAGACGGAGGATGAAGAGTGTGCGAAGGAATCAGAAGTTAGAGTAGGGAGACCATGGCATTGAGATTGGTTGGGGGTGGGAGGAGATGGTAGAGAACCTCAAGAAGAGGGAATGATTGTTCCTGTCAAATGCACTAGGTTCTATAGGATAAAGATTGAAAGATGACCATTGGACTTGATAACCAGGAAGCAGTTCATTCTTTCAACAAGCAGTTATTGAGCATCTATGTTGTGCCAGGGACTGTCCTAGGTGCTGAAAATATGGTTGTGCTATATATGAATATATGAAAATATAGCACAGCCCCTGTTTACATGCTGGTGGGGGAGAAAGGCAAGAAATCAACAGGTAAACAAATCACATAGTTATAACTGCTGGGTAAAGAGTCAAATTAGGAAATGTGAAAGAGAATGACTGGGGAGGCCCCTGAAGAGGTGACATCTGAATTAGGGAGTGACTAATTGAATACTGGGGATGGCATTCCAAGCATTGGAAGCAACTAGTGAAAAGGCCCTTACTTGCGTGGGTCCAAGCTTGGCAGGGACAGAGAGGGGCTTGGTGTGGCTGTAGCACGAGGGTAAGAAGGGTGGTGGGGGATGAAGTTGGGAAAGGCTGTGCAGATCGTGGCTTTGGGCTTTAAATGCCAGGTAAGGAATTTAGATTTTGTTCTCAGATTTTATTGTAGGGGGTCAAGAGTGAAACAGGGAGACTGGTAAAAGAGGGAAATTGCAATCAGTGTTTATTGTGGTTTAGACTGGGATTGTAGTAGTTGTTATGGGTTGAATTATGTCCTTCCAAAAGATACATTGAACCCTTGGTACCTGTGAATGTGACTTAATAGGAAACAAGATCTTTGCAGGTATACTCAAGTTAGAATGGGACCATACTTGGTTGGAGTGGGCCCTAAGCTA
This sequence comes from Halichoerus grypus, assembly GCF_964656455.1. Lineage (NCBI taxonomy): Eukaryota > Metazoa > Chordata > Mammalia > Carnivora > Phocidae > Halichoerus > Halichoerus grypus. The sequence goes on from NC_135723.1 coordinate 93,458,450, forward strand.
ATATAACTGATATCCTATTTATAAGAGGGAAATTTGGACAGAGATAAGGAGAGCATCATATGACCATGGAGGCAGAGATGGGAGTGCTGTAGCTACAAGCCAAGGGACACCGAGGCCACCACCAGAAGCTAGGGAGAGGCCAGGAAGGATTCTCCCCTACAGGTTATCGGGGGAGCCTGACTCTGCCAACAACTGATTCTGGAATTCCAGACTTCAGCATTACGAGACCATCCGTTTCTGTTTTAAGGCCGCCACTTTGTGGTAGTTTGTTATGGCGGCTTAGGAAGCTGATAAGTAGTAGAGCTGGGGAGAGGGGCGTGGAGGTAGAGCTGACAGGATTTGCTGATGGATTGAGGGTGGGAGGGGAGGGAAAGGGAGCAACTGAGGACAGAGTAGATTCTTGGCCTGAGCAGCTGGGTGGCTGATGATTCTCTTTCCCAAGATTGCAAAGACTGTGGATAGAGCAAGTTTGGGGAGCAGAATTGAGACTTGACTATGTGAGTCAGAGGCTGAGCTGGAGGTATAAATTTGAGGTCATTAGCATATAGATGGCATTGAAATAATGAGAGTAAGTGAAGTCACCCTGGGAGAGAAAGTTTCAGGCAACCCCGAATGGCCTTGAAAATTCCTAAAGTGGAGAAAAAAGCTTTCTCGCTCTTATTTTTTTTTTTAAATCTTTACTATTATTATTTTAAGATTTTATTTTTAAGTACTCTCTACATCCAACGTGGGACTCGGGGACTCACAACTCTGAGATCAAGAGTCACATGCTGTACCCACTGAGCCAGCCAGGCGCCCCCTGAAAAAAGTGCTTTCAAGTGTCAGATACTCTGGACTTTTTAGAGGTTCCAGTGGGGATGTGTGCTACTTCCCCAGATCTGCATGGTGAAATTTAAATGTGTCTTTCTTTTACTTGGTCTGGTTTGAAACCCTGGCCAAAATATTTTGAAGCTCCGTGCATCAAGAGGCAGAATCTGTTCATCCCGCCACATTCCTTCCGCCTACATTGGCCAATACTTGTATCGGTCTTGGGATTGGCTTTCCATTGGCCAATAATTGTGTCGGGCTTGGGACTGGCTTTGACTGATGAATGTAGTAAAAGTAATGTTGCGATAGTTTCAGAGCGTGGGCTCCGGAAGTCTTGCAGCTTCTGACTTGACCCTCCTGAGCCGCCGCTGCCTAAGGGAGCCTAGGTTCCACTGCTAACGAAGAGTCCTCTGGCTGGACCTGGTGAGACCAGCAGCAGAACTGCCTAGTCAGCCCACAGACCTGGGGGAAATAATACACTGTTTTTGAGTCACAAAGTTTCAGACTGGTTGGTTACACAAAGGAATATACCTGGTATTGCGCTTGTAGTCACTTAGGCAGGATAATAGGGAGGGGAATAGCTGAATGCTATTCAGGGTCATGGAAATAAATCAGGATTTAATCTAGATATGATTAAATGGAAATCCAAAAGGTCATGGAATAATACATCATTCATGAAATGATAAAATGCAGAAGGCACATTTCAGAGACCAAATTGCACTCATTAAATCATTCCTTCAAAAAATATTTAAGGGTCTACCTGCTGCAATATGCCTGGTGGTGAAAATATGGTTTTGGGGTACAGAGGTGAATGGGATGAGCCCTTAAAGTATGGTGGGGTACAGAGGTGAATGGGATGAGCCCTTAAAGTACGGTCACTGACTTCATGGAGTTGATCATTGAGTGTGTAGCGAGGAATGGCCATAGAGGTAGAGAATGTGGTTAAGGATGACCGTGACTGTCGTTGATGGACTAGGTCCTGTGCCCGTTTAGACTTCACCACGACCCTATGGGGTAGGTATGATTCTTCTCCATTCTACGCATGAAGAAACTGGGCCTTGTAATGGATAAGTAGTCTGGTCAGGATTACATGGCTGGAAAGGGGTGGGTATGCCACCAGCTGAGTCTGACTCTCAAGTTTCTACTCTTTCCCCCAGGTGTCTTATTTTCCCATTAATCCCTCACCTGACTCAGGTTGGGCTTTGGAATCCTGTAGTCATGTGGGGTTCCTCTCTGGGTTGGCATTTGGGATCAGGAGGATTGATGTCGAACGGTGAAAATCACTGTGGAGGTACAGTCCCCAATTCTCTCTGCCCATGGAGAACCTGGGGGGGATTCAGTGGAGAAGGGTAGGCCAAGTGAAATCAAACTATCACGATTTTAATCTGTGAAATCTGGAAAGATCCCTTCTCCCTCCCTAAATAGCCTTTCATGGGGAGGGCTCCCCCATCCCCCACCCCCAGGGCATTTCCTCATTGTACCAGATTCATGGCACAGTCGTGTGGGTGGTGGGTGTCAGCTGCAAGGGGGAAGACCAGTTTGGGAGTCATTGCCCTTAGCCTCTCAGGTCCCTCCTGGCCACGCTGCCTGCCTTCTGTGGGCTCCACAGCTTGGACGTGGCAGCCAGGTTCCAGCAGCCAAGCTGGTACATGCTGTCCCGGCCATCAGACGGTGCTGCAGTGGGGCTGGGACCTAACACTGAAAGAGGGCTTGCAGGTCGTTTGACTCTTTCTTTTTGTTTTTTTTAAGATTTTATTTATTTCAAAGAGAGAGCAAGAGCAAGAAGCATGAGTGGGGGAAGGGCAGAGGGCAAGGGAGAAGCAGGCCCCCTGCTGAGCAAGGAGCCCAACACAGGGCTCAAACCCAGGGCCCCCTGGGATCATGACCTGAGCTGAAGGCAGACACCTAACCAACTGAGCCACCCAGGCGCCCCTCATTTGACTCTTCCGGAGACCGGGGTCACGGCCAGGCAGCCCCCCTGTGCTGAAAGGAGGGGCATCATGCAGGGTCGGAGGGAGCCTGTGACAGCTGCCTTCCTGAGAGTCAGGCTGGTGAGAGGGCGGAGACAGAGAAGAGGTCCTGAGCAGGGCGGCAAGAATCAGCATCTCTGGTTGGGATGCAGGTGGACAGCGCCACATCCAGGGAGGCCAGGAATGGCCGTCAGTCCTGGGACCCCCCACCCTGGCATGGGCTGCTTTCCACAGGGGGCCCTTCTGGAGGACCTAGGGCTAGTGGCTGTGTTCTGGCACCGTGTCTGGGAGGGTGGATCTCAGGGTCCGACAAGTCACACTGGCTCGGCCTCCAGACGTCACAAAATGGGGGTCCCTTCAAAGACGGTTGCTGGTTCCCAGCGTTTGTTTATAGACTCCAGGTTCTCTGAATCCCAGGACTTGGGGACAGAATGTGACCATATGTCACTTATTTATTTCCAGACCAGACTGTGTCTTGACTGGGATACTTAAGAAGGTTTTGGAGTTAAAAAATTTTTTTTCTTTTTCCTGGGGTGGTCTTGCTCTGCGGCGGCTGCAAGCATAGGGACTAGAACATGCACAGTGGGTCAGCAGGGGAAAGGTGGACCCATCCAGTGGCTCAGTGGAGGACCTCCAAACAGAGGGTGGCTGTCCCCCCCCTTGGACAGAGTGGACAGGCACCTGAACTGGACAGGCAGCCAGGCAGCTTCTGTTGGACCTCAGGAGAGGCCAAGGCTAAACCTCAGAATAGAGTCTTTTCTCTTTTTAAATAATAGCTACTGTTCACTGTCTTTATTAGCAGCAGCTAATACTCATCAGACATTTACTACGTGCCAGGAATTGTGCCAGGCACGTTACAGAGATTATGTTGGTTCTCAGCACGTGGTGAGGTAGACACTGCCAGAACCCCTCTTGCACAGATGGTGAAAGAGAGGTGCAGAGCGTGTAGGTGACTTGTCCTCCGTCACCTGGCTGGGAAGTGGTGGACCCAGGGATTTCCCCGAGGCCTGAGCACTTACCTGTGCTGCCTCCAGCTGGCGGGGATAAAACGTTGCTCAAGGTAGAAAATTGACAAAATGTAGGAGAAAAATCATCTGTAGTCTCTCCCTTCATAGGTAACTACTGTTCATATTTTTTCCATGCACGTAAGTGTGTAGCTTAAAAAAATGGAGTTATAACTACTGACTTTAGACTGCTTTTTTTATGTTCTGCATTACATTTTGAACATTTTCCAATATTAAATATTTTTTAACACCTTGATCTTTAATGGCTGCAAAGTATTTTATTATATAGGAATCTATAGTTTGAAAAAGCTCTCCTCATTATTGGAACTCTAGGTTGTTTATAAATTTTGTTATAAAAAAATGCCATGATTAGTAACTTTGTTTATGCATGCATCTTTGCATACACCTCGGAAGACTGCCTGAAGATAAATTCTTAGAAGTGGTGCTTTTACATCAAAAAGAGTGTACACTTTAAAGGCCCTTGGTATTATTGCAAAGAATACTTTCTGGAAGTTCTGTACTAATTTGTTTTCTCACCAGCAGAGTATAGAGCATCTACTTCTTTACAACTCTGCCAACAGTGGATGTTTTATTATTTTTAAACTTTGTTTTCACCAGAGAAATTTTACAGTCTTTGATTACTAATGACCTAGGACACTAGATTTATCAGGTACATGTAGTTCCGTTGTGAATTGCTTTTACTAGAGGGTTTCCTTTTCTTATCGATTTGGATGAGCTCTTTATATATTAAGTGATAGCATGAACCTTTTGTCCTATGTTGTAGATATTTTTCCATTTGCCATATACTTTAAATTTTATTAATAGTTTTTTTTTAATGTAAAGAAGTTTTACATTTCTAGGTAATCCCATCTACCAATCCTCGCCTTTACTGTTTTTACTTTTGGTTCTATGCCAGATGATACAGGTATCTCTATTTAAAAAAAAAAAAAAATTGATTCGAGTGGTGCTACTGGGTGGCTCAGTTGGTTGAGCGGCTGCCTTCGGCTCAGGTCATGATCCTGGAGTCCCAGGATCGAGTCCCGCATCGGGCTCCCTGCTCAACGGGGAGTCTGCTTCTCCTCTGACTCTCCCCCCTCTCATGTGCTCTCTCTCTCTCTCTCTCATTCTCTCTCTCTCAAATAAGTAAATAAAATCTTTAAAAAAATTGATTCTTTTACTCATTTGTCGAGTGTCATTCACTCAACAAATATTTGAGTGCGTATGCTGTACCTGGCCCATCATAGGCATTGGGGGTACATAAGCAAGACGGACAAGTTTCCTACTTCTGACCTTGTCCATCTCCCTGAAATTCATTTTTAAGTACAGTGAGAGGAGAGGTTCTAGGAAGATGTTCTTTCTTTGCAGGGTCACCCGGAGCTTGGTTGAACTCCTGTAGTGGCTCTGCCCTCCACAGGGGGAAAGGGATCAGAGGAAAATTCTTTGGTTAAGGCCAGAATTTTAAGGCTTGAAGCAGAATGGCTTTCTGCCTCAATGACAGATCTGTTACCTAGAGGGCAGTGTCCCTTGAATTCCAGACCCCTTGTCACAGGCCAGTTCATTCTGCAAGGGCCACTGAGGCCCTCCTTCCTGAAATTGGTCCCCTTGGGTGGCGTGGGCCCTCATCCAGAAAGACCTGAGGCTTCGCTGTAACTGTTGGAATTCCTGGTTGGCTGCTTTTGCATAATTCGTCCTTCTGAGGTGACTTGGTATGGACAAGAAAACTTGGCTTGACCCACGGAGGTTCTGCTGCCCCTGAAGCTGATGATGACACAGCAGCTTCCTTGTTCAGTCTCGGTGCAGTGGCCCCTTCACACGGGTTTGCTAGTAAATTCTGGATGCTTTCTCCATTGAAGGTGACGGGGCCAGGATCCACAGTGGCTGTTTGATAGTTACAGTTCTGTTTCCTTGCTAGTTCCCTGGACCTGGGTCCCTTGGCCCCTGGAATATAGCCATTGACTTTTCCAGCTCAGGTTAGAAAAGGAGAGCAGGGTATTGATTTCCTTGCTATTGTTCTAACTTGGTCAGTCTGCGGAGGCCTCAGTGGACCACGTGGTAGGTGTCCAGGGCCAAAAACAGGGCTAGTAGGGGCAGCAAGAATCCAGGTCACTGGTATTCTAGGCAGAAGATTTAGACAAGGAATTCTGTGAGGCAAGTTCTCATGGTACAGGGACAGAGATCATGGGGCCCCTGTAGGCCTGACAGGGATCCGGGTAGGAACTCCCGCATCCTTGATAATTATTTTTGTTTTCTTCTCTGAGTAGCCTGCTCTGTGGGGAAGGGGCTTCTCAGTGTGAGGGCAGGCCATCAGTCCCTGGTCAAGGGACATGCACCATGCCTTGCTGGTAGACTGGTTCTCAAGAAACACTACCACTCTTGACTTGTAGAGCTTGCCCATTTCCAGGGTAGAAACACTCCCACCACGGCTGATTTTGAGCTACCAACAGTTGAACAGCAGGCTCACAGAACTAAACTGTTGGCTCCCGGAACCTGGCAGGAGCTGAGTCCAGCACGTCACTGGCAGAACCCTTACCCTTCCAGGGGGCTCAGTGCCCATGTCTGGAGGAAGGGCTGCTTGCTGGACCTGGGCTCAGCCAGGTATCTGAGGGGCCGATGGTCCCGGTAACCTGCTAGCTCTTCAGGGAGGTCTGGATTTCTTCCCCAGAGTGGTCATGTTCTTTCCCAGCCTCAGAGCATGGCTCCTGGCATTATACATCTTAACTATGGAGTGACCCACTTTCGATGGCTCCCGGAGATAGTTCAGCTTATCCTGTATTTCTAGCACAGTACCGTGAATCTTACCCGTGGCACTGATCACTCTGCCACTAACTAGCTGTGTGACCTCAGGAAGATCACTTACCTTCCTTGGGCATCAGTGTCCTTACCTGTAGGCTGACAGGGTGGGATGGATGATTTCCTAAGGTCCCTTCCAGCCCTAACAGGCCATGATTTTCAGACTCTTCGAACGACAGCAGTATTTATAGTAAATGATACAGTTCAGGCTGGCTCATAATCTGTGTGAAGTAGAGGAGAACATGCAAAGTCATTTGGGAAAGAAATGTTATTTTTGAGTACTGTAGATGCTAGTAATAAAACACAAAATCAAAAAAGGAAAGAAATTGGGCCACATTTCTTAGGTACAAAAGACTGACACCTTGAAAGATGATGGGGTTAATAGATTCAGCTCTGATGTTCCCTGTGGTTCCAGCTCCAGAAGAAAGGTCCTCCTGGGAAATCAACAGGAACTCTTTTAGACAGATCAGCTCTAAATTATGGAGGGATTATCTGGGTTAAATCTTGCTTTCATGCTTTTTGACTGCATCTATTCTGCTTAATTACTTACTTGGTTGGCATCTCAGATTTCCTCTATTTTCATGGAACCTGCAGGGAATCCCTTTGATGAAATAGGGTGATACAGTGAAAAGGCAGTAGGATTAGCAATCAGGAGACCCAATTTCCAACTGGTTGTAGGACTCCAACAGATCATTTCTCCAGTCTGGGTCCCACGTGCATTTATTGAAAAATGAGGGATTTGGGATAGATCAGTGATTTGCAACCAGAGGGCATTTCAGAATGTTGCTGACTTACCTGGCCTTGGTTCGCAGGTATATTTGGGGCTCAGGTGTGCTCGCCTGGCTCTGTTTTCTGGGACTCATAGACTCCCCCTGGCAGGTTCTTCTGTCAGCACCGGAGGAGTGGAGACACACTGCTTGGGAAGGCCAAGGCTGAATTAGAGTCTCACTGTCCCTTCTGCCCACATTGCACCGGCCAAGGCAGGTGATGTGGCCAAGCTGGATACCCTTGGGGCAGGAATATATGCTCCTCTTCTCATGGGACAAACTGCAAAGTCACATGGTGACCTTGGGAATAGGAGGGGCTGGAGATTGGGAACAGTATGCAGTCTCCCAGGGGGGACCTCTCATCCAGCATTTTCTAGAACAGCTGGGAGATAAGAAACAGATTAAAGCTGATCTCCCCACTGCCTGTACACAACACATACACAAAACACAAAATACCCAGCAGCAATAACAGTGACAATGTGCACAGGTCTCTGGGCATGCGTAGTCAGTGCCGCTCACTTGTCTGTGTGGCTGGAGGCCTGGTCCTAGAGCTGGTAGTCTTATCTGAAAGTACTTCTAGTTCTATGAAGCTGCAGTTCCACATCTATGAAATGGGGCTAGTAACCTCCATCTCCTCCTCACAGGGTGGCTGTGAGGATCGAGTTGAGGTAACAGCTATGATGTTTTAAGCATGGTGCTTGGCACATAATGGGTATTAGGAAGACAGTGGTTTCTTCTTCTTGCTCATCTTCTCCTGGCTTGGTTATTAGATCAGCCTCCTTTCTATGTCCCTGCCATGCTGCCTTCATAGTCCCTCCTCATGGCTCTGCTTTTTCCCCGTCTCTGTGCCTTTGGTGAAGCACTCGGCCCTGCGTGGTGCATCCTCTCTTCTCTCTGCAAAAATAGTGTGTTTCCTTTAAGGCTAGCACGCGTCTACTTTCTCTTGCTAGCAGACATCAGCTCACAATAGGCTCTTCGTCTTTCCCATTTGGTATTAACCTTGTGTGGCCTCCTGTTGCTAATTGATGTCTGCTGGAAGTTTTTCAAGGACAAAGCCCATGGCTGACCCGTCTCTGTATGTGTTATACCAGCACATTGCAAAGAACATGGTAGGTGCTTAGTAAATATTTTTTGGGTCATTAAAAAAACCAATCTGCCCCCCAAACCCGTCACCTTTATCTGTGAGATGTGATTGAGACAAGGAGACCAGCAGGCAGAATAGGCCTCATGGGAGACTCAGATAGGACGCTGGGTCAGTGGGGAGGGTCTCTGCCCTGAGCCTCGCCCTGGGTGATGTGGTCTCAGGAGAAGCTCCAGAGTGCTGGGACCCCCTGATAAGCTCCTGGGCTGTGACTGGCCAGCTGTTTAGACATGCAGTTTGACCCTCCACCCCTCCTGGCCCACGTGCCAAAGGAACAAGCCTGTATGGTCCACTCCTGTCTGGGCCTGGAGTCGGGGTCCCTGCCAGTGCCCTCTGGGGTAACAGTTGCTCTCCTGCTTCACAGAACTTCATTCTTGATTAGTCCTTTTCTTGAGTTAGGGAGGCCTGAGAGATTGAAGGGTAAATAGAGTTTTAGGACTTAAAAAAAGGGGTGGGGGTGGGGAGGACAAGAGAAAGGAGGGAGGAGTTTGGTAGTGCTTTTTGTACCTTCTGTGAATTAAAGATGTTTGTATCCCTTGCTCTTCTTCATCTCAGGAAAGGACATCCCATGCACATAGGGGCTCAGGCCAAGAACCTAGGGAGTGCTTTTCAGGACTTCCTTCCCCTTGGTCCCAGGCACTCTGTCCCACCCTTCCTCTATGTTCTGAACCTCATCTGATCACTGTCCTCCTCATGTTATGAGCTTCTCATGGCCGCTGACCCCTGGCTGCCACTGTTGCCCCCTCCCCCCCCACCCCGACCATCTGTCTTCTGCCATAGCTGGAATGCGGACTTAAAAATCCAAATAAAATCATGTTGCTCTCCTCAAACCCTCGTGTCCTCCAATTTCACTGGCCATAAACTCTAAACTCCATGTCATGAAAAATTATGGTGGCTCCTCAGAAACCTAGAATTACCATATAATCCAGCAGTTCCACTTCTGGGTATGTGAACTGTTAAAAGATAAATGGAGGCATATTACAAATTTTAAGGGTTGGAGGGGCGCCTGGGTGGCTCAGTTGGTTAAGCCTCTGCCTTCGGCTCAGGTCATGGTCTCGGGGTCTTGGGATCGAGCCCCGCGTCGGGCTCCCTGCTCAGCGGGAAGCCTGCTTCTCCCTCTCTCACTCCTCCTGCTTGTTTCTGCTCTCTCTGACTCCCTCTCTGTCAAATAAATGGATAAAATCTTTAAAAACAAAAAAACAAAAACAAATTTTAAGGGTTGGAGCAAAAATCGGATCGAATTGGGTAGTGCCAAATAGAGTGGTTGGGAGCACTCTGACGACAGGAGCTAGGGAAAGGACTTTTACAGAGAAGAGGTGGAAACAAAGCAAGGAAGTTATTTGATTGATTATAGCTTGAGTGTTTTCATTATTTGGGAAATCCTAGCTGGCCATTTGTGGTGGGTTGTCCTGACGTTTTGATTTCTTGAGGCATTACAGACTTAGATTTTGGTTTGCTTACTTAGGCTGGCTACTAAGGTATTAAGGCCACCTCAGTCTAAGGAGCTTCATATTTAGCTATTTAGTGACCCCAAAGAATTGGAAACAAGGTCTCAAAGAGGTATTGCACACCCATGTTCATAGCAGCACTGTTCACATAGCCAAAAGGGGGCAGCCTCCTAAGTGTCCGCTGTATGCACAAAATGTGGCATAGGCTTGGAATGGAATATTACTCAGCCTTAAAAAGGAAGGAAATTTGTCACATCCTACAGTTAGGATGAACCTCGAGGACATGAGGTTAATGTGAAACAAGCCAGTCACAAAAAGACGAATACTGTATGATTTCCGCTTACATGAGGTTTATAGAGTAGTCAAATTCATAGAGACAGAAGATAGAAAAATAATGGTTGCCTAGGGCTTGGGGGACTGGGGAGCTGTTTAATGGGTATAGAATTTCAGATTTGCAAAATGAAAAGGTCCGGAGATGGAGAATGGTGGTGGTTGCCCATTAGAGTGGGTGAACATAATACTACTGAACCGTAGTTGAGTTTGGTAAATCTTAGTTTGAGATGGTAAATCTTACGTTAGGTGTAACTTGCCAATTAAAAAGAAATCCAAACTGCCCATGACCTGCAGGTCTCTACTTGATCTGTCCTCCGCTGAATCTTCATCCTTGTCACACTGGGTCCCTCCTGTACATTGTCCTGGCAGCAGCCTGCTTTCTCTTCACCAGCCTATGCCTCACTTCTCTCTGAAGGGACATTGCATGTCTGCCACCTTCTCGTGGGCTGGGCTCCACTCCAGTTTCTCTTCCTCCCTACTCCTCCTTTTCCCCCAGTTATTCTTTATAACCTGACTGTACCCCCCCTTTTGGGGCCTTTTTAGTACTTTTCTGTAGGTTAAATTTTGTCTGCCTCCCCTAACTTGTTTTGATTTGTCTAACCCAGTGACTGGAAGAGTATTTGCCACAAAGCACGTGCTTATTAACTGTTCATTCAGTGGTGTTTTCTGGTGTGCGTTTCTGGAGGACCATTAAGAGGACAGTGCTCTCCGTGGTCTTCCTGGTTGTGGGTCTGAGTTACGCTGAATCAGCTATGATCTCTGGGCCAGGCTGCTTGTGCTCAGTGAGGGAAACTGGCTGGATGTGGGCTTAACAAAATTAATTAGCCCTCACAGATATTAAATTATTAACCTTGAACTCAGCATATTTCTATTGGATTTTTCTTATGCTTGAGGCATTAAGGAAGGGAAGAGAGTTATAAAGATGAACGAGACACGGGATATGTCTCAAAGAGCTTCTAGTCTGATAAGATTAAGACTGGAGTAACCAAGCCGTGATGAATGGGAGGAGGTGGTGCATGGTATGAGAGAGGGGGGGACCTTACTTACAGCCACAGGGCTGCACAAAAAGGGTCTGTTGGGGCGGGTCTGGAAAGGTGGAGGGTTCTGATATGTGGGGAACATGCATGGACCTTGATGGAAGAGCAAAGCCAGAGCTATGGACGAGGGCAGGGCAGGTAGGGGTGGTGCCTGGGGTGATTGGGCAGGGCCGGTCAGTTGGGGCCAGAAAGGAAAGAGCCTTCAGTGTGTGTTTGTGGTGTGGCCATTATTCTGTGTAGTCCTGAGGGAATCAGTGGCTTCCTAGTAGAAGAGGGAAGAGAGCAAAGCTGAGTTTGAAGATTACTTGATTACCATGGGCGGGTGGCCCGGGTGGGTTGAGAGGCCAGCAGTAGAGGTGCCCGTTACACTTGGAGGCGCTTCCAGTGGAATAGGTAGAAGGCAGTGCAGGCCTGAATAGGGGCAAGTAGGAGGAGGAGAGCGAGACTTCTGAGGTGTGTCAGGCAGGATTTTGTGTGTGTGGGGGGAGAAGAGGGATGTGTGTGTGAGAGAGGCGTGTGTGTGTGAGAGGGGTGTGTGTGTGAGGAGGGGGAGGGGTGTGTGTGTGAGAGAGGGTGTGTGTGTGTGAGAGGGGTGTGTGTGTGAGGGAGGGTGTGTGTGTGTGAGGGGGCTGTGTGTGTGTGAGAGGAGGGGGAGGGGTAGGTGTGTGAGAGGAGGGTGTGTGTGTGAGGAGGGGGAGGGGTGTGTGTGTGAGAGAGGGTGTGTGTGTGAGAGGGGTGTGTGTGAGAGAGGAGGGGGAGGAGTGTGTGAGGTGTGAGAGAGGGTGTGTGTGTGAGAGGAGGGGGAGGGGTGTGTGTGTGAGAGAGGGGTGTGTGTGAGAGAGGAGGGGGAGGAGTGTGTGAGGAGGGGGAGGAGTCTGTGTGATAGAGGAGGGTGTGTGTGTGTGAGAGGAGGGGGAGGTGTGTGTGTGTGAGGAGGGGGAGGGGTGTGTGTGTGAGAGAGGAGGGGGAGGAGTGTGTGTGTGAGAGGAGGGTGTTGTGTGAGAGAGAGGGGAGGGGTTTGTGTGTGAGAGGAGGGGGAGGGATGTGTGTGTGAGAGAGGGTGTGTGTGTGAGAGAGGGTGTGTGTGTGAGAGAGGGGTGTGTGTGTGAGAGGAGGGGGAGGGGTGTGTGTGTGAGGAGGGGGAGGAGTGTGTGTGTGTGAGAGAGGGTGTTGTGTGAGAGAAGGGAGGGGTATGTGAGAGAGAAGGGAGGGGTGTGTGTATGTGTGAGAGAGGTAGGGGTGTGTGTGTGTGAGAGAGAGGGGTGTGTGTGAGAGAGGGGAGGGGTGTGTATGTGTGTGAGAGAGGGGAGGGGTGTGTATGTGTGTGAGAGGTAGGGGTGTGTGAGAGAGAGAGGGGTGTGTGTGAGAGAGGGGAGGGGTGTGTATGTGTGTGAGAGGTAGGGGTGTGTGTGTGAGAGAGAGGTAGAGGGGTAGGTGTGTGTGTGTGAGAGGTGTGTGTGTGAGAGAGGGGAGGGGTGTGTGTGTGTGAGAGGGTGTGTGTGTGTGTGAGAGAGAGGGAGGTAGGTGTGTGTATGTGTGAGAGGTAGAGGGGTAGGTGTGTGTGTGTGAGAGAGGTGTGTGTGTGAGAGAGGGGAGGGGTGTGTGTGTGTGTGAGGTAGGGCTGTGTGTGTGTGTGAGAGAGGGAGGTAGGTGTGTGTATGTATGAGAGAGAGGTAGAGGGGTAGGGTCGTGTGTGTGAGAGAGAGGGGGGTAGGTGTGTGTATGTGTGAGAGAGAGGTAGGGGTGTGTGTGTGAGAGAGGGGTAGGTGTGTGTATGTGTGAGAGGTAGAGGGGTAGGTGTGTGTGTGAGAGAGAGAGGGGTAGGTGTTTGTGTGAGAGAGAGGTAGAGGAGTAGGTGTGTGTGAGAGAGAGAGAGAGGGTAGAGGGGGTAGGTGTGTGTGTGTGTGTGAGAGAGAGGAGGTGCGTGTATGTGTTTGAAGGAGAGAGGTGTGTGTGTGTGTGCGCGCGCGTGCATGTGGTGTGTGAGCAAACTTGTAGGCAGAAAGGGAGGAATCCCGCGCAGGGCTTGGCAGCCACAGTTCCCTTGCCAGGAACTAATTTCCAGATGCCCCACAGTCAGGTGCCAGTAACTGCCTTTCCCCACCTGTGGGGCTTGGCTACCTCTACTAGGATTCCCCCTCTCCCCACAGGAGCCACAGAGAAGCCCAGAACAGGAGCAGGAAGCTGTCTCAGATTTGGAGTCTGACGTGTGAGACGGGGTGCCCCGTGTCTTCTGGAGCTGTTGCCCTGTTTCCTCTCCAGCCTCTTGCCACTCACCTTGTTCCACTCATGTTTAACATCCCTCTGCTGTCCCCAGGCTCTGTGGCTGACTGTCCTCCTTTGACCCCTGCAGGGACTCTTGGCACCTTGTCTGCTCTTTGCTGGCATGTGCTACATCCTGGGCTTTGCTGGTTCCAGCCGCTGCCCACCCCCTGGGGCTGATGCCTGAACAGTGTTTGCACAGAGCAGGTTGATGCTTAATAAGTATTTTTGGAATGATTTAAAAGCAAGCAAAATGGGCCCAACTAAATACATTTGCATTTTAGCCCTACTGCCTAAAGGGATAAAAGGAATATTCAACCCATTATAGGATGTTGACATCTAATTTTGTTTCTTACTAATGCATAGTTAGGAAAGAATCATATCATTCCCATGGTACCAACACTAGCATTTATTTCATTAATCAAAAGGAGCAACGTTTGGTGGCGTTCGTGTACTGAAAAAGATGGGGGCTAGTATAAATGTTTTCTTAAATTTTTAAGTTTTTTATTTTAATTCCAGCATAGTTAACATACAGTGTTGTATTAGTTTCAGGTGCACAATATAGTGATTCAACAATTCTATACATTACTCAGTGCTCATCCTGATAAGTGTACCCTTAATCCCCTCCACTGATTTCCCCCATCCCTCCACCCACCTCCCCTCTGGTAACCATCGGTTTGTCCTCAATAGTTAAGTCTGTTTCTTGGTTTGTCTCTCTCTCTTTTTCTTTCTTAAGTTCCACAGATGAGTGAACTCCTATGGTATTTGTTTTTCTGTGGCTGACTTATTTCACTTAGTATTATAATCTCTAGCTCCATCCATGTTGTTGCAAATGGTAAAATTTCATTCTTTTTATGGCTGAATAATATTCCTCTGTGTGTGTGTGTGTGTGTGTGTGTGTGTGTGTGTGTGTATGCCACATCTTCTTTATCCATTCATCTGTCGATGGACACTTGGGCTGCTTCCATAACTTGGCTATTGTAAACAATGCTGCATACATGGTTTTTAAACCGTGATTTTAAAAGGTGGTAATTTATAGATAACTCTGCATTTGCATCTGCTTTTATGGGAGTGGAGAATAAAGCTCAAGAGAGAATGCATGGAGGGGAGACCGACTTCTTTATCCACCTGTGGGCAAAGGATTGATTGTGAGTGTGGTGCCAAGTGGACACGTGAATCCATTATTTCACAAGCAAACCAAGTCCCTTTCCTACAGAGCATGTCATAGCAAATATATATAGCCAGTTCTCCCCCAAAATAGATGCCCTCCAAAGCTGTGGTTTTAAGGAAGTGTATCAGCTAGCTTTCACTGTGTAACAACCAACCACAAAAACCTCAGTGACTTACGACCGTTGAGGGTGCAGTTGATCTGTATTGGTCTCTGCTGTGTAGTTCTGATTGGCTGGACTCACTCACGCATCTGTAGGTTGATGGGGGCAGTTCTTTACGTGCTTCTCCTTCTCCCAGGACCAGCAAGCTAGCCTTGGCATGCTATTCCTCATGCGCTATGAGTGTATGTGAAAACATGTCAGCCTTCTCGAGGCCTAGACTGGAAACTGGCACACCATTACTCCCACCATATAAAAGTGGCCAAAACAAGTCTCATGGCTAATCCCCAATTCAAGGGCTGGGGAAATCGATTCTGCCTCATTAGTGAGAAGAACTGCAAGGTTATATGGAAAAGGTGAAGCCTGGGACCATCAATGCATTCCACCACAGATTAGTATTCTCCAGTTAGTAAACACCATGTTTTAAACAGACTTGATGAAGAAAGCAAAGATCTGTATTTGAAATGGTCATTTATACACAGAGAATGAACACTGAATGATTGTTTAGTGTTTTGGAATTATAGATTGTTCACATTCGAAGGAAACTCAGAGGAAATAAGATCCTAGCTAATCCTCTATTTTACAGACTGCGAAATTTGTAACCCAGACTGGGGAAGTGATTTTCTTAGGGTTTTTAGTAATCGGTGATCATAACTATTGAAACCTTTCCCCCCCCCTGGATAGAATACCATTTGATAGGTATAAGTACACATTTTCCCCCCTACGTTCTCCTTTTAATAAAAACCAAGCAGATACAACAACAGCATTATTTTAAATATGAGGGCTTCTTGTTCACAAAATTCAATATGTGAAAGTCACAGAATTATAACAGAGTTGGCAAATGTGTTGCTGTGTTCGGTGATTGATTCAGAAATGATAATTTAAGAATGTTATCGTTAGGGGCGCCTGGGTGGCTCAGTCAGTTAAGCATCTGTTTTCAGCTCAGGTCATGATCCCAGGGTGCTGGGATCAAGCCCCACATCGGGCTCCTTGCTCAGTGGGGAGCCCATTTCACCCTGTCCCTCTGCCCCTTTCCCTGCTGTGTATGCACTTTCTCTCTCTGTCAAATAAATAAAATCTTAAAAAAAAGAATGTTATCTTTAGAGTGAAGTAGGCAAGTCAGCATAACAGTCAGAAGCAGCCTGCATGGCAGGCTGTAATAAGCTAGGATTCTGTTAATACTGCAATGCTGGCATTTGTAGTCCTCCGCAAGCATTGAGGTGCAGTGGAGGAAATTGGGCTGGGACAGGACTTGGGGTCCTGTGTTTACTTTGCTGCTGGTGTTGGGACCTGGGTACAAGATTCACCTCTGTGGTTCTTCTTTTGCTTATTTGAAAAATGACTGGTTGGACCAGATGGAATCAAAGGCCAATTCCAAGGTTAAGTTTCTAATTTTTGTATCAGTGATGGATAGTCCACAGGTTTTCACTCTGTTGCTGTTATTAATAAAGACCTAATCTTTATTCAACTGTGTTTGACAGAAAATTCCCCAGAGAAGTGGCTTATATAATACAGAGGCTGTTTTTTTTTCTCATTAAAAAAAAATAAAGGTTTGGAGTTAGAAGTTCAGGGCTGATAATACAACGCTGAGTGTCATCAGGGATCTATACTTCTCATTTCCCTGCC
Organism: Halichoerus grypus; assembly: GCF_964656455.1. NCBI lineage: Eukaryota > Metazoa > Chordata > Mammalia > Carnivora > Phocidae > Halichoerus > Halichoerus grypus. Next base: position 93,474,963 of record NC_135723.1, read on the forward strand.
ATCCTTAGAATATCTTCAAGGTGAACTCAGGTTACCTCGTGGATCAGCCTGGCTGCTGGATCTCCAACAATCATCATTTAACAGGCCAGCAATAGGAAGAAGTGGAGGAGAGGAAAAACTTACCCCTCCTTTTCGAAAACCTTTTTATTTTGGAATTAAGTTTAGATTTACAGAAAAGTTGCAAAGAGAGTTTCCCCTATATCCTTTATTCAACTGTTTCTAATATTAACATCATATGTAATCATAGTACATTTATGAAAACCAAGAAGTTAACATTGGTACAATACTATTAACCTAACTGAAGTCTTTATTTGGATTTTACCAGTTTTTTAATAATGTCCCATTTTGGTCCCAAGATCCTATCCTGGGTACCACATTGCATTTAGTTGTCATGTTCCTTGGTCCCCTCAGTCGGTGACGGCTTCTGTCCTGTTTTTCACCACCCTGATGTTTTTTAAGAATACTGGTCAGATATTTTGTAGGAAGCTCCTCAATTTAGGCTTGTTCTTTCATGGTAAGACTGCAGTTTGGGATTTGGGGGAAGAATCCACAGAGGTGAAGTCCCCTTCTCAGAGTCCATGATCTCAACATGACTCCTTACTGAGATGTTAACCCTGATCACTTGGTTAAGGTGGGGTCAGCCAGGTCTCTCCACTGTCCAGTTACTGTGTTTCCCTTGCCAGACCCTTTTGGTTTAGAAGTTTCTAAATTCAGCTCCCACCCAAGGGAAGGGGAATTCAGGCTCACTTCCTGGAGCCCCTTCCTTTCGAGGTCGTGAGCGTTCTTGGAAGTCCCGCACTAAGCTTCTGCTTTGATTGGCTGCACTTCAGTGTCGTGTAATCAGTGTGAAGGCTTTGGCTGGAATCAGGCTGCTTGGGTTCAAATCCAACTGTGGCACTCATTAACACTATGAATTAGGCAAATCACTTCTGTGTGTTGGAGTTTTCCTTGGTTTAAAAAGGTGCTAATAACGGTACCTGCTCATAGGGTCGTCGTGAAGATGGAGTGAGTTTCTACATGTGCATGTGCTTAGAATTGTGCTTGGCATCACCTAGTGAGGGGCTGTCATTGTTAGCTGTTGACCTTGTTCCGTGGCCACACCTAGCTATGAGTGCAGCTGGGAAACGTAGTGGTCTTCCCAGGAAGCAACACGCCTAGCTAAAAACGGGGATGCTGAATCCAAGGAAGAGAAGGGAGGCTGGATATTCAGAGACCACTAGCAGCACCTGCCATAATCACCGGACTCCAGATTTGGACTGCTAGACCTGCAGTAGGCGGGGCAGTGATGGGAGCATCCTTCCCCTTGTGAAGCCTCCCTAGGAAAGGGTCCACTGGGCTCTCAAGGTGGTTGCTGTGGGCCCCAGGAGAGTGAGAAACAGACTGCAACCAGAAGGGAGCTAGGAGGGCATCAGGAGTTCAGGGTCCTGCTGGGTTTACATTATCGCTGGGGAAGAATCCGTTTCCTCTGCGTCAGATTCCCAGTGAGGATGCGGAGTGAATGGTTCACACTCAGCTCATGCTGATGGCAGCCACGTGCATCCATTTGAAAGTGTTTGATACATTTGCTTTCTTAAACATACACTTGATCTTCAAAAAGGAGGCAATGGGGTGGGCTAGAAGGCTTTGCAAAGTTCAGAGCCACCCCACATCATCTCATGTGTTGGCAGAGGGGTAAGAAGGAACATCCCCGGGCATGTGGAAGGCTGACCTCCAGAGGAGCCATGGGAATGACCCAGAACCTGCCCCCACGCCATGTTTCGTGACTCAGATGCTCCTTCAGAGCCCAGGAACCAAGGCCTGGGTCACCACCACGCCTTGCCTTTGGGCTTTTGGGTTTGCAAGGAGAACACAGAGAGGCAGGGCCAGGAGTGGCTCTGCTACCCGAGCTGGGATCTAAGCGCTCACCATAGCTCCGCCCAGCCCAGTGTCTGCTGCATCGCCTCCTGGAGTTCGGTCCCTGCGGGGGGCTTCTGACCAGCTTTCCTTCCCCTTTCCCCGTCCTCTTTAGGGGCCTGACAACAGTTTCCTCCCAGTCTAATGTTAACTCTGCCAGATTCCTTGCTTCTCATATTGTGTTTAGAGAACAATCATGTTAAAAGTCCGAGCTGGAGCTTGCTGTGTGGCCCAGAATTAGTCATTTAACTTGAGAAAGCCCCTCTTTGCCCATGCTTCGGAGGAACACCCAAGGTGGCCCTCGGGGTCATTGGTTTCTCTGAATGATCCCCAAGCAGCGCCAGTGCGGGGTGCCCCATCTCAGCCGCGTGCAGCCACACAAGGTCGGCACAGCGAGTGTGTTTGAATCGCATTGTTCTCCTGCCGGCTCATGGCTCCTTGCTCGGGTCGGGTCCTATTAGCAGTGACGCTCTGAAGCAGATTTGTGCCTTTAATCACCTTGCCGTGTACGAGGGCCGGGATCTGTGGCCCTGACATCCCTCGCTCTCTTTCAGCCCTTTGATCAGAGAAGTGCCTGACGTGCTCTCTCATGACAGGCTTCCTTCCAGTCCCTTAAACTGAAAACATTTTGCAAAATGCTCCTGCCTGTGCTGTCCCCAAATGCACCGTTAGTGAATGTAGTGTAGCTGTTCTCCAGATTCTGAGGCTGCTACTTCTTTAAGGCTCCGTAAAAAGCATTTACACCCGGCAGGGTGGGGTGGCTGGGGCCTCTCCACCTGGGCAGCGTTCTGGAGGCCAATTTGCCTGCAGTCTGAGAGCTTCTTCCCATTGTTCCCCTAGGGAAATGGTGCTCTGAACATAGGTCGGCACTCCACCTTATATTTGCCTATACAATTCTGTGAAAATCACATAATTTTTTAGCTCCTGTCTCCCCTTGCTTGCACTCAGGTGTTCCCATATTTATTGAGAATTCCTGTGGTCAGGCTTTTACATAGCACTTTTTAAAAAAAGATTTATTTATTTGAGAGAGAGAGAGAGAGCGTGTGCTTGCATGCAAGGGGGGGAGGGGCAGAAGGAGATGGAGAGAATCTTAAGCAGACTCCACGCTGAGCGTGGGTCCCAAAGCGGGGCTCGATCTCACAACCCTGAGATCATGACCTGAGCTGAAATCAAGAGTTGGATGCTTAACCAACTGAGGCACCTAGGTGCCCCCACCTTTTTTAAAGATTTTATTTATTTATTTGACAGAGAGAGAGAGGGAGAGAGAGGGAGGGAGCAAGCACAAGCAGGTGGAGCAGCAGGCAGGAGAGAAGCAGGCTCCCTGCTGAGCAAGGAGCCCGATGTGGGGCTCAATCCCAGGATCCAGGTGCCCCTTTAACATAGCACTTTACAGTTTATGCGTATTTCCCGTGTATATTTTCATAACTTGGCTGATTTTCATAACCTCCTTGTGAGATGGCCAGGACAGAGGCCAGAAACTCAATTTCCAGAGAGGTTAGGTGATTTGCTTAAGCTGGTGGAGATGGACCACCTCTCTAGCTGGGTCTTCTATCCCTTCTAATCCAGGACCTCTGACATTTCATGCTTTTGACTCAGTGTCATTTGGTTGACTTCTGGCTTCAAGTCATTCTCCTGGTGACTTTGAATTTAATGCAAACTTCATGGTCTCTCTTTGGACAGCTCTGCCTTCAAGGTCTCCAGACTTTGGAGAACTGTAAGCCAAGCTCCTCTTTGCTTATGTATCCAGGGAATGCAATTTGTGGAATTTTTTCAAAGATGCAAAATACAGAAACTTTCAATCAAGCATGCTCTTCCTCAGATTTTGCTCTCATCTTCTCTTTTAAAAAACAGTTCCTCCTGGATATTTTCTTGAACCTCTAAATTCATCTAATTAATATCTAGGCACATGGGTTTTGGGGTGATCAAGGCTCTGACTGATCAAATGGTCCCAGGCTCAGGAGAGGATCATCCACGTGTTTGTTTGTAGCATTCCTTCAATATTTATTGAAGTCCAGTTATGCCTAGGAAACTCTGGGGATACAAAGATGAAAAAGACACTGGTCTGGTCTCAAAAACTCAGAGATTACTGGGGCTATTAGACACTTTAGAGATCCTGCTACAATTTCCCTCGTTTTATTTTTTAAGCGTTTACACGTATGCCAATAATATTGAGCAATATTTATATAACTCTGACTTAAAGAAAGAAAAAAATTTCACCCACAATCCTGCCACACCCCCAAACTAAGCTGTTTTTAATCATCTGTGTTTCCTCCCGCTTTTTGTCCAAGGGAGTACAGATTATGATTTTTTTCACTATTATACAGGTGTTTTTCCACATTGCCAGGGAGGCTTTTTATTTACTAATCAAGTGTAGGTTTGTGTACTTAGGATTTCCTTTACCATTGGATACTTAGGTTTCCATATTTTTGTCCTTATATAGTTGCCATTGACCTTTATTTGCAAATAACTTTACAAGTCTTTTGGGTTTCTTCCTTACTTAGTCTGTATTTCTTGAAGTAGGATTGCCTGGTCAAAGATGGAATACTTTCATGGTTCTTGAGAGGTATTGTCATATTGTGATTCATATGGTTCTGTTAATCCTATCGTCAACAAAGTGTGGGTTAGTTTTCTTGACAAGAATTGCCCCTGGATGGAGTCCTTTCTCTTCTAACAAATAATTTTTGGAGTCCCTTGCAGGAACTGTCTTATGGCTGATTGAACCTTGTTTCCTTCATTGCCGTTCTTCTCCTTTGTGATGTGGTCAGTGACAAAGATCACGGGTATGACTTAACCTGGTTATGCTCCTTACTTTTCATCTGTAGAGGGCAGGTCATCAGTTGTTTCTGAGTTATTATGAGGATCACATAGTATAACTTATGGCATTTCTCTGTAAATGATACAAAAGTAATGATGAAACTGATGGGCCCTCAAATCCCCCTTTATCTGCTGTGGGTGACCCTCCCCAGAATGGGAAGGCTGCCTGGCCCTAAGTACCCACTAGCTAAGCAATGCAGAGCTGTACCAGGGAGGAGATTGTGGGGTTGCGGGCAGGCGTATGTGTGAACAGAGGAAGGCCTAGAAGTGCCTCAGGTAGAACGGATCCCAGACCCGTCCCTGTTGGTCAGGCCTCCAGGAAAGAGCTGTCCCAGCTTACTCGCCGGACTGTCATAGGTCCTGTGCTGGGCCCCGCACCCCTGGGTGTGGCTACTCTCCTGAAGGATGGATGGAACACTGGAGCGGATGCTGCAGGGCGCGGAGCAGCTCCTTCTGGGGGTGGCGAGGCTGTGGGTACACGTGCTGTATATGGAAGAGTTGACGCTCCTCTGTCAAACCCTGTGCCTTGCTGCTTTCTGGTTCACTCTGATTGCTTGCTTTACGCCACGTGAGTGGGTCAGTGGTTAATACCTGTGGTTCCCAGACATAAATGCTTGAAGTAGAACTCTTTTTTTCACTCCTCCAGCTCCTCTTAGCTCCTTAATATAGATCTGTTGTCTGTTTACAAATACCGAATATTCTTGAGTTTTTGCTAGGTGATAGACACTGTTCTAAGTGCTTTGCATGCCTTCTTTTATCCATATCACAATGCTGTGATGTAGGTACTAACATTAAATCCATTTTCCTGATTGAGAAATAGTCTGGGAGCTCAAATAGCCCATGGTCACTCAGTCAGTAAGTGGTGGAGCTAGGACGAGAACTCAGGTCTTTAAAACTATTCTGCTCATTGGTGTTTTTGGGCTGTGGCTTGGCCAGACCCACACCCGTGACTTATTCTGGATCAGGGTGCGTGGCTGCATTAGCCGGCCTCTGTCTCCTTCATGATACTGCCTTCCAATGGATGCTTGCACATCCCATGCAGAAAGGGTTGGTGGGGCGTCACAGGGGAGAGCTGGTGATGGGGACGGTGTCCCAGATGGGGTTGTGGGTAGAGGGTTAGCAGTGGAACAGGCCTTGTGAACATGGGTGAGCATGGCTCGGGGCTGCGTGCCTGCAATTCTCGTTGGGGTCTCCGCGCATTCATTTCCAACAGATGCTTGTTGAGTACCTACTGTGTGCTGGTGCCATAATGGTTAAAGGCCTTTGTTGTGTGCTTGCTGTGTGCCAAGCACTGTGGTGGGTGCTTGATACACATTTTCACTGTTCTCCTGGAGATGCTTACATCTTTACAGGAAACTGAGGCACACAGAGATGAAATTCTTTGGTCAGGGTTACACAGTTGGAAGCAGGATTTCAACTCCCAGGACAGTGAGTGTGAAGTGGTTTACTTCATAGTTTCATTTCATTTCATTGACTCATTCATTCATTCATTCACAGATGTTTACTGAGAGCCCACTAGGTGCCTACCACGTGCCCACCACACTACTAGGCACTGGGTTAAAGGGTGAAATCCTGATGGGCTGCTGCCAGAGAGAATAATAGTGTTACACAGAGAGTTCCAGACTCTGCATCTCTGCCCACGATGAGGGGTGCCAAGGATGCCGAACCTAGCACCCAGAAGAGGAGCAGGTTAGGTTACAGAGTCTCATTGGTGGTAATCAGTGAGGACTCTGCTACCTCCCGGCAGCACAGGATCCCACAGAGGGGGGCCTGAGAAGATTTAGCCAGGGATAGATGAGGGCAGAACAATTACAGCCACATCAGCTGAGGGAGGAGGATTCAGCGATTAGACATTGAAGGTGTCGTACTTCTAGTTTGCTATACATAATTACGTGTAAGTTCTATCCCAAAGCAAAAATAGTCATTTTCAATTAATTCTTTTGTTCTCCTCATTAAATCCTAGTTAAAATATTCCTTGAGGTATTGTTATAGAGGAGATCTGCACAAATGTATTTGTGTGCGTGTGTGTGTGTGAGAGAGAGAGAGAGTAAATTCTACAAGGTGGACTATAAGTAAGCTCCTCGAAGGCAAGAACCATGTCACATATATGAATTTGTTCCCAGGGCCTAGCACCGTGCCTGACATGGAGTAGATAACTCGGTAAATATTTCCTTCTTTTTTTTAAATTTTTTTTAAATTATTTTTTAAAAATGTTTCCTTCTTAAGTTGAATGAATAGTATGCAAAGTGTTATGGAAACAGAATGGAACCACTGATTGCTTGACCACCCCGTCCCTAAACTTTTCCCCTGGGTGCTTGGGAAAGGCTTCACTGAGGAGGGATATTTGAGTCAGATCTTCAAGAACAGACTGTGGTCATAGTTGAGGATGTGGGGTTACGGAAGAAGATAGCCTATATCACGTGAAACTTACAACCCTGACAACATAAATCTGAGTTGAAGCAGTATGACAATGACTAAGGCCTGCAGTCTTTTCTTTCTTTCTTTTTTTTTTTCCTGAATGTCAACCCCAATCAATCCATCATGGTTGTCTGAATTTGTGTGGAGGGGAGGATTTGGAAGTGTCCTACTAATGTTGCTTGATGGCCTTGCTTGCCATGGTGCTGGTGGTTTTCGTATCACACGTTGGCCATCTCCATTTTAAGTCTCTGGACTTTTAAAGAAAACCGCCACTCCTTCCTTTTGCCTCAGCCCCATCAATAAGGGGAAGCAGAGCAGCTTCATGGCTAATAGGGCCTGGCAGTGTGTTTGGTGCCAACACACACAAGGGCACGGGACCATACAGGTGAGAAAAATGGTTCTCTACTTTTTCGTCAAAGTTCTCCATCACAAAAGCATTTCTTATGAGGCTGAAGGTGTAGAATCAATAGGCTTTGAAGAGATTCTAGGGGAGATGTTCTCTTAAAAATGAATCAGAAAGGAATTATGTATCTGGGAGGACAAAGAAATGGACATTTTAGCATCTTCACTTTATTACAATATTTAATCGTTTCTTCTTTTTTTTTTTTAAGATTTTATTTATTTGTCAGAGAGAGAGAGCACAAGCAGGGAGAGGGAGAAGTAGACTCCCTGCTGAGCGGGGAGCCTGACGTGGGACTCGATCCCAGGACCCCAGGATCATGACCTGAGCTGAAGGCAGACGCTTAACTGACTGAGCCACCCTGGCATCCCTTTTCTTTTCTTTTTTCTTTCTTTTTTCTTTTTTCTTTTTTAAGATTTATTTATTTGAGAGAGAGAGAGCATGAGTGGGAAGGGCAGAAGGAGAGGAAGAGAGAATCTCAAGCAGTCTCCGTGCTGAGCACAGAGCCCAACGTGGGGCTCGATCTCACGACCCTGAGATCATGACCTGAGCCGAAACCAAGAGTTGGATGCTTAACTGACTGCGCCACCCAGGCGCCCCACCTAATCATTTCTTCTAAAGTTTTTGAGATATGAACTGAACTAAAGAGGTTAAATTTCTAGATTGCTAAAACTTAAACGTGGCATCACACAATTCTAACAAAAATAACTTGAATGGATTGTGGAGTTTTCTTCCTTCGTACGTGGCTTACTCGTACCAGTCATGACGATATTGTTGGTGATACACTGTTGTCCTCATAAGGTCAAGTATTATATTTTGCTGTAATGCAGTTATGTCCCCAAGGATTATTGGGCTGCTTCCCCCTCAGTAAATGGCCCCAGGTTGCTCTGGCTTTTGAGATCTTAGGTCTTCATTTTGTTTTCCCGTGTCCTACTTTGATACCAGCTGAGCACCTCTTGGCTCCTGTCAGTTTGTCTGCTTTCAGCAGGTACTTTTTGTTTTATAATTTTCTCTGGCCTCTGAAGTCCCATAATGAGGCCTGTTGGATTTTTGTCTAAAGGAAGCGGCACCAGGTGCTGAGGGATGTTCCTGTGAATAAAGAATGTATACTTCATGTGTATGGGTGTTTGGACTTGCCCCAAGCCCCCTTTTTGATTTTTGGGCTCTCAGCTGGCTTTTTTGCTTAGTCAAGTTGTCTGCGTTAAGTGAGCAGATAACCATGCTGTAGGAGATCCACTGATTTTACTAAAACTGAACACTACTGGTCTAGGGAATAAGGCTCCAGACTCGAAAGCTGAGGATCTACATATACTTGTTAGAATTTGCTTCACTTTTCAGAAATTGGGCAAGAAAACACTCTCCTTCAGCCTTGCTCCCATTAAAGAATTTAGTTTCTTGGATAAAGAGTTGTATCAAGGTCCGATATTATAAAAGTTAATCACCTACCCTGCAGGGTTAATATCAATTTAGGCAAAGTAGTGTCAGAATTTGCCAAAAGGAAACATTTTGGAAAAAAGGCATTTTGATTAATTAAACTTTTTTTTTTTTTCCTTTGGAGACACAGAGGGTCAGGAAAGGTTTTCTGATAAAAAGTCATCATTTGAAATGGTTCATAATATTAGTAGCTGGCAAGTCCTTCATGGACACAATGAACTGCTGTTGTAATATGCAATGTCACTTGCAGCTAATCCTTTTATTGATTTTTTTTTTTTTTCCCTCTGAATTTGCTGACAGCAGAAGATTAGGTCTAGAGAAATAGTTGCAGTTCAGGTTCTGTTTGACAATATTTAGAATTTAAAGTGACCTTTAACAGAGAAAGGGCTGCATGGAGTGGGGTTTAAGTGGTTCAGGACAGGGCGCTATTAAGGGCAAGGTAGAAGGGAATGCATTTTTAATGCTGGTATCAGGGCAGGCCACCCTGGGCAAGTGTCCTCTGTCGTCAGGGCTACGTGAGAGCCCAGTGCCAGGCTGATCCTTGGCTTTGTTGCAAAGGAGATGAAGTTTGACTTTGTCCTGTTCAGTCTTGAATGTACTTGACTCTCCCTTCCCTAACCCTCTCCCACAGCCCCTTTGTCTCTCTTGGCCTCGCTGCCTTTGTCCAAAGCTCCCACCCAGGCTGCACACTGTGCTCCGTGCTCCCACGCCACGTCCATCAGTCCTCCCACCTCCACCCATTTTTAAGAGGAAAGCGATCTGGTTAGGATATAAATGGCCTGTGGTCCTTTACTCTCCATGAATTTAAGCCTTTGAAACAATAGACCTTTTTTCCTTTGTGCTTATTAATATGTCAGAATGGCAGCAGGAGAGAATTGGTAGATATGGCTTAATAAGAATCTAAATAAAATACAAATATATGTGAAAGCATGACTTTCATTCTGGCACCATCCTCTACTCTGCACCCTGCATCTGATGGTCACCCTCTCTTCCTTCCCTGAGTCACATTCATGGGGACAAAATTCATACCCCACTGGTAGACTTAGCATGTCAGCTTGAGCTTGTGTTAGACTTGGTTGTATGTTAGGAGTTACTTCATCGTGGTATATTCAAATTCAAGTGATGGGTTCTATTTGAAGTATTATCCTTTTGCTTTTCAGTATCACCTGGCAGAGGACAGTGGTATCTGCACTAGTTCCTAAATTGCATCGTTACTAGTTACTGGTTGTTTGACTTGTCACCTGATTCTTCTGGTCCTTCCCAGTTTCCTTATCTGAAATGAGAAATGTGACTAGATATCTCTAACGTCACTTCCAACTGTGAAGTTATAGGTTTTATTGTGCCCACCCTCTGTGGCTTCTCAATCTCACTCCAGAAGGCTCCAGGTGAGGAAAATTCCACCACCATCCATCCATCCATCCACCATCCAACCCTCATGTGTCAAGTAGGATAGTGAAGTGTGGAGGGTAGGATGACGACTATTCAAAAGCCTTGGAAGGTGTGGTCCTGGTGCTGAGCCTTTCCATGAGTCACCATCCCCTTCCCTAGAAGCCTGGTATTGCCGGCTGCCCAATGAGGAGGTTCATCTCAACCCAAAGTGTCCTGCTGCCAAAGTCCACTCACCAGGTTGGCTCCCTTGTCTAACCAGACAATTGATATTTATGTTGATATCTGGACTGCTTGTGATTCTCATTCAGGGCTAGACCTGGAGCTGGGGGGTTCTTCTTACCCAGGTCTGCTTATTTCCAGCTGCACACTATTCCCTATTAGCTTGCTTCTGAGGCCCTTGAAGCTGGACCTAAGCGAATTATAATACAGAGAAAATTAGGACTTAGGAGTTCTGGGGGACTGGGAAGTAAGAGTCTGTCCTCGGCATCAGGGGAGACTCACACTTGCTACGCATTGGTCTCAGGACACCATGACTGAGAAGACCTTCATAACTTAGGACACCTTATTTGCAGCCAGGAAGCTTTTTGGACTCTTCCTATTGGGCTTAAGTTCAATTCTAGGGCATGGTTTCTGTTGAATCACACATGGAATGGAAAAGAAATGGGCCGCTGGGCTGGAAAGAGTTATTGGGGAAACCAATAGATGGGTTGATGTGGATGTTGGCATTGACTGGTCTGCATGGTGAAATGGTATTCATGTGTATACCCTAACTGGCTAAAGTTCCTCATCATAAAAACAATGTTGGCTCTAAGTCCTACAAAGTGTAAGTCTGGGGGCCTCAGCATAAGAGCTGTGTCCTTGCTGGCCTCTTCCCAGACTGAGATCTTGCAGCAGTGTGGGGTTCAATGAACCAAGGATAGGAGAAACCAGCTGGTAACCTTTGGCACCCTCCTAGCTCGTCCCATTGTCAGCGTGCTCACTCCCAAATTCCAGGTCCTTTGCTTTGCCCTTAATTGTCAAAAATGCACATGGAATTAACTTGGTAAATTGTAAAAAGTGCTTTATGAAGTCAGAACTTTTCATTCTTCCAACAGGTCTGGGATTAGAATTATTCTTTGTGTTACCTAGGAAAGAATAGTTGGTTGAGCATATTAGATATGTAAATAAATACCATTTTCTGATTTCAAACAATTTGGGAAGCACCTATTTATGCCCTAACCGTTGATAATCTATAACCTAACCTAACCAAATAGATCTCTGTGTTTACTAATGCAACATTTCCTTAGACTTGATTTGTAGCTTCCTTCCTCCCCCGACTCCTCTTCCCTGCTCCCCTTCCCAAATTACATTGCAAACGGCTGAGACTGTATTAACTTTGTCCCCCCAGCATCCGGTGCAGTGCCTCATATCTAGTCACATGAATGATGGAGAGTATGAACATCTAGAAGATTCTGATGTTTGATAAACTAGAGCATTTCTTAACAGTGGCACGTTCTGAGCTGAGGGTTGTGGGTTTGTCCAAACGCTGGCGTGTGGTTGAGTTAGCCCCCGCATGCTGGCCTCCTCACTGCACAGAACAGCCAGGTTTGGCCCCCGCTTCAGACTCCATGGAACCAGTCCTCTGGGGTCAGCCTTTGGCTAGACGGCTCTCCCAGCTGGGCTCCTCTCACTAATGCTTTTTGGAAGGTCTTTCCTTCACTTGGAGAGTTTTAATCAAGACATTCTTTATGGATTTCTTGGGGGATGTTCTGCAAGGGTCTGCTGCAAAACAGCACAGGCCGATAGACATCACTGATGAGGACAGTTTGTTGGGACACAGGTCATATTGTGAGGTCCCGGAGGGCATATCTCCTCCCTCGTCTTGCGTGGTATTTTGCCCAGTTGCTTATTAAGTGTTGACTGAATTGTACCTGGTTGGAGTGAGTAGTAGAACCACACTTGCTGTGCTGTCTCACTTTCAGGGATTAAGTGTGGGTTAGGTTCTGATTTTCACCGTCTCCGCCCCCCCAACTCTTGTTCTTTAGGGACCCTCAGATTCCTCCCAGTGGGTTTAGGAGCCCTCAGATTCCTCCCAGTGGTGTCTCATGTATATTTCTAAAAGTAGTTGTCTCTTGGCTACCTGGAGGGCTCTGACATTTCCTTCAGACTGTGTCAAGGTCTGTCCTCTCCTCCAGCGACACCTGCCCGTTGGCCTGTTCAGCTCCCCTGCTAGGGTCTCCTGCCTCTCTCCATGTCTAATGTGGGGGAGCGCCTGCTCTCTGGGTCTGTTCCAGATGGAGGCTGGTCCAGCTTGCTGCTGTGCCCCCTGACTTCCAGGAGCCTGGCTCTTGCTTATCATTTCATTAGAAAGGAAAGAATCGCTCCCTGTGTTTCGTGCGTCACCGAGCCATGCTGCCTTGTATGAAGGAGGGGGCAATGTCTTACAGGGACTTTTGGCATTTGGCAATTCTATTTATTTTGTTACACCTTTCTTCCCTGGGGCGCCCTGGCAAGAATCCCTGGGGCCAGGCACCTAGGGACTTCAGAGCAACACATCCTGCTGCATTTGGAGTCCCTCTCCCCCTCCTTCTGATCCTGTGTCCTTGGACCAAGCTATGCCACGTGACTTTCCCTCAGGATGAATATTTTCCCAGCAGTCTCGTTGGTCTTTGGTGCAGAGAAACTTCTGGAAGGCCCAGAGTGAGAGAGAGAGACAGGTAATCCTGGGACTAGACTGCAGATACTCTGAATTCCACTCAGCACCTCTTGCTCTAAGCTGTAGCTGCCTTGCTGACCTTCCAGACCTGTCTGAAGCCCCAGGCAGGCCTGGCTTGGGCTTGTGATGGTCCTTTCAGTCCTTTATGGGGAGTGGTATTTAGCCTCTCACTCAGAGCCTTGCACAGAACAGGGCTCTGTAGATGGTCTTAATTATAATATCCATGTGGACTTTGGTTCTTGATCAGTTTCTCCTGAGAATTCTTTCCTTTTGAGACTTCAATTTCTTGGAACCTTTTGATCCTTAATAACCTGGTCTTTTTTCCTACCCACTGTGCCTTGATACTATAAAAAAACAAAACAAAACAGGGTTTGAGTGGGGGGTATGTGTATGTTGGGGTGGGGAGAAAGCCATTCTCAAGGAGTCAGGGTGACAGGTTGAGTTCATGGTCAAAGAGTCAAGGTCATGGGTAGGAAACCGGAGTTCATCCTCAGGGTCCAGGTAGGAGCCAAGAACCAGGAGGGTGGTGCCAATAGCCGTGGTCCAGAGAGGGAGCTGGGTTTGGAAACTGATGCCTTTTTAAGGTACCAGGAGTTTTGTAGGCTGGCTGGCTCGATCTCCAGGAACACACAAAGATGACTTGAGTAGAGGGGTTGATTGGGAGGGTACATCCCAGCTAGGAAGGGAAAGAGCTGGGGCAGTGCCGGTTCTGCTCCCCTCTGTCTGGGCCTCTGCTTCTTCCTCACCTCCCTCTCCCCAGCTTTCCCCCTGCCTGGTTCCCTCATAACTTTACCCTGCACTTTATGTTATCTATCCCGGTTTCTTTAGTACCAGCTTGATCTCATGGCGCCTTTTCACCTTCAGCTTCATTCTTTCAATGTTTCTGGTGTCCTTTTCACTTGAGGGAGGATTCCGTTGGCACAGTTCAGCATCCCATCCTGGGCTCTGGTCTCGGGTGGCTGTGGCCCAGGGTGGCCTGGTGCCCAGTCTCAGGTTGGGGTTGAGGGTCATGTGGTGGGTCAGCGCCTGGTTGTTTGAGCAGCAGGGACGAGGAGCAAAGCCCCTTGTCTTAGAAGGCATTTCGTGTGGGGCAGGTCCCTGAGAGAGGATTTCTCTGGGTTCCAGGAGGTAGAACCACGAGAACCCTTCAAAGGTGGTTCTTCTGATTCCATGAGACAGAGAGTAGCCTCCCTGGGGACAGCTAACACAGGCTGTGCTTGCTTCGGGGCTCCTGCCTCCACAGCGTGGTGGAGAAGTCACTGAGGATCAGGCCCATGGAAGCATCACAAGTCCCCTTGGATAGCACAGAGCCTGTATCTTCTAGACGCCCTTCTTTGATGTTTATAAAATGACTCTCAATACATTAATTCGCATAGTCTCTGTGTTGTGTGTGATGGCCAAATCCATTTTCACCTTCATACACCTGAACTTCTTAGGTCTTCACAGAAACCTCTGTGAGGTAGATGTTCTTACTGTCATTTTACACACGTGGAAACTGAGTCAGGGAAAAGTTGAGAGACTTCTGACCAGGCCTCCTGACTTCCAGCCCCATACCTCCTACATCTGTATGCAGAGCATTGTGCATCCCTAGGTGTTATGAGGAGATAAAAAAGAAATAAGCTTACATTCTAGTTAGGATAAGCTGCAAAAAACATCCATTAAGGCAGTCATTTGAGAGCTGATTGCTGTGTGCTGGTGATTATGACCTTGAAGTACTCACGTAAGAGGACACACAGAAATTACAGGCTGCCTTGAAAGTATGGGATGCACTGTGGATTGAAGATAAGCCTAGAGAGAATCAAGGTCACGTACTTGTCCAAACCAGGCAGCCGTGCAAACAGCCGGAGTCGTTTGTTTGTAATACGGAGCTGGAAGGTGTCTGGGAACGCTGGCTGAGGACCTCCGGGGCCGGGTGGCCCAATGTTGAATGACTTGACGAGGAATCTGAAGCCCAAACAGAGGCGGTTGATGTGTCCTTTGGAATAATCGTGGAGCCGGCATAGCCTCCTGAGCCTCATCCAGGGCCAGGAATCCAGCCATCCATCCCGGCCGGAGGCAGAGAGCCCCCAGCTTGGAGGAACTGGTGGACGCCAGGACTGGTTTGCAAGGTCAAGGCCGAGTCAGTGGTGGGAATGTGGCGCTGGCCTCAGCGCCCACCGGAGCCTGGGTTTAGAGAGGGGTGGCCAAATTGTGGGACGAGGAGGACTCTGAGTGCAGAGAACTGCAAGGTGTCTGCTAGGGACCACCCAGGACGCTGAGCCCCGTGGGAGCCAGGAGGGCAGGGCGCAGAATCTGGAGTTCCCAGAGCCAAAGTGACGGGCTCGAGACCATTCTGAGCAGAGCAGAGGCAGAGTTGGAGTTTCTATTTTACGTTCTTTTACCCTGTTTCGTTTGGAGGCTTATAACGGACTGTTTTGTATAGCGATACATTCACATGGTCCATCATCTTAAAAGTATCAAAGGATCTACGAGGAAAATTTCTTTTTTCCCCTTAATTTTCCTGACCTTCCAATCCTCCTTCCGTAGACAACCAATGTTATTAGTTTCCTTCCGGAAATGTCTTATGTGTGTGCAAGCATATGCCTGTATATCTATTTATCATCTTTCCCCACTTCTTACAGAAATGTGGCGTACTTTACGTGCTGTTCCACACCTTGCTTATTCCTATTTAGTTTATCCCCTCAGGCTTTCCATATCTGTTTATAATGAGCTGCTTTTTAAAAAATGCTGTATTGCCTTCCATTCTGTGGATATACCATAATTTATTGATGGAAATTTAGGTTGCTCTTGTAAGCAAAGTGGCAATGAATAACCTTGTACATATGTCATTTCACACCTTTGAGACTGCATCTCCCAGATAAATTACTAAAAGTGGAATTTCTGGGTCAAATTGAGCCTTTGTAATTTTTAAAAATATTGATGAATTGCCCTTTGGAGAGGTTGTACAAATTGACAGAATTTACCCTCCAACAGCAACTCACGAGTGTGTCAGTTTCCCCACACCTCAGCTCAGTGTGTGATCAAACTTGCGGACCTTTGCCAGAATGGTTGTTGAAAATGCCAGCTCAGTGCCAATTTAATTTATTGTTTTCTCTTTTTGAGTGCTCTTGAGGATCTTTCCATATATGTAAGGTGCATTTGTAGGTCCGTGAGCTGTCTGTTCACATTTTGGTCATTTTAAAATTAGATTGTTGATCTTTTTCTTAGTGATTTGCAGGTGCTTTTTATGTATGAGGGAAATCAGTCCTTTGTAATTTGAGTTGCAGATCTCTTTCTCTTTTGATTTTGCTTATGGTGGTTTTGCTATGCAGAAATCTTGTGTTTTTGCATAGTCAGACTTCTCAGTATTTTCTCTTAGGGATTTTGTGTCATAGTTATAAAGGCTTTCTCCGCCTGTGGCTATAAAAGAGTTTTCTCTTGGTTTCTTCCAATACTTTTTTTAAAAAATATTTTATTTATTTATTAGAGAGAGAGTGAGTGAGCGAGTGCACAAGCAGGGGGAGAGACAGAGGGAGAAGCAGACTCCCCACTCAGCAGGGACACTCCCCCTCTCACCTGGGGCTCAGTCCCAGGACCTGGAGATCATGACCTGAGCCGAAGGCAGATGCCTAACCATCTGAGCCACCCAGGCGCCCCTCTTCCAATACTTTTATGACTTCTTTTCCAAACAAGTATTTGATCTACTTGGGATTTAATCCTGGTTTAAGGTGTGAAAGTATGCCTTCAATTTAATTTTTTTTTTTTTAAAGATTTTATTTATTTATTTGACAGAGAGAGACACAGCGAGAGAGGGAACACAAGCAGGGGGAGTAGGAGAGGGAGAAGCAGGCTTCCCCGCGGTGCAGGGAGCCCGTTGTGGGGCTTGATCCCAGGACCCTGGGATCACGACCTGAGCCGAAGGCAGACGCTTAACGACTGAGCCACCCAGGCGCCCCTTTCAATTTAATTTTTACCCAGTTTTTTGAATACCATTTATAAATAAGCCATCTTTTTCCTACTGACTTGAGATGCCACCATTATTGTGCTTTGGACTGGACTGAGTCACTCCAGAGTTCTGATGGTGAAGCCCTAACCTCCAATGTGACTTTATTTGGAGATAGGGCCTTCAGGAGGTAACTGGCGTTAAATGAGGCCATAAGGCTGGGGCCCTAATTGGATAGAACTGGTGTTCATCTAAGACCCCAGTCCCTTCCTCCCCGCCCTCCCATTCTATGCGTCACAGAAGAGAAGCCATGTGAGGACAGAGCAAGGCAGCCAGGAGGAGAGGTCTCCTCAGAAACCAGCCCTGGCACCTTGATCTTGGACTTAGTTTCCAGGTTGTGAGAAAATAAATGTTTGTTATGTAAGCCGTCCTGTCCATGGCGTCCTGTCATGGAAGCCTGAGCTAATACATTCCATATAGTAAATGCCCATGTGTTTTAGGCTGCCCCTGGATTTCTGAATTCTGGTCCAGTCCTTCCATCCTATCACGTTGCCTGCCAACTAGGCGACAGGGTTGAGGAGAGGGGGGGAAGAGTTGGGGCTTCTAAAGCCTGGAGAGACAGAGGAGGACATGTGGGAAAGTTTGTGGAGAGAGAAGGTAGCAGGGAGGGACTGAGATCGGCTGAGAGAACACCGGCTTTCTGGGATGGGGTCTTATTATTTATTTTCGTTTGGAATATCTTCATGTAGGCCATCTTCTAGAAGCAAGGAAAATGTAAGTGAATAGAGTGTTCTCCAACCATAGCTGCCTATGCCCTCTTTTAACTATTTCATCCCCGCTCTGCCCCCACCCCCAGCTCCTGCGATGACTTGGATTTGCCCTGGGGTTCCTCTGCTTCCAGCTTTGGAGTGTACCTGCTCTCAGCTCTGCTTTCTGGGTTCTGGGGCCCCTTCCCCAAGCCCCCCTCCAGGCTGGTGCTCTACCAGTTCTGTTTCACTGCAGTCAATGGAGTGGTTCCCGGAGGCCTTGCAGAACTGTGTGAGAGATGGCTGTCTGTCTGTCTTCTCGCACTCTGGCTGCTGATTTCAGTGAAGCCCTGAATGCAAAACCTGAGGGGCGCAGGAGCAGTGTTCACTGCACTTAGGGCGGCGCTGGGCAGCCTGTCAAGGAGCGGGTTACTCCATTAAGATGATGTGCTCTCCTCTGCACACTCAGTTTGGATGCCTGGGGTCCCAGAGGGCACCCACTTGCTACCTCTTTGCGCCTGTGCTCTGAAAGTTGGAGCAGCTGTTTGGCTCAGCTTCAGCAGAGGTACCAGCCCCATGTGCGGGGAGAATGATGCTGCACCTGTCCCTGCAGGAGCAGGTCAAATCCAAGCGGCTAGGAAGCCAGGGTCAATGAAAAGGGCTTCACACTGTGTCCTCCTAGTCCATGCCTCAAGCTGTACTCAGGCCCTGCTCTCGTGCTTGGACAATCGTGGCAGTCCCGTGCCTGAGTTCTCCCCTCGGTACTCTGGCACAAACCCCAGCAATCCCCTGTGGGGCCCCAGCAAACTCTGGTTCTGGAGTAGTCTGCTCCTGTGGACTCGTTGGACACTGGCTGGCCCCAAGCTAGCCCTTCCCCCATGTTCTGCATCCCACCAGGCTGGAGAGCATGGTTCTCCTGCTTTCCCCAGCCTCCCTTATGTCCTCAGCCATCCGTGACCTTCCCTCCTCTCCCCCAGCACCGGGTCGTGCTCACTGTGTCCTGTGTTCCCTACTGCTCTCCTCTCTCTCCGTGTCTTTGTCCTACTTGGCATCCAGCCCTGCAGGGTCGGCACCTGCCTGCATTAGCAGAAGGGAGTGGGGTCACAGGTGGTTAGTGAGATGCTCCTAGGAGAGGGTCAGCTGGAGGTGAGCTAGGGCCCCCTGGGAGGGTCTCCCGCCATTAAAACTTAGATCATGTGCCTTTGATTTTGTTACGGGAACAGGTGGCTTTCTTCCTGAAATGTGATTGTGTTCTTTCTCATTGGGTCCCCCAAAGACTACATTTTTATGGGAGGAAAAACTTAAAATACAAAAAAGTGCAAAGATACTGTAGGTGTAACTCTACAGTTCTATATTTTTCATTCAACATTATATTTCGAGGACTCTTTCTGTCTCAATATATACAGTTATAGTTTATTCACCTGAACTTTTATAGAATATCCTATCATGTGAATATAACCACTTTTTTTTTCTGTCTAGTTGATGGACCTTTAGGTTGATCAGTGTTATACGGAACATCCTTGCACACTTCTCCTTCCACACATATGCAAGAGTTTGCCCACGGGGGCATAATTTTGGGCCATAGGGCATATGCATCTCCAGTTTATTTGATTTTTGTCAAGCATTTGTAACAATTTACACTCCCAACAACTGTCCGAAAGCTGCTTTCCCCTCAGTCTTTACCAAACCCTGATATTCCCTGACTCTGTTGGGTTTTTGCTGTTTTGGTCGGGAGGTAGAATGTGGGGTAGCATTTCCAGAAAGTGTAAAAGAGAAATTCCATCTTGGCTCCAACCCACGGTTGTTGGGTTAGGGCTGGGGAACATGTCCTCCTCACTGGGCAAAGGTTTGTCCTCCATAGCTACTTTTCTGCTTATGGGTGGTCAAACTGTTCTTGGTACTGTTCAGTCAGAGTGATGCTTCTGTGGCTGTGTTAGTGAGGGTTTCACATACGAGAGGGGTAGACGGGTTCAGGAAGGTCACTGTTGTAACAAGCGTTGGAGGTGGCTGCCAGTGGGGGGCGGTGGTCTCAGTCCTTGAGGTGCGAGCTGGGGGGTAGGATGTAGCCAGGTGGAGCCTATGGGCAAGTGCCCTGAGCTGGGGTAGGGGTCGGGGGCATGCCAGAGCTTGGCTGAGAAAGTACAAGAGGCAGGAAGAAGATAGCATACTGGCGACCTGTCTCCTAGGGCATGCATTTCTTTTGCAAAAACATGCCAGATACATGTTCACTTCATGTCTTAAAAAACTTACCTGGTGTCTGACACATATAATAAATCTGCATCTTATATGGATATAGCATGGCTGCAGACCTAACAATAACAATTATGGAGAGCTTACAGTGTACCTGGTGTCACGTGCTTTATCTATATTAATTCATTGAATTCTCACAGTGCCCTGAAGGGGGTAGATATTTGTATCCTAACCCTTTAAAGTGGAGGCACAGAGGGCTTCATTAATTTGGCCACTATCCTGCACCCCCAGAGTCTCAAAGCTAGGCTTTAACCCCAGGCAGGCTGGCTCCAGGGCCCAGGCCCTCAACTACAGTAGTGCTGTTGGGATTCACGGAAGAGTGAATAATTCACTATTCATATATTTGTATCTGGGTTTGAGTTTCATTTCAACTAGTGAGTCTGGCAAAGTTAACAACATCTCTAATCTAGCCAAGCCAATTAACTTCAACAAGAAAATAACCAATTTTGTAAATAGAGGTAATGAAAACATAATTTATTGGGGCTTTCTTTCTGTGAGTTTTAGTTTCCATTCAGTTTTTAGCTAAGGCACACAACAGGGTGAAGAGTAAAATAATTAATCATCTGGGTTTGGTTTCTTACCTACAACAGCTTTCTCCGATCCTGCCCCAAACACACAACATGCTTTCAGACGGATACACAGGGACACACACACACACACACACACACACACACAATCTCTCTCTTTCTCTTTCTGAATTAACTGGTAAAGAAAATCAGGATTATATAACTCCCTTTTCAAATGAAAACCAGAAAACTCTGTAATCTGGATTTCTTTCTCCCCCTCACCGAAATCAGACATTCATTTAGCTGTTCAGAAACATCTGGACAGCTGTCAGAATTCTCTCTCTCTTTTTTTTTTTTTGTCTGGTTCGGCCTGTCGGAAGTGACTAGCCTTTGGCCTCCTGGAGATGCACGCGGAGGGTGGTAGGCCCACCATCAGAAAAGCTACCTGGAGTCTTTGTGCACGTGTCGGATCTTGAACCCCACAGCCGAACAGCAGTGACAGAGGAAGGCAGAGCCGTCTCTGCTGTGGCATCTGCAATTTTGGTGACTCATGAGCGACCATCTTTTCTCTGAAGGAGCAGGAATGAAGAATTTCTGACCAGTTTATCTTCTCGCTGTCCCTCCCCTTTAGGACAACTGCCTTATGCTGGATCCTTAATTTAAAGAAAATGGATGTTTTCCTCTGGCCTGAGAGCTGGGGCTTCTTATCAAAAGTGACATTAAAAAAGTACCAGACTGGCCTCCTCCCTCTTTCCTGCCCATCCTTCATCACTCCTGCCTGTCTCCATCACTGTCTCCCCATCTCGAGATCTGTCTCCTCTTCCTGGGTCCCCAGAGAGAAAGCATGAGCTCATTGTTTTCCAGTGAAAAACCAGACTTGGTCTCCTTCTCGCCTCGTTTGTCTGTCAGAGCCTGGAGATTGATGATCCTTCCACCAGCCGAAACTGCTTGGAGGAGCTGTGGCCTTGTGCGCTGGGTGTCTGAGCCCTGGGGGTGGGAGGGAGGGCATGGTGAGGGCAGCGGCGGCTTGGGGCTCTGAACTTTCCAGAAGGTTATTAGGGCTGTGATGGGAATAAGGGAACGGGTTATTTACTACACCCTCACCGGCAATTTAAAGCCATACCTCACCTTCTTCTTTCCCAAGCAGCCCGTTTCAAGCTGGAAAACATATGAGCACATGGGGAGAAGCGGTACCTGGAGGCTTACCGGGAAGATGGGTGGTGTGGGGGCCAGCACAGCAACCCCTCATTCTTTATTTCCTTTTGTGAAGGAGTTACTATGCAATGACATTGAAGCATGTCTCATTGAACACCTGCTAAAAAGATTCAGAAAGGGGGAAGAGGGAGTCAGAACCCAGGAATGTGGGAATCTGGATGAAAAACGCTGTAGATCCTAAAAAGATGAGGTGACCTTTAGCACAGAAGATTGTGAAGTGTTAGGTGCTGTTCCCATGTTGGTCAAGGAGCACAGTCACTTGATAATGTAACACAAAGGGGCTGGTTAGCAAATGGAGCTGGAAGCGGAGGTGTGAGAGCCACGCTCAGTGGGGAGACTGGGGAAGTGGGGAGAATGGGGACCACGGAGCTCGGCTGTGATGAGAGGGGCGCACAGTGGTCACCCAGCAGGGAGATGGATGTTGAGGGCCGGAGAGGAGCACGGGGGGGGCGGTTTTTCCCGTGGGGCCGTCCTGTTCGCAAAGGGGGACCCGACTGTCTGAGGTGGGCTCCGAAGTGCTGTGAGCCTGGAGGCAGGAGAGCAGCGTCCTGATTTTTCAAGAAAAGAGAAGACTGTGTGGATTCTGTGAACACAGACAAGCAGCTGAGCTAGAGGGAGCTGAGCTCTGGAAAACTGTCCAAAGGACTTATTAAACAGATGGCGGGTGAGTGATCAGCAAGGAAACCCTGATGTCCAGAGTCCACACAGGCCATGTCAAGCTGGCCTCATCCCCTTTCTGGCTATGCTCCTTAGACACTAGGTTGATGGGGTGAGTGGTATCTAGGTGGATGAGACGGGGGAGTAGGCCTGAGGGTGGGCACATCAGGGGTGTGAATTCCTGGCAGGCCCAATGGTCCTCCCCAAATTGCTTTCTCTTACTGGGTCTGCTTTCTGGTCACAAGGAAAGTTTTGTGTGTGTGTGGGCAGAGTTCTTTCTTCAACATTGCCCCATTGAGGGCTGGATGTGAGTAATGGCGTGGATGGGATGGGGATGGCCCGTTGATGAAATGCGTGGGACAGATAGCTAATTCACGGAATGCCAGCTTCACAATCCAAGAATTTCTTCAGGAGCTTGAACAAATGTAAGATCTCACAGGAGTTAACCAAAATACAGACAAACCAAGCAATGAGAACAGACAGTTGCCCAAGCATGTGGTGGCTTGACCGTCTCACTGGAGGAAAGTGCTTGCGTGTTGTCCCCTCTGTGTGACCAGCCCTGTGCCCTGTGACGTGGCTGCCCATGCAGCTCACAGGGAGTCAGGCAACTGTGGTTCTGCTCCGGCTCCCAGACTAGGGACCGTGTGGTCCCCTGGGTTTTGCACAGGCCTGTGGGAGGGAACGGTGGTGGTGAGGGTGGTATGGGGAGAGACTTTGACACTTCCACTGCACCTCGAGGGTGACCAGTGTCATGCTGGGTTTTGTGACCGTGTGGGCGTGGAAGCTGGAGGTGCTAGCTGGAAGGAAGGGTGACTTGGGGTGGGGAGGGCCATGAGAGCATTTACTGAATGCTTACTATGGAGCGGGCGTGAGATTGGCTCCCTTACCCTCATCAGTCTTAGGAGGCGAGTGCTATTATCTGCCTTTGAAGATGAGAGGCTCTGAGGGTTTGGGTACCTTGCCCGAGAGCTCCTTCTGGTAAGTGGCTTGTCCTGGGAGTAGGGACGAGGATGTGGCTGAGGGGCACACGTGGGAGACATCCCTTAAGTTCCCCTCCCCTGTGACTAGGGGCTCTTTGCTCTCCAGCTTATTAGGGGCACTTTGGAAGCCAGTACTTCGTCTTACTCTGATAAGAGGAGCAGAGCCTGTAGATGCTGGAAATCCCTGTCAATGGAAAAGTTATGCTTTATTTGTTTCTGATAGAAAACCTCGGAGGGTCTCTATTTCTGAAGAGCTTGGTTTTCCACAATGTGTCTTCATGGGTGTGGTGTTCGATGACTTTGCCTCCTACCTGGGCCCTTTCTAAGCCTCTATCGGCAAAATGGGGATAATAGCAGGACTTAACATTCAGGATTCAATGAGATAATGCATAATAAAGTACTTGGTATAGTAGCTAATACAAGAAAGAATGCACTGAACGTAAGCTGTTGTTGAAACAAATGACAGTACTTCACAGCACCACTTTGGCCATCGGGAGTACAGAGCAGAAAACTACCAGCTCCTCTTGCTCAAAGCTGTTAATACCGGTAGAAATATGGGACCTACATCACTGGGTGACAGCAGGAGCCAGCCGAAGGTGTTCGGGCAGGGTGAGGGGTCAGCCATGTGTTGGGGGATGAGTGGGGTGCTGGCAGTCAGGAGCAGGATTTTTGAGACTGAAATGGCATGTGTGTGGATCAGGAGGGCCCCCTGATCACTGCTCATGAACTATGCAGTGCATGCAAACATTAAAAGACCATGCCGATCCCACAAGCAGAAAAACAAAGCACGCAAAGTGGAATGTATTTGAAAGCATTAAAAATAAAAACCTAACACTTTTGCTCAGTATAAAGAAAACCCTTTCTGGCTGGGCCTGCAGCAGCTATAAGCCTGGCAAGTCCTTGGGCTCAGAACATCTGGGAGGAGCAGAAGGTGCTAAGAGGAGCCTGGGGAGGTGGGGGCGGGGTGGGGGTTCTTGAAATAGGCTTTTGTGAAGAGCTGCCCCTTGGCAAGGGAGAGTTCTTGCGAACGTTGTGGTTGGTGGCATTGCCCAGCGTGTGCCCTTTCCAGTCCTGTCCCCCTTCTGCCCCCTGGCAGACGGGGTTGGGAGGGGTGGGGGACCCCAGCTGCTCTGCCCTCTTTGAACCCCTGGAGCATTGTTAGTTTGCTTTCTTGCTCTTTCATCGGGGACACGGTTTGGCTTCTAATCTCAAACCTCGAATTCCCTAACCACCCTCCCTCTTGGGGCTGCTCAAGTATTCAACAGTGATAATGGTAATAAATCTGATGATAGCTTTCCTTACTTGCTACAGGGGAAGCTCCCTACTTTCTCTCTCTGTTATGATGTCATTTTAACTTTTTTTTTCCTTGAAAAAAATGCCCTTTAAATAAGACTTAAACCTTTAACTGGTTTCATCTCTCTCTCTCTCTCTCTTTTTTTAAATGCTGGTTTTCAATGTTTTTCCATGTGTTTCTACTTTCTACTTAATCTTTCCATGTGTTAAGCACAGAGCACAGGCCTCGGGCGGGAAGGGGGACGGAGGGCGGGCAGCCCCGGGGGTGAGGCCGACCCTGGAGCGGCAGGCTGAGGCCAGGGTGGGCCGGCGGGCCAGACCCCAGGGTTCCGGGCGCCTGCGCCGTCAGCACCGAGGAAGAGGAGCAGCCGACTAGACCTGGGTGGCTTCCCTTCCTCCTCTTCTTTCTTCCTTCACCAACGAATGTTTCGAGTTCCTTCCCCCTGCAAGGCACTGGGGCTGCAAAATGGTCCTTGTTCCCAGAGGACCCTCAACAGGCAGTGAGGCATTCCAGCTGCAGCGTCTGAAACCACCGTGCCCCCACTGACCGACGCTGGCTTCTCTCCGGGCCGGCTGAGGGCTTCTGGAAAGAGCCTTCACCCGTCTCCGCTGTTTCCTCCTTCAGTCAGATGGGGATACCAGCAGACTGTCTACCCCAGGTTGATAGTGGATGGGTTGCTGTGGATGACCTGGGATGAAATGGGAGCATTGACATGTGGCAGGCATTGAATAGACTTCCAAAGAAGGAACTCTGCAGTGAGGGAGACACGTGGACCCTCCGCAGTGGTCCAGGGGTCCACCGCGTGCCTTAGGATGCTTGAATATCAGAGAGGAAAAGAAGAACATGGAGAACACAGAAGCTGAGAAAGAAAGAGGAGAGCCTGGGGCGCCTGGGTGGCTCAGTCGTTAAGCGTCTGCCTTCGGCTCAGGTCATGATCCCAGGGTCCTGGGATCGAGCCCCGCATCAGGCTCCCTGCTCTGCGGGAAGCCTGCTTCTCCCTCTCCCACTTCCCCTGCTTGTGTTCCCTCTCTCGCTGTGTCTCTCTCTGTCAAATAAATAAATAAAATCTTTAAAAAAAAATAAAAATAAAAAAAAAAAAAGAGGAGAGCCTGCCCAAAGCGCTAGGTGCTGAGGAGACCCCGCAGGGTAACTTCAGGATTAAGTTGGACCGATTTCTTTTACTTCATACCATCCACACTGGTTTCAAGTGTATAAACCACATTCCCTACTCTCTAGATTGTCTTTAGTCCCCCCTGCCCCCATACAGCCGGCAGACAGGAACCTTGGGGGAGTCCCCGGGACTCCCCCGGGACTCATGTAGAAAGCCATGAGGTGTGTGGGGCCGAGCTGCCTGCTGGGGTGAGCCCCGCATGTGGTCCAGAGGTCACCCTCTGAGTAATTGTGCAGAGTGCGCCTTGTGTTTCTCCCCCTGGGCTCGGGTGCTTGCTCTCGAGCTCTCACGCCCTTGGTTGAGGGTTGCTCTCCCCTCCTGTTCTCCTGTAGGCTGCCTGGTGTGGACTGAGGGCTTGTGAAGCATGTTGAGGCAGGGAGACTGGGGGGGCGTGTGCTGTCAGCTCTCCCAGGGCTGCCCCCTGCGGCTGCAGTGGGAGTCCGAGGTGCTCTAAGGGTGCCCAGAGGCCCTGCTCTGGTTCTGTCCACAAAGATCCAGGTTTATTCCAAGGCTTGGTGCAAACACAGCTCCCAGATGGATATTTGACCCTGGTGTTGCTTCGCTGATAGCTCCCAGACATGGCTTCTGAGGAGAGAGGCCAGCAAGTACTCAGAGCCAACTACTCATTTACCTTAGAGATCATTTGATCATGTAACAGACCCCCATCTCCATTCTTCATTCATCCAAATGTATATGGAGGGCTTGCTGTGCGCCAACTGCTTGCCTGGCCCACGGGGAGAAAGTGTAAACAAGAGACATGGTTTCTGATTGTGATGAACTCACAATGCAGTGGTAGGAACTGTTCTTTGAATAAAAAAGGATTTGGGGGTCAGAGTTGTATGGGAAAGTCTGTCTGCCACACCAGTCCCTTCTTGGGGGGTGGGGGAGGCACAGCATACATTAAAAACTCTTAAAGTCCTGCAGTAAGTAAACCATTTAAATATTTAACCCAACTTTTCTTAAGCACATTTGACTATCACATGCCCAGCCTGACTCATTCCATTTTTTCCCCAGTTTTTTTGAAATACAGTCGACATCTAATATTGTGTTAGTTCAAGGTGTACAATGTGTTGATTTGATATATGCATATACTGAGAAATGATCACAGTAATGAACATTCATCCCCTCATGTAGTTGCCAATTTTTTTCTTGTGATGAGAACCTTTAAGATCTACTCTCTTAGCAGCCTTCAAATGTACACTATGATATTAACTATAGTCACCATGCTGTATATTATATATCCACAACTTTTTTTATTACTGGGATTCTACCTTTGGACTACCTTCACTCAGTTCCCTTACCACTTACCCCCTCTGCCTCTGGACACCACCAATCTGTTCTGTCTCAGTATTTTCAGTGTTTTTAAAATCCACATATAAGGGAGATCGTACAATATTTGTCTTTCTCTGACTTCACTTAGCACAATGCTTTGAAGGTCCATCGATGTTGTTGCAAATGACAGGATTTCCTTTTTTTATGGCTGAATGATATTCCACTGTTACACACATACATTTTCTTTATCCATTCACCCATTGATGGGCACTTAGGGTGTTTCCACGTCCTGGCTATTGTGGGTAGCGCTGCAGTGAGCATGGGTGTGCAGATGTCTCTTCAAGATAGTGATTTTAGGGGTGCCTGGGTGACTCGGTTGGTTAAGCATCTGCCTTTGGCTCAGGTCAGGATCCCAGGACCCTGGGATCGAGCCCCGCATCGGGCTCCCTGCTCAGCGGGGAGTCTGCTTCTCCGTCTCCCTTCTTGTGTGCTCTCTCTTGCTCTTTCTCAAATAAATAAAATCTTAAAAAAAAAAAAAGATAGTGATTTCAGGGGTGCCTGACGGGCTCAGTCAATAGAGCATGTGACTCTTAATCTCTGGGTTGTGAGTTCAAACCCCATGTTGGGTGTAGAGATTACTTAACATAAACGGAATTAAAAAAAAAAGATTCATTAAAAAAAAGAAAAAGAAGTGATTCCATTTCCTCCAAATACATACCTATAAGTGAGATTGCTGGATCATATGGTAGTACTATTTTTAATCCTGGGGGGGAAGCACCATACTGTTTTCCATAGTGGCGGCAGCAATCACTCTGCTTTCAACATGAGGGTCGGGGGAGTTCCTGTGTCCTCATTTTGCCTCCTCCCCCTTCCCCTGTGAATTTGTGAGTTTGCCTTTGCGCAGTCCCTGCCCTCCCCGTTCCTCGGTGGATCCTTCGTGCCCTTCCCAGCTGCTCTCTTCTCTGGGAGTTCTCTTACTCACACCTAGGTGTCAGTGACTCAGTGCTACCCATTTGAGTTTATTTAGAGGGCAGCCCCTTTTAAAGCTCTAATAGAATAGTACTTGAGCCAAAGGAACAACTCTCTGATGGAAGAATTGAAAGTGCTATGGCACCCGTTCAGGGCAGAGAGTTTTCGATAGAGTGGGGGCAGGTCCCAGGGCTGCCTCTCGAATCACTTTGCCTAAGAAGGTTCCTCCTTAATATATAAAAGCCTTCCACAAGTGTTTCGGAAACCAGGTCTCGCTGATGGCAGATGAGCAGGAGAAGGAGAACTGCCTACTGGTGTTGTAAGGTATGACTGGAATCCAGCATTCAGTGTTTGGTGCCGTCTCTTCCTCTCCCTTCCCTGGTCTGTTTCCTCCTATGTCCAGGGTACATCAGATCTCTTGCTCTGCCAGCCTCCTAGGGTTATCGTGTGTGGAAACTTCTCTCTCATTATATATGTAAATATGTACGTCTATGTATGTATGTATATATATATAAAATGTATGCGGCATGATGTAAACAGTGGTTGCTAATGTTATTTCTGATTTGCTTTGGTCTTGCCCCCTTAGAGTAAGTAGTCATAGGACAGCAGTTGAGAGTAATAACTAATACTTACTGAGCACTCACTGTGTGTAAGTATCACACTGAGGACTTAATCTGAGTTATCACACTTAGATCTTGGGTCCTAAAGGATTTGAGATGGGGAAGAAGGAAGGGAATAGTCTCCCATTCTTCCTTGTCCCCAGGTCTTCCTTTGCAGGGACAGGTGGAAGGGAGAAGGAGCTAGCTGACGTTGGAATAAGGGAGAATAGGAGTGATGCCTTTAGGAGGAGAGAGGGCCAGGGAGCTGGGAGAGGAGCAAGGGAGGAAAGGGAAAAAAGGGAAGTGAGCTGGACGCCTGTTTTTGCCCCTTGGGTCCCCTCCACCTTGCACCTGCTCTCTGCTCCTGGGCTCCCCCCAACTTTTCCAGCTTCTGGAGGGTTTGGCTACTGGGGGAGGGGGGAGTGAGAGGTTGCGTGTTTATTCCTGGTCACCTCGCCACAGGCTTGCTATGACCCTCTGCCCAAGGTCACATCACCCCTCTCCATGCAGCCATCCTTTCTAGGTTCTGGTGTCTGCTCCCTCTGCTTCTCCAGGCTTGGGGTTACACCAACTCCTGTCGCCAGCCCTAGGTCCCCGCAACCCCCATTGCCGGCCTCTTTACACCCTGTGCTTAGCTTTGTAAATTCTCTGTTTTTGAAACTCTTCTTAACTACCCATTTGGGTATCCTGTCTGTCTGGGAGCCTGAGGTGGCCGATAGGAGGGTCACCAGCTCCGAAGGCAGAGCATAGATGAAGGCTTAAGGTGTCTTCACTCCTGAGGGTGCCCCCACCCTATCCAGGCTGAGGCCTCCGGGCTGGAATGTAGGAGTCAGGTTTGACCTTCCCTCCAGGGAAGGCCATGGGCTTCTCCCCTGCATCTCGGGTAGCCCCTCTGGATTGTTGCCGGAAAACTTACTTGTACCGGGAAGCCCACGTTCTGGGCACACGAATTTGGTGCCCAGATGGTGCCTGTATTTACAAAAGCCCAGCGCACTGACAGGACCTGCAGACACATGGATAAATATTTTGCCTCTCTTCTTAGGCAATATTTGAGTCTTTCACATTTAATTGCTGTCAAAGACAGGATGCTTGCATCCCCGAGGCAAAGCAAATAGTGAGGCCTCCAGCGGGGCTGTTTCAGCAGCTTCAGCCAGGCTCTCGGGCTGATCACCTGCCGCGCCAAGTGTCAGGTGGCTGGGGGGGCTGGGGGTGAGGGAGACGGAGGCAGCTGGCCGCAGCCTGCCTGGAACCGCTGGCCACTTGCTGAGTTTGTTTTGAGCCCGAGAGAACCTGATCTTGGCCAAGAAATCCGACACTTTTCTCAGACATCCGCGATGGGCACCTGTCTGGCCATTTCCAGGGAGATCTTGCTTGGTGTCTCCGAAGCGGAGTCCAACTGATACAATTCTCTACTCTTCATATTTTCCTCTGCTATTTCTTCTTAAAACAAAACAAAACCCAGAAACCTCGACCTCGTTGCCCCTTGGATTACATTTACAAATGCGATGAGAGGCTGTTCTGCGTCTATCTGGTTTTTTCCCACCTCGCTGTGATCAGATAAGCCTCTCCTTACCGTATCCAGACAGGGAAGGAGTGTTTGCTGTAGACGCAGAGTTCTGCAGCCATCACTTCCTTTTATTCATTAGATTCTGATTTGCCTTAATTATTTTAGTCCCTTGCATGGAACAGAAGCAGTTGGATGCCTTGCCCACTGTGGTTTTACAGAGGGCGCCTCCGATTATTCATTCCTTTCCTCCCAGCACGTGTTACTGGTGCTCACCCTGGGCTGGGAGCCGGGGAGAGCGAAATGAATGGGTAAGACCAGCCCCTGCCCTTGAGAAACTCATAATCTAGTGGGGGAGCGAGGCGTGTAAACGGATAAATCACAGTCCATCGGTGTGCTTGCCGCAGGAGGGCAAGAGCGCGGGGAGGAGAGCGGAGGGACCTGGTTGAACCACTTACTGCCCCTCTGTAGCTGGGCGCAGTCTAAGCTGCAAGGAAGGGCTTTGCCCAGGAGCTGCCATTTTGGCTACTTCTTGGGAGGGTTAGGTGTGCATCAGGGGAAGAAAGATAGGAGAGTAGGTGCAGAGTCCTGATGGATACGGCCGATCCAGGGCAGGGTAGGGAAGGCCACCTGGCTGGGACTTCCTGCCTGAGGAGTGTGAGGTTTATCCCGTGTGTAAGAGAGACCACAGTTTCCTTTCTGGAATAGAGTCCAAGCAGCGGTGTGGAGGGTGGCTTGGCGGAGGGAAGCTCTGGTCAGACACTTCTGGGTTCTCATCCTGGTGCTGCTCTTTCCTTGAGAAGGTCACTTCATTTTTTTGAGCCTCTTCTCTCATTTGTGAAATGTGATCATATTATGCCGATGGTCATAGGAACGCCTACTTAATTGGGTTGTATGAAGGATGAAGTAAGACAATATCCAGCACAGGGTTTTCTGCCATTGGGATAAGTACAGAACATGGAGGGTTACAAGTAGGTTGGGGATGTTGGTTCCTTAACAGGGAGGCTGACGGGGCCCAGGCAGCCGCATCCGTTTATCCCAGGGAGCCTTGCACACATCTCGTCTGTATGTGCCATGACATGAGTCAAGTTGGAAACCATTGTTTTCTGAAGCACTTGGCAAGTGTTTCCTACAAGCAAGTCTTCAGTAAATGTGGCCGTTGGTTGAGATGGGTCATTGTACTCACACAACTACTCTAGAGGCTGAGGGCACAGAGGATGGGCTGGCTTCCAGGGACACTTCTGAGGTAGAACTGACAGAATTTGGTGACCAGTTGGATGTCAGGGAGGATGGGCCCCACTAGAGAGGGGGAGGCCTTGGGGATGGCTGGGGGATTTATTATGTTGTAGACTGAATGGGAGGTTGATGCTATTCAAGGAGATTGTCATGGAAGTCAGAGCACGTGGGCTTAGGGTATGAACGTTACTTGAGATGGTCTGATATAGACTGCTTTCCCAAGAAGGCAGGGCAAGATAGCAAGTTAGGGAAGAAGGAAGACCCGGTGCGGATGTGGTCAGGGGGGAATGCCGGGGGCACGTGAGAGACTTGAGGACATTTAAAGGCTAAGGGGACAGAGGCAGAGGAGGTGAAGAAGGAAAAGGGTGTCTAACACTTTCTCCAAACTTTGCCTCCCTGGACAGTGTCTGTCCCATTGGAGGAGTGTCTGCCGATAACTGACAGTAGGGCAGTTGTCCAGATATGATTTACAATAAGGCATCCGATTCATGAGAGGTACTGTCTAAATTACTGCCCTCCACCAATTGCCGGGTTCCCTGCTGACAGTGAGCCAGGGGTCAAACAATTCAATCAGGTGCCGCCACCTACAAATTGAAAATCAGTGGGGTGCAAAATGGATTACCATCAAAATCTATTCAGGTGCAAAACCACATTTTAAAACCCCTAACCCTTAGAAATCACCTCTTCCCTGATTCTTTACAATCCCCTGACATTGAGTTTTAATATTCCCCAGATATTTGTAAGCATCAAAAGACATGCCTGCAGGAGACCAAAAGTGACAAGGAAGGAACTCCCAGTTGGTCCTTTCTTTTGGAATTTGCAAACATGCTGGATGTATGAATTAATGCATTGGTAATTCTGTTAGATTCTCGGGGGCAGCAGTTCTCGAACTTAGGTGTACAACAGAATCACCCGAGGGCTTATTAAAATTCAGATTGCAGGCTCTACCTCTGAGTTTCTGATTCGGCAGCTCTGGGATTAGGCCTAGGAAATGACGTTTCTAGCAAGTTCCCGGAGGATGCGGGTGGGCCCTGGACCACACTTTGAGAAACTCTGCTCTAAGTTACAGGAGTACTTCGATAAGTTGGCAAGGCATGCTTTGCTAGTCAGATTATCAGGAAAGGTTCCATTGGACCAGGTGTTGAGTATGTTAAGGGGCTTGATTTTTTTTTTTCCCCCCAAGAAGCCTGAGAAGAGGCTGATTCAAGGAGATAGACATGGATTTGAGGGCTTTGTGCTCAGAGGTGAGGTTGGGGCACGGGACGGAGGCCAGAGAAGAGGCCGCTCTGGCTCACCCTCCCACGAGACGGCAGGTGCTGCGGGCACAAATGACCTCATTAAGGCCAGAGCCTGTTCCGCGTTGGTCCATGGGTAAAAACTGGTCCTGTCTTTTGATGCCACGCCTCTTCCCATCACTTGAAAGTTGATTTTCTTAAGGTTAAACAACCACAGGCCCTACTTCCTTAGCAAGCTGCTATCAGCCTAAGCTTTGGCTCTTCCCATCCCTGAATGATGCCACAGAGGTATTTTTCTATCTAAATCGATGGTGTTTGACTTTAGTTCTACTCTGTGGAGAGTAGACATGACTTTTTGGCGTCGAAGTTACTGCCTTGTATAAACTATAGGTGTCACCAGGCCCGATAGGAAACAAGTCTCTTTCCCCAGGACAGAAAAATGGGTCCCAGAAACTGCCCCAGACGTGGTTGCTGCCTCTTTAACGTTCGGTTTCCCGTCTCTCTTTGGCAGGAGAAATTGAGCGATGCACGTACATCAAATACCACTACTCCTCAGCCACCATCCCCAGGAACCTCACTTTCAACATCACGAAGACCATCCGTCAGGATGAGTGGCATGCCCTTCGTAAGTACACCTGAGTTTCTTTCTTTGGCGGTGACCTTTGGAGGTCGCGGAGGTTTGGACGCCCATCAGCAGCCTGGTCTGGACGGATGGATGCGCCTGTTAGACCTGTGGATAGTCTTGGAGCACAACAGCAGTTCCTTAAAGTGTCAATACCTGGGTCAGAATCGCCTCCGCTGGCTTGGATTGCGTTAGATTTAAAGAGTTTGCTTCTAAAATTAAAAACAGGGGCACGTGGCTGGCTCAGTTGGTAGAGCATGTGACTCTCGATCTTGGGGTCGTGAGTTCAAGCCCCACCTTGGGAGGGAGAGCCTACTTAAAAAAATAAATCAAGGCAACAAATAAATGTAACATAAAAAAAATTAAAAAAAACCCCCAAACAACAAACAGACAATGATGGGTAATCTTACTTCATTACCGGGTAAGTGTTTATGATTTCACCTACCTAATGAAGCCAGCTCCTGGGATCTAACCTCAGCGCCTCTCCTGAGTTGCTTGGAGTATTAGAGTGGCAACCTGTGAACCCCTTGTGCCATTCTTTGTATGGGGTGAGGCCAGCTGGGGGTTGCAGGCTGCATAGCGTTGGGAGTTTACGTCTGGGTGGGTCGCTAAGGCATAGGATCTTGTCCTCAGCTTACGAGTTTCTGTTTCCCCAAGAATGAGAGACTTGGGGACCCAGTTCACATGTGATTGCAGCAGAGGTCAGAATATCTGCCTCCAACGGTTAGGGAGTTTCTTGGTCAGGGGCCCTGACTCTAATTATGATAAGAGAATGACTTCATGAGCAAACAGTTAGTTGGCTATTTTCATTTTTCTGTTCCATGGGCACGTCCTGCTCGTTCGTGTCTGGGAAGCTGTCCTTTGCTGGTGGCACAGTTCTTCATGGGGCACATTCTGCTCCGAGTTGTTTCTGTTGCATTTGTTACTTCTTTCCTGTTGCAGCTCACCACCTCCCCAATATCACAAGGCTAAAAATCAGTTAACATTTATATGCGAGGAAGGGTCTTTTATTGTTTGCTCAATTGTTCCGTCAACTTTGAAGAAGGTTGAAAACCTCTTTCTTCCCTTTACTGTTGCCTAGTTGTGCATGCATGGGGTCCCACAGGTATCTTCCACTTGTTAGTTTGGCTTCAACGAAACGACGGTGGATTGAGGTGGCGGGAGGTGAGAGGGGCGAGTAAGATTAAAACAGAGCAACGATTCATTGGTTTCAGGAAAAAAGACTGTGCCCAGGTGTCTGGATGATTGTTGCCACCACTGGCCCGAAGTGATAGGGCAGGTGTCAGTGGATGGGAAGGCATTAACCAAATTGTTACCTTCAGGCTTTGACATTACTAGAGACAGTAACCAGAACGTGGGGACAGAGGGCTAATGTTGTAATTCCCATGTACTAGACATTGAGCTAGGCTTACACATACTTATTTAACTTTAATGTGAGATTTGCGTTAGAGATTCTAGTACTCAGGATTACTAATTTTTTTTTTTTTTTGGATGTAGACACTTAAGGAGACAAATATGTAAATACCTGAAAATGCCTGTTTCTCGCATTACATTGGTCTACTGTAACAGAAGCCCACAGTAGATGTTCAAGATTCCTGATAAGCCTTGCTGAGTAACCACTTAAATATAACTTAAGTTATGGGGGTCATAACAGAATCTAAGAAGGAAGAAGTGATTGACGTAGCTTCAGTTCGTATTTACTCAGTTCAGCCAAAGGTACTGAGTTTTTCTATGTACCAGGCACGTAGTGGATACTGAGGCCACAGGGAACTCTTTGAAAGAGCTCACATCTGGAGGTGGAGGTGGGTGGGGGAGGGACATATTCACAAAGCAAATAATTACAAGGCAGTGTGATAATTATAATATAGTATAATTGTTTCAAGCAATTAAGATAGTTTGTGAACGTTTTCCAGGAAGAAGGAGAATTAGTATAAATTGCACTGATGCATTTCAAGGGAAACCCAATAGAACACTATTGGCTGCGCACAGTAGATACCCGGAATTCGACTAGATTACCCATTGCAACATTGCTGGAATTGTTATGTGGTGTTGGCAAAGACTGAGAGAGGAGGCTAATGCCAAGGTTTGTGGAATTTTCTTTGAGTCCAGTGTCTCTGGGCTCCTTATTCCGAAACTCTGGTACCATTGGGTTCTGCAAAATCGTGTGTGCAGCTTATGCTTGTGAATTGGGGTACTACTAGATCTCTGCTTTTAATGGATAAAAGCTCTCTCAGCAACTGATATGCGAAGGTTTTTGACATCCCATGGTGGGTGAAGTGGAGGGTACTCTTTGGCGAGGGATTTGTCTACCTGTTTCGCAGAGTGGCCTAATGGTCTTTTATTAAGCAGGCAGGGAACATTTGCCATTCCTGACATCGATGACAGCTATTTTTAGCTAGAGGGCAGGTGAGCATCTGTCACATCTGAAGTTGGTGCTAAGTGTAATTGGCAATGCTGGCATAATGGGAAAGGATAATAAATGTCAATTTTAATTTCAAAGGTCAGATATTGATATTAAGTAGGAAGTAGGCTCATGAGCCCCCTTTCAAATAAAGTAGAAACTACAAAGACTAGTAAACCTCTACAACCAAGCTTTGGAAATTAAAAAAAAAAAATCAGACTCTGATTTCTTATTTGAGAGTTCTGTACTCTGTAATACTGTAAATGAGATCAAATAAATCCATTTGATACCAGGTTGGTTATCATTTTGGAATTTGACCATAATATCTTATATTCTATCATTTTGCTCAATAGATCATATTTGCCAAAGGCAAGAAATCAATTTTTTTTCTGAAAGAACTTGGTAAATATTTCAGACTTTGCTTAAACTGAGGTTAAACATTTCTCATTAGGGATTTGCATGGGGTCATCACCCCTTGATGTGGAGAAAAACTATTTTTTCAAATAGGAAAAGCACAATTTGGTTTAAAACTGTGCTGTAGTTTCTGAACAGTTAACACCACCAGTGGGAGGCTTCACTGTTTGGCTGAGAGCTCATCCACTTTATGGTCAAGTGAATAGTAGGTGAAAGAATAAAATTATTTGTAGGTCACTAGGCTTATAAATCCAAGTGTAAAGAGATAATAACCACCTTGGGGAATAAAGGTGAGAACCAAATATGTGTGTGTGTTGTGGGGGGTGGTCTCTGAGTTTCGAACACCTACTTGTCTGAGCGACTTGCTGGGGAGGTTTACTCGGGCTGCATGGTGATGGCTGGTGGGGCACTGTGTATCCTTGTTGTCCTTCTCACCCCCGTCCAAGCTCCCTGGGAGGAGGCAGAACTCCTTCCGGAGTTGGAACTGTGTCCTCATTCCACCCGGGCCTGGCGCTCGGTCTGGGGCAGCCCCCTTGCCGTCCTGTCTGTCTGCTGCCTCCCATTAGGTTCCAGTGACCCTGAGTGGCGTTTGTCCAGCCCCCGTGGGTCTGACCCAGATCCTCCTGCCCCCTCCAGCACTGGGCCAGTGAGGATGGGACGGTGGTGACAGGAGATGAGCTTGGCCAGTGCCACCCTCCGGGTGGGTTGTCCAGTGTAATGTTTTGAATGTGACAAAATCTGATGAGTGGCGGTGAGGGGAAAGCAGGCTGGCACTGCAGCGGCACCCGAAACAATGCCACTTCCTCTTTTCACTAGAAAATAATGTCCCCACAGGCTTTTCATGCTCTGCAGCTCCGTCTGAGGTTGCAGCCCTTGTTGGGAGGATTCTGTGTCCTCCTGCCACCTCCAAGGGCCCCTGAGGCCATCCCCAGTGGCTCTGCCTTTGCTCTGTGTGCCACTGGCGTCCCTTTGGCATGCCCTTTCAGTGTAGCTGGAGGTCTGCGCGTAGCCATTGGCTGGGCAAGGGGGAGGTGGGAGGGCGGACAGCCTGGGTGGCCCGTGAGAGGCCCCGGGGAGCCAGGAGGCCGAGAAAGCTGGGTCTGGGAAGACGTCCCTGAGAGATGAGTGCTTCTGCAAGAGGGAGTTGGCACGGAGTGGAGCTGCACCGGGTGACCCTGGGGAGGCTAGCAGGTGGCACCGAGGAGGAGCCTGCCTGGGGGCCCAGGGCAGGCACCCGGTGGAAGGTGCGAGAAGGATACGCCTTCTTACCCTCTGATCTCTGCTTTGCTGCTGCCGAGTTTCCCGTGGGGTCTGAGCCCCAGGACTCCTGAGTCGCCGTTCTTGTGCACTCGGGGGTTTTTCATTCCACATGGCGTTTTCAAGATGGAGGTTTCAGCTCACAGCTGATTGCCCCTGGCAGCGGGAATCAGGGAGCTGGGACTCCACTTCCCTGCAATCAGATCCTGTCCCTTATCTCTCAAGAGGCTGAGAGCCAAGAAAGCTAGAGTTCTTTATATATTTATTTTTTTAAAGCCTCCTTCTGTCAAGACTGAAAGTTCAGTTAATTAGATCCGATGGTCACATGGCACATTTCCAGCTGGCCAGGGAGTGAAAGAGAAGGAGGAATGATCTCCTCCTCCTGACATGGACATCGCTGCTCCCCCATCCTCCTGAGCGCGCTCCTCCAACAACACACAGACACGCTCACACACTAGCTCTGGAAAGTGGGATTGAAGAAATAAGATCTGTCGTTAAAGAGGGAGGAGGGGAGAGGAGGGAGGGGGCGTAGGGGAGGGAGACAGACAGAGATGGAGCCTGAGGCTGTCAAGAAGCAAGGTCATTTCAGTGGATGTGCTGAAAGAAGGAGAAGAAATCAAAATCCAGAAGTTTCTTTTCTAATGCAGACCCTCGAATGACACACCTGGCTTCCTGGCCCCAAGGCTTGAGGCTGCCCATGGCGGGGGGGCCTGTAGGCTAGCTCAGTTTTGGGGGTCAGCCCCCTCCCAGGCTGGTGTATGGTGAGAAGCTCAGTGTGTCCTGCTGCTCTGTTGTGCATTTCAGTGCAGAACCCTCACCTTACTCTGCTTGGTCAAGCCCTACTTGGTCTCCCCCTCTTCTGGCCTCTTCCACACCCTCTCCTCTTTCCGTAATTAGTGCATCCTGCCCCTGGACCCTAGTCTCCCTGGGCTGCTGTCTCACTCCCTCTAGCCACCCCCAGGTCATGCCCACCTCTTGTGCCCTAGGCTACTTCCTGCTCTTCCCCCTGGCCTTGGCCTTCTGGACTTGGATTTATGTTGGCTCCTTGCCTGATGGCACTTGCCTTTTCCTCTTCCAGTGGACTGCCTGGCAGCTCCTGGACCAGCCTGTTCATCTACTCTCTGGACTTTTCTCCCATTCAGACCTCTGGGCTCCAGCTCAGGACTTGCCTGGGTTTCTGGTTCCTCCTTCCCCAGCCATCCCTGGTCAGGACAAGATGAATGTGGTAGACCAAGGGGCTTGGAATGAAAAGAAAATAATAGTAATTAACTTTGTTCATATCCACAGTAATGCCCCTCAGAGGGTGGCTCGAGGTTTCCTCCTGGGAGCCCAGCCGCAGTGTTCCTGCTCCTTTGCAGACAGAGTAACGGAGCCAGGGAGAAAGGGGCTGCCTAGAGGTTCCACCTTGGCCTCGGAGGAATCTGAGACTCAGAATCCAGGTCTGAACTCCAGCTGACTCCCTCCAGCTATTTTTTTCCTTTCTGTTTCTGGCTGCTGTTATGTAAAACAGCCTAATGAAGTAAACATCCCAGACATTAGAAGTTTAGGTCCCCTGCAGTGTCAGCCATTTTCCTTCCCCTGCATCCGCATCGGAGCCCAGCCTGAGGGAGCCTCTTAACTGCGTGCAGTCTGTTGCGAGCTGCCTCTTGCTTGCAAGACTGGCCTCCATGGGGGTCATGCCTAGCAAGAAACTGTCCCCAGAACTGTGAAAACTTGGTCGCCCAGAAAGTCAATCATCAGGGCATCACCATATGTCACTTGGTGTCCTAAAGTATTTGCTTTTTGCAAACCACCTTTGTCTTTCTGCCCCACACAGCCCTTGCAGGGAATGTTGTAAACTTTTGAGGATCCCCATGGGCTGCTCCATGCCTGTCCTCCCAGAGCTCCCATGGTTTTTCTGCAGCGAGTCAGGCAGAGAACACAAACCCCCTTCATGTGCCATTGCACCTCTACCTGCCCTGGCAGCAGTAACTCCTGCCAGGACACACCTTTTCTTCACAGCTTCCCCTGCCTATCAAAAATTTGATGAACTTGTTTGTACAAAGGTGTTCATGTCTCCTTGGATTGCCTCCCCAATAGTATTTTTAATTTTCAAAAGACCTAACCCAAAGGGATGGCAGTGAGGTGATTAAAGGTAGTGTGGAGATCCTTAAAATCATAATGCATATGCTCTCCCTCCCACCTACTTAGGTGGCTGGCCTGCCTAGGGCTTGGTGACGGGAATGGAGTGGACAGGATGGGGGTTTATTTTTGAGATGGCCTCAGGAGTGGGAAGGAAGGAAGCCTCAGGTAAAAGGTGGGGTGGAGTAGGATACCAGTCTTTCTGTTAAAGATGCGCTGATGATCCACCTACTGAAGCAAATCTGAGGACCCCCATGCCGGTGTAATTGTGGTTTCAACCACAGTTCATCTGAATGTGCAGGTCCAAGTTTGTGCGGGGAATTAGTTGGAAGTCTGGCCTAGAGGCATTCTCTCAGCTTCTGCAGATTGGAAGCTGCTTTCTTCCAGCCGAGCATCGTGATACGGACGTCACAAAGGAGAACCGGGTACAACCCCACTGACATCCCTCGCCCATTTGTTCATTTACTCATTCAATATTCATGGAGAAGCCGTGTTAGGTGCTAGAGGGGATATTAAAAGGTATTCTGCTTTCCAAATTGGATGATATATTTCCAAGTGCCAACCTGGCAAGGGATCAGACTGCTTGTTGCTTAATGTTTATTGACTACCCGGAGCGTGCAGGCTAATGCTACTGACGTGCACACATCATGGGTCCCGAACTCCACGCTTAAGTCAGCAAGAATTCCTTGTAGACGGCGTAAAAGCAAAATAGAAGGCCCAAACTACCCTATCACAGAGGCATGGCCTGTTTTTTTAGAGCAAGGGAGAAGTGGGGATGACCTGGGATCTTCCTTTTCTTGGCCCTCTGAGGGAACTGTCCCAGCTCTAGGTGCTGAAAAGGAAGCTCCGTATGGCCTGTGATTCCTCTTTCCAACAAATATGATAATCATGGCTCACTGTCCAGGCACACTGTAACAGTCGGGGTGGGGGGGGGGGTAGGGAGGAACAAAAGCAGAACCTGAGTATTCCAGCGGGCAGGGACAGCTCAGCAACCGTGAATGTGGGTTGGATGAGGCATGGATGTCTGGGCAGCAGACACTTGTCATCAAGGCAGTGGGTCAGTGGTATGAATACTGTGGGTACTACTTTGGGGGACTCTGGACTACATGATCCAATTCTTACAGACCCCACTTCTAGAGGAGATCTAGAGCATTAGGGAGTTAAAATAAGGAATTCTAGAGAATAGTGCCTGAGAAAATCCCACTTTTAAGATCTGGGATACACAGGTCAAGGGGTATCATGCCTTGAACAAGATGGGAGATCATTTTATAAAAGCAGGAGTCTCAAACTGTGACCAGGATTGGTCCTGGGCTTTGGAGGTGAGGCTGCTTCTGAAGATGGTAGGACAATGGGGAGGGCAGGGGGGAGGCATCCGGGTATCAGAATGGCTTAGCAGAAAAAGTAATTAAGTTCTATATTTTGTGGTAAAGATAACCTGTCAGAGTCTAGACCAGTGCTACTCAAATGTGGTCCATGGACCATCAGCATCATCTGGGAACTCATTAGAAATGTGAATTCACGGGCCCCAGCCCAGGCCTATTGAATCAGAATCTCTAAAGTTTGAGAACGCTTGGTGTTGGGGGGACATTGGTGGGGGCTGTAGTGGTCGGTGAAGGCTTGGGAGGACAGAGCATGGCTGGGCCTTGAGTGGGAGTTGGGAGAGGGAATATTGCATTTAGCACAACCTCTCACACAGGAGCAGGACCTTTAACCTATTCATGTATTGTTTGTTGTCTGTGTGTCTGTGTCTATTTTCTATTAGAGCTTTGGTAATTCACTTTTCTTCCATATTTCTTCTTGTTAATTGAATAAAACTGCATGGAAAAGGTGAGCTATTTTCTTTCTGTTTGTCTGTCTTTCTGCATTATGTGTGCTATTAACATCTTCCTGATATCTAGCCTGAAACCTCTTTGTTGTGTCTCCAACATTCTCTTTTATTCAGAAACCGGTTTCAGGCTCCAATGAGGCTAGGGGACACTGGATTGAGTTCCAGCTCTGTTGCTGTCTAGGTATATGACCGTGGGCAAACTATGTAAGTGTTTTAAACCCAAACACTCATCTGTAAAACAGAGGTAATAATACCTGTCTTGAGAGTTATTATAAGGTTTAAATTAAATAAAATGATACACGTGAAATCAGTAAGTCTGCAAAGCCTGATACCAAGTGGCATTAGGTGCCATGATTAAAGGAGCACAGAATTGTACCGGGCGTTGAGATCCCCATAGGATGTGGGGGAGAGGCTTTAAAATGACCTTTCGTGGACTTGGGGGCTTTTCTATTGAACTCTGCACAGGTTGTGTGGGTGTTTGCCTCCTATGTGGCTGCACATGTTAGTGGGTCTGTTGTGGGTTCGCTGTCTACCCAGGTGTGTGTGGTGGGAGCTTGCATCGGGTGCTCACAGTGTGGGAGTAGAAGGTGGCTGAGAGGATTATGTGCTGAATGGCAACAGTGTGGCATATTGTGAAAGGAATTTCAGAGCAGAAAATCATCAGTGTTTGGGATCCTCAGTGGGATAGCAGTAGCAGAAGCAGCCCTCTAATTTACCAGTTGTGTCCAATAAGAATACGGTTTAGACAATAACAGGAGTCTCTAAAAGAAGATTTACATACCGAGTGTCTAAGAAGTAACATTTTCAGAGCTTCGAAGATAAATATGCTGTGAGTACATTTGTACTGAAATCGTTGAGGGGAGCGTGGAAATGATTCTCTTGACTGTTGTGGCTCAGCCC
The DNA here is from genome assembly GCF_964656455.1 of Halichoerus grypus. Lineage (NCBI taxonomy): Eukaryota > Metazoa > Chordata > Mammalia > Carnivora > Phocidae > Halichoerus > Halichoerus grypus. The sequence continues at coordinate 93,517,105 of NC_135723.1, forward strand.
TGCCTTTCAGGAAGACTGCAATTTCCAGTATGTATTGTGATCAGATGCTCTTCTCTTCCTGAAGTGGAAATATATATCCCAAAAGTGGATACTGCAAGAGTGTTGGGGATATAGGGAAAGGAGGAGGGTCTAGGAAGAGGGTAGTTGGTGTGGTTAGGGTTGAGGGGGAGGCGTGATATTCCTATTCTGGGGGAAAAAGGATGCTCCTTATTTTCAACTCCGTGCTCACGATGGACTATGGGGTGGTGCTGGCTATGGTCACAGATACTGCGTTCTGTGAAGGACCAAGAATTGCAGGGAGATAGGTTGGCCTTGAAAATCGCTTGTAACCTACTAGTTGGGTGAGAGGGGGCTACAGCTCTGCCTGGCCTGAGTCCTCTTGGGAGGCAGGGCTGGGCATGAGCATTGGTGGGACTATTCTATAGCCATGACCATGGGGAGAAGATGGAACTTGAGTTCTGACAGCAGGGGTTCTAGGGAAGAAGTGAGGATCTGAAGTGCCAGGTTCATGGAGTGGGCAGAAGGCAAGAACTAGATCCAGGGTGAAGGTAAGGTGGAATATGTAGGGTCACCCAAGAGGTGGTAAAGCATTGCTGAGTCCAAGACTCTGGCATTGCCCATCAAGTCGTATTTAGTGATTGGCAGTGTTGGCTGCTAGGACAAACCTCACATTTCTCTGTTCATGCCTAAGAAGAAAGGCCGCATAAATTGATCAGGTTTAAGGACTTTTTGGTGGTGGTGGTGGGGCATTGTCTTAATGATGGAGTTACCAGGGTGAGCTAAAATGTCTGGTCCTCTGAGATAATTGTGGGAACTGACCCCTGCCCTTGTTCAACTTTGGGGCTGATATTCTCTGCTATTCTCATAGTAGGCCAAGAGGCTGGCCTGGTTCTGGCTAATTCAGGCTTACCTAAAGTAGTTCTCCATGGAGTCTAGCCTTGCTCATGTAAAGCTATAATTCTGTGTGTAGAAGGTGGGAGGTGGAGCTAAGCCTGAGCCAAAAATACTGTGTTACTTGTCTTGCCTCACTCTCTATGCATATCTGTCTTAGGAGTCTTCCATGGAAGATTGGTATCGACTACAGTTAAAACATTCTTGGATTCTTTGTAATTCAACATTCCAACCAGGGCCATCTAAACGAACTTCCTGTCACGATGGAGATGATCTATAAATTTGCATTTCCTGATATGCTAGCCTTAAGCCATATCTGACTGTTGAGCCCTTGATATAGGAGTAGTGCAACCAAGCAATTCAATGTCTAATTTAACTTAATTTAAATTTAAATGATCACACATGGCCAAGTAGCTACCGTATCAGACAGGGTAGTTCCAAACAATCCTCAAATTTCTTAAATAGATTCCACTTCCAAATTATAAACTGTTGATTATGAATATTCACACATTAAAAACAAAACCTTACAGGTTTTCTGGGTGCCCTGGCCATTTTTAGGGAAATAAGAATGCACATTCCCTTGAGTCGCCCAGATACTCATTCGCCACGCTGCCCTTGGCCTCCCAGACGCCCCACTCCCAGAACTAACTGGGGTATTCTTAGGCTTTTCTGCTGGCCTATGCCGTGGGCAGGTAAGGAGAGGTGGCAGGGACAGTGTCTCATCATTACCTGTGCCAAATCTGGGCCAGGTTGTTGCAGGTCGGGTTCCCTGGGAAGATCTTGAGGTGGAGTTTTGCTAGAGGATGTTTATTAAGGAGTGCCCTAAGAACCTACTTTTTTGGTAAGGAAGGGACAGAGCAGGGTTTGAGTTTGACAGAGGGAGAAGTCCAGCAATAATACAGGCCCAATGCCCCCCCACCAGAGGCTCTGGTCCTACAAGTGACCCTTCAGAATTTCTGGAATGGGGTTGAGATGTCTGGGCCTCAGCCTCCCACACTGGTTACTTCTTGGATGTGGGCTCACCAGAATAGGGGCGGCTTTGGGCCTCAGTGCTCTGTGTCTGAGTAATCCCCAGAAGGGGCTGACCCCTGAAGGCCAACAGCTCTCCCAGAACCAGGGCAATAAATCCTCCCATGATGGGGGTTCTGGGTGGTGCGCACATTGTCCACTGCACAGGCTTTTGACATAAGTGATTCTTGGAGGTTGCCCGTAAGGTGACAGACTCAGATGGAGTACCTTGCCCAGAGCTCTAGCCTCTGAGAGACAGAGGTGGGACTACAACCCAGGCCTTGGTGGTTGCAAAATTCATGCTCTTTCCTCACCCGAGGATCCCTTCCCTGTGCCTTACTGGACAAACCTACTCACAGACTCTTCTCTCTGCCTGTTTTCTCAAGTATGCTTTCTTATTTTCATTATCTTACGGGACAGCCCTACTTCATCCTCCCCCTCTCCTACCATCAGTGACTCCCCCATTATCTAAAGCAAGTGAAGATCTCTCCCCATGAACCGCCAGGCTAGCCAACCCTCCATGCAAGAGCTCAAGTAGTCAAAAGAAATGAAAGAAAGCTATTTATTTTCCACTTCTGTTTTTTTTTTTTTCCATTTAATTACTGGTATCACAACAGGTCTTTTTTCTGTTGCTTTTTATTGCAGATGTGTAGTATTTTATCTACATTATGAGTTAAATAGGCTTTTGTGGACTAGCCTCGAAACCCAATCATTTATAACAGACATGACTTCTCTGGAAATGGGTTCTGAATTCTAAATCACTGACTTACAAATGAGGATTGAGAACAGAACTCCTTTCACAGCTGGAGACTGGCTTTCTATTTTCTGGGCAGTTTGCCTCTGAATGGTGTCACCGCCTCCCTTCTTTCTGCATCTCATACTGGGTCCCCGAACCACACGCCACCCGTGGGGCGAAAGCACAGACTCCTCCTAGGTCCCTTGTTCTCAGTTTGTAACCAGCTGCTGATACAAAATTAATTAATGCCCCATGGTGTGCCCTGTGTAGGCTTATCTGAAATCCAGAAATCCAACCGAGAGACCGCAAGCATCCTTGGCGCTAGGTATCATTCAGTCTCAGTCCTCCTCTCTGTTCACGTTGATAAGATGAGACTAATTATGTAAGATTTCCCTGAGGCTCCTTGCCTGGGCACCTAGCACCAAATTAGAAATGAGCAGTCAGAGGTGTGTGTGTGTGTGTGTGTGTGTGTGATCTTTTGAGGCCGAGAGACTCCTGAACAAGGATGTGGAGGTGACACCACACGGGATGACATCAGCGTTCGTATTCCCCATGCCACCCCATCCCACCACCTCACTCCTGGAGCTTCTAGATGCTGCACAGTTGCCAGGGAAACCAGGAAAAGGAGCTATACAAAAGCTACCTTTCCAGAGCTCTGGGCAAATCCTCTTGGGAGTAGAGCAGAAGGAAGGGTGTGTTCCTTCAGGCCCTGAGATGAGGGGAGATGCCGACGTCAAGCCAGCACCCCCCCCATGCTGCCCCAGTCCGGTTCCATCCCTGTGTCACGTTAGCATTGCACGCTGCCGCCCTCCCCCATCCCCCATTGCCATCTGCTCCTATCCAAAGGGATCTTTTCATTTCCGGGAAGTAAACATCACTTCATGTCAAAAAGAGTAGGACCTCTGATTTATGGTTAAGGTTTGAAATCCGGTTACTGTTTAGCTTGGCAGAGCTAACAGAAATGTGCAGTTAAAAATTACTACCTCTGTTCCATTTCCTTGTTAAGTTGAAGGAGAAGGGCGGGGATCCTAAGTATTTGCAGTTCTTGGTGAGAGCTTTGCGCTCTGGTTAACGAAGCGCCATCTTTGGTCCTTCGTGGAATGACCTGGCAGGACCTTCATTCCCAGGGTTTACTGAGGGCCTGTGATGTGCACAACTGGGCAGTGAAGGAGGGGCCTTCGAGGGCCCTACAGTCTACTAGAGAGCCTAGAGCAGCGACAGCAACTCAGGATGGCAGGGGCTGGTGCTATGGGGTGTGGGCGCACAAAGTGCTATCAGCAGCCTGCAGAGGAGGAAAAGGCCATCTCAGCCCAGGACGATGGGTCAGGAATAGCGGCACTTGAAATGGCCCTAAAATACTTCATTCATTAAACTTGAGTTCCTACCATCTACAGGAACCGTTCTAGGCACCAGATGAAAGAAATGGCTGTTTCTTACCCTCATGGAACTTATGCTCTCATGTAATTACTACCACTATTGAGTGCTTAACATGGCCCTGAGTTGCGTTATTTTACTCAAACCCCAACTGTCCTATTAGCAGCATACACTTATGACAACTGTCTTACAGATGAGGACACTGAGGCTTACAGAGGTCACTCATGGGAGAGCCACGTGGTGTGAGCGGTGAGACTTGATGATGCCTTAGCAAATTCATCTGTCAGTGTGTATGGGATGGATGGAGATGGGTGGCGTCTGGACTCTGAGGAGCTTTCTGTGATAGTCCAGGCCTGAGATCTCCTGGCCCAGATAGACTCTCTGCAGTCGACCTCTGAGACTTGATCACACAAGGAGGTGAGGCTACCTGCTGAGTGGGTGTGCTTGAGGGGATGGCTGAGGTTCTGAGGTGTGTGGACGGGGTCTGAACAAGCAGGTTTCTGACTCACTCTCCCCTGGATGGCAACCATCTTTATCTCCAAGAACAACATTTATCAGCACTAACTAGGGGCATGGAAAATGGGAAAATGAGTTTTCTTGGAAGCATAGGGAAGAATTAACTATATTTCATTGAGCTTACATTTTTCTTTCCATACGTGGAAATATAAGGTATATTCATTACATTCAAAAGCTAATTCAACTTTGGCATCTGATAAATGCATGAATCCTATATCTCTTTGGCCTTGAAGTCTCAAGGCTAACAACCATTTTCTTTCTTTTTTTTTTTTTTTATTATTATATCATGTTAATCACCATACATTACATCATTAGTTTTTGATGTAGTGTTCCATTATTCATTGTTTGCATATAACACCCAGTGTTCCATGCAGAACGTGCCCTCTTTAATACCCATCACCAGGCTAACCCATCCTCCCACCCCCCTCCCCTCTAGAACCCTCAGTTTGTTTTTCAGAGTCCATCGCCTCTCATGGTTCATCTCCCCCTCCGATTTCCCCCCCTTCATTCTTCCCCTCCTGCTATCTTCTTCTTCTTCTTTTTTTTTTTTTTTAACATATAATGTATTATTTGTTTCAGAGGTACAGATCTGTGATTCAACAGTCTTGCACAATTCACAGCGCTCACCATAGCACATACACTCCCCAATGTCTATCACCCAGCCACCCCATCCCTCCCACCCCCCATCACTGCAGGAACCCTCAGTTTGTTTCCTGAGATTAAGAATTCCTCATATCAGTGAGGTCATATGATACATGTCTTTCTCTGACTGACTTACTTCGCTCCGCATAACACCCTCTAGTTCCATCCACGTCGTTGCAAATGGCAAGATCTCATTTCTTTGATGGCTGCATAATATTCCATTATATATATATACCACATCTTCTTTATCCATTCATCTGTCGATGGACATCTTGGCTCTTTCCACAGTTTGGCTATTGTGGACATTGCTGCTATAAACATCGGGGTGCAAGTACCCCTTCAGATCCCTACCTTTGTATCTTTGGGGTAAATACCCAGTAGTGCAATTGCTGGATCATACGGTAGCTCTATTTTCAACTTTTTGAGGAACCTCCATACTGTTTTCCAGAGTGGCTGCCCCAGCTTGCATTCCCACCAACAGTGTAGGAGGGTTCCCCTTTCTCCACATCCCCACCAACATCTGTCGTTTCCTGACTTGTTAATTTTAGCCATTCTGACTGGTGTGGGGTGATATCATTTTGATTTGGATTTCCCGCTAACAACCATTTTCATTGTGTTATTAAACAAGAGCCCTTTGATCATGGTCACTAAGCTATGAAAATTAGTTGTCATATATATATATATATATATATACCAAGCTTTTAAAATTATTCTTGAGAATGGAATTATCAACTGCAACACAATTCACTAATCACTCATGAACTTAGATTTAAGAAGATGGTTAGATTTTCTTATATCTTTTGATTTTATACTAGATTCTCACCTCAGGATTGTTGAGGGGTGGAATCAATGAGTAGCTATTACTCTCAGAAAGTGGGGGTCTTCTGCCTTACCCGATTGGAGCCGTGAATAATTCAACATGATCACAGGCTCCTTTTTCCTCTCTTGATGTTGAGCTCATTAAAATTGCATGGCCAAGGGACACATGGAAGAAAATGGCTGGCACCCTCCATATCTGCTGCCAGAAACTCCAACACTTTCTTATAACAACCTCAGCTCTCACTGTTGGGAAATGGAGCTGCCATTGGTGGGGAATGATCAACGGGTGAAGGAAGAACATGGGGGAGGAGTAGCCAGGTGTCTCCTCTACGTGTGATAGCTTTCTTCCATTCTACTGGCAGCCATCCTGGTGGTGCATGGAAATGGTATGCTGTCTCTATGCTCACTATTGATCAACTTAGTCATTATCGTTGGCCTCATCATTAACTATTTATAGTTTACTGTGCACAAGGTAAGTGCTGAACAGACAGGGCACCCTTTTAGAAGCTTTCCGGGACTATTTAATTCATCTCCTTCAGTGAGATGGAATCTCCAGAGAAAGCATCTAGAGCCAATTGGTAACAGTCAGTACTATGTTTTTGTTTTTGTTTTTGTTTTTGGCAGGGGGATCTTGATTCTACTACGAAGGATTTTTTGAAATAATTTTGAAAAATGCCGTACTTCTTTTGGAACTTTTTTTTTTTCATAGCTCAATGTATGACGTTTGTAGGACCAGCTAGGATTCAACTTGGAGGTTGAAAATGGTGGGAACCAAGTGAAATTTTTAAAATGCCATAGACTCAGGTCAAGTTTATTTAAGAGTTGTCACAGAGATTGAAACCTAACGTTAATGCTGGTTAATCTTGAAAGGAGGGAGGAAATCTGAAACAGACGTTGTCCTCAAGGGCTATTCTGGGCAGCAAGCATTTGCCCATCATCTGAATCCTTTAAGTCTCTGCTGTAATCCTGCCCCGTAACCACCTGCCCCGATCCCAGTCCCTTTTTCTTCTTCATTAGATGAACATTTACCCCTCCTTCTATTTTATCTCTTTTTGTCATTGGCTTATTTCATTTCTCCTGATTATTAAAATAAAACATAACAGAAAAATCTGACGGAAAAGTACAAGAGAGCAGGAAAACATGATCTAAAATTCGACTACCAAGAGGCAAATTACTGATGGGTCACATATCCTTTAGCATTTCTTCCCATGGTGTAAATAATATTTTATATATAATTTTGTATCCCAAGTTTGGGTTATAATTATAAACATTTCCCTGTGTCATCAAAATTCTTCATAAATCCAATTTTAATGGCATCATAATAATCTACCATACAGATATACATAATTTATGTAACCTTTTTTCTACAGTTAAACGTTTATGTTGTGCTAGTTTGGGGCTGTTAGGATAATGTCGTAATGATAATCCTGTGCATAAATCTTTGACAATATTTTTGATAATTTGTTTAGGATAGACTCCTAAAACAGGGATTATTGGCTCAAAAGACACGTGCATTTTTTAAAGTTCTTGATATAGAATGCCAAATTGCTTCCCAGAAAATTCCAGCTGGTTTGGTCTTAACCTAATTTTTCCTTCTGTTGGAAATTCTTTTTTCATTCAAGTATATTCTAATTTGATGAAAAATAGTTACTCATTTTTGAAAATGTCATTTCTACAATTATGAGAAGGGTTGAATGGTTATTAGCCATTTGTGCTTCTCATTTTTCAAGTTCTCTCTTCATTTTGCTTGTCTTTACTTTCCTGTTACCTTATTCTTTCCCATCCACATGAATCCATCTTTGGTACATGTGCCACTTGGCCAAGGGCTCCTCTTATAGTCACCCCCCCCCCATTTAATCCTTTGCTTTCTCTTTTAGGTTTCTCTCTCAGGACTAAAGAGGTTGACAATCAGAGGCACAAAACACTAATGGGTGTTCAGAAAATGAAGTCTGGTAGCTTAAGTGGGTTCAGAAACATTTGGGATTTTTATGGTTCTTGGGGTTGGCTGATACTTTGGGAAACTCCAAGAGGAATGAATGGCCCATTGTCTTGTTTATGTCTGGTATATCCAGCACCTAGAACAGAGCTGGCACATACGGAGAAGGCAAGGTACTTGGTGCGTATTTGTGGAATGAATGGACAGTGCCTTTTCAAGTTTCTAACTTCTTTACAGTGATTTTGGCTATCCTGACCCCCAGGTCTATCACTGAGCTCAAGAAAAGAACAAAAGGGCTGCCAAGAAGGTTTGAAATTTATCTACATTTTGCAGTTTGTACAAAAGGGATCATGACCTGAGCTGAAATCAGGAGTCGTTCGTTTAACCCACTGAGCCACCCAGGTGCCCTACGCGTGAAGAATGTTTAATTAAAAGGAGCTGAGAAGCATGAGATTAAAGTTGTTGGATGCAGGATTAGCCTGAAGCATGATGGTGCAGACTCAGGATTGTAGAGGGTAGAAATAACATTGCTCTCAGTTGGGCGAACTCTATTCCGAGGAAGAAGTTTCTCGATTTTCCATATTAACCCTGGAAACCTTTCTCTAAGTGATGGTCCACCATGGCTCTTCTTTCATTTCAGTCTGGTCCTTCTTGGGGCTTCCCTTGTGTCTCAGCACACGCAGATGTTGAGAGCTTGACTTGGGAGTGTTATGACGTCCGTGTCCCCCTGGGTATGTGTTCTGTTGGGGAAGAGTCTTAGCCTCTTGTCACACAGATACTTTCAGGGAGCTCAGTGTTTGGCAAGCCCGGAGCACTTTGACTTGTGCCTTTTGCTCGTCAAAAGGATGTTGGGAATTTCATGTATCTCTGTGAGTTCTCCCCAAAAAGTACTCCTCCTTTTTGAAAAATCGGCAGCACCTAGTTCAACTTCTTTGACTTCATTGTGCATCTGTGCCTTTCACATGAGATAGTTACCCAGGGCAGAATTTCTAAATTGTGATTCCAGGACCACTGGCACCAGAATCACCTGAGTGGGCTTGCAAACAACAACAACAACAACAACAACAAAACCCAAACAAACCAAACGCTTGCCCTGTCAACTACTGCATTAAAATTGTAAGCAGAGAGTCCTGGATTCTGTATTTTAACAAACTCTGAAGATTATTCCTATGTGCTAGCTAAACATGGAAAACTCCTGTCCCAGGGCATAGGATGTTTGTCTCCCTAGGAGCACTGGTCCTAAAACATGTCTGGTCCAGATGGCACCAAGGGGGCAGTAACCACTCCCTTTCGACAGCCTGCCTCTTCCTGACCTGCAGTTCCCTATGAGGCCTGCGACACGCATTGTTGGGGCTGAAATATGAATAAGATGCTGCCTCCATCCTCCATTACAATTTATGGTGTCTATAGTCATACATAAATTACTTCAATAAAGGACACACTAGGAAAATCAGCTGCCATAAAAAATGGGAGAAGGGGAGATCATTTGACTGAGGTTGGGATGATCTGGTGAGTTTTATGGGAGGGAGGATTCAAATAGGACCTTGAGGAATGGCTAGGACTTACCAGGCAGACATGGGAAATAAAGGCTTTCTAGACCAATGTAGCAGCTTGAGCCAAGTCTCGGAGACCAGGAAGCTGGCGAGATGTCTGAGCAGCAGCGGGAAGTCCCTGTGGCTAGAATGGAGAATGCACAAGGCTTTATGATGGGAGGAGAGATTGAAGTAGGGGTGAAACTCAGGGACATCAGGACTTTCGTTAGTCCAGGATGGCCTTGAAATGTTTCCAGCAGGATCACATGTGACCACATCCTCTAGGTACAAAACTTGGTCTAGGGGTTGACATGACCATTATATTTCCGCTTGAGTTAATGAAACCCCTTTTTCCTTTGTGTCCTCTTATACCCTGTGGCCCCCCCCCCAATAGTTCTGTGCCATCTGCACTCTGTTCTGGGTGGCAGAGCCAAGTACTGGGGTGAGAGAGTGGAGGACAGACCAAGAAGAGAGAGTTTGGTAACTTCTGCTTTGTCTGTGCTACTGGAGGGACAGACGTGGGAGGTGAAGAATCCAAAACAGCGGGTGATACAAAAGGCATTTATATTTGGCTTTGAAATGCACAGTGGGATTGGTCAGCAGCTGCAGATTTACCTTCCTAATTAGGCAAATATTCAAATGAGTTGGCACTCCCTGAACACATGCCCCCAAATTCCAAGACCATGTAAAAGAAATCTTACCCATTTTCATTTTAATATTACCTACATTAATTATGTATTAATATTAATTATTATATTAATACTAGCTAGACTGTCGTGGAGTATATCTATGCCAAATGGACTTCCAATTGTGCATCTTCATCTGTGATTGATTTTTCATGAAGCTGGGAATAACCTCTACCAAATTCAGAATCACTGGATAAAGCTTTCTGTTTAATCGGGGTAAGAAATATGTTCATAACGGGTTTCCTGGTTGGTGTAGAATGCTGGCGTGAAGGATGGGTCTGTGCCCATGTTGCAGTGTACCCAGTAGGCTAGGAAATGCTATTCGTGGTTCTCATTTCCTTCTGAACTTCAGTTTTCAGTAAAGTATAGTCAGATGTAAATTATGTGATGTATTCTCAGCCCATATGTAGACAGAACAGAATTTATAACCATCCGTAAAAGCATTCATCTTCAACTTATTAATCTCATCATGGAATTTAATAGATAGAGGTGACATTTGAGTTCATCTAATCAAACTTTATCATTTTCGTAATGAGGCCCAGAGAAAGTTAAGGATCTTGAGGATTAGTACTCAAAGCATGCTTGTGGGCACAGGCTAGCCAAGGATTAAAAAAAAAAAGAAAGTGGATTGGTTACCAAAACAAAAACCAAAAACTCTCTGAGGATGATGCCAAGTTGATTGTGTTTTGGTCATCACACTTCCCAGGGGGGCCCTGATGGAGAAGGTCGTCCTGCTCCTTCCTCCACTGAGCCCGAAGAAATTGCCAGATACCTTTCGAGATACACTCATGAATAAGACGGGTGTGGTCCTTGCCTCTGGGATCTTAGCTTCTCCCCCAGGCACACACTGTTTTTCTGCTGGCTTCAGGCCTGGCTTGGATCTGGCTCAGCCTCCCAGGTCCTAGGTGTGTGATGTTCCCTCAGCTTGCCTGCTGTTTGGTTTTTCTAATGAGAACAAACAGAAGAGCACAAGAGGGATTTCTCTCTCTGTTCAGTCACCGGCAAGAGTTGAACTGGATGAGTGCGAGAGACGCTGATCAGAGCTACAGAGAGGCTCTCTGATTCCAGCTTCCAAATGTTCTCTGGGATGCAAGCCAAGCAAACGCTCCAGTCCAGAGGCCCCCAGGAGGGTCGGGAGCAACGGAATGGGGGGAGCTCCGATCTCAGGAAGAGTTCCTACTGAGGGGGAGAGGGAGTAGAAAGGTTCCCCAGCACCTCTGACTAAACCCCTCCCAAGTTTGAGAAGTTAGAGTGATGAGGTGAAGGAGAGCAGACAAGGGGGAGGGTGGGCTGCTGAATTCAAGTGTTGGGGCCATGGTGGACCAGGGAGGGAGGTACCGCTTCCGAGGAAGAGAAAACAGGCAGAGACCAGGAATCCAGAAGAGCCATCTCTGAGAGGAAAAGTCCCTCCTCTTCATGATGGAAGCAGTATGTGAAGCCAGGCAGGTGGCAGAAGAAGGTGGCCGGGCGGCTCCTGTCCAGGCGTGGCTGCGTGAGCGGCATGACCTGGTTGCTGTTTGTGCCCGAGGAGGCCTGCGTCCCCCCAGCAGCTGCCTGGAGACCAGCAGCACGAGTGCTACCGGGAGTCTGTGTGGTGAGGGGGGCAGTTTGTGGCCAAGGTAGCCATGAAATTAATTGGCCCCTTTGGGAGAGCTGAAGCCTGTATCTCTGGACTTACTAGCCAAGGGCTCTAACTAGGCGAGATGACCAGTTGTACGGGTGTCGGTTGGCACTTGGGTGTCAGGATTTCCTTTCTGTGCCCAACAAATCAGACACCAACGGATATTTGACAATAATCAGCACAACTCAGCCTGTGGGAGCTGGGAGCAGCTCGGCTTTTTTGTGTGTGGCTGACCCAAATATCCTGACTTTATTCCTAGACAGTGCATGTGTGTGGGCATATGCCCATGCATGCAGTGCACTTTTTCCGTAATGTTTTCTTCATATCTCGGGGTATCCTGGGGGGGGTTCACTGGGGAGCAGACTCTTTTAGTTCAGGCTGCTCTAACAGAAATACCATAGACAGGTGGCTTCAGCCACACATAGTTACTTTCTCAGTTTGGGAGGCTGGAAGTCCAAGATTAAGGTGCCCGCTGATCTGGTCTGGTGAGGACCCACTTGCTGGGTTGCAGATGGCTGAGGGCAGAGAGAGGAAACAATCTCTTGCCTCTTTTCTTATGAGAGTGCCGATCCCATCATGGGGGCTCTGCCCTCGTGACATAATTACCTCCCAGAGTCCTCATCTCCAAATACCATCACACTGGGGATTAGGGTTTCAACATATGAATTTTTGGGGGAACCCAAACATTCAGTTCATAGTGCAGACTTTGGGACTGAGCTTTGCATGTAGGGAATTTTTGGGGAAGGGCCCTGTGAGGGAAGATGGGAAGCAGGATTGGGTAATAGAAACAGCTGGTTGGTAATAGACTTGCAACAGAGGCCTTTGCCAATGGCACGGGGAGCTATGGGTCTAGGATAGCCCCTTTAGAGTGCCCCAAATTGAGGCAAGGGTCCAGGCCTTTGTACCTCCACATTGACTGGTCATTGGGTGCGGGGGACTGCTTGGAAAGGGTCTGCCTTGGCCAGGGGCAATTCCTAGGGAGAGCCTCAGTGGGCAACAGCAGGGCAGCTAGGTGAAGGTGCCTCAGTGCTGAAGGGGTCCTTGCTGGCACCCCACAGCATCCGCTACCGGGGACGAGGAGAGTCTCTGGATCCCTACATCCTGAAAACTGTTTGCCACTCTGGGTGCATTCATGGTGGTTTCCAACAACAGAATAGCTTTCTTGGTGGTTCTAGCCTCTACATCAGGGGGAGCCTAGAATGCAGGGAGGGGAGGCTTGTCCATAGGGCTTGAGTCTTGCTCCAGAACACCATCAACTTCCTCACTGGCAGGAGTGAACGTGGGCTGTTTTCCTTCTGTTTTTAGGGAGCTAAAGCTGGTCACTTGAGAACAGCACTGTCCCAGTAGAACTCTAATGTGAGCCACAAATGTCAGCCACAGAGTTAAATTTTGCTATTTTTTTCCCCAAAAGAACCAGATGAAATTAACCTTGATAATATAGTTTCTTTAACCTAATATAGTCAAAATTTTACTTCAGCATATACTCAATTTTAAAAAAACTTTTTAATAAGATAATTTTAATTTTTTGGTGTTAGGTGTCTGAAGTCCAGTGTAAGTTTTATAGTCTGCGTTTGGACCAGCCAGAGTTCCTGTGCTCAGTAGAACATGTAGCTAGTGGCGACTGTCTGCATTGGACAGCTTTAGAATGTACTTTCTGCTACGAATTCCCTCACAGGGTTGGGTCTATTTTATGTGTTCAGCACTAAGGCAGCTTATTCAGGATTGGCACCTTCCTTCTAGAAGCTTCTAAGCTTCTGCTATAGTGTTTATTGATACAGCTTCCAAATCTACAAGGTCAGTCTTCAGCTCAAAGTCACCTAGACTTTGGGGCAAGTTTCAAGAGGGAGGTAGTTGATAATTAACTGGAAAACGAGGACAACAATCTGAACTTAATGTTAGCACGGATGCCTTAAATTCCCAAGATACCAGGATATTGGCCTCAAAAGTAGATACTCTTCTCTCTCTGGGGGTGATGATACCTTCTACTTTCTCAAAGTAGGAAGTCAGTGATTTTCTCTGTTGTAAATGAGGGCAAGATTATTGTAAATACGAATTTTACTTTTAAGAATGTTTTTGGGCGAAACTTTTTTTTTTTTTGAGATTTTATTTATTTGAGAGAGAGCACAAGCAGGGGGAGGGGCAGAGGGAGAAGGAGAAGCAGACTCTCCGCTGAGTGGGGAGCCCGATGCAGGGCTCGATCCCAGGACCCTGACATCATAACCTGAGCTGAAGGGAGACGCTTAACCAACTGAGCCACCCAGGTGCCCCTGGGCAAAACTTTTTCATCAATTGGATTGCATTTTCACCTCAAAGAGAATATTATCCTATGTGAGCTAGATCTGTGTTTCTCTGCCTTTTTCAAACACTGGGATGGATTTTCCAGCTTCATGCACATGGGCTTGTGAACCATTTTGCTGTCATGTACAGAAAGCAAATTGTTTTCTTACCCTCTACTGCCCTGAGTTTGTGTTCCCTCTGCTTCTCCACATGTCAGTTTTTCTCCTCCTCTTAGTGATTTGGTACCTTTCGCTTATGGAAAGGTCTCGGAAAGGTGGGTGCTGCTGAGGCTGCACTTTGGACTTTCTGTTGGAAGCCCAGCAGAAGCGCCCTCTGTGGGTTCAGAACATTGTCAGTTTGGGTCACATCCCTTTCTGATCCGAAGAGGGTTCCTGCTTCCCCTGGCTCACCTCATCCCAGAAATCAGCATGGCAGTTTATTTAGAATTTATCTGACTTCTCAGTTATCAAGCTCCAGCAAGATTTGGAGGCACATGGTGAGGCTGATTTCCATCAGACATCTTTTAAAGTAGCTTTGCCTTGCTGCCTTTAGAACAGTGATGTCCAATAGAAACGTGATATGAGCCATGTACCTAATTTAAAATGTTCTGGTAGCCACATTAAAAAAAGTAAAAAGAAATAGGTGATATTAAATTTAATAATGGATATTATTTAACCCTATATATCCAAAATATTCTTATTTCAATAGCTAATCAATATAAAAAATTATTAATGAGATATTATACATTAGGTCTTCAAAATCTGGTGGGTATTTTATCCTTAGAACACCTCGGTATTTGGGTGCTAAATTTTCATCAGAAATACTTGATCTGTATCTAGAGTTCATAAAACTTACAGTGGAAAATGTAGATTTACAGGGGCGCCTGGGTGGCTCAGTCGGTTAAGCGTCTGCCTTCAGCTCAGGTCATGATCTCAGGGTCCTGGGATCGGGCCCTGCATCGGGCTCCCTGCTCCGAGGGGAGCGTGCTTCTCCCTTTCCCTCTGCCTGCAGCTCCCCCTGCTTGTGCTCTCTCTCGCTCTGTCAAATGAATAAGTAAAATCTAAAAAAAAAAATTTGGATTTACATATCCAGGTTGTTCCAAAAATACTTAAAAGTTTTTTAATAACTAAAATGAGTACCTCCCCCAGTCAGTTTTCTTTAATATTCACATCCATATTAATAAAACTGGTTTATCAGCAGAGAATGAATCGATTTGACTTTGAAGCAAAGTGAAAAGTAGTTCTACTGAATAAAGTTGTGTTTAGTGGAGAATAACTTACATGACTTTCATTTTTAAATTTAGCCTTGTTTAATTGGAATTATGTTAAGTAAAAAATTCACTTTCTTAATCATAGCAGCCACAGGTCAAGTGCTCAGTAGCTACATGTGGCTACTTTAAAATATCTTAAAATACAGTTGAATTGAAAAGGACAAAATATAGAGGCTCCTGAGTGGCTCAGTTGGTTACGCGTCTGCCTTCGGCTCCGGTCATGATCCCAGGGTCCTGAGATCAAGTCCTGCATTGGGCTCCCTGCTCGGCGGGGAGCCTGCTTCTCCCTCTCCATCTCCTGCTCCCCCTGCTTGTGCTCTCTCTCTCTCAAATAAATCTTAAAAAAAAAAAAAGAACAAAATATAAACAGGACTCTAGTGATTTCCCCACAGTATGCCTCTGTGTGGCTGTTGTCAGATTTGTTTTCATTGTGTGTGTGTCTGTCTCCTCATGAACTGCCTTCCTGACTCTTTATCTGGGATTAGAACTGCAGTTTCTCTATCCTCAGGAACACTGGATTTTGTTTCCTGCCTTTCTTTCTTCTTCTTCTTTTTTTTTTTTAGAGAGAAAGAGTGCAAGTGCAAGAAGGGAGGGGCAGAGGGAGAGGGAGAGAGAATCTGAAGCAGACTCCATGCTGAGCTCAGAGCCTGACATGGGGCTCAATCTCAGGACTCTGAGATCAAGACCTGAGCCAAAGTCAAGAGTTGGATGCTTAACTTACTGAGCCACACAGGCGCCCCTGTTTCTTGCCTTTCTGATACCTTCCATCTTCCCCTTCATCCAGCTTTTTTTTTACTTCTTCCCTGTTCTTTCATATCTTTCTTCACCACCAAGTGTGTATTTTTTTAAAATAGATTTTATTCTTTAGAGCAGTTTCAGGTTCACAGTGAAATTACGTGGAAGGTCCAGGGATTCCCCACATGCACCCTGCCCCCACACACGCATAGCCTCCCCCTTATTGGGCACTTGCACCAGAGTGGTAAGTTTGTTACATTCAGTGAACCTACACTGCCCAATAATCACCCAAAGTCCACAGTTGACCTTGGGGCTCACACTTGGTGCTGTACATTCTGTGGGTTTGGGCAAATGTCTAATGATACTATCCATCATTATGGTGTCATATAAAATAGATATTCTGCCCTAAAAATCCTCTGTGCTCCACCTGTTTTTTTAAATCCTTTTTTTATATTGAATAATTTTGAATTTCCAGCAATGAAAAAAAGGAGACCGTTTATATTTTTTCACTCACTCTGAAATAAACTATAAGCAAACCTAAACAACCAAGACCCTTGATTGATTTCCTTTTCTTGGGGGTCACTGACCAACAAAAGGGAAAAATACCTCTGTTACTAAATTGGTCTGAGGTCAGCCAGACACTCGGGGCTGCGTTGGATTTTGCTGAGAGGGCTGTTGGGAGGGTCACTTGTTTTTTTTTTTTGGTCTGACCCGACAATTAGCTTCTATTTGAGATTAAAAAACAAACAGAAATCTCTCAGCCCTTCTGTCCTTGCAAAGGGGTGGAGGGAGGTCAGCTCTGCATTGTGGTGTTACGGTTGCCATGGGAAGTAATAAAAAAGCATCTTTGCAAGGATGTGAGATGTTTATGAAGTTGAGGGAAGGTCAGCTGGGGCTGGGGGTGTCATCAGACGAGGACTGCAGGGAGGCAGGGTAGGAAGTGAGGAATGACCCTTAGGTTCACTTGAGCCAGTGGATGTGTGACCTTGAGCAAGTCCCTCTCTCCCTGGGTTGCAGCTTCCTCCCTCATTGTCAAATTCAGCTGCTCCCCCCATGGTCCCTCCACCGTAAGTCCAGATGCACTCTTCGGACTTCTTCATTACCCTTGCTAGCCGGGCACCCGCTTACAGATCTGAGGTTAAACCAAACAGGTACATCATTAAAAGTGATGCGAAGAAGGAAGGAAATAGTAGCTAATGTATTTCCATGTTCTATTTTCACTCCAGTTAATTCAAGTCTGTGTGAGTTGTTTTTCATGGCTTGTCAGGACTCAAAAATGTACCTACCAGTAAATACCCAGTTAGGGCCTGGCATTCTCATGTCTTGGGAGCATTTCACACGGTTCATTCTTTTTTTTCTTTTTAAAGATTTTATTTTTATTTATTTGACAGAAACACAGCGAGAGAGGGAACACAAGCAGGAAGAGTGGGAGAGGGAGAAGCAGGCTTCCCGTGGAGCAGGGAGCCCGATGTCGTGGGATCCCAGGACGTGGGATCAAGACCTGAGCCGAAGGCAGACGCTTAATGACTGAGCCACCCAGGCGCCCACGCACAGTTCATTCTTAACTCAGTTTGCCAAGTGTTTAATGAGTATCTGCTTATTTTTAAGCTTATATTTTTCAGGCTCTTATTTTGTGCCAGGCCCTGAAATAAGCATTTTATAGAGGCCTGCTTATTCACTTATGTGCTGGGATAGGGAGATCCTTAACAAAAAAATCATAAGCACAGTTCCTATTATCCGGAAGCTTATAGCATGCTTTGAGATGTATAATATATCTGCATGAAACAGTTAAGAGGCCAAGGCATTGTTTTATTAAGTGCCCAAATGGTAATACCATCAATAAATGCTTCAGACATCCAGAGAAGGGAGGTGAGTTAGGGCTCCAGTGAGTCCAAAGATAGTTCTCGTGGGACCTGTGGAGAGAAAGGAAGGTAGTTTTTTGAGTAGGAATAATTTGGGTTGAAGTTTTGGTTATGGTTGAGATGAAGGATATAGGAAATGAGAGACACACATGTAAGTCATTGTTGAATGAACAGATGAATGGCTTCAGGCTTTTGCGTCTGGGTGACCAAACATAGGCTGTTGGAGTATCGAGAACAGCGATCATGGATTCTGTTTGGGGCCTGTTGTTTGTGATGATGACTTGTCCAGGCGGAGGTGCTCACGGGCACCTGCACTAGAATAGGTGAAAAATCCAGCGAGGAGTACAGATTTGAGAGTCGTAGAGTAGAAGCGATAGTGAAATCATAAGGTAGGGTTTGCTTCCTAAATAGAAGGAGGGAGTGAGGGCAGAGCCCCGTGAAGCGCCCAGAGCTTGCACTTAAGGGGAAGAGGGAGTCTGCCAAGGGCACAGAGAAGGGATGACCAGAGAGGTAGGAGGCAAGCGAAGAAGCATCCTGTTGAGAAGTCAAGGGCTGAGGAGCTTTCCTGGTGTATTTCCTGACATGGGCTGCCACCTGTGCCCCCCACCCCCGCCCCACCCCTATAAAGGGAGGAAAACCCGAGCCACGGAAAGGCCAG
The DNA here is from genome assembly GCF_964656455.1 of Halichoerus grypus. Classification (NCBI taxonomy): domain Eukaryota; kingdom Metazoa; phylum Chordata; class Mammalia; order Carnivora; family Phocidae; genus Halichoerus; species Halichoerus grypus. The sequence continues at coordinate 93,535,668 of NC_135723.1, forward strand.
TCTCCCGCTTCCGGGGTAGACTGAAGGACTTTTGTGGATAGAGTTTTGTTCGTTTTACACTTGTAGATAATTTTGCTCAGAGGCCTGGATGTTCAATGTTTGCTATAGAGGTTGAATCTTCTTTCAAGTACATTTTACAAGATGGAAAAATACAACAGCCAAGTCTCTGAGAGCCGATTGAGTTTCCAGTGTGCGGAGGGATCATCGAGGTCTCAGAACTATTTCCCCTTCCCTTCTGAGAACTCTTCTGCACACTCTCTCATTTCTGCAAATAATGCTCATGTGTTTTTGCCTGTCCCCAAGCTCAGATGCAACCACGTTGAACGCATAAACCAGCTCCCCTGTTGGAGCTCCACGTTCTTTGCGACTGTCTATAGATTTTTGCAACTGAAATCGAGACAAGAGGATCAGCAGGCTATGAGTAGATTGCTTCCCAACCTTCCCCAAATCCATATTCTTTTCATTGTGTAAGTTGTCCGATGAGCTTCGTTATGGTATGTGATAGAAATGTCACATGGAATCGGATGTAAATCTACTTCTGTTGTGTAAACAAGCACAGTTTGGATCTCATTCCAGAGCCGCAATCAGCCTGGAAGATGGTTTGGGGTAGGAATGGGAATAGAGTTTAGGAAATGATACTTTGGATTCCCCTCCTCCTCGTTTGGAGGTGGAGATTTCTGGAGAATTCTGGAGATTTCTATGGACTCACAAAGAGCCTGTCTCGCTTAGGCTTAACTAGACACTAGGTTTTGTTCAAATTTGTTTCTGAAGGGATGATTCTCACTAAGAATCCGATTTCTACTGGGTTCTAGACCTCTGTGGAGGAAAAGCAGCAACTTTTATCCTTTTACTGATAGTTTGTCCCACTGGAGCCATGCTTCTTTTAGTTCAAATCAAATCCTGTCATCAAATATTTATTATTCCCTGAGTCAAATGGAATTGAAAAATACTTACAGGTTAGTGACCCATTTCCCTACATGATGCAAGTAGCAAATTTTTCATTCATGATCTCAGCAAGTATTTATCAGGCTCAGTATGGTGCAAGGTGTTTCTGAATCTACAAAAGGGTATTTGGAATGGCATTCATTCTCCAGGAGCTTATAACGTGGGTGGAGAGAGCAGAAAAACTCAAATAAAAGGACTTTAGAATAATGGCTAAATATGTAAGGCATTTTGTGGTACAGCCTATGTGCTTATGTAGGCAAAGAAAGCTAAATGGTATTCAGTGATGCAGTAACCAGAGAGGGCTTCCTGGAGGAGGTAGACCACGAACTGGGTGGGTCTTGTTGGATGGCAGAGTTAAAACTGGAAGTATATGACCAGGCTTATTCTGTTATAAGTGGGAAGTTTGTCTTCTGCCATTCCAACAGTTGATACTAATTCGTCTTTTCCCTGGAAATGCTTTTCAGAATACCAGAATTCTAAAAACAAATTATGCATGGTTACATTAAATATGTTACAAGACTTACCTCTGTCAAATATCAACGTAATTGTTCAGAGGCAAACGCTAGTGGAGATGTATTAATTCAAATAGATACTCTTTGCTTTAAGGGAACAAATTTTATTCTATTTTTTAAAAAGATTTTATTTATTTATTTGTCAGAGAGCAAGCGAGCATGAGCACGGGGAGCGGCAGGCAGAGGGAGAAGCAGGTTCCCCACTGAGCAGGGAGCCCGACTTGGGACTCGATCCCAGGACCCTGGGATCACGACCTGAGCCGAAGGCAGACACTTAACCGACTGAGCCACGCAGGTGTCCCAAGGAAACAAATTTTAAACTTAACAGAGCCAAAGTAGTTCAGATGAGTTCGTTTTAAAGATACAAAACTTTCAAAATGAAAGATTTTCTGGGCTGAAATCGGTAATACTAGTAATAGCAACAACAACTATTTGTTCAGCTAGTAGTTGAGCAGCTGCTGTTTGCCTGGCAATTTATAGCGAATGTATGCATTACCGCCAGTCCTCTCGAGCACCCGGCAAGGTGGCTGTTATGAACTCAGTGTTACGTATGTGGAAACTGAGTCCAGAGAGTCACATGGCCAGCGAGTGGTGCACCGGGGATTTGAACCCAGCTGTTGCTGCCTCCAGAGCCCTGCTCTCTGGGGCCCCCCACCAGCACTGTGGTCCGGCATGAGCAGCATGCAGTGCTGGGAGCTTGCACAGGAGCGAGAATCGTGTTCTAGAATTGTGAAGTAGCCTCCGGAAACTCTGAAGAGAGGAATCTTCATCGGAATAAGGACACTGGGTGGCAGGATAACTGGAGGAGAAATTTCAGTTTGGAAGGTGCCTCCGAGTTCGGAGGGTCCTCACGAACTACTCTCAGTCCTCCCATATACGGTCCTGGCTGCCAGCATCTCAGCCTCGTGGTGGAATCCAGTATATCCTTAAGTGTGAAACAGGAACTCAGCGAGCCGATCGGACCAACGTTCCCCATCCTTCTCACAGCCTGATGCCCATTAAGGTTGCCAGACTAAACACGGGAGACTCCGTTAAATTTGAATTTCAGGTAAACGACAAAAATGTTTTTAGTATAAATCTGTCCCATACACTGTTGGAGCCCTGCTTATACTAAAAATGTATTTGTTGCTTATCTGAAACTCAAATTTAACTGGGCATCCTGTATTTTTTATTAGCTGTACCTGGTATCGCTAGCCCAGCCAGGCTCCTGCCTGTTTGGGGACAGGTTTCTGGCCTGCTTCCTTTTCCTTTCCTTTCCTTTCCTTTCCTTTTCCACCTGAATCCTGTCTGTTAGGCAGATTAGTAGAGTTTCAGGTCACTTTTACGGCACTCGTGCATTAACTTATTGAATCTTCATACTGCCCCTACGAGTAGGCACTATGATCATCATTCCATTTTATAGACAAGAAAACTGAAGTACCGAGGGGTTAAGTTACTTGTCCAGAGTCACACAGCTAGGGACAGAGGAAGGATTGGAATTGGCCAGCATGGCTCCCGAATCAGTGAGTGCTCCTTTCCATTCATTCTACCCACTCTTGTGTCATTGGGACAGAACAGAAGGCAGTCTGTTGCTAAGGATGGAGAGCCTGGTGGAGTAGAGAGAACCATTCGGTTCCTGGTGCTCCAAGGAAAGGGCATAGAGAGGATGGGGGTGTCTGATGCACTCGCGGGGGGGCACAGAAGGAGCTGGTGCCAGCCTGCCTGCCTTCTTGAGGCTTCTTGACGTTTATCCCAATCAGCCTCTCCACTGTCAGTCCTGAGCACCGTGTTTCTTCCATCCCCTTCCCCAAGATGCCCTAAACCAGCTGCTCTTTCCGCACTCCCTTTGAACGGCTCCCACCAAGCGGAGCCCTGACCAGCATGCCTCATTGTTCCTGACAAGCTGTCTTCTTATCCATCAAGACCGAATGGGTCTAATCTCACTACAGTCTTTCTGAAAACACTGAACTCCATTTATTGTCTTTGCTCCCTTCCCACTTTGCAGTGGGACGACATTTCTCAGAACTTGGGCTGTGAGAAAGGAAGGCTCCCCCCAGAGACCTTTACTTTGTATTCAACTTCATGTTTCCCGAAGGGATCAGCAAGGCTCAGTTTACCTAAAAACACAGCTCTGCTTTAGTGATCTTTAGGCATCTTCTGTGGGCCATGTGACTGTGCTAGGGCCTGGGATGCATTACTCTGGGATGGGTAAGAGGCAGCTTAGTCCAACTTGCCTGGGAGTCCCTTAGTCCCCAAGGAGAAAGTAGTCTGTTTCCTAGAAAATCTATGCCAGTGGCAAAAACGAACAAGAAAACAAACAAAAACACCCACAGGAATCCTAGAGATGCATTAAAAGTGACAGATCGAGGATCCTGGACAATGCATGTGGACAGATGTCCAGGGAAACACATAGTATGTGCGTCTGGGAACAGCTCAGAGAGAGGTTTTGCATGACGCTACTAGACAGGATTAGGGGAGCGTGAGAGGCGAAAAAAGAGCAGGGCACTGTCATAGCTTCCAAAGTTCTGTAGCGGAGACCTTGCAATTAATATTTATTGACAGGACCTACTAGGTGCATGATGTAGCGTTCCCAGGTAACTACGTAGCCTGCAAGATTATTGCCTAGGTAGAATTTATTAGCATGTTAAGCCCTAATTATTGGCTTAGTAAAATAATGACAGTAATAACTCTAGAGCAAACTTCTTTTTTTTTTTTTTTTTTAAAGATTTTTTATTTATTTATTTGACAGAGAGAGACACAGCGAGAGAGGGAACACAAGCAGGGGGAGTGGGAGAGGGAGAAGCAGGCTTCCCGCCGAGCAGGGAGCCCGATGCGGGGCTCGATCCCAGGACCCTGGGATCATGACCTGAGCTGAAGGCAGACGCTTAACGACTGAGCCACCCAGGCGCCCCTAGAGCAAACTTCTAAAGCAAAATCAGAGCATTTATTACACCAGGTATCATTTAATTTTATCAACCCTGAGTTGTACTTAGCTGTTTGCTACGGCGTGTCCCAACCCATGGTCCTCTGTCCAAGGTTAATAGGCTTTCCTTTCTTTAACTTCTTAGTAGATTTGGCCTTAAAATGACATTTTTCTCTCGGGCTGCTTCCCCCGGGCTTTTCATCTGAGGATGTCGGCAGCACCCTAGAACACAGATGAGGGGCAGCACTTTTTCCTGTTCCGGGAAGGCAAGGGAGGTCACTTCTCTTTGAAATTTCAATCAACTTGATGCTGCTTTGATCATTCATTCCTGTATTTTCTTGTAGGAGAAAGGAGTTTCTCCAAGATCTCTATTTGCTTAAGGCTTACAAAAAACCAGGATTCTAATATTTGTTAGTATCCTTTTCCAAACTGAGAAAGATTTTGCCAAGCCACAGAATCGAGATGACCAGAAGTAGCTAATGAGACAAGGGAAAGTGGGTAAGGCCATTCATCGGAGGGCACAGAGCGTGAACCTTCTGACCCATAGGCTCCTCTCCCCTCTAGGCCAGCAAGGGGGCAGGTGCCAGGCCAAGACAGAAAAGATGCCGAAGAGCGGGACCCTCGAAGTAGGAGAGGCTGGTCCGCAATGATGAGGACTGGACTTCCAGTGTGTTCTTCCCATTGTGGGGGTCTGAGCCTTCTCTCCCGCATGCACGGCCCCAGAGGCTCTCGGGCCCATGATGCTTCATCTCCTATCATCCATGTTTGCTGTTCTCAAAAAGAGCAAGGCAGCCATGTGAAATTCTGAACTCTTCAATAATCGAAAGGGAAACCAATCGAGATGTGAGATTAGCTCTGGTGATAAAGCTGAGAATCAAGAGGTGAGGATTCCTTGGGCCCATATTTCTGTTCCCATGGCTTGGGTCTCTATCTGGATTTGGGGGGTTAGGAGACAGACTGTTTGCTAGACTGAAGGGCTCTGGGTTAAAGCCTTGTGATAACCATAGTAGCCATGCGTTTTCTACCAGTTCTATGTAGCTCCTGGATCTACATAACTCCAGGATTAGGGTCACAGGATATAGAAACTGAAAGAGATCATAGAGACCGTCCGCTCAGTCCTTTTCTGGAAGTCTGAATAGGTTGAGCGTTGGCCCCACTTGCAAAGCCAGGAGCGGCACAGCTGGAACCAGGTGTCCTGACCCTCAGTCGAGGGCTCTTTGCTAGTTTTGCCCCATTGGCCCCAGCTTCATTCTCCATGGCCTGGGAGGCTGATCTCTCTGGACGGCAGTACCTGGACCCCCTTATTCCCGGCTTTCCATTTGGGTTTGGTCAATGGGAAGCATGACCAGCCAACCAGGAGGCAAGAGGGAAGAGGTGGCTGTCTTCACTTTTACCTGTGTTCCTTTAAGGCACAGTCCTGCCGGGGACCCCTCTTCCACAGCTCTGGCTCATGCCGGGCTCCCAGCATACACAGTTCCTTCCCCCTTGCCCCTCAAACCTAGGGACAATAGTAACTTCCCACTTCCCACCAATCCTTACTGGCTCCTTGAATTCTGGGCCAAACTGTGCATAGTCCTTTCCTAAAAGTCTTCAGTTAAGCCCTTTTGAGTGTGCTGTCCCTATGCTGTTATGTCCTGACTGGTCCAGGTTCTTCCCTCCGCCCTGGGCTGTTGGATCTGTAAGTCGGGGCCTTCAGCAGCTCCGTGCTTGTGCTTACAGCGGGTCTGTCTTGGTGTGCAAAATCGCTGTGGTCTGGAAACAGTGCCTTCAGTTCCACATTTATTGGTTGAGCTCCTATTTCTCTATACCATTTTCATTTCAGATATACACTTTTCCTTCATTTTTGAATGCTCTACAGTGAGCAGTAGCTCCTAATACTAGGGACCTATCACCCCACCTTGAAATGAACAAAGGGCGTTCTCCTGTTATAAAATCTGCATTTGCATCCCAGGGCAAAGATACAAGCCTTTTTGGTAAGGGAACTCAGGCCACCTGTACCTTCTGCTGTTCGCCCCTTCTGACATTTTGTGTGGGTTTGGCTTTTTGCCTTTCAAATGGTTTCAAAGGTGGGCTTACCTGGATTCTACTAGGAAAGTAGAAAAGAGCATTCCTACTGGGAAGGAAGGATGTTTATTTGAATCTGCTTTGTTTTCGTAAGAGTGCAGACCTCTCTGGTGTGATTGGCATCTGAGCATGGGATGGTCCCATCCAAGTTGGGAGGGGTGGTGGGTGGGGAAAAGGTCTTTCAAAGATCAACCCTTATAGGTGAGCAGCCCGTCCGCTGGGATGTCTGTCCTGATCCACCAGTGCTAACTCAAGATTCCCAGGAGAGGGGCGCCTGGGTGGCTCAGTCGTTAAGCGTCTGCCTTCGGCTCAGGTCATGGTCCCAGGGTCCTGGGATCGAGCCCCGCATTGGGCTCCCTGCTCGGCGGGAAGCCTGCTTCTCCCTCTCCCACTTCCCCTGCTTGTGTTCCCTCTCTAGCTGTGTCTCTCTCTGTCAAATGAATAAATAAAATCTTTAAAAAAAAAAAAAAAAAAAAGATTCCCAGGAGAGGCGACTCAACTTCCCCCTGGCTTGTTTCATTGGTTTCTTTCTCACCTGGAATTAGAAGCTTGTTTACTGCAAGAAGAATTCAAAAGGGGGTGAGAACAGATGAGTTGTGATCTTCAGTATATACATGGTTCTTAGTTTCCAGAATCCAAGTAAATGTGACCCCATTTTTAATAGCAGCTGAAAAATCAAAATCTAGACTTACAAAATCTATGAATCAAGGGGCAGTCTTTCCCCATATGAGACCATTTTTCACTTCACAGTGTGAAAAGTCCTTTGTATCCCCTTGAGTATTTCAAATCAGTGGCCACCAGGTAGAGGTCAGAGAAACTGTTCATGTATTCACCTCCACTGTCTATTGAAAAGCATCCATGAAAGAAGAGAAGGAGCTGTGGTATCAATGGGAAGAGAGGACTGAGTACACAAAAGCTTATCTTGCACCTGTGTTTCAAGAGCATGATGTCCGGTTCCTCCTGGGTTCTCATTTTTCCTGTTCTGGTCACCTCTCTGCCAATGGTATCAGGGCCCCGGGGACAGGGCTGGGGTGCTGTGGCCGACTCCCCGTCATTCTGGGACACGATGGTGAAAGCAGTGGGAGAATCTGCTTAACACAAGGCCCAACTCTGGCCTTGAAGAGACTGGGGTGCTTTGCTTGGTGGTTATTTTGACAAGACTTTGGGATCGTTGAAGAGTTTGGTCACAGGGAAAAGGCAGAAGAGCAGTGACCAGAAAATGGTCTCCAAACCTTCAATTTCATGAACAAACCTACTCCCCCCGTAAAACAGCAACATTGGGTCACCAGCCAATCTTACTGTTTTTGCCGCAGAGGGAAACCCAGGTCCCACCTGGGGTACGGTGGAAGGGAAGTGTGTATCATCCAGAAGTGTCCTTTTCACTTAAAGATTTGTAGTGAAGAGGTAAGTATATGATAAATAATTAAAAGTTACTTTCTAATTAATAAACAGATATAGTGTAAAATATAAAATTCACAAAGAAGACTTCATATGCTTTTTAGATAAAACCCATGAGACATCAGAGAAATTTTACACTGTGGCCACTTTGGGGTACCCCTGGAAGTATGACTTTATTCCCAGGAATATTTTCATGGAAAAAAAAAATCACAGAAATGCTCTAGATATTAGGCTGAAATTAGTCAATTCAGGATAATGTAGGCTTTATGGTAAGAAAGCTTTAGCATTTATTATACTTAAAAGAAGATCATTTATAATAATGGTAATTCAAATCCAGCCTTAGTCGTTGGAAAGAATTGTGAATTCTTACTTACTTATTCCTTACTTAAAAAGAAGCCCAAATGTAATGAACAGATAGCTTGTAGTGAAAAACCGGTAGAGCGGAGCCTAATTTCTGCATAATTGTTCTGTTTGGGGCACAGAGTTGTAAAAAGAATTCCACGCTAATATCTTGTTTGTGAGGGAAAGGGGCAGCCTTACTCCCTTCTGTTCTGCTAGGGTCCTACCTCTCCTTATCGCCTAAAACAGGGCAGCCTCACTTGTTCAGGATTCTTGATGGTCTCCCAGAGGTATTTGAACGTGTACCCTTGAATTGGTCAGATTTTAGATGAGGGCCAAGGTGAAGCAGGGGCAGAAGATTCTTCGTCTGCAAGAAAAGTGGGCCCAGGGGTCTGTATGGGTAGAACTTTTAGGTGGTTAGAAATGGGACGGGCGAGACAAAGAGATTGGGGTATAGAGGGGGGTCCCAAGGGCAGGAAGTATTAATCAGATATGGTTCCACCACTGACAGAACAGCGAGACAGGAAGTGTGAACCCAAGCAAGTGATGGGGAGCCGTGGGTGAACGAGGTTGACTCCCAGCGACTGCGCCCCACCCTGCTCCCGGCCCTCTGTCAGGTGCTTCTCACTCACCTTATTCCAGGAGGCAGAACCAGGACAGATAGGGGGACAGTGGGGTTCAGTGCTGGAGTTCCAAAAGGGAAAGGGTCGGGGAGATGGGGAGCATGTCCAAGGTCTATTGCAGCTGTCTCTTTTTTTAAATTGTGCTCACCCTTTCTTTCCTTTCTTCCTTTTTGCTTCCTTTCCTTCCTTCCCTTCCCTTCCCTTCTTTCCTTCCTTCCTTCCTTCCTTCCTTCCTTCCTTCCTCCCTCCCTCCCTCCCTCCCTTCCTTCCTTCCCCTTCGTTCCCCTCCTTCCCTCCATCCCTCCCTCCCTCCCTCCCTTCCTTCTAAAAAAAAAAACCACTTTGAGTTATGACTGACATGCACAAGGCTGTATGTATTTCATGTATACAGTTTGATGGGTTTGGAGATAAGTATCCACCCATGAAACTACCAGCACCATCTATGCCATAAACCTATCCATCACCCCCCTATAGTTTCCTCGAGCCTTCTTATTTGTTGTTATTATTTTGCCATCATGGTTAACAAAGACCTATTCTCTCCGTAAGTGTTGAGTATATGATGTAATATTGTTAACTACAGGAACTATGCCGTACAGCAGGTCTCTAGAACTTACAGAACTGAAACTTTGCACTCTTTAACACCTCCTTGTTTCTCCTCCCCAGGCGCGGGGAAGCCTGCATCCCATTCCCTGCTGTGACTGTCTTGCACAAATCCGTCTCTCCTCCCTCTGACGATAGCAGAAATTGCTATTTTGTGCCACGGGCATCCTAGGACCTCCGTGACCTGGCACAATCTTGCTAGGCAATCAGGTCCAGCCCCCGAGTCCAAGAAAATTAGGCATTGTTATCCACAGTCCAGAAGGCGGCTAAGGCCAGAAAAGAGCCCTGGAGACTTAGAATCGTAAGGCCGAAAAGAACCCTAGCGACCGCCAGTTCCCTCTTCTCATTTACAGGCAAAGGAACAGTTTGCAGCAGGAATGGGGGGGGGGGGGGTCACCCAAGAAGAAAAGCTAGCAGTGCCCCAACGGAGCGGGGTTTGAGCCGAGGCTCTGGGCACCATACTGGAGGCCTAGCCAGCTTTCAAACAGTGGCCTCATCTGGTGAATCCATTTGATTTGCCTTTTGTTTGTTTGTTTGCTTGGGCTCAGCAAATGTCCACTTGTTCAGGCTTTGCTTTTGAGTGGAATCTAGAGAAAATCAGGTTTGGTGCTCTCTTTCTCCCTCTGCTGGCTCTCAAGGCTGGATTCCCTGAAACTGACACACATATTTGGGCAATGAAATGACTTCAGATAAAATGGAAGCATGTATGTGGGTTGCTTTAGAAACAAGGGAGAACACTACAGCTCTTTCTCAGAGAGGCAAAATCAACCCAATGGAAGCTTGATGCATATATATATATATGTATATTTCCCCCTCACCTCCCAGTTTCTCTTGGCTACACACAATGGCAAAGCAAAAATGGAAAACTTGCAAAAAAAAAAAAAAAAAGTTGACAGCATTTCTATGATTCAGCTGGCAATCTGCTATGGTCTCCAGGGAGACAGCTTCTCACATACATTAGCATAATGTGAAATGGCAGCTAGAACCAGAATTTACTGTCTAAGCAACTCAGCCTGAACAGCCGTTCACGACAATGCAATTTAAAGGAGATCCAAATATTAGGCTTAGTGACTGATACAGCCCTGAAACCTCTTCATTTTCAACATATGGGGTCCGGTTTGTTCCCTCCTTTCTGCTCCCCGTTCTTGGGGCAGATGGCTGGGATTCAGGGTTAACAAAAAAAGGATACTGTAGCTAGTTGAGATCCAGTATAGCATCCAGCCAGCCACAGCCCACTCCAGTCCCATTATCACAGAAATACATTTTCTTTCCTTTTGAGTTTTTTGAGATTTTCCATTTCCATCGGTATCCAAATGCTGACATTTCTCCTTCCTGCTATTTTCCCCGTGAGCCTTGACCATGACAGTGTATCTCCTTGCTCCCCAGTTATCTGGACACCAAACCACTGCAGATAGCAGCACAGGCTTGAAAAGGAGCTTTGTTTCTCAGCAGGGGGCTGTCCAGCAAGCCTGGGAAAGACATCCTAACAAGGGCGTGATTCCTGAGGATTCAGAGCTTGTCGCGGCTGGTCCGCTCACTGGCCTCTGGCTTGCCTGAGCAGTCCTCTGGTTCCTCTTTTCCCTTCCTCTGTCCATTTTCCTCCCTTGAGTTGAGGACCAGGCTCCATGGGACAGTGGCTGTGACATTTTCCAGGCAGATGAGACACATGAACACAGGTGGCAATTTCCCGAGTACGGTCTTCCAGATGACACCCCTTCTAGTCTGCCACCGATTGTGACTATTTATGCCAGACTTAGAAATCCCACATGCCCGCAGGAACCTCATCCGTGTTGTTAATGGACGTTAGAGGATGGAGAGAAGGCTGTGAGGGGTCCATCTATACTCATTAACTTGGAGTGTGGTTGGAAATCCAACAAGGACTTGCAGATGAATGCAGAGTAATGATTTTAGGCTTTGAAGTTCACCCTCTGATGACTGCGAATGATCCAAGGATGTGGTCGTTCGGTGTCCTAGAGTCCATTGTGCTCATTGGAACCTGGCTGCCCATGCACAGGGCTTTTCCCAGTGGCCTCTGCAGTGTTGGAAGAATGGCTCACACAACTGTTCTCACTTCTGACACCAATGACGAGTTTGAGGGGGGCGGGGCCCAGGATCACTCTTAGCTTTGATAAGTCACTAGAAGGACTCACAGAATGTTCTGAAAGCTGTTACACTCCTGGTTATGGTTCATTATTGTTAAAGGATACAAATTAAAATCAGCCAAGGGAAGAAGCACAAAGGGCAGAGTCCAGGAAAGTTCCAAATGTGGTGCTTTCTGTTTTCCTCTCCCCAGGTAGCCATGGGCAGTGTTACTTTCTTGGCATCGATGTCTGACAATATGCATGGGGTAGCACCAACCAGAGAAGCCCACTGAGCCTTGGCATCCGGAGTTTTTATTCAGGCTCCATCACGTAGGCATGGGTGACCAAGCATGGGATTGATCTCAGTCTCCAGCTTCTCCTGAGGTTGAGCTGATACCCCATGACCCAAAGCCCCAACTCCAAGTCACGTTATTATACCAGCCTGTGTGACCAAAGACCCCAGGCAAACAAAGACACACACTGCCATCAGGCCTTACGTTCTAAGGGCTTAGAGGATTTCTTCCGAGAAGCCCAGGGTAAAGGCCAGACCTCTCTTTGGTCAAGGTTAATTCTTCACTACACAGCTGCTCTTTACTTGCTGAGCTGGCTGCAAAAATCTGGTCAGTCAGGCTGGGTGTTCTGGATTTGTACAAGGGAGCTGGCCGTCGTGAAGGTGGAGGTGAAAGTACCACAGACAAGGGAGTAGGATGAGGCCAAACTGTAGCCAGAAAGGAGGAGGGGCTGCAGTGAGAGAGTGTACGTAGTGTTTTGTATGAATAGAGGGGGAGACGTGGAACCCAGTGGGTTTGTGAAATATTATTTTATGTTGTGATTTGTTCTTTCATTTTGTCCAGCAGATGGGTATTGAACCAAGGATAAATATATCTTAACCCCATGATTGAGAGCTAGTTTTTCCAAAAAGGCAAGATAAATAGGGGTCCACAGTTACGAATAATCTGCTCTGGAGTCCGTGGAAGCATTGCTTTTTCTGTTCACCCATATAGGCAGTGGAGATATCAAGGCGCAGAGGATGAAATGGGCTGTTTTGTGAGCATGTCAATAGTAATGACTATTATAATTATAAATAACAATGGCTACCATTTATAGAGTGCTTCTAAATGCCAAGCACTATTAAATTATTTACCAACATTATCACATTTAATTATTTGAATATCACTACGGGGTAGGGATTATTATCTGAGTTTTATAAATGTGAAAATTGAGCCTTAGAGTGGTACTAAGCTAAATAATTAGCTTAAAGGCTCATAGGCAACAAAGCCAAGATTCAAACCCAGGTCATTGTGACTTCAGCGTCTCTACTTAACCAGCTACGAGTCCCCATAACGGACATGGTTAACACGGCCTGTGGGGTGGAGATAAACTTCCTGTGTATTGGTTTGGCATCTAATGTGTTTATTTCAAAAGTGGCTTCAAAAGACTGTGTGTCTGCTAAGACTGAGGTTTGGTCCCCTGGGAGACTCAAGCTTCTACATGAAAGGTTTTGGAAGAGCCAAGATGGTAGGATGGGGGGAACCGCTGAGTTTTATGCTTCAGGACAGTGGTGCAGACTTGGCCTCAGGTGACTCATTAGCTCACAGGGGGTGGGGGGGATGGGGGTGGGTTTCCATGTTCAGGCCTGTTTGTCTACCCTAGGAAGGAGACAGTTGTTTGCTCCTGGGAGAAGGGATCTTGCTGGGATGGGATTCACAGGTTAAGAACATAAAATGGAGGTGGGAATAGATAGTATTGGAATTATCTGGATTTATGCTCCGTGAGGGCAGGACACCTGTCTCTCCAGCATGTAGCACAGCACATGGCACCCTGGGCAAATTTCATGAATGCAGAATAAATGAATGGGTCGATACTGGAGGCAGTTAGGTGGGGTACATCTCTTTCAGGATTGGGTTGGATGAAGAATGAAGAAGCAGGATCAGCTTTTCTACTTTATATGTTGTCTAAGAGGCTCCCAAGTACTTTCAGAGTAATACTTGACATTGTTGTGGCCCTTTCTAGCTTGTTTTTTTTTTTTTAAGATTTTATTTATTTACTTATTTGAGAGAGAGTGGGAGAGAGGCAGGGGGAGGAGCAGAGGGAGAGGGACAAGCAGACTCCACACTGAGCCTGAGTCTGACGTGGGGCCTGATCCCACGACCCTGAGATCATGACCTGAGCCGAAATCAAGAGTTGGATGCTTAACTGACTGAGGTACCCCAATGGTCCTTTCTAGTTTTAAGATACGTTCATGTACATTATTCCATTTGATCCTCACAACATACTTGGAGTTGAGTTTTACTGTGTTCATTTTTTTTGAAGATTTTATTTATTTGAGAGAAGAGAGAGAGAGCGCATAAGCAGGGGGAATGGCTGTGGGAGAGGGAGAAGTAGACTCCCTGCTGAGCACGGAGACTGATGTGGGGCTTGATCCCAGGACTCTGGGATCATGACCTGAGCTAAAGGCAGATGCTTAATGGACTGAGCCACCCAGGTGCCCCAATGGCCCTTTCTAGTTTTAATATACATTCTTGTACATTATTCCTGTTGATCCTCACAATATACTTGGAGTTAAGTTTTATTGTGTTAATTTTATAGTAATGAATGGGACTTGATCTGCACAGAGGTTAAGTGACTTGTTGAAGGCCACATAACTCATAAAGGACCAAGATCTTGTAACCCCAAATCCAGTGCTCTTTCTAGCCCCCCAGAGATGGTGGTGGGCGCAGGTAATAATGGTGTTCCTCTAGGCCCCCAACTTTTAATTACAGTCATGGTGGCTAACAGCCCTCTGGGCAGAGGAGCTTAATTGACTTGGAGGTGCATTGATGTGACAACAGGTCTGGGTTTCCCCAGCTAAAGATTCTTTGGTAGTTGGATGAAAGCTCAACTCCTTGCACTGGCCCTGGCTATGGCCTGGCTGGGGGATTGGGGTCCCTCATGAGCTTGTCCTCGGAAGCCTGAGGTCTCCCCTCTTGGAATTCCTCCTGGTCCACAATCCGGCCCATCTTGGAGCGTGATCAGGGCTTCCGACAGCAGAGATCTTAACCAAAAAGGCTATTTGGGATCTAAATGATAATGTCTCTTAAAGACTCTCTTAAGTTTCTTAAAAATACTGAAATTTAGAACCGCACATGGTACAAAGGCCTTGAATTGCCCCTCTTCTGGTAAGACTTGTTCGAGGGTCAGACTGTATGGGGGAGGACATTTCATCCCCCTTCCCGGCGTCCTTCTGAGGCTGCCTGGAACCCTGATCCATAACGGCTGTCCTCATTGGCAGAGGGAGCCTCATGACCCTGGGTGGTTGAGTAGAGAGACAAGCCTAGTTTCTGGTGTCTATCCATTCTCTATTAATAACTCAGGGTGCTAGTTGCAACTGCTTTCTCAGTAAATACTGCACACCTGGAGCTATTAGTTCTTGAAAACCCTGTGTCAACAGAATGTTCCTGGTGGGTGCATCTCTCCCTCTTCCCTGTCCAAGAGGAGTAACCGAGTGGAGATTCCTGCCGGCTTGTGGTTGAGGAAGGCCATGTGAATCTTCTAGTGGGTTAGGGGGGCTGCCTCTGGAGATTGAGGAGATCTTGCTGCCCCTTGTCATGCTCAGGCACAGGCCATTGCCCCCTTGAGTCTCAGGGACCCAGGACAAATTGTATAGTGTTAAGACATCAAAGGGTGGTTATTATTTACAGGATATTTTTCAGAAATACTGTGTTTTGATTGATCATCAACAAGTTGTTAGTTCCTTGCGGATACTTGTCTAGAAACGGAGATGGGAGAGGAGACTGGGACCCAAGTTAAGGATCATCTCCGTGTTCTTGCCGCAGCTGGAGTTTTCTGAAGGTATGGCAAGTCTGGACTCTCCTTTCCCTAAAGCTGTCCAGGAGCCTGTGGGGACTGCCTCTCATTTCACCCAAATCAGGTGATGCTCCCAGGGCCTTTGGCCTTGGCCTGGGATGCCAGTGTGTCACCTGACTTTTCCTGCTGCCTGAGGAGGTGAGTAGAGAGGGGCAGGAGTGTGACAGTAGAAAGAGTCCTTTCACGCACACTGATCTAGAGCTAGAAGCCTGGGTGACTTGGGGGCAAGTAGCCAAGAAGCGAAACTCTGACCTTTCTTGGCCCTTTCCCTGGATATCTGGACCCTGTACTCACCTCAAATTTCTATAAAGGTTTTTTTGGTCTCTCCCAATGAGGAGTTAAATAATTTGTTAGATTTCTTCACATTAAAGTAATAGGGGCTTGGTGAGTTACTCCTACCTAAGTTAGAGTTTTTGCTTTTTAACTGAAAAGTGAGGAGCTGACATAACTCGAAACAAAGATGAGCCAGTGGTGGGTTTGAGCCCTCAGTGATGGAGATGTTCGAGGATTTCCCTCATCACCACCTACCCTGGGCCTCCTCTTTCTCCATGTTAGACTGGCCCCAGGTTCCAGGGCACGGGCATAGATTGGGCATCACTGGTTAATATCAGGTTATGTCTGCAGAGACTCTGGAGTGGTTACAGAACCCAGAAGCGGGCCTCCGGGCTTCAGGTTGGCTGGGCTTTGGCCACCACAGAACCACCTGTTCCCTGGGCTTTGCCAGCTTTCTTGCTCCAGCATTTGGGATATCCTTGCAGTTCATTCATGGTGGTCCTTGTCTGGATCAAGCCTTTCTTGAAGAGCCTGGTCAGGGCTTGGTGGCCTGATTCTCTGCTCCTCATCCTGTAGCTGGGGTGTGCAGGAGGGCCGGGCTAGACTGATAACCGTTTTACCTTCGGAACCTGGCTTGATGCCTGACCTTAGCTGATGCTCAGTAAATATTCTCAAAGTTCACCCTTGAGGGTCAGCATTGGAGCTGATAAGGGAGCACAAGGATTATTTTGTCCAGCTGGTGGCCTTGTGTCCTATGCCCTGGTGTCTATGTAGAGTAATAGAATTACATGGAGGTCCGTTATTTCTCACTGGTCAACAGTAAGAAATGCAGCGATTGTCTAGACATTTGTGATGGGATGGATTTCGCCAGAGAGGGTGTGTTTTTGTCTTTTGATTAGAGAGAGCTGTGGTGCCCGAAGCACTATAAGAATCGTGTGGCTTTAGAACCTGGTAGCACCGAGCAGCTTCCCTGGGGAAGCACCTGGCTGGACTTCCAATGTCTGTATGGTCGGCCCACAGCTCCGCTTCAGTGCAGACACTGAGGCAGTCTGCAGCTCCGGGGAGCACCCGGTTGAAGCTCAGATGCTCAGGTGGGCAGTCTGTCGTTCTAGGAAGAGGAGACCCCAGGGCAAAAGCAGTCTGGGCTTTTTCAAAAAACACTGTCTGATTCCAGTCCAAGCTTAATCAAACTTAGGAAAGGTAAATTCTCTTTACAAGTCTTCTAAAAACCAAAGTCATAGCTCTTGCTGGCGTTTGCTGCTAAGCGCTAGCATGTCCCCGGTACCACATCATTCTGTCTCCTGTATCAGAGAAGGAAATGCCGCCACCACACTTTGGCCACTCAGCCAGCCGGCTCGGCCCAGATGCAGAAGAGTGCTTCCGGGGCCAGCCTTGTTAATCCCGCCATGCATCCTGAACTTCTGGGCTGTATTTCTGTACGTTTCTGCCCGACCATTGTCATCGTGGGTCTCGGCAGCAGCTCACAGGCAAACATTTAGGAGGCTTGCTTGCTCCCAAGCGCTCCTAGGCAGTTACATCTGACATGGATTCTAAAAGTCTCCCCTGGGACTTTGAAGGGACAGCTCACTGTGTCCTCACTTTGCCTGTTGCCCCAATAACAGAGGAGTCCCTACCCCTGCTCTGGTTCCCGGATGGGACAAACCCCGCCCCCCTGTAGACTGCCATATCTGGTCCCAGTACTGTCCCTGCATCGCTGGGTCTTCTGAGAAGCTGGTGCTGGGGAGGGGGTCTGCTTTGACGTCTCGGTGCGCTCCCCAGCCTTTCAGCAACTACTCTTGGTTGACTCTGCCCTTAGGAACTCTCCTTTCCTGTGGTTTCCTGTGGGGTGGGGGGTGGGGGGCGTGGATCATAAGGCACCATCCTCAAGTATTTCTCTGGGTTGGTTTCCTTCTGACATTCCTTTTATGAGGTTTTTGTTAAAGAGTGTGAAAGTGCTTCAGGAGCTGAGCAAGGGTGAGTTACTCCATTTATAGTAGTAACCACTAGGTGGGCCCCAGGACATGGGAAGAGTCTGATGGTGTTGACTGTGACACCTTTTTTCTGTGTCACTCCCTTAAATTCACTTTCCTGACTGGCACCGTGGAGCTCCATGACCCATTTCCTCTCTCCTGCTGTAAGTGGCTGTTGGAGAACAAGGCACTTCCATCACTGATGGCGGCTCCAGTATGGAGCTCAAGCCAAGGGTTGCCTGTGCTCTTTTATAACCTCAAAAGTACAGTAGTTAATATGTACTGAGGGTTTACCCTCTGTTCTGGAGTGTGGTTCTGCTAAGTGCTTCCCTTATCTTTTCTCCTCTACTCTTCATAACCATCCTGTGAACAAGGTACCTCTAGCATCCTCCTCTTACAGTGAGAAAATGTAGGCTCAGAGAAGTCAAACGACTTGCCGCAGGTCACACAGCTTGTAGGATTTAAACTCGCTTTTCCCTATGCAGGACTGTCCTATTCTGCCTTATCTTTGTGTCCTTGTACATACTCTCCCCTTGTTCAGGCCTCCTTCCCTCCATGCTTCACTGTCCAGATCAACAACTAGTCCCTTTGTGGACACCCCAGACAAAAGTGACTCTTCTATGGACTCCTCTAGTTCATGTACCTCAAACTCCTTACTATTCATAGCATTTTGTCTTATGGTTCATTTTCACGTCTCTGTTCCCCAGTTGGGTGGCGCATTTTCAGAAGCAATCCCTAGTGCGTTTGGCTTCCCCTACAGTGATTAGCATACATTCCCACATAGTATATGTTCAACAAATCCTGGTTGTTGATTGTATTACTTTAAATTTGGGCCATTACCTATGAAGGCAGGAATGCATTTTACTGAATTGATGTTGTGCAAAGCAATCTGAGCGTTTTACTAACATAATTCACTCCCCCCCCCTTATTTAATAGGTAATTTAGTTCTGGGGCGCCTGGGTGGCTCAGTCATTAAGCGTCTGCCTTCGGCTCAGGTCATGATCCTGGGGTCCTGGGATCAAGCCCCACATCGGGCTCCCTGCTCTGCGGGAAGCCTGCTTCTCCCTCTCCCACTCCCCCTGCTTGTGTTTCCTCTCTTGCTGTGTCTCTCTGTCAAATAAATAAAATCTTTTAAAAAAAAAAATAGGTAATTTAGTTCTAAAACAAAGAAGGAATAATATCTAGCTATTTCCATGGAATGATTTATTGGAAACAAGAACAGTGGTTTAAACCAGCTGAAGTCAAACCGATAAATAACACTCAGTATCAACTACGCTGTCTCACTAGAAAAACAAAATTCCCATTTTGAAAACTAATTTTGGGTCATTCCGCCAGATAGCCCAAGAGTCCCCGGTGCTGGGAATTAGGTCACTAGGCACAACCTCTTTTCTGCCCCCAAAGTTAGGGAATCTGAGTGCTCCCCTTGGCCCCCCCGTTAGTGGCTCCCCTTGTTGTCTGACCCTGGGCAGCCCATGTCCTTCCCTTCCTAGGACATGACTTAGAGACATGATAACAGCAGCCTGTATTAAAAATTACAGGAACAACCTTTTCAAACCTTTACTGTGTCTGGGATATAATGAGTGGGAAACTGAGGCATTTTTATAGAGCTAATAAGGCACAAATGAGAGACTGACCTAAGATATAATTAAAAAAACAAGACCAAACACAGCTTTCTACAAATAATAGAGGAGTGATTATTAGCCATCTAAATAGATACCATTTTAGCAAAAGGACCATTGATGGTCACAACCAGAAAGGAGATTGTGCATTTGTTTTCATTTCCTCCCTCGCTCCAGGTATAAGAAGTATGGAGGCAGGTCTGCCAGAATATCCCTGTGACCAGCACTGTCCCAGGAACTGAGAAGGGTCCTCAGAAGTCCTGTCCGAGTGTAATGTCTCTTCCGAGAGAAGACAAATTCTAAGCAATGTCTGAATAAGGAGAGATAGATACGGCTGAAGTCTTCAGGAGCCTTAGATGAAAGGGGACTGATGTCTAGCCTCTCCCATAAGATAATTGTCCTTTAAATCCATAAGGGCAGGATGGGAGCACCATCTTCGGCTTCCAGAGGAGGTGCTCATGGCGGGTTTCACTGAAGAATTGTTGGGACTTGAAAGTGGGATAAAGGAGTTGTAAACCTCTGTGCTTAGCCTTATTTTCCTTGCTCGTAATGTGAGTCGCTCACTCAAGATTCCCTTCCAGATATAAGACTCTGGTTTCTTTAATTTCACTGTAAGGCTCATGGAAAAACTACAATATAGAGAGAATGCAGAGAAAGCACTTGTTATATACATACATATTTGTTGGACAGAATTCATTAGCACTCAGTCAATGACAGAGTGTGTCTCAAGGCCTTTGGCCGGTGTGTGTGGAAACAGCATTGCTGCAGAGAAGGATTCTTTGTGAAGATCCCGAGGCATCTCCCTGTATGATGGGTGTGTTCGTGGAACGCCACATGTTAACCACATGGGCACCTCAAGTCATTTCAAATACAGTAAAGGGGTCTTTTAGAACAGTAAATTCTATGACCAACCCCTTTGTAGAGAGAATTCTATTTTAAGGTAAACGAGGATTCTTTCTCTGTTGTGGTTCATTTGAACGTTCACGGACTTACTCCAGAGATTTTTCCTGCATGATGGACTGTACTAGAAATGGTAAGGGAACATGGGACAAATGCAGTGGGTCAAGACTCATGGGTACAGTGAGTTTTGAGAAGGCAGTGATGGGGGTGGGGGGAGGTGGTCATTTGTAGAGAGCAGTGTGTCTGGGTGCAAGCAGGCTGCTTTGGGGGCATCCAGTGGATATGGGGACCCGCAAGAGTCAGAGCTAGAAGTAGAGGGAGGGGGCAACTGGAAGAAGTCGTAGGTGCTAATCCTTGGTACCGAAGTGTGATTCATCAGAGGTGGAGAGTCCTGGGAGATATTAGGGGAAAAGTGGAGCTTAATGAACCAACACATATTTATCGAGTATCTGCTGAGTGTCACCATACTGAATGTTTACACTTACTCCTTATATAGAAGTATATGAGATACCATCTCAAGAACCTTAACATCTAGTTGCAGAGATGAGATCTGAAGAGTCAGATAAGAACAGAAGACACTGACTAACAAAAATAAATTCAATAGGGTTAAATGTAAAAGATCTGGTTTTTTTTTCTTGTTTTGTTTTATAGGCCATTAATTACAGAGGGGGAGAGGGGAGGGGCAGAGGGAGAGAAAGAGAATCTTCTTTTAATTTATTTTTATTTAATTTATTTATTTTAGAGCGAGAGAGAGCGCACACACGCTTTCATGGTGGGAGGGCAGAGGGAGAGAATCCTGAAGCAGACTCCCTGCTGAGCATGGAGCCCAGTGCGCGGGGCTCCGTCTCACGACCCAGAGATCATGACCTGAGCTGAAACTAAGAGTCGGATGCTCAACCGTCTAAGCCAACTAGATGCCCCAAGGACCTGCTTTTTGTTGTTGTTGTTGTTGTTGTTCTTGGATTAAAATTATGAACTAAGAAAATCAGAACTGGGGATATCTAAGAATTTTAGGGGACTCCAGTCTCCGAGGAGTCAGCAGTATGAAATGGCTGCCGGAAAGCAAATACAATCTCAGGTTTCATGAATAAAGGCCTTGTGCCCAGGCCAAGAGGGCTGACAGGCTTTGGCACTCTGCACAGCTAAGCCCATCTGGTGCGTGACACACAGTTCTGGGCATGACATTTTAGGAGGCCCATTAAAAGATGGCAGTCCCTCTCGAGGGACACGGCTGGGAAAGTGAAGGGTCTGGAAGGGTCTAGAAATCATGTTGAATGAGGAACAGTTAATCTTTTCATTCTTTTTTTTGCTCTTTTCATTCTTCAGCAAACATTGATTGAGGGTCTACCCGAACAGCGGGATGTGTTAGGGATTCAGGTCAAAGCTTGCCATCTTTGAAGAAACAAAATGAGGTCTAGTTAGTCTCGAGAAGAAAAGAATAAAGGGTGAAATTTAAAACCCACTATGTGGAAGGAAAGTTCTAAAGGGTAAAATGAGGGCCAGAGGGTGGCTGGGAGGCAGAATGGGGCCCCAGATAAAGGACTGTCTTGGTAACCAACAGAGCAGGTGAGTGCTTTAGCTTTCTCATCTATACAGCAGCCCTGTGATGGGATTTAAGTTGAAATTAAATGAGAATAGTGCATGTGGTGGGAGCATTTTGTAACCAGGAAAACATCCTAGAGGAGTGAGATTCTCTTGCTCATGTTGCAAGGTTGGGTGCTCCTTTTAGGAAGGCCCTTGCCTTGGGGTGGTTGGGATAAGATGAGCGACTCAGAAACCCTCTTCTGCGGATGTGGGCTGGTCTGTCAGGCAGTTTTCCCGGGTCCAGAGCAAAATGAAAAAAGCAAAATGGCAGGAGGAGGAAGAGTCGGGAGAAGGGCGGCCACAGCAACGTAGTAAACTTTTCATTAATTTTAAGATTGTCTGGGTGGCTCAGTCGTTAAGTGTCTGCCTTTGGCTCAGGTCATGATCTCAGGGTCCTAGGATTGAGCCCCGCGTCGGGCTCCCTGCTCAGTGGGGAGTCTGCTTCTCCCTCTGCCCCTTCCCCTCCCCCTGCTCATGCTTGTGTGCTCTCTCCTCTCTCTCTCAAATAAATAAATAAAATCTTTTTTAAAAATGTTTTGAGATTGTCTTTGATGTAGTTTTCATGGTTCTTTGCTATGAGAATGTTTTTTTCATCTATGATAGGACGATGTTAATAGATTGTACTGTATTTTTAAAACATTGTTACTTAGTAAATTAAGTTGGTACTTTTTATGAGAAGATTTTATGGGTCTGAAATTTTTTAAAAATTGGGAAACGCTGTCCCATTCTCTTTCTGACTCAAAGGCTGTCACTGATGTCCCAAATTGTAAATAGTAAGTGCAAACTGGTGGTAGGCACAGCACGTGCTATGGGAAATCAGAGAAGGGAGAGCCGGCCCCCGTCATCC
Organism: Halichoerus grypus; assembly: GCF_964656455.1. NCBI lineage: Eukaryota > Metazoa > Chordata > Mammalia > Carnivora > Phocidae > Halichoerus > Halichoerus grypus. The sequence goes on from NC_135723.1 coordinate 93,558,171, forward strand.
CAGGCAGCAGGGGATGTTGTCTTGAAAAGGCAATCCCCGACTTAGGAGCTGGATGCAGAGAGGCCCATGGCCTGGCTGCAGAGGAGCATGGCGTGCTGCCCAGCATGCGTCTCGTGAATCCTGAGTCCCACTGCAGGGGCCCCATCAGACAGCCCCTGCGGATCCTGGCCGTTGAAACCCTCAGACTGACTCCATTTAAACTTGAACAACCTGTGACATACAGGGCTCTCTGGTTGTCCAAAAGAGCCACAGAAACCCACTTTAGGACAGCTTAGTCGTGAGTCCTGTTGCCCATGGCATAGGGGGGACACGGGTGGGGCAGTGGGGACCTTGCCCACACATCTTCTGGGCTTGTCTGCATGGAGGGACTTCCGGGTGGCCTGGCCTGGGGCAGATGCCCATTTTTCCACCTGGGACTCTGACTGTAATTCTGATGGAAGAGGTGATGTCAGCTGTCCTTTGGGATTTGTGCTGTCCATTTGGGTGGGAGATGAGAAGAAAGGACTCCCCCACATGGGACGGGCAGTGTTATTTCCCAGACAGGGGAAGGGGGCTGGGCTGATCAAACATGGAACGTGCTGGGGGAAATTCCCCGAATGGGAGGTGTGAATATGGTGGACTCCCTGCTGGCTTGGGGCAGTAATTAAATCATGATTTTTTTTTTTTTCATTAATGAGTTGAGAGAAACAACTCTGGCTTTTGCTGACACAAGCAGGTCAGAGGCAGGGCTGTGTCTCTGGGCACCTATCACAAAACTCCATTTCCTGGGGCAGCTTTCCTTAGCATGGAGCTGCTTTGCAGAAAACACGCATTTAAATGACACTATTGTTTTCCTAGCGGCCATTCTGATCCCACATTCTGGGATGGGGCCTGGAATTAGCATTTGTGCTCAGAACCCAGGGTCTCAGGTGGCCGGTGGCAGATGGTCTGCTTGCCCACACTTGGAGGAAGCTTTTCTCGGTATTTTTCTGATTCCCGGCCTTGCAGTTTGGTCTTCCCTTCAGACTGTTAACATTTTGAAAACCGGTGGTTAAATGTACAAAGTGAACTATTTCAGGGAATCTAGGAATAAATGCTTTTGCACAGTGAAGCACAATCCTTTGATGATGGAGCCCTGTTCTGCTCCTTCTCCACCCTCTCCCGGGGAAGGGATATTGTGGTTTGTCAAGACTGGTGAAGGGTTTTTTTTTTGATTCAAGGCGACGGTTACTGCAGGAGCCTGTGATAACTCTAGCTATTAGTATTACTTTATTTTAACTCTCAGTTTTAAAATAGCTGCAGGGCTGCACCTGGAATAAAAATGAATTAAAGAGAAAGCCACTGCGTGGAATTTAAATAGCGCCTCAGGGATAGGCTTGTTCTTCTGGTGCCATCACTTAGACCCACAAGGGTTTCTTTTTTTTTCCCCCCACCCTTCCTCAAAGCTTCCCAGAACGCCACTCACGTGAGCAGACACAGGGATTTTTGTCATCTTTTCTTCTTTGGGGTTTAAAAATATCATTTTGAAGGAATGCTTAGCTACCAGACCAAGCACCCAGGGGCTCACATGCCCTGGCAGCCTGTGAGGGACCAGGGTCCCAAATCCAGGAAGGTGTGACCGCTGCCCTCAGGGAGCTTTCTGTCGAATATGAAGTGCCAGGGAACCCCGGGGTGTGAGGCCTCCTGTGGGTTGTTGGCCTGGGGTGGGGGAGGAGCACAGACCCTCTGCCTGGGGAGGCACCCTGGAGCTGAAATCCTGGAGGTGGGGTTTGCTGGGGGGGGGGGGGGAAGGGGAGGACGTTTCTGGCCGAGGGAAGGGCATGGCATTGTGGAGAGCCAAGGGGAGTGCACTGAGATCCGTAGGAGATGGGGCAAGGGAGGTGGGCAGGGCCAGTGGGGTTGGGGGGGCTCGGGCGCTGTATGGAGTTGCCTGGGTATGATTCTGCAGGTTGGCAGAACACAAAACCAAACCAGCGTCCGTTAAGTAGGCGAGGCACGTGCCAGCGTACGTCTCTTCGAACCGCCATTTTGCCCGTGGAGTAGAGGTTGTGCTGGCGGGTGTGGGGGGTTGACCCGGGAGACAAGGGAACCTTTTGGGGAGCTATGGCAGCAGTCAGGTGAGCCGTGACAAAGGTTTGAACTAGGCAAGGCACTGGGGACGAAGGACTGACAGAAATAAGAGATGTTGAGAAGGTACAATAAACAAGGGGGTGCAGTGGCCGGCGAAGTAGGGGGAGACCAGGGGCCGAGGGAGGAGGGAGTCTGAAGATGGAAGAGGGGGCTGCACTTGGGGTGAACAGAGCCTGACGGACAGACTTGGCGAATCTCTGCACTGCACACCAGAGACTCATGTACCATTGTGTGTCAATGAGGCTCACACACCAAACAAGGTGGAAAAGGTTGTAAGGTCAGGTGCCCTTGGGCTTGGCAACTGTGAGGCCTCTGCAGCCCTGGGAGAGGGGAGGGATGGAGGGAGAGAAGGAGATTGCAGGGGGTTCAAGAGAGGATGGGAGAGAAGAAGCAGGGATAGGATTCAGCTGTGAAGGATACATCCTAGATTAAGCCACCTGCTTGTAATCAGTGGTGCTTCCCTTTTTTATCCCCTTTGCTCATTTTCTTTCCATATTCCTGAGGGTGAAAGACAACTCGGAAGATGCAATGCACAATAGATCTGGAATATAGGAGAATAATTGGGAAATTCGTTAACTGCGGCTCTCTTTACAGTTCTGTTAGAGAGTCCAAATGGTAGTTTACGACACCAGTTGAAGCCTTATCGGGTAAGAGGTATTGACAGAGCATGACTCCCTGGAGAGGAATGCTAGTGGAATTCAAACATACTTGGGAATGTAAATTCAAACCCATATAGGACTGTAATCAAGGCACACAGCCTATTAAATAAATGAACACTTGAAAATGCAGGAATGGCAGGCAGGAGATAATCTAAAAATGTTCTCATTGTTTGCTCTTTTCCCCGACCCTATGGGGATGAGAAAGAAGGGGTAACAATGAAGAACTCCAATAATAGGTATAATTTACTGAATGCTTCGATGTGCCAGACGCTGTGCCGAGTATAGGTCACGATCTATCTCATTGAAACCATCTCACTTAATGCTTCCTACAATTGGGAAGGGAAGGACTCTTCCTACCCCCGTGTTGGTATGGAGCGACTTGGAGGCCAAGTGGTCAGATAGCTGGCTGAGTGGATGTCATGATCCCTGGGTATAGGCAGACCCAACCATGTGAGAAGAGCCCGGCTTAGATTCAGCTCTTTCCCTAATGCACGGGGCCTCGGCTTCTTTATCAGCAAAAAGGGGAGGCTGGTGCAAAATACCTCTAAAATGCTCCTTGGCTATAGAATCCAACCAACTAATTCCACCTGTCATTGCTTTTGCTCCTGGCCCCAGGAATCCAGCAAATGTTCCGTAGCCCAAGGTAAGCGTGACCCAACAGGAATGGAAATCATCCCACCAGCTTTACAAATCAGGGAAGCAGAAGGTGAATTCCAGAGCAGAAATGTCTGCTTCTAGGGAGCTGCAAGCCTGGCCTTATAGGATGTACCAGAAAGATGGGGGTCCCAGCCGTGGTCTTTCTCTTGAAGATTTCCCACTGTCTCTTGCCAGGGTACTGTTTCCCCTGGATGGACTCTGAGCTGTTCTTAATTGTGCATCTGGCTAGAAAGTTTTTTCTTGCCACTTACCTTTCAATTTTCCATCTTTCGCTTTTGGCGTGTCTTACTGCAGAGACAAGCGGCTGAAATCTCCCATGTTGTTCCTCAGGTAGCCACAACACATGTTCTCAGACATTCTACTTCTTAGCACACAAGTTTTTTTTGTTTTTTTGTTTTTTTTTTTTGTTTTTAACCAAATGTCATTGGGGGAAGGTCTACATTGGCAGTCGTTAATGTCTATTTCTCACCAAAAGATTTTTTTCTGAGACCAGAATGATCTCGGCATTGGAGAATTTATAGTGCTAGATCCTCTTTCTAACTGTGGAAGGGCTTATCTGGAATGCCCCAGAAGGATCCCGAGTGTTGAGCTAGGGGAGACCTGACAGCAGGGTATGATTATGGACAGATGGTGGTTGTTGATCTGTTGAAGACAGAATAGTGACTCAGCAGGAGAACTGTGATTTGGGGCTGGATCCGACTCCATTCAGCCGAGTTATATAAGATCGTTACAACAGCCGTGGCTGCCCTTTATTGAGGCTCTGCGTGCCAGGCTCTGTGCGAAGTACTTTGACATGGCTGGTCTCGTTCAGTCCTCACTGCAGGTGGCCACACACGGGTGTAAGGTCCTACAGCTGGTAAAGCTCAGCTATTGGTAGTCACCTTGACGTGTGCTTTGGGAGTTGAGCTTGTCTTCAGAGGTTAGAGATGTTCAGTTTCCTCATCATGCTCTTGTGTCGATTTTCATATGGCTTTATCTGAATCCTCCTTCAGTTTACATTTTTAGTCCTTACTGCCTCTCCATGTCACCCGTTTCTCTATTGTTATTAGTAATTTCTTTCACACTGCTCCAAATTTCAAACTGCTTTATGAATCGAGGGATGGTGCCTCAGTCTGGCATTATGGAATTTGGTTTAAGAGTGAGTGCTCTGTTACCCTCTCCAAGACTTTTTGAAAATTTGGACATTGTTTCCTACTAACATTTTTATTTGTCTTGCAGACTCCTAATTTCCTTAATTCATCCTTATGAAGGAGACTTTTCTGTTTCTGGAGGACTTCAGCTGCCCTTCTCTGGACCTTTTCTGATTCTATTATATCTCTACCAAAAATCAGAAGTGAAAGTGGTAATAATCAAAGAGTGCCATGGTCTTACTCAATTGTACTTTAGGATGGAATAACATGAGGCATGATGTGGGGTCAGTGAGGGTTGTTAGACAAGAGAATGACTATCAAATATCACTCTGTTCAAATCCAGTAAGAAGGATGAATCAGATGGAACATGGCCACGAGGGCCTGCACTGGTTAGTATTATCTCAAGGATGTGTCAAGGGTGATTCGACACCGTGTAATTAAAGGGGCTGCATGAGTACATGTGGGGATTCAGTTGGGGGCCAGCCAGGTTAGGAACAGTTCAGAGAGTAGGGTCTAAGATCAATCAAGAGAATGGATCACAACAGATATAAGGATAATGGGCCTCATCGTTTTGGGGGATTGACTGTGAGAGAAAAGGTCAAGCTGCAAGACCAGCCACGTATGGCATGATAACTTACTTAGAAGAGCCATCTGAAGATAGTCACTGATGTGGTCGGCTGGCCTTGATACAATATTGTCTGAAGACAGGGCCACAGGCTTCCCAAGCCCCTTCCCAACTAGGGTCATTGGTTGTCCACATGGGTCTGCCCAACCTCAGGGAGAACCATGCTTGTCACTGGTCCCTGTGAATGAGCAGACTGAGTCTTTTCCATAGCAGAGGCCAGGACAGACTGGCGTAGAGGATGTGTGACCCTGACTTGCCATTCAGGAGGAGAATGGAAAGTTCTCCCGGGTTTATTTTATTCGTATTCAGCTTGTCCTAGAATTAATCTGTCCTGAATGGTGCTTAAAATAATCAGGCCAACATTTAAGGCTGAGAATACCTTTACAGCGTCGGGACTTTTGTTTTAACAAAATTTACTCTAATTTGAATTACAAATAATCATAGAACACAGAGTTAGAGGGATTCTTGGAGGTAATATATTACATTTAACTGCACGAAAGTCCTTGAAGTCTTTGCTTATTTCAGTTACACACTGTCTCCTTTATGAGGACCCTCGGGAGAAGTTACTTCTGGATCTAGGCTTGGGAATAATTGCGGTTCTTTTCCCTTTCTTTCATTTAATTTTTACAATAATTCTTTGAGGTGGGTAGAATGATTCCAGTTTTATAGCAGAACAGACAAAAATTCCAATTGTTGAATAGATTTGGCCAAGCAAACACAGCTGTAAAGAAAAAAGTGGAGTTCAAGCAGTCTATCACATTCTGGAATTCTCCTTGGAGTTAAATGTGAAGCTCTTATGTCCTTAATGCAACAGGGTCAGCCCAAGGGGGGCGTGGCTTCTAAACCATTGATCACTTCTCTTACACTCAGCCTAATTCTCCTGCTCCAAGGTATCAAGGTATTTTTTCTCCCCTGCACAGCCACCTACTGTCTCCCTCTTCTGAGTGCCAGTAAATGCTAAAATGTTATTTATGGTGCATCTTTTCTTTATTGCTTTCCACCTTTCTGGATCTCCTCCCTCCCCACCCATCCCTCCTTTCCCTTCTCTCTCCTTCCTGCTATCTCAATGATTTGACACCGCTTAGGAAATTTCACAACCTATCAGGTCTCTCTTTTGTTGTTGCCTGGTAGCACACATACAGCCAACTTAGTGTCTGTCTTGAGCAAGTGAATAGAATATAACAAGTGGGCAGAACTCTAGGCTGCACATTTTAATATTAGTCTTATTTATGGCTCCATTCTTAGGCCTCTCTTATTGGTTTCTCTTGTTTTGTTACATATTTCTAATGTGCGGCGTCTCAGGAGATTTTTGGTGTCCCTTTCATCAACCCTCAGTGCTTTCTGGAATGAGACTGGGTGTGAGTAAATAAAGAGCAGTCTAGTCACCTCTCTCTCAAAATATGGGGCTGATTTTAACCTAGCCTGATTTATGAACCGCGGTGGCTTTTAGTAATCAACGTATTTATTCTCTCTTACATATTCACAGGCTACCAGTGTAATGTTTAATTCCATCTGGGGGTCAGGTGCTTCCTCGTTCCACCAATCTGGACCACATTTGCTTCTCTCCTTAACTGGCATCTCCTTGGAAACTTCCCCCAGACACGGACCCCTGAGCCACACCTTCTGTTCTGGGCCTGAACAGTTGAACTCATTTAAGGAAGCCAAATTTTCCCTTCTTATCTTTCCACCCTCTTGCACTTCACTTACTTCTTTATGATGTTGCCATTACCTTCCTCGCTCCCAAGATCCTTCTGCTAAGGGAAGGCAAACAGAACAGGCCTGGTGCCTACTTTTTGCCATCTGTGGGCCATACGTTATCCTCACAAGCTGTGGATTCACCTTGTCCTGGTTGTTTTACCCCCAAATGTAGCTCAAAAGCCCTTTTAAAAATTGTCTGGCACGTTTTGAGGCCCAGGCCCTGCTGCGGAGCGTGTGCACCCCACGGGCAGGGACCCCCCTCCCCAAAGTCTGTACCTGTCTGTGCTGTGCCTGGGGCTCAGGCAGATAGCCGTCTGGTGCCCGCGTGGCCTTCCTTGGATGCATCCCACTCATTTTCTTCTTCGGGATCCTTCTTGCTTGTCCGAGGGTTTACCTTATTGGACTTTTTCGCCAGGGCATCCCCACTATTTTTCTCTCCACTCATGCCATCACCTCCTTTCTTCGAGAACCCAGGTGGCTGCCCAGGATAGGCCCCTGCTCCACGCTTTATTCCTTGTGTGCCGTGGCTTCGGCTTCACCTACTGGCTCTTTCCCTTCTGCCTGCAAAGATAAGCAGAACTTCCTTGTCTGGGGGGAAAAAAAGAAAAAAAGTAAGATTTGAAATGAAAGAAAAGAGAAAAAGATAAGAAGAAAGAAACCCTCTGATTTCCTGTCCCCTCCAGCGACTGTCTTCCTTCTGCCTTTCAAGTGTGGGCTAGACGTTCGTTGACAGCCCTGCCTCCCCATCATTGGCTTCCCATCCTTCCTTAGACCTTCACGGATGGACTCCGGGCTTCCCAGCGCCTTTGGAGCTCTGAGCTCCAGTGTGACTCTTGCAAAGCGCTGCCCCCATCCAGGCCAGGCACCACGGTAAGGGGCCATCCCTCGCTGTGTGCAGGCCGACCCGGTTCCCTGGCTCGTTCCACGTAGACTTCCTTCATTCCTTGCCTTGTGTCCCGCTTCACTGCTTTTTCTGCCCTGGCTACTGATCTAGGTGTTCTTCAACTTTTCCATCCTACCTTCCCCCACCTCCTGCCCTGCGACTCACAGCTTCTTGTCCCTCTGGGCTAACAACCTCGATATCCTTCCAGTTCTGTTTTCCCTTCTTTCTCAGTTAGGCTCAGGGCATCTACAACCCTGAAAAATGCATCTCCTGACTGGGCCTGACCCCCATGATCTGCCTTCCTGTGTATTTGTCCCCTTCTTGCGCATAGCATTCCCTTGCTCAAAAATCTTCACCTACTTCTCTTCTATAAAGGACTATGTCAAAATCTTGAGTTATAGGCTCTACTTGCAGCTCACATTCCTTTTCCAAGAGCACGGGGATGAGGGCACCGGCCTAAGCCAGAGTGTCTACACGCCAGTCCTGGCCCTACTATGCTCCTAGAAGCTCAGGGATCTCATGTAGGACTTAGGGACTTAACATCCGCAGTATCTACCTAAAGTCTTCTTGAGATAACGGAGAAGTAGTCAGCTCCGTGCCTGGCACATGAGAGAATGTCAGCCATTGCCATCATCATGGCCTTGAGGTGCTGTCCCAGGTCTGAGGTGGTCTGGTCTGCGTTGAAAGGAAATGCATCGGGGTGCGGGGCTTTCAAGGGACCCCACCACAAGGAGAGCAGCCTGCCTCAGAAGGCATTGGGGCCAGGACTGAACAAGACAGAGGGCTCATCTCCACTTCTCTGTCTGCTTCATTTTCCTTCTGCAGACTGCCATCATGGTTCCCCGCCCTACCCCCCCTCAGGAGCAGATGGTCTTCTCCCCTAGCTGCTGAGTTTGTGCCCATAAAGCAGCCAACCAACAGAGAACCAAATTTTAACTTCCTGGGAGAAAGCTTATGTTTGGTTCAGCTTTTGTCACATGTTCACCCCAGTCCAAACACCTGTGGTGTGAGGGAGGGTGAATGGTGCTTAGAACAAACATGGTGGCAGGAGCCTGCCCTGAGGGTGTTGGCGGTTCTCCGAGAAGACTGCTGTGGCTCATTGAACACCTGGAAGACATGCACCACCTTCTCTTTTTGGTCTCATTGCTCACTTTGTCCTTATAGGACCTCTCCACTGGGCCACACTCCATGCCAAGTGTGTATAGTCCCATTCTACTTCTCCAGCCACTGCCCACCCATGGATTCTCCAGCCATTGCTGAGCCATGGAATGCACATTCCTCCTTCACACACATCCCGACACCCCCTACCCGATCCATCACCTTCCATGAGTGAGCTCAAGTCAGATTTCTGTAGCAGACCTTTTCTGATCACCCTGTCCCACTCCACAAGACACTCTTCCTTCCTCAAACTTCTGCAGCACTGGCCCTCTCTGCCTCCTTTTTGCCCCTGATAAAATGCCCTTGAATGTTCTCTATCTTCCGGGTAGACTGGAGGCTCTTGGAAGGCAGGAGCCATACCTGCTTTCTCTTTGTAGATCCTGGCTGTGAGAGATGATCACATCCACCCACGTGCAGTGGACAGATCCCAAGATGAAGTGGTCACTCGGGAAATCCCTGCCACTTACCCATTGCTCGCTGGCTCTTCCTTGATGGTCAGAATTGTGTCAAGAACGACAGCTTTCCTAATTACTTTCTTTGCCTTTCGAGAGAGAAAACTGTCAGCAGGACAGGGCAGGAATCTGTGTGATGTTGTGCATGTAATGAGAGTTGAGCTTCCAGGAGATACCAAGATTCTTGACATCACTGCCATGGCTAGATTCTGAGAAAGTTTTGTCATCTGTATTGGGAAAGCGTTGTTTATCTCTGCAGCTGGAGGAGTATTCTGTACTCAGTTACCTCAACCAGAATGACCTTTGGTCGTTTCTCCTATTTTAGGAGACCCTCTGGGAAATATTTTTATGATCCCGAGGCCTCCTGATATCACCATGTGACAGATTATCCTTTCTTATGAGAAGCAGCTGGAATTAACAGACGGTGCCTATTGTCTGTCATTCTTAAGTAGGTTAAACCGAGATGCTTGCCCCCTTTACTGGGAGAAAAAGTGGGTGGTGCCGTGAGGAGTGAGAATCTTCTCATGGCTGCAAGGTTCCTTTTAAAACTCTGTGTTGAGTAATCATGAGGCTTGCTTTCTTTGTTTCTGCTAGAAAACACACAGAGCCGTACCACTCAGAGTCCAGAATGTGAGGTATCAAGGGCTGGCGATTCCTGCCTCAAGGGGAGGTGATAAAGGAAGTGAGAGCTCCTAACTCTCTTTGTCAGCCATCCGCCCCCCCACCCCCATCACCACAGAGCAACGAGCCCCGTGTGCAGATTCTGGAGATCACTGAACAGTCTGAGCCCCTCAGTAGGGAGCCTCCAAGTGCCACACAATACCTGTCCCCCCTGAGACCCTAATGAATTTCCTTCCACTTATGCAAGAATTTACCCGAATGTCCTATGGAGCACAGAACACCGTTCTTATTTGGAAGATTCAGAATATTCCTGCATGTGGAATGTAGCTGCAAAGTTGTTGGATTTCTCCTCCTCCTCTTGACCTCCTGTGTCATATTCTTTGACATTATTCCCTTTTATCTTTGGTTTTATTCTAATTTCTCAGAAATATCTTTTCACCATCATCTTGCCATCTTGTCTAGGAGCCCTTTATCTCGTCTAATAAACCAGGCTGTAAAGAATCATTCCTCAAGTGCCTTTCATCTTTGGGAACAGAGGAATGAACTCGTCCTCGCAAGCTTATAACCTCGGGCAGGAAAACAAGCGGGCAGCACGCACACTCCCCAAAAATCCCTGAGTACCTATGTTCCCGCGTTACTAATGTACCGACATCTTTCCTGACTCCTTCCTCATATTTACCTTTAAGTACACCGCGCGCCCCGCTGCCGCCCCCCCCCTTCCCCCGCCCTGGTCTCTCTCAAGTTTGTTTTCAGATCTTCTTGTTATTGAGTTCTTTGGCCCCCACTCTGGGGAAGAATTGAGCCGCCATATTGAGATTGCCAGGGTCATGGCAAAGGGCCCTGGGAAATAAAAACATAATAGAGACCTGTAGGACCACCACAGTCCCAGAGAGTGTTCTGTTTTTGGCAGCAAGACTGGGGAGACCCCAAATTACTCTTTATCTGGAGAGGAGGGACTCATGCGGGATTTGGGGGTGAATCAGACTTGGAATGACCTCAGAGATCTTAAACTGAAGCCAGTGACCTCAACAGACTGGGCTTTGGTCTATCTTATCCGGGATCACGGGAAGAGGACCGAACCGGGGCTCCTCCGCTTGTCCCAGGCATGGTCAGATGTGAGCATTTTTCCAGGTGTTCACCTCTTTCCTTTGCCTTCTGCTCCCTCCCCTGGGGGCCTACAGCTCATTAGGAGTTATGGTCTTTGGCAACCCTTCCGTTTAGAACAATCACCTTTGCTGTCGAGACCCCTGACTGCCTTGAGGATTTTGGTTTGTTTTCCCGGGTCCAGATGCCTTTGGAGAGAGACGTACTAGAGAGCTTAGGCACAACAACTGTGTCCCGCCCCGTGATTATGAGGGTGGCGTGGGATGGTGGCAGAGGGGTGCCGGCAGGGGGAATGGAAGAGAAGAAAAGAAGGTGAGACAGTGGGGAGAGAGGAGCATGGCAGCTCTACCAGATTCAGTCTCCAGCTGAGCATTTACCGACACGCGCTAGATGTTGTTTTCCACCGTGGACACATTTGTGTCTAATGTGCTATTGGGGGTTTTACCGGTTAACAGAAAGGTTGCAAGTGTCTTGCTTGTCAAGGTTACATACCTCTTCCTAGCACCACACCTGGCATGCAGAGAGCAAAGAGAAAGTCTTTATGAATCCACAGTAATAGATAGTATCCCATCATAGATGTAGGAGATCCTAAGGAATTTGAGGTTATAATGTTATTTTTTTCTTGATCCTCTGATTTGGAAGGTAGCAGAGGAGAGCGTCCCAAGCTCTGATGTTTGACATTTCTGACTCCTAAACTCCTGAGGTCAGTTGAAGGGCTGCATGGCCCTGGGAAGGGCAGAGAACTTGGAGTTGGTGTCCAGGGAGTGAGTCCCGAGTGTGCTTCTTGGTAATTGAGACCAACTGGGCAGGTTTGCTTCTGTCAGGTGTGGGTAATGATTCTTGCCCACTTCCCAGGGCACTGTAAAGATGAAAGAAAATGCTGTAGACAAGAATGATCACGAAACTGTAAATGTGGTTTATAAATGTTACCAATAATAAAGGTGTAGTTTTGGGGTCCCTTAGTCACCCTCCCACTCCTGCTGATCTCAGTGACTTGAACCCAGAAATGAAGAATAGGGCCCTTCTGGGGGGAGTCATGACTTTTCTTCTGAGGCTCAGGATCTCAGACCCAAAGCAAGAAGCCGCAGAAGACTCTCTCTGACGGCCTCGTGCTCAAAGGTCTGGCTGGCATGTGACCACGTCTTCCTGTGTGAAAGGTGTTCAAGAGAGAGAGAGAAGAGGCCATTGAAAGAGACCAGCTCAGGCTGAGCATCCCTGTTCTCTCCTGCTACAGATTTCAAAAACTGTTAACTGAAAAGACCCCCAATAATATACTTTGGAAGTGGGGATAACAAGCCGAGTCAGGCTCTTTGTCTACACACCCGGTCCTCTTGGCTCCTGGCCTGAGGCAACAGAAACCAGCTTGGTTTTGGGGGGACAGGGGCTTTCATACCCCTCTCCCAGTGGGGTTCAGATTCCTTGAGAGTATAGAGAGAAGAGCATGGGAGAAGATAAATCCTGAACTTTATTCATTTTACCCTCATTTCTCTCCTAGTGAGAATTCTAGAGCATCTTTTGTAGAAACCCGTGCCTTGTCCACTTTTATTTGTTCTGAAGCCTGATGAATGTGCTTCCACCAGGCTGCAGAGCAGCCCCCTAGGAACAGACATCAATCAAATGGGCCTTTTCCATCTAGTGCGACGTGATGGCCCTCCACTTGCACAGGTAATTCTTTAGTTTTAATACCGCTGCATAGAGGGACGGTGTGGGCCCTGCTGTCCTTGGCATGGGGCTGGGTGATCTCCTTCATTTCAGCGGATTCACGGGGCCAGGCTGCCGCCCTGGGAGCCCACTTTGGATCTGATGGGTGGCCACACCTGTGTGCTTGCTTTGCCACTGGGCCATGGGTTAAGAAGGCACCCAGATTCCAGAAATCTAATCACAGGGTATGAAGGAGAATGGGGCTTGTAGGAGATCTTGGGCCTTCATGGGGCACATCTCAGGTAGCCCTCCAGCACCGTTAGGGGACTTAAAGGTAGGTGTCCAGCGTGGGAAGGTGCAGAGAGGGGAGGAAAGAGACTTCTGGAATGGATTGTATGATAAAGGCGAAGGCACGTACAGGCGGGAGCCTCGGATCCAGCCATTGCCATCCGTTACGTCATTTTTCTTGGCTTGTCTGAGCGATAACTATTGCTTGGCCTGCTCTGATGCCCCCAAAGGGGATGTCTGGTCTCCTTTTCTGTGAGTACATTTAGCTCAGGATCTGGCAGGTCCCAGATGCTCGAGGATTATTATGAGGCACTAAGAAGAAGCAAAAGAAGAAGGTACCTGTCGAGCTGTGGTGGGTGAGCAGGGAGTGTTTTCTTAGCAAACAGACTTGGCCTTGCCTCTGCTTTCTGCAGGGGGCCAATTCCTCTGCTCATTCGCTTTATCTTGTGTCAAGAGAGGCAATTCACAAAGCACACGGCCAAGAGCGGGGAATGAAATTAGAGTGGGTATTTTGGCTGCCAAACTGGAGGCAGGCAGGAGAGCAGAGAGGGAATACCAGCTCAAAAGAGCGGCTAACCTTTGTTCCACATTTCCAGAAATCTGAAGATGGTCCAGCCACAGCCCTGTTAACCATTAACCTCCTGATGTTAATGGTGGCCGCTTTGCATTCCCCGTAACCTTTCCTGGCTGGGCGTCTGAGGCTGACAAGCCATGCACACATGTCTCTTCTCACTGGGGTTTCCAAAGACACAGAAAAAAAAAAAAAAGAAAAGAAAGAAAAAAGAAAAGAAATACAACAAAACCCTGGACGTTTGCACTGGAGCCAAAGGGGTAGGAGTGCTTTCAGCTCGTCTTCAGGGGCTCGGGAAAGAGAATTAATCCCTTTATGCGCCAATGTAACATTTATGGGGTCCGCGGCGTGCAGGGCCCCGAGCTACGAGCTATGGTGGGGATGCAGAGATGAGAAGAAATCGCTTCTCCTCCCGGACAGCCCGGCCCAGAGGGGGCTGCTGAAAGAGCCGGCTTGCTCATGGTGCCCAGATTTGTTTTAATAGAATCTTAGGGACCTGGACTTCTGGCAGATTTCTTTTCTTTCTTTCTTTCTTTTTTTTTAAAGTTTTTCTTCTGAGACCATTTTCGATTTGCAGGAAGAGAATCCATATGCCCTTTACTCAGTTTCTCCCCGGTGGTAACATCTTGCATCACCGTAGTACGGTCTGGCCGACTTCTCGTGTGTTTTCTCTGCGCTGCCCCCACTCTTCCTTCCTTGCAGTGGATCTTCCTCCTCTCCCCCCACCCCACCCCGCCTCCGCCTTGTCATGCCCTAGGGTCTCTCCAGTCATGAAGCAAAGTCATTTAATTAGTCAACAAATTCTTCTTAGTTGGTGACTTGCATGCTGAGAGCACTGTTCTGGGGAGAGGGAGCTTCTCGTCATTTGCTGGTGGCACGGTGCGTCCCGGGGAGAGTTAAAGGAATAACAGTAATCAGGATTGCTACAACGGCCTCTGCCTCTGGCCGCATGGGTCTTGCCGTATCTTGTCCTCACGACAAGGCTGTGTCGTAGGTCCTGTGATTGTTCCTAACAGAGGTTGGGAGCTTAAGCGACACACCGCTAAGGAGAGTTGTGATTGCCTGCTCCTGGCCTCCACTGAACAGTGGACTGAATCGAGACCAGGACACTTCCAGGAGCCAGGCCAGTGTCGCTGCAGCAAGCTCAGCAGGACTGGGCTCCTCGGAACACCAGGCACCGCGCCTTCCCCTTCTTTTCACCCCAAGGCTGGGCCTGGCTACCTTGATGAAACTCGATGTTCCTAAGAACTCGAAAAGAACAGCGAAGCAGTAAGGGGAGATCTAGGGTCATAATATGTGCAGACTAAAATCGGGTAGAATTTTCCAGGTATTTATTTTCAAGTTTCTTGAATTAATATTGATGAGTCCCCAGTAGTCTTATCTCACTAATTTGGGATTTATGGGCCTCAGAGGAGGATTGGGATGAAGTAAGCTTTTCGAGCACCTCCTGGAGGGAAAGGCTTTGTAAATAAGGGGTTGGAAGGGGATGGGGTAGGAAAAGAACCGAGTCCTTACAAGCACTCAGTTAGCAACCACTTGCATGTGCACAAAACATACTGTTTTCAGAGTCTTTTTTTCCCCTTTTAGGAAGGTCAGTAATAGTGGCTGATTGGCTGGTGGCAAGAGCACAGCTGGGAAAGCTAAGAGAGCTCAGCATACAGGCCAGCCCCGCGAGCCCCGCTCCAGGCCTCCTCCTGGCCCCCCTTGCTTGCGTGCATCTCTGAGTTTTGTAGGAATGTGTGGGCTTTTGTCTGCAGGAGACGGCAGTAGGAGGCTGTTTCTAGGAGGGGTGAGTGAGAGAGGCATCGCTGGAAAAGCCTGATTTTGGGGGGAAGGGGGAGCTGCCTGGTGGTGGTGGAGGAGGGATTAGATGGTGTTTCAGAGAAAGGCGGCTCATTGATGGCCTCCTTGCTTTTGCAGGGCAAGCCCGTTTCTTTACATCCCTGACAACTGGGTCTTTTATATTTCCCACTCCACTGACAGGTCCGCAGAATGTTGCTCTTTGCACCCAAGGCGGCTCCTGAGGCAGAGCTGAGTCTTGGGGACCCCCTTCCCTGGGGTTCCCCTGGCCAGGCCTGGGCCCTACCTTCCTAGCTTCCTTTTTTTCTCCTCAGTGGTTCCTAACTCCCTGCTCTAAGCAGGATTGGAAGACCCTACCACACACTTGGAAATCTGGAATGCTGGTGATGGTTCTGTGTGGTTCACACCGTGGTTTCTTTTGTTTTCAAAATCAGTGTTCACACAAAAGTTGCAGATGGTAATTCCTCTTGGAACGGTTCCTCTCCAGGATCGTGGACACTTTCTTCTGCTTCTCCTTGCATCTCTTAGTTCCTGGGATCCCTCACCATTTTTGTCTCATTTCATTGTTGGATGCTAAGTGACACCGTGAAGATGGTGGCGAAAAGCTTTTATCCCTAACACTGACGAGGGTTGTTCAGGTGCCCAGGAGAGCACAGAGTTCATTGCTTTGACCCTTCTAGTCTTACCCACTCCCTGCCACTGGTATCCCTCACCTTCTGATTTTCCTTATTTTCTCCTCCTCTGTCCGTCTCTGTTGACCCATCTCTTGAATTTTATTTTATTTTTTTCAAGCCCACAATTCTTCTGTTTCTGTTTCCAGAAAATTCCTTAGTTGTCCTGTCGCTTCTTCCATTGGAGACCCCTCCCCCATCTCTCTTTGTTTCCATCCTACCTACCTGGCTTTGCCAGGTACATCCCAGCTGCAGAGGAACATTTAACTGCTCGTGGCATGCTTTGTTCTAGATTCTTCCGTGTTCTGCAGCACCAGCTCTGAGAGCTGGGCACCTCTGAGTAAATGCTTAACAACCCAGGAAGTGCGTTTATACCTGCAAGATCTGGCAGTATTTGGAGGAAATTGGGATTTAATTAGCGTTTCCTTTTATGCCACTGTCAATATGCCTCTGTTACATTTATGGCGTTGTGTGGGTATCCTCCAGTGACTAATTACATGAAATTTCTCCTCTTTGTTAAACTCTAATAAACATGCACAATATATAAAGTTGAAAATGGCTCTGTTGCCAAAAGTGAGATTCTTTATTTGAATAGGGACTTTGTCTTCTCTTTAAGGAGATGGTGGATTTGCATATGTATGTTAACACCAATGGGCAGGTGATATTTGTAATTTTTTTTTTTTCTCTTACAGGAGATACCAATGAGTAATGTAAACCAGCAACACTTTCTCTTCTTGTTCAGGCCCAGAAAGGTTGCAGTGAAAATAAAAACCAGATGGGGACTTATATTTAAACTGTTCCTATTGTGCCTGGGTTTCCAACCTCAAGCTAAGTGTGTTTAATTATACCAGGAGCCATGCTTTGTAGGGGTGTGGAAAGGTTAGGAACAACTTCATTCCTTGCCATGGGGGATGTCTTTGGCCCCTTCTCCTGTGGTATGGGGGACCTGCGTGTGTTCCCAGATGTCCTCCAAATCCAGCTGCCCCCAAGTTGGCCAGAAGCACCAGCCCAGAAAGAAGTCCAGAGGTGCCTGAGGGGCCTGAGCCAAGTGAAAATGACCCATTTGGTGCCCCAACAATGCCTAGGTCCAAGGCAATGATTACAATGTCCATTTTTCAGATAAAGAGACTGAGGCTGGGTACAGTTAAATGTCTTGGCAGGCATGGTTGCCAGAGGCTGAGAGGAGAGGAGAATGAGGAATTGTTGAATGGGTACAGAGTTTGAGTTGGGGAAGATAAAAAGAGTTCTGGAGATGGATGGTGGAGATGGTTGCACAGTAATGTGAATGTCCTTGATGCCACCGAACGGTACACCTAACAATGGTTAAATGTCATGTATGTTTTACCACAGTGGAAACAGAGTTTCAGAATTGCTAGTCATTAATTTAAAAACACAATTCAGATAAGTAGATTGGTTAAGATGTGGTATATACACACAGTAGGATATTCAGCCTTTAAAAGGAAGGAAATGGACACATGCCGCATAGACGAAACTCGTGGACGTTGCGCTAAGTGAAACAAGCCAGGCGCAAAAGGACGCATATTGCATGATTCTACTTACGGGAGATTTCTGGAGTAGTCAAACTCCTAGGGACAGAAGGTGACATGGCCGTTACCAGGGGCTGGAGGGAGGGAGGAAATGGGAGGCCGTGTTTCATGGGGGTCGAGTTTCAGTTGGGGAAGATGCAAAAGTTCTGGAGATGGAGAGGAGGGACAGCTGCGCAACACCGCAAATGTAATTAACGCCACTGGACTGTGCACTGAAAAATGATAAATTTCATGTCTATTTTACCCCCGCCCTGAAGTCCTGGCAGGCTGCAAGGCACCTACGAAGCTTGCCTACTGTCCCAGCCCCGTGCTCCTTCGATTAGCGCTAACTACCTCGCAGGGCACACCGTGTACATAGAACCAGAAAAGATTTTCCCTGTCCTGACAGATGCCCACCATTACTGCATGCCGGAGTGCCAAAGGCAGCCTGATAGAGACTTGACCTCTGGGCACAGAAGACGCAAACACAAATGCTAGCTTGGAAAGGGGATGAATGATTCAAATGGTGTGAGGGAGAGAAAATGCTACTAGTGCTAGTTTGACTTACTGAGAAGGGTCCATTAATTCACATATAGGAGTTCCAGGGGGAGGAATGTTGCCCTAATTATGTCTTGGGTAATTTGGCCATTTAAATGGCTAACCAATTTGCAACTAGCTTCTTCCTCAAGGTATTGCATCTTTATTCAGTGCTGCTCCCCTCCCATCACGAGCCAGGCTGCGCGTCCAATGCATGCGACATTGTGGGGATGTTAGCTCGTTTTTTGCCGATCGCTACCCATCCTCCTCTTCAATCATGTGACCTTGTAGCTCTTCTGTGGGATTGGTAATGTGTCTAGCTGGAATTATCGCCTATGTTAGCAGGATTCTTGTAGCCTCCAGAAAGTACAAGGCCGGATACCATGTTTGCAGTGCCTTCCATGAATAGCTGTGATGGGGGAGGATCTGACAATTGCACCTCAATTATGGGGAGATTCAGAACCTGTCCGGGTCCCATCCTTGTGAGATGCCTGCTGAGGGAGCTTGTCTCTACACATAGCCAGTGTGCTGCTGCCCAGGCAGCCCCCACCCCTGCGCCTTCCACTGATGGCCTCCCCATCCTGATCAGCTGTGTGTCTGGACCTGCCATAGCACCCCCCTCAGCCCTGAGGGGGACTCAGTGATTCAGAGATAAACCCAGGCTGCCCTTGCTGATGCTTTTCCCGGGATGCAAGATGTGCAACCACTCTTCGGTGGGGAGAGAGCTTCTGCATCCGTGATTCTTACTTTTTGCCTCTACGCATCTCCACCAGCTGATGGGGCAAAGACACTCAAAGTCTAGGGGTGAGAAAATGCGATGTTCTTCCCAAAGCAGGCGGGAGAAGAGGAACAAAGAATGTTTATTCACAAGGTATCTTTTATTTATTTATTTATTTATTTAAAAGATTTTATTTATTTATCTGAGAGAGAGAATGGGAGACAGAGAGCATGAGAGGGGAAGGGTCAGAGGGAGAAGCAGACCCCCCGCTGAGCAGGGAGCCCGATGTGGGACTCGATCCCGGGACTCCAGAATCATGACCTGAGCCGAAGGCAGTTGCTTAACCAACTGAGCCACCCAGGCGCCCTCACAAGGTATCTTTTAATATAAATAACAGATGAAAGCTATTATTTATTATGTGCCAGGCACTCTGCTAAGCACACTGAATGTATTATTCCATTGAATCCTTGCAAGAACCCTGAAAGTATGGGTATTATGGTCTCCACTTTATAGATGATAGACGAGAGGCTCAGAGAGGTTTGGTGATTTGTCTCCAATCGAACAGCCAGGAAGTAGCAGAAACTACATTCTACTCAGGTTCTTGGATTCAGATGTTCCTGTTCTTTCAGCAGGGCCACAGCTGTCTGGGAGGCGCTGTTGGCCGCAGGCGCCCATGTCTAGGGCCTAAGGTAACCGCCTTTCCTTCGGGAAAGTACCGGCGGGCTACATGATGGGCTTATTAGTTGGTTGAGTGTTTTAGGAAGTGCCACATACTCCCCTTGATCTACCCACGTTTCTAGGTCTTCCACTCTCTGTGTATGGGTGATTAGAGAATCCGGTGGAGGGGAAGGGTAAGAGCGGATGATTGGGGGTGGGTGGGCAGAGTTGCTACAGGGTGGAAGCCTCCATTCTTCTGCCCGAGTTAGGTGTTCTTTGAGAACGTGGGTGTGAATTTGCGCCCCTGGCACCGTGCCCTGCACACCTCCCCTCATCCCTGCTCTCACCCCACCCCATGTGTATTACCAAAGCAAGGCTCTGTTCGGACCCGTCTTCTCTTGCACACTCGCTTCTCCAGGGCTCTCCTCTGCTGCTTGGCCTCTGCCACCACGGCCCCCAGCTACATGGTTCTCAGTCTGGATCGCCAGCTCCGTTCCCTCTTCTGATCTTCAGCCCGGCTTCCCACCTCCCTGCCCCCTCTGAGGGTCAAGCACTGTCCACACTGTATGCACCACCCTGCTCCTGATTCTTTTGAACTTTTTCAGTAGATGGTAGGAATGACTCCTTATCCAGTATTCCTACCTTGTATTTCTTTTGATTCCATCCCACCCTGTTCTGTTGCCAAAGTGTTCCCAAAGTAGAGCTCCCATCCCATCAGCTCTGTCAAAAATAGCTTGTGGCCTGTGGCATTATGGGGTTTCCAGACTATGATCCAGATCGCTCTTCCCATCTCATGTGTGCTGGTACTTCTCAACACCAGCAGTGACATAGCAGGAAGATTCTGAAACCCATCCTCTCTCCCCCTCTATTAGAAAGTAGAACTCCAGCTGAAGGAAGTCCTTCTGACTTCACAGACACGATTGTAGTCCAGTCCATGAGATGTGACAACTCCCGTTTGTAGCAGGTGGGGTTGGGAGAGGCAGGGAGAACATTAGAAATGCAGTTTTTAAACATTTTTTTCAACAAGCAGAGCCCCTTTCTTCCACACGTTTTTATGTGGAACCCCAAGAGAAAAAGCAGATACGTGGGGAGCTGCTGTAGTGCCAGTGGGGCTCGGGGCCTCCACCCCCAGTCTCCCCGTCATCCTGCGGCGGCTCTCCCAAGAATACAGTGTGAAACCCATGCATCCAGCCCCACATCATGATTTTAAAGAAGATGAAACTGAGTCCCAAAGAGATTGTGTGACCTGCCCAAGGCCGGGCGATGAGCCCGGGGCAGGGAAGGGTGAGGACCCCATCTTCTGAATGCACCCCCCTCCATTGTCATTGGCCACCGCCGGCATATGACGGGCCCACGAGCTCACATTACCGTACAGTCCCAAAAGCTTGAAAGTAAAACAAACATGGTAGAAAGACATCCTGATTATCCAGTGCTCTGGGGGAGGACCGAGAAAATGGATCAAGTTAATTTTCTAGAGGAAAGGTGCCCAGGGCTCCAGGTTGAGATAAGACAGGACTTATTTTGCCAGAAGGGAGAGTGAAAGCACTTCAGTTCATGCGTTTTATTATTGATGATTCTAACAGGAATACATTTTCATTATAAAACAACTTGGAAAACAGAAGAAAAATTAGAGAAACGAAAAATCACTCATATTCCCATGACCAGGACATATTTATTCAAAGCTTGGCACGGTGTACCCCCTTCCATTACTTTTCCTGTGCATCGTGCATATGTACCTCAGTGGATCAAATTGTTTACATGTTGTCTCATTTCTTCTTTTTGCTCTTCAGTGTCCTAGCATGTGCCTTTTCCATGCTCACCAAGTTACTGTTGAAAACATAATTTGAAACGGCTCCTTTATTAAAAGGTAATGTATATATCCATTGTAGAAATTAGGAAAGTACAGAAAAGCATGAAGAAGAAAATAAAAATCACCAATAATCTCAGTGCCCAGAAGTGACTCTTGTTAGCATTTCGGTGAATGTTCTTCTTGTCTCTTTCTTACATTTACTCATACATAGACATTCTTAATATACTTGTGGTTCTATTACATATATTGAAATATTTTCTAATGTGATGAATTAGGGATACTCATTTTCTCTTCTTTCATTACTTTTGATATACTTAAAAAAAGTGTTACTGATTATTTTCCTGTGAATTGCCTGTCTATGTTTGGTCACTTTTTGTAGATTTATTGTTGATTTATAAGTGTCTGTTACAGATTAAAGATATTTATCTTTTCCCTTTTTGCATCTGGGTGAAAATATTGAGTATATAATTAAAAAGTCAATAATTTATCAGTCCTCTAAGTATATTAAGTTACCTACAAGTTTTCACTGCTATAAATAATGCTATACTTAATATGTTTGCACATAGATCTTATCTGCATAATTTTCTTGGGATTGACTCAGAGAAAGGGGATTAGTGGGTTTTTCCCCACAGGAAGTATATGTTGGTACCTATTTCTCTAAAATCTTAGCATAACTGAGTATTATCCTAAAGGAGCTGTCCAAGTCAATAAGAAAAAAAAAAAGACTTTTAGTTTTAAATTATTTCCTTATTAGAAAGTTTTTTCCCCATATTTTATCGTCTATTTTTGTCTGAATGCTTTGTGTATTGGCTGTTGTTCCTTGCCCAGTTGGGTTGTTACTGGTTTTCTAATTGATTTATTAGAGTTCTAAAAACATTAATTCAGGATATTAGCATTACACTGCTACAAATTTCTCACTTTGTCCTATGAATTTTTATTTTACAACTGATTTGTTTTTATTTGCTATTTTAGATTATATGGTCAGATCAATCACTGTGATTTTTCACCTTGTTTTATGCTTGGAAAGGTTTTTTTTTTTTTTACATTATTTTTCTGGTTTGTTTTTGTTCATTTAGCTTTAACATCCGTTGGTGGTGTATTTTCATGTGTCACTTGTCAGAGGTGGGATAGTTTTGAAAAGACTCTAAGGGAGAGTGAGGGCCAGGTTGAGTAGTCATCGGAAGGCTACGGGGGAAGACTGAATAAAGCAAGCAGAAGAGGAAGAGCTCATGGACCGGGGGCCTTGGCGAAGGGGTGGGGAGAGGCTGTGATAACTGCACGTTCAGGGTCAAGTGGTGCGTGAGTCCCCAGAGGACGTGTGGATCCGCACAGCTGAAAGACATTTGGAAACAGACATCCACGGGGGGACACACCTATGCTGGATGATGGGGTTGGGGTGGCTTTGGATTAGGGATTAGTAGACTAAAAAACTATCATTGCTCTAGTCAAGGTTACCAAGGACTTTTCAGTTGTCAAATCCCATTTCTTATCTTGTTTACCTTTTCTGTAGCTTTTGACATTGCCTGAATTTCCTCTTTCTCAAAGCACCAAATCCCCTCAGGTTCCATGACACCGGCCTGTCCTCATTTTCTTTCTTCTCACTCTCAGCTGGGGGCTTCTCTGCTCTTCTGTCCCTGCCTTGAGGCTGAGCCCTATACCCTCTATTCCTCTGGGCCATAAACTCTCCCCAGGTGACCTTGTTCATCTCCACACCTTGAATTACCATCCGCATGCTAATGACTCCTCCCCTCAACTTAATATCTCCAACCTGGCCTCTCTTCCAAATCCGGGTGAATCTATTTACCTAATGATTGGGTGTCTTGTCTCAAATTCAGCATGGCCCAAACTGAACACTTATCTGCCTTCCTCCCCCACCCAAAACCAACTTGTTCTTCTTCCAGGATCCCCTATCTTAGTGAGTGGGTTTCTTTTTTTTTTTTTTTAAAGATTTTATTTATTTATCTGAGAGAGAGAATGGGAGACAGAGAGCATGAGAGGGGGAGGATCAGAGGGAGAAGCAGACTCCCCGCTGAGCAGGGAGCCCGATGTGGGACTCGATCCCGGAACTCCAGGATCATGACCTGAGCCGAAGGCAGTTGCTTAACCAGCTGAGCCACCCAGGCGCCCCTTAGTGAGTGGGTTTCTTAACAAGGTACATATGAGCTCTGTTTTCAGAAAGGATAGGGTTGGAAAAAATGGACACCCATCTCTGTGAGAAACTTAGAGTAGACATGAAGATGTTCCTGTGGCTGAGAATGAGTAAGTACTAGAGCGGTTTCCCAGGGAATGCTAAAGTACGAGAAACAACATCCTATTCTTTGATTTGGGAAATGAAGCCCCAGATATTTTAAAGGTCCCAAGGGGTCATTTGGGAGACAAGAGTTTCTAAGCATTCCTCCAGTAGGAGAATTTTATAAATAACCTTCCCAGTCTTCAGCTTGAAAATTCAAATTTCCAAAGGTCACATATTCCAAAACCGTTTCTAAATTTGCTTCTATGATTTGAATCCATAAGAAGATGCACCTGCAGGGGCGCCTGGGTGGCTCAGTTGGTTAAGCGACTGCCTTCAGCTCAGGTCATGATCCTGAAGTCCCGGGATCAAGTCCCGCGTCGGGCTCCCTGCTCGGCAGGGAGTCTGCTTCTCCCTCTGACCCTCCTCCCTCTCATGCTCTCTGTCTCTCATTCTCTCTCTCGCAAATAAGTAAAACCTTAAAAAAAAAAAAGAAGATGCACCTGCAGATCATGTAGGGCAACAACTAAGCAGTAGAATTTAAATCCTCTCCTGGTGGTCCATTTGGGTGGCAAATGCGGTTCCTAAAGCAGGTGGGAGCCTTTTAAAGAGAAACCGCTGAAATATGTCAATTGAACAAAATTAGCTCTTTATTATATTTTTAATTACAAAAGGCACAACAGGTTGGTCAGAAAAGGGCCCATTTCTTTTCAGCTAAGCATTTTAAAGTTCGCAGCGATAGATACCAAATTTGGGCTTGCTAAATCTTTGAGGGAGAAAACAAAGGAAAGCCATTTAACCATTTGGAAGTATAGGAGTCATTAAAAAAAAAAACTCAGAAGAAGTGAAGCAGCATCACGTCTCCTCGCTCTAGTACTTGACTGAGGGGTGTAAGAGAAGAGACTCTGTAGTGATTTCTTCTTTCCCTGTCTTTATTATGCCCTTCCTCGCAAGCACTAAGTGCACCCAAAAGAGAAATGCCCTTTTGCCGGATCTCCAGGCTCTTGGGCAATGTCACCACTCATGCCCCGGGCTCAGCCTGGAAGTCAGGCGCTTTTTTTGCCCATGTGCCTCTTGCCCTTCCCTGTATTATCTGTATCCTTTCGCTTGGT
Organism: Halichoerus grypus; assembly: GCF_964656455.1. Taxonomy (NCBI): domain Eukaryota; kingdom Metazoa; phylum Chordata; class Mammalia; order Carnivora; family Phocidae; genus Halichoerus; species Halichoerus grypus. The sequence continues at coordinate 93,582,828 of NC_135723.1, forward strand.
AGAATTGAATCCTGCCTTGGATACGGTGGCTCACGGCTTCATTATCAGCTTTCCTGATAATATGCCCGCCCCACCCCCCGCAGCCTCCTGCTAATTTGTGGAAATGAACTGCGGACATTTCTTTCAAGGAAACTTAGTAGAACTACTGCATTAATTTACGTACAACTACTAAAGAAAGTTCTGTGCCCCAAAGGAGGTTTGGGCTCCAAATCCCGTGTGACCTCTGCCAAATGCTTTCTGGGTCTCTGCGTCCGCTGCCCTCCATAGTAAAAGATACTGTTGCTACCAAGTTCCCTCTGCACATTAACAGTCTGCAGGCAGAATGTAACTGTGGCTTTCAGTGGGCAACTGCGAACAATCTGGATAGATTTTCATGCTTTGTTTTTTTTAAAGTCTGCGTTGGCACTTTCTGCATCATTGATGTGGGTCCTTGGGTGGGGGAGGGTCGTCCTCAGAAGGCTCTGGAGGCACGCTTTGCTCAGGGGCCCCTGATGAGACCAGGAGGAAGCGCTAAGTGCAAAAACCACTGATTGAAATCCAGTTCCTGATAGGGAGCAGACAGGAACCAGATAGAGCTTCCCCTAAATGATGCCGGCGAGATCCGAGAGCAACGAAGTGAAGACAAACAGAGCACAAACTTTTGGCTCCCCAAGTGCCACCGCAGCAGCCCCGCCTCCGCTGAGGATCACCACCCCCTGACGTCTCTTTCATTTAGTTGCAACAGCCCCAGCTTCTCTGTCTGGAAACCCAGGAGATTCTTTCTCTCGGCCCATCTTGGCAGCGTTTAACCCCGGCCAGCTGCAATGAGCATTGCAGGGAAGAGGGAGAAGCCATATGGCTTCAGCTCTCGGGCCGGCAGATTTCAGCGCTCTTGCACAGCATTGCTACCATGGGATGGTTTTCCTCTGCAAGATCCTGCCTGGGCTGGCTCCGGAGTTGGGAGGGGGCACGCTCTTTGTTCTCAGGAGGTGTTCCTCCATTTGGGGGCAGGGCAGGGAGAGGGGCCTCGGATGGCTGTGCCCCCGTCTTGCATTCACTGCTGTTAGTGGTCATATGAGCAACCACATTCTACCTCCTTCCACCGCATACTCAGTCCCATTTCCCATCTCTCCATGGTCCCTCGTGATCTAGTGCCTGTTATCAGCAGTCTACTGGGATGATGTTCTCCTAGGGGCCGGGGGCGCAGGTCCTGTGTCCTTCTCTCGGGCATTCCCATTCATCTGTCCTGCTCAGCAATGCTTGATGCTGCTCCTCTGGCCACCCTGTTGCTATCTGGTCCTGCTTTCCCTTCTACCTCTCTGCCTGTTCCTCCTCGGTCTCCATCAGTGGCTCCCATATGCCTCTGCTTCTCCTACATATGCTTACTCTTTTCTTCAGTGCTGACCAGCCTTGCTCCGAGAACGCAGTCACCCTCATGGCCAAGTTGTCTGTTCTGTGCAGATATTCCCAGTCTCATTAAGTGCCGGCGGAATATGGAGCAGATGCTTGCCGGCCAATACTACGGGAGTATCGCTTTGTTATCTCAAACCATTCTCCATCGCTCTAGAGTCTTCTTCCTCATGTTCTTCAATTGTGAAAGCCGAGGCTTATTCTTGACATGTCGTTCTGTTTGGGGGGCGTGTATCCAATCAGTTGTAAAGCCTGACAGGTGTTTTTTTTTTTTTTCCTGAATGTCCTTCCCACCTGTGCTTTCCACGTTCCTCGTCACCAGGGTCCCAGTCCAGTTCTGGTTGAAGCTTCGCTGTTGCCTATGAGCTGATCTTGCCACCGGCCTCTGTCCCACTTCCTTAGGCTCTGTACACCTTTGCCAGATTCATCTTCTGAAAACAGTGCTTCCCTCTACCACATCCTCTGTGACTCCTCTTCACCATCATAAATAGCCTAAAGTCTATAATTTTTAGGCTGCTATTATGGAACTCCCAATCCTGGCCAATGTCACCGTCAGGACTGTGCCCAGAATGTGCCGGGCACATTCCTGCCCCACACCTGTACTTATGCTTCCTTATCTAGAATGTCTCCTCACTCTCCTCTTCCCGTTGGCAAACCTCACCCCTTCTTTAGGGTCTAGATTACGAACTGCTTTGCTCATGAAACTTCTGTAAGTATCGAGCCGTGAAGACCCCTAGCCTCAACATCTGAACCCTGATATTCAACATTGATTTTACATTTAATCGCATACTGGTTTGGGGGATCTTTTGCATTCTTTCGTTGATATTTAATTTTTATTTTTGGATTAAAAAATTTTTTTTTGTCTGCATGTTTTGTTGCCCTCACCCAATTATAAGCTTCCTGAAGGCATGAGCTATATATACGTTTTTTCCTTCGGTCACCCTACTACCTGGTACAGAGCTCAGCTAGTGGCAGTTACTTGGCACCTGAGCGCAAAAATGGGATTTAGGGTTACCTGGGACTGTTACTTTATTTTAATCAAGGAAATCTATTTTTAAAATAACTTTTTTCCTCCACAAAATTATTTATTAACCTGGTCCACCCTCCCATCTTTCCATTAATATGTAAAAATAAAATTTCGCCCATCCAAAAAAAAGTGTGCTGTTTGTTTTTAGCTTGATTATGTGTGATTGACAGCTGAGACATACTAATGCGATCCTTGTTTTTAAAGACATGTTGTCATCCCATCTTCCCCCAACGAGGCCCAGTGAGTGATGCTCAGGGTGGAGTCTTGCTTGTGGTCCCAGAAAGGGAAGGAAATAGCAGTGTTGCACGCAGCAGCTGCCAAACCCAGTTCCAGCAAAAACCCAGCCCTGATGGCTTTTGCATTAAACGGATATTAGAGAAAGGGGAGGCGGGCTGGCTGGCGAGGCTGGGCCTGGTTTTCGGCTTAGCAAATCCAGAAACTCAATATAACGGTTACCACATTCTCTGAAGGGGAACTAGATATTAACCAGACCTAAAAACACAGGTTGTAAAATCAGCATCTCTGTATACGATGAACTTAAACATTTTAGAGATTGTTGTATTTCTATCCACTTTTGAGGGTGGTACTTGGAAGGTATAAAGGCATCCGGGCAACCTACTTCGAAATCAGAGAATTAATTGATTGTGGGAGAATCAGAGCGATGGTTTTGTGTGGGAGTCTCGCGCTCCAGGAAGGCCTGGGGAGTTGCCTCTGGACTGTGTTGTGTGTGTGTATCTGTGTGTCTACAATCACAAACCCACACATATTTTCCCCACATGCCTGTATGTCCGCCTCTGCCATTGGCAAGTATTTATTGAGCGTCTATGAAGTGCTCGATGCCTCGTGCTGAAGATTGGTGTTCTTCCTCCTCTTGCGCTCATAGACAGTATTGAGTAAATGGTAACAAGCTCTTATTCATCGACTATGTTTCTAACTCTCTGCAGATGACCGTATCCTTTGTGTCTTGAAAGTCATTTCTGAAGTTAGTACGCGTATAAAACTGGCTGATGTTATCAAATTCGTGGCACTTTGTGGGAGTGGCATTCTCTCACTCCTTCTCCAGGTCTGGGTGGCGGTCTTCTCAGGATGGGTGGCCCCACGCATGTACAAACACCCCCTTAACGAGAGCAGGACCCTATGACCAGGCGCTTGCCACTGTCTCAGTCCTGCCTTTGGTGCTAGGTATTCCTGTTCATCTCAGGTACCTCTGAAAAGTTCTTGTGGACATTGGTTCAGAAGGAGCCCTTGTTAAAGCAGCCTGTGGCCAAGGCAGGTGGTGGAAGTTTCCATTAGCTCCATGGCAGCTTGGAGACGTGCTGTTGTATTTAAAAGCAGCATCTCGTAGTGCAGCCATTATGGGCGATGCCTCTGGGGAGGAGAATTTTTCTTTCCTCTTAAGGAGGAGAGTGGGAGGTTGCCTTCTACGTGGGGGAAGAAAAGAGATGACAGGATTTCATGCAGGAGCAGAGAAAAGCCCCGTGTGGATATAATCCTACTTTTTCTGCTTTGCCTGCTAGGCTGCAGGTGTGTCGCTGAGAATGGCAGACCTTTTCTAGCTGATGAGGAAGCAAGAAGGGCAGACTAGGCTGGGTCTTTAATTAGTGTGAGCAACTAAAGCAGGTGGCAAGAGCACAGGAACTGGAGAGAAACTGGTACCTTTGAGACCCGGGGACGAGTTTTAATGCCAAGATGACCTTTAGTCCTGGAGCCGAAACTCCCGGGATGTCTGCCCAGGAACAATCGGATGCCAAGATCAAGAGTCTCAGTGTGATTTAAGAAGATGCGTTCTAATCAGGCTTTGGCACAAAACAGACTGGAAACTCCGGAGCCATAAACCCAGTCCCAGGAGTTATTTCATTCCAAGATATGATTCAGAGTGAGTTAGAAAAGCATATTTTACCAGAGTCTAGGGATAAGACTGAAGTTCACCTGTGTCTGCCAGCAGTTAAGGATTAGTGATAAAATATTAGATTTCACTTGCTCTATATGGAGCAACAGAAAAACCCCCCCAAGAACCCAGTACCTGTGATGGTCGAATAGCTTGTCAAAAGCTGCAGAACGTGGCTTTGCTAACCTCCACAAGTGCAAAATGCCAGAAGCGTTTATCAACTGCCCAATATTTATTTTTAATTATTTAATTAGATTTTGGCTTTTAAAAAGAAGATATTTGGGAGGAAATTACAGCTTTATTTTCAATTTAGTTAAAACATCTTTTAATGAATAAGCCTTCTTTTCAGGCATTTTCGTGATGACCGTAGTATAATTACAACCTGGGGTGGTATGGGATGTCCATCCGTCTGTCCATCTACACATCAAGTAAATTCATTCAGGCTGCAATATGGCATTCTCTATGTGAACGACACACTCATGTATTGAATGTTGAGTCTAGAAACATAAAATATGGTGATGGCTGGCCGTGTTTTCTTAGAACCCATTTTGAGGGTGGACATGGGGCTGTAAAACCAAAAATTGGGTGTCTCAACACAAGAAAGCTTGGGTATCCATATATCAAAGGTGGCTCGAGTTAGTTTAGTGAGGTGGAGAAGGAAAACCAAGTGTGTGGATTCAGAAAACCATGCAGGCTTTTCTTTAGCTTTCATTTCTTTGAAGAAATGCTTTGCTTAATTTTTTAAAACTTGCACTCAGAGTGGGGCAAACATCACTTGTCACTCAATGGGAAACAGAAATAGTACGTATTGGGTACTAAACTGTGTCTCCTCTTTTGAAACCTGTTCCCTGCTGCCCAGTTATTTTCCATCTAAACCCGAGCCCACCCTTCAGAAGCCTACACGAGACATCTGGAACTTTGCTACTTTAATTTTAAAGCTGTTTGATTCACAGCTCATCTTGATCTTACGCTGTTACCTTATAGAGAGCAACACAACGATTCTGCCACATGTGCTAAGAATAATACTGTCAAATATTGTTAAACTGCTAGGAATCAACTTTTGGAAATGGGCTAAATGAATGTGTATTTTCCGTGCTGTCTTAATTCAGTTAAAGAGATCTTTTTTTAACCATATGTGCCAGAAATGCTTACCTTGGATCCAAGCTTGAATATGAGTTACTTCTGCCAAAAAGAAATGAACAATTTTTACCAAGTTTTAAGCAATTGAAAAAAAAAAGTGACTGTGATGGTTGGAGAGAATTGTCAAATACTGCAAAATGTGGTTCTTGCTGATTTCCAGGAAAGTAAAGCACAAAGCAAAAGGGTTAGAAATAGCATAAAATCAAGAGATCTGGTGATCCTAGTGGACCATTGTATTTAAAACAAGATCTAGAGAGAGTCATTCTAGAAATAAATTGGCTTTTGAGCAGCTGTCTGAAAAAGCAGTGATTCTGATTAGGTTTTCTTTAGGAAGAGAGAATCTCATGGACAGACTGACAGCCTTGCCTCTGAAGTTTCTAGCCATTGGTAGCCCCAAGCTGGGGCCAGGAGGCGGAAGACTCTAGCCCTCAAAAGGCTTATGGGCTTGACAACTGCGGTATTTGTGCCATTTGATTAGCCTTTTGTTATCAATTAGTTTGAACTCATTTGCTTCGTACCTATGTCCAGAAAAAGGGGGAACTAGGCATTTTTTTTTTTTTTTTTGTGGTGGTGAAAAGATCTAATACAGAGGCTGGGATGTCTTTCTGATGGTATCAGTGTGTTTGTCTTCTTACTGTAAAGGTTAAAAACAATGAGTTTTAGAGTAAGACCACTTTACTCTGCATCCAAGTGCCTCAGTTTCTTCTCATCTGTACAGCGGGTGCCTTAGAAGGCTGGCATAAGAATTAAAGGTACTTGGGGGCTCAGCCCATAGTGTGCATTCAACACATGTTGGCTGTCATGTTGAGTAAGGGGTCTCTATCAGGCATGCATATATTTGAGCTGGAAAAATTGAGATGACACCTGTGAGTGGAGTGGGCTCTGGGAGAGGGGACACATGACTCAGAATCTCTGTGCCTCATGAGAGTTTCCAGGGCTGGGCGTTTCTGCAGTCCTCAGTGGCCGGCCGATCCCACTGTGGTTCCACTGACTTCTGGCTCCTGTAGCTCACACCCCTGGGGTCTCAGGCCATTCTTGACCCTGAGCCAGTCCTGCAGTCCATTACTTACTCAGTCATTAAGCCACGTACGCATCTGTTCATTCACATTGCTGCCATACCGTTTGTTAAATATTTTGACCGTGACCTTATATTTAATCCCCAGACAAATCTACTATAGAAATATTTCTATTATCCCCATTTTACAGAAAAGGAAATTGAAGCAGACAGACGTTAAATAACTTGTTCAAGGTCACACAGCTAGTAGGTAGCAAGGGATTCAGACCCAAGAGGTGAGTCCAACTCCTGCTCTTCATCTCCAAACTTTAACACCCAGTCTGTGAGGCAGTGAGAGGACTGGCCTTTCCTGTGGGGGAAGGCTTCCAGAGATTGAGATGCTTTTCCAATTTGCCTACCATCCTAGCTCACCTGGATTGCCTCAGAGCCCGTGGTTGAGGCTAAGCCTCATCATGGTCATGGGTGGAATCTTGTCCCATGCACATGCTTCTTGAGAAAACGAAATCCTTCGGAGAATGACTTTTCTATAGAGAAAAGAACCTCTGGCCTTTAAGAACACATTGCAAGCCTGTGCCATTGACAGCGTGAGGCTCAACATCTAGGGACAGCCAAGGCCAAGGGCCCCGGCCCTCAGTATCTCCAGGCCACCAAGGAAGCTCAACTGGCCATCATTATGCTGACCACCATTCTCTGGTGGCTTACCGTCCTATAAAAAGGGCAAACACTTCTATGAAGCCAGTGGCCTGTCTCAAAGCAGTTTGCCCCCAAAGACTGGGGCATCCCTGCCCTCATGTGTTGAGATGCCACCTGTCTCAACAGGGAACCCTCACTGATGACACCCCGTCCCCCCGTGGCAAGTGACATTTGGTTGTGAGGCGTGCCCACTCTATGCTGGTCACTGAGGCCCAGGGGACCAAGGCTAGACCTCTCAAGGAAGCCTTGGAGAAGGAGGGAGAGCTCAGACAGGAGGCGGTGGTCACTATTCGTGGCCTGCAGCCCCATTCCCCATTTTTTTTTCTCCACAATTCCACACTTGTGGAATCTCCACGGTCGTGCTTTTGTTCTGCCGATAGTGCCGGGCCTGAAGGGAGCGCTCACACTTCCCAGGTGGCAAAGTGGCCTTTAGGCCAGAGCAGTGGCTCTCAGCCTTGGCTGCCCCTGGAATCACTTGGAGAGCTTTTCAGAGGTACCAATTTCCAGGCCCCGTTCTGGAATTGCTGATTGACTTATCTGGGTCCTAGTTGTCAGCATTAAAAAAAAAAAATGCTCTCCAGGTGAGTCTCCCGTGCAGCCAGTAATGGTGAAGTCTGGGGCACAGGCTCAGCCTTTCCTCCAGGATGCAGGGGCTCGAGCTGGAGCAGATGGGGAAGCCGTTTCCCACTGGCTGGAGGCAGCTTGGGCTCATCCTCATGACTGCCGGCAGCCATTGGTGCGGTTCCTGGTTTGTACAAAACGCTGTCTGCCTTGTGCTGGGAAACAAGGAGGTCAAAATCAAACAGAAGCTGACAGACTGGCTGGGAATCTGAAAAGATCCAAGGTCCAGGGTCTCACTCATCTTCTGTATCCCCCCCTCCCTGCCGGGCCATGGGCGCACAAGACACACTGTCCGTCATTCTTTATCTTGTTATTCAGAACAACGAGGACCAACAACAGTGTCGGGGATGATATCCTCGATGTCCGTTAGAAGTGCCCCAAGAGTACATTTGAGGGAGTCTGGGTCAGAAAGCTTCCCGGAGGAAGGGGGTTCTAGCAAGCCCTACAAGGCATGGCCGTGAAGAGCAGAGGCACGGGGCCGAGCATGTGCGTGGTGCGGTGGGGGCGGCAGACTCAGTCACCCCGGTCTGCCCAGAACAAGGCCTGCAGTTGAGCCTGGGTGGCCAGGTCAGAGGGACGGAGGGTGGAGGAGGCCCTGTGGCTGCGAAAGGAGAATCTTTGGTTGGGAGGACCCTCGTTCCTCCACCTTGCCTCGTTGCAATTTGAGATTTGGGCTCACAAAATATTAATTAGTGAGGAGACTTATTTATATTTTATCATCTCCTTGTGGGTGCTCTTGTCATAAGGGAGGGGGATAAATCTTCCTTTGGAATTCTGAAGAGCAAGCTGTCAAATAGCTTCTGAACGGTTGAGCTGAAATGGTTTAAATGCTGCTTTTTAGGGGATGTTAGGCCTCGTCAGGCTCTCCGCAGGCAGCAAACCCTAGGTAAATGTTAAAAGAGAAAACTCTTTAAAAAATTCTGTTTAAAGGCTGCTCATTGTAGACAACCAATGCAGAAAGAGTAAGGAAAGCCAAAATCTCCTTAAATCCTTCTACCAAGATTGATTGATTTGCCTCTCTCTCTCTCCGTTTCTCTTTTCTACCATTGATCTATCCACACCAACACATGCACACACAAATGGGGTTTCATAACAAATGTATGTGATGCGTACACATGTGATATACGTATACGGTAGCTTATGCTGGGATAATATCAGACCTACTGTTCTGCAGCCTTCTTATTTGAGACAGTAGGTTGTGCTGCTCCTTCCACATTAGTGAGTAAATTGTACATGGTTACGTCTTAGGGCTGCCTGGTGTTATCTTTCTATGGCTGTGTCATTTAACCGATTTCATGTTCATAGGCATTTAGGCCATTTCTCATTTATTCCAGTCACATTTTGTTTTTAACTTTTAATTAACAGTTGAAAGGCCAATTTATATTTCTAGTGTTCATGTAGTCAACAATCCTCATTGCGTACCATGCGCTGCGAGGCACTCTAGCAGTGATTCATTCAACAAAAGAGACAAAATCCCTGCTCTTATGGGACTTACATTCTATTGTGATGTAGATGATGAACAAGATGAGTGAAAGATAAAATGCATTGGATAGTGATAAGTGTGCTAAGTGGGAAAACAAGTGTGGGAAGTGATATGAACTATTGGGATGGGAACGGAAGGTGAGACTTTAAGAAGAGTTGTCAGGAAAGGCCTCTTGGAGAGGAGATTTGGGACAGACACATGAGAGAGGCAGCCATGGCAGTATCATGGGAAGAGCGTTCCAGGCAGAAGAACCAGCAAGTGCAAAGGTCCTGAGGCATCGAGGTGCAGGCACATTCAAGAAACTCCCCAGAGGCCATAAACTTGGAATAAAGTGAGTGAGAGAGGGCTTACTGGGAGATGACCTAAGAGAGTTAGGGAGGAGGCAGATCATTTGGGACTCTTGGATCCTAGAGGGGAAACTACTGGACAGTTCTTACTCAGAGGGGTGATAGGATATGAGTTACATATTTTTTAAAATTTTTTTAAGGTTTTGTTTTTAAGGAATCTCTGCACCTGACATGGTTGGATCAAGATCAAGAGTTGCACGCTGTACCAACTGAGCCAGCCAGGCGCCCCTGCTCTGAGTTATATCTTAATTAGGAGGGAGCCTGAAGGCAGGGCAAAGCCAGAAGCAGAGAGAGAAGCGGTTTAACCCTTCCAGGTTGCAGATGGCGGTGGCTTGGTTTAGGGTGGTGGCAGGGGAGACGGTGAGAAGGGGTGGGACTTCGGATGTACTTTGACCCCACAAGATTGCTAATGCAGAGTGCGAGAGGAGAGCAAGAGAGGAGTGAAGGAATAATTCAGGGTTTTGTCTAGAGGAACTGAAGAACAGGGTCGCCATTAACTGAGGATGAGGGGGACAAATGCTCCGAGGGCATTGGGTGGGGAGGGGTCAGGAGCCGAGAGCCATACCTCCTGCGGAGGGAGATGCCGCACACCTTTGAACAGGTTCTTTCCGGGGCCGGCTCTCATGGGAGGCATAGGCTGGCTCCTGATTTTGAGAAATGCAACTGTTGGACTTTAGGGGATTTTCTCATCATAGTTTTGAATCAGGGTATAACATCCCTTTAAAGAATCATTTGCCACTTTATGTGTGTGTGAATTTGGAGGCACACATGTTGATTTAGCCATAAATCTGTTTATCATATTTTACATTTTTGGTCATTATCTCTGCAGACTCTTTGTAACTATGTTTATTTGCATAAAAACAGGGCCTTTTGTTTCTGAACCGTGATTAGCTCTTCCCCGTATCTTGGTTTGAAGTCATAATCCTGTCTTTGTGACAGCATAGTGGTTGCTCTTGGAAATGATTAGGATGTCATAATTGGTTTAGGACTCCAGGTGGAGAATAAGTGGGAGGGGCAGATGATCATTTTCTCAGAAGCAAAAAATTCCTGCCTCCTACCCAGGCTCTCAGTGATAAGAGAGGGAGGCCAGGAAAAGGCATGATCTATAAATAGACCTGCTTCCAAGGAGCCTGCTTTCCTAAAGGTTTCATTGGGCATGAGAAAGCCCTTTCCTCTTAGCAATTAATGGCCCTGATTTGACTGTGCTGTATTATAGAAGCTTCAGGAAAGAAACTGGAATTTGCGTTTTTGTAGAGCAGATTCAGGTAAAATGCCTGAGAGAACTCTAAATGGGTGTCTGTAAATCTTAAGTCATCTTCCTCCAGATTGTAAAAGCATCTTGAGGAAGAAAACCATCTCTGTGTTGCTGTGCTAACTTTTCATTGTTGCTGGTAGCTAACCCCATGCTGTGCCTCTGTCCACCATCCTGGGTGCCGTACCCAGGGAGGGCATCCCCAGGAGGGTCCCCCAGAGATAGAAGAACTGCGGTTTGCTGCTCGACCTCATGCATGCTGATGGGGGGCACCTCGGTCTTAGCCCGACCTTGTAGGGAGCGGGCTTATGGTCCGACCTCGTCAGGATCATGCTCAAGCCTGCTGGACTGGCAGGGTTCAAAGGTGAAACAAGCCTGAATTCCTTAGGAGTCTTTTTCCATATGTCGGATCTGTGTCCTCAGACTTAGAAAAAGACACCAGAACCCCCCTCCCCCCATTTCTCGAGTGAATTATGTTTAAAACAAGCAGCTTTTCCACCTGGGATGGTTTAGATTCAGATAGATGGCTTTGGTTAGTTGCAGAAGATAGCCCTGGGATAAGTCTGCTTCTCTAGGGGTGTAATCATCGATGGACAGAAATGTGAAGGCCTGTCGGTTCAGTCCGGAGGACGACCAGAGGCTTCTCCTCCTTTTAAGGTCACAGACATCTTTGATAATTCAACAAAAACTGTAGATCACTCCAGAAACCATCACATGCACCCAACGTTACTCTCGTAGTAAGGTTTGCAGAAGTCCTGAATGCCATCCGTGAACACGCCTGTCTTGTAATGCTCAGTCATTTTTGTCGTTCGACAAATATTTATGCAGCACTTCTCACATTCAGCACTGCTCTAGGTACAAGAAATGTAGTTGTGAACGAAGGAATCACATATTTACATTTATATGTTAACGATGGTTAAAAAAAGTCTCTTGAGTGGAAACTCAGATAATTCCCTTTGCCTTTCGTATTTTTTTTTTTTTTAAATCTTGCTCCCTCGTTTTTCTAAACCAAACATGCATTACTTGTATTAGAGAAACCCAATCCAAGAAATAAAATTCATGGTTCATTTCTTGAGAATAATATGCAATGACAAATGCTTTTTTGAAAGGAGTAATGATTTTAAATGGATTTGTATTTTATCAGTCATGATTGTGTAGAGGTGTCCTGATAAGTAAAGGTCCAGGTTGTGCCAAACATATAAGTTAGTCTGGCTACCGCTATCGCTTGGGTGGGTATGAGTAGATGCCTTGCAGTAACTTAGGACCTGGGTGTCAGATGTCTCCAGGAACGGGTCCTCTAGACCTGGGCTTGACAGATTTGGCCTGCAGACCAAATCCCATTTTTGTAAATGAAGTTTTGTTGGAGCACAGCTCTGCCCGTTCGTTTGCATATCGTCTGTGGCTGTTTTCTCACTACAAGGGCCGTGTTGAATAGTTGTGACAGAGACCATTTGGTCCACAGAGCCTGAAACTGTTGCTTTGTAGCCCATCACAGAAAAAGTTTGTCCATCCTTCCTCTAGACTAGTGTCATCCAAGAGCACTTTTTGCAGTGACTGGAATGTTGTGTATCTGTGCCGTCCGATACTGCAGCCAGTAGCCACGTGTGTCTCCTGAGCCCTTGAAATGTGGCTAGTGTGACTGAGGACCTGACGTTTTAATTAATTTTACATTTGAATTTAAGTAGCCACATATACCTAGTGACTGCTGAATTGAACAATGCAACTCTACACCAAACAGTGAAATTCTTTATTTTCCTGGGTCCTCTCCAGACTCTCTTGACTAAAACACTTTTTTTTTTTTTTTTAAAGTTCTAACTATTCCTACATTGGGTAGGAGGTGGCCTCTTTTTATGAGGCATAGAGTTCATGAAGTTTTCCACCCAGAAATATCCCATCAGAGGAAGGACAGATTTGCCAGTGGAAAGTGTTGAGCAAAGAGAGAGGAAAAAGCTCAAATCCACTCCCACCCCATTTTTTAACTACTTAAAAAAAAAATAAACTTTTTAAGAGCAGTTTTAGGTTCACGGCAAAACTGAGCAGAAAGTACAGAGAGTTCCCACATGCTTCCTGTGCCCTGCCCCCGGCACCCCCCACCATTGATGTTGACATCAGTCATCACCCAGAGTCTGTGGTTCACGGGACAGTTTGCTCTTGGTGGCATACATTTTATGGGTTTTGACATATGTACAACGTACATGTTCAAGCCCTTCTGAGTGGGGGGTGGAGGACAAGGTGTGTAACCCAACCACTAACCTTTGAGTTTCAGATAAGGCTCATGGTGACTTGCAAGATCCTAAATGAAGGCACTGCTTTGAGGATGGAGCAGGGAAGGTGGGTTGAGGATGACGGAGAAGGTGCAGAAAGCAAGAAGAGGAGAAGAGAGAAAACCTTCACTTGCTTTGTGATTCTGATACTTTCTCCTTCTGTGCCAGAAGCTGGAGGTGGGCATGGTGGATGGGGCTTCAGAGCCTTCAGGCATCCTCCCTCCGTCATGTACACTCATGATCATAAAGGATAGGATCCCAGTTTCCTGCTGATTTCAGATGATTCCCAGGAACAGCTGGAGCCGATAGGAAGGCCGGCAATGCCAGGGGCCAGCCTGGTTGTACACGGAAGACACACGTTCCCAGGGAAGCTGACTTTTCCAGTGACAGCCGGTCGAGCCCTCATTTCTAAACCCATTGCATGCTCAGTGCAGCCACGAGGTCTATGAACTTTGTTCTCTGAACTTGGCCTCTTCCAGTTAGTCTGTGTATAGCCCAAGGTCAAGTTAGAATTTGTTGTTTTCCATGACACACGTAATGTGGCTTCAGGATGAAATCACCATTTTAGGCAACATGCTTTAGTATTTTGGTCTTCTGAAGAAAGCCATGCTTATTTTATTCCAAGTCTCTGCTTTTGGCGAATATCTAATACGCTGTACCTCCAGCTACTCCTGCCGTTCTGATATGTAATTAGTAATGCAGCATAGTGGGAGGGCATTTTAAGAATCTTAGTGTCTTTCAGGGAATGATCTGAAATTATATTTTATCAACACAAGAGATCCTGGGGTTGATTGCTTGGTGTCTTCAATGCATTTGCAGTTGAAATGAGGACTAGAGAAAACGGGACCGGAATAGGATATATAAGACGTGGTCTGTCAAGTTGGGTGAAGTTCACCTGCAATGTACACCATGGAGTTTTATGGGGCTTATAGATCTTCAATTGTGGACATAATTGGGGCAAAATGTCAGTAGCCCATTAAAAAGTAAAGTTGTATTTTAGGGGTATCTTCTATTAAAGTTCTGGTTGAAAACAATTTCTAAACAAGCATTGCAGCCTCAAAAAGTAGAGTGCATGTAATTCAGCTTGATCACTAAGTACGTGTTTTTTGTTTTGTTTTGTTTTGTTTTTAATTTTTTTTTTTTTTTTGGGAGAGAGAGAGAGAAACAGCATGACAGGGGAGAGGGTCAGAGGGAGAAGCAGGCTCCCCGCTGAGCCGGGAGCCCGATGTGGGACTCGATCCCAGGACTCCGGGACCATGACCTGAGCCGAAGGCAGTCGCTGAACCAACTGAGCCACCCAGGCGCCCTGTTTTGTTTTTAATTTTATTTTATCACTAAGTACATGTTAAGAACTCTTTAGAGAGACACCCAGTCAAATCATCCTTGCCTGGTGGCCTCATGCCTCCCAGGCCACAGACCTTGGGTGTTTAGCCAGCTTGGCAAGTGGAAGGCTGAATCCTTCAAGGGTGACCAGATGACTTAGGACCTCGTATCATGCGTAAGTGTGTCATAAGACTTTCAGTTGCGCTCTCCTTTCTTCTCCACTTGCAAAGAGGGGAGGAGTGAGGTTAGCTCCTGAGAGAGAATGTTCCTTTCTGGTCATTTCTTTTCTTTTGGAGGTACAGGCACCACTACAGTAGAGGTGGAGGGAAATGTCACCTTGGAATTCTGTCCAGACTTCACACAGAGGTATCTTCTATCTAATACCTTTTTTTGATGGGAGGAGTCCCAGAAGGGAATGTGACATCCAGCCTCTGCTGACAGGAAAAGAAACAAATGGGATTCTTCCCCTCCTCCCAGGGGAGGCTAGGGGCTGAGGGGGAGGGAGTGCCAAGCATACAAAGCCACCATGAACATGGCGGACGAGCTCCACTGAATGCATTACTAGTCTCCCAAGGTCTTGGGATCTAAACCAGGAATAAAAGGACAGCTGTTTCTGCATCCTGAGAGTCCTCACATCCTGGCTTATAAACTGCTCTGTTTTCATCCTTCCCCGTATCCTGCTGCAACACCTGGGGTGAAGTTTTTCTTCTGTTCTGGAGAAGAGGTTGAAGGTGTTGGTGTGAATCTTCTCTGCCATGGGCCAAGGAGCCTGGCCACTGTGATTTGCCATCCCCAGGTTAAACATTCCAGGCCAGATAATGAGCCCTAGGTTCATTGACCTGCAGAGGTCTTCAGAGACTGGAGAGTCTGTGTACCCAGCTCAAGGTGACTCAGGAAATTAGCGGTTAGATTCAGGTCTCATGATTCTCAGATCACTTTGATATGCTGTATTTCCTCCCTAATTAGCCCTCTTTATGTATTAATATATCCCCCCTCCCAATCTGTGATGTCTTTATTTTTATTGCCTTTATGCCATTAGAATCAACCCCTGCGTCTTAGAACAGGAGGGCTGGGCACTTGAGACATGGACACTGGATATTTCAAAACTCCTGAGGAGGGATGCATTATCTGCTACTGTCCTCTAACCAGTCCAACCTGAGATCTCTAGCAAGGGAGTGCCTGGAATTCGGTTAAAACATGCTATGTTAATATGAGTAAAGTGACAGCACCCCTCAAACATTGCTTCATTCCCCTACTGAGGATTCAGATTTGTGACAGTGTGTGGGCAGAATCTTGGGTGCTACCCATATAAAGCAAGAAGAGGGAAACTGAGGTTGTAGCTAGCATGGTCACCATGGTTGTCCTCGATGCCAGTGCCCTCCCGTGACTGGGTAGCCAATTCTACAAGCCAGCGTACAGCGTGTTGAACCACGGTATCAAATCCTCATCCTTTTGTCCTGATACTTATCAGGTCAGCAGAGCTGCCTTTTATTCTTGTCGCGGGGGAAAAGCTTTTCTGTCATTGCAATGTATTCAGGTAAAGTCATTGGTTCTGGTGTTTTTGTTCAAAGGAATTGAAAAACGTGTTGTACCGAACTGTTAGCACATCGACCATTCTGCAGAACATTTTATAATAGCCACCGAAGATGCGTTAAGGGAAGGAAATCAACCCATGGCTCAGAAGTACTTGCCTAGCATCCTTTTACCCAAGTCATACTGTCTGTTCTTCCCCATTAACTAATCAAGTATCAAGTCACCTGCTATGATCAGGGAGCTGATAAAGGAGCAGAAAATAAAATAGGAGTTGCAATACCAGCTCACAGGGAACTAAAAGCAGTCTGGTTAAAGAGATCAAACGCACACAAAGAGGGCAATTCTTCAAAGAATATTCTAATGACAGGTTACTGTTACAGAGCACACAGAATCAATGGTCACTGTACCATTGATTACTGAACATGCTCATCAAGACCTGTGGCCAAGAGATACACTAGGACCACCATAGCACAGCAAAGTGGAGGGATGGATTGAGTGTGCCAAGAAGACCACAATAAGCCTGAGGGATTTACATATTATCCTTTATGAGGTTAATAGAACCCCACCGAAGTGCTTTTAGTAGGAGAGTACCATGATTGGATTTCTCATCTAGAAGGATAATGGCTACTGAGTGGAGAATGATATGAGGGGATGGGGATATGGATGGTATTAACAGAGAAGGAAGTAAAGATAGACGTGAATTGTAGATAAAAAGAAACTGATGGATTTGAGAGAAACACTCCAGTGGGAAGCTATTGGAGGGTTTTAATAAGAATGGTATGACCTGACTATGTCTTAGCAAGATCACACTAGCTCCTGGGTTGAATATATCCTGGAGGAGGGAAGAAGACAGTAGCAGAGGGACCAGCCATTGCAATAATCTAGGTGAGAAATGGTCAACTTTGACCGGGAAGGTAGCCGTGGGAGTTGGGAGAGGCAGTCAAATTCTGTCCTGATTTTGAAGGTTGAGCCAAAAGGATTCTTGATAGACTATATGTGAGGTGTGATGGCTCCAAGACTGTTTTGGCTTGAGCAACTGAGAGGTTGAGATGGAGCAGACAGAAAGAATTAGATTTATGGTGGAAGTGTTAGATGTGTCAGTATGTCCAACAGGAGATGATAAGTAGACACATGGATTGCAAGTCTTGAGTTTACTATGAAGTAGGGACCGCAGACCTAAATTTGGGAGCCTCTGGCATGTAGATAGTGTTTAAAGCCATAGACTAGGTGATGTCACCAAGGGAGTAAATGGGTAGGAGAGAGAAGAGTTGGGATGGGCTCCTGGGGCACTCTCGTGGTAAGAGGTCAAGTTGATGAAGGAGAAGCAGCAAAGTAGATGGAGAAGCTGCGTTCAGTGAGTCAGTAGGAACTGGACAGTGTGGTGCTTGGAAGCCACGTGAATTACTCAAGGGGAGGAAAGGGTGAACGTCACATACTACTGGTGGGTCGGGTAGAAAGAGGACTGATGTGTTTCCAGTGGATTTAGCAGCATGGAGTGCAACGATGAGCTTGATAACAGTTTTGGAGAAGTGGAGGGAACAAAAATCTGGACAGGTTTCAAGAGAGAATGGGAAGTGAGAAATTAGATATGACTACAGATATGTCTTGAAGAGTTTTTACTGTAGAAGGAGAGAGAGAAATGGGGAGGGTGAGTTGAACACAGAAGGTCAAGGAAATCACTGGTGATTTTGATGAAAACAGTTTCAATGGGAGATGCTGTGAGGAAACAGGACCTTGAGTGTCTGTTTGCTCACCCTTGAAAAAGGATGAGTGCTTCGGATCAGCTGGTCCATGGCCTCACCAACCAGTGTCAGACCTTGCGATTTTCTTGGTGTTTTCCTTGTTTGCAATTCTCTCTGTGCCTGTTCTCACTTCACTGGTCTAACCCGTTTGTTGTCTTATTTGGGACCTCCTATTGCTCCTTCTGGAGCATTCCCCAGAGGTTGTGTCCTCTGAGTGGGCTTTTCTCCATGTTCTCAGAATACATACCTGCCTGCCTCAAGGAAGGGGATGACCTCTTGGCTGTGACTCTCCATTGGCATAGCTCCAACCGTCACATCTGTTGTTCCAAGTCAGTCTGACCAGACTTGAGTTGCTGCCCAAGATCCAAGACTCTCTCCCAAACCTTATGCATGTTTTTGTTCTCAAATACAGAATACAGGAGTCCATTATCCCTGTTCACATTCCAAATATTTTTAAACTCCCATTCTTTTCAGTGCCCAAATACTACATTATATTGTCAAAAAATTAGAATATACCATGAACAAAAAGAAAGAAAGTCCCTGTAGGCCCACCAGCCCCACCCAGCGGCTATGACCATCATATGGTCCACATGTACGCTGATACAC